>NC_064412.1:44285000-45533750 GCF_023375975.1 Astyanax mexicanus | reverse complement strand
ACCCCTAAACCACAAGACTACTCTAATAGGAGGAAAGGGTTGATAGAGGGTCTCTTTACCAATGACATTTCAGAGCTCTGGCAGTAAGTTAGATACTGCGAGCACATGGCATTCCCCTACACTTCACTCTACCTGAACATAACAAATGAGATAGCCAGCTACGCCCCGCTTGCTTAAAAGTCCCACTTGTTAGAACACATTTCCAAAAAAAAAACATTTTTCAATAAATGTTTAAATTACAAGATTTAGACTAGGGTTATGGATTTAACCCTGGGCTACATTTCTTTTAAGCTGTTTTCACAGTGATTATAAAGTATGCTCTTAGCTTGCCGTGGAGCTTCAGGTACTGGCACACATTCAGATGCCGCCATTGATCTCTGTTCCTCCTAAAAAATTAAACACTGCACTGGACAATGTTGTTTGTAAAATACAAAGAAAAGTTCCTTTCAGAAGTTTAAACTTAATAAGTGAATCTGATAATAAAACAATAGTTATTTTGTTATTCAGAAATGTCAAGTGTCAAAGTAACTGACAGCAGGCAGTTCAGGTGTTATTTTGGGAATAAATACGATGGGAAATCCCTAACAAAACCATAAAAAAAAAAAAACATGAATAATAAATATTGTAAAACTGAGACTGATACATGAACCTTAACTGAAAAGGGTGTTGCTCCTAGACATGGACTAAGCCTAGTTAAAGGCTATATTTTTCTTTCAATAGAAAATCTCTTTTCAAAATTTTGTGTAGTCCAAGACTAGGCTTAATTTCTGGAAAACTGTTCTATGGTTATGCTAATTAGATTCAGAGGTAAGTTAGTTTGGGCCATCTTAATAGTGATCTGCTTAGAAAACAACTTTTTTTTATGAGGTTTTGTTTGTTCTATTTAATTTCATAGAACTAAACATGCACATAAGCAGGGTGATGTGAAAACTGGGTGTATCCATTTTGGAGTTGCTGTGATTGTAAAGGTCTGGTCTAAGAAAAAGTTCAGGCCAAATTTAATAGTCCAGCCCACAGCCCACCGATTGGTTGCTACTATTATTATTATTTCCACAATTAACAATCATTAATTACATTATTCTTACCATCACTACTGTGATTATATTGGTACACCTAAATAGAAGAACAAACCTATGTGATGTTACAACATTGTCTTTTTTTCAATCATTTAAAAGCAGTTTTAGCATAACAGGGTAGGTTCCTCTCACATGCCTTGGTTCCTTCAGCTTGAATACTGGGGGTTTTATATTTGTTTAATGTGCTGTTAAGCTCTAGGATTCCTCCTGACTTTATCCCAAAATTATTAGAATGGAGCACCATCATCCTAGTGATGACAGTTTCACTGCTACACAGCTCTTTAGCTTACACCTGTATTTAGGGTCCCAAAACATTTGTTTTTATCAGTAGAGTCCTATTCTGCTGGCAGTGCTTCTCTACAGAGACCACACAAGCTTTGTATGCACATTTGCACATGTGTGTAGGCAGTGAGATGCACATGATATAGCTGCTGTTTCAAGTGAATCCTTTTTCCTGGAAGTTCTAATCAGGGGCCTCTCATCAGATTGGAGTTCCAGGAGACTGCAGTCTACCCAGGCTCATTCATCCTTACTCACCTTTGACCCCAGTTGCTAGGATCACGCCCCTCTGAGGGTGGCACTCGATCAACACAGCAAGTCGTCTCAATGCAGCCATAAATGCTTCCACATGACAACGCGTCCCAAATCCTGGGAAGAGTTCAGACCAGACCTAATGGAGCAGATTACAAAAGACTGTGTCATGTCTGGTGCTGAAAGCACGTCTGTGTCTCCCACATCCAGCTCTATCTGCGATTCTCACAGTAACAACTACAATACCCAGAACGCACCACTCCATGACACAACACACACTCCCGATCACATGACACGTCACATGACGCCACCAGGAAGCCCCGAGTACTGATTACTCAGTGTATTTAAGGACCATGCTCACGCTCACACCTCGCCGAGTATCTGTTTGGTAAATCCTACAATACAAAGCGTTTCTCTTGCCCTTGCTATTCTCCGTGTATGATCTTGTTTTTGTTTTCTACCGACTTTGATTTTTGCCTGCTCCCTTGTGTTGGATTACCGTGTATGACCTGGACTGTTTATTGTACTCTGGATTTTTGCCTACCCTGTGATACTGCCTACCCGTGTATGAACTCTGGACTGTCCTCCGGTTATGGTATGGTTTCTCTACACTGTGCATTTTTGGTACTGACCCTGTTTCTGTTGACTACCCCTGTCTACTCTATAACTTTAATAAAAGTTATTTTATTGTATCTGCACCAGTCTCATTCCTGTCTGGCCCTGACAAGATACTCGGCCGTAATGACAGAGACTGCGGATACAGAGTCTATTAAGTCTGGTTTGGCTAACCAGGGTCGGCTTTTAGGTCAGCACCAGCAAACACTCGCTGGTGTGACTCAAGCTGTTGACGAGCTAGCACGCCACCAGGTTAACCAACAGCAGCAGCTAGCCGAGATTATGAGTCACCTCCGGGGTTTGTCACCCCAGAACCCTAGCCCAGTGGTTAGCCCTGTAGCCAGCCCTAACAAAACCACTACTCCCTTTTTCGCTGTGTGTAAACCCGAAGTCTATGACGGTAACACTGAGAAGTGTAATGGATTTCTGCTCCAGTGCTCCGTGTTTTTCAGCAACTCACCTCCTGCTTCTGATAAAGCTAAAATCGGGTTTATAATTTCTCGGTTGTCTGGCAAGGCTTTGGACTGGGCTACAGCTATTTGGGAGAACATTTCTGAATCCAGCTACGACACTTTTTTGTCTATTTTTCGCAGCGTTTTTGATCATACACGCTATGGGCAATCTAGTGGAGAGCTTCTGATTACCTTGAAGCAAGGTAAACTATCTGTGGCAGCCTTTGCTCTGGAGTTCCGTACGTTAGCTGCTAGCAGCGGTTGGAACGACCCTGCTCTCATCTCCATGTTTCGACACGGACTTAACCCCGAGATTCAAAGAGAACTTGCATGCAAGGACGACTCACTCACCCTGGATCAGCTGATCGCTCTGTCTATCCGTCTGGATCAGCTCCTTTCCCGTAAGCCCAAAGCTGTTAGCCACACTCCTGCGGTTCGCCCTGCACTACTCCAGTCCGGGAATCCAGTTCCGGAATTTGCGCCTGCACCCATCTCTGAACCCATGGATATCACACGATCCAGACTATCCGTCGCTGAGAGGCAGCGTCGCATGCGCCTTCACCTGTGCCTCTATTGTGGTGGTTCAGGTCATCTGAGGGCTAACTGTGAACTCCGGCCCAATTCTGCTCAAGCGTCTGCTCTGGGACAGCGCGTGGAGAGTACTCCACGCGCTAACGTGGTATGTACCCTTGTTTCTGAACTTAAAGAAAAATGTTTCATGTTGCCTGTTATTATTACCACTCCAACGGATGTGTTTTGTGTCTTAGCACTTGTAGATTCTGGGTCGGAGGGGAACTTTATCAGCCTGGACCTGGTGGAGGAGCACGCCATACCCACGAAAGTTCTCCCCAAGTCGATCTCCATCCATGCCATCGATGGAAAGACTGTACGCTCCAAACCTGTGACCCTGCAGACTCTTCCTCTCACCCTTCAAGCCAGCGCTCTACATGTGGAACAGCTCTCTCTCTATGTGCTCCCACGCACAGAACATCCACTGGTTTTGGGAGCGCCATGGCTAAAGACACACGACCCCGTCATTTCATGGAGCCTGGGAGACATCACTGCCTGGTCTCCTTTCTGTCGTGAGAACTGTTTATCTTTAAATTCACTCTCTTTGCAATCTACCTCTGTTGAAAGCCCTAATTCTGTAGATTCCCCTGCTATTCCCTCCGAGTACCATGATTTTTCTGATGTTTTTAGTAAAGCTAAAGCTACCCAGTTACCTCCGCATCGCCCCTATGATTGCTCTATTGATTTAATAGAGGGTTCTGTACTGCCCAAAGCTCGTGTGTACCCACTGTCTCGTGATGAGGAGAAGGCTATGGAAGAGTATGTTAGTGAAGCTCTTGCGCAGGGTTTCATTCGCCCATCCAAATCCCCTGTTGGTTCCGGTTTCTTCTTCGTGAAGAAGAAGGATGGGGGTTTGAGACCCTGCATAGATTACAGAGGCTTAAACGACATTACCAAAAAGTTCGCTTACCCGCTCCCGTTAATCCCAGCAGCTCTAGAACAGTTACGTAATGCCGTGTACTTCACCAAACTCGATCTCCGTAGTGCTTATAACCTCATTCGCATCAGGGAAGGTGACGAATGGAAAACAGCGTTTTCCACCACCAACGGCCACTATGAATACCTGGTCATGAGTTACGGTCTCGCTAACGCCCCAGCCATCTTCCAGTCGTTTATGAATGACATATTCCGCGATTTAATTAATCACTCCGTTGTCCTTTTTATAGACGACATCCTTATCTATTCCCCAGATCTCCCCACACACATACAGCATGTCCGCCAAGTTCTCCAACGCCTGAGAGAACATAGCCTGTTTGCCAAAGCCGAGAAATGTGAGTTCCACACGCAAAGGGTCACATTTCTCGGCTATGTTATCAGTTCCTCCGGTGTCCTTATGGACGATGAGAAAGTAACTGCCGTTACTAATTGGCCTGTGCCCCAGACCATTAAAGAACTCCAGCGATTCCTTGGCTTCGCTAATTTTTATAGGCGATTTATCCGTAACTTTAGCTCCATTGCTGCGCCCCTTACCGCCCTCACTAAGGGGGCTGCTAAAATCCTGAAGTGGTCAACCGAAGCGGATCGCGCTTTCTGTGAGCTGAAAGCTGCGTTCACTTCAGCCCCTGTACTTAGGCACCCTAATCCAGAGTTTCCCTTCGTAGTGGAAGTGGACGCTTCCGAATCGGGTGTTGGCGCGGTTCTCTCTCAGCGTAGTGGGTCGCCACCCAAATTGTTTCCTGTAGCCTTCTTCTCACGCAAGCTTTCCCCTGCGGAGCGTAACTATGGGATAGGGGATAGGGAACTTCTTGCTGTGAAATTAGCTCTAGAAGAATGGCGTCACTGGCTGCAGGGGTCCGTTCATCCGTTTACTGTGTATACTGATCACAAGAATTTGGAATACCTCCGCACGGCTAAACGACTTAATCCGAGACAAGCACGTTGGTCTCTTTTTTTCTCTCGATTTAACTTCTCGATCTCGTTCCGTCCGGGAAACCGTAATACTAAAGCTGATGCGCTGTCCAGGGTTTACAGCACTGTGGACAGCGCATCCCAGCCCCAGGAGGCTGAACGCATTCTTCCTCCCTCTGTACAGATAGCAGTCATCCAATGGGAATTAGATGATCAGATTCGCCAAAGCAATGCTAATCAACCCAATTCTGAGGATTGTCCTCAGGGTAAAACGTTCGTACCCGTCCAGTTTCGAGACAGGCTCATCACCTGGGCTCACTCCGCTTTAACCTCCGGTCATCCTGGTGTCACACGCACGTTACAGTTACTCTCTGCCCGTTACTGGTGGGCTTCTATGCGTGCTGATGTTCACTCGTTCGTTACCTCCTGCTCTGTCTGTGCGCAATGTAAAACGCCTAAAACCCTTCCAGCCGGTAAGCTACTACCTCTCCCTGTACCTGAGAGACCTTGGTCGCATATTGCTGTTGATTTTGTTACTGATCTGCCTGTATCTGAGGGTTATACTACAGTTCTCACTGTTGTTGATCGTTTCTCTAGAGGGGTTAAATTTATTCCATTCCCAGCTCTGCCTACTGCCTTCCAAACTGCTCAGGCTATTTATATGCATGTATTTAGACACTTTGGTATCCCTGAAGATATTCTGTCTGACCGTGGTCCTCAATTTACCTCTCGTGTGTGGAAGGCATTTTTTGAACACCTAGGTGTACATGTCAGTCTCACCTCTGGTTTCCACCCTACATGTAATGGTCAGTGTGAGAGGGTTAATCAGGAACTCGGGAAATTCCTCCGCACATACTGCTTCAAACATCCCACTGATTGGTCACAATACCTCGTCTGGGCTGAAATAGCGCAAAACTCTCTAGTCAACACTACCTCTGGCCTCACCCCCTTTCAGTGTGTTCTGGGTTTCCAGCCTCCTCTAGCTCCTTGGACAGCGGTGTCCACTGATGTGCCGGCTGTGGATGAATGGATGAAGCGCAGTGAGCAGGTGTGGGAAGACACGCATCGTAAAGTCTCTGAGGTACTGCGCGTGTACAAGGAGCGTGCTGACAGGCACCGTGGTGACAACCCAGACTACCAACCAGGAGATCGGGTGTGGCTCTCTACCCAGGACTTTAGGTTTGAGGGTAGTTGTAGAAAACTCCTGCCTAAGTTTATTGGTCCTCTTAAGATTTTGTCACGGATTAATGAAGTTACTTACAAGGTGGAGTTACCCCCTCAGTATCGTATTAATAATTCTTTCCATGTATCTCTCCTCAAGCCTATGGTCCCGGGTCCGCTCGCTGACGCTGCACCGGCTGATGTTCCACCCGCGGCTGTGGAGGGGTCGTCCACGTATGCTGTCCGGGAGGTGCTGGATTCACGCAGACGTGGGGGTGTACTCCAATACCTTATCGATTGGGAGGGGTATGGTCCGGAGGAGCGTTGTTGGGTGGCTGCCAAAGACGTGCTGGACCCTGCCTTGCTCGTGGAGTTTCATGCTCGTTTTCCTGGTAAGCCTGCTCCTAGGCCCCGTGGACGTCCCAAGCGTCCTCCGACCTCCTCTGCTCCAACTCGTCGGGTTTCTCACTCTGGTGAGCCCCGTCTGTCTGGCACCTCCGCTCCGACACCTGCACCTCCCGCCGGTACTCCCTGTCCGCCGGGTGGTCGTCGCCGTGGTCGGCCCCGTTCTGCCTCCGCTCCGAGTACTGTCATGTCTGGTGCTGAAAGCACGTCTGTGTCTCCCACATCCAGCTCTATCTGCGATTCTCACAGTAACAACTACAATACCCAGAACGCACCACTCCATGACACAACACACACTCCCGATCACATGACACGTCACATGACGCCACCAGGAAGCCCCGAGTACTGATTACTCAGTGTATTTAAGGACCATGCTCACGCTCACACCTCGCCGAGTATCTGTTTGGTAAATCCTACAATACAAAGCGTTTCTCTTGCCCTTGCTATTCTCCGTGTATGATCTTGTTTTTGTTTTCTACCGACTTTGATTTTTGCCTGCTCCCTTGTGTTGGATTACCGTGTATGACCTGGACTGTTTATTGTACTCTGGATTTTTGCCTACCCTATGATAATGCCTACCCGTGTATGAACTCTGGACTGTCCTCCGGTTATGGTATGGTTTCTCTACACTGTGCATTTTTGGTACTGACCCTGTTTCTGTTGACTACCCCTGTCTACTCTATAACTTTAATAAAAGTTATTTTATTGTATCTGCACCAGTCTCATTCCTGTCTGGCCCTGACAGACTGAAAGTATTTAAAAAGTATTTGTAAAATTTGGGAACAAACTAAATGGGAAAAACAAAAGGACTTGATTTCTTTTTATTTTGATTTATCATATCTTTTATTCATTGTCAGTTACAAAACCCCAATAACTAAAACTTTTTAAAATAAAAAAACTTTATTATTATTTTGTTTTTGTTTTTACAAAAAAAATAGATTTCAAGACAATAATGTATTTTTAGTTTTAAAGCGATAATTTCTTTACTTATAATATTCTAACAACAATCTCCTAACCCGAAATACTACACATTCTGATCACAAGGAGCTACTGAATACCTTAAAACGGCTGACGAACACATTCATGGTTCCACACTAGTTTTCATTCATTGTTAATGTATTTAGCTGCAGTGGGCTGTAGCGTAGTCTAGTGTGAGGTGGAATCTGTCAATCTGTCAATTCCTCAGGGGGAAACCAGATCTAGTGAAATGATCCCTGTCCGTTTTTGTGTTTGACAAAGGATGATGCAGCTATCCTCCAAGTAGGAAAAAAAAGCTGGTATAATAAGAAGGTGCTATTCATGAAGTGTCCAGGTTGCCCACAACCTGAAACACACACTTACAGTAAACCATGTAAATAGACAAAAACAGTTCCTAAATGTAACCCAGCTAGAAATGTCATAAGAATGTTATAAGAACATTTATCAGCATTTTGAAAACATATGATGTAATAAGGGTTTGCATCACAATGTTATCAAATGTAAAACTTTGACACAAGTGACGTTTCAGCAACGTTACCAGAAGGTTTAAAAACATTCTAAAAATATGCAGAAAATTGACAGATTGAAAATTCTAGGAATGTTCTACACAATTCTAGTAATGTGACACTGTAACGCTTAGAAAATGTAATACCAACCAAAAACAAAATGATCATGTTAAGACCTTTCTCTAGAAAGTTAAAGCTGGTGTTCAGACAACTCTAAAGAGGGTCTGATTTGTCACAACACACTTTAACACAAAATTGTGGAGTTCATGCAGCTGTCAATAAAGTAGTGAAGTAGTAATGTAGTACTTCACCTAGCAACCTGACAACACCACATTAACCATTTAGCAACACTATACCACCCATATAGCAACATATGAGCAGCCCCAAAGCAACCCCATTGCAACCCCATGGTACACTATAGCAACCACCTAGAATGCAGTTTTACCCTAATGACTTCATAGTAACTGTCTGAAAGTGAAAACCATATTTAGTGTTTCTTTTGTTAAATGCACTTTTATAGTTGTGTATTAAAATGTATTTTCTGTACAGGATGTCACTTTTTTAATTTAGAAAATCCACAACATATATGTGTCCGTGAATTCATTTTTTTAATGTACAGCTTCAGGGACAGCTTCTTTTATATTGTCGCAATTAACAGATACACTGTGGTTCCTAGACTTTTTAAATAATTAATTTTAATATATTTTTATAGGAGTCACAGTAAAACATCTTCCCTTCAGCAGGAAATTCCAGCCATTCCACAGTAATATTCCTTTTTTTAGAGCAACTCTCCCGTTTCCAGTCTCCAGTTTTGCTTAGTGTTTCCTGCCTCCCACCCATTACAGTAACTCACACATGTGACCCTGCTTCAGCTCTCCACCCCCTGTGAATTTCCGGTTGAATCCTTCAGCATGTGTGGAAAGTCATGACGTCACTGTGAGCTGTTTTACCAGGAGAAGGAAGCGAACCCTGTCAGCCTTATATGGTCGGCCCTTCCAGTAAACAGCCACTACAGTCGTGCTCCGACCTGTTCTCAGAGCTCAGAGCCATAGCCGTCTGAACCTCCTCTGGCTGAGGGGATATTTGTCTAAGAGTCATTGGAGGCAGGCAGATTGGGAGGGAACGCTCCACTTTTCAAAACCAGTCCAAAGGGTGGTGCGTTATCAGTGTGATATGAGTCATTCTAAAAAAAATTTAAAGTGTGTTGTGGTCAGTAAATTAAGAAAATACAGTCTGTATAATGTAAAGACTTGTTTTTGGCAAGTGGTACAGATGATGGCTTTTAGAGATATCAGTGATAACTATAAAAAGGGGCTCAGGAGTTCTGCAGGCTATAAAATGCTGTTTACAGATATTTGAGAGCATTTGTGATGACACTGCATAGCTATAGCTAGGTTAACTAGTTAGCTAAAATTTTCACTGCCTTTAAGAGATGAAGAGCTGCGTCTGAGATTACATTACATTACATTACATTTGGCAGACGCTTTTGTCCAAAGCGACTTACAATTGTCAAGTACAAAAATAATAGAAGTAAAAGGTAAAACATTTTTAGTCCAAGGGAAATAATGGGATAGAGCAGTGAAGGAGGGGAAGAAGGAAATGAGTTTAGAAGTAGTTAGTGTGTTAGAGGTGTTAGGAGAGTAAGTGCTCTTTGAAGAGCTCAGTCTTCAGGAGTTTATTAAAGATAGTGAGAGATTCTCCTGATCTGGTAGCAGAAGGTAGTTTGTTCCACCACTGGGGAACTCTGGATTGCTTTGTGTGAATGTTTGTTTGGCAAAGCGAGGCGACGTTCATTGGAGGAGCGCAGCGGCCGGGAGGTGGCGTAAGCCTTCAGGAGTGAATTCATGTAGGAAGGAGCCGTTCTGTCATCACCTTGTAGGCGATTGTAAGAGCTTTGAATTTGATGCGAGCATCAACTGGTAGCCAATGGAGCTCAATGAGCAGCGGGGTGACATGTGCCCGTTTTGGCTGGTTGAAGACCAGATGTGCTGCTGCATTCTGGATCATTTGGAGTGGTTTTACTACACAGGCCGGGAGGCCTGTTAGCAGGGCATTGCAGTAGTCGAGTCGTGAGATGAAGACTGCTTGTACCAGGAGTTGGGTGGCCTGTTGCGTCAGAAATGGTCTAATTTTTCTAATGTTATAAAGCGCGAAGCGGCAGGATCGAGCAACTGAGGCCACATGGTGCGTGAAGGAGAGTTGGTCATCAACCAGAACACCCAGGTTCCTAGCAACCTTTGTCGGTGAGAGTCGATGCTTATAGAGAGGTTGTGTTGAAAAGATGGTTATGCTGGTACAACTAGAAGTTCAGTCTTTGAGAGATTTAATTGAAGGTGATGCTCCTTCATCCATGAGGATATGTCAGAGAGACACTGCGATATCCGTGCAGAGATTGAGTGATCTTCAGGTGAGAATGACAGGTATAGCTGGGTGTCATCAGCAAAGCAATGGTAGGAAAATCGGATAACCTGACCAAGAGAGGTGGTGTACATTGAGAAGAGAAGGGGACCCAGTAGCGAACCCTGGGGAACCCCAGTGGATAGGGAGTGGGATGAGGCCAGCTGTCCTTTGCCACGACACCTTGAACGAGCGCCCAGTGAGGTATGATCTGAACCATGACAGCACATTGTCTGAGATCCCCATGTTTGAGAGTATAGTTAAGAGGAAGTCGTGGTTGACTGTGTTGAAGGCGGCTGAGAGGTCCAGCAGAATGAGCACTGAGGACTGACCTGCAGCTCTGGCAGTTTTCAACGCTTCAGTCACAGACAACAGAGCTGTCTCGGTAGAGCGTCCTTTTTTGAACCCAGATTGGTTCTGGTCCAGGAGGTCATTCTGGGAGAGGAAGCCAGAGACCTGATTTAAAACTGCTCTCTCTAGTGTTTTAGAGAGAAAGGGTAGTAGTGAGACCGGTCTGTAGTTATCAACCTGGGCGGGGTTGAGAGAAGGCTTTTTAAGCAGTGCTGTCACATGTGCTTGTTTGAAAGCAGATTGAAGAAGTTAAATGTCCATTTACTATTCTGTGGAGGGAAACTGTTAACTCTTTAGAACCGATTTGTTTCCTTTGGTCAGAATGTTCTAATGTTGTTTCCTCTCCACTAAATGGTAATTTATGGTATATATGTTTAAGTGGGTCTATAAAATGTAGCTTCTTTAATCACAGACGCAGCTCCTCCTCTGTGGAAGGTGGTGGATAGAAGTTAACTTTGAATTTTATGTGTTTAAAACTATAGCAAACTTCACATTATCCTTGGGAAACGTAGGAATAAACTTGGGAATTCTTCTACCATGTGTTATAAATGTAAGCCGACCCTGATGCAGCACAACAGGCACAACTGTTTCCTCCACCATGCTTTATACTTGGTATGATGATTTCATGGTTATGCCAGATGTTGCAAAGTAGAAGTTCACTCTTAGTGTTATTTGTCAAGAAAAAATTGTCAGTACCATTGTGCAAATGTGCTCTTTTACTTCAGGAATGCAGCAATAATTTTAGTAAGCAGAGGCTTCCATTGTGATGCTCTGCTATAGACACCCTGCTTGTTTAAGGTTTTACAGACTGTAGACTCATAAACACAATGTAGCAACAACACCTTCAACAATGCTTTGTCTGTCATTCGGGGCTTTTGTCCTTGCCCTTTACGCACTGATATTACTCATAATTTGAATAATATTATGGGCTGTACTAGGGGTGGGCAATATTATATCGTATACAATATATCGTGACACAGAAATATCATGATAATAAAAATCCATATCGTGATAACAGGGCTGTTCTGTCTTAAAAGTAGTCTATTATTTACTGTGAAGCTTTAGGTGTATTTATTGTATAATTGTTTTAGTTTGCAGTTTATATGCATGCACTAAATATTCTGCAATATTATTTGCTGCATTATATTATTTTATGCTATATTATTTATTTTACCACATTATGATTGTTCTGTTATACTATTATACTATATTCCTGAAATTAATGAATTATTTTAGTTTTCCTATATCACCAAGTATATCATTATCGCAAAAATACCCTGAAATATCGTGATATTATTTTAGAGCCATATCGCCCACCCCTAGGCTGTACAGAGAACAATTTCTTAAGGAACATTGTTTGTAAAATAATCAAGAATGTTTATTTGCTCATCTTTGCTCCTCAAAGATTAAGTGTCTTTTTTAGTGATCTATTGGTGAGCCGTCAACCGCACACCATGCAGCTTGATTTAGGGCATGAAAGTGTATATTTGCTATCATAACAACGTACGGAAAAGTACGTTTTGATAGACTGAAAAAATGCAAAAGGCATGTACTAATTATCTTTATTAATCATGGGTGTGTTTTGGGGATAATGTGAAATAAACCAATCAGTGTAGTTGTCATTTCCTTGCCAGGTGTGCTCTGACTTTGGCAGATTGGTATTTCAATACCGCAGAGCTTCTGTGCTTTGGGGAACTGATCTACTTGTTTCCGAAGTGAACGTACACCAGCAGCTCATTTATGTGAACAGCAATGTTAGTTTATTTTGTATTCTGTTTAGTGTTGAGTTAGGTTTGTGCTCTGCGGCACATCCATGTGTTTGATGAACAGGGGTGTGTGTATGTGTGCTGAGCAAACACTGAGCACTTGCCTTGCTAATATTGACTGATGTATTTTTTTTTCAATCAATGGTGCACCCGTGTTTTCTGTTGCCAAATAGACTGTTGTCAGTGTGTAAGATAGCAATGAGCACCACAATGCACCTAGTGCAGGGTGTAACATAAGTTACAATTTTGAGTCTTTTGAGGATATTGTTATTGTACCAAATCATTAAGTGATGAAATATAACAAGGTGGTAAAGACTGTTTAAATTAACAAGGACAGTGAGAAACACCACCCTTTTTAAGTGACAATTAAATAAAGTTGAAATTAAAGTTGGACTGTTTTCAGGAATTAATTTTACAAAAAATAAAGGTGGATAATTCTTGATTCTTGAGAATTTGGATAAAAGATATTTTAATAAAAAAGTAGTTTAATTATAAAATATACTATAGACTATATAAACTATAGAATGAGGTCTGGGCTGTTCAGCAGTGTACTTGTGCAACCTCCATGTTTTTTCATAAAGAAGGGTTTTTCCCATTATTATTGAGTTTAATATGTATTTATATATATATTTACTATATTTACATTTATTTTATAATGTTTGATGTGTACTCCATTAAAAGATCATACAACAATTAAGCCTAGTCATTAAATTAAAAGAGAAAATTACTTAAATATCTCAACAGCACTCATCATATTGTAATTATTTCTATCAATACAAATAAAACTACCTATAATGGTGGTGGTCCAAAAATTCATACCGCTCAGGCTTCTTGCCTATGAAATTTATTTAACTGTTTGCTCAAAAAAAAATAATCCAGATCTCTGTTATAAACATTTTTCAAGGAATATAAAATACAATTAAGCAGATCATTATTAAATGTTCCCCATCCCAAATATCAATTCAAATATCAAAATTTCATAGTAACAAATAAAGTCATTACCAGTAGGAATAATGAACACTGCATCACAGACAATATTTTTAAACTGTCCTCTTATGACCTATACTCTACATTCTATAGTGTAATGCCATTTTCATTTGGCTTCAGTTATTGGAGATTCATAGCCTATTGTATACTATGTGCAGTAAAGGTGGGTAGTAGGGGCACTATGAATTAAACGAATTATGTTTTTTTTTGTGAACAATATTTTTTTTTTAACTTTCATCGTCAAACTATACATCATTCATCTCGTTTTTTTTAAACTATATACAAAGCCAGGGACTGCCAGGGAAAGCACACATCAAAACTAATAGGTTATACGTCAGTACATATTAGTATATAGATATATATTACACTGAACTCCATATGAAGAGGGGGGCATGAAAAACCTATATATATATATATATATATATATATATATATATATATATATATATATATATATATATATACATACATATACACACATATAAAAAAAAAAAATAATAATAATAATAATAATAATAATAGTAATAGTTATAATAATGATGACAATCCACAAAATAACCTACAAAGCCACACATCAACTGCTTCCATTACCCATCGCAGACCTATACATTTCTACAGTCAGTCTCCAGAGCTTACATTATATCAGTATTACATACAGTAGTTTTTATGAGTCCAATGTTGAAAGACTCTCAAATATGTCTGTCCAGCCTCTAATTGTTCTTGACTTTGGCTTTATTAATCCTTGCTGTTGAGCGCTCCAATAAGATACTGTGTTTATATTCTGCAAGCCAGATCCTATTAAGAGAGGTAGTTGACTCAAACCAAAGTCTAAGGATGTTTTTTTAGCAGGTGTTAAGGCCGTATACAAAATTCTCTGCTGATTTACAGTAAGATCAAGAGAGTAGCCATCATTTAACAAACATAAACCAGGCTGTTTTACAATAATTTTGTCACTTAAAATTGACACCACTTCTAAAACAAAGTCCCAGAATTTTGAAACTGGCTCACATTCAAAGAACACATGCATAAAGGTACCAATGACATTCGCCTCACAGTTCTGACAAATAGGACTGGGTATACGCTTCATTTTATATAGAGTGTAAGGGGTGGCATATGCTTTGTGGATAACTTGGTAATGAATTAACCTGTGCGATAGATTTTTCCTGCTATTGGAAATGACATCCCAAATCCAGTCCCAATTTAAATCACATATTGAGAGTTCCTAAGTACAGAAAATAAGAGAAGCCAGGTAGGTTATAAGATTCTCGTAGATCTTGAAAAGAACGTAACCCTTGATCATTGAATATATCCCCCAAATTATGAATTCCTTTATCAGACCAAGCCTTAAAAATAAAAGGTTTACCTCCTGTTAACAAACAATTGTTATTCCAGATAGGAGATTCTGCTGTAAATTTAAATGGGCTATCTAAGAATTTACATATGTCTCGCCAAACCAGTATTGTTTTAGAAACTATAGAATTAAACCTGAGCTTTATATCCTTTTTTGAAATACCTGTGAACAGGATATCTTGCAGTCGATAAGGGCGAATAGAATTCCTTTCTATGTCACGCCATGCCACCCTTGACTCTGTACTTAACCAAATACTTATTGCTCTTAGCTGAAATGACCAAAAATATAGCTTAAAGTTTGGTAATGCCAGGCCACCTTCACTGGTCTTTCTCTGTAACGTTTTGATACTAATTCTTGGCCTTTTATTGTTCCAAATAAATGCTGAGATTAAGGAGTCTAGCTCTTTAAAAAAGGTATTATGGGGTGGTAATGGAATCATCGAAAACAAGAATAGGAATCTCGGGAGCATATTCATTTTAACTATTGAAATTCTTCCCTGAAGTGACAATTGTAAAGCACTCCATCTCTGCAACTCCTGAGTGATTTTATTAGTAAGTTCTGAGTAGTTACTTTTTATAGTTGTGTGAAGAGATGGAAGGATCCTAATTCCCAGATATGTCAGCTCTGAGCCAATAGGGATGATGGGTGGTATATTCTCTGATTTTGCAGTATCAGTCAAGGGCATCAGTATAGATTTTGACCAATCTTATATCCGCTTATTCGCTTGAATTCATCAAACAATTTTAGACACTGGGGGATAGAGAATATTTGACAGAAATAATAAGATATCATCTGCATAAAGTGAAATGTAATGATTTTCATCCTGATGTCCTAATTGGGGTGATTATTTTATCCTGTTTTATGGCTTGAGCTAATGGTTCAACGAAAAGTGAGAATAATGCAGGGGAGAGGGGACAACCTTGTCTCGTACCCCTATTCAATATGAACGGAATAGATATACAAAGCCCTGTATTTACAGAGGCGGTTGGATTGCTGTAGAGAACTTGTACCATATGAATAAAACTGGGACCAAGCCCGAATTTAACCAAAACCCTCCAGAGATAGCTCCATTCCACCCGATTGAATGCTTTCTCTGCATCTAGTGAGAAAACAGCACAGGATTCCTTTGAAGATTTAAAGCCTTCAATAATATGGAAAAGGCGTCGGGTTTTGTCTGAGGCGAAACGCCCCTTTAGGAAACCTGTTTGATCATAACTAATCAATTCCCCTATTACCCTATCCAAACGCTTAGATAACACTTTAGAAAATAATTTTGCATCTGTAGGCAGCAAAGAAATAGGCCTATAGTTAGAGCATTGAAGAGGGTCTTTCCCTTTTTTCAAAGTAAGTGAAATAAGGGCAGTGTTCTGATCTCTATGTAGCCTTTTATTTTTGATAGCATAGTTAAAAGAATTAAGTATAAGTGGACCAACAAGGTCCCAGACTAATAAATAGAGTTCTGGGGGAAGACCATCCAATCCTGGGGCCTTACCCTTGTTCATAGATTTCAATGCATCTTTTATTTCTTCAAGCATAATGGGAGATTCAAGCAAGGATCGCTGATCACTGTTTAGATAAGGAAGATCTAACTTATCCAAGAATTGCTGACAAACATCATCACCCGCTACAAGCTCAGAGCTGTACAGCTGGGAATAAAACTCCTGAAATACATTATTCACCTCTGTGGGTGTAGTATGTAGTACACCCTCAGCATCCTTGATTGCAGGAATAGATGATAAAGCTTCATTTTGTTTAAGCCTTAAAGCAAGAAGCCTAGATGGGCGTTCCCCATTAAAATAATAGTTCAGTCTTGTACGGTGAGAGAGAGAGAGTGAGAGAGAGAGCGACAGACCAACGATGAGAGTGAGAGAAAGCGCTGCAATTAAAAAAAAATTGATATTTCATATTATATATTCTTTTTTTAATTAAATGCTGGTAGATTTAGAGTATAGAACTGGTCTACCTTGTCTGTACGGCTGCAAGTTTCATCACCTTGTAAGAAACCCACAATTGCAGTGTCATGAGCAAATGTCTACAATGAGCAGTTTCAAAGAACATATAGTGATTTCTAGCTTGTAGTGTGAAAAAAAGTATTTATTTGAATATCTCACGAAAAAAATTAAATGAACTGAACTGAACTGAATTAAAATTGTGAAGTTGGAACGTGAACTGTTCACTTTGAGCATGTATGACCTGAACTTGAACTAGTTCAGAAAAGCTGTGAACTGGCACAACACTGACTACTGCAATGCCTTACATACTTGTCTGATTCCAGTAGCTCTTACAAGTGGTCCACAATGCATCTGCTCGACTCTTTATTTAAACTCTGTGATAAGATCACATCGACCCAGTGCTAGCCTCTCTTAAGTGGCTGCCAGTGAAATGTAGGTTCAATTTTAAGATGTAACTTAACTTACTTAAGGCTCTGCATGAAGAGGTGCAAGAATACAATACTAAACTGTAAGTTATCCTTATGAGCCCAAGGTATCTGAGGTAATAAATGACTTCTGGTTGTTCCCAAAACTAAACTAAGAAAAAAAGTTTAAAAACTCAGTTTTTGGCTTTAGAGTGTGATGATGGATAATGTGCCTTAACTGCATTGTATTTCCTCTGAGAATTGTATTATTTTACACAGGAAGACCTTAGCAACATCATATCAACCAAAAGCCAAAGCAACAAGGGTTTCACTCTACTGACCCTTTTTTCAACAGCTGAACAGCTGCATGTGGTAACCATTCTGCATTTTCTTCAGAAAGGAAAATAATACTTAACTAGAGTACTGGTAAAGAATTGTTTTAAATTTGCTCAATGTAACTAATATTCTGAAATATCTATACTTCTTTATTCAAATGATAATATTTTCCCAAGTTCAGTCATTAAGATGTATCTCCTAATTCCTGGTTAAGTTTGTGTTGTTGGTTCAGCTTCTGGGCTGCTTTACACCAAACATATTCAAAACAAGAACAAACTTCTTTTAAAGGAATCTTAGCATTCCTAACAGTAAGCTGAATGTTTTGTCCTGATCTTAATTTTTAATGATACTTTACTCATTCTCTTGTGACAAGTAAGAATTCCAAGAAACAGGATGTTGCTGTAGTGTGTAGAGCTGAATAGAGACTTAACTGCAGAAACGGGGAAATAGCATCACATGTTCATTTTTGTGCTGTAGGGAAAGTTTATGACGCCAATGTTCTAGGAGAACTTCCTTTTATACTTATCTCCATTCTCCTCCATTCTCCATTCTCTTTAGTGCTGAAATAAATGATTTGCTAAGTTAATGTCAAAGTTATTCAGCAGTTCTTATTAAACTGTTTTGTAAATGTATATGTTCTTATATAAAAGACATATGAGTTTTGTATATGAGTCGACAGTTGAACTTTAAATTCGCTTTCCACTTCCTCCTTTTTAACTCCACCGTAGAATTTCCAGTAAACAGTGACGACTGGAAAGTCTCTCCCCTCCTATTGGTAGCTGCTCAAAGTGGGCGGGGCCTCTGCACTACGGCCGCATAGGCAAAAGCGAGTGGCGCAGCAGAGCAACGACTTCGATCGAGAGAGAGAGTAAAGTTAGTTTAATAACTCACCCTGAAGGACTTTTAATCGCTGCTGGTGTTTATAAGCTCCCCGTGTTGGAAGATGTTGAGACTGTACCTCGCGCTGTTGTTCTTCGCGGCCTCTGTTTTCGCCGAGTCGGTGAGTTAACTGCTCTCAGCTACAGCAGCTGGATTACCGTCTCCCTCTTTAACTAAACAGCTAACTAGCCTACAAAACAGGAAAACGTTCAACAGAATATACTTCCGTTGACAAAACTGTTACATATATGTATATTGTTTAGCAATATTTTAGCTAATAAGTATCGTTTAATAGTACTGGTCACAACCCATTCAGCATTTAGGACTCTGTTCTGTGTTGTACGTTACATACCTTGCCCATTGGCTCTGTGTGTTTGTGTGCGCGCGTGTGTCTTTGCTTTAGCATTTATCTGGAATGTATTGCATAACAAGGCATTGCAATGGCTTTTAAATTTTCCAGCTTTGTTATGCTATATATATATATATATATATATATATATATATATATATATATATATATATATATATATATATATATATATATATATTTGACCCTATTTGAAAAGTCATTACTCCATGTCGCAGCGCTCATCAAATGAATAAAACAAATCTGTGATCATATTGGTTGATAAAGTCTGTAAACTGGCACTAATAAATCCATAATTCTTGATATTTCATTATTTAGGACTAGTTTATCCTTTTTAGTAATGTAGAAAACTATCTTTCAATATACTGAGTATTGCAGTTGTTGTTTTCATTACTATCATGTGCAATGCATTGTTATAATACTGTATCGTAAAATGCCCTGTAAATCCAACCCCTAATATCAATGAATCATCCAACCCTAAGAAACATAAGCCTCTTTAAAGTATCCTAAAAAGGATCAATATGGACGGATGCCTGAAAACGTTTTCAGCAGACAAGGTTTTAGCATTACACACAATCATACATGAGCATCCCCTGCCCCCTGTCACCCCCAACTCCTTCTTTAGTATTTTTTATTGGAATTTGACCCCTTATGACCTTGACCAGCCCTCTTTGGGATTTCACACACTTGGCTGGTCTAGTGCTTTTATTGTGGTTTCTTCCTCTTTCTGCTGCATTAGAGAAGGGTATAAACTTTACTTTTTTAGTGATTAATAATGTTTTAACAAATGCAGATCAGATTACAGAGATATTGAATAAGGCTTAAAATCAGATATGATTTAAGTCTTACTGAGAGTTGGTGTGCAATGAATAGGATTCTTGTAGAATGACTTTACAGGACCAGTATGTTCAGCTGGCATGCATAATCTTTTTTTAACTCCATGCATGTATCTTGTATTTTTAGACCATATAATGTATAATTTAGACCATTTTTTCTTAATACTAGGTAGAACAGTGGTAGCAGTTAAAACACCACCACTACACATCCAAAACATTGATTCACAGTGATTCACTGGGAAACATTCAAACCCTTCTGCCTTGAACAGGGCTTTAGATAAATAATTATCAAGACTGTGTTTCTGGCACTAGGGAGGATATTCATAACTCTTTGGCGTAAACCCTTTTTGAGTGGGAGATTTAAGATGATCAGAAGTGCTTCAATTCACCACCACTTTGAATGAAAAATCTGAACTATGTTGTTTACATCTTTAATTGTTCTGAAAATTTTGAAACATCACTGAAATTCCTTTACATGTATAACATACATCTGTGCTAGAATGATGAAGTCTATTTGTGTTAGGTTGATTAGATAACGTGGTCAATGAAAGGCTGAGTGGTGAACATGATAAATACTTACCGGCAGTACTGGACTGGGACAAAAAATCGGCCCTGGCGTTTTTGGTTTAGACCGGCTCCTTATAATTTGCGAAGCACAACCAACTTGTAATTTATGTATGTGGGGTTACAGGGAAGAATGATGTATCATCAACATATTAAATTCAATATAGAGTTCAATTCTTTTTTTTTTTTAGGTTAAAGTGCTTCCTCCTTTAAACAGCTATAACATGTATTTGTATCAGGCTACAAACAGAGCATTCTGTATAGCCTCACCATTATCAACTTCATAATAAAAATTGAACTTTATTAATATATTATAATGTTTTTTGAGATGGAATGTTGTAACGGGGCTCAAGCTCTTTTATTAAATGCTTGAAACCAGGGTTCTCTCCCACTCTTATCATGAGAGGATCTTTTAATCTAGGTAGAACGAACAAACAATGAGCATGATTGTGGCGCTTTATTAAAAACAAAAACAACAGCATTACTTTAACTACAAATATTTTTCCTTATTACTGGATGCATTTTAGTGTTCTTTTTAAGAAATATCAGCTTTAAATTGATAAAATTAAATTATATTAGTGGTGTCAATCACTTACATCAGAGAGAGAGAGTGAGCGAGAAAAAGAGACAGTCAGAGAGAGTGAGCGAGAGACAGAGAAAAAAAAGGGAGAGAAAGAGAGAGAGCGAAAAAAGAGAGAGACAGTCAGAGAGAGAGGGAGCGAGCGAGAGACAGAGAAAAAAAGGAAAGAGCGAGAGAGAGAGAGCGCTCGCGATTAGGCGAGCGAGAGAGACCCCCTCTAACTTGTGGGCCGGTCTCTTAGAAAAAAAGGAAGAAAAAAAATCTGCATCGGCCCCTGAGGACTGTCGGCCCACCGGGCATTTACCCGGTACTCCAGATTACCAGTCCATCCCTGCTTACCGGGTTGTAATAATGCTTTCTGCATTGCTGTCCACTGGCCTATAAAATCCCTTTGGTGAAAGGAATGTTGGCACTGAGAGAGGGGGTTTTGTTTGCTGCTTGAGTGAAAGAAGAATTTTATTCATTTATTTTCAGTCTCTTTTCATCAGGCTGTAGAAACATGATCAAGAAAAGTGATGGAAAAAGTTCACTAAATTGCAATAGTGTTAATCAAATTTAAATAAACTTGTAAATAAAATAAAGTATTCTAAACAGATAATTACAATATATTATCATTTACAACTTATTGATACTAAAACAGCTAAAACATGCCATTTAAATTTACATTTTTACTGTGAATCAATGTAATTTCAGATTGAGCAGACTAAAATCAAGATTGTATTTGGAAACTTTAATTAAAGAAAAAAGACGCCTCATGGGGGTTTGGCCTTTTGGTTTTAGTAAAGGTTTGTCACTTTGTTGCAGTTGGTTGCAGATACCTGTTTTCATCAACAACTTTTTAAAGAACATTTTCCTGATGTGTCACTGATAAGGGGACTCGCATCGTCATAAAAGTGGAACACAAGTGAAACTATACTTTATTCAAATCATTTACAGTCAAATGAGGCATTATGCATATGGAAAACTAAGACAAACTTTTTTGTAAAGAAAAATGTGTCAATCAGAAAGGAACATCTGTGTGTTTTCATTTCTGCATAATGGGTGGTTTAAATGTAAACAAAGTCATTCAGACTGTGTTGGTGGAAACCTGTTCTAGAGAATTGTAGGGAAGTCTGAACTTTTATAGTGGTGGTGAATGGAACCAGGTGTCTTAAGAGTTAAATGCCTCTAAAAGCTGTCTTACATAGTCTTAGCAAATGATTATAAATACACTGCCTGAGCATTTTTTTATGTGATACATACAGGGTGGTGTGTAGGAAAACAAATCAAAAAAAGATTCAGCATTTTTTGGATTAGTAAAGATGCCTGGTTCCTGTCACCACCACTCAAAAATGCTATTTTCTTTTAAAGAAAACTTTTAAACCCTTGTCTGTTGGACAGCCTTTATTGTAAAATAGCAATGTGCTCAAACACGTCTACTAGAAATTCCTAGTACAGTTTATTTGCTAATTGTCATCTGTAAAAGTGTCTTCTGACACCCCTATATTGAATTGCTTTCTCTATCTCTGTTTTTTCTTTTGCTTCAACAGTGCACTTCTAGTTGTTTGGCATTTATATTTCTGCTCTTTTGTTTCATTAAAGTGACAGGGCAGATTTTTACAGTCATGTTTTATAATCAGGTTTACTTCGGCGTGTAATTTTAGAACATATAGTAAGAATCAGTATAGGGTTTGGCGGTATTTAAATATGGTGATGGTATTGTAAAATGGTGATGGTATATTAACCACATGATGTGCCAAATCTGTACTTTTGAAAAATGGGACATTTAAGACATTCTGCGTATCCACAAGGACAGGTGTGCTGGTGCAGGCTGGCATAAGGACAGGTGGAGGCTTGTGCTGGTGCAGGCTGGCATAAGGAAAGGTGGAGGCTTGTGCTGGTGCAGGCTGGCATAAGGACAGGTGGAGGCTTGTGCTGGTGCAGGCTGGCATAAGGACAGGTGGAGGCTAGTGCAGGCTGGCATAAGGACAGATAAAAGGTAGTGCTGGTGCAGGCTGTAAGGACAGGTGGAGGCTTGTGCTGGTGCATGCTGGCATAAGGACAGGTGGAGGCTTGTGCTGGTACAGGCTGGCATAGGGACACTTGGAGGCTTGTCCTGGTGCAGGCTGGCATAAGGACAGGTGGAGGCTTGTGCTGGTGCAGGCTGGCATAAGGACAAGTAAAAGCTTGTGCTGGTACAGGCTGGCATAAGGACAGGTGGAGGCTTGTGCTGGTGCAGGCTGGCATAAGGACAGGTAAAAGCTTGTGCTGGTGCTGGCTGGCATAAGGACAGGTGGAGGCTTGTGCTGGTACAGGCTGGCATAAGGACAGGTGGAGGCTTGGGCTGGTGCCGGCTGGCATGAGGACAGGTAAAACCTTGTGCTGGTGCCGGCTGGCATGAGGACAAGTAAAAGCATGTGCTGGTGCAGGCTGGCATAAGGATAGGTAAAAGCTTGTACTGGTGCAGGCTGGCATAAGGACAAGTGGAGGCTTGTGCTGGTGCCGGCTGGCACAAGGACAGGTAAAAGCTGGGGCTGGTGCAGGCTGGCACAAGGACAGGTAAAAGCTTTTGCTGGTGCAGGCTGGCATAAGGACAGGCATAAGGAAAGGTGGAGGCTAGTGCTGGTGCAGGCTGGCATAAGGACAGGTGGAGGCTTGTGCTGGTGCAGGCTGGCATAAGGACAGGTGGAGGCTTGTGCTGGTGCAGGCTGGCATAAGGACAGGCATAAGGAAAGGTGGAGGCTAGTACTGGTGCAGGCTGGCACAAGGACAGGTAAAAGCTTTTGCTGGTGCAGGCTGGCATAAGGACAGGTGGAGGCTTGTGCTGGTGCAGGCTGGCATAAGGACAGGCATAAGGAAAGGTGGAGGCTAGTGCTGGTGCAGGCTGGCATAAGGACAGGTGGAGGCTTGTGCTGGTGCAGGCTGGTATAAGGACAGGTGGAGGCTTGTGCTGGTGCAGGCTGGCATAAGGACAGGCATAAGGAAAGGTGGAGGCTAGTACTGGTGCAGGCTGGCATAAGGAAAGGTGGAGGCTAGTGCTGGTACAGGCTGGCATAAGGACACTTGGAGGCTTGTGCTGGTGCAGGCTGGCATAAGGACAGGTGGAGGCTAGTGCTGGTGCAGGCTGGCATAAGGAAAGGTGGAGGCTAGTGCTGTTGCAGGCTGGCATAAGGACAGGTGGAGGCTTGTGCTGGTGCAGGCTGGCATAAGGACAGGTGGAGGCTTGTGCTGGTGCAGGCTGGCATAAGGACAGGCATAAGGAAAGGTGGAGGCTTGTGCTGGTGCAGGCTGGCATAAGGACAGGTGGAGGCTAGTGCTGGTGCAGGCTGGCATAAGGACAGGTGGAGGCTAGTGCTGGTGCAGGCTGGCATAAGGAAAGGTGGAGGCTAGTGCTGTTGCAGGCTGGCATAAGGACAGGTGGAGGCTTGTGCAGGCAAGGAAAGGTGGAAGATTTATGTAATTTTATTACATGACAAATTCCCATTTACTTTTTTTAGATAATTTTTACACAAACCTATCAAATAAACATTACATAATGCATATTCATTCGTGTAATAAAGCCTATTTATTTTAAATGCATAATAATCAGGTTTATGTACTGAGTATAAATAAAGTATAAGTACTCTAAATTAATAATACTAATGAGTGTATTTAATTCAAATACATAAAGTATATTGTTTGAATTACAATAAGCATTATCAGGTTACCTACACAAAATAAATAGCATATATTTATTTGAATTACATGTCATTTATGTTTATGAAATAAACCAAATTAATTAAAATGCATCACATTTATGCAATTTATTTTAGTTCAGTACAATCTTAATAAAAACGATGAGACCACCTTGTTGTTTAATCAAATCTTTATTAATATTAAAGCCTAGCATTAAAAAAGAGACTTTCTTAAAATCACATTTCAATCATACTTATGTTGACGAATGAAAGTTTGGCGTTTGAACATTCACAAGACCCTAGTTTGGCAAAATGTTCCTTCAATATTACAAAAAAAAGGCTAGTTGAGTGACAACAGACTTTGGTAGGAACTGAAGTACTTTTTTAGAACAAATATCATTTAAACACTTGGAGAACTCCAGTGTAAAATTGACTTTGGCTATAGTAAAACTTGAAAAAGAATACTAACCTTTGATGAATATCCCACCTCCATTCTCCCACAACTAGAAGATAAAGCAATTTTGTTTGTTTGTCCAAACAGACTTAGAATGGGTGGTACAAGGCATTCTTAACACCTTTTTACATCATTATCCAGCTCAAAGTAGCTCCACAACCCATTGGTAGAATCCAGAGAACCCTGACATCTAAAGCAAGGCATTAAGAACTTTAATGTGTAACTTTAGTGTCCAATCCGTAGTGTAAGATAAATCTCCGGGTGCAGCCATCTTAAAGTTAAGTCATTGCAAGTTGAATGCTGAGCACGAATTAATTGGTAGTACAGAGGAGCCATTTTTTTAAAATAATTCAGTGGAAACGCATGCATTCCAGCTATAGCTGAAAATATCTGGTTATTGGTGATATGAGATGGAAGAACACACACACAAAAAAAATATTGTTCATGCTCAGCACTCGACTAGCCATGACTTTATTTTAAGATGGCGGTGTCTGGACTCTGTGGGATGCCTTGTTTTAGATTTCAGGGCTCTGCGGATTCTAGCAATGATTTGTGGAGCTACTTTGAGCTGGATAATGGTGTAAAAAGTGATTTATCTGCAAGGGCAAAATATGCACTGGATCACCCATTCTAAAGCCTGTTTGGACAAAAAAACAAAATTGCTGGATCTCGGATCGCTGCGGGAGAACAGAGATATTCACCAAAGGTTAGTATTCTATCATGTTTTACTACAGCCAAAGTCAATTTCACACCGGTACTCTCCTTTAACTTGAAGAAAAATCTTTGAGTTGAGCTGAGCCACTACAACAACGCCAGCTAACATTTTAGAAAATACCCATCCCCAATGAGAAGGAGTAAACCTTATCCCTACAGGAGCTTAGGAGAGAGGAGGTGAGTAGAGAAAGCAGAGGGTAGAAGAGAGGGAGAGGTTTGCCTCCTGTCCTACAATCCCTGCAACAGTTTTTCATATATACATAACTGATCTTTCAACAAAATTTTAATGCTTCGACAACCAATGTACAAATTTATCAAACAGCTATTTCACTGGCGTAACCTTCAAGAACCAAGGGACCATTTCAACAAAATCCGGTCTTACTGTGTGTGGGGGAGGTGGTAGTTGCCAACCGAATCACTGGAGCAAATTGAGTTTCAGTGCATGTACTTTTGGTGTAAGCTTAGTTGAGTCCAGGTCCATCAGGGTTTTCTGGTACACCTCAAATGTACCCTTCAGGCCTTTTGGATTGCTCAAGTTGAGTGCATAAATCTGCCCATAAAGCAGTGAGAACGGAGAAAGTCAACGCCTTTCAGCACAACACCAACATCTGCAAAGCGTCCATCACCTGGACAATCAGGACCATGTCCCTCTGCTCAGACAGTGTAGATGCCCATAGTCTTCTCTGCAATGCCAGCCTCAGCCTCTCTGGATTCAATGTCCTGGAATATAAAGAGAAGAGAGTTCTGTGTGACACTAACCATGACCACCAAAATCTAAGCAGCTCTAAGATGCATTTTGTTTTCTTGTTAACATGAGATTATACACAGGAAATTTGGCAGTGTTAAATCAACACTGTTAGTGTTAAATCAACACTGTTAGTGTTAAATCAACACTGTTAGTGTTAAATCAACACTGTTAGTGTTGTGTTAAATCAACACTGTTAGTGTTGTGTTAAATCAACACTGTTAGTGTTGTGTTAAATCAACACTGTTAGTGTTAAATCAACACTGTTAGTGTTGTGTTAAATCAACACTGTTAGTGTTAAATCAACACTGTTAGTGTTAAATCAACACTGTTAGTGTTGTGTTAAATCAACACTGTTAGTGTTAAATCAACACTGTTAGTGTTGATTTAACACTAACAGTGTTGATTTAACACTGCCAAATTTCCTGTGTACACAGACTACTGTCAAATTGTGCACTTTTCTATCAAGGTGACAACAACAATTAAAACTGACAATTATCCTTAAGACTAACTCTCACATGTTTATGGGTTGATCCCCCACTGAGGTCGATCTCCTCACTTTAATACAGGGATTTCTGGCGCGACTGCAGAGACTGCTCTTTTCCCAGTGAAGCCTTTGACCTGCCAGAAAAAAATACAATTAACAAAACATAACTAAAACCAACTAAAAATATGTATGTATATATATATATATATATATATATATATATATATATATATATATATATATATATATATATATATATATATACAGAACCAGGAACCCCCCCCCCCACTTATTTTGTTGAAAGATCAGTTATGTAGATTTGTAGATTATGTAGATGAAATAAACTGTTCATTGATGCAAGAAAAATTGAAGGAAAGGAGGCAAACCGCTCCCTCTCTTCTACCCTCTGACTTCTCTACTCACCTCCTCTCTCCTAAGCTCCTGGAGGAGGGTAAGGTTTACTCCTCACATATCCAACCCTCTCCAGGCTTCCCCTCATGGTTGAGTTGGAGGGAGGATGATGGGGAAGAGAAAGGACCAACCATACTCTATCCTAACCCTCTCTCTCCCCATTTACCGCTTACCTGTTGGAAACAACCCCCTTCTAGTTAATATTCAACACCAAAAGCAAAAACAATTCATGTTTCCAACTACACTGCTTTATGACTTACCTTTTGACATATGGCTTCAGCTTTATGGACTGCCTCAGATCCTCAGCTGCCTTTTGACAAAGAGAAAAACAAAAATTATTCCATAGTTTCTCTTCATGGGAAGCAATCCTAAACATGAATGGTCTGCTTAAAGAGGAAAACAAAATTATCTTTGTAAACTACATAGTTCACCAAAAAAAGGAATAAGAACAAAGAATCAAACATACCATGTATTCTTTAACCAATTTGTCCAGGTCTTTACTGAGGTAGATACTCAGACAGCTCAGAACACAATCACACCTCACATTTATGTCTTCATTCTACAAAAAGAAAACATAATTTATGGTTGTCAGTGACAAAGACACACTAACACACAGCTGAGACTAACAATGTCAGTTACATTTACCTACTTCACCACACCAGCACTTTGCTTTACCCCACTCAGGTAAAGCTCACTCAGTAAACAGTAATTGTGAAAGGACCAGAAAAACTTTTGAAAATATTAGCTTTTCCTTATAGCTCAGTCACACACACCATATCCTTATCAGATTAGAGAGAGAGAGAGAGAGAGAGAGAGAGAGAGAGAGAGAGAGAGAGAGAGAGAGAGAGAGAGAGAGAGAGAGAGAGAGAGAGAGAGAGAGAGAGAGAGAGAGAGAGAGAGAGAAACGTACACCATATATCTGGGCCATTATGGCGGTGATCTTTCCTCCTGCAGCTTCACATTTGGCATTAATCACCTTAATCAGGTTGTCTCTCTGACTGTCCATACCTAACTCATACCTAGTAGGTAATGAACTGTCACACAATTTGCAGCACCTGTAAATGAAGAAAAAGAACAATGAATCAATTAGATCATCTGTAAAATGAGCTGAAAATACCTGAAAAACCAACACATCCAACCTTGTCCAAAATCAAACTTTGTAAGCCTAATGAGTTTTGTTGTACTGGGAAATCAATAATTTACTGTTTTAACATGCTTACTCTAAACATTTCGAATTGTAAACATTTTATCCAATGGACTGTAAATAATAATTTACAGCCCATACTAACTACAATATGAACTACATTTTGACGTGTACATTTTTAAACTTATACTTACTAAATCTATGTTGCAACATGGAGGTGAGAAAACAGGATAGGAGAAGTAGAAAAATACTAGGTACCTGGAGAAAAATAATCTAACATTAAGTTATGTAACCCAAGCCAGTAAATAAATAAATAAAATATAACATTTAAATATAGTACTCTAAAAGGCAGTCATTCACCTAACAATAGCTAGCTAACAAAGTCCTGATTCATGACTCGTTCAGTTCTTTGGTTTAGTTAATTACAGTTGAAAAGCTCACTTTACCATATGAAAATCTTTACATCTTTGATCTACACTAATTTTTCATACAAATGCGTTTGCAAAAAAAAAAAAAAACAATCACAGAGTTTTCAGGTTAATCTCTAAGCAAACAGACAGAGCCTAACTTAATATAAAATGAAGATGCTAAATGCTGTGTACAAAGGGAATAATATCTGGCCTGCTTAATGTTAATATAATTCGTTTTAACTGGCATGAAAACAAACTGGAAAGGGTTAGTTTAATCCATTATTGAGCTGTATTACCAAATTAGCCAAGATGCCATGTAATAGCTAATTGGTTAGCTGTAATGCTAATGGCATTGTCTGGTACAGCAACGTGGCCAAGATAAAACTGCTTAAAATAATCACACACTAACTTACATAAATGAATTAATATCTGTGTAATATGAAGTAAACTACACATTTAGGACACATTTGGGAGTAATACAACATGTATTGGATTGCTTACCTTCTCACATGGACGTAAGTTGCAGCTACATTCAACCGCCAGTCCAGCCCATAATAGTTTTTTCTTCTTCTTCGAGTTTTACAGCAGTTGGCAACAAACTTAAAGGGGCATTACCACCACCTACTGGCAGGACATCGTTTCCATTTTCCCCATTTCACTTCTCATAACTTTTATGAAAACCAATCACATACATTTTACATAACAGATTCTTGTTTGTTTTAGGGCTCTGATTATTTAAACCATGTTAGTATGTATTAACTAATTACATTCAATACATTTTAAAATTGGTTAAATTATCTAGATAATAATAAATTTAAATGCATAAATATAGAAAATATGTGCTTTTAAATAAAGTCAAATAGATTTAAATGCATGAAAATTAACTCTGCCATGAATCATTTCTGTGAGTGCAGGTGGCAACTGGCCAGCAAGATCTATAGACAAGCTGTTAACTGTGGACCGTGCAGCTTGATTCATTATTATTTGAGCCTCATTTAGCTGGAACACAAAGTCTGTGCTGTGGTGTTAGTAGTTAGCCTGTTAGCTTTGGTTATTAGTCTGTGCTAGAGATGGTACAGTTAGTGTTTTGGGACAGATCGCCTTTTAACTAGACCGACTGCCAACACTGATCCAGGGCGGGGCCGAATGCCACATTAAGCTTTCTGGACAAATTTGGCCACCTCTAAACAAACACTAGAAATCTAAGCTGGCTGGATATGAGAGTATATATGTATATTAATTCCCATGACTCGTTGGTTAATCAATACTCAGGTTAGTTGATCAAAAACAGCTAAACTGATCTGTCTGATATTGCGCTAATTTCTGTGTCTATCATTCTCATCTAAACATAAAGTTTCAGTCAGAAAGACTTGAGTGTGTTCTGTGGTGAACAGTATGGTAGCTATAATGCTAGCTAAGTGAAGAATTTTAACTAGCTGTGCTAAACATTTTTTAATTGCTGATTGATAATTCAACACTTACTACATGACCGCCTTAACGTGTATCTTGTACATTCCTGTTTTTGTACTGCTGCAGCAGCCAAAGGAATTGGGAGTGACCTTTAATCTAAACATTTGAAATAATATAAACAATATGATATTTAAACTTTCCACTGCTTTCTGTAATAACTATTTAATAACAGTATATGTTTTACTCCCATCACTTGAGAAGTAAATTGTAAAATAAACTACTTGCAATACTTAGGTACATAAAATGTTGAATACTTTACTACCACCATTAAGCGTGGTGCTTAAAGAACTTCCAACTTCTACTCCAGTCATTTTTTTCTACTTTTACTCAAGTCTGGGTCTCTTGTACTTTATACATGTCAGTTTTAAATATTGTACTTCTGTCATGATACATTATGCAGAACATCTTCCCATGCAATAGGTCAAATAGTTGTTTCATCCAGTACAGGAAATTAGAGAAGAGAATGTGCTGTTAAAGTGTGATTCATTAAACATACAAAAAGAAATGACAAAACATGGGCCACAGATGATGGAAAGATAGATAGATAGAGATAGATAGATACTTTATTGATCCCCGAGGGGAAATTCTAGAAGATTTAAATTCTAAAAGATCGATCGGCTGTGTACCAGTGTTATAGTTTTTAGACAAATTAAGTTTTTTCCCTTGGGTTAGGTTAGGTTAGGGTTAAAGAGATCATCAGTTTATATTCGGGAGTCTGATTGAGATGCTGTGGCATGATATTAAACAGGCCATTTGTACAAAAAAAATACAATTAATTCACACAGGGCGAGATTGTTTTGAATATTTTTATTTCTTTAATAAATAAAATTAATTAAAAACTTTTTTTATATTTACTCAGGTTATCTTTGTCTGATATGAACGTTTGTTTAATAATTGGAAAAATATCAGTATAACAAAAAAAAGCAAAAAAATGTATTTATATTATACTTATATTTAAATTATTGTATAATATATAAATACTTCTTTTCCTTTTTTACCATTTAAATTTTTAGTTCTTACATTAAAAACTTCTGTTTTTGTATTTGTAAACAAACAACACTATTTAAAGTGATGCACACATAATTTTTTCTTTTACATTTAATTTTAACATTTTTATAAAAAGCAAGCAACCACCTTCAAATGTACAGGCAGCTCTTATATTGAATATGATGCAAACATAATATCCTTGTATTTCAATGCCAAGTTCCTGACAAAAGCAAATGTCTATCTACTGAGATTTCATTATACGGTTTTGAAAATCGCACAAAAACAATAATTTGATTATTTAAATTATTTTGATTAACCTCCCAGCCATAGTTGGGGTTTTCTGCACTTTTTTATTGATAAGGTTGCCACTGCAAGAGCTCCTATCACAGCTCCTGCCTTTGATCCCTCTGTCTCTGCCCCCTGCCTGCCTAGGTTTGATAGGTTTGAGCCTGTGACTCTGGCACACTTGAAGGATGTGGTGGGTCATATAAAGCCTTCAGGTTCTCCCTGTGATGCGGTACCCCCTCACTTTTTTTAAAGAGGTTATTAATAGTATAGGGCCGCAGGTTCTGGCCATTATTAACAGCAGTCTGACCTCTGGTGTTGTGCCTTCTAGTTTTAAACATGCTGTAGTGCAACCCCTGCTAAAGAAACCTGGCCTTGACCATACTATATTGGCAAACTATAGACCTATCTCCAAGCTGCCTTTTGTTTCGAAAATTTTAGAGAAAGTAGTTTATGCTCAGTTAAAATCCTTCCTGGATGAGCATAATACTCTTGAGATATTTCAATCTGGTTTTAAATCCTTACATAGTACAGAGTCAGCGCTGCTTAGGGTTTATAACGATATCCTCCTGGCCAATGATTCAGGGGACCATGCGATTCTTATACTGCTGGATTTAACTGCAGCATTTGACACAATTGATCATAGCATTTTAGTCTCTCGTCTGCAGCACCTAGTGGGCATTTATGGTAGTGCTCTGGAATGGTTCAGGTCCTATCTATCTGACAGAACTTGGTGTGTTCGTTTTGCTGGCTCGGAATCTTCCTTAGCTCCACTGTAATATGGGGTTCCACAGGGCTCAATTTTAGGACCTCTCCTGTTTTCACTCTATCTGCTCCCATTGGGCTCCATTCTGAGAAAACATGGTGTCTCCTTTCATTGTTATGCTGATGATAGCCAGATTTACATGCCGCTAAAGAAGAAAGACGATTTCTCTATTCAACCACTTCTGTTATGTCTTAATGACATTAAAGCCTGGATGGCTTTAAACTTTTTGAATTTTAATGAAAAGAAAACAGAAGTGATGGTGTTTGGTCCCAGTGGTTCTTGTGAAGCCCCCCCTGTTGATTTGGGCCCCTTGGCGCTGTATGTGAAACCTACAGTTTCTAACCTGGGTTTTAAGATGGACAGTGATTTTAAATTGGATCGCCAGATTGGTGCAGTAGTCAAGTCCAGCTTCTTCCACCTTAGGCAGCTGGCAAAAGTGAAGTCAGTTCTCACACATGAGCACTTTGAAACAGTAATCCATGCCTTCATTACATCCCGGCTGGATTACTGTAATGCACTATATTTTGGGGTCAATCAGTCCTCCCTTAAACGCCTTCAGTTAGTGCAAAATGCCGCTGCCCGACTTTTAACAGGTTCACGCAAGAGAGAGCACATTACTCCCATTCTGGCCTCCCTCCACTGGCTGCCTGTGCATTTTAGAGTTCATTTTAAGATTTTTTTATTTGTTTTTAAATCTTTAAATGGACTCGCTCCGCCTTACCTCACTGAGCTGCTCTGCCCCCACGCCCCCGCTCGGTACCTTAGGTCAGCTGATCAGCTGCTCCTGGAGGTGCCGAGGTCAAAACGCAAGCTTAGAGGGGATAGAGCTTTTTCAATTGCGGCTCCTAAACTGTGGAATGGCCTACCACTATATGTCAGACAAGACACTGTCCACGTTTAAAACCAGGCTAAAGACTCTTTTTTATTCCTTGGCTTTTAACCCAACTTAAGACTTTGTTCTTGTTTTATTTATTAATTAATTCATTTTTTAATTTTTTATTTATTTTTATTTATTTTATTTCTGTTTTTATTTTATTTTGTTTTTACTTTTACTTTACTTAGTTCTTAGATTTATCTGAAACTTTTTATTGATACCTATATTTTAATTTGTCATTGTTTCTAGTATTTTGTTTCTTATCTTATAATGTGCTATGTACAGCACTTTGTTGCAGCTGTTGTTGTTTTTAAAGTGCTCTATAAATAAAGTTGAGTTGAGTTGAGTTGAGTTTTACATTTATATAAAATATTTTTATATTATTTTAATATAGGATGCAATTAAAAGAATTGCAGCTTTTCTTTTTTTTGCTGGACTTCAGAGGTGTATATCTACTGTCAGTATTCAACTTAAACTACTATTTTGGCCTCCTGGTGCAAACACAACAATCTCTCTCTGAACGCAGAGAAGACCAAGAAGATTGTTGTGGATTTCAGGAGAACTCACACACAGCACACTCCTCTGTCCATCAACGGAACTGCTGTGGAGAGGGTGAGCGGCACCAAGTTCCTGAGTGTGCACGTCACAGAGGACCTCTCCTGGAACACCAACTCAGCACTGGGCAAGCTGAGAAGAGCTGGAGCCCCCAGCCCCATCATGAGCACCTTCTACAGAGGAGCCATCGAGAGCATCCTGACCAGCAGGACCCTCCAGCGCATCGTGAGAGCAGCTGAGAAGATTGTTGGCACCTCTCTCCCCTCCCTTCAGGACTTATACAGCTCCCGCCTCACACGGAAAGCCCTCCGTCTGGCAGGAGATCCCTCCCACCCACTACACAGCTTCTTCAGCCTGCTGCCATCAGTGTCTCCCACTCTTATATATTGTATATCTTATTTCTTTTTATATATATTTATATATCTTATTTCACTCCCACCACTACTGCACCTTGTTTCTGTCTCATGTATGTCTATTTTGTGTCCCTGCTGTATTTTACACATAGTGTCTCTCATTCTCTTTTATTATATCTATTATCTGTACTTTCTGTAAAATTTGGGAAGGAGAGTAACGTAATTTCAATTCTCTGTATATCCTGAACATATGCAGTATTGACATACTTGACTTGACTTAACTATTTATTTATTTATTTATTTATTTATTATGCCATTTTGTATAATGTGACAGGTTAGGGGTGTAAGAAAATATTAATATTTATATTTTGTTTTTCAACACTCTTTTTTAAGATTAAAGTTAGACTGTGGTGTATTTTGATCTAAAGGTTCATTTAAACTTCAGACCTCACACATGTTATGACTGCATCCCTTTTTTTAATTCAGATTTTATAAATATGATGGTGTATTTTTTGCATACTGTTTTTTATTTGGATTTAAACAATTACAACACACCTTGCTTACATCACAATATATTAAATTTATCTACAATATAATATATCCTCTTGATACCTGTTGTTTCGGCAAGTTCTTGCCCATACATAGAACTACAGATTATGTTACAGGCCAGCTAGAATTAAAGAATGTGACAGTATGTGATGTCACAGTGTTAAGTAAATGATCCCAAGAGTGTTTTTAATGCACATCTTGTGCATTGGCCATACAGGTTTACTTGCTGTTTATTTCCTTTAAACTTAGCATGTCATTGAATATACAGGGGTTGGACAATGAAACTGAAACACCTGTCATTTTAGTGTGGGAGGATTCATGGCTAAATTGGAGCAGCCTGGTGGCCAATCTTCATTAATTGCACATTGCACCAGTAAGAGAAGAGTGTGAGGGTTCAAATGGCAGGGTAAGAGCACAGTTTTGCTTAAAATATTACAATGCACACAACATTATTTATGACATACCAAAGTTCAAAAGAGGACAAATTGTTGGTGCACGCTTTTTCTTGGCGCATTTGTGACCAAGACAGCAAGTCTTTGTGATGCATCAAGAGCCACAGTATTCAGGGTAATGTCAGACCACCAAGAAGGACAAACCAGATCCAACAGGATTAACTGTGAACGCAAGAGAAAGCTGTCTGAAAGGATGTTCGGGTGCTAACCTGGATTGTATCCAAAAAACATAAAACCATGGCTGCCCAAATCACGGCAGAATTCAATGTGCACCTCAACTCTCCTGTTTTCACCAGAACTGTCAGCTGGGACAATAAATTATTGTGGTCTAAAACCAGGTGTTTCAGTTTCATTGTCCAACCCCGTAAGTAAGACTGTCTAACGTGTTTTTGTATGCACTTGGAGCCATTTACAGATGGTTGTTTATTTCTCGTTATGGGAATCCATGCACAGTGTGGCTTCATTAATCTAACTGTTTGACAGTTGGCAGCAAGTCAATAGAAATAAAGACCCCTATCTCCTTCTTGGCCTTCAGGTGTGCCTGTGCTAACATGCTAGCATCGTGACACTTTCAGGCAGGGGTGGAGTAACTTCAACAGAAAACTGAGACATGAGGCACAGGGAAATGTATAGTAGGAAGGTGTGTATGTGTGACTGAATAATTGCCTTTAGAAGCCTATTTGTTAAATAGCTTCTCTTGCCAGACCGTATGAAACAGGGCCAGATTTAGGAACAGTGCTAAATCTTAAGTGAATTCTTATGAATATCAGTTATCTGCAGACATATCAAAAGGTGTGGGAAAAGGCAAAAAGCAATAAGTCAATTGTCTCTCCGAGACTGAATTGTGACATTTCATATTGCTATAATAGGGAATTTGCCCTTTTCTCTACAGTAACAGCCTTCACTCTTTCTGGATTAAGGGTCGATAAGGGTTTGTGCTGAACAAGCAGTTTTCTAAGTTTTACTTTTTTACTGCCTGTATTTTACTGCCCGTGAACATCAAGTTGGAGCTATGAACTCCACCTTGGGGAGCTGAGCTTGGGATCCAGGGGGACAAGTGTACGTGTACCCTTTTAAGGCCAATATATACTTCTGCGTCAAACCAGCACCGTAGAATAGGCGTACCCTACACACACCTCTCTAGAAATGTAACATTGATGTGGATGGCAGCGGCCTGTGATTGGTTTGCTGAGCCGCCCACACGGTTTAAACTGCAGAAAGATGCAGAGTTGCTTTTTTGCTCACTTGTGTCATCTCCCAGGCTGTGGATCTGTGACTGTATATAGGAAAATCATGAAAATAATCAGTGGTGCCCAAACTTTTTCAAACCACTATATGGTACCACTTTCATGATTTTCCATTAAAAAGTATTGTTTGTTTAGATCAGCATTTTTAATTAAATATAGCATAATGCAGATGATATTTGAAAAGTGATATAAAGTTTGTAGGATGTACAGAAAATGTGCAATACTTTAATCCTTACATCAATATTTAGTAGATTATCCCTTTGCAGAAATAACAGCTTCTGGTTGAAGGTATTTTGGACCACTCTTCTTTACAAAACATCTCCAGTTCACTCAACTTTAACAAGATTCCCAGTACTGCACTGATCACACAGCCCCACAGCATGATGGAAACGCCACCAAATTTTACTGTGGGTAGCAAGTGTTTGTCTTGGAATGGTGTGATCTTTTTCTGCTATGCATACCTCCCTCCAAATAAATAAATTTTAGTTTCATCAGTCCACAGCGCCTTATTCCAAAATGATGCTGGCTTGTCAAAATATGCTTTAACATACCTCAAGCGATTCTGTTTGTGCCTGTTTTTCCAGGTACGAGAGACAGAAACACGGGTGCGTTCGAAGAAGGTGGGGTTGCATGTTGTCGACATGGAGTCATCTGGCGATTTTGATTTTGCCAATGAGGAACTTGCAACGATTGATGATAAAGATGAAGATCAGGATGATGATCAGAACTATGATGACTATGAGGAGTCAGGCTCTGGTGTTGAAGATGTGTTTGTAGACTCATTTATAACATCTAAGGTAAAACAAAAACCCATTAAATGTTAAACCATTAAGTAATTGGTTAATATGTGGTTTTGTGTGAAGACATACAGGGGTTGAACAATGAAACTGAAACACCTGTCATTTTAGTGTAGGAGGTTTCATGGCTAAATTGGACAAGCCTTTATTAATTGCACATTGTACCAGTAAAAGCAGAGTGTAAAGGTTCAATTTGCAGAGTAAGAGCACAGTTTTGCTCAATGCACACAACATTATGGGTATCATAGTTCAAAAGAGGACAAATTGTTGGTGCACGTCTTGCTGGCGCATCTGTGACCAAGAAAGTAAGTCTTTGTGATGTATCAAGAGCCACGGTATCCAGGGTAATGTCAGCATACCACCAATTAAGACCAACCACATCCAACAGGATTAACTGTGGACACAAGAGGAAGCTGTCTGAAAGGGATGTTCGGGTGCTAACCCAGATTGTATCCAAACTCAATGCGCACCTCAGCTCTCCTGTTTCCACCAGAACTGTCCGTCAGTAGCTCCACAGGGTCAATATACACAGCCGGGCTGCTATAGCCAAACCTTTGGTCACTTGTGCCAATGCCAAAAGTCATTTTTTAATGGTGCAAGGAGCGCAAATCTTGGGCTGTGGACAATGTGAAACATGTATTGTTCTCTGATGAGTCCACCTTTACTGTTTTCCCCACATCCGAGAGAGTTACGGTGTGGAGAAGCCCCAAAGAAGCGTACCACCCAGACTGTTGCATGCCCGGAGTGAAGCATGGTGTGGATCAGTGATGGTTTGGGCTGCCATATCATGGCATTCCCTTGGCCCAATACTTGTTCCGAACCATTTTTTTCGAACCATTCTGGAGGACCATGTGCATCCAATGGTTCAAACATTGTATCCTGAAGGTGGTGCAGTGTATCAGGATGACAATGCACCAATACACACAGCAAGACTGTAAAAGATTGGTTTGATAAACATGAAAGTGTAGTTGAACATCTCCCATGGGCTGCACAGTCACCAGATCTTAATATTATTGAGCCACTTTGGGGTGTTTTAAGGAGCGACCCAGGAAACGTTTTCCTCCACCAGCATCACGTAGTGACCTGTCCACTATCCTGTAAGAAGAATGTGCAGGACTTGTATATGTCATTCCCAAGACAAATTGAAGCTGGTCGCAAAGAGAGGCCCTACAAAATTCTAATAAATTATTGTGGTCTAAAACCAGGTGTTTCAGTTTCATTGTCCAACCCATGTAAAAAATTGGTGGTGAATGGAACCAGAATTCTAGAGAGTTTACAGTAATGCATCTAAAAGCTCCCTTACAGAAATATATTTTATTATATTTTAAGTGTGCAAGTTTTTCCACAATGAAACACAATTTCGCACAAAACCTACCATCTATGATTTACACTAAAGCAATAAAAGATTGTGAAACACTTGTTTGAACACGCATATAATTTCAAATAATTGCTATTCCTGTTTTCTCTGTCTTAGCCTTATCTGACCAATAACTTCATCCCTGAGGTTGAGCCTTCACAGCCACGGGCAGAGAAAGATAATGAATTAGAGCTGGTGCAACAAAACGAGATTGCTCATTCATTTGGCATCCAACATAACAAAGCAGAACAGAACATTTTTAACAGGACAGAAGTTCTAGCAGGTAAGATAATTCTGAAGAAACAGTAACTCATCTATTTGCTTTTAATATTTAAACATTTGCCCACCAAGAAATGCAACTGTCTGAGGAGATTGAAAGGTAGGTGGGATGGGTCTTATGGAGGAAAAAAATACATAAATATAAATAAATAAATGCACATATAAATTATTTATTCATTCAATTATTTCAACATTTATTTATTGATTTATTTCCACATTTCTTCATGTATGCTCACGCGCCGGGACACACAGCAGCCCAGCGGCTCGTTTGCCTACCTAATTACCATAGAAATGCAGAAATATAGAAATAAATAAATAAGGAAATGTGGAAATAAATAAATAAATACATAAAGAAATGTGGAAATAAATCAATAAATAAATGTTGAAATAATTGAATGAATAAATAAATAAATGTTGAAATAAATAAATAAATATATAAATCAGTAAGAAATGTATTTATTAATTAATTAAGTTATTTATTTATTCAGTTATATTTGTATTTATTTATTTATTTATTTATATATATATATATATATATATATATATATATATATATATATATATATATATATATATATATATATATATTTCATTATATGTGCATTTATTTATTTATACTTAGGGCATTTTTGGTCCTCCATAGGGTCTCCGTCCTCACACACCACCACAGTGCTTTGTTGATAACCAATCTATTAGTAAAGCAGTCTTCTCCAAGTAGATTGTGCTCAACTGTGGTCAAAATGCAGACGCACTGCCTGTTTATTTGCAATAAATGATGATGCCCATCACAAAACAGGGGTTACAATTTAATAGGTTGGGATATACAGTCAATCAATAGGACACACCTTCCTATGCAATGTTTTTATATTGCATTGTAAATAAATACTATCCCTGAAGAAACACAAGGAATCATGTAGTAAAAAGTGCTGTTAACATTTTACTATGTTAGCTGTTTTTGAGGCTGGTTACTCTCTGATGAACTTATCCTGTGAAACAGAAGTAACACTTGCTCTTGTTTTCCTTATGAGAGCCAGTTTTATCATAATGTATTTGGTTGTCTTTTGATGGACTCTGCACCTAAAGATAATTTCAAAGTTCTTACATTTTTTTTAATTGGCTGTTTTTTCTTAGTTGAGTAGTTCTTGCCATAATATGGATTAGAACATTACTTAACTAGAGCTATTCACTGTATACCAGCTCTACCTCTTCACAACACAACTGATGCTCTCAAACACATTAAGAGGCAACAAAAGTCATTAACTCAAATAATTCAAGTAATGGACAAGTTTAGCACAGCTGGCACAACTAAAAGCCATGTGACTTTACCTAATAAAGCTGACTGAGAAAAAGAGAAAAACTTCTACACCTGATGTTTTTCAGCTGATGTACAGACACTCGCATTGTCTTGTAGAATATTTTAGTACATTTAGGAGATCATCTGATTATGATGTTTTCTCCACAATACTTTATACTTAGATTGATGATTTCATGGTTATGCCATCTGCCAGATTTAGCACAGCAATAGTTCAATCTTTGATTCATCTGTCTACAAAAAAAGTGCAAGTACCATTGTGGATTGGTAATGTGCTTCTTTACTTCAGGTGTGCAGCAATGTTTTTTTTAGTAAGCAGAGGATAGGGCGCAGAGTGGTCCAGCCATCTTAAGCGCTGCCACTTTGATTGGGAGCTTGCTTGTTCGAATCCCAGCCATGCAACTTGCCATCGACTGCCAGAGCCCTGAGTGAGCACAATTGGCTTTGCTTTCTCTGGGTGGGTAGATGGTTCTCTCACCCCTCATCTATCCTAGGGAGATGTGGATTAGCACAAGACGTCTGTGTCACCCTCCTTGTGTTGAGGCATCACTAGTGATGGGGGATATACTGCTGAGTAGCAGTTGTATGAGTCGGACAATTGGCCACATAAAATGGCCATAGAAAAATGGGAGAAAAATAAGTAAACAAAGGGTTCCTTCATAATGTTTTTTGTAACAGTTTTACAGACTGTAGTGTAGACTCATGAACACTGATGTTATCCTGTAGCAATAATGCCTTCAAATGTTTGTCTGTCACACAGTGTTGTTTTTCCCCTCACTGTCCATTGACTGGGTGCCCACCTCATGGCAGTGTAGCCACAGTAACCTTAAATCTTTCCAGCTTTATGTAAATCTACAATTTTAGAAAGCTTTTTTGGCAATGTATGGCGCACATACATTGTGTGGCTCACAATGTATGGCTCACATGTAGACAGGGTACCGCAAAATTAACCACTATCTGAGACCTTTACATGTAAAATATTAATCACAAATCTATACAGTGTTTTTGAGATTTATAACAGTACTACAGCAAACTATGTTGCAAAATTAAGATACTTCAATATTTTTATACTAGTATGTATGTATGTATGTCTCAACAGCTCTGTTTTTTGTTTTGCAGCTGTTATTGCTGGTGGTGCTGTGGGCCTGCTCTTCGCTGTCCTCCTCATCCTTCTCCTAGTTTACCGCATGAAAAAGAAAGATGAAGGCAGTTACGACTTAGGCAAGAAACCAATCTACAAGAAAGCTCCCACCACCGAGATCTATGCCTGAGTGTGCACACATGCTCTCTCTAGCGAGAAAGAAATTCTGAACTCTAAACTCACATAGTGCCTCTGGATACCCTGCCATCCTCGCTCTCTTTTCTATGATTTTGGAATGAAAATGTGATTTTCTCTGACTGATCGTTTCAGTACAACTTCACAACTACAAAGTTATCAAAAGAGGAGGTGCTCTGTTGCCAAACTGCACTGTAAAGGTTTCTGTGTTATTGTTTTATTTATCTTTGGCTCACCTTTTTTGCCCATGGAGAAACATGTATTTCCTTGCATTTAAGCTTTGCTGGGTTGTAAACACTACAAAATAGAAGGGACATAGCATTTGCAGGCTTATGCTATGCATCAGAAGATTTTAAAGCAGCCTAAACACAGACATTTATTTTGACACATCTGTGCTGTTATAGGGTAGGTGCTTTTGAGGGAAATGTTACTGAAAACTTTTTTTTTTGTTTTTGTGCTGTTTAAATTTGTCTGTTTTTAGTAGTATCAGATTGATATAGAACGTTTAGAATATGCTATAAGGGTATCTATTGGTTTGCTATTAAGATGGTGAGAGCTCTATTTAAAAGCCTCAGTGTGTTCATCTTATCACAAAGCTGGATGTTTTTACTAGTTATGTACAATGATATCCGAGTCATATCAGTATTGAAAAGACTGATATTTAAAGTTGATAATTAAAGATTTATTTCATCCTGAAAGACTAAAATATCAGCATTTTAATCATTTAACTGCATTTGGAACCCTTAACTGATTAATGTATTTGTAAAAACATTTCTCTCATTTACAGATGTGTATCCAAAAATCCTTTCCACACATTCCACATATTCACATTAAAGTTTAATTGTAAATTAATTGTAAATAGGTTTAAGGCTAAGACCAAGATAAGCAGTTCATGATTTTTTTGACAGCCAAGCCCCAGGCATTATTACTCAAAGATGTTCTCATATTTAAGCTCATTTAACAGGTACAGAAGGGTGTCTGCAAGAAATGTAATTTCCAGGGGTTTGTATATAGCCATTTAAATACAACGCTTTGGCAGACTTTTACCAAATCTTTAAATGCCAATTTTTTTTCTTAGACTTTTTTTCCACTTTAGACTATGTAAAGTTAACCTAGAGTGATTAAGTTCTTCTTCTTCTTCTTAATAATAATAATAATAATAATACATTCCAACTTCAAAATGGTGACCAATGATAATACAAACTTTTCATTATCTGTATTTCCATTTTAATTAACCTTTTACCTATCACCTGTTTTTTATTGTATTTTTTCTTTACTTTTCTTAATTTAACTGTCAGATGGCCTTATTTTATTGCCTTCCTTCACGTCAGGGATTCTCCCCCCTCATTTCTTTGATTTGACCAAATTGAAAACTTCTGGAATATAATCAAGAGGAAGATGGATGATCACAAGCCATCAAACCAAGCTCAACTGCTTGAAACTGTGCACCAGGAGTGGCATAAAGTTATCCTAAAAACTAGGATTATTCCACCAATTATTAATTTCTGATTTATGAATATGAACCTGTTTTCTTTACATTATTTGAGGTCTGAAAGCTCTGCATCTTTTTTGTTATTTCAGCCATTTCTCATTTTCTGCAAAGAAATGCTCTAAATGACAATTTTTTTGGAATTGGTGAGAAATGTTGTCCGTAGTTCATAGAATAAAACAACAATGTTAATTTTACCTATACCATATACCTATAAATAGCTAAATCTGGGAAACTGTTTTTTTTTTCTACAGAGGTGTGTGTGTGTGTGTGTGTGTGTGTGTGTGTGTGTGTGTGTGTGTGTGTGTGTGTGTGTGTGTGTGTGTGTGTGTGTACACAATCGTAAGAGATTTTCAGGAGAGATTGGAATCTTTTTTTAATGTTTTGTAAAGGTGTCTGTTTCTTTTAGACCTTTTTAAGCAAAAAAATATTTATGTTTTGTAAAAGGATGCTCAAAGTAGTGCCAGTGTGAGTGAAGGACCCATGTTCTCTGCATGGGGGAAGTAAGAAAATCTGCTGCTTGTTTCTACATCACATGATGTGAAATCACCAGTCTGAGAAACCAATGGTTTCATTGGTTTCTGCATGCAGATTCTAATCTGATTGGAAATAAAGTTATTATGCACCATGCTTTGACGAAGTTGTTGCATTTTTTTACATTTAGATTAGTGTTTTTAGTGGATGAGATGGAGTATGATTTAGGGAACCAATAAGGACCAGTTTTGTTGCTCCTGCCCAAGCAGTCCACTAAAATGCATGTACATTGTATTATATTACATAAATCAAGATTTTTAACCACAAGTGATCTAGAAAGCTTTTGAGAGTCCCAAACACTTACACTTAACATCTTGAGTTATGTGGCTCACAATCCAGGCCACTAATGCTGTACCCTTATTTAGTAAGATTTTTACACAATTTCAAGAAGACTTTATTGTCGTTCACATGACGTGGTACATAAGATGAAACAAAATTTTTATCTCAAGGCTCATTTACACCCAAAAGAGAAATTGTTAAAACAAGATAAATATAAATAGAATAAAATAGATATCAAGATAAATACACAATAATAGGGAGAGTAGGAAGGTAGCAGCAACATGAAGTCCAGAGTGAAGTTTTCTGTAGCAGCATGATTATGAATGAATATTAGTAAAATTATCATCTCTCTGTGTGGGTAAAGTGTCAGTATTTGTTTTAAATATGTAATCGTCCTTGTAAAGTGACAGTGCAGTGTGTTGTTTAGGTGGAGTTTTAGAGTCTTACAGCTGAAGCTGGAATGAAGCTGTTTCTGAGTCTGGTTGTTTTGCACTTGATGCTCCGCAGCCTCCGGCCTGAGGGAAGAGGGACAAAAAGTGAAAGTGCTGGGTGGGTGGGATCCTTCTCGATGCAGGTGGCCCGTTTCCTGCACAAGGACAACTAAATCAAACAGACAAAAATATTGCACTAGGTAATTTATTTATTGGGGTGTTACGTTCCTAATAAAAAGTTATGGTCTAGGGTAAATTAGGAAGTAAACAAAAATAAAAATGTTGGAATAAAAGCAGACTGGAAGCAGAGATTTAGATTTTACTGGTTGTTTACAAAATTTTGTACAATAAACTAATAGCAAATGAAAGATACAAAAATATATCAAATACTAATAAGCTGTTTCTTTAAACTAAAATGCCTTGTGTACGATGCCAAAGGAAAGAAAATAATAAAAAAAAGTGTGCTAACCTGCCCAACCCAAAAACTAAACTAAACCAAAAATACAGCAGTGGCACCCGCCCCTTACCTGGTGTGTCTAGACATTGTGTTACCTACGTGATGAATAATGTGAAGGGCCCAACTTATCTGTCCACCAAAGTGCAACAGAGTGGAGTGGTGAGGGAGAGGGGTACACTCAGACAAACACACCTCAATCTCACAGAAACGAACAACAAACTCCACTTTCAGCCAAACATTCGCTACTCACAACTATTCACAGGAAACACAGAAACAGCTTAAACAGTCACGGAATCTCTTAACACAGGTCTTTCCTCTCAGCTCTCATCTCCCGACTGACGCGAGTGAGTTGCGTTATATTTGAAAATGCCCGCCCTATCCGGCCAGAGCGTGCAGGTCATTGGCGGGTGTAGATTCATCAGGGAAGATCTATTTGGCACCAAGGCGACACTTTCTAAATGCAGATCCACGTAACATGGGGGAAATTATTTTAAATTCAAAATATTTGTGAGTTGAAAAAGTATGTAGAATCAATCGGATGAAAAGTCCTGTTTTAGTAAAGAACAATTGTCTATCAAAGTCTGCTCTCTACGACACTTGGGCAGGTTAGCACAGTTTCTGAGGACCTCAGAAAAAAAAAGTTTCTTGCTGGAAAAGGACCATTACTACCTTCCCTAAACCAACAAATATCGCACCAAAAGCAAAGTGGTCAGTGAGGTCATCATGGATTCCAAGGTAACATCTAAATAAACTTTCTTCTATTTTCTGGAAATTCTTCTCTGATTAGACTGCTGAAATGTTTAAGACGTAAAAGAGACATTTTTGAGAGGAGATAAACCAAATGCAGAGAACCACGAACACAGACACACACACACACACACACACAGTGAATCTGCAGTAATGTTCAATGGTTACTGAGTATTAAAAAATGCACTGTTGTGTTTAGGGTATAAGACTAAGTGGAGCTGGGTGAGAGAGCATAGAATCTCTATTTTTGTGAAAGGTGCAAAAGAAGGGGGCCTTGCTCTGGGTGTGAGGTGAAGAGAAAGGGGGGCTCACTGTGTGTGTGTGTGTGTGAGGTGGAAAGTGGGGGAGGCTTGTTTTGTGTGTGTGTGTGTATGTAAGGTGGAGAGGGGGGTTGCTCGCTCTGTGTGTGTGTGTCTGTGTGGAGCAGAAGAGGGGGGGGGCTTTAATTATTTCGTATACTACTAATCTGTCTCTGCTTCAAATTAAAATAAATATATCAACAGTTCACAAGAAGGTGTATATTACTTACATTCATTGCAAACGAGGGCAGTAAAGATTTACTTTAGCCTGGATAGCTCTCAATAAGAGTTGATTTAATTCAAATCGGAGCTTTATTATGCCACAGATATGGTACAGAAGCAGGGTAATTAAAGAAATCTGGAGAAAAAATTTAGACAATGATGATATTCATATTGAATATGAAAAGATGACCAAAACCATCTTCTACTGTACTACATTTTTGACTGTGTAGTCTTAAATATGTATAACTACAGTGTCAATCCCCCCCCCCCCCCCCCCTTTGGAGATTTACTTTTTTGTTACATTTTTCAGATTATTAAATAAACTTTAATATCAGACAAATATAACCTGAGTAAATATAAAAAAACACTTGTAGACTGCAGGTCTCACTCAACTTAGTTAAGGTCAGAGTTATAAGAGAGAAAATGGGAGAGGTCCAAACTCAAAAACCACTGCTTGATGATCTCCGGGACTTTGTGAGTGTGTGTCCTGTTACATCTAGCACATCATTTTTAAAAAGAACATCATACATCATAAAAGTCAAACATGGTGTTGGTAGTGTGATGGAATGTGGCTGTTTTTCTGCTTTAGGACCTCAACAACCAGCTGTAATAGATGGAACTATGAATTCTGCTCTCTACCAGAAAATTCTGAAGGAGAATGTCTGGTCATCGGTTTGCGACTTTATCAGTCACAATGATTCTCACCTCCATAAAGAAGACCCATTATGACCATGGGTGGAACAATGTAGCAACGTTCTGTAATGATGGATCTCAACCTAATACCTGTGGGATGAGTTATAATGGCAGAACCAATCACCCCACATCACTGACTGAATACAATCAGTTCTCCATACAGTTTGCAGAAGAGTCAATGCAGTTACTGCAGTAGAGGGGACAAACGTTTCCAATCAATACCCCTGATTCCAGAAGAAACCCTTAAGGAGCACTGAAATACACACTTTTGGTGTAGCACATAGGTAAGGTGGCATCAGTGGATATAGAGCCTGTTGTCTTGTTCTTGGCTGGGACTTTTCAAGATGGGATTGATTGCTGGTCAATGGTGCAGTTTTAATTGAAAACAGTCAAGCAGGGAACATCCCCACCACAGTTTCAATTTTAAGCAAACACATGCACATTATGGGTAGGCATATAGCTGTCTTTATCTACAGTCCCAAGAATGTTTATTTTTTGAGTGAAAATAAGAGATTAATTAGATTTAGCAATTCCATAAACTACTTATAATTTAAACGTATGCTTTTCTATTAAAGCATTCCTCATAAGACCACTTGCCAGGTGATGTGAATACCACTAATTAGGGGTCCGAGCACGCAGTCAGACTTCTTATTCTTAATTCTCCTATTGTTTTTGCTAGAATTTTTCTTATTATTATTATTAGGTGACCAAGCAACATAGTTTTAGGTGAACAAGCAATGTAATTGCTTGGGAACCTATTGTTTTTCTAGAATGTTTCTTCTTCTTCTTCTTCTTCTTCTTCTTCTTCTTCTTCTTATTATTATTAGATGACCTATTGTTAGACCTATTGTTTTTGCTCAGATTTTTAGAGGTCTGAGCACGCAGTGCTAGGGAACCCTATTGTAATTGTTCCGATTATTATTAGGGGTCTGAGCACGCAGTTGCTTGGGAACCTATTGTTGGAAACGATTTTTATTATTATTATTAGTCTGATCACACAGCCTAAACCATAAGGTCTAGAGGCATGAAACCTGGTCACATGCTAGTACTCCCTCCCACTACTCAGGCACATTTTTCACATTTTTAAACCCTTTTTTCTTGTTCCTTGGGTCATGACAAATCAAAAAGGTCAATAGAATCACTAGGCTCCGCCTATTTAAATTTTGCGCTAATTAGCATAATTCTCAAAACCTGCTTTTGAGAACTTGTTTCAGAGTTTTAGGTGAACAATAAAAAAAAATGAAAAAAATTAGGAGAGGCTCATTGTAAATAAATATATTTAAAATTTTGTGATGTGCATGCCAATTAGCTATAAAATGCAAATGAACACAAAAATCTGAAATTTCACAGATGTGTTAAGAAGTAGACTCTGAAGTTGCCTGTAAAGTTTCATTTGAGTAGTCCAATAGGGGGCGGTATAATTATGATGTAAACTTTCCTGTAGATTTCTCTGCAACCCTACATGCTATCAAGCTCAAATTTGGTATGCAGAGTCTCATATTACATATCATATCTCAACCTATAAGTGATACTTATCCTGATAAATCAAAATTTCTGGGACCTATTAGCCAATCACATTTCAGCTGGGTTTTGACAGGCTAAACATTCACCAATCATTATGATATGTCTACACCATAGGTCCTAGGGACCTTCTATTATCCTGTAAAGTTTTAAAAGGATTGGCCTCTAGGGGGCGCTATAACAGAAAATCAAGGATATCTCACTGTACATGTCACCAGGACATGTAATTATTTTGCAGTTTTATGCACTCCTGTAACCTTAACATCTTTGCAATTACATGTCTTTACAAAAAATGCTTTCTTTTTCTTCAGTGGCCTGTTGTTTAAAAATCAAAGTTTGCAAACTTATCCTATGAATTTTTTACTGATCCCGTTAAAAAAATGGTCTTGTTGTAATCGGACGACCATGTAGGTAAATAATTATATTTAAAAACTTGACTTTTTGAACATTTGTGGCATCAGTACATTGGTCAGAATGTCCCATGGTAGGTTTTTATTAATTACATGGCTAAATGTCAAGAACCCTTTGATCTATCAACTCACAAATTTAGACACACATATATATATAGTGATTGTATGATCTTGATTACCAATTTTGAGCCAAATCGGACATTTTTTCCCTCTACAATAGCCAAATAGAAACAGTGATTTTACAGGCCTTTTTTTAAACGGACCTAAGACAAGAACCTTTGATCCTATCAATACACAAACTTACAGACATATATATATATATATATATATATATATATATATATATATATATATATATACAGACAATATTATCTTGATTTTGAGCCAGAAAAACTGACAATAAGTCTTTCTCCCTTTACTGTGTAAAACAGTTTAATAACTTGTTAAAGAGCACACTAAGATTGACAATTGACAAGTCTGTTAGAAAAGTGCATAGTTATTGTGATTTTTTAAGTTTGAAAATTTGAGATTTCAAACTAGTCTGTGAGTTTTCTTCAAATTTTCTACAAACAGGTCTCAAAATAATCAATGAAATCTCAAAGTAAATAATTATATAAGAAACATGGAGATTTTTATGTCTTTTGACTACTGTACATGAATTAATCTGTGCGTGCTGGGTTTCATTTAAAATTAGTTCTAAAAATGTATTACAGATTGGGAAAATGTGACCAAAATTCAAACTTACTTTCACAAGATTACCATAAAACAAACTATTAAAGATTTGTTTTGTAAAAATGTATTAGCAGTAAATTCAAAATTGTAAATAGTTGAAAAATGTTGCTTGATTCCCTATTGCTCCAATATGACAGAGGTGTCAAAATTTGCTGTGTTTCTACAGGTCACTCGTGGCATAATGTGAAAGCATCTGCCTTCCTGGTCTGAAAGTCGGGGATAATGCAATCACGTATGCAATGAGAACCTTGTACACAGCCGGTCTTGCAAGATCACGCTTGTCTTCTGTGATGTATTGTATGTAGTTGTAGTTCAGTTACTTACCACTTGATGGCACCCTTGTGAGGTAACCGAACCAAGAACAAGAGAGGCAGAGTTGGAAGGGTGCGTGACACACATATAAGTAAAGAGAACCGTCTTGTGAAATCAGTCTCCGTGTATTATTAATATAATCACCCCTGGTACAACCACAAACTATCACATGGTGTCAGAAGTAAACAAGTGGAACTATGGAGCAACTGAAACCTCCAAATAGTCTGAGCTTCGAGGGGAACGTCGCTGAAAACTGGAGAATTTGGAAAAGTTCGATCTCTATCTCATCGCATCTGGGCTGGCGGAGAAGAGTGAACAAAGGCAGTGTGCAACGTTTCTACATGTGGCCGGAGATGAAGCCTTGAAGGTATATAACACAATGGAATTTGGTGAGGGAGAATTGGATTTGAAGGCTCTGAAAGAAAGCTTTAAGAAATACTGTGAACCAAGAAAGAATGTAACTTACCTGAGACATATCTTCTTCACGAGAGGGCAAGGGCAAAACGAAACCATTGACGCATACGTGACTGATTTGAAAAATAAGGCTAAGGATTGTGGATTTGGAGCTTTGACAGATGAACTGATAAAAGACCGCATAGTGTGTGGAGTTAACAATGACATAGTGAGGGCAAGACTCTTACGAGAAGAGGATTTGGATGTGAAAAGAGCATTAGACATTTGTCGAGCTAACGAAGTTACTCAAAGTCACATGAAAGCTCTGCAAGAGGAATCAGACATCGCAGTGAAAAAAATAACAAAAACAAAGCCCAGAGCTAAGCAAGATAGCATGCATGTAAAAAGTGCTAGGAAAGGCAATGAGGAATGCACCAGATGTGGATACACACACGAGCCAAAGAAATGTCCAGCATACGGAAAAGTTTGCAACAAATGCTCAAGAAAGAATCACTTCGGCCGTATGTGCAAAACACCAAAACAAAAGGGCAACACAAAGAAAACAGAGAGAAAAGTTCATGAATTGGAACAGGAAGAAGATGCTGAAATGTTTCTAGGGTGCATTGAAATGAAAGAAAATGTGCCGATCAAACGTATGGATGAAGTTTCTGCAAAGGAAAAGGAAAATCAGCAATGGACACAAGCACTGAAAATAAATAATCATGCATTGACATTTAAGCTAGACACAGGAGCAGAGTGCAATGTATTGCCATATAAAGAATATGAGAAAGTAGCAAACAAGAAAGCACTGCTGAAATCCAAGTGCAAGCTTGTTACGTATTCTGGCCACACGATGGAGCCAAAAGGCAAGGCAAAGCTGCAGTGTTACCACAAAGACAAAGAATATAAGCTGGAATTCCAAGTTGTTGAGGGTAATTCGCCAGCAATTATTGGCAGAGATGCATGTACAGAGCTTGGGCTGATCAAAAGAGTGTTCAAAATAGGAAATGAAGACGACATCTTAGGTGAATATGAAGATTTATTCACAGGCTTAGGATGTGTTCCAGGATTGCACCATATCCAGCTGTACAAAGATGTTCCACCAGTCATTCATCCACCACGCAAAGTACCTGTAGCATTGAAAAACAGAGTCAAAGAAGAACTAAACAGAATGGAAGACATTGGAGTCATTGCGAGACAAACAGAGCCCACTGACTGGGTAAATAGCATGGTGACTGTAGCCAAACCAAACAAATTAAGGATTTGTATTGACCCACAGGACTTGAATAAAGCGATACGCCGAGAGCATTATCCACTACGCACAGTTGAAGAGATAGTCGCGGAAATGCCTAATGCCAAAGTGTTCTCTGTACTTGATGCCAACCATGGCTTCTGGCAAGTGCAACTCGATGACAAAAGCTCCAAACTGTGTACTTTCAACACTCCGTTTGGAAGGTATCGTTTCCTGAGATTACCTTTTGGTATCTCCTCCGCTCCAGAGGTGTTTCAAAAGTGCATAGCACAGCGTCTAGAAGACCTGGAGGGAGTCGTGAACATTGTTGATGACATTCTTGTTTGGGGAGAAAATATGGAGCAGCATGACAAACGACTGAGACAGCTGTTAGACAGAATCAGGAGCATCAACCTGAAACTGAATCGAGCTAAGTGCAAGATCAGGATGACTGAAGTCAGCTATGTTGGACATGTCTTGTCAGCAGACGGATTGAAGCCCGACCCAGAAAAGGTCAGAGCGATACAGAACATGCCCGAACCAGAAGATAAAGCAGCTCTGATGAGGTTCCTGGGAATGCTGCAATATCTGGCAAAATTCATACCGAATCTGGCAGAGGTGAGTGCACCGGTGAGAAAACTGCTAGAAAGTGACACAGCATGGCATTGGGACTTTGAGCAGCAAGAGAGCTTCAGAAAACTCAAGTCACTGGTGAGTAACACCCCAGTATTGAGATACTTTGATGTCAGTAAAGACGTAACGCTCTCAGTAGACGCAAGTTCTGAAGGATTAGGAGCCGTGATACTGCAAGGAGGACAGCCTGTAGCATTTGGATCGAGGTCTCTCACTGAGTGTCAGAAAAGATACGCTCAGATTGAGAAAGAGCTTTTAGCTATCGTCTTTGGATGTGAGAAATTCAACCAGTACATTTATGGGAAATCTGTGCACGTTGAATCAGACCAAAGCCCCTAGAGACAGTGTTCAAAAAGTCACTACAGAAAGCCCCTCCTCGATTACAAAGAATGCTCATGAGACTACAACCCTATGACCTAACAGTGAAATACAAACCTGGCAAAGAGTTGTATATTGCAGATACACTGAGCCGTGCCTATCTCAAAGAGCACACCGAACCACTATTGGAAGAGGAATTGCAAGTTCATGTGTTGTCATCTTACCTGCCAATCTCAACCGAAAGGCTGAATGCCTTCAGGACAGCAACTGCAGCAGATGAAGAGATGCGACTGGTGATGAACTGCGTACAGACAGGATGGCCTGCAGAAATCAGACACGTTCCACCAGAGGTCAGGAAGTATTGGACTTTCAGAGAAGAGCTCACCTGCTCTGATGGCCTACTCTTCAAAAGCTCACGAGTTGTGGTACCACATAGCTTGAGGACAGACATGCTGGAGAGAGTTCATGAGTCTCACCTAGGCATCGTGAAATGCAAAGAAAGAGCCAGAGATGTCATGTACTGGACAGGAATGGCAAAAGACATTGAGGATGTTGTTACGCAGTGTTCAGTCTGCAATATGTTCAAACGCAATAACACCAAAGAACCACTCATCAGCCATGAAATACCGGACAGAGCATGGGCGAAAGTTGGCGTTGATCTGTTTCACTACAACCAAGGTGATTATCTGATGTGTGTGGATTACTTCTCCAAGTTTCCAGAGATCGCCAAGCTCGCACAAACAACAAGTGGACATGTAGTGACAGCTTTCAAGTCCATCTTCTCAAGACATGGAATTCCTGATGAAGTAGTGTCGGACAATGGTCCACAATTCTCAAGTGCAGAATTCAGAACGTTCACACAGCACTGGGAATTCATACACACCACATCCAGCCCAGGATTTCCACAGTCTAATGGACAAAGTGAAAGAGCAATTCAGACAGTGAAAAATCTGTTAAAGAAAGCTGCAGAGTGCCAGAACGACCCGTACATTGCTTTGATGGAGTACAGAAATGCACCACTAGATAGTGTTAAGCTGTCTCCTGCTCAGTTGTTAATGGGACGGAGACTGAAAACAAAATTGCCTACATCAACACAGCTCCTGAGACCGCAAGTACACGAGAATGCACACAAACACATCAAAGACAGGCAGCTGAAACAGAAACATTACTTTGATCGTGGAGCAAAACATCTACCAGTTCTCGAGGAAGGTGAAAGGGTCAGAGTAAAAGTGAAAGAAAACTGGCAACCAGCAACTGTGTTGAAAAGTCATGACACGCCAAGATCCTTCGTCATCAAAACACCTGATGGAAACACCTACAGAAGAAACAGGCGACACCTGCTGAAAACCAGAGAAAAGACTTTCACAACACAGAGTCCTCCACATCTGGAAGACTATGATCCAGGAGAAAGACAACCTGCAGAACACGATGCATCATTCCAGACACCAGCATCGTCACCTGTGAAAATATCTGCAACACCTACCATGAATGAAGAAGTGGTGAAGAGGTCACGAGTGGGCAGAGGGATCAAACCACCATCACGTTATTCTCCATGAACTTAAGTAATGGAAAAAAAAAAAAAAAAAAAAAAAGAAAGAAAATGTTTTTGCAGTTTTTATTTTATTTTTCTGTTCTATAAGGCATTATTTAAGTTGTGAATTTTGAGTAAGAGAAATACTGCCAAGTAACATTTAGTTGTACGGTTGTACTATGAAGTAAGAGTTTATTTAGTAAAAGAAATTGTATGTGTTGGTTTGCAAAGACAAGTCAATAATTAACAGAAGTTACGACAGGATAGAACTGTTCAGGGAATATCTATCTTAAGGAGAGAGATGTGATGTATTGTATGTAGTTGTAGTTCAGTTACTTACCACTTGATGGCACCCTTGTGAGGTAACCGAACCAAGAACAAGAGAGGCAGAGTTGGAAGGGTGCGTGACACATATAAGTAAAGAGAACCGTCTTGTGAAATCAGTCTCCGTGTATTATTAATATAATCACCCCTGGTACAACCACAAACTATCACATCTTCAAGCAGCAGTTTTAATGCTTGCTTGTTTCTAATAATAATTTTAAAATGTGAATTTATGTAAAGTTTTTTATTTCACCCTTTGTGATCCGACCCTTTAAAGTGGTATGTTGGACACCTTGTCACCTGTGCTTGTAGAGTGGCGCACAAGCGCCGGCTTTCAGCACGCCAATCGTGTCACTCTTCTTCCAACGCCGCTTCCATTTCTCTCCAATCAGCTCACGGCACAGCGTCCATTTCTTACCAATGAAATCTACTCCTCGTTTATCCCGTCCATTTCTTACCAATCAAAACCCCTGGCGTGTCTCCATTTCTTGCCTATCAAATCGCAGCGCTTGCCCGACGCTCTTTCCATTTTTAACCAATTAAATGTTTCTCCACCGCGGGACTTCTATTTCTGACCAATCAAAATCCTCGCCACCTTAAAGCGTGGCTTAAAGAGATACACTCTTTAAAAAATTACACTCTTTGATTTTGAGTGTGAATTCAAACGAATTCCTTTGAAATTCAATTCATAATTTAAGTCTGGTTAGTAAAAAAAAATACATATTATAAAAACCACCTTCAAATATATAAAATATTGTGGCGTCTGTTATACTATATAAAATATTGTGGTATACATGTTATACTATGTAAAATATTGTGGCATCTTTTTTACTATATAAATATTGTGGCATCTGTTATAGTATATAAAATATAGTGGTACACGTGTTATACTATGTAAAATATTGTGGTATAACTGTTTTACTATGTAAAATAAATGCTGGTATACCTGTCATACTATATAAAATATTGAGATATACCTTTAATACTATATAAAATTGTGTGGCATACCTTTAATACTATATAAAATATTGTGGCATCTGTTATACTATATAAAATATTGTGGTATCTGTTATACTATATAAAATATAGTGGTACACTTGTTATACTATGTAAAATAAATGCTGGTATACCTGTTATACCATATAAAATATTGTGATATAACTTTAATACTGTATAAAATATTGTGGTATACCTTTAATAGTAAATAAAATATTCTGGTATCTACAATATTGTGGTATACATTTTATACTATGTAAAATATTGTGGTATACCGGTTATAATATATAGAACACTGTGGTATACATGTTATACTATGTAACAATTTGTGATAAGCCTTTTATAGTACATAAAATGTATTTTTTTTTTCACATAATTTAGAGATTAACAGTAAATTAAGATTAGTGTATAGAAAAACGTGTTTAAATGCCTCTAAATTTCAGTAGATTCTAGTTACATTTAAAATCTAAGCTGCTGTTCTTTGATAGCACACTGGGATTTGAACTCGCGACCTTTGTATCTGCCCCGATCTTCCCTTTAGCTCAGAAAATGACAATAATAATATAAAAAGAAACATATTCAACGAAATAAACACTGCAGTTCTTTAAAAGAGGCAGAACCATTTCATTTTTCAGTTTTTGCTCGATGGTTAACTTTTCTTTTTCTCGCTTTCTTTCCTTTTCCCTTCTTCCCCCTTCTTCCCTCCATTTTTTCTTCTTCCCACGGTAAAGCAGACTATTGTTTCATTTTTCAGTTTTTGCTCGATGGTTAACTTTTCTTTTTCTCGCTTTCTTTCCTTTTCCCTTCTTCCCCCTTCTTCCCTCCATTTTTTCTTCTTCCCACGGTAAAGCAGACTATTGTTTCATTTTTCAGTTTTTGCTCGATGGTTAACTTTTCTTTTTCTCGCTTTCTTTCCTTTTCCCTTCTTCCCCCTTCTTCCCTCCATTTTTTCTTCTTCCCACGGTAAAGCAGACTATTGTTCCCCAGCTTGCTTGTAGAGTGGCGCACAAGCGCCGGCTTTCAGCACGCCAATCGTGTCACTCTTCTTCCAACGCCGCTTCCATTTCTCTCCAATCAGCTCACGGCACAGCGTCCATTTCTTACCAATGAAATCTACTCCTCGTTTATCCCGTCCATTTCTTACCAATCAAAACCCCTGGCGTGTCTCCATTTCTTGCCTATCAAATCGCAGCGCTTGCCCGACGCTCTTTCCATTTTTAACCAATTAAATGTTTCTCCACCGCGGGACTTCTATTTCTGACCAATCAAAATCCTCGCCACCTTAAAGCGTGGCTTAAAGAGATACACTCTTTAAAAAATTACACTCTTTGATTTTGAGTGTGAATTCAAACGAATTCCTTTGAAATTCAATTCATAATTTAAGTCTGGTTAGTAAAAAAAAATACATATTATAAAAACCACCTTCAAATATATAAAATATTGTGGCGTCTGTTATACTATATAAAATATTGTGGTATACATGTTATACTATGTAAAATATTGTGGCATCTTTTTTACTATATAAATATTGTGGCATCTGTTATAGTATATAAAATATAGTGGTACACGTGTTATACTATGTAAAATATTGTGGTATAACTGTTTTACTATGTAAAATAAATGCTGGTATACCTGTCATACTATATAAAATATTGAGATATACCTTTAATACTATATAAAATTGTGTGGCATACCTTTAATACTATATAAAATATTGTGGCATCTGTTATACTATATAAAATATTGTGGTATCTGTTATACTATATAAAATATAGTGGTACACTTGTTATACTATGTAAAATAAATGCTGGTATACCTGTTATACCATATAAAATATTGTGATATAACTTTAATACTGTATAAAATATTGTGGTATACCTTTAATAGTAAATAAAATATTCTGGTATCTACAATATTGTGGTATACATTTTATACTATGTAAAATATTGTGGTATACCGGTTATAATATATAGAACACTGTGGTATACATGTTATACTATGTAACAATTTGTGATAAGCCTTTTATAGTACATAAAATGTATTTTTTTTTTCACATAATTTAGAGATTAACAGTAAATTAAGATTAGTGTATAGAAAAACGTGTTTAAATGCCTCTAAATTTCAGTAGATTCTAGTTACATTTAAAATCTAAGCTGCTGTTCTTTGATAGCACACTGGGATTTGAACTCGCGACCTTTGTATCTGCCCCGATCTTCCCTTTAGCTCAGAAAATGACAATAATAATATAAAAAGAAACATATTCAACGAAATAAACACTGCAGTTCTTTAAAAGAGGCAGAACCATTTCATTTTTCAGTTTTTGCTCGATGGTTAACTTTTCTTTTTCTCGCTTTCTTTCCTTTTCCCTTCTTCCCCCTTCTTCCCTCCATTTTTTCTTCTTCCCACGGTAAAGCAGACTATTGTTTCATTTTTCAGTTTTTGCTCGATGGTTAACTTTTCTTTTTCTCGCTTTCTTTCCTTTTCCCTTCTTCCCCCTTCTTCCCTCCATTTTTTCTTCTTCCCACGGTAAAGCAGACTATTGTTTCATTTTTCAGTTTTTGCTCGATGGTTAACTTTTCTTTTTCTCGCTTTCTTTCCTTTTCCCTTCTTCCCCCTTCTTCCCTCCATTTTTTCTTCTTCCCACGGTAAAGCAGACTATTGTTCCCCAGCTTTGGCGCAGTGAGGTAGTTGTTGGGCTTGTAACTTGACAACCAGAGTTCAAACCTGTCAGTGTTTTCAATGCAATTTGAATTAATTGTTCTTTGTTCCTAATTATAATTAAAAAACAGTTGAAATTGATGAAAAAAAAATTAGCTTAACCCTTTGTGATCCGAACCTTTAAAGAACTCTTTTGGAGACCTGGAAATAGCTACTTGTGGACAGCTTTAACAAGTAATAACAAAGACCTAACAAAGTCCTATCAACTCCTAACACAGTCCTAACAACTCCTAACACAGTCCTAACAACTCCTAACAAAGTCCTAACAACTCCTAACAACTCCTAGCTTCTAATTAAGTCCTAACAAATTCTACCAGAATCCTAACTACTCCTAACAACAGCGGGGGCAAAAGAGCCAATCACATGCTTCGAAACAGTGGCTGCTCCCAGGGGCAAAGGAACCAATCAAAATTGAGTGTTTTGCCCATCGAGGTGCAGGAGAAACAGGGAATACAGTTCATCCTCAGGTACCATTATTGACCAGCTTCTCCTGTCTTTAAGAAGTTAGTAGAAGTTTTTAAAATTTATGAAATCTATAAGTAAGATTGTGTATTTTGTGTATTTGTAAACATTTTTGCCGTGGCGAACGTTGAATGTGTTTTGTGAAGTTTGATAAGATGATCACAAGGATAACACTGAATAATGTGTTGTTAATGTTCTATAGTGAATGCTTTAAGTGTCTTTTTTGTGTTTTTTTGTGTTGTGTCATGTCGTGTCTGTGTCCATAAAAAAACTAGAAAAGAGATTTTTCAGTTTTGTTACAGTAGTCAATCAGATAACATTATGTAAATGGTGTAAATAGTGAAATGGGTGATAATGTTTATCAGGTAGGCTACGTCTATTTATCGGTGGCAAATTTCTCTTGTCATTACAAGTAATTCTTACAAGTAAAACTTACTAAATATAATTAAACACTAAGTGAAAGCTTATGAAAAAAGTCTGTGGTGTCCCAGCAGGCATTTCAACGCTGGATCAACATTAAATCAATATAATATATAATATATACAATATAATATATAGCAACGTTGTTTCAACGTCATACCTTCAACTGTTAATAAACCATAGCTTAATAAAATTAGAAAATCCTCTGGTTAACAGAGTGTAAACTATAAACTTACATTACTGCAGTAAATCTGAGTATTAAGAAAGTTACTCACCACTACTAATCTGATTTAACATCTGATCTCAAAAACAATAAAACAGTAAAACAAATAGAACACAAATAACCCCAGATATGGTGAAGAACCTGGTGTTAAAATAAAAAGTAGTTACTACAAGTAAAAGTAAAAGACTTTTTCATTCCTTCATCCAACCATTTTTAGAAATGATTTGGTGATGAAATGTAAAATGCTGATTCTAAAGGCAGAAGGTCGAGGACATCATGTTGATTCAACGTTAACATTTCAACGTTAGCACAACCTTTTAACATTAAATGTTGATTCAACGTTAACATTTCAACGTTAGCACAACCTTTTAACATTAAATGTTGATTCAACGTTAACATTTCAACGTTAGCACAACCTTTTAACAATAAATGTTGATTCAACGTTAACATTTCAACGTTAGCACAACCTTTTAACATTAAATATTGATTCAACGTTAACATTTCAACGTTAGCACAACCTTTTAACAATAAATGTTGATTCAACGTTAACATTTCAACGTTAGCACAACCTTTTAACATTAAATGTTGATTCAACGTTGTTTTACGTTACATCAACAACAGACATTGCTTTAGTCATATTTCAATCACATTTCAAAGTTTAAGGTCAGTTGTGTGCCAGCTGGGGTGTTTGTAAACACTTCTGCTGTGGCATAGGCTACCTTGAATGTGTTTCGTGAAGTTTGACGTTACGTTTCTTTTGTTGCTGGTAATATGGTTATTTGTCTAAATTGAGCATGTATTACTACGTATACATATTAATACCCATAATTATTTATAGCCATTCTGTACAGATTTAAACAGTGCTTTTAAATACGATTGCTAAGGTGTGTTGAGGTAGGCTGCCTAGGTTGTGTTGTTTAAAAAATAGAAAAATATTGTAAAACACTCCATGATAGTTCCTCAATCTGGTTATAGTGTCATGATATATCATTAGCTGTTATATTGTTGCTGCTTAATTTCCTGGATGTCTGTGCATGACTGCCTCTCCTCCTACAGAGATGCCAAAGGAAGGTAAGAAGAAATTATACTGGGCTGGCGTCTTGATCCTGCTTGCCCAGGGGAAACTTTTTCTACTGGTCAGAGACCTGGGTCCAGACATTGGAAGGCGGTAATAGAAAGAATTAAGAATTGTCCCCTGACCCCTGCATTTGGCCAAACTGTCAGAGTATTTGACATCTTTGGGAAAAGGATCCCCTGCTGGTGTGGCTACCATCATGAAAGTATTGTCATTGAATTGAATGTTGAATTAAATGTCATTGAATACCTAAACATATATATGATGTGAGATAAACCAACCCCTTCAGACCCTCCACACCTCAAGCCCAGGAGATGCCACCAAACATCCAACTTGGAAGTGGAGATGCTTCTGTTCCTGCCCCTTCCACAGCATCTGAGATGGTACCAGCAACTCAGAGTGGCAGGCCACTTCCTACTTCCTCTGCTTCTGCTCCTGCTCCAGCTGCACCACGGCTCCCAGTCCCTCAGCACTATCCAGAGGTAAGCCGGGCCAGGTTCTTGTCAAAGCCGTTCCTCCGGGTCATCAAGCCAGGTGACCAGGAGTGGATTGCCCACATCCTTTATGAAGCAAATGGGCAGCTGAAACAGGATGTCAGGGAGAATTGGCACCACCCCCCAAGCCCAGTCAGATCTGTGGCACCTCCAAACCCACACAATTATTTTAGGCAGAGGATGTTTTTGTGGGCACCAATGCACATGTGGGGCATCCCTTTGAAATGCATTCAGTGCAACTGCAAAATGCACCACTCTGGAATCTATTCTAAGGTGAGGGAGGTCATTGATGTGGACTCCAATTATTATTTAATAGGGGGAGATTATCCAAGGTGCAGCCAGTGCAAGCTACCTGTCTGTCCTTGGAGTACTGACATTTTAAAGCAACTCGACCCCTCTCACCACAACAAATTCCCTGCTGTGTTAACCACACATTTGGCACTGGACAGATGATGTGTCACACTTTTGCATCCAAGAAAGCTAGGCAATAGCTCCAGTTACCTCCAGCAGGCCTTTCAAGAGGCACATAAGTTTTCATAAGCACCAGTGTGCTTTCATTCCAGGTATGTTAAAACCTCTCACACATTTCTGGTATGAATTTGACTATTTAATGTGCTATGTTAAAGTTGCCATAATATTGAGATTTGTTGTGATCTGTCTTCCTGTTTTTTGTCTCATCGGGGTGCAATGCGCTGCACACGCAGATGTATATACTCGAGGGACTGTCAAGGTGGAATTTAAACTGATCAGCACAAGCACTTTGTATGTCAGAAACCTCAAAAACAAGATCAGGCTGATGTGAAATGTTAATGCGCTCAGCCACAAAGTGTTGGGAAGACCTTGGGAAAACCTACAGGTAAGAAAAGTCTTCTGTTGATGATGATCAGACCGATACTGTGACATTGTAGGCAAGTAAAGAATCATTTTTCACTTAGTGAATACATATTGCAGGAGAGTGTATTGCTGTGGAGTATCTTCTGGCTCATTCCAATCGGGGAGAACTTCTTAGCCAGCAGATCGGTATTAGTGACGTCCTGCCAGAGGTCATGGATGAAGACCATGATGATGATGATGTGACCATACCACAGGATCTTGATCTCACATTGCAGGTAACATTATGTCAACTAAACCAAATGGTAAAGAAAACATTTAAAAACTAAAAAACACTTAATTTTTAACAAAAACAAACCTTTAAAAGATGGATGTACTCTTATTAATTACTTCAGGAATTTGGAACCAGTGGCCCCAGGCCCCAGTCAGATGCCAGGCCCCCATTGGAGGAGAGTGAGGCCTCTGCTAGACATGTTCACTCCGCATTGGAGGAGGCTGATACCTGTGCTGGACACATCCACACCCCATTGGAGGAGATTGATGCCTCTGCTGGGCCTGTCCAATCCCCATTGGAGCCTGTCCACTTCCCATTGGAGGAGATGGATGTCACTTCCTTAACAGAGAGTGATGCCCCTACTACGCCACTGCCTGTCCACATTTGAGGAGAGTGGGCCCTTCACTTCAGCTCCGGTAAAGTAGATAAAGTTTGACCATTAGAAATGTGTGCTTCTTTATATTTGCTCTTGTATCAGATGTTTAAAATAGTTTTTTGTTGGTCCAATGCTTGTAACAGGACTCTAGGTGTGACTCAAGAGGAATTCCCGGATGGGAGGCAGTTGATGCCCTGGCAGGTTATCTGGTTGGGCTCAACAGGACCATAACAGCACTTTCCAACGCTGAAGTGGCAGAGATTTTGAGGTTGTACTCACAACTTAATGTCTTTGACCAGACCCCCACCAAAAAAACAACCAGGACCTTGGAGAGCATCATGCAAGCGCAGTGGCTCTGCTCCAGGCCAGCAAGCAGCAGAGAGGTAACTGCATCTTATATATCTATATTCTTTAGCATTGATATTAGCATATTTATGTTAATGTGTGGTCAGGCATACAGTATATGATGAGCCCTATGTGATCTCTTATCTATTTACAGATTGTTCATGGTCCATGGTCAGGCTGCTTACAGACCAGACCACAAAAGAATTTCAGAGTGTGTTGCTCTCAAGCTGTTCAAAGAATACAGGGAAGCCGGAAATAGGCAGAAGGACAGCAAAGAGAGAACATTTGCCATACCCCAATCAATCGTCATGGTTTATTCTCACATCAAGCAGCTATTTGAGGACTGCAGCGAGATTGTGGACAGAACTGACCTGGTACTGGTGAACATTAACAACACCACAGTGTCCTCCTGGTGAGTTCATCTTTAATGTCTTCATAAATTGATTAAATGTATTGAATTTAAACAATAAACACAGAAAAAATTCTCTTGTGCCTTTTGTTTTCTGTCTCTGCAGGCTGCAGGATCGACAAAAAGAGGACTGAACGAGATTCTTTGCTTCAGGGTGTGCAGCTTCCACAGCAGATTGCTGTGGCTAAAGAATCCCTTCTGAAGGCTCATGACCTACCGTGACAGCCAGTTCAGCCCAATATAATTCTTTTGGAGTTCCAGGAGCCTGAGAACCGTGAGGGCGAGGCAAAAATCTGCCAGTGAGACAGTGCCAGAACACCAACACTATTTGTCATGGAGGGGTTGTCCGCTACCGACCTGGCACCCCCAACACACCACCAGAGCTGGACTTCTTTACTTCAGGCACCCCTGCAGCACTCCCAGGAGTATTCCTCTGCCAGGGGGTCACGTGACCGCTGCGTGGGATGTAGACGGCTTCAATCAGAGCTCAGCATATTCCCCCCAGAATTTAACAATTTTTCATACCTTAAGCCTTCTTTTTGACCTTTTAGTCGGTTTCTCCTGCCTCTGTAAGGCTTTTAGTACATTGTGATGGCAGCGAATTCCAGAAAAACAACCGGCAAACAGCTAACTAGTCGTATGCCTGACAACGACGAACTTGCTGAGCTAGTTAAGCTAGCCGTCGCTGATGCTATCAGGGAGGCCATTCCCGCTCTCGTGGAGGATGTGGTGGCGCAGCTAATGAACAAAACTCAATCTCTGCTGGACGCTCAGGTTGCTTCACTTCTTGGAGAGATGGTTTCAATGCAAGCTGATGTCTCAAAGTCAGTTGACTTTATTGAAAAGAGCAAGAACCGCATGGCTGAACTGGATGGTAAACTCTCCGCATCGTTAAGCAAGCTTGAAGCACAGCACGCCAGACTGGAGGAGAAAATAGCGGATATGGAGGATAGGTCGCGCAGAGATAACGTTCGTGTTCAAGGCGTCCCAGAAAACGCCGAAACGGCAAACGCGCTTGCCTACCTAGCGGTGGTTTCCAGCGCTGGGTCCGGTTGAGATTATGCGTGCGCACCGCGTGGGTGCTCCCAAGGAAGATGCAAACGGCAGACCTGTTCCCCACGTTCTCATTTTGAAACTTCTCCGCTTTACTGACAGAGACAAGCTTCTCAAAGCAGCCAGGAGTACCGCAGTGGAAGTGGAAGGGAAAGCCATACGTTTCACTCCTGTTTACAGCCCACACACCTTCAAGCGGAGGCTGACTTTCTCCGACCTGATGGACACTCTGCAGAAGCGAGGCTATCGCACTTTTCTTCTCTACCCTGCGAGACTCAAAGCGACGCGTGGAGGAGCGAGCCATGTCTTTTTTTGGCATTAGATAAATCCATCCAACACGCTACGTCTACTCAGATACGTGCATCCAAAGACTTCCAAAAATTTCTTCATGCCTTGAGCTTAGTAGATCTATTCTGGGTACTTAATCCTACAGTCAAACAGTATACTTTTTATTCAGCAAGACACCAGAGTTATTCCAGGATAGATTATATACTTGCTTCCCCCACATCTTTTTCTAAACTACACAATGTGGTAATTAGACCTTGCTCCTTATCAGATCACAGCATTATCTCTGCACATATTATATTGATGGGGGTGCCTATGAGAGCACCACGCTGGCGCTTCAATACTTCACTTCTAAAAAATGAAGAATTTTGTATATTCTTTAAAGATAAATTGAAAAATTTTATAAATCTTAACACAGGCTCTGTGAGTGACTCTAGATTCCTCTGGGATGCCATTAAGGGCTGTATTAGGGATTCCTCAATTGCATTTGCCTCCCATCTTAATAGATGCAAAATTAACAGGATAATCGAACTGGAGCAAATGCTCACCCAGCTTGAGGCTGGGACTTTGCAAGGGAAAATAGCTGTGGTTAGATCTGAACTTAATTCATTGTTGCGACATAGAGCAGAATTTTTGATGCATAGGACCAGAAGAACATACTATTTTTATGGGGCCAGACCAAGCCATTTACTATCACTGAGACTAAAAAATCAGGAGAAATATTCCATTATCACGGCTATTAAAACACCTTCACATATTTTGACTAATCCTCAGGATATAAATACTGAATTTAAAAACTTTTACTCTGCTCTTTATAAATCAGAGGTGGAGCTTGATACAAGCTCTTGTTCATCCTTCTTCGAAGGGCTTCATCTATCTACTCTATCAGACAATGAGGCAGAATCACTTGGTGCTTCCATTTCTTTAGACGAGTTAAAGGCTGCTCTTGTTAATATGAAGGCAGGCAAATCCCCAGGTTGGGATGGTATTCCACCTGAGCTGTACCTTTCCTTCTTAGAGGAGTTAGGACAACCACTATTAGATATGATTAACACAGCTATAGATAAAGATTCATTTAATGCAAGTGTTAATATGGCCATAGTTACAGTACTACCCAAACCAAATAAAGACCTGACCCAATGTGGTAATTATAGACCTCTCTCCCTCTTGAATGGAGATGTTAAAGCATACGCCAAAGTGCTGGCATCCAGATTGGAGGCGCATTTGCTGAAATTGGTACATAGTGACCAGACTGGTTTTATTAAAACTCGCCTAGCATCTGATAATGTGCGTCGTTTGCTGCACATAATTCATGAGGCAAATAATATTGAACTTCCCTGCTCAGTCTTGTCACTTGATGCTGAAAAAGCATTTGACAGACTTGAATGGGATCTCTGGAGTGCTTTGGACAAATTCGGGTTAGGCATGCAGTTTATTCGAATTATTAAAATCTTATACGCAAACCCCTCAGCCATGGTGTGTTCAGGCAATATTCTTTCTTCACAATTTTCTGTTTCCAGGGGCACTCGTCAGGGCTGTCCCCTGTCACCCTTACTGTTTGCACTCTCTCTCGAACCACTAGCTCAAAAAATTAGACAGCATTCTTTTGTTTCTCCCATCACTTTTTGCAATACAGAACATCGAATATCACTATATGCAGATGATATACTTTTATATGTGGGTAACGCTAATTCTTCATTACCACATCTGCTTTCTACCTTTGATTGGTTCAGCACAATATCAGGATACAAAATCAACTGGACAAAGTCATCACTGATGCATTTAAATTCAAGCGCAACACAAGCAATTTTACCCCCTCGTATACCATTAGTCAAAAGTTTTAAATATCTTGGTGTTGAGATTTTCCCCTCTGTCACTTCTATTGTAAAAAATAACTTTCAGAATATATACAGTCAAGTTGAGAAAGATCTTGAACGGTGGAATACCCTTCCAAACTCATTACATTCTCGTGTATCAATAATTAAGATGGACATACTCCCTCGAGTTTTATTCTTCCATGATACCCCTTACACCTCCAAAAGGGTATTGGGTGAAACTTCACTCACTACTCTCTAAATTTATTTGGAAGAAAAAAAGACCTTGCTTAAAGCTCACTACACTCCAGCGAGACAAGGCACAGGGTGGGCTGGCCCTGCCTAACTTTAAGATGTACTTCTGGTCCTTTGTGCTACGGCCTCTTTCTGTATGGTTCAACTCTAATTCATCTGTCTCTTGAAAGCAGATTGAGGAAAACCTTTCGTCACCTCACAGACTAGAAGATTTAATATTTTCTAATATTCCTGTGAAGAAAATGAAATCACAATTTGGACCAGTTATATCAAGTCTACTCACAACTTACCATACTGTAATCAAATATTTACATGTGGATTGTAAATGGCACAAACATTCACCAATATTCAACAATTTCTGTCTCCTAACGGGCAATGTACCTTTTACGCACCCGCAGTGGAAAAATCTAGGAGTTAATGTCTTGCAAGATATCTACAATGATAAAGGTCTACGGGCCTTCAGTGATTTACAAGCTGACTATAGTCTACCTGGATCATCCTTTTTTTTATATTTACAGTTAAGGTCAGCCATGCGAGCATACGGTGTTCCATGGGGTACAGACCTGCCCACTCATCCTCTCCATAAACTATTGACGATTACTGGACCAAAAAGGGGTATGGTATCAAAAATTTATAGATTTATTTCTGATCCTCAGAGACCCCTCCCAGTAGAAGCCACATGGCAAAGAGATTTAGCAGTCGAAACTGATGAGATTTGTTGGACTACAGTATGGGACAATTTATGTAATACATCCAAAAACCCTGACCATCAGTCACATTAGAATTTGTTCATAGGATGTATTTAACTCCTAGGAAAAGCTACCTTATGAAGATTATAACATCACCTAATTGTAAACTATGTTCACTTAACGCTTTGGGGTCATTTATACATTTTATTCTGGGACTGCCCTGAGGTCAACATTTTTTGGAAACAGGTATCTTCAACTTTAAGTGACATTCTTGAAAGCAGAATTCCACATTCACCAGAATTACTTTTACTTAATGATGATTCCTCTCTAGACCTGTCTTTGCAGCAGAAGCGTATTCTATGGGCTGGTCTCACTGCCGCCAAGAAAATTTTGGCTTTAAGATGGCAACCACCACACTCTTTAGAGTGGCGAAAGTGGGCTAACTCCTTTCTCGATATTGTTCTCATGGAAAGATCTGTTGCTCACATGCATGCAGCCAGCCTTAAAACACTTCAGGCCTGGGATATGGCTTACAGTGTAGTTAAAGAAAAAGTGCAGAGTAATTGAGTTCATTGTCTATTTTTCTATATTTTTTATTTATCTTTATTTATTTATTTGTAATATTTTATATGTCTCCTTTTGTTATATGTAAATGTGTGGATTGTAATGGGTAGACGGAGAGAGATCCGGGGCGTGTGTTTTGGGGGGGGGGGGGGGGTATTGAGGAGACACGAATATGCCACCACCCTCAGCATCCTCCCAGGGCTGGTCCTCCACCCACCCACCACCCTCAGAATCCTCCCAGGGCTGGTCCTGCTTTATTTCCTATTAGAAAATTTGCAAAGGAAAAAAAACAGGAAAATTTGCTGTTGAAAATAAAAAACATATTGTTGCTATTTCCAAAAATAAAAACGTTGCTGTTGCAACTATCTGAAAAAAAAAAAAAAAAAAACACAACTCTTGTGGTGTAATAGTAACACATCCATCCTTTGGGTGGGAGATTCCAGGTGCAAATCCTGGCAGGAGTGTGCAACTTACAGCAACATACAAATACAGGCACAGGCAGCAAGAGGTGTAAATATGTGTCAGGAGAGAGGAGAGGGCACCTTTGACCACTTTCTGGAGCCTCCTGCAGGTCAAAACAATAAAATACCCCAAAAACAGCAATTATTTTGCATAATAAAAGCTAAGATTTTGTCCTAATGTCAATCATTTTCCCTCTTTTTCCTTTTCCCCCCTTTTCCCTCTTCCTCGTTTTTTCTTTCCCTCTTAGCTGGGTTAGCTATTGGACTTGCAACCTGACGATCTGGGTTTGAATCCTGCCAGGTATGTTTGGTGAGTTTTAGAGTTTTCATTATATTCGCAATAATGTCAGTGAAGAGTTTATTTCAAAATAGTATGATATGCCCTGTTGGGTTATTGTCTTGCTTGGTCACCACTGATCGCTGCTTGCAGCTGTATTTATAGTTTATTTATTCTTTTTCTGCCATAGAAGTGATTGGGCAGAAGAAACCCCGCCAACATTTTTTACTATTTAGCATAATATGCAAAACCTACTTTTGAGAACTTGTCCTAGGGTCATTGACCAATCCTGACATATTTGGTGTCAAACAACTCAGAAGAGTGTGAACCTCAGTAATTATCGAAAAAATCTTGAAATTTGTAAACAATATGGCCGCCATATGCAAATTAGTCTAACTGTGGCACACCCAAATTTACTCTAACAGCTGTAACTTTTGAATGCCTAAACCAACACTAATGTCACTTTACACCTTTGATCCTAACATGATTCTGAGGTAGCCTGTCAATCTGTGTAGACATCCGACAATGCTAAAAATCTGTTTCTCAGGAACTATACAAGCTATCAAGCTCTGGATTGGCAATTATCATCTTGGGCCTATGTCCTAATGGCATACTGAAGGAAAATTCGATATGTAAATTTTTGTGGTCGCACAAAATCAGATTCCAGCAAACTTTTGACAGGCTAACCAATCACCAATCTAAACGAAACTCATACCCTACATGTACATGAGGGCCTTCTATCATCCATTAAAATATTGCATTGATTGGCCTCTTGGGGGCGCTATAGCAGAAAATCAGTTATATCTATATGTATGTGTGGCCTAGGCATATGATTCTTTTTGATTTGTATGCTTTGTTGTAGCCTTTACAACTTTGTAATTCATTCATTCATTTCTTTGTTTTTCCTTTATTTTAAATCACATAATGTGATTTAAACAAGGCAATCTTTTTTTATGTTTTTATGTTATTTGTAGTAGGTCATTTTTAAATGCTTTTTGCCCTTCTTTCATATTGCTGTTTGAAATTAAGGTTTGTAGAACCAGTGAAGTGATGAATATGTTGGTTATGGATTTAGTGCTGATACGATGTAAACAGCAAACGCCACAGGAAGTCCAATCAGAACTCAGACATCAATTCCAAATAAAGGTTTATTGAAGCAAACACACACATGCCACACATCCAGCCGTGATCTTAGCTATGAGCTTAGCCTTGAAATTAGCCGTGAAATTGGCCGTGAAATTAGCTGTGGTTTCTATAATTGTAAATTAAAACACATACATAAAGATAACAATTAAATGAAGACAATATATAAAATATATACATATAATGATAACTATACATGCATGCATAACACAGTAATACTGTCTCAGCCCTGAACAACATCTGATATAAATACTGATAATAGTAGTGCACTGGCCCTTTAAGTTAAATGAGCGGCTGTGCAGTTGGATGCTGAAAACAAGCAAGACATCTAGTCTGTAAAACCTGCAGTTCTTACATTAAACATTTACTAAACACACTAAATGCACTGACTTGTTGTGATTGAGTTGTGATATGTATATCAGCAGTTATAAATACACTTACAAGAGGTAATCTACTTAGATCACAAGGTAATTACTGAAACATATCAACAACATGACAACTATCCTTACTATCTACAAGCAAAGATGAATGACACAACTAAATAACTATATAAACAACTATAAGATACCATAAGAAACACTCACACTCAAATGGACGCACGGTAATTAAGAGAACTAAAGTGTTTATTTTCTAGTCCAGCGGATCTCCGTTGTCCCCTGCATACGCTCCGACACTGATGTAGGGGCGGGTCTGGCTCAGAAAGAGTTCGTGAGTGACAGGTAATTAAGGCGTCTGATTGGTGGAAAGTTTTCCTTCTGATTTGGGGTGCCTTGAAACTGTCTGAGGGGAGACTGGAAACGGTATGTTCTGCTGCTGTTCACGTGCACTCCATGCGCGCCTATGGAATCCTGGGAGCACCTGATTGGTCAGTCATACTGGGTGCATGAGGAGGCCCACGCAGGGAGGGCATGGTCAGGTGGACTGCACCATTTTGAACACTGTTTATATAGTGACATACCTAGAGAAACCTATAAAATTCACTATTGTTTAACCCATATTGACTTTTTAACCTCTGGAATATGGAGTTAAATCAGTGTCACCAGAACCTGAATAAAAAAAAACATGATTCTTGAAAATAAACAGTGTGAAATCTGATGTTCTTGAATTTTTTACCTTCAAATATTTACATTTTTATATCTGAATTTTAAATATGTAAATATTTGAAGGTAAAAAATTCAAGAACATCAGATTTCACACTGTTTATTTTCAAGAATCATGTTTTTTTTATTCAGGTTCTGGTGACACTGATTTAACTCCATAGTGGAAGCTATTCAGTTTGTCTTGATTAAAAAAAGTGCAGTATGAAGTTGGGCCTTGTTTGGCCCAACCCTTGTAGGTTATATCCAGCCGGTTTGGGGGAAAGTCCAAATTGTGACAGCACCATCTCAGAATCCTTATCTCTTCAAGCCAGCCCTCTTTAATGATCACGTTTTACCATATTTTCAAATTTACATTAATCAGATTGTTGCCCATCTCTTGCCTGAATTGGAATTTTCCTGGCTATTTTTTCCTCAATTTCTTTCCATCTTGCTCGGTAGTCAGGTTTTCACCAATAAAATACATATCTCAATTGTGAAGATATGAAATAGTCTTTAAGGCATGGGAGTGCTACTCCTCCTTTATCTTTTGCCAACTTTAGAGTTTGAAATTTTATTCTTGTTTTTTTCCCTTGCCAAATATACCGTGATATAAATGTATCCCATTCATTAAATTATTTATCACTTATTTCAACTGGGAGAGTTTAAAACAGATATGATAGCCTAGTCAGGATATTAATTTTAATAAGACTCAATTCGAGACTCAGAACTTAAAACTGGAATTAGCTTTCATCTTTTTATGTCTTCTTTTAATTTCTGATAAATTATCAAAGTTTAGGGAATTTAATTTTGTTAAATCTTTTGAGATGTTTACTCCTAAATACTTCATATGGTCAAGACTCCAGTTCAGTTGAATTTTAGAACCCACCATTTGACTGGGCATATATTTAAAGCTTAGTACTTGTTTTTTTTTTTTAAATGTTCAGTTTATATCCTGAAATTGTGCCAAAATCATCTATAGAAGATAACAGGTTTAAGATTGAACTTTCTGGATTTGACAAGTAAATTATGATGTCATCTGCAAATAATGAGATTTTATGTTCTTGACCAAACATTTTTATACCTGTAATATTATTGTCTTGAGTAATACTCTGACTTAAAACTTCAATAAATAAAGCAAATAATAAGGGACTAATTGGACAACCTAGAATTACAGTAGAATTACAGCACATTACCGCCTCTTTACAGTAAGTATTGTCATAAATAAATACATTATAACACTGTAATCCATCTTACAATGACCAGCTGTAATAAACAATAAAAGTTGCCAATAAAAGATTGTAAATTTACAGCAGTTCACTGTAGGAGAAAATTACAACATACTACTTTTTTTTAACAGTAAATTACTGCAAAATAACTTAAAGTACATCACCACTTTTTCCAGTAGGTATTGGTATGAATGCATATAAATACTGCAATTATTCTTTACAATAACTAGCTGTAATAATTTTTTCCCCTGTCTTTCCCCTGCCAATAAAGTACTGTAAAATCTTTATAAAAAACAGCTTTTTTCCATATAGTTAGGAGAAATTTAAAAGTACAAATAGTATTCCAAAAGACAAAACATACAACATTTGTTCCCATCAAGTATTTTTTATAAAAATAAAGTCTGTCACAATATGCACCACTTTCAGTTTCATTCAAATTTCAAAATATTCTGTATTAGAACGTTGTCAAATGATATATATTTTCCAAAATACATTTGTTTTCTCATATATAAAATAGTCTATGTACTGCTTCAAAACAACTCAGGTTACATCTATATATCCTAATCTGGGATCACACTAAATCTGTTGAAGAATCACTTCACAGAAACAATAAGAATAATCTCCCTAGAAACAGGCTGCTAATTTACATTAACAACATAACCAAAGAGGAAATACACAGTATTTTGGTATAAAAAAAAAGAAAAAATAAACTGCAACAAACACAATAAAAATAAAAAGTGTTAAATAAACCATATGTTTTAGATTTTAGATTCTTTAGGTTGTTGCAAGAGTTACCAGCCTCAAAAAACAAAATTCACAGCACCCCAGATAAGAGATACATATTTTGCTTTGTTTAACAATTAAAATAAATAATGTACTAAACATAAGTGTTCATTCATGGTCTGAATGACTTCAGTATTACAATGTAAGAAAAATAAATAAATAAAAATAAATAAATACATGAAAAGGTGTATCAACTTGTGACAAGTACTGTATGCTATTAGATTTACAACCAACTTAAAGTCCACGCAGTCAATAGGGAAACATATCTACTAGTACATACCAAAACTACAAAAAATGTTAAACATAAATTTGACATTTTGTCTTTTTGTAATAATCATGAAAATAAATAAACATTTTCACATTATGCAGTAGTATGCTGAACACTGTTGGAACATGAAGGATGTACAGATGGGTCACAACACTTACACCGACATGCAAAGCCAGTCGAAGTCTATTAATTTTCTTAGAAGGCTGCAAACTTTGACATTCATGGAGTGTTTTTTCTTCTCCACTACCTTTGCACTTCTTTTGCTCAGGACCTGCTCAGTAGATGTCTTAGAGCCAGTGGTTGGGTTGATTCCCACAAAACATCTGCACAGTCAGAAAAAGAGCTGTATTAGAACATTAAGACAGCGTCTATAGGGCAGTTGTAATCTGTAATGTTCTATTTTCAAATGAATTCCCTCTATATACATTTCTAATCTCAATTGCAACAGTTTTGTCACTAATAATGAGTTTATTTAGGTGCTATCCTTTTAAAATGCTACAATATTATATTAGTTAATTTATGTGTTTAGTGGGATATAAACAAATATTTGTTTTTGTTGGGCTATGTATTTTAAAATGACAAGTATTTTAAAAAGTCCTAAAATTAACATTTTATTCCATCATACACAAGAATGTGAGGCATTTGACCTTTTTTTTGCACATTTCTAAAGGAAATTAAAATACAGAAATGACTTCATATTTAGTACATGCAAATGACTGACTCATGACCAATATGTTTTGGCTGCGAGGTCTTATTGAATTTTTTTGTGTGTGTTGAAGTTGGCTCATGATTACTGTGTGATACTGATGTACATTCAATCATGTTAGAAATCCAAACACAGCTTTAATCATTTTAACATATTTAAACAAATATACGGCTCAACTTTTTTAAACTAACATTAAAAAAAAAGAAAGAAAAATGTACCCAAGTATACCATTTACCAAATTAAAGGGATGACTTATACGGAAAGAAAATGGGGGGGGGGGGGGGGGAACAAAAAACAAACACACCTAAACAAAATCACACCCAAAGCGAAAGTGTAGGACTTTTAAGTAACCAAATAAATAATGTGGTACTATTTTTGAAGAACACTCATTTACCTTTGGATAAATTCTAGAGTGCATGAGGCCTCTTTTTGGTATTCCAAATTAAAGTTGTAGAATGAGGCAAACAAAGCTGCCAAGCCTGCAGCAAAGTTGGGATGTGAAGACAAGACCACCTGACCTTCTATACTCATCATCCAATTTGCTGAGGTCAGTGTCTCACCTTAAATAGTTAAACATTTATTCATTAATATAAATGTATCTGACCAACCCAAGTTTAATAATACAATAGTAAACTAACAATCAATCTTGGAGAGTCTGGTAAAACTGATTCCTCCACATCTGCTGGTGTGGCTGTGGCCTAAAACACAAACATATATACAATAGACTAATATAAAAGACATAATTTAAGATTCACTCTAACAAATAACCCAACAAGTTTTGGAAACTGAAAGCAGAAGTCAAATAATAAGAGTAATTATTTAAATGCAGATTAAATTTACTGACATGATTACATGATTTACAACTTGTAAAATCAGTGCTTCAGAGTGTTCTTTGAAGTGTGCCATCAGCAGGAGGACAACACAGGGTGCCAGTATGGTAGCTCTATTGGAATCGAACCTTGACAGAATTTGCTGGACTTCATTTGTTGGTTTTTGGCGAAAAAAGTTAATGATCATCTTCCCTCTGTGCTCAATTGCATCAGTAATTTTTTCAAGGATAGAGATGTCAGTTAACAGCTTAAAGTGATTATAAATTTCTTTTTGTGTAAAAAGAAATGGCCAGCCAGTTTTGAGCTCCACAATAGATGGGGCTGGACTTGCATTGATGGTTTTTCATTGCAAGTAATAGGTCCTCTCCATGAGCTGAGTAAGGTGCCCTCTCTCTGCTGCTGCTGGACCCTCACGAGCATAAAGCTCTTTCATTTCCTCCTGCTTCTCTTTCAGAATTGACTCAATTTCCCCTTGAGGACAATCAGGTTGCCATCTGATGCACCCATATTGGTCCGATGGCCCTTTTGCTCGGTTTGTAGCTGGTGAACTGGAGTGTCCTTTCATCCTTCTGCGCCTTCCTATTACACTGTTACGCTTGAGGTGTTCAACTCGCGTTTTTAGCTGGTTCAGCAGTGAGGCAAACCCACTTCCAATTCTGGTGCCATCATTTCTAAAAGATGGCACCAGAATTGGAAGTGGCACAACAGCGGCCTACTCCTCGAGACCGTCAGGAGATGATAAGAGTCATTGTAGACGAAATAAGTCTTATTTCGTCTACAATGACTCTTATCATCTCCTGACGGTCTCGAGGAGTAGGCCGCTGTTGTGCATTTATCGAGAGTTTTATTCCTTGGGGCATCTTGCTCCATGGGACCTTAAACTTGTCGAGCCAAGTACTAAGATCTATTACTCTGCATCTGTCAGTTGGGCTGGATGTACTTGGTGTATTGATGGTGGGTTGGCTATTCCTTAAACTTCTTGATACGTCTGCAGGTGTTGGACTTTTGACATCTGAACGAAGAACAGAACTTAATTCTTCTGAAAACAATAAAGAAATGCAGAATTGTTACATTAGATAAAGAGTTTCAAAAGAACAATTGGGGGACCGAACTAACAATTAGTATTTACCATGCTTTGAGAGATACTCTTTTTTGCTACTCATATTTATTTAGGTGCAGAAAGTCGGCCAGAATCAATATACTGTAGAATGAGTTTTCCAGTTATAGTTTCTATTTCTATTTATCCTGATATACTTTTTAGTACTTTCAGAGGTGTGAAGCTTGTTACCAAAAAGTTAGGTTGTGCCTGGATATAAGCCACAATAGTGACATTCTATTTAATACTCTCCAGGGAGAATACTATAGTCTAGATGGAAACAGGGGTCCACAAGCACATAGTGAATTTTTTTTCGCCACCTGTTTTTCCTAAACTTTGAAGTGTCTATTTTAAGATTCTGACAGGTAACAGGAAGAAATAAATGTCCCATGACATTTATTTTTAACCCTTTAATGCATCTATGCCAAATCTGAACCGGAAAAAAAAAATACTAAGAAATTGGCATAGCTCCTTGAGTTCACAAACTTTACAGATAAATGAGCACACTTTTCCATACAATTCTGGGCCAAGGAATTCAATAGAATGGTTATTTTAAAAATTGACACATTTTGACTCTTATCTGGGACAAAAATATATAAAAAAAAACCCAGAAAATGTTAATGTGTGTCTTAGCCCTGTCTCATGTCTCTGTGTGTCTTCCCCACGTGACCTGTGCCTCTCTGTGTCTCCTGTCAGTAGATTTCCACCATGTTTCTCATTTGTAGCTCCGCCCCTTCTCCAGGTGTTTCCAATTCTAGTGTGTTTTATGTTACTATAAATAGCCCTCCTCTGCCACCTTGTCCTCCGTCGGTCTTTGCACCTTCCCATGTCGTTTGTCTCTCAGCGTTTCTCTGTGTTTTCATATCCCGTTTCCTAGTTCAGTGTTTATCTCGTTTTACTTCTAGCTCCTTGTTTATTTTGCTTCTTTTCTCCCTTGACGAGTTTAGTTAATCCTGTCTTGTTTTAGTTCCTTGTTTGTTAGTATTTGGTTTATTTTATTATTTGGTTATCCTTGTTCTGTTTAGTTATTTTAGTCTTGTTTCAGTTACTTGTTTCAGTTACTGTAGTTTACTCTGTCTACTTTAAAACTTGCATCCAGGGCTCTGTTAACACCCATCATCTTTTGCAGCATCTTGGTTCTCACAGCATCAATGGAGGTCAGTTGACCATGGACATACCTAACATTATCTCCTGCTGGAGCTCATTGCTGTCCTGCCACAATGTACAAAGCTGCAGCTTCTTCAAGAGAGCTACTTTTAGTCTCCCTGTTTTGTTATCGTTAACCCCTTATTTGTTTTGGTTATTGGTTATTTGTGTATTTGTTTCATGTTACTTGTTTTCTTGTTATTTATTTATTAAATTATTATTTATTTTCACCCTACCTGCACTTGTGTCCGCCTCCTCGTCTCCCTGCCTGGGTCATCCGTGACAATGTGACTATGTTTTCACATTATACTAATTCCTGCACACTAAATAAAAACATCCTGAGATTTTACTTAATCTTTAAAGTGTGTAATTTGAGATGACAGGTGACAGGACAAAACATGTCCTGTGGGCCTTATTTTTATTTTTTTTACTACATCTATCCCACTGCCAAACCTGAAAAAGGATGAAGAAATTGGCATAGCTGCTTCAGTTAAAAACCTATACAGACAAATGAGCACACTTTTCCATACAATTGACACATGTTGACTTAATTCTGGGACAAAAAAAAAAAAAAATAGCAGAAAAATGTTATGATTGCCTGTATGTTTTCACATTATATTCCCATTATAACCCTAGTCTATTTTTAGATCCTGACAGGTACCAGGATGAAAAATGTAATTAGCTGCAGAACTAATTGATGATAAAATTCAACAATGTACTAAAAATAAAGTATTAGTATAGTGGGGTATAATAATTTTAATCCTCATTATCACCATTGAAGAGATCATCAAAGTCTCTTTTAAATCTGGTAGTGGTATGGGTATATGAGATCCTATTGCCTAACTTCAACAAATGTCCAAGTAAGTTGAAAAAGGCTCAGACCATAGTTATCGGTGCTTAACTGTAGCTGTCATCACATATCAAACGCTATAAAAACATTTGAATGGAGTGCTAGAATTGTAGTGTGTTCAATATACAGGTATGTGTTAAAAATTGTACATTTTGTTAAGGGTTCAGGTTTCAGAGATCCACGCCATGCAGTCAAACCAGGAGGAGACAGACACCCGTGTTGTCCTGTACCTCCATCCAGTGTGATGAGGACCCCGAACACCAACATATTACTGAACCTCCTTTACCATGTCAGCAGTGTCAATGTAGTGAATGTCTCTGAGCTAGCTGAACCTCTTGGATCTAAATACTGAAGCACTCTTCTGGGATACTGTGCTGCACCAGTGCTCTCAAGGGCAAGGGAAAAGTAGCTCTCTTGAAGAAGCTGCAGCTTTGTACATTGTGGCAGGACAGCAATGAGCTCCAACAGGAGATAATGTTAGGTATGTCCATGGTCAACTGACCTCCATTGATGCTGTGAGAACCAAGATGCTGCAAAAGATGATGGGTGTTAACAGAGCCCTGGATGCAAGTTTTAAAGTAGACAGAGTAAACTACAGGGTTGGCTCCTAAGAAAGGACAGATCAGCCAAAACCTGAAAGGCCAAACCCTTACGATCAGTGCATGAGTTGGGAGAAGACAATGGAAGAGGGGGTGTTGGAGCCGGTCTGGTCAGTTTGCCCCATCTTCCCTCCTTCTCTTGTTGACATTTTTGCAAGAGCAGAAGAGACAGAATTGATTGAAGAGGGGACAGATGATCTGGAGGAAGGGACTGAGATTTAAAAGAGACTTTGATGATCTCTTCAATGGTGATAATGAGGATTAAAATTATTATACCCCACTATACTAATACTTTATTTTTAGTACATTGTTGAATTTTATCATCAATTAGTTCTGCAGCTAATTACATTTTTCATCCTGGTACCTGTCAGGATCTAAAAATAGACTAGGGTTATAATGGGAATATAATGTGAAAACATACAGGCAATCATAACATTTTCTGCTATTTTTTTTTTTTTGTCCCAGAATTAAGTCAACATGTGTCAATTGTATGGAAAAGTGTGCTCATTTGTCTGTATAGGTTTTTAACTGAAGCAGCTTTGCCAATTTATTCATCCTTTTTCAGGTTTGGCACTGGGATAGATGTAGTAAAAAATTTAAAATAAGCCCCATAGGACATTTTTTGTCCTGTCACCTGTCAGAATCTCAAATTACACACTTTAAGGATTAAGTACAATCTCAGGATGTTTTTATTTAGTGTGCAGGAATTAGTATTGTTTATGTAGGTTGTTAACTTAAGGAGCTATGCCAATTTCTTCATCATTTTTTTCAGGTTCAGAATTGGAATAGATGCATCAAAGGTTTACAAATAAATGTCATGGGACATTATTTCATCCTGTTACCTGTCAGAATCTTAAAATAGACACTTCAAAGTTTAGGAAAAACAGGTGACGAAAAAAAATCCACTATGTGCTCGTGGACCCCTGTTTCCATCTAGACTACTATGACCACCTTCTTGTTTATACACTCACTGTCCATCGTATCAGTAGTTCTATATTTACAGACTGTAGTCCTTCTGTTTCTCTGCATACTTTATTATCCTCCTTTCATCCTGTTTCTAAATATCCAGGATCCCACAGGATAGACCACCACAGAGCAGCTATTATTATTATTTGATTGGTAGATTCAAGGTTGATTGTATGGAGCTTCACAGTACAGATAGGAAAACAAACTGCAACCCAGAAGGTTTTAAGGAAAATAAGTGGAATATTCTGTAGTGGCTAAGTCAATCACCAGATCAAAACCTGATTGAGCAGCATTTCTTTCGCTTAAGACAAAAGTAAAAGATAAAAACGCTCACAAACCAGCAACAACTGATGACCGCTGCAGTAAAGGCCTGGTAAAGCATCTCAAAGAGTAAAACCTGGTGTGATATCCATGGCACTGCAAATGAATCTAAACAAAGTATTACAATTTAACATTTTGATTTATGGTAAAGTTAATTTGTCCAATTACATTTGAGCCCCTGAAATATAAGGTCTACAATTTAGCTGCATCTGTTGTTTAATTTTAAAATAAAGTGTGGTGACATGCAAAGCCCAAATTACAAAGATTGTGTCACTGTTCAAATGCTTCTAACTGTATATGATCAGTAGAGCTGATCTAATAGACAATAAATGTATAAACAAGAAGGTGTTCATAATATTCTGACCCAAAGACATACATTTATTTTCTTTATTACCCGTCACAAATAAATTAATTTACTTTTGGACAAGAAATGTTGAAACAATGTGGTACATTACCTTCAATGCTCCAAGCTTGTAGAAGTTTGCGACACTGAATGGGTCTGAGGTATTCCTGCAGATCCTCCTCTTTGACCAACCTCAAATCTGACTTGCATTCCACTCCTGTGCTTGCCAGTTTCTCCAGGAGGGATGACAGAGTTTGCTCTTGCAGGTTTGGAAGTACAGCTAGGATTGCTGCACTTACATCTTCTGTGAAAGAAGGGAATGAGTGATGGAGAATTATAATTGATAAATCAAATACCTTGTATTCTGGCAATGGGTAATAATCAAGAAGGTATTCTTGATTTAGGCACATTAAGTCAGTGGTGTCTGTGTTTACTTCCAAAGCATAGACACCCAAATTAACCAACTGAACTGCATGCCGTCTCTCTACAACAAAAACTTTAGAATCACATATCAAGATCAACTTTATTTCTCCCAACAGCAATCCATCCTCATTCCTTCCAGTGACTACAAACATTTCCCTTTTGTACTTAGTACCTTTCACTGTTATGTCATTAATAGCAATTGTATTGCTAGAGTCAAAATCAAATGAGGAAGCTGCCTTTTGGATTTTGTCATTGTAGTCACAGGAATAAAATTCAGTTCCTTTGTCAAACTGTACCTCAGGAGGAAATATACTGCCAGCACCCAAATATGCCTGAAGGAGTTGATGAATTTCTGCGAGGGTAGCACATAAGTTTTTAAAACTTAACAATAGGTCCAAACTTATCAATAAGTTCAGGATAATGACACAGATAGTGGTGCTTTGGCTTTAGGGGATGCTCTGGAAAGGTGTGAGCTCTTAAATCAATATAATCATCAATGAGAATGTTCAGATTTGCCACTTGATCTGATGTTATAGTAGGTGCACATATGTAACCCACAATCTGGTGCAAAAGCAAAATCAACTGCCATACGTGACTTTCTTCTGGATTTTCTATTCGATCCCCAACTAAGAGAGGTAGCACTCTCAAGAGACACCAGTTCTGCACAGCATGTCAAGACAACTTCTTACTGGCAGGACAGATTTCAGGAGGTTTGTCATTAGCATCTGCACCAAGATATTTAAACTGACTGATGCATCTGTTTAACTCTGTGTAAGTAAGTGTAAGCTTTTCCAGAGTAACCAAATGATTAATATAAATTGCTAGGTCAAATGATTCCACACCCTCAAAGAGATGATCCAGGCAAGGATGTAAACCAGGTTGACACACATGAAAATACCTAAGCTGGTTGAAAACTGAATCAAATTTGATGCCATTTGAACTGTCCTTGTCATTAATTTGTATATCCTGTAGATTGTGTTGATAGGACTGGATGGTCCTTGTAGTATCAGTTGACAATGGGTTTGTCTGAAACATTTTTCTGTCAATACTGCAGAATCTACAAAAATTTGCACTCCTACTGAAATTTTCTACAAAGCCTCCAACACTGTGAGAGCCTAAATTATCACCAGCTATGGCACACAAGCCACCTCTCAAAATACGCCCATCCTTCAAGACAATCCCACTATCTTCAAGCTCTTTTAGATCAGCCATCAACCGACTAAAAACTACTTGTCCAAAATATTTGAAATCTTGTTCTCTGCACAAAAGCACTAGTTGCATATGATCAATATTTGATCTGTAATATGGCTGGATATCACCCAGAGTCAAATAAACTGCAAGTACCTTGTGTTTTTTTTTCCCTGAACCTAATGGATTTACAACCTCAAATGAGTCTTGGTAGAGTATCAAGGCTAAAGATAATGCTTCTGTTTGAAACAGTTTGTTTTGCAACACAACCTGTCCATCCCAAATGTCTTGCAAAACCTCTGGGTTTGATACACAAGAATGTACTTTCTCATACTGTTTCCTGACTGACTCAGACTCAAAAAGGGCAGTAATGGTTTCCTTTAAAGGGATACATTGGGCAAAACACTCTTTTCCTGATTCATTGAAGCCCAAATATAATGGCACAGGTTCAACATAGCTAAGGCTGTTTTCAAACACTGTTTTCCAGTGCTGATCTGTTCGTAAAAGTCTATTGCAAGCTATAAGATCATCTTTTCTAAATTCCTGAATTAAAGTCTTAATTTTAGTGTCATCAAGTCCAATAACTGCCAGTTTTTCAGTCAGCTTTGCAAACACATGAGACTGTCATGTATTTAAATAATAAATTGAATTAAATAATAAATTGAAAAATAATTTTTTCAATAATTGTCTGAATTGCTGATGCAGGTAACAACAGCTTTCCTTGAAGCTTCAAATAAAATAGTGTTAAATTATTAAAATTAAAACATTAAGCACACCTGCGACCTCATCTGATTCACAGACTTCTGGCTCATTAGCATTTAAAGTTGTGTCAAGACTCTGAGAAGGTCTCACTGTTTCATGTACATTTACCAAAACGGTTTCATGTAGATGTCCAACTGAGCTGTTTTTGTGTGCTCTAGACAAGTGAGAGGCAAATGATGATTTTACACTAAATGTTTTCTCACACCTTCTAAAAGGACAATTGATTTTTCTGCCCTGCTTTATATGGTCCTTCAAGTGAGAGATTAAACCTTTCAAATAGCTACACTCAAACTGACAACCTTCCATATGACACATTAATTTTGAATCTGTTTAATGAAACTGGGATTGTGCGCTGGATCTCTGGTACTCTCTGTGATCCCTATACAAATGAGACTTAAAAGCAGTGAATTTTCTGAATGAACGTAAACAATCTGGAACACCACAACTAAATGTTTGGTTTGGTGCATTTCTATGCAACTTCATGTGCTGGATAAGTACTGGGGAGTACTGCACTCTGTGTTACATAGCTTGCAAATATACATATTGACCCAAAGTCCAACTTTCAAACCTCACCCAATCAAAACAAGTTTTTGTTTAGTTGCTTTCTTAGTGTATAGCATCAAGATTACCCACAACATGGAAACAATGGTTCAGGGTGATAGCAGCTGGCTAGTCTGGTTAGTTAGCCATCTACCTAGCTAACTGCAGGACATACTACAGTCAAATGGAATAACTACTAACCAAGCTAGCTAGCACTTACTATCTCTGGGAGAAAATGTCAACTAAATGTAGCCAACCTTCCTAGTTAACAAGCAAACTACAGTCTAATGGAAGAAATTAGCTAGCTAGCTATCACCAAGTAACACTGGTAGAAAATATTAGCTAAATATAGCTACCTAGCTAGTTGCCGAGCTACCCACTGTCTTATAGAATTACTACAAACCTAGCTAGCCAGCTAACACTAAGTAACTCTAGTGTATGTCAGCTAAATAAACTGTAGTTAGCTCGCTAGCTAGCGAGGTAACGTTAGCTACATTTAGCTGATATACACCACAGTTAATTAATTAGTGCTAGCTAGCTAGCTAGGTTGGTAGTTATTCCATTAGACAGCAGTTAGCTCGCTAGCTAGCTACATGTAGCTGACATACACCACAGTAACTTGCTGCTAACTAGCTTGACTGTAGTTAGCTAGTTGGCTAGCTAGCTAACCTAGATAACCTAGCTGCATGGCACACCTTTAAACCAAATAAAGAGTTAAACTAAGTAGTTAGATGTTTTATCAACCGATCAAACTTAGGTTTAATAAAACACACAGTCCAATACAACACTCCAAATAACTTCAATATGTTCCATCTAACCAATAACCAATGAACAGAACCAACAAAGCTAACAAACGCTACTCTAACAACACCTAGCTAGCAACAGCTAGCAAACTCTCTAAATAAACCAGATTTGGCTTGCTAATAAGCCTCACGTAGCACCACGTGAATCTAGTCTAATCTAAAAAGATTCCTAAAACAAAGGTTAATTTTTACTCACAAATGCAGGTGTTCTTGGAGTTTTCCTCAGGTGGGTGATCTCAAGAACAGCAGTAAATCCTGAGGAAACTTCTTCTTTCCAGGGGAAAACCGAACTGCCTGTTTGCCCCCAGTAGGTTATGGTTAAATACACAGGTGGCAGTTGTATTTGTAGGGCATCCCATGATGCATTGCTTTCTACAGTTTTACAATGGAAAATCGTTAAACAGTTATTTACTGTAGGGTTTTACTGTAAAAAATACAGCAATTGGTTACAGTGTAGTCTGCTGGAGGACGAATACAGATTGTATCTCCATCTCTCAAGCTTTTCGTGTTCTAAAATGGATAAGTGAGTCTCTTGCAAGAGAGCTACTTCCACTCCTTCCCTATTTAATTGTGCCAAAACCTTACCCCTGTTAATTGGATTCCCAAAACATTTACATTATAAGTAATTACTTTGATTGACATGCTCAAAAGCGGCTGTACTTCCTGAGGAGGCTGAGGAAGTTCGGGATGTCTGCCAAGAAACTCTGCAACTTCTACAGTTGTGTCATTGAGAGCCTCTTGACCAACTTTATCACTGTGTGGTACAGCAACACTACTGAGACGGACCGTACATGCCTGCAGAGAGTGGTAAAGACTGCGGAGAAGATCATCAGAACTCCACTGCCCTCTTTGCAGAGCATCTACCACCAGAGAGTCCTCAGGAGAGCTGCCTCCATCCTCAAAGACTCTACCCACCCCCAGCATGGACTGTTCACACTTCTGCCTTCAGGCCGGAGGTACAGAAGTGTGAAATGCAAAACCACCAGGCTTAAAGAACTCCTTCTTCCCCACTGCTAACAGACTCTTGAACCTACCTCAGAAATAACCATGCACCTTACCCTCTACATGTTTACATGTCAAGGACATTTCTCAGAGGCACATGCTCACTTTACTTTTGCAAAATTTTATAATTGCACTACTGAACCTTTTGCACTTTTTTCATATTCCACTGCTGTAGATAACATGTACTTACTTGTAAATAATATCCATACCCCATTACTGTTTTCATGTATATATTTCCATCATGGATGTAAATTTAACACAAATTTAATATTTATATTTAGTTTATTCTTTCTTTATTGTATATTTTCTATTTTTATCTTTATGCGACATACTTGGCGAGGGGCAAAGAAAGAATTTCATTGTACGAGGAAACTTGTTTCTTACTGTGCACATGACAATAAACTCTTTGAATCTTTGAATGATACTTTAAGTTGTGTTTTTAAATCCCAGAACGCCTGTACATAAATCTTATCTGACACCCCAAATCTACAAAGAACATTAGTAAGAACAAAAACATTAACTAATAGGCAGTAAACAAAACAACAGAACCAACAATTGGCGACCTCTCTTGTGGCCTTGTGACTGTCCCGACCATAAAGTTAACTCGCATTTGCCCTTTATTTGTCTCTCCTAATATATTAAATGTCTTAATAGAGGGCGAGTCTTGTACTTACATCTGTCTCACTTCACAAAGTTTGACATTTTGATGTACTACAAAATAGAATACAACCTAATAATGATCACGTAATGATCTGTAGCTAGCAACTTATCAGACTTCTCCTCCCTGAAGTTGCGGGCTGGTCCTGCGTTTCTCCGGTCCACCCGCTTTCCACGCCAGGTCAGTTGGTGGATCTGGTTCAACAGGGAGTTTGGACTTTTCAGAACCGTCACCGGTATCCCTCTCTCTGCCATGTTCGCTGTTGCCTCCTCGACCGAGTTGTAGGTCACCGTGCCGTCCGTGTAAAACACCCTCATTCTGGCCAGGAACGGAGTCTGAAACCTGATGCCTCTCTCTTTAAGCGTGTTTTTTGCTTTCTCAGCAGTCATGGTCCAGGTTCACTCTTCTTCCTTGAAACTCGAAGCCTCTTTTCTGCCAGGCTGTTTTATGGATTTCTTCTTTTAATCTGTAGCTTGCAAACGTGATCACTATTGATCTTGGCGGGGCTTCATTCGGGGGGTTCACTGCGAGTGCCCGGTGCGCTCTCTCAATGCTCAGCACGGTGGACGCGGGAAGCTCTAACCCCTTCATTAACAACTCACTCACGAAGACTATCATGGATTCCGAGCTTTCTTCAGCTCCTTCTTTTACCCGGTGTATCCTCACGTTGTCTCACTGCGAGCGGCCCTCCAGGTCAGTCAGTTTTGCAACCATTTGTACCTGAAGCTTCACCAGCTCCGTCAAGACGTCCTCCTGGATTCTTGTCTCTGCAGTGTTAATTCGCTCCTCAGCTTCGTCTACTCTCTTGTAGATTTTATTAATATCGTCTCTTATGCCTTTTAATTGCTGCCGCAAATCTTTTCTAAATTCTCGAAGCTCTTTTAAGATTAAGCTCAGGTTGGCCTCACATGTTGTCTCTAAGTCGTTCTCTGGCTGTGCTTTGTCCTCCATGTTGCTTTTACCTCGCGCAGGTTGGAGATCCTCTTCCTCGTCGTGTTTTTTACCTCGTACAAGACTCTTCTTCCCTGTTTTGGACATTCTTGTTAGCCCTCTGTATTTACATTAGCTTTAAACCAAACCAAATTAAAATTCCAGTTTTTTGGGCTATATTTATTTAAGTTTTTGTCGGGAGCTCAGCGCACTACTGTACCATCACCTCGCCAGTCAGACCCGAAGTCTCAATGATTTTCATTTCAAGCACATCTGCCAAGTATGAGCCAAATGAGACTTTAGGAGGCTCTACAGTGACAAATGAACTATTGTGCTCTCCTTCCACACTCCCGAACTCCACTTCCAAAAAACCCACTGGCGATGACGTCACCGTCAGCCACTCACCTTCACCCAATCGCGTTATACTCCCACGTTCAGAGTCACCTGTGTTCTAGGAAGCTCTCTGGCTTTGGATCTTGGACTGTTTCCTGTACTACATCTCCTGTTTTCAGTGTGAGAGTTGTTCAACCTGTTCTCTGACTGTGTTATCCTGCTTACTACTCTGTAAATAAATCAGTCTTTATCTTTTACTCGGCAAGCGTCAATCCTATCTGTCTGGCGTTACACATTTATTGCCATTTTCCAACCTAAATGGACAGGAGACAGGAACCTTTGACCCTATTAACACACAAACTTACATACATATACAGACTGATAATGTGATCTAGACTGCAAATTTTAAGCCAAATCGGACATTGTTTCTCTCTACAATGGCTAGAAATCTATTGTGATAGAAGAGGCCTTAGCCCTAATTTATCTCTTTTTTCATACCTAAATGGACACAAGACAAGAATCTTTGACCCTATCAACAGACAAACATATATACATATATTTACTGACATGATCCTGATTACCACATTTGAGCCAAATCTGTCCTCTCTTACCTCTAGAATGGTAAAAAAACTTCTGAGAGGCCTATTTCATTTCTCACTTCTCTAGGCTCTCAGCAGGTTATATGTGGTCTCTTGCTGCACTCTGGTGGTCATTTGGTGAAACAACTACAGGTTATCAATTATAAAATAAAGCCCTGCTAAACTCTAAAGCTCATTTGATCTTGCTGGTCTTGATGGAGAAACATCTTTATCATTTTTGGTCATGCTCCGCCCACTTAGGTTTTTTGCAAATTTGCAATAATATGCAAAACCTACTTTTGAGAACTTGTCCTTGGCTCATTGACCAATCATGACATGTTTGGTGTCAAACAACTCAGCAGAGCTTACTCCTCAATAATTATTTTAAAAATCTTTAAATTTGTAAATAATATGGCCGCCATATACAAATTAGTCCTACCAAGATGCAGCAAAATGTCCTCTAACACTTACAACTTTTGAATGCTTAACCTGACACTAATACCAACTTCAGTCCTTTGATCATAACATGATTCTCATATATCCTGTCAGTCAAAACTGACATACACCCCCAGGGGGCGGAGCCAAAGCTAGATAACGTTTCTCTATAACCATACAAGCTATCAAGCTCAGCCTTGACAATTATCATCTATGGCCCATGCACTAATGGTACACCAAAGGAAAATTTGATATGTAAATTTTGTGGTTACTGTTAGCCTGTCACTTTTCAGCAAGCTTTTGACAGGCTAAATGTTAATCCGGTTAAAACTTATACACTATATGTGAGTTATTTATATGTGGCCTTTTTAATGCCTCACTGCTAGGCTCTCAGCAGGATTGATGTGGTTTATATTTTTCTAATTAGAAACCGAAGTTGTTTCACAAAATTCCCACTAGAGTGCAGCAAGACACCACATAAAACCTGCTGAACACTACAGCTAGAATTGTGCCTTAAATGATTGGAAGCATCATGGCTTCAGTATAAGTAATAACAGTGACATCTGGTGGTGATTTGAAGCCTAAGCAGCCGCTCAAGCACCAGACCTCACTGAGACAGCTTCAAATCCCATATCAATAATAAAGGTTTTAAAAACAGCGTGGTTTGTTTGTTTTTCATTACAATACATTACACAAAAGTAAAAAAAATGATAAACACTTCCACAGAAAAATAATAAATGGTGTTTCTATGAGTGACACAAACAAAAGATTTAGGAAAGTGTTTTATTAAGAAATAAATCTTTTCCAACAGTTGTTGGTTTCAGTCTGCTCCTTTTCTGGCTGAATAATTTTCCAGCTTTATTTATTCCAGCAATATGTTCACATGGTAGAGACGATGCTGGTATGCACAAATATCCACACGTTTGGATATATGGTCTTTTGTGCAGTCCAATATTTTAGTGGGTCCTCTACTTGAGCCAGATGTGGCTCTTATCTACAAGACAGAAAAAAGCCAATGAATGACAAAAATACATTTTTCTGACATTTTTCAACAGTAATTTAACATGTAATACCTGTGGATCTCAACAGTGGCACTGGCAGATACACTGCAAGTATGTTGGTGGGACTGAATATGATTGTCCAAAAATAGTTTGCGATGGTCCTGGTTCAGGTGCATCATGCCAAGCGTGCAAGTGCCTCAACATGGATGACGTGTTGTTGTTGTACGACAACTCTTGTGAAAACACTGCACCTATAATAAAATAATAATAATAGAAATAATGTGACAATAATGCCTACTGTTTTATTATTTTTGCATTTTTTAGGATATTCTAAGCTTTGCATACAAGTAGTAGTTGTAGTAATAGTATTTTTTCTGAAACTTGCATTAGTTGTACAAATCAGAATTTGACGCATATATTGATAAATACAAACCATAAAAACACATGAATATATAATTATCTAATTTGGTGGAATGTGATCAAATTAATCCCAATCCTTGGATCTCTGTGCGCCAGCAGTAGCCATTGCATTCAAAACTCTATGAACTCACTAAAACTCACAAAAATGCAAACTCCTCACAACTCAACATTGCTAAGGCATAATTGTGCATTTAAATACTGTGTTTTGCGGCAAACTACTGAAAGCCGTCACACCTGCTGTCAAACTCTGAGCCAGAGAAATGCACTGAATACCTTTAAAACAAAATCGACCAATGAACCGTGAACCGAAGCAGTGATGATGTTTGAAGCTTTAAAACATCAAGGGTCATTTGACCCTAGTGTTTTGATACAAGCTCCAGGCATTGCTTTGGGTCATTTTGGTTCAGGAACAGGGACATATGCTCTGAAGCCTCAGTATCGTTTGCCCATCTCTATCAGTATCTGATCAGAACTGAAACGCATGCAATCTTGTTCAGACTGTCTCACTGTACCAGTTATTCATCAGTGCATAAAACTCTGTCTTGTAGTGTCCTGCAATTAAAACCCCTGTTCTGTTTTGCACAGGCGTGTAAAACCATGTCCTGTATTTTGTACTGCAGCTAGAATGCCTGTTCTGTAAAAAACTGTCCGGAAAGTTTTTCCATATCCCACAATCAAACTCAGTATCTGACCCCACCTGGACTCAAACGTTAACCATCTTGTTCAGAGTCAACAACCCAACCACTACAACACAAGTTCACACTGCTGCAGCTATTCACCAGTGTATAAAAACTCTGTCCTGGATTGTGTGTACTGTAGCTAAAATACCTGATCTGTAAAATACGGTCCTGTAGTGTCTTTTAAATCCAACAAAGAAAATCAGTATCTGACCCCAACAGGAATTAAACCAAACCATCCTCTTTAGAGTCACTAGTATATAAAACTTTGTCCTGCAGTGTGTACTGCAGGTAAAATCCCTGTTCTGTTACGGATGTTTAAAATACATGTAGTGTCTTCCAAATACCACAAAAAATGTCAACAACCCTACAACATGAATCTGTTTATTTACCAGTGTAGAACACTGTCCTGTAGTGTGTACTGTAGCTAAAATCCCTGTTCTGTAAAATATGGTCCTGTAGCGTTTTCCAAATCCCACAAAGAAAATCAGTATCTGAACCAAACAGCAATCAAACCCAAACCATCTTGTTTTGAGTCAACAACCCAACCACTACATGGTCTCACTGCACCAGTTATTCCCCAGTGTATAAAACTTTGTCCTGTAGTGTGTACTGCAGCTAAAATCCCTGTTCTATAAACTACGGCCAAGACAGAACCAGGGTATAAAGCTCTTTCCTGTGTACTGCAGATACCATCTCTGATCTGTACAGGTGTGTAAAACACTTTACTCTAATTTCTTTCAAATCCAACAAACAAACTCAGTATCTGACCCCACTGGAACCAAACCCAAACCATCTTGTTCACAGACATCAGCCCAACTACTACACCACAAGGTCCTACGCATCCAGTTATTCAACAGTGCAAAAAGCCCTGTCCTGTAGTGCGTACTGTAGCTAAAATATCTGTTCTGAAAAACACTGTCCTGTAGTGCCTTCCAAATCCCACCAAAAAACTCAAACGCTAGCCATCTTGTTCAGAGTCATCAACCCAACCACTACACCACTTGGTCACAGCATGCCACCTATTCACCAGTGTATAAATCTCTGTCCTGTAGTATTTTCTGCAGATAAAATCCCTGTTATGTTGTGTACATTTGTGTACAACTCTGTCATGTAATGTGCTGATCTGTAAATTACAGTCCTGTAGTGTCTTCCAAATCCCACACAGAAAATCAGTATGTGACCCCAACAGGAATTTGAAGCCAAGACATCTTGTTCAGAGACATCAACCCAACCATTTCAACACAAGGTCTTAAGCCTAAAGTTATTCACCAGTGTTTAAAGCTCTTTCCTGTACTGTGTGCTGCAGATAAATCCTCTGTTCTGCTGTGCACTGGTGTGTAAAACTCTGTCCTGTAGGGTGAATTGCCGCTAAAATCTCGGCTGTGTAAAATATGGTCCTGTAGTGTCTTCTAGAATCTTAGTATCAAACCCCACCAGGAATCGAGCCAAGACCCTCTTGATCAACTCAACCACTACACCACACAGTGGTACTGGCCCAGTTATTCAACAGTGTATAAAACCCAGTCCTGTAGTGTATACTGTAGCTAAAATACCTGTTCTAAAAACACTGTCCTGTAGTGTCTTCCAAATCACACATAAAATTAGTATATCCTCTTCACCTATTCAAGTGTATAAAACTCTATCCTGTAGTATTTTCTGCAGCTAAATCCTCTGTTCTGTTGTGCACAGGTGTGTACAACTCCTGTAGGGTGAATTGCAGCTAAAATCCCTGTTTTTTAAAATATGGTCCTGAAGTATCTTCTAAATCCCAAAAAAAAACTCAGTATCAGACCCCACCAAGATCATAGGCAACAACTCAACCACTACACCACAAGGTCATACTGCTCCAGTTTATCAACAGTGTTGATTAACTCAGTCCTGTAGTGTGTACTGCAGGTAAAATCCATGTTCTGTTATGTTTAGGTGTTTAAAACACTGTCCTGTTGTATCTTCTAAATACCACAAAAAATACAAAAATACCCCACCAGGAATCAAACCCTGGCCATCTTGTTTGTAGTCACCAACCCAACCACTACACCACTTGACTGTACTGCAAAGTACAGCTCAAACCACATCATCAAGTTCGCTGATGACACAACTGTAGTTGGCCTCATCAGCAAGAACGACGAGTCAGCATACAGAGAGGAGGTGCAGTGGCTGACAGACTGGTGTAGAAGCAACAACCTATCTCTAAATGTGGATAAAACCAAGGAGATGGTTGTTGACTTCAGGAGAGCTCCAGGTGTCCACCACCCGCTGAACATCAACGGCTCTGCTGTAGAAATTGTGGAAAACACCAAGTTCCTCGGTGTTCACATTGCAGAGAACCTCACCTGGTCCCTCAACACCAGCTCCATAACCAAGAAAGCCCAGCAGCGCCTCTACTTCCTGCGAAGACTGAGGAAAGCACATCTCCCACCTCCCATCCTCACCATGTTCTACAGAGGGACTGTAGAAAGCATCCTGAGCACCTGCATTACCGTCTGGTTTGGGAACTGCAATACCTCAGATCGCAAGACCCTACAGCGGATAGTGAGGACAGCTGAGAAGATCATCGGAGTCATCGGAGTTATCGGAGTCTCTCATCACTGAGATCTACACCACACGCTGCATCCGCAAAGCCACCAGCATTGTGGACGACCCCACCCATCCCTCACACGAACACTTCACTCTGATGCCATCTGGCAGAAGATACAGGAGCATCCGATCCTCCACTACTAGACTCTGCAACAGCTTCATCCACCAGGCAGTCAGACTCCTCAACGCACAGAGACAGAGCTGACCACCCTCCTCACCCACCACACTCACAAAAAAAAACTGAACTGAATCCCCCCCCCCCTTTACTCGCAAAGACTGAACTTCACCCATTCAGCACACAGAGGCTGACATGTCTTTATTCCTATCAGCAATATTTGCTGCCACTCTCAATAACCATAAACTCTCTACCTCAGTAACTGCTGTGATTATATATGTTCTAAATGTTACAGTATGTTACACATCTCTGCACCTTATCCTCACTATACACTTTATTATACCGTATCGGTACTGCACTGTCCGGTCTCTTAAATTGTCTTAAATTGTCTCGTCTTTTGTATTTATTGTATTTATTGCTACTTAGTGTTATAGTTTCATGTTGCACTGTCGTCACTCCTGCACTTTATGTTGTCTATTGCTTGTTGTTCTATGTTGCACCATGGTTCCGGAGGAACGTAATTTCAGTACACTGTGTACCTGTACTCAGATATAATGACAATAAAAGCCTCTTGACTCTTGACTCTTGACTTGACTTGGTCACAGCACTTGGCCTCTTCACCAGTGTATAAAACTTGTAGTATTTTCTGCAGGTTCTGTTCTGTTGTGTACGGGTGTGTAAAACTCTGTCTTGTTGGGTTAATTGCAGCTAAAATCCATGTTGTGTAAACTATGGTGCTGTAGTGTCTTCTAAATCCCTCAAAAAATCTTGGTATGAAATCTCACCAGAAATCAAACCAAGACCCCCTTGATCATAGGCAACAACTCAACCACTACACCACACGGTCATACTGGACCAGTTATTCAACAGTGTACAAAACTCAGTCCTGTAGTGTGTACTGTAGCTAAAATACCTGTTCTGAAAACACTATCCTCTAATGTCTTCCAAATCCCACAAACAAACTCAGTATCTGATCTCACCTGCATCTAATCTTAAACCATCTTCCTCAGAGTCAACAACCCAACCACTATACCACAAGGTCACACAAAGCTGTTTATTCACCAGTGTAGAAAAACCTGTCCTGCAGTGTGTACTCTAGCTAAAATACCTATTCGGTTGTGTATGGGTGTGTAAAACATTGTCTTGTAGTGTGCACTGCAGCTAAAATTCCTGATCTGTAAAATACGGTCCTGTAGTGTCTTCCAAATACCGCAGAGAAAATCAGTATCTGACCCCAACAGGAATCAAACCCAGACCATCCTGTTTAGAGTCAATTACCAATCCACTACACCACAAGGTCTCATTGCACCAGTTTTTCACCAGTGTACACAACTTTCTCCTGCAGTGTGTTTGGTTATTTTCCCTGTTCTGTTATTTATGGGTGTTTAAACCACTGTCCTGTAGTGTATTCCAAGTCCCATAAAAAATCTCAGGTGTCTGACCCCACCTTGAACCAAAGCCCAAAACCAGCGCTCCACCTATTTACCAGTGTAAAAAAGTCTGTCCTGTAATATTTTCTGCAGTTAAAACCCCTGTTCTGTTGTGTATGGGTGTGTAAAACTCTGTCCTGTAAGATGAATTGCAGCTTAAATCCCTAGTGTAAAATTTTGTAGTTTCTTCTGAATTACACAACAAAATATGAACAAATCATAAACAAAACATAAATAATATAAAAAAAAACTATATACAATGATACATTTCAATATTCATTAAAAACAGAATGACCTACACTAATCCCATCCCACAACCACAAGAAAATAAACCCTTTATGGGAAAGTCTTTGTGCTGCCATAAGGTCAAACAGTATTTGTCGCTGCTCAGAATGTTTTAGACAATGTAACAATACATTTTCTGGTGTCTCCCTTAGCGTCCAATAACGGCACATCGCTGTTTCATGTTTATTAATGAGATACAGGTAACAAGGTAACAAACAGACTCATTTTGCATTTGTAGTCTAAACAGTGTTTGGAAAACCTCCAAAATCAGATCTGCTCTACAAGTGGACCTCTCAGTTTGGAGACTCTGAAGAGCAGCCAACGAATCAGAGCAGACGACTATACATGATGGGCATACATCCTGGTGGGGTTTGCAATGGTAACAGAATGGCCATTCTTCTGTAGTGAACACCGATACATGATCGGACAGTCTCTTACCAAAAAACACCTGAAATTCTGGGATAGCAAAGGCTGCTGCTGTAGTACCAGAGTGTTTAGGGGTGTTTAGGGGTGCTCAGACCCATCAGTATGTATCTGTAAGACACCAAAGTAGCATTGATTTATATAACGGTCATCCAAAGCAGATTTCGAAAGACCATCAGAGTCTGCAGACTACAGTCTACAGTCTATGGTCATGCAAGAATCAGTCCCAAGAAACATCCATGGAGGAATTACTGACTTTGGTAACCACAGTCACAGAAGCTCAGATTGTGCAAGTTAATTTCTGTAAACTCATTTGACATTCAAATCTTTGAACGCCATCTCGGCAGCAATCAGCCTGAACATAAAAAATAGATGACACAGTTTGACTTTGCTCGTGACCTTTAAGATTGATCCAAAACTCAAAGGCATTTCCCCAATCTCTTCCTGTAATGAGGTAATTTGTGATGATTTCAATGCTCCCCAGATAGCCTAATCTTGGACTACATCCAACAACTTTAAAGTCGACACTGCTGCTGATCTGTAGGCTACACTCCCATAATCAAACCCAGACCTCAACAGAGCTCTATAAATATATAGCAATATATAAGATATAGGAGCGATCAGCACCCCAATCACAGCCTGCCAGATATTTAAGAACATGTAGTCCACTTTTACATTCATCCACTATTTTATTAATATGAACTTTCCATGTCAGTTTGGATTCCGTCCACATACCAAGAAACTTTACCACTTTTACTTCTTCCAGTTCCTGATCATATAATCTCAGCCAGAGTGGGAGTTCCTTATAGATAGATAGATAGATAGATAGATAGATAGATAGATAGATAGATAGATAGATAGATAGATAGATAGATAGATAGATAGATAGATAGATAGATAGATAGATAGATAGATAGATAGATAGATAGATAGATAGATAGATAGATTTGAACAACAAAAGGGAAATTCCTGCCTCTCTTCCAGAGAGCCCGATCATCTGCATAGAGCATATACCAGGACGTACAATATGAAAAATTTCATTGATTATAACATTAAATAGCAAGGTGCTTCAAACGCTTCCCTGACGTGTCCTATTTTAAATAAAGTAACATCTAAATAAGTTTGTACCTACCCTGACCTGCACTGCCCTATTACTCTAAAAATCTCTAATCCATTTATACCTTTTTCCCCAATCCCTAGTTTATCCAATTTTATGAGCAATCACTCCATCCATCGCATATCATAAGCCTTCTCAATGTCCAAATACACAGCTACTACCACTTATCCCCAGTTAATGGGAGTGGTCTAAACATTTCCTAATAAAAAAAGCCACTTCACCTTTACTACTCCGGTCTCTATTCCTACAAACTACAGTATACCCATTAAGAGTAAAACTGAAGCAAGGTTTCAACCAAGTATGCAGATCAAGTCAGGAGTATGCTGTCTACTAACTATAAATCTAGCCTGGTAAGTAACCACCTTTCCAGCTAAATCTCCACTAATTGATTCCCCTTTGATATCTAAAAACTGTTTAGGAGACCGAACAATATTCTTGATTTTTTCTGTTCTGCTGACCATCTGTGCTGTACAATTAATCACATCAACTATGAACACAACAAATTTGGTCTTCTCAACCAGCAACGTTTCTACACTACATGCCATAGCTCTCGGATCAGACCTGACACCAACAGACTCCCTCCCCACTCTTTTCTGAGTCTTTGGCAGTTGTAGCACCTCACCGGCGAAGGATAATAAACCCTCACTGGAAAACTAATATAACCCAGAAATATCCTATGAATAAAGAATGTACCATCAAACTGAACCATAACCGACAGACTTTCTAAATGTGCACCATCCCTGAACCCTTTCAGTATATCAGCTTCAACTACAGTACCACCAGTGAGATGTTATTTTAATATGATAAAAGTTACATCAACAAACGCTCCCTAAACAAACTCGCTGAGATCTTCTTACCTACCATATTCTTGAATTTAAGGGCTGTGTCCCATAGTCTAGAAACTAAACATTTTCCCCCTCTTAGAATTTTAGCCCCAGGCAAATCACCCAAGGTTTTTTTAAGCTCTGTCGTCCACCTGATTGGATTTAACATAACATCCGATTCAACCTCAAACTTTATTAGTATCCTTCCTAAGTTAAACAAATTAATTCCTCTCCCACTGTCAGTTGAATCCCTATCATCTAGTAGACTCTGATACCTTTCTTGCCTTGAGCAGTTTGCCACAATCCACCACCACCCTCATTGCAGCGCCTACTCCATTTTGACGCACTTTAAAAAATCATGTGTTAGGTCTTAAAAACTCATTTCTGATGGAAAGAGTAGTTTTCAATTCAAAACAGAGCTTAAACCAAATTATCTCTCTAAGGAGTGCGAGAGCAGCTCAAAACTATGCGGAAAACGCTTTTCTCATATTAAAACGTCAAAAAGCAGCATTTACCACATTCAACGAACAAATGAACCCCAACACTTAAGAACTGTTGAAAACAAGATGCTAGTGCATTTTACACAGAAATATCATGTGATAGGTCTTAAAAACTCATTTCTGATGGAAAGAGAAGTATTCAGTTCAAAACAACACTTGCAGTAGTTTTTTCTTTCTAAGAAGTGAGAGAGGAGCTCAAAACTATGCGAAAAACGCTTTTCTCATTTTAAGCCGCCAAAAAGCAGCATTTACGATATTCAACGAAAAAATTAACACAAACACTTAAGAACTGTCGAAAACAAGATGTTAGTGCGTTTTACACAGAAATATCATGTGTACGGTCTTAAAAACTCATTTCTGATCGAAAGAGAAGTATTCAGTTCAAAACAACACTTGCAGTAGTTTATCTCTCTAAGAGTGCGAAAAGAGCTCAAAACTATGCGGAAAACACTTTTCTCATTCTAATCCGTCAAAAATCAGCATTTACCACATTCAACGAACAAATGAACACAAACACTTAAGAACTGTTGAAAACAAGATTTTAGTGCATTTTACGCAGAAGTATCATGTGATAGGTCTTAAAAACTCATTTCTGACAGAAAGAGTAGTTTTCAGTTCAAAACAGAGCTTAAATCAAATTATCTCTCTAAGGAATGCGAGAGGAGCTCAAAACTATGCGGAAAACAATTTTTCATCCTAAACCGTCAAAAAGCAACATTTACCACATTCAACAAAAAAATGAACACAAACACTTAAGAACTGTCGAAAACAAGATGTTAGTGCATTTTACGCAGAAGTATCATGTAATAGGTCTTAAAAACTCATTTCTGATCGAAAGAGAAGTATTCAGTTCAAAACAACACTTGCAGTAGTTTATCTCTCTGAGGAGTGCGAGAAGAGCTCAAAACTATGCGGAAAACGCTTTTCTCATTCTAAAACGTCAAAAAGCAGCATTTACCACATTCAACAAACAAATGAACACAAACACTTAAGAACTGTCGAAAACAAGATGTTAGTATGTTTTACACAGAAATATCATGTGATAGGTCTTAAAAACTAATTTCTGACGGAAAGAGTAGTTTTCAGTTTTTAAACAGAGCTAATTATCTCTCTAAGGAGTGCGAGTGGAGCTCAAAACTATGTGCAAAACACTTTTCTCATCTTCAACCTTCAAAAAGCAGCATTTACCACATTCAACGAACAAATAAACCCCAACACTTAAGAACTATTGAAAACAAGATGTTAGTACGTTTTACACAAGAATGATATTGTGTTAGGTTTTAAAATCTTATTTCTGATTGTGAGAGGTTTCAGCTCAAAACAGCACTTAAAGCAGTGTATCTCTCAGTGGAGTGCCAGAGGAGAAGTTGTCAGTGCAACAAAACTATATTCAACACACAAATTAACGCAAATACATTGGAAATGTTGAAAACAATATGTAAGTGCATAATAATAATAATAAATATAGCCGCAAGCGGCAATCATCGGGTTCAAGCACCAACTTGCACAATGGTGCCTACTGGAGCATTGAATGGTGATGTGTAAGAAGGTCTAATATGATTGGAGATGCCCTGTCACATTTAGAAATTATCAAGTTTTTCACCTGTTATTAATGTTGAGCAGAGGCCTTTCAACCTGATCAGTGCTTAAATTCACATGTAAATCTAGTGAACTTTGTAGGATATTCATTAAGTGAGTTAGAACTAGTCAAAAGGTGTCTACATGTTATTGGTATTGATCAGGTGGCTTCAACCAGAATGTTCACAAAGTGGTATTCAGATTGACCTTTGAACCTTTGCAGAACAAGCTGAAATGTTTGACCAAACAAGTTTAACTTAACACAAAGGAGTGAATGTTCTGATATGACATGTAATTACGAAGTTATTATAAATCTAGTTCTGAATTAAATGGCGCTTCATCAAGCACCAACTAGCACAATGGTGCCTACTAGAGCATAGGATGGTGATGTGTAAGAAGGTCTAACACAATTGGAGACATTCTGTCACATTTAGAAATGATCAAAAGTCTTTCACCTGTTATTAATGTTGAGAAGAGGCACAAAGGAGTGAATGTTCTGATATGACATGTAATGTCAAGTTATTCTTAATCTAGTTCTGTATTAAATGGCGCTTCATCAGAGTGATATTGTACAGAGGTCTTTAACATTGTGAGATTACAGCAAATACTGCAGAGTTACAGCAATTTAGGTTAGAAATTCCAAGGACGCACAGATTGCTTGATGCCTGGAGAGTATTGTATGTGAAATTTTCACAAATGTTTTTAATGAACATTTACCTAGAGACTCTACAGTGTGCAATTAGCAATTATGAATGAACAAAGCACTTTTTAAACATAGTTGTATTGAGAAATTTGTCAGAGCCACTGTACTAAATATGGCAAAAACAATTAGATGTCAAAATAGTACAGCATGATTCACATATACTCGTTTTTTTGGAACAGCGCCCCCCAGTGGGCGGATTGTTTCAGCACTTTGCAGGTCACTACAGTGTCTCCACCTGAACATAACTGCCAAATATCATCCAGATTGGGCAACATTCAGCCTGCCAAAATGTCTGCTGAATGCTGATTGGCTGATGGTGTTCAGCCATGTTGATTGATTAAGTTGCCCTTTGAACATCCTTTAGAGGCTGTATGATAGATTCTGCATGCAAAGTTTCAACTTGCTAGGTTGCACGGTTGCTGAGAAACAGTGCTCCAAATTTACCTCTTGAAGTGAATGGGGCATATATCCGGAAGGACTAATTTGCATATGGCGGCCATATTGTTTACATATTTCAACTTTTTCTTAATGAATATTGAAGCGCATGCTCTCACGAGTGTTTTGATACCAAACATGCCAGGATTGGTCAAAATTCCTAGGACTAGTTTGCAAAAGTAGGTTTTGCATATTATGCAAATTAGCAAAAAATCTATATAGACGGAAATGCATGGTCCAAATTGGAACGTTGTTGGTATTGACCCAAGGAATCCATCAAAAAAAGAATTTTGAATGTAGGTCTTATGGTTTTTGAGTTATTGAGAAAATTGTGAAAAATGAATTTCCTTGTTTATAGCGCCACCACTTGACCAATGGGTGCCATTTTTGTTGTCCACCGAGATGCACTGATCCTACATCTACCTACCAAGTTTCATTTCTCTATGACTTACGGTTTAGGCTGCACAACTGTTTTTTCAGGAGAAAAAGAATAATAATAATAAATATAGCCGCAAGCGGCGATTTACGGGGTTCGAGCGTTACAGGCAAAGAGACCCCTGGAGGCCAGTTAGGCTTAAAACATGTTGCCGGTTGACCGGCATCGCCAAACTGGATGAGGATGACCAGCATGACCGTGAAGACCAAGCTAGATTACCAGCATGACTAATCTGGATGACAAACTTTGTGTCCATATTGACCAAGCTGGAAGACCATAATGACCAAACTGGATGACCAGCATGGCAAAGGTGGTTGGCCAGTATGACCAAGCTGGAAGACCACCATTACTATGAGGACAAAGCTGAATGACCAGCAGGACCATAATGACCAATGTGAATGGCCAGCATGACCAAGCTGGATGGCCAGCATAACCAAGCTGGGTGACCAGCGTGACCATAAAGACCATAATGGCAATGCTAGATGAGTGGTGTGAGTAAACTAGTTGAAAAGCATTGATAAATTGAGCTGTAGTGTTCATCAGGTTTTATGTGGTGTCTTACTGCACTCTAGTGGGCATTTGGTGAAACAAATTCAGTTCTTAAATTGAAAAAACACAAGGCATAAAAAGGGCATATAAATAACCCGTATATAGTATATAAGTTTTGACCTGATTAACATTCCGCCTGTTAAAAGCTTCCTGGAATGTGATTGGCTAATAGTGACCACAAAAGTGTCCATATCAAATTTTCATTTGGTGTACCATTAGTGCATGGGCCATAGATGATAATTGGCTAGGATGACCTTGATAGCTTGTATGGTTCTAGAGAAACAGCTATCGAGCATTGGCCCCGCCCCCTGGGGGGGTGTATGTCTACTTAAACTGACAGGGTATCTGAGAATCATGTAATGATCAAAGGACTGAAGTGGTATTAGTGTCAGGTTAAGCATTCAAAAGTTATAAGTGTTAAAGACATTTTACTGCACCATGGTAGAACTCATTTGCATATGGCGGCCATATTGTTTATAAATGTAAAGATTTTTTAAATAATTATTGAGGAGTAAGCTCTGCTGAACTGTTTGACTCCAAACATGTCATGATTGGTCAAGGAGCCAAGGACAAGATCTCAAAAGTAAGTTTTGCATATTATGCAAATAAAAAAAAAAATTAAGTGGGTGGAGCATAAACAAGAATGACCCAGGTGGCTGAGCAGCATGACCAAGAAGGATAAAGATCTTCAATTAAGCAAGACAAGCAAGATTGAATAAGTTCAGCAGAGCTTTAATTTAGAATAATTCACCTGTAGCTGTTTCACCAAATGACCACCAGAGCGCAGCAAGAGACCACATATAACCTGCTGGAAATCTATCACTCTATCAGAAAGACAGAACATTCCCTATCAGTGTGTTTCTATTTATTAAAAAGAGAAGAAAAGTCAGATTCGGCTCCAAATTGGTACTCATGATCAAGTGGTCTGTATATATATGTGTGTAAATTTGTGTGTTGATAGGGTCAAAGGTTCCTGACTTCTGTCCATTTAGGCTTGAAAAAAGCGATAATACAGGCTTATGGCCTACAAAATGGCTGTTGCTCTTTGGCCATATTAGAGGCAAAAAATATCTGATTTGGCTCAAAATTTGCAATCAAGATCAGATTATCAGTCTATATATGTGTATAAATTTGTGTGTTGATAGGGTCAAAGGTTCCTGACTTCTGTCCATTTAGATTTGAAAAAAAGCGATAATACAGGCTTGATTTTCTGCTATAGCTCCCCCTTGAGGCCAATCAACGCCATATTTTAATGGATGATAGAAGGCCCTGAGATACATGTAGGGTATAAGTATCGTCCTGATTGGTCATTGTTTAGCATGTCAAAAGCTTGCTAGAATCTGATTGGCTAATAACGATCGCAAAAATTTGCATATCAAATTTTCCTTCTGTAAAACATTAGGACATAGGCCATAGATGATACATGCCAAAGGAGAGCTTCATAGCTTGTACGGTTCCTGAGAAACAGATTTTTAGCTTTGGCTCCGCCCCCTGGGGGCGTATGTCTACACAGATTGACGGGCTACCTCAGAATCATGTTGGCATCAAAGTTGTAAAGTGGCATTAGTGTAGGTTTAAGCATTCAAAAGTTACAGCTGTTAGAGTAAATTTGGGTGTGCCACGGTAAGATTAATTTGCATATGGCGGCCATATTGTTTACAAATTTCACAATTTTTTCGATAATTATTGAGGTTGGGACTCTGCTGAGTTGTTTGACACCAAATATGACAGGATTGGTTAATGACCCTAGGACAAGTTCTCAAAAGTAGGTTTTGCATATTATGCTAAATAGCAAAAAATCTAAGTGGGCGGAGCTTAGTGGTTCTATTGACCTTTTTGATTTGCCATTAACCAAGGAATCATATAATGCAAGAATTTTTGCTCTAGCTATCAGGGCGTAGGAGTTACGAGGCCAAACGCGTTGACCTTTGCCATAGCGCCCCCTTGAGGCCGACCGGGCTCATCTTTTGAATCTGAGTAGCGGTGAGAAGTACTACCATATGACCAAGTCTCAGCCCTGTAGGCCTTACGGTTTCTTCTGCCCAATCACTTCTATGGCAGAAAAAGAATAAGAACTATAATAATAATAAATATAGCCGCAAGCGGCGATTTACGGGGTTCGAGCGTTACAGGCAAAGAGACCCCTGGAGGCCAGTTAGGCTTAAAACATGTTGCCCTTTGACCGGCATCGCCAAACTGGATGAGGATGACCAGCATGACCGTGAAGACCAAGCTAGATTACCAGCATGACTAATCTGGATGACAAACTTGTTGACCATATTGACCAAGCTGGAAGACCATAATGACCAAACTGGATGACCAGCATGGCAAAGGTGGTTGGCCAGTATGACCAAGCTGGAAGACCACCATTACTATGAGGACAAAGCTAAATGACCAGCAGGACCATAATGACCAATGTGAATGGCCAGCATGACCAAGCTGGATGGCCAGCATAACCAAGCTGGGTGACCAGCGTGACCATAAAGACCATAATGGCAATGCTAGATGAGTGGTGTGAGTAAACAAGTTGAAAAGCATTGATAAATTGAGCTGTAGTGTTCATCAGGTTTTATGTGGTGTCTTACTGCACTCTAGTGGGCATTTGGTGAAACAAATTCAGTTCTTAAATTGAAAAAAACACAAGGCATAAAAACGGCATATAAATAACCCGTATATAGTACATAAGTTTTGACCTGATTGACATTCAGCCTGTCAAAAGCTTGCTGGAAAGTGATTGGCTAATAGTGACCACAAAAGTGTCCATATCAAATTTTCATTTGGTGTACCATTAGTGCATAGGCCATAGATGATAATTGGCAAGGACGACCTTGATAGCTTGTATGGTTCTAGAGAAACAGCTATCGAGCATTGGCTCCGCCCCCTGGGGGGGGGTGTATGTCTACTTAAACTGACAGGGTATCTGAGAATCATGTAATGATCAAAGGACTGAAGTGGTATTAGTGTCAGGTTAAGCATTCAAAAGTTATAAGTGTTAAAGACATTTTACTGCACCATGGTAGAACTCATTTGCATATGGCGGCCATATTGTTTATAAATGTAAAGATTTTTTAAATAATTATTGAGGAGTAGGCTCTGCTGAACTGTTTGATACCAAACATGTCATGATTGGTCAAGGAGCCAAGGACAAGATCTCAAAAGTAAGTTTTGCATATTATGCAAATAAAAAAAAAATTAAGTGCGTGGAACATAAACAAGAATGACCCAGGTGGCTGAGTAGCATGACCAAGAAGGATAAAGATCTTCAATTAAGCAAGACAAGCAAGATTAAATAAGTTCAGCAGAGCTTTAATTTAGAATAATTCACCTGTAGCTGTTTCACCAAATGACCACCAGAGCGCAGCAAGAGACCACAAATAACCTGCTGGAAATCTATCACTCTATAAGTAAGACAGAACATTCCCTATCAGTGTGTTTCTATTTATTAAAAAGAGAAGAAAAGTCCGATTGGGCTCCAAATTGGTACTCATGATCAAGTGGTCTGTATATACATGTATGTAAATTTGTGTGTTGATAGGGTCAAAGGTTCCTGACTTCTGACCATTTAGGTTTGAAAAAAGTGATAATACAGGCTTATGGCCTACAAAATGGCTGTTGCTCTTTGGCCATATTAGAGGCAAAACATGTCCGATTTGGCTGAAAATTTGCAATCAAGATCAGATTATCAGTCTATATATGTGTATAAATTTGTGTGTTGATAGGGTGAAAGGTTCCTGTCTTCTGTCCATTTAGGTTGGAAAATAGCGATAAATAGAATAAATTGAAAATAGTTATTTTTTCACTGTAGAGCCTACTGAAGACTTATTTGGCTCATACTTGGCACATGTACTTAAAATGTTATTGTTAATTAGTAGCTTCAACAGTTTTGGCATGTTTTAAACTTTGACAGAGTTTTGGCCAAATAACTCTGAAAAGGCTTTCACGTACATGTTTGATCAAGGTTTATGGGCCTCAAATAGTTAAAATGTCAAGATTTTTTTGATAATTATTTACCTACAGGGTCTCAAGATTGCATCAAGACCAAATTTGTTTTGATTGATTGAGGATTTAAAGACAAGTTCGAAAAGAGACATTTTTACGCTTTTGGCCATTGATGAAAATCTTTGCATTTTTGGTAAACATATGTAATTACAAAGTTGTAAAGACTTCAGCAAAGTATACAAATGAGAAAGAATAACAAGCCTAGGCCACTGGTCCCTTTAGATATAACTGATTTTCTGCTATAGCGCCCCCTTGAGGCCAATCAACGCCATATTTTAATGGATGATAGAAGGCCCTGAGATACATGTAAGGTATAAGTATCGTCCGGATTGGTCATTGTTTAGCATGTCAAAAGCTTGCTGGAAACTGATTGGCTAATAACGATCGCAAAAATTTGCTTATCAAATTTTCCTTTTGTAAAACATTAGGACATAGGCCATAGATGATACATGCCAAAGGAGAGCTTCATAGCTTGTACGGTTCCTGAGAAACAGATTTTTAGCTTTGGCTCCGCCCCCTGGGGGCGTATGTCTACACAGATTGACGGGCTACCTCAGAATCATGTTGGCATCAAAGTTGTAAAGTGGCATTAGTGTAGGTTTAAGCATTCAAAAGTTACAGCTGTTAGAGTAAATTTGGGTGTGCCACGGTAAGATTAATTTGCATATGGCGGCCATATTGTTTACAAATTTCACAATTTTTTCGATAATTATTGAGGATGGGACTCTCCTGAGTTGTTTGACACCAAATATGACAGGATTGGTCAATAACCCTAGGACAAGTTCTCAAAAGTAGGTTTTGCATATTATGCTAAATAGCAAAAAATCTAAGTGGGCGGAGCTTAGTGGTTCTATTGACCTTTTTGATTTGCCATTAACCATGGAATCATATAATGCAAGAATTTTTGCTCTAGCTATCAGGGCGTGGGAGTTATGAGGCCAAACGCGTTGACCTTTGCTATAGCGCCCCCTTGAGGCCGATCGGGCTCATCTTTTGAATCTGAGTAGCGGTGAGAAGTACTACCATATGACCAAGTCTCAGCCCTGTAGGCCTTACGGTTTCTTCTGCCCAATCACTTCTATGGCAGAAAAAGAATAAGAACTATAAATATAGCCGCAAACGGCGATTTACGGGGTTCGAGCGTCACAGGCAAAGAGGCCCCTGGAGGCCAGTTAGGCTTAAAACCTGTTGCCGGTTGACCGGCATCGCCAAACTGGATGAGGATGACCAGCATGACCGTGAAGACCAAGCTAGATTACCAGCATGACTAATCTGGATGACAAACTTGTTGACCATATTGACCAAGCTGGAAGACCATAATGACCAAACTGGATGACCAGCATGGCAAAGGTGGTTGGCCAGTATGACCAAGCTGGAAGACCACCATTACTATGAGGACAAAGCTGAATGACCAGCAGGACCATAATGACCAATGTGAATGGCCAGCATGACCAAGCTGGATGGCCAGCATAACCAAGCTGGGTGACCAGCGTGACCATAAAGACCATAATGGCAATGCTAGATGAGTGGTGTGAGTAAACTAGTTGAAAAGCATTGATAAATTGAGCTGTAGTGTTCATCAGGTTTTATGTGGTGTCTTACTGCACTCTAGTGGGCATTTGGTGAAACAAATTCAGTTCTTAAATTGAAAAAACACAAGGCATAAAAAGGGCATATAAATAACCCGTATATAGTATATAAGTTTTGACCTGATTAACATTCCGCCTGTTAAAAGCTTGCTGGAATGTGATTGGCTAATAGTGACCACAAAAGTGTCCATATCAAATTTTCATTTGGTGTACCATTAGTGCATGGGCCATAGATGATAATTGGCTAGGATGACCTTGATAGCTTGTATGGTTCTAGAGAAACAGCTATCGAGCATTGGCCCCGCCCCCTGGGGGGGTGTATGTCTACTTAAACTGACAGGGTATCTGAGAATCATGTAATGATCAAAGGACTGAAGTGGTATTAGTGTCAGGTTAAGCATTCAAAAGTTATAAGTGTTAAAGAGATTTTACTGCACCATGGTAGAACTCATTTGCATATGGCGGCCATATTGTTTATAAATGTAAAGATTTTTTAAATAATTATTGAGGAGTAAGCTCTGCTGAACTGTTTGACTCCAAACATGTCATGATTGGTCAAGGATCCAAGGACAAGATCTCAAAAGTATTTTTTGCATATTATGCAAATTTATAAAAAAAAAATAAGTGGGTGGAGCATAAACAAGAATGACCCAGGTGGCTGAGTAGCATGACCAAGAAGGATAAATATGTTCAATTAAGCAAGACAAGCAAGATTAAATAAGTTCAGCAGAGCTTTAATTTAGAATAATTCACCTGTAGCTGTTTCACCAAATGACCACCAGAGCGCAGCAAGAGACCACATATAACCTGCTGGAAATCTATCACTCTATAAGTAAGACAGAACATTCCCTATCAGTGTGTTTCTATTTATTACAAAGAGAGGAAAAGTCCGATTGGGCTCAAAATTGGTTCTCATGATCAAGTGGTCTGTATATATATGTGTGTAAATTTGTGTGTTGATAGGGTCAAAGGTTCCTGACTTCTGTCCATTTAGGCTTGAAAAAAGCGATAATACAGGCTTATGGCCTACAAAATGGCTGTTGCTCTTTGGCCATATTAGAGGCAAAAAATATCTGATTTGGCTCAAAATTTGCAATCAAGATCACAATATCAGTCTATATATGTATGTCAATTTCTGTGTCAATAGGGTCAAAGGTTCCTGACTTCTGTCCATTTAGGTTTTAAAAAAGCGATAATACAGGCTTGAGGCCTACAAAATGGCTGTAGTTTTCCAGCCGTTGTAGAGGCAAAACATGTCCGATTTGGCTGAAAATTTGCAATCAAGATCAAATTATCAGTCTATATATGTGTATAAATTTGTGTGTTGATAGGGTGAAAGGTTCCTGTCTTCTGTCCATTTAGGTTGGAAAATAGCGATAAATAGAATAAATTGAAAATAGTTATTTTTTCACTGTAGAGCCTACTGAAGACTTATTTGGCTCATACTTGGCACATGTACTTCAAATGTCATTGTTAATTAGTAGCTTCAACAGTTTTGGCATGTTTTAAACTTTGACAGAGTTTTGGCCAAATAACTCTGAAAAGGCTTTCACGTACATGTTTGATCAAGGTTTATGGGCCTCAAATAGTTAAAATGTCAAGATTTTTTTGATAATTATTTACCTACAGGGTCTCAAGATTGCATCAAGACCAAATTTGTTTTGATTGATTAAGGACTTAAAGACAAGTTCGAAAAGAGACATTTTTACTCTTTTGGCCACTGATGAAAATCTTTGCATTTTTGGTAAACATATGTAATTACAAAGTTGTAAAGGCTACAGCAAAGTATACAACTAAAAAAGAATAACAAGCCTAGGCCACTTGTACCTTTAGATATAACTGATTTTCTGCTATAGCGCCCCCTTGAGGCCAATGAACGCCATATTTTAATAGATGATAGAAGGCCCTGAGATACATGTAGGGTATAAGTATCGTCCTGATTGGTCATTGTTTAGCCTGGCAAAAGCTTGCTGGAATCTGATTGGCTAATAACGATTGCAAAAATTTGCATATCAAATTTTCCTTCTGTAAAACATTAGGACATAGGCCATAGATGATACATGCCAAAGGAGAGCTTCATAGCTTGTACGGTTCCTGAGAAACAGATTTTTAGCTTTGGCTCCGCCCCCTGGGGGCGTATGTCTACACAGATTGACGGGCTACCTCAGAATCATGTTGGCATCAAAGTTGTTAAGTGGCATTAGTGTAGGTTTAAGCATTCAAAAGTTACAGCTGTTAGAGTAAATTTGGGTGTGCCACGGTAAGATTAATTTGCATATGGCGGCCATATTGTTTAAAAAATTCTCAATTTTTTCGATAATTATTGAGCTTGGGACTCTGCTGAGTTGTTTGACACCAAATATGACAGGATGGGTCAATGACCCTAGGACAAGTTCTCAAAAGTAGGTTTTGCATATTATGCTAAATAGCAAAAAATCTAAGTGGGCGGAGCTTAGTGGTTCTATTGACCTTTTTGATTTGCCATTAACCAAGGAATCATATAATGCAAGAATTTTTGCTCTAGCTATCAGGGCGTAGGAGTTACGAGGCCAAACGCGTTGACCTTCGCCATAGCGCCCCCTTGAGGCCGATCGGGCTCATCTTTTGAATCTGAGTAGCGGTGAGAAGTACTACCATATGACCAAGTCTCAGCCCTGTAGGCCTTACGGTTTCTTCTGCCCAATCACTTCTATGGCAGAAAAAGAATAAGAATAATAATAAATATAGCCGCAAGCGGCGATTTACGGGGTTCGAGCGTTACAGGCAAAGACGCCCCTGGAGGCCAGTTAGGCTTAAAACATGTTGCTGGTTGACCGGCATCACCAAACTGGATGACCAGCATGGCAAAGGTGGTTGGCCAGTATGACCAAGCTGGAAGACCACCATTACTATGAGGACAAAGCTGAATGACCAGCAGGACCATAATGACCAATGTGAATGGCCAGCATGACCAAGCTGGATGGCCAGCATAACCAAGCTGGGTGACCAGCGTGACCATAAAGACCATAATGGCAATGCTAGATGAGTGGTGTGAGTAAACTAGTTGAAAAGCATTGATAAATTGAGCTGTAGTGTTCATCAGGTTTTATGTGGTGTCTTACTGCACTCTATTGCGCATTTGGTGAAACAAATTCAGTTCTTAAATTGAAAAAACACAAGGCATAAAAAGGGCATATAAATAACCCGTATATAGTATATAAGTTTTGACCTGATTAACATTTAGCCTGTCAAAAGCTTACTGGAATGCGATTGGCTTATAGTGACCACAAAAATTGTCCATATCAAATTTTCATTTGGTGTACCATTAGTGCATGGGCCATAGATGATAATTGGCAAGGATGACCTTGATAGCTTGTATGGTTCTATAGAAACAGCTATCGAGCATTGGCTCCGCCCCCTGGGGGTGTATGTCTACTTAAACTGACAGGGTATCTGAGAGTCATGTAATGATCAAAGGACTGAAGTGGTATTAGTTTCAGGTTAAGCATTCAAAAGTTATAAGTGTTAAAGACATTTTACTGCACCATGGAAAAACTAATTTGCATATGGCGGCCATATTGTTTATAAATGTAAAGATTTTGTTTAATAATTATTGAGGAGTAAGCTCTGCTGAACTGTTTGACACCAAACATGTCATGATTGGACAAGGAGGCAAAGACAAGTTCTCAAAAGTAGGTTTTGCATATTATGCAAATTAAAAAAAAACAAATTGGGTGGAGCATAAACAAGAATGACCCAGGTGGCTGACCAGCATGACCAAGAAGGATAGAGATGTTCAATTAAGCAAGACAAGCAAGATTAAATAAGTTCAGCAGAGCTTTTATTTAGAATAATTCACCTGTAAATGTTTCACCAAATGACCACCAGAGCGCAGCAAGAGACCACATATAACCTGCTGGAAATCTATCACTCTATAAGTAAGACAGAACATTCCCTATCAGTGTGTTTCTATTTATTAAAAAGAGAAGAAAAGTCCGATTGGGCTCCAAATAGGTACTCATAATCAAGTGGTCTGTATATATATGTGTGTAAATTTGTGTGTTGATAGGGTCAAAGGTTCCTGACTTCTGTCCATTTAGGCTTGAAAAAAGCGATAATACACGTTTATGGCCTACAAAATGGCTGTTGCTCTTTGGCCATATTAGAGGCAAAAAATATCTGATTTGGCTCAAAATGTGCAATCAAGATCACAATATAAGTCTATATATGTATGTCAATTTCTGTGTCAATAGGGTCAAAGGTTCCTGACTTCTGTCCATTTAGATTTGAAAAAAGCGATAATACAGGCTTGAGGCCTACAAAATCGCTGTAGTTTTCCAGCCGTTGTAGAGGCAAAACATGTCCGATTTGGCTGAAAATTTGCAATAAAGATCAGATTATCAGTCTATATATGTGTATAAATTTGTGTGTTGATAGGGTGAAAGGTTCCTGTCTTCTGTCCATTTAGGTTGGAAAATAGCGATAAATAGAATAAATTGAAAATACTTATTTTTTCACTGTAGAGCCTACTGAAGACGTATTTGGCTCATACTTGGCAAATGTACTTCAAATGTCATTGTTAATTAGTAGCTTCAACAGTTTTGGCATGTTTTAAACTTTGACAGAGTTTTGGCCAAATAACTCTGAAAAGGCTTTCACGTACATGTTTGATCAAGGTTTATGGGCCTCAAATAGTTAAAATGTCAAGATTTTTTTGATAATTATTTACCTACAGGGTCTCAAGATTGCATCAAGACCAAACTTGTTTTGATTGATTAAGGACTTAAAGACAAGTTCGAAAAGAGCAATTTTTACTCTTTTGGCCACTGATGAAAATCTTTGCATATGTAATTACAAAGTTGTAAAGGCTACAGCAAAGTATACAACTAAAAAAGAATAACAAGCCTAGGCCACTTGTACCTTTAGATATAACTGATTTTCTGCTATAGCGCCCCCTTGAGGCCAATCAACGCCATATTTTAATGGATGATAGAAGGCCCTGAGATACATGTAGGGTATAAGTATCGTCCTGATTGGTCATTGTTTAGCCTGGCAAAAGCTTGCTGGAATCTGATTGGCTAATAACGATTGCAAAAATTTGCATATCAAATTTTCCTTCTGTAAAACATTAGGACAAAGGCCATAGATGATACATGCCAAAGGAGAGCTTCATAGCTTGTACGGTTCCTGAGAAACAGATTTTTAGCTTTGGCTCCGCCCCCTTGGGGCGTATGTCTACACAGATTGACGGGCTACCTCAGAATCATGTTGGCATCAAAGTTGTAAAGTGGCATTAGTGTAGGTTTAAGCATTCAAAAGTTACAGCTGTTAGAGTAAATTTGGGTGTGCCACGGTAAGATTAATTTGCATATGGTGGCCATATTGTTTAAAAATTTCTCAATTTTTTCGATAATTATTGAGGTTGGGACTCTGCTGAGTTGTTTGACACCAAATATGACAGGATTGGTCAATGACCCTAGGACAAGTTCTCAAAAGTAGGTTTTGCATATTATGCTAAATAGCAAAAAATCTAAGTGGGCGGAGCTTAGTGGTTCTATTGACCTTTTTGATTTGCCATTAACCAAGGAATCATATAATGCAAGAATTTTTGCTCTAGCTATCAGGGCGTAGGAGTTACGAGGCCAAACGCGTTGACCTTCGCCATAGCGCCCCCTTGAGGCCGATCGGGCTCATGTTTTGAATCTGAGTAGCGGTGAGAAGTACTACCATATGACCAAGTCTCAGCCCTGTAGGCCTTACGGTTTGTTCTGCCCAATCACTTCTATGGCAGAAAAAGAATAAGAATAATAATAATAATAATAATCAGAACAATTACAATAGGGTGTCTAGCACTACGTGCTCGAACCCCTAATAATAATAATAATAATAATCAGAACAATTACAATAGGGTTTCTAGCACTACGTGCTCGAACCCCTAAATATAGCCGCAAGCGGCGATTTACGGGGTTCGAGCGTTACAGGCAAAGAGACCCCTGGAGGCCAGTTAGGCTTAAAACATGTTGCCGGTTGACTGGCATTGCCAAACTGGATGAGGATGACCAGCATGACCGTGAAGACCAAGCTAGATTACCAGCATGACTAATCTGGATGACAAACTTGTTGACCATATTGACCAAGCTGGAAGACCATAATGACCAAACTGGATGACCAGCATGGCAAAGGTGGTTGGCCAGTATGACCAAGCTGGAAGACCACCATTACTATGAGGACAAAGCTGAATGACCAGCAGGACCATAATGACCAATGTGAATGGCCAGCATGACCAAGCTGGATGGCCAGCATAACCAAGCTGGGTGACCAGCGTGACCATAAAGACCATAATGGCAATGCTAGATGAGTGGTGTGAGTAAACTAGTGGAAAAGCATTGATAAATTGAGCTGTAGTGTTCATCAGGTTTTATGTGGTGTCTTACTGCACTCTAGTGGGCATTTGGTGAAACAAATTCAGTTCTTAAATTGAAAAAACACAAGGCATAAAAAGGGCATATAAATAACCCGTATATAGTATATAAGTTTTGACCTGATTAACATTCCACCTGTTAAAAGCTTGCTGGAATGTGATTGGCTAATAGTGACCACAAAAGTGTCCATATCAAATTTTCATTTGGTGTACATTAGTGCATGGGCCATAGATGATAATTGGCTAGGATGACCTTGATAGCTTGTATGGTTCTAGAGAAACAGCTATCGAGCATTGGCCCCGCCCCCTGGGGGGGTGTATGTCTACTTAAACTGACAGAGTATCTGAGAATCATGTAATGATCAAAGGACTGAAGTGGTATTAGTGTCAGGTTAAGCATTCAAAAGTTATAAGTGTTAAAGACATTTTACTGCACCATGGTAGAACTCATTTGCATATGGTGGCCATATTGTTTATAAATGTAAATATTTTTTTAATAATTATTGAGGAGTAAGCTCTGCTGAACTGTTTGACACCAAACATGTCATGATTGGTCAAGGATCCAAGGACAAGATTTCAAAAGTAGGTTTTGCATATTATGCAAATTTAAAAAAAAATTAAGTGGGTGGAGCATAAACAAGAATGACCCAGGCGGCTGACCAGCATGAACAAGAAGGATAAATATGTTCAATTAAGCAAGACAAGCAATATTAAATAAGTTCAGCAGAGCTTTAATTTAGAATAATTCACCTGTAGCTGTTTCACCAAATGACCACCAGAGCGCAGCAAGAGACCACATATAACCTGCTGGAAATCTATCACTATCAGAAAGACAGAACATTCCCTATCAGTGTGTTTCTATTTATTAAAAAGAGAAGAAAAGTCCGATTGGGCTCCAAATTGGTACTCATGATCAAGTGGTCTGTATATACATGTATGTAAATTTGTGTGTTGATAGGGTCAAAGGTTCCTGACTTCTGACCATTTAGGTTTGAAAAAAGCGATAATACAGGCTTATGGCCTACAAAATGGCTGTTGCTCTTTGGCCATATTAGAGGCAAAAAATATCTGATTTGGCTCAAAATTTGCAATCAGGATCACAATATCAGTCTATATATGTATGTCAATTTCTGTGTCAATAGGGTAAAAGGTTCCTGACTTCTGTCCATTTAGATTTGAAAAAAGCGATAATACAGGCTTGAGGCCTACAAAATCGCTGTAGTTTCCCAGCCGTTGTAGAGGCAAAACATGTCCGATTTGGCTGAAAATTTGCAATCAAGATCAGATTATCAGTCTATATATGTGTATAAATTTGTGTGTTGATAGGGTGAAAGATTCCTGTCTTCTGTCCATTTAGGTTGGAAAATAGCGATAAATAGAATAAATTGAAAATAGTTATTTTTTCACTGTAGAGCCTACTGAAGACTTATTTGGCTCATACTTGGCACATGTACTTCAAATGTCATTGTTAATTAGTAGCTTCAACAGTGTTGGCATGTTTTAAACTTTGACAGAGTTTTGGCCAAATAACTCTGAAAAGGCTTTCACGTACATGTTTGATCAAGGTTTATGGGCCTCAAATAGTTAAAATGTCAAGATTTTTTTGATAATTATTTACCTACAGGGTCTCAAGATTGCATCAAGACCAAATTTGTTTTGATTGATTCAGGACTTAAAGACAAGTTCGAAAAGAGCAATTTTTACTCTTTTGGCCACTGATGTAAATCTTTGCATTTTTGGTAAACATATGTAATTACAAAGTTGTAAAGGCTACAGCAAAGTATACAACTAAAAAAGAATAACAAGCCTAGGCCACTTGTACCTTTAGATATAACTTATTTTCTGCTATAGCGCCCCCTTGAGGCCAATCAACACCATATTTTAATGGATGATAGAAGGCCCTGAGATACATGTAGGGTATAAGTATCATCCTGATTGGTCATTGTTTAGCCTGTCAAAAGCTTGCTGGAATCTGATTGGCTAATAACGATTGCAAAAATTTGCATATCAAATTTTCCTTCTGTAAAACATTAGGACATAGGCCATAGATGATACATGCCAAAGGAGAGCTTCATAGCTTGTACGGTTCCTGAGAAACAGATTTTTAGCTTTGGCTCCGCCCCCTGGGGGCGTATGTCTACACAGATTGACTGGCTACCTCAGAATCATGTTGGCATCAAAGTTGTAAAGTGGCATTAGTGTATGTTTAAGCATTCAAAAGTTACAGCTGTTAGAGTAAATTTGGGTGTGCCACGGTAAGATTAATTTGCATATGGTGGCCATATTGTTTAAAAATTTCTCAATTTTTTCGATAATTATTGAGGTTGGGACTCTGCTGAGTTGTTTGACACCAAATATGACAGGATTGGTCAATGACCCTAGGACAAGTTCTCAAAAGTAGGTTTTGCATATTATGCTAAATAGCAAAAAATCTAAGTGGGCGGAGCTTAGTGGTTCTATTGACCTTTTTGATTTGCCATTAACCAAGGAATCATATAATGCAAGAATTTTTGCTCTAGCTATCAGGGCGTAGGAGTTACGAGGCCAAACGCGTTGACCTTCGCCATAGCGCCCCCTTGAGGCCGATCGGGCTCATCTTTTGAATCTGAGTAGCGGTGAGAAGTACTACCATATGACCAAGTCTCAGCCCTGTAGGCCTTACGGTTTCTTCTGCCCAATCACTTCTATGGCAGAAAAAGAATAAGAACTATAATAATAATCAGAAATATAGCCGCAAGCGGCGATTTACGGGGTTCGAGCGTTACAGGCAAAGAGACCCCTGGAGGCCAGTTAGGCTTAAAACATGTTGCCGGTTTACCAGCATTGCCAAACTGGAGGAGGATGACCAGCATGACCGTGAAGATTACCAGCATGACTAATCTGGATGACAAACTTGTTGACCATATTGACCAAGCTGGAAGACCATAATGACCAAACTGGATGACCAGCATGGCAAAGGTGGTTGGCCAGTATGACCAAGCTGGAAGACCACCATTACTATGAGGACAAAGCTGAATGACCAGCAGGACCATAATGACCAATGTGAATGGCCAGCATGACCAAGCTGGATGGCCAGCATAACCAAGCTGGGTGACCAGCGTGACCATAAAGACCATAATGGCAATGCTAGATGAGTGGTGTGAGTAAACTAGTTGAAAAGCATTGATAAATTGAGCTGTAGTGTTCATCAGGTTTTATGTGGTGTCTTACTGCACTCTAGTGCGCATTTGGTGAAACAAATTCAGTTCTTAAATTGAAAAAACACAAGGCATAAAATGGCATATAAATAACCCGTATATAGTATATAAGTTTTGACCTGATTAACATTCCGCCTGTTAAAAGCTTGCTGGAATGTGATTGGCTAATAGTGACCACAAAAGTGTCCATATCAAATTTTCATTTGGTGTACCATTAGTGCATGGGCCATAGATGATAATTGGCTAGGATGACCTTGATAGCTTGTATGGTTCTAGAGAAACAGCTATCGAGCATTGGCCCCGCCCCCTGGGGGGGTGTATGTCTACTTAAACTGACAGGGTATCTGAGAATCATGTAATGATCAAAGGACTGAAGTGGTATTAGTGTCAGGTTAAGCATTCAAAAGTTATAAGTGTTAAAGACATTTTACTGCACCATGGTAGAACTCATTTGCATATGGCGGCCATATTTTTTATAAATGTAAAGATTTTTTTAATAATTATTGAGGAGTAAGCTCTGCTGAACTGTTTGACACCAAACATGTCATGATTGGTCAAGGAGGCAAAGACAAGATCTCAAAAGTAGGTTTTGCATATTATGCAAATAAAAAAAAATTAATTGGGTGGAGCATAAACAAGAATTACCCAGGTGGCTGAGCAGCATGACCAAGAAGGATAAATATGTTTAATTAAGCAAGACAAGGAAGATTAAATAAGTTCAGCAGAGCTTTAATTGAGAATAATTCACCTGTAGCTGTTTCACCAAATGACCACCAGAGCGCAGCAAGAGACCACATATAACCTGCTGGAAATCTATCACTCTATCAGAAAGACAGAACATTCCCTATCAGTGTGTTTCTATTTATTAAAAAGAGAAGAAAAGTCCGATTGGGCTCCAAATTGGTACTCATGATCAAGTGGTCTGTATATACATGTATGTAAATTTGTGTGTTGATAGGGTCAAAGGTTCCTGACTTCTGACCATTTAGGTTTGAAAAAAGTGATAATACAGGCTTATGGCCTACAAAATGGCTGTTGCTCTTTGGCCATATTAGAGGCAAAAAATATCTGATTTGGCTCAAAATTTGCAATCAGGATCACAATATCAGTCTATATATGTATGTCAATTTCTGTGTCAATAGGGTCAAAGGTTCCTGACTTCTGTCCATTTAGATTTGAAAAAAGCGATAATACAGGCTTGAGGCCCACAAAATCGCTGTAGTTTTCCAGCCGTTGTAGAGGCAAAACATGTCCGATTTGGCTGAAAATTTGCAATAAAGATCAGATTATCAGTCTATATATGTGTATAAATTTATGTGTTGATAGGGTGAAAGGTTCCAGTCTTCTGTCCATTTAGGTTGGAAAATAGCGATAAATAGAATAAATTGAAAATAGTTATTTTTTCACTGTAGAGCCTACTGAAGACTTATTTGGCTCATACTTGGCACATGTACTTCAAATGTCATTGTTAATTAGTAGCTTCAACAGTTTTGGCATGTTTTAAACTTTGACAGAGTTTTGGCCAAATAACTCTGAAAAGGCTTTCACGTACATGTTTGATCAAGGTTTATGGGCCTCAAATAGTTAAAATGTCAAGATTTTTTTGATAATTATTTACCTACAGGGTCTCAAGATTGCATCAAGACCAAATTTGTTTTGATTGATTAAGGACTTAAAGACAAGTTCGAAAAGAGCAATTTTTACTCTTTTGGCCACTGATGAAAATCTTTGCATTTTTGGTAAACATATGTAATTACAAAGTTGTAAAGGCTACAGCAGTGTATACAACTAAAGAAGAATAACAAGCTTAAGCCACTTGTACCTTTAGATATAACTGATTTTCTGCTATAGCGCCCCCTTGAGGCCAATCAACGCCATATTGTAATGGATGATAGAAGGCCCTGAGATACATGTAGGGTATAAGTATCGTCCTGATTGGTCATTGTTTAGCCTGTCAAAAGCTTGCTGGAAACTGATTGGCTAATAACGATCACAAAAATTTGCATATCAAATTTTCCTTCTGTAAAACATTAGGACATAGGCCATAGATGATACATGCCAAAGGAGAGCTTCATAGCTTGTAGGGTTCCTGAGAAACAGATTTTTAGCTTTGGCTCCGCCCCCTGGGGGCGTATGTCTACACAGATTGACATGCTACCTCAGAATCATGTTGGCATCATAGGACTAAAGTGGCTTTAGTGTCGGTTTAAGCATTCAAAAGTTACAGCTGTTAAAGTAAATTTGGGTGTGCCACGGTAAGATTAATTTGCATATGGCGGCCATATTGTTTACAAATTTCACATTTTTTTCGATAATTATTTAGGATGGGACTCTGCTGAGTTGTTTGACACCAAATATGACAGGATTGGTCAATGACCCTAGGACAAGTTCTCAAAAGTAGGTTTTGCATATTATGCTAAATAGCAAAAAATCTAAGTGGGCGGAGCTTAGTGGTTCTATTGACCTTTTTGATTTGCCATTAACCAAGGAATCATATAATGCAAGAATTTTTGCTCTAGCTATCAGGGCGTAGGAGTTACGGGGCCAAACGCGTTGACCTTCGCCATAGCGCCCCCTTGAGGCCGATCGGGCTCATCTTTTGAATCTGAGTAGCGGTGAGAAGTACTACCATATGACCAAGTCTCAGCCCTGTAGGCCTTACGGTTTCTTCTGCCCAATCACTTCTATGGCAGAAAAAGAATAAGAACTATAATAATAATAATAATAATAATAATAATAATAATAATAATAATAATAATAATAATCAGAACAATTACAATAGGGTTTCTAGCACTACGTGCTCGAACCCCTAACAATTACAATAGGGTTTCTAGCACTACGTGCTCGAACCCCTAATAATAATCAGAACAATTACAATAGGGTTTCTAGCACTACGTGCTCGAACCCCTAATAATCAGAACAATTACAATAGGGTTTCTAGCACTACGTGCTCGAACCCCTAATAAGAAGAAGAAGAAGAAGAAGAAAAATCTTAGCAAAAACAATAGGGTTCTACGCACCTTCGGTGCTTGAACCCTAATAATAACACACTACATTACATAGTAGTGTGACTTTGTGGTTTTGTGGTTGGGTTGTTGAATTTGAACAAGATGGTTTGGGTTTAACTAATGGTGGAGTCACATAATGATTTTCTTTGTGGGATGGAAAAAACTACAGTGTTTTACACACACAACATGGGTTTTACCTGCACTACACACTACATTTCAACTACTGGATGCATGTGACTTTGTTGCGTAGTTAATGGGTTGTTGACTCTGAATAAGGTGGTTTAGTATTGCTTTCAGGTGGTATTCTGATATAAAATATTTAGGTTTGACTCCTCAGTGGAGTCAGATACTGAGTTTTTTTTGTGGGCTTGGAAGATACTACAGGACTGTGTTTTACATATACATAACAGAACAGGGATTTACCTGCATTATACACTGCAGGACAGAGATTTTATACACTGGTAAATATGTGAGGCAATGTGACCGTGTGGGGTAGTGGTTGTGTTGTTGCCATGTGGCCTTGGTTTGTTTCTTCGTGGAGTGTGATACTGAGTTTGATACGGACTATGTTTTTCAGAACAGGCATTTTAGTTCTTGGTTCACACTACAGGACAGAGTAAATAACTGGGTGTGTGTGATGTTCATGGGGTCAGATACTGAGTTTCATTGTGGGATTTGAAAGATATCACATGACAGTGTTTTACACACCTGTACATAACAGATCAGGGATTTTAGCTGCAGTACAGATACTGAATTTCATTTTGGGATTTGGAAGACAACTATTATGCAATTATGTCACTCCCCTCAGGAAAAGCCCCAGGCTTGGAATGATAAACAGTTGGACGGATATTCAGTTAATTTCGCAGAGAATAAAAACCTACGATGATATATAAAAATGACAAAGATGACCCCGAATGTACTGGATTGTCCAATTTTACTTAAAAAAAAAAATCAAAGATGATTTGGACCATTGGAACTTGCCCCCAAACTCAATTTGATGGGACATATCACTGTGATTAAAATGAATGTTTTGCCTCAGCTACTATCTGTTTCAGTCACTGCCCAGTTACCAGCATAATCAATTCTTTAAATCCATAAACAGAATAATGAGCTCTTTTATTTGGAAGAACTCCACAGCCAAAATAGCCCTAAAACAATAAACAAATCAAAGGAGAAGGGTGGTCTGACCCTCCCAGATTTTTTAGCTATATTACTGGGCCGATCTGACAAAGAGAATGATTAGCTGGGTACAACATCGCAGATCTGTTAACTGGACAGATATTGAACAAGTACTCTGCAAACCTATTCCTCTGACATCTCTGTTATTTATCAATTATGTAATAACACTACGCTCAGTCACAGCAACCTTTGTAATTTACAATACTCTTATGGCGTGGCGTGATATAAAGTAGTTCCTTGGCCTGTCGGCCAATATTTCTATTTTAGCACCTTTATCTGCCAATCCAGATCTTCCACCCTCTATTGGAAAGTCTTTAACTCTCAAAGTGTAAAGAAAATGGACAAAACAAATTTCAGAACCTACTTAATAAAGACTCCCTCAAATCCTTTACAAAACTAAGAACAGAGTTTGATATTCCAAAACAGGGTTTTTATAAATACCTGTTGGGCACCTTATTACTACTTTAGAAAATCTGTGCAACTATGTAAGGAGCTTTCAAATATAGAAGAAATTTTAGAAAACTCTACATCACTAAAAGTGATTTTTTTTATATATAACACCAACTACTAATTAAGACTTACTAATACTAATACTAATACTTCTTAATACTTCTTCCCTATCATGACTCAAAAATGTGTAGCAAAAAGATCTGTAGTGTGTTTTAAGAGACGAACAGTGGGATGTGTCAGAACGTTTTATACCCCTATCATTCAATAAAATAATTAAACAAAACTACAAATATTTGCACAAGATGTATCTTGAGCCAGTCCGCTTGTGCAGGATGTACTCAAATATATACCCTGAATGTCATCGTTGTAAAACTTGCGCTGGATCAGTCATTTATGTTTTCTGAAAAAACTGCCAAAGGTTAAAATACTTTTGGAAATGAGTACACAATGTAATTTTTAATTTAATTTTTTAAGGATTTGGACAGTTCAGTAGACTTTGTTCATGTACTATTTGGTACTGATCCTGAAGGGATAATGGAATCTGTATCTGCCAAGAGGATGGACATAATATCATATACAGCAAAGCAAAGCAACCTGCTGAAGTGGAACCAAGAAATACCTCCAACACTTAAACTCTATGAAAAAATTCTTCATGAAACTTTACGATTGAAACAGAGCACTTACTGTCTAAAAAGGAGAACATGCAAGCCATTTACAGACCTCTTACCAATTATTTGTATAGTTTGCTCTGACTATGTGACAGAACAGGTTGAGCATTGTTTCTTTGTCGGCTGCTTGACTTCTTTCTTTCTTTCTTTCTTTCTTTTAGCTACATTTCATTGTTTATTTTTGTTTTTGTTTTATTTTGTGGTGTTTTTTATCATAAATATTCCTTATGCTTTTTGTACATGTTGTGTTTTTGTAAAGATGTCTAAAACCTCTGTTCTGTTGTGTACTGGAATGTAAAACTTTGTCCTGTAGTGGCTTGCAAAATCAGTCAACAACCCAACAAATATAGAAAATGGTAATACTGCTCCAGCTATTCACCATTGTGTAAACCTGTACTGCAGCTAAAATCCCAGTTCTGTTGTGTAAAGCACTGTACTGTAGCATTATCCAAAGAAACTCAGTATCTGATCCCACCAGGAATCAAACCCAATCCATAATTTTTAGACTGAACATCCAAAACCCTAAAGCACTAGGTCACAAAACTCAACCTTTTAAACACTGCATAAAACTATGTCCTGCAGTGTATACTTGCAGCTAAAATCCTACTTCTGTTATGTAAAACCCTGTACTGTAGTGTCTTCTAAATCCCACAAAGAATCTCTGTATCTGACCCACTGAAGAACAAACCCAAGCCCTCATTTTAAGAGTCAAAACCCAACAACTACACCACAAGGTCACACTGCTCAATCTTTTCACCACTGTATAAAACTTTGTCCTGTAGTGTGTATTGCAGCTAAAATCCAAGTTATGTGGTGTAGAACATTGTACTGTAGCGTTTTCCATATCCCAGAAAGAAACTCAGTGTCTTACTGTTTATTCGTTTTCAGTGACAACAACCCAACCTCTACTTCACTAGGTCATACGCCTCCAGCTATTCACCAGTATATATAATGTCCTGTAGTGTGTACCGTGCCTAAAATCCCTGTTCTGTTGAGTACGGGTTTGTGCTGTCATGGTTCAGATCATACCTCACTGGGCGCTCGTTCAAGGTGTCGTGGCAAGGACAGCTGTCCTCAGCCCACTCCCTATCCACTGGGGTTCCCCAGGGTTTGGTACTGGGTCCCCTTCTCTTCTCAATATACACCGCCTCTCTTGGTCAGGTTATCCACTCACATGGCTTTTCCTACCATTGCTTTGCTGATGACACCCAGCTATACCTGTCATTCTCACCTGAAGATCACTCAATCTCTGCACGGATATCGCAGTGTCTCTCTGACATATCCTCATGGATGAAGGAGCATCACCTTCAATTAAATCTCTCAAAGACTGAACTTCTAGTTATACCAGCAAAATCATCTTTTCAACACAACTTAAGCATCAACTCTCTCTCTCTCTCACCAACAAAGGTTGCTAGGAACCTGGGTGTTATGGTTGACGACCAGCTCTCCTTCACGCACCATGTGGCCTCGGTTGCTCGATCCTGTCGCTTCGCGCTTTACTGCGTAGTAAAACCACTCCAAATGATCCAGAATGCAGCAGCACGTCTGGTCTTCAACCAGCCAAAACGGGCACATGTCACTCCGCTGCTCATTGAGCTCCACTGGCTACCAGTTGATGCTCGCATCAAATTCAAAGCTCTTACAATCGCCTACAAGGTGATGACAGAACAGGCTCCTTCCTACCTGCACTCACTCCTGAAGGTTTACGCTACCTCCCGGCCGCTGTGCTACACCAATGAACGTCGCCTCGCTTTGCCAAACATTCACACAAAGCAATCCAGACTGTTCTCATACAGAGTTCCCCAATGGTGGGTCAAATCAGGAGAATCTCTCACTATCTTTAAGAGACTCCTGAAGACAGAGCTCTTCAAAGAGCACTTACTCTCTTAACACCTTTAACACACTAACTACTTCTAACCCCATTTCCTTCTTCCCCTCCTTCACTTCTCTATCCCTTTATTTCCCTTCGACCTCCTTTAAGCCCTATCTAAAAATGGTTTATCTTAATTCCTATTACTTCTGTACTTGACTGTTGTAAGTCGCTTTGGACAAAACCGTCTGCCAAATGTAATGTAATGTAATGTAATGTAATGTAAAACACGGTCCTGTAGTGTGTACTGCAGCTAAAACTCTTTCTTTTGGGTAAAGATGTGTAAAACACTGTTGTGTAGTGCGTATTGCAGCAAAAATTTCTGTTCTGTGGTTTGAATATGTTTGAGTATGAAAGTGCTGTCCTGTAGTGTGTTCTGCAGGTAAATCCCCTGTTATGTGGTGTGAAACATTGTCCTGTAGTGTGTACTGCAGCTAAAATCCCTGTTCTGTTGTGTAGAGGTGTGTAAACCACTGTCCTGTAGTGAATACGGCAACTAAAATTTATGTTATCTTGTGTAAAACACTGTCCTGTGTTGTCTTTCGAATCCCAAAAAGAAACTCAGTATCTGACCCCAACAACAATCGAACCCAAACCATCTTGTTCAGTCACTAACTCAATCACTACACCACAAGGTCTCCCTGGTCCAAATATTCACCTTTGTATAAAACACTGTACTGTAGTGTGTACTGCAGCTACAACCCCTGTTCTGATGTGTAAAACATTATCCTGTAGTGTGTACTGCAGCTAAAACCACTGCTCTGTACAGATGTTTTCCAAATCCCACAATGGATCTCAGTATCTGACCCTACGAGGAATCGAACCCAAGCACTCTCGAGTCAACAACCCAACCACTACACCACAAAGTCACACTGCAACAGTTATTCACCAGTGTATGAAACTCTGTCCTGTACAGTGTCCTGCAACTAAAACCACTATTCTGTTGTGTGCCAGTCTGTAAAACATAGACCTGTAGGGTGTAGTATTGCAGCTAAACTCCTGTGAATGGGTGTGTAAAACTTCATCCAGTATTGTGTACTGCAGCTTAAATTGCTCTGTAAAACACTACACCACAATGTCAAACGGCACCTGTATATAAAACCCTCTCCTGTTGTGTTTACTACAGGTAAAAATCCCTCTTATGTTATGTCCGGGTGTTTAAAACTCTGTCCTGTCATCTTGTTCAGAGACATCAAACCAACCATTTCACCACAAGGTCTTAAGTCTGAAGTTTTTCACTCATGTATAAAGCTCTTTTAGGTAGTTTGTACTGCAGATAAAATCTGTGATCTGTTATGTACAGGTGTGTAAAACATTGTCCTCTAATGTCTTACAAAGCCCACAACAAAATTCAGTATATGACCACACCAGGACTCAAACCACCTTGTTCACAGTCATCAACCCAACCGCTACACCACTTGTTCACAGCGCTATTCACAAGTCTATAAAACTATATCCTGTAGTATGTTCTGCAGCTAGATCCTCTGTTTTGTTGTGCACGGGTGTGTAATACTTTGTCCTGTAGGTTAAATTGCTGCTAAAATCCCGGTTGTGTAAATATGGTCCTGTAGTGTCTTCCAAATCACACAAAGATTATCAATATCAGACCCCACCAGGAATTGAACCGTGACCCTCGTGATCATAGGCAACCACGACACCAAAAGGTCATACTGGACAATTTACTCAACATTATATGAAACTCCTGTGGTTTGTACTGCAGGTAAAATCCCTGTTTTGTTATGTATAGGTGATTAAAACACTGTCCTGTGGTGTCTTCCAAATACCACAAAAAGTATACTATATGACCCCACCAGGAATCAAACCCTAGCCATATTGTTAGTGTCGTTTACCGCTGTCTCTTTGCTGTGAAGATGCTTGAAGATGCGGAAGAAGACACCGCAGACATTGCCTTAGGTGTAATACAATTATTTATTACAAAAGACAATATCCTCAAGGCTTCCTAGGCCAGCCTTGGAAAGAGATGTTTGCCAATTCGATGTTCCTGCCCTCTCTCCCGTCCCCACTCCTGGGGACATGTTTATATATGGTGTTAAGGTACACATCTGGAAGCACTTAAGCCATACATAGCCATAGACAGTCATAGGCGGAGTCTACCTAAAGAATAAGTACATACATTAGTGAAGAATGTGAAGAGAAATAAAGGAGAATACAAAGAAAATACATATGCTGAAAATATACTTAATTAGGTGTCATCAACCCAACCGCTACACCACTCGGTCACAACACTAGGCCTCTTCACTAGTGTATAAAACTCTGTCTTGTAGTATTTCCTGCATCTAAAACCCCTGTTCTGTTGTGTATGGGTGGTAAAACTCTGTCCTGTTGGGTGAATTGCAGCTAAAATCCCTGTTAAATATGGTGCTGTAGTGTCTTCTAAATCCCTCAAAAAATATTAGTATCAAACCCCACCAGGAATTAAACCAGGAACCGCTTGATCATAAGCAACAACTCCACCACTACACCACACGGTCATACTGGACCAGTTATTTAACAGTGTACAGTGTATTGAACTGTAGCTAAAATACCTGTTCTGAAAAACACTGTCCTGTAGTGTCTTCCAAATCTCACAAAGAAATCAGTATATGGCCACTCAAAAATGGTTAGCAAAAAAATCTGGAGTGTGTTTTAAGTGATGAACTGTGGGATGTGTCAGAACGCTTTATACCCCTATCATGCAATAAAATAATTGAACAAAACTACACATTTTTGCACAGGATGTATCTTGCGCCAGTCCGCTTGAGCAGGATGTACTCAAATATATACCCCAGATGTTGTAAAACTTGCGCTGGATCAGTCTTTTGTGTTTTCTGAAAAAACTGCCAAAGGTTAAATGGAAATGAGTACACAATGTAACTTTTAAGGTTTTGGACAGTTCAGTAGACTTTGCACATGTTTGGTACTGATCCTGAAGGGATAATTGAATCTGTATCTGCCAAGAGGATGGACATAATATTATATATAGCAAAGCAAAGCAACCTGCTGAAGTGGAACCAAGAAAGACCTCCAACACTTAAACAAAAGAATTCTTCATGAAACTTTACGATTGAAACAGAGCACTTACTGTTTAAAAAACAATTTTTTTTTTTGGAGAACATGCAAGCCATTTACAGACATTCCTTATGCTGTTTGTACATGTTGTGTTTTTGTAAAGATAAAAAGATAATTGAAATAATTGAAAAAAAAAAAGATGGTTTAGGTTCGATTCCAGGTGGGCTTAGACACTGAGTTTCTTTGTAGGGTTTGAAAGACACTACCGGACATAGTTTTAAACACTCGTACACAACAGAACAAAGGTTTTAGCTGCAGAACACACTACATCATAGATTTATACCCTTGGGAATTACTGGAGCAGCCTTGTGGTGTTGTCGCTGGGTTGTTGACTCTGAGCCAGAGTCTGATTCCTGGTGGGGTCAGATTTTGAGTTTCTTTGTGGGATTTGGAAGACACTGCAGGCGTTGTTTACGCAACAGAATAGGGATTTTAGCTGCAGTAAACACTACAGTACAGTGTTTTATACACTGGTAAGTAGTTCAAGCAGAGTGACCTTGTGAAAAGTTAGTTGGGATCGATCCCACCAAGAATTGAACCCAAACATCCTCTTCAAATATAACAACCCAACCACCACAAGATCACTTATTCACTTATTCAGTGTATTCAGTGAATACAATGTAGAACACTGTAGTGTGGTGTCTTTCAAATCCCACAATATAACCCACCCATGTCTCCATTTATGTACCAGTAAATAAAACCTGGTCCTGTACTGAGTGCCTTAGCTAAAACCTCTGTTCTGTTGTGTATGGGTGTGTAAAAGACTTTTATGTAGTGTGCACTGCAGCTAAACCCAGTGTCCTATTGCATGCAGAAATGTAAAACTTTGGCCTGTAGTGGCTTGCAAATCCCACAAAGAAACTCGGTTTCTCACCGCATTGGTAATCAAACCCAAGCCAACTTGTTCAGAGTCAACATCCCAACAAATATAGCAAATGGTAATACTGCTCCAGTTATTGATCATTGAATAAACCTCTGTCCTGTAGTGTGTACTGCAGCTAAAATCCCAGTTCTGTTGTGTAAAGCACTGTACTGTAGCAATACATCCAAATCACACAAAGAAATTCAGTATCTGATCCCACCAGGAATCGAACCCAAATCATAATTTTCAGGGTGAATGTGTGAGCTGAGTAGTGGCTGAAGCAACTTCTTTACTCCTGTCTGCGTCTTCCGAAAAAACTTCCACAGGACTCTGTGTAAAATGAACAAAAACAACTGCTGTTTATTCCAGGCTGTACAAGTGATGAAAACAAACAAAACTAAAACTTTTAAACCATAGTTGTTCCAAAAAAGCACTTAAAAAAGCACATGCAGGTTCTTGTGTGTCCTTCTCTTTCGACATAATTGTAGCAGGGTGTTCTTGATCTTTAGGATCCAGGCAACTGCCTTTCTTAGGCAAAACCAGGAAAAGTAGTACTCCAGAAACTGCTGAACTATGTCCACCTGTTCCTCTGATGCAGTAGCACTGACTACAATGTCTCTGACTTCTGGATCCTCAGTGGTAAGAGTCTTAGTGTGGTCTGGATTTTGTGGCCATTCATCCTCATTCTTGGTGAGAAAGTCTGGTCCATGTAGCCATGTCTTATTGTGTATGAATGCTTGCACTTTGAGTCCTCTTGACACATGGTCAGCTGGATTCTGGGAAGTACCAACATATCTTCACTGTCTAACCTCCGACAGCTTTAGAATAGTTTCCACACGATTGGCGACAAAGGTGCGGAATCTGCTGGTTCTGTTTCCTATGTATTTGAGCACGGTAGTGCTGTCTGACCAAAACAGATTATTTGAGCTGAAGCTGAAGCTCTGACCTCAATGTTTTGTCGTTCAGCTGGAAGCGTGTCCAAGTCCAGATCCACGTCTTTTAACTCAGTGGATCTTTCTTCGGCAGGAATGGCAGATAATACAGCCTTACCCACTTTGCGAGGTGGAAGCCGCCTGTTCCAAGGATACCCTTCAAGTCATGGTAAAACTGCACAGCTTCATCCTCTGTGCTGTCTGATTTCAAACAGTCATCAACACTGCAGCACTGTGTCAATTCCCAGAGCTCCAAATCGATCTCTATTATCTTCAGCGCATTTCTGAAGTGCAAAGTTAGCACAACTGGGAGATGAAGTTGTGCCAACCATGACATCATTCAGAAATGCAATGTAATCCGTTTTAAACTGAGAATTCTTCATGAACTGACGTTTTATGTTGAGAGCTCGCTGTTCCGCTACTTTTCGGTTGTTAGGCATCTTAATATCTTAGTTTTGTAGCGGTAGATTGATGCAGTAATGACCTTCTACCAGACTAGCAGACTGTGAAACTATTTACATGAACTGGATTTCATCTCTGGACATTTCCAGTTGGTCGTCTTGACACTCTGGGAAGTCATTCTTAAACTGCTGACTCCACATCTCATCCAACGTCGCTACTGAGATGCGGGATAACACTTGTACAGGTTCACCTGTTGCGTTGTAACTATGCTCCACTCTGAGAGGTCCATTAATGATCCAACCCAGTCTGGTTTTCACTGCATATGGTCCATAGTCTATGCTTCTTCTGCTCGAATGCTTGGAAGATGTACTTGACTAAGATGTGGCCTCTTATTCACATTCTCTTGTCTAGGGATGTTCTCTTCACTCGCCGGTATAGCCACTTGAGAAAACATTTGGCAGTTCAAAGAAGTCATCATTCTCAAGGCTACTGACCTCCAAATCAGACACCACGTGACTAGTAACAATTTTCTCCCCTCCCATGGTCTTCAGCAAAATACTTGTGTGCCTGCCGGAGAGGTTGACTGTTCTATGCAGAACGTAGCTGTGCTACTGGGATCAAGGAGGGCATGTGTTGGCACCGCTTTGCTGCCCTTTTTAGCTTTAACCTGTATCGGAACGCCAGGATGCTGTTGACATTATCACGAGTAGTGGCTCCACAGGTACTTGTCTTTGCACCGATGCATCCACTGACTACTGATTGACCTTCACCATTATCTGATGGCAATCATTTGTGTTTATCTTCGGTGGCACTTGCCTTGACTTTCATATGCAGAGCTGTAGGGTGCGACTTTTGACAGTCTTGGAAGCTCCTTTCCTTACAGGCTTTGCTCATGTGTCCAGATTTTAAGCAGCTGAAGCACAAACCTTTGTTCTTAAGAAAGTCAAGCTTCTCCTTGTGAAGAGATCTTTTCATTTTCTTGCAGTGTTCCATGGTGTGCTGTTCTCCTTGACAGAAAACACACGGCTTGGAAAATACACAGCCTATCATCTTAGCTGGTTTCTCCTCCACTAATTTTTTTACTGCTGTTGTAGCAGTGGTGAAACCTCACCCTATTCCACTTTTTTTGATTGCAGATTCCGTCGTGTACAATTTAGCTTGGCTCTTGGGTCCATCTATTATGCTGCCAAACACTGGGTGTGAAGCTTCTGTTGCTTGTCTATTTACAAAATCCATGAGGTCGCTGAACTTGACTCTACCCTGCTGTTTGTCAAGAATACCAAAAGATATGGTCCTCCAACGTTCCCTCAGCTTGTAGGGAAGCTTGTTGATGGTGGAGCGCATGGTAACTGCACTTTCAAGCTCCTCCATGTACGCCACATCTGTCATGGCGTTACAACAACTAGTGAGGTAGAGACCAAATGACTGAAGTGCAGCGCTGTCATCAGACTTAATAGCTGGCCAGTTCAGAGCTTTTTTGATATATGCCCTTGAAATTGTGTATTAGTTTCCAAAGTGCTCTTGCAAAAGCTTTTTTCCTTTACTATAGCCACGTTTTGGCTCCATGTGGAGACAACTCCATATTAGCTCTTTTGGTTGCCCACTTGTGTACTGCTCCATATAGTACAACCGATCTCTGCAACTGTCTGTCTTATCCTCTACGCCAAGGCTCAAATAAACAGTCTATATTCCATATGGTTCCCTCTGAATATAGGAATGTTATGTGGTGGTAGAGCAGAGAGCTTTTGCTGTCTCACCAAGAACTCTGCGATGGCTTGGGTAGGCCCTGAAGTGTCTTACTCTGACTGTGTGGCTACACTGGAAGCACTATGCTCATCTTCAATGTGTTCTCTCACAACAGATGGCCCAGACCCAAGAGTAGCATTGTTGGATTTTTTGCAAGCCTCTGATTGAGAGGACTTAGCTCTCTCAATGTAAGAATTCACTCCATCAAGACTAGGGGCTCTAGATGTGACCTGTAGACACTCAAATTCATCTAGCACTTTGAAGCTGCTAAGGCAGTCTGTATCTCCAGTTCCTCTCTTTGTAGTTTTAATCTAGCTAAAATAGCTTCTGCTTCTTGTTTAGCTTTAGCTTCCTGAGCATCCAGCTCTTGCTTTTGCTTAAGAGCGGATGCTTTGGCAAGCAATGCAGCTCTCTCCAATTCTGCTTTCAAACGAGCAGCTGATGCTGAGGATGATGCCCTTGAGTGACTTGAGGAAGATGCTATGGAGCCCTGCTTACGTGAGGTGGAAGATGCAACAGATAAACTTGGAAGGCTTGACCTTTTCATTGTGCTTCTCAGACTCAGCAATACGTAGTTGAACCTCTTTCATCCACACTTTAACTCTTTCTAAGAAGTCCTGAAAAGTGTTTGCCCTAGGCTCAAACCATTTAACCTGGTCCTCATTCATCTCATCCTCTGAAATCTGCTGAAGTAATACTTTACTTCTATACTTTATCAGTGGTGTTAAGCTCACAAAACTCCCCAAATAATCAAATCAAATCAAATCAAATTTATTTGTATAGCGCTTTTTACAACAGGTGTTGGCACAAAGCAGCTTTACAGAAACATGATTACAGGACAAAGAATCAGGCAAAACATTACACATAGAAAATACAGAATACAGAACCCCCAGTGAGCGCGGAGGCAAGGAAAAACTCCCTCAGAGCTGCAGGAGGAGGAAGAAACCTTGGGAGGACCAAGACTCACATTAAAGGGGGGACCATCCTACCACTGGTCAAACGGCTTTTAAATTAAAATTTAAAAAGTCTTTTATACATCCATATAGGTTTTATGTACTCAGGAGTGTAATAGCGCCACTAATGGCTTGGATGTAATCTGTAGTGGAGAGTAAGATGGTCGATGAGCAGCTGATCTGTGGTGGTGGTGGAGAAGAGCTGACTTCAGAAACTTCCATCAGTCTGGCCGGACAGGAGACGCGAGAGCCTGAGGGTCCAACATCGGTATCGGGTCAGACAGGTGGGCAGTCAGTAACTCGGAGGAAAGCAGAGAGATGGAATTAGTTTTGACTGGATTTATGCAAAACTGAGAATATTAAAACATTATCAGAGTGTGGCAAATGACTCCGGCAGAACTGAATAAAACAGCCTAACTAAAGGCAGAGAGCCAGAAGGTAACATAGACATGGAGGCACCCTGAAACACCAGCATCCACCCACTCCACCGTCCACAAACCTGAGTGACCGTGTGCAGTGGGAGAACAACAGCACCAGCATCTCAGTTTACCACAATTTCCTCTGTCCATGAACCCCTGAATCTGCAGCCTTATCTAAAGGGAAAAACATTAATTACCAAAAGCTAAACTAAACAAGTAAGTTTTCAGTCTAGACTTAAAGATTGAGACTGTGTCTGAGTCCCGAACATATTCGGGGAGATTATTCCAGAGTTGAGGCGCTTTATAAGAGAAAGCTCTTCCTCCTGCAGAGCTCCTCTGAATTTTAGGAACTACTAATAAACCAGCACCCTGAGATCTGAGTAATCGCGGTGGTTCATAACAGGAGATGAGGTCTTGTAAATACTCAGGAGCGAGTCCGTGTAGGGCTTTATACGTTAACAGGAGAATTTTATAGTCTATGCGGAATTTGACTGGAAGCCAGTGCAATGCTGATAGTACTGGACTAATATGGTCAAATTTTCTAGTTTTAGTAAGGACCCTGGCTGCAGCATTTTGAACTAGCTGAAGTTTATTTAAGTTACTGCCGGAACATCCAGACAGTAGCGCATTACAATAGTCTAGCCTTGAGGTAATAAAGGCATGTACTAATTTTTCTGCGTCATGCAGTGATAGGGCATGTTCTAGTAACATTAGATATGTGTTTATCGAATGCTAGATCTGAATCTATGATAACTCCAAGGTTTTTAGCTGCTGAACCAGGGGTGGCTGAGAAGTCAGCCAGATTTAGCATTAGGTCTGATAATTTATTTCTAGCAGCTTTGGGGCCTAATAGGAGAACTTCTGTTTTATCACTATTTAATAGGAGGAAGTTGTGCGACATCCATGATTTTACATCTTCTACACAATCCTCGATTTTCTTTAATCTCACTCTGTCATCAGGTTTGGCTGATATGAAGAGCTGCGTGTCATCCGCATAACAATGAAAATTCACATCATGTTTTCTAATAACTTTGCCCAGTGGGAGCATATATAATGTAAATAATAACGGTCCTAATATAGAGCCTTGTGGGATTCCATATCTTACCTTGGTATAACTGGAAGACATATCATTTATCCTCACAAACTGATAGCGATCGGTTAAGTACGATTTAAACCATGCTAAGGCAGTTCCGGTTACACCGACCATGTTCTCTAGTCTTTCTAAAAGGATAGTATGATCTATTGTATCAAAGGCTGCGCTCAGATCGAGAAGTACGAGTAGGGAAACACAGCCTTGGTCGGCGGCTATAAGTAGATCGTTTGTTATTCTAACTAAAGCTGTCTCAGTGCTATGATAAGGCCTAAATCCAGATTGAAATTTTTCATAGATCTGGTTTCTTTGCAGGTAAGAGCAAAGTTGTTGGGCTACAGCTTTTTCTAAAATCTTAGAAATAAAGGGTAAGTTTGAAATAGGTCTATAGTTAGACAGTACACTAGGATCAAGATTTGGTTTCTTGATCAGAGGTTTAATTACAGCTGTTTTAAAGGCTTTGGGTACATGGCCCAGGGCGAGCGATGAGTTTACTATCATTAACAGAGGTTTAATTATATCTGGCAGTACCTGTTTTAATAATTTTGTGGGAACAGCATCAAGTGTGCAGGTTGTGCTGTTTGAAGAGGAGATAATTTTCTCTAGTTCTAGCTGTGGAAGTGGGTTAAAGACTTCCAACCTAACTTTAGTAACAGGGTTTTGTTCTAGATCAGCCAGACCAGATGACAGAGAGGATGTAATATTTATCTGTTTAATTTTATCCCGAATGTTTTCAATTTTACTATTGAAGTAGTCCATAAAATCGTTGCTGGTGTAAATGGCTGGAATCTGAGGTTCAGTACCTGCCTGGTTTTTAGTTAATTTGGAAATAACACTAAAGAGAACTCTAGGATTATTTTTATTTATCTCGATCTGTGAGGCCAGATACGCTGAGCGGGCTTTATTTAGTTCTTTTCTATATTTAACAAGACTGTCTTTCCACGCAGAGTGAAACACTTCCAGTTTAGTTGATCGATATTTACGCTCTAAATTTCGTACTAACAGCTTTAAGGTACGAGTTTGATCATTGTACCACGGTGCGAGCTTTTTCTGTCTCTCTATTTTGTGTTTAAGGGGTGCTACAACATCTAAGGTAGAGCGAAAGGTATTTTCTAAACCTTAGTTTGTCTAGTTCTACTGGGTCTACAGGAGAGTACATTAGAGTTGATAAGTCTGGAAGCTTATCTGTAAATTGTTGGGCTGTAAAAGGCGTAATTGAACGTTTTACAGAGTAGCTAGGGGATGTACATATATTATGACTAAGATGTAATTTAAATGAAATAAGGTAATGATCTGAAATTGCGGAGGTTTGAGAACGAATATTCGGGTTATCTATGCTCACACCCAGGGTCAAAACTAAATCCAGAGTATGATTACAGTAATGAGTAGGTCCTGTTATATTTTGAGTAATACCAACTGAGTCTAAAATCGATGTGAATGCCTTTTTTAATGGATCATCCAATTTTTCGAAATGAATGTTGAAGTCTCCAACTATAATCACTTTATCATTACTTACTGCTAAGTCTGTGACAAAATCACTAAATTCTTTTAAAAATTCTAAATAGGGCCCTGGTGGTCTGTAGATGTTAATTAAAGAAAATGCATTCTTTTTTGTAACTGGATTAATTATACTGGTGTAAAGAAGCTCAAAAGAAGTAAAATTTTCATAGTGTTTCTGATTGCTAACTAAGGTACTTTGGAAAAGTATGCAGACCCCACCTCCTCTACCGGACAATCTCGGATTGTGTATATAATTATAGCCTGCAGGGGTGGCTTCATTTAATGCTACATATTCATTTGGCCTAATCCAGGTTTCTGTCAGACACAGAACATCGAATTTCTGATCAGTTATCATTTCATTCACCAGAACTGCTTTTGAATTTAGAGATCTAATATTAAGTAAACCAATCCTTAGGCTTGAAATGTTAGTACTACAGTCTGGATATGATTGTTTAATATAAGTTAAGTTATTTAGATTTACTGTTTTAGTTTTTTGATGTTTTTGTTTGACTCGGGGGACAGACACAGTCTGAATACATTGGTATCTAGGTAACGTCTCTTTGCAGCTCGCAGACGGTCGGTTAAGCCTCTCTGTCTGCGGCCTGGTCCCGGCTCTGGATTGTCAGCAGCTTCTAATACTACTCTGCCGACTAACTAAAAGACTATGAGCTATGCTGCATGAAAGTAAGGCAGCACCCTCCCGCGTGGGGTGGACACCATCCCTACCTAAAAGACCAGGCTTGCCCTCAAAGTGTAGCCAGTTATCTATAAAGCCCACATGATTTTCTGCACACCACTTGGACATCCAGCGGTTCAGCGAAGAAAGCCTGCTGTAAGCTTCATCACCACGCCTCATTGGGATGGGGCCAGAGCAGATTACCTCCTCGGACAGCGTCTGGGCCTGTTTAATCACCTCTTTAATATTAGCCTTAGTTACTTCAGACTGCTGCAGACGAATATCATTGGCCCCTACATGAATTACTACCCTCGAATATCTCCTATTCCCTAACCTGAGGTTGCCACTAATGTCCGGTGCTCTGGCTCCCGGTAAACAAGTAACTGTTGCCGCTGGTGCCCCTAAAGGAGTAGCTAATTTCACGTGTCGGACGATAGAGTCTCCTATCACCAGAGTACCTTTAACAGGCTCCTCAGTTGGTGCTTCACTGAGCGGGGCAAACCTGTTTGACACGTGAACTGGGGGAGCGTGGTGTTTAGGTGGGCTGGCTGTGGCCTTTGCGGTAGCATTAGCCTTAGCCTTTCGACTATGCCGCCGAGACGTTACCCATTCGCCCCGCTGTGAGGGCTCTAAGGCCGGAGTCGAGGGGGTACTAACTCTCCCTGAGACACCCGGGGCTGCTAACAGTGAATCCTGCTGTCTATCCCTTATTAAACCCCGGACGTGCAGCTCTAATTTATTCACCTTATCCACCAAGGTGCTAACTATCTCACACTTAGTACAAATACCACTATTGTTACCAGTATCGGTGGATAAGGGATCTAAGCTATACATGCCACACTCTAAACAGGTGTAAACCTGAGCAGAAGCCATGGAGAAAAAAGCACTCACCTTGTTTCAGTTGAAATTAGAAACTTACACAAACAAACTGCAGCAGCAAACAGCTAATCCAGCAAACCTGAGGAAAAAGTCTATAAAAGTAGACTGAGAGTGGATTAATAGGTGTGTAGAGCAAAGAGGAAGCAGACTAAAAGTGGATTAGTAAGTGTGAAGAGAGTAAAAGAGAAGAAAACAGAGAAAATGTAGAAGCTGAAGATTAAAGCAAGCTCTCAGCAGCAGAGCAGCACAGCAGCCTTGTTGAATTGCACTGCCAACATAATCTGAAGAACTTGCAGGTTGCTATCATCACCTTCATCCATTAATTGCACCATTTGCATTCTCTCGTCATTAGCTGTAGCAGTTAGATTTATTTTTCTAGACCCAGCTGCTGTGGTAGAATCAGCATTCTCCATATTGCTCGTTGCTAACAATGTGCAACGCTTCACGGCAGCTACCACAGGCTAATAAGATGTAGTTTAGCTTCTAAAACGTCCAACATCCAGTCAGAATCCACCAGAACAAGCCAAAACTGCACTTACTTTCCCTTTGATGCTTATTTGCTGCAATGCCTCTTACTATTTCACTGTTTTACTATTTCACTATTTCACCTTTCTCCCACAGCTCGGATACTTTCCAACTAGCCGCAGTTTTCTTACTAAAATGTGTGAGCTGAGTAGTGGCTGAAGCAACTTCTTTACTCCTGTCTGCGTCTTCCGAAAAAACTTCCACAAGGACTCTGTGTAAAATGAACAAAAACAACTGCTGTTTATTCCAGGCTGTACAAGTGATGAAAACAAACAAAACTAAAACTTTTAAACCATAGTTGTTCCAAACACGTGATGCAATACTGTACTAAAACGCAAACACTGACAGTACACCTATTTTCTGCATATTAACAAATGGTGTAAATGTAAACAATTTGGGTCTTATAAACAGTACAAAAGCACTTACGACAACTTATTACTGTTTAACGGCAATATACACAAAAACACTGTCTTGTGTTGTCTTTCAAATCCCAAAAAGAAACTCAGTATCTGACCCCAATAACAATCGAAACCAAACCATCTTGTTCAGTCACTAACCCAATCACTACACCACAAGGTCTCCCTGGTCCAGATATTTACCTTAGTATAAAACAGTGTACTGTAGTGTGTACTGCAGCTACAACCCCTGTTCTGATGTGTAAAACATTATCCTGTATTTTGTACTGCAGCTAAAACCACTGTTGTGTACAGCTGTTTTCCAAATCCCACAAAGGATCTCAGTATCTGACCCTACGAGGAATCAAACCCAAGCACTCTCGAGTCAACAACCCAACCACTACACCACAAAGTCACACTGCACCAGTTATTCACCAGTGTATGAAACTCTGTCCTGTACTGTTGTGTACCAGTCTGTAAAACATAGACCTGTAGGGTGTATTGCAGCTAAACCCCTGTGAATGGGTGTGTAAAACTTTGTCCAGTATTGTGTACTGCAGCTTAAATTGCTCTGTAAAACACTAGACCACAATGTCAAACGGCACCTGTGTATAAAACTCTCCAAATCCCACAAAGGATCTCAGTATCTGACCCTACGAGGAATCAAACCCAAGCACTCTCGAGTCAACAACCCAACCACTACACCACAAAGTCACACTGCACCAGTTATTCACCAGTGTATGAAACTCTGTCCTGTTCTGTTGTGTACCAGTCTGTAAAACATAGACCTGTAGGGTGTATTGCAGCTAAACCCCTGTGAATGGGTGTGTAAAACTTTGTCCAGTATTGTGTACTAAAGCTAAATTCCCTGTTTTTTAAAACATTTCAAGAATTGAAGGAGACTTTATTGTCATTCGCATCACATGTGGTTGATGATCTGGAATGAAATTGTGATCTCACGTTCCAGTGTATAAAACTTTGTCCAGCAACGTGTATTGCAGGTAAAATCCTTCGTTTGTTATGTATGGGTGTTTAAAACACTGTTCTGAAGAGTCTACCAGATCCCACAAAGAGAAACAGTATTTGACCCCAATAGGAATTGTAGCTAAGACATCTTGTTCAGAGACATCAAACCAACCATTTCACCACAAGGTCTTAAGTCTGAAGTTATTCACTCATGTATAAAGCTCTTTCGTGTACATTGTACTGCCGATAAAATCCCTGATCTGTTTTGAACAGGTGTGTAAAACACTGTCCTCTTTTTTTTCCAAAGCCCACAAAAAATTCAGTATATGACCACACCAGGACTCAAACCATCTTGTTCACAGTCATCAACCCAACCGCTACACCACTTGTTCACAACGCTCCACCTATTCACAAGTCTATAAAACTCTTTCCTGTAGTATTTGCTGCAGCTAAATCCTCTGTTTTGTTGTGCACGAGTGTGTAATACTCCTGTCCTGTAGGGTGAATTGCCACTTAAATCCCGGTTGTGTAAAATATAGTCCTGTAGTGTGTTCTTAATCCCACAAAGACTCTCAGTATCAGAAACCACCAGAAATTGAACCGTGACCCCCTTGATCTTGGGCAACAACTCAACCACTACACCACAAGGTCATACTGGACCAGTTATTCAACATTGTATACTCAGTCCTGCAGTGTGTACTGAAGGTAAAATCACTGTTTTGTTATGTATAGGTGTTTAAAACACTGTCCTGTAGTGTCTTCCAAATACCACAAAAAATATTTGTATATGACCCCACCAGGAATCTTGCCATCTTGTTCAGAGTCATCAACCCAACCACTTCACCACTTGGTCACTGTGCCTAGCCTATTCACCAGTGTATAAAACTCAGTTTTGTAGTATTTTCAAATCCTAGCCATCTTGTTCAGTCATCAGCCTAACCACTACACCACTTGGTCACAGCGCTCCAATTATTCACCAGTGTATAAAACTCTGTCCTGTACTATTTTTTTTGCAGCTAAGCCCCTGTTCTGTTCTGTACGGATGTGTAAAAATCTGTCCTGTAATGTGCCCTGCAGGTAAAATCAGTGTTCTGTAAAATACAGGCCTGTAGTGTCTTCCAAATCCACAAAGAAAATCGTTATTTATCTGAATCAAACCCAACCAACTGAGTCAATAACCCAACCACTACACCCCATTGTCTCACTGCACCAGTTATTCACCAGTGTATAAAACTTTGTCCTGTAGTGTTTATTGCAAGTAAAATCGCTGTTCTGTTATGTACAGGTGTGTTATGTCTTCCAAATACCCAAAAAAATCAGTATCTGACCCAACCAAGAATCTAAGCCAAGAAATCTTGTTCACAGATATCAACCCAACCATTACACCACAAGGTCCCAAGCCTTAAGTTTTTCACCAGTGTGTAAAGCTCTTTCATGTAGTGTGTACTGTAGATACAATTCCTGATCTGTTATGTTCAGGTGTGTAAAACACTGTCCTTTAGTGACTTCCAAATCCCACAATAAAACTCAGTATTGGATCCCACCTGGAAACAAACCCAAGCCATCTTGCTGAGAGTCAACAACCCAACTACTACACCACTACATCCTGTAGGGTGAATTGTCGCTAAAATCCCAGTTTTGTAAAATATGGTCCTGCAGTGTCTTCCAAATCCCACAAAGACTCTCAATACCAGACCCCACCAGGAATCGAACCGTGACCCCCTTGATCATAGGCAACAACTTAACCACTACATCACAAGGTCCTACTGGACCAGTTATTCAATATTATATGAAACTCAGTCCTTGTAGTGTGTACTGCAGGTAAAATCCCTGTTCTGTTATGCATGGGTGTTTAAAACACTGTCCTGTAGTGTTTTCCAAATACCACCAAAAAATAAATAAATAAATAAATAAATGACCCCACCAGGAATTAAACCCTAGCCATATTGTAAGGAGTCATCAACCCAACCGCCACACCACTTGGTCACAACACTTAGCTTCTTTATTTGTGTATACTACCACAAAAAAGTCAGTATCTGACCCCACCAAGAATCGAAGCCAAGACATCTCGTTCACAGACGTCATCCCAAACAATACAACACAAGGTCCCAAGGCTTAAGTTCTTCACCAGTGTATAAATTTATTTCCTGTAGTGTGTACTACAGATAAAATCCATGATCTGTTATGTACAGGAGTGTAAAAGACTGTCGTCTAATGTCTTCCAAATCCCACAAAAAACTCAGTATTTGATCCCACCTGGAATCAAACCTAAGCCATCTTGCTCAGAGTCAACAACCCAACCTACACCACCAGATCACACAAAGCTGTTTATTCACCAGTGTAGAAAACCTGTCCTCTAGAGTGTACTGTGGCTAAATACCTGTTCTGAAAAACACTGTCCTACAGTGTCTTCCAAATCCCACAAAAAAATCAGTATATAACCCCACCAGGACTCAAACGCCATCTTGTTTCAAAGTCTTCAACCCAACTACTATACCACTTTGTCACAGCACTTCACCTATTCACAAGTGTATAAAACTCTATCCTGTAGTATTTTCTGCAGCTAAATCCTCTGTTCTGTTGTGCACAGTTGTGTAATACTCTGTCCTGTAGGGTAAATTGCCGCTAAAATCCCAGTTGTGTAAAATATGGTCCTCTAGTGTCTTCCAAATCCCACAAAGAATCTCAATATCGGACCCCGCCAGGAATCGAACCGTGACCTCATTGATCATAGGCAACAACTCAACCACTACACCACGAGATCATACTGGACCAGGTATTCCTCATTGCATAAAACTCAGTCCTACAGTGTGTACTGTAGTTAATATACCTGTTCTGAAAACCCTGTCCTATGGTGTCTTCCAAATCCCACAAAAACACTCAATATATGACCCCACCAGGACTCAAACTCTAGCCATCTTGTTCACAGTCATCAACCCAACTAATATAGGTCACAGAACTCCACCTATTCACAAGTCTATAAAACTCTATCCTGTAGTATTTTCTGCAGCTAAATCCTCTGTTCTGTTGTGCACGGTTGTGTAATAATCTGTCCTGTTGGGTAAAATGCTACTAAATTCCCAATTGTGTAAAATATGGTCCTGTAGTGTCTTCCAAATCCCACAAAGAATCTCAGTATCAGATCCCACTAGGAATCGAACCGTGACCCTCTTGATCATAGGCAACAACTCAACCACTACACCACAAGGTCCTACTAGACCAGTTATTCAACAGTGTATAAAACTCAGTCCTGTAGTCTGTACTGCAGGTAAAATCCCTGTTCTGTTATGTATAGGTGTTTAAAACACTGTCCAGTAGTGTCTTCCAAATCCCACAAAAAACTCAGTGTCTGACCCCACCTTGAACCTTGATAATACCCCACCAGGAATCAAACCCTAACCATCTTGTTTGTAGTCACCAACCCAACCACAACAACACTGTGGTGGAAATAGTGACAGAAAAATAAAGTTGCAGAGTCTCTGAGTCTGGATCAAAATGAGTAACAAGATTTATTAAGAAAAGAATGTGTAGTACAGAAATCTCCTAACTCTAACAGTGCCCCAGTGTCTCTTATAACCCCAACCTGCTTCCTTATTACCTAATATGGATATACGTGCCACCAGTGTGACACGTTGACTTATTCTGTTATATAGCTTCAGAGCTATATGACATAATTTCTTCTTCAGCATATTCAGGACAGTTCTCAAGACTGTGGTTTTCTGCATCCTGAGGGAGAAATGACCCTGGGCTCCAGATAACAGATAGAACACACTCACACACTGCTACTCAGATAGGCAGACTGAGAGATGGAAAACAGTTTAGTCACTGAGCACACATTATCATTGTATGGAACAAATAGAAATGACTAATAACCGTCACTGATTAAGAATCAATTCAATTAACACATTCCATCACACCACTTGTATAGAAATCTGTCTTGTAGTATTTCCTGCAGGTACATCCTCTGTTCTGTTGTGTACGGGTGTGTAAATGTCTGTCTTGTTGGGTTAATTGCAGCTAAAATCCCTGTTGTGAAAACTATGGTGCTGTAGTGTCTTCTAAATCCCTCAAAAAATCTTGGTATCAAACCCCACCAGGAATCGAACCAAGTAGCACTTGATCATGGGCAATAACTCAACCACTACACCACACCGTCATACTGGACCAGTAATTCAACAGTGTATAAAACTCAGTCCTGTAGTATGTACTGTAGCTTAAATACCTGTTTCTGAAAAACACTGTCCTCTAATGTCTTCCAAATTCCACAAACAAACTCAGTATCTGATCTCACCTGGATCCAAACTTAAGCCATCTTGGGTCAACAACCCAACCACTATACCACAAGGTCACACGAAGCTGTTTATTCACCTGTCCTGTAGTGTCCACTGCAGCTAAAATTCTTGATCTGTAAAATAGGGTCCTGTAGTGTCTTCCAAATACGGCAAAGAAAATCCGTATCTGACTCTAACTTTTTTTATTATTTTTATTAATCAAGCCCAAGCCATCCTGTTTAGATTCAATAACTAATCCACTACACCACAAGGTATAACTGCACCAGTTTTTCACCAGTGTATAAAACTTTGTCCTGCAGTGTGTATTGCAGGTAAAAATACCTGTTCTGTTATTTATGGGTCTTTAAATCACTGTCCTGTAGTGTCTTCCAAATCCCACAAAAAAACTCAGTGTCTGAACCCACCTTGAACCAAACCCAAAACCAGCTCTCCACCTATTTACCAGTGTAAAAAAAAACTGTTGTGTATGGGTGTGTAAAACTCTGTCCTGTAGTATGAATTGCAGCTAACATTCCTATTGTAAAATACAGTTCTGAGGTTTCTTCTGAATTACACAACAAAATCGAAACATAAACGAATCATAAATAATATTTAAAAAAAAACTACATACAATGATACATCCCAATATTTATTAAAAACAGAATTACCTGCACTAATCCCATCCCACATCCACAAGAAAGGACTTTTATGGGAAAGTCTTTGTGCTGCCATAGTGTCAAACAGTATTTGTCGCTGCTCAGAATGTTTTAGACAATGTAACAATACATATTCTGCTGTCTCCCTTAGCGTCCAATAACGGCATGTCACATGTTTATTAATGAGATACAGTGCGGAGTTCAATAATGTATGCACTATGCGAAGCCTGGACTATATCCCCCAATATAGTGCTAGTACCAACCTTTGGCTAAATGATACAAAGATGTCAACTTTTTATCAGTGCTCCCGCTCACTCTGACACAATGTTAGCACATATTTTTATTAGCACTTTCACCTCTGCTTTACTTAGAGGGAGATTCACTTCACAGTCCTCTCGTTTCAGACACTGCATTTGGAAAACCTCCAAAATCAGATCTGCTCTACAGGTGGACCTCCCAGTTTGGAGACTCTGAAGAGCAGCCAACGAATCAGAGCAGACGACTGATGGACATACATCCTGGTGGGGTTTTCAATGGTAACAGAATGGCCATTCTTCTGTAGTGAACACCGATACATAATAGTCTCCCACCAAAAAACACCTGAAATTCTGGGATAGCAAAGGCTGCTGCTGTAGTACCAGAGTGCTTAGGGGTGCTCGGACCCATTAGTATATATCTGTAAGATTTATGTAAAGGTCAACCAAAGCAGATTTTGAAAGACCATCAGAGTCTACAGACAGATGGTCATGCAAGAATAGATCTACATCAGTCCCAAGAAACATCCAATTACTGACTTTGGTAACCACAGCTCTGATTGTGCAAGTTAATTTCCGTAAACTCATCAGTATTTTGACATCCAAAACTTTGAAGGCCATCTCGGCAGCAATCAGCCTGAACATGAAAAATAGATGACACAGTTTGACTTTGCTCATGACCTTTAACACTGACCCAAAACGCAGCTGATAGAGCCAACCTATGCAGTCTCAAAAGGCATTTCTCCTATCTCTTCGTGTAATTAAGTAATTTGTGATGATTTCACTGCTCCCCAGATAGCCTGAACTTGGACTACATCCAACAACTTTAAAGTTGACACTGCTGCTGATCTGTAGGCTACATTCCCATAATCAAACACACACCTCAACAGAGCTCTATAAATATATAGCAAGGAGGAGCGATCAGCACCCCAATCACAGCCTGCCAGATATTTAAGAACATGAAGAAACTCGCTGAGATCTTTTTACCTAACATATTCTTGAATTTAAGGGCTTTACATTCATCCACTATTTTATTAATATGAACTTTCCATGTCAGTTTGGAATCCGTCCACATACCAAGAAACTTTGCCACTTTACCAATTCACAGACAGTCTGAATCCCTACACAGTCAGCACAGTTTCTTGCTAAAGTCAAAGCTTCCTGCACTTTTTGATCAATGAAAGGACAATTCCGGACTCTCTTCCTGATCATCTGCATAGAGCATATAGCAGGACTTAAATTATGAAAAATGTAATTGATTATAACATTGAATAGTAAGGTCCCTGAGGTGTCCTATATTCAATAGAGTAACATCTAAACAATTTTGTACCCACCCTGACCTACACTGCCCTAATAATTAAAAAAAATCTCATCCATATATACATTTTTCCCCAATCACTAGTTTATCCAATTTTATGAGCAATCACTCCATCCATAGCATATTATAAGCCTACTCAATGTCCAAAAACACAGCTACTACCACTTGTTTAAGTAGCTAAGCCTTATCCTCATCTGATTCTATATACATGTCTGAACATCTCATAACATATCTTTAGCTACGGCTAAATTTAAGTTCCATCTGGCTAAAATCAGTCCAACACACTGCTGCCAGGCACTTTGAGTCACAGCGCCCCGGAATGCTGCTACCATAGTTTATCTCTGTATCTTAACATTCTGTCACTTAAATTGGTAGAGCTATGAACAACACCTTTTCCAACATCTCTACCTTATTATACTCTGAGACTGCTTCCTTGTCCCCACCTTTCCATATCCCCTTTCTTGTTGTAATCATATTCCATACATCACTCACTGGAATATCAGGTGCTACAAAAGGACCTCCAGTGTGTTCTTTGGGTAATTTTAATTGCTCTTTTGTATGCAACCTGTCATGGTCAGAACAGAATAGCAGACAAGCGCAGATACTGATAAAAACAATAGATGTTTATTATAAGAATAAACAGATGTATTCAGGGTCGATACAGAAACAAGGGTGATCACCAGTAGACAGAGCAATGAAGACAAAACCATACCATAAACGAGAGACAGTCCAGAGTTCATACACAAGCAATCCAGTATCAGAGATAATCCAAGAGGCGGTGGTGAAAGCACAGTCCAGGTCATACACAAAACAATCCAATATCAAAGGCAGAGGCAAAAATCGGCGTCGGGAAACAAAAGGCAAGGTCATACACAAAGTAAACTGAGACAAGAGATAAGTAACGCTTTGTATGAGGATAACCTACAATACGCGGCGATGAAGTCTGTTTGGCGTGCACCTTTATAGTGCCAGTAATTAGTATTCGGGACTTCCTGGTGGAAGCAGGTGAGGTGTCACGTGATCAGGTGAGTGCGTGATGTCAGCGGGTGGTGCATTCTGGGTAGTGTAGTTGTTAACCTGAGAACCTCCGTTAGAGCTGGGTGTGGAAGGGACAGAGGAGCTAACAGCACCAGACGTGACAGTACCTCCCCCCGAGGGAGTCGAGACGGAGACGGAACGGGGACGACCACGACGACGTCCACCCGACGGGCAGGGAGTACCGGCGGGAGGAGCAGGAGAAACCACAGAGGTGCCAGACAGGCGGGGGATGCGAGACTGGGAACCCCGACGCACCGGAACCGAGGAGGAGAGTGAGCGCTTGGGACGCCCACGGGGTCTAGGAGCAGGTTTACCAGGGTGACGGGCATGAAATTCGGCCAGAAGAGCAGGATCCAGCACATCCCCAGCGGCAACCCAGCAACGCTCCTCAGGGCCGTAACCCTCCCAGTCTATGAGATACTGGAGCACACCGCCACGCCTGCGGGAATCCAGCACCTCTCGAACCGCATAGGTAGACGAAGCCTCCCCCTCCACTGCCGCGGGCGGCACGTCGTCTGGAACACCCTCAGCCAGCGGACCTGGGACAAGAGGCTTGAGCAAGGAAACATGAAATGAGTTATGCACTCTGTACTGAGAAGGCAACTCAATCTTATAAGTAACGTCATTGACTTGTGAAAGAACTTTAAACGGGCCAATATACTTGGGTAGTAGTTTCCTACAGGACCCCTCAAACCTCAAGTCCCGGGTCGACAACCACACACGATCTCCGGGCTGGTATTGGGGGGTGGTACCTCGGTGTCTGTCAGACTGCTCCTTGTATTTGCGCAAGACCTCAGAAACCTGCTGATGTGTTTCCTCCCACACCTGCTCACTCCGCTTCATCCAGTCATCCACGGCGGGTACATCGGAAGACACAGCTGTCCACGGAGCTAACGGAGGCTGGTACCCCAGAACGCACTGAAAGGGTGTAAGACCAGATGTGGAGTTAGTGAGTGAGTTTTGGGCTATTTCCGCCCAAATGAGATACTGAGACCACTCTGTAGGATGTTTGAAACAGTACAATCTAAGAAATTTTCCTAATTCCTGGTTAACTCGTTCACATTGACCATTGCTAGTGGGGTGAAAACCAGAGGTGAGACTAACGTGCACTCCTAAGTGTTCAAAAAAGGATTTCCATACTCTGGAAGTAAATTGAGGACCCCTATCGGAGAGGATGTCCTCCGGAATACCAAAGTGTCTAAAGATGTGTGTGTATATAGCCTGAGCTGTCTGAAGAGCAGTGGGTAGTGCTGGAAAAGGGATAAACTTTACTCCCCTAGAAAATCTGTCAACAACAGTAAGAACAGTGGTGTAACCCTCAGATTCAGGTAGGTCTGTGACAAAGTCTACAGCAATGTGTGACCAGGGTCTGTCTGGGACGGGTAGAGGAACTAGCTTACCGGCTGGAAGGGTTTTGGGTGTTTTGCATTGTGCACAGACAGAACAGGAAGCTACGAATGAGTGTATGTCAGCTCGCATGGTTTCCCACCAATAGCGAGCTGAGATCAGTTGCAGCGTACGTGTAACCCCTGGGTGACCAGAAGTAAGGGCAGAATGTGCCCAGCCAATGAGTCGTTCGCGAAATTGCTCAGGTACAAAAATCTTGTGAGGAGGACAACCCTCCGGAGGTGGTGTGTTAACTGAACCTTGCTGAATAAGATCGTCAAGTTCCCATCTAATGGCAGCTATACGAACTGTGGGTGGTAGAATGCGTTCTGGTTCGGAAGGGTGGCTACCCTCATTTGACGAACTGAAAACCCGGGATAATGCGTCAGCTTTAGTATTACGGTGACCTGGACGAAATGAGATAGAAAAATCAAATCGCGAGAAAAACAAGGACCAACGAGCTTGACGGGGGTTTAGACGTTTAGCAGTGCGTAGATATTCCAAGTTTTTGTGATCAGTAAGTACGGTAAATGGGTGTGCAGCCCCCTCCAGCCAGTGACGCCACTCCTCTAGAGCCAATTTGACAGCCAATAACTCTCTATCCCCTATACCATAGTTGCGCTCAGCAGGTGACATTTTACGAGAGAAGAAGGCTATGGGATGTAGCTTAGGCGGTGAACCGCTGCGTTGGGAAAGAACAGCCCCAACGCCAGTATCAGATGCGTCGACCTCGACTGTAAACGGTAGTTCAGGTTTGGGGTGCATGAGAACTGGAGCTGAAACGAAAGCAGCTTTTAACTTATTAAATGCCTGGTCGGCTTCAGGAGACCATTTAAGGATCTTAGTGGCGTTCTTAGTGAGTGCGGTGAGTGGGGCAGCTATACTGCTGAAGTTACGAATAAAACGCCTATAAAAATTTGCAAATCCCAAAAAACGCTGGAGATCTTTGATGGACAGGGGAGTGGGCCAACTAGTGACGGCGTCTACTTTACAGTCATCCATAAGAACTCCCTGGGAGCTGATAACATAGCCGAGAAATGCGACTCTCTGAAGATGGAACTCGCATTTCTCGGCTTTAGCATAGAGATTGTTCTCCAATAAACGTTGGAGGACCGAACGAACATGCTGCACGTGAGAGTCAAAATCAGACGAATAGATCAGAATGTCGTCTATAAAAAGTGTGACGAACTTGCCAATCATGTCTCTAAAAATGTCATTCATAAATGACTGAAACACGGCGGGGGCGTTAGCGAGACCATAACTCATAACCATGTATTCATAGTGGCCATTAGTAGTAGTGAATGCAGTTTTCCACTCATCCCCCTCCTTAATGCGGATTAAATTGTACGCACTACGCAAATCGAGTTTGGTGAAGTAAGAGGCGTTGCGCAACTGTTCAAGTGCACACGGAATGAGAGGCAGGGGGTACGCAAATTTTTTAGTGATAGCGTTTAAACCTCGGTAATCTATACAGGGCCTCAGTCCACCGTCTTTTTTCTTCACAAAGAAGAAACCCGAACCAACAGGAGATTTTGACGGGCGAATGAAACCCTGAGCTAACGCTTCGGAAACGTAATCTGTCATAGCCTTCTCCTCATCGAGAGTAAGGGGGTAAACTCTAGCTTTGGGTAAGGTGGCACCCTCCACTAGGTCAATGGCACAATCACATGGGCGATGAGGAGGCAACTTAGTAGCATTGTCTTTACTGAAAACCTCAAGCAAATCAGAGTATTCGGGAGGAATAACAGGAGATTCAGAAACATGGGGACTTTCCACAGTAGTGGACTGAATAACTAAACTATCCAGAGCTAAACAATGTTCATGACAGTGAGCAGACCAAACCGTGATATCCCCATCGCGCCAGGAGACAGTGGGATCGTGAGTCTTCAGCCATGGCATGCCCAGGATAACAGGATGTTCGGTGCAGGGAAGCACGAAGAGTGGTAGTTCCTCATAATGGAGAGCGCTGGCTTGAAGAGTGATGGGCAGAGTCTGCAGGGTAACCGGCTTGGAGCGAACAGTCTTTCCATCAACAGCATGGATGGCTAATGGACGTAGAAGTTCTCTGGTGGGTACTCCATGCTCCTTAACTAGGTCCAGACTGATGAAGTTCCCCTCCGACCCGGAATCTACAAGCGCTGGGACAGAGAGCATACCAGTAGGTAACATAATATTTACAGGCAAAGAAAAACATTTAGAGCGAAGGATTGTGTTATGCTTACGTACCACGTTAGCGCGTGGAGAGCACTCCACGCGCTGTCCCAGGGCTGGAGCTTTCACAGGTCGGGTCAGGAGACCACACTCAGCCTTGAAATGCCCGGCCTCCCCACAATAAAGGCATAGGCGAAGCCGGATTCGACGCTGTCGCTCCTCTGGAGTTAGCCGGGTTTTCTGGATATCCATGGGCTCTGGGGCGGGCAGCGCAGCTTTCTCCGGAGTGGGAGCGCGGGTCAGAGACACAGGAGTGTGTTGAGTGCGAGGACTGATCTTGGGTCGGCGCGAGAGAAGTTGATCCAACCGGATCGACAGTGAGATGAGCTGATCCAGGGTCAGTGAATCATCTCTGCAGGCTAATTCCCTCTGTACATCTGGGTTAAGTCCGCATCTAAACACGTTGATCAAAGCAGCGTTATTCCACCCACTACCAGCTGCAAGAGTGCGAAACTCCAGAGCGTAGGAAGCCACCGGCTTCTGACCTTGCTTTAGAGCCAGCAAAAGTTCTCCATTAGATTGTCCATAACGCGAATGATCAAACACTGAGCGGAAAGTAGCTAAAAAGTCAGTGTAACTAGCCCCAGAAAGTTCTTCCCAAATAGCTGTAGCCCACTCGAGTGCCTTACCAGAAAGCCGTGAGATAACAAAACCGATCTTAGCTTTATCGGTTGTAGGCGGTGAATTACTGAAAAACACGGAGCATTGTAAAAGAAAACCGCTGCATTTTTCCGGATCCCCATCAAACAACTCCGGTTTAGAGACAGAAAATCCAGGCACAGAAGAGTTAGCGTTAGGCATACTGGGGGTAGCTAACGGGCTAGGGCTAGGCTCAGTTACGCCTCTGAGGTGAGCTAGCAGCTCAGCTAGTTGTTGCTGCTGCGTGGTTTGCTGGCGGGCTAGCTCCGAAACAGCTTGGGTCACACCAGCGAGCGTTTGCTGGTGCTGACCGAGTAGCCTCCCCTGGTTGGCTAAACCAGATCTAATAGCCTCAGTATCTGCTATCTGATCTTGTACGGCCGCGTATTCTGTCATGGTCAGAACAGAATAGCAGACAAGCGCAGATACTGATAAAAACAATAGATGTTTATTATAAGAATAAACAGATGTATTCAGGGTCGATACAGAAACAAGGGTGATCACCAGTAGACAGAGCAATGAAGACAAAACCATACCATAAACGAGAGACAGTCCAGAGTTCATACACAAGCAATCCAGTATCAGAGATAATCCAAGAGGCGGTGGTGAAAGCACAGTCCAGGTCATACACAAAACAATCCAATATCAAAGGCAGAGGCAAAAATCGGCGTCGGGAAACAAAAGGCAAGGTCATACACAAAGTAAACTGAGACAAGAGATAAGTAACGCTTTGTATGAGGATAACCTACAATACGCGGCGATGAAGTCTGTTTGGCGTGCACCTTTATAGTGCCAGTAATTAGTATTCGGGACTTCCTGGTGGAAGCAGGTGAGGTGTCACGTGATCAGGTGAGTGCGTGATGTCAGCGGGTGGTGCATTCTGGGTAGTGTAGTTGTTAACCTGAGAACCTCCGTTAGAGCTGGGTGTGGAAGGGACAGAGGAGCTAACAGCACCAGACGTGACACAACCAAACCACATGGTGACAGAGTTCCCATTTCTGCAACCATTGATCACACAGTTTAGAAAACTTTTCCCAAAATTCTCAATGCTACCTCAATGCTGGCACATAAACGCTCACTGGAATACTAATATAACCCAGAAATATCCTATGAATCAAGGTACCATCAAACTGTACCTTGTACCGACAGACTTTCTAAATGTGCACCATCCCTTTCAGTATATCAGCTTCAACTACAGTACCACCAAATTTTTAATATGGTCCAAAGTTACATCAACAAACGCTCCCTAAACAAACTCGCTGAGATCTTTTTACCTAACATATTCTTGAATTTAAGGGCTTTTATCCCATAGTCTAGAAAGTAAACATTTCCCCCCTCTTAGAATTTTAGCCCCAGACAAATCACCCAAGGTTTTTTTAAGCTCTGTCGTCAACCTGATTGGATTTAACATTTAACATAATCCGATTCAACCTCAAACTTTATTAGTACAATATACTCATCCTTCCATCCTTCCTACATCTAGTAACTCTTTAAGTAACCTTTCTTGCCTCGAGCAGTTTGCCACAATCCACCACCACCCTCATTCCAGCGCCTAATCCCAAACAATTTTGATTCACTCTCCTCTCCTGAATCACTCCCGTCGAACTCCAAATCCATTCAAAGCCCAATTCCGTTAATCGGAGCAGTCACCTTCTAATGTCTTATTTATGCTGACAGGAAAACTGCGGAAAACGCTATTCTCATTCTGAAACGTCTTTACTACATTCCACGAGCAAATAACACCAACACTAAAAAATGTCAAAACAAGTACATTTTACCCAGAAATAGCATGTGTTAGGTGTTAAATGCTCATGTCTGATCGTAAGAGTCATTTTAAAGCAACAACAAAACCAGTTTATCTCTCTAAGGAGTGCGAGAGGAGCTTAAAACTATGCGCAAAACGACTTTCTCATCCTAAAACGTTCAAAAACAGCCTATACTATTTCCACGAACACAAAAACTTAAGAAATGTTGAAAACAAGATGTTAGTGCGTTTTACACAGAAATATCATGTGTTAGGCCTTAAAAACTCATTTCTGATGAAAAGAGTAGCTTTCAGATCAAAACAACACTTGCTGAGCTTGAAGCAGATTATCTCTCTAAGGAGTTGCGAAGCTCAAAACTATGTGCAAAAACTCTTTTCTCATTCTAAAACGTCAAAAAGCAGCATTTACAACATTCCACGAACAAATCAACAAAAACACTTAAGAAATGTTGAAAACAAGATGTTAATGCGTTTTACACAGAAATATCATGTGTGAGGTCTTAAAAACTCATTTCTGATCGAAAGAGATGTATTCAGTTCAAAACAACACTTGCAGTAGTTTATCTCTCTAAGGAGTGCGAGAGGAGCTCAAAACTACTCGGAAAACACTTTTCTCATTCTAATCCGTCAAAAAGCAGCATTTACCACATTCAACGAAAAAATGAACACAAACACTTAAGAACTGTTGAAAACAAGATGTTTGTGCGTTTTAAACAGAAATATCATGTGTCTTAAAAACTCATTTCTAACGGAAAGAGTAGTTTTTAGTTCAAAACAGAGCTTAAAGCAAATGATCTCACTAAGGAGTGCGAGAGGAGCTCAAAACTCTTTTCTCATCCTAAACCGTCAAAAAGAAGCATTTACCACATTCAACGAAAAAATAAACACAATCATTAAGAACTGTTAAAAACAAGATGTTACTGCGTGTTAAACAAAAATATCATGTCTTAAAAACTCATTTCTGATCGAAAGAAGTATTCAGTTCAAAACAACACTTGCAGTAGTTTATCTCTCTAAGGAATGCGAGAGGAGCTCAAAACTACTCGGAAAACACTTTTCTCTTTCTAATCCGTCAAAAAGCAGCATTTACCACATCCAACGCCCAAATGAACCCCAACTCTTAGACCACGGTAAAGTTAGTTTCATTTTTGATATTCGACTAGGAATTGTTGAAAACAAGATGTTAGCGCGTTTTACACAGAAATATCATGTAATAGGTCTTAAAAACTCATTTCTGATCGAAAGAGATGTATATTCAGTTCAAAACAACACTTGCAGTAGTTTATCTCTCTTAGGAGTGCGAGAGGAGCTCAAAACTACTCGGAAAACACTTTTCTCATCCTAAACTGTCAAAAAGAAGCATTTACCACATTCAACGAAAAAATAAACACAATCATTAAGAACTGTTAAAAACAAGATGTTAGTGTGTTTTACACAAAAATATCATGTCTTAAAAACTCATTTCTGATCGAGAGAGGAGTATTCAGTTCCAAACAGCACTTGCAGTAGTTTATCTCTCTAAAAAGTGCGAGAGGAGCTCAAAACTACGCGGAAAACGCTTTTCTAATACTAAAACGTCAAAAAGCAGCATTTACCCCATTCAACAAAAAGATGAACCCAAACACTTAAGATCGGTTGAAAACAAGATTTTAGTGTGTTTAACATAGGAATATCATGTGTTAGGTCTTAAAAACTCATTTCTGACGGAAAGAGTAGTTTTTAGTTCCAAACAGCACTTGCAGTAGTTTATCTCTCTAAGGAGTGCGAGAGGAGCTCAAAACTACTCGGAAAACTCTTTTCTCATCTTAAAACGTCAAACAGCAGCATTTACCACATTCGACGAAAAAATGAACACAATCACTTAAGAACTGTTGAAAACAAGATTTTAGTGCGTTTTACACAGAAATATCATGTAATAGGTCTTAAAAACTAATTTCTGATCGAAAGAGATGTATTCAGTTCAAAACAACACTTGCAGTAGTTTATCTCTCTAAGGAGTGCGAGAGGAGCTCAAAACTACTCGGAAAACACTTTTCTCTTTCTAATCCGTCAAAAAGCAGCATTTATCACATTCAACAAACAAATGAACACAAACACTTAAGAACTGTTGAAAACAAGATGTTAGTGCGTTTTACACAGAAATATCATGTGTTAGGTTTTAAAAACGAATTTCTGATCGAGAGAGAAGTATTCAGTTCCAAACAGCACTTGCAGTAGTTTATCTCTCTAAGGAGTGCGACAGGAGCTCAAAACTACGCGGAAAACGCTTTTCTAATACTAAAACGTCAAAAAGCAGCATTTACCCCATTCAACAAAAAGATGAACCCAAACACTTAAGATCGGTTGAAAACAAGATTTTAGTGCGTTTAACACAGGAATATCATGTGTTAGGTCTTAAAAACTCATTTCTGATCGAAAGAGATGTATTCAGTTCAAAACAACTAAGGAGTGCGAGAGGAGCTCAAAACTACTCGGAAAACTCTTTTCTCATCCTAAAACGTCAAACATCAGCATTTACCACATTCGACGAAAAAATGAACACAAACACTTAAGAACTGTCGAAAACAAGATGTTAGTGCTTGCAGTAGTTTATCTTTCTAAGGAGTGTGAGAAGAGCCCCAAACTATGCGGAAAACGCTTTTCTCATCCTAAAACGTCAAAAAGCAGCATACTGGTGAATAAATTGTGGCTTTGGGACCTTGTGGTGTAATAGTTGACTCTGAAAAAGATCGCTTAATATTGATTCTTGTTGCGGTCAGATACTGAGTTCCTTTGTTGGATTTGGAAGAGACTACAGGACAGTATTTTAGAGAACAGGGATTCATCTGCAATGGATACAGGGCAAAGCTTTATACAATTGAGGCTTGAGACCTTGTGGTGTAATAGTTGGGTTGTTGACTCTGAACAAGATTTTCTTGTGGGCTTGTGGAAGACACTACAGGACTGTGTTTTACACACACATACATAACAGAACAGGGATTTTACTGCCATTATACACTAGAGGACAGAGATTTATACACTGGTAAATAAGTGAATCATTGTGACCGTGTGGTTTAGTGGTTGTGTTGTTGCCATGAACAAGGTGGCCTTGGTTTGTTTCTTGGTGGAGTGTGATACTAAGTTTCTTTGTGGGATATGGAAGACACTACAGGACAGTGTTTTTCAGAACAGGCATTTTAGGTATTAGTACACACTACAGGACAGAGTGAATAAGTGGATGTGTGTGACGTTCATGGGGTCAGATACTGAGTTTCATTGTGCTATTTGAAAGATATCACATGACAGTGTTTTATACACCTGTACATAACAGATCAGGGATTTTAGCTGCAGTACACCCTACAGGAGGGAGCTTTACTGGTGGAATGACTGGTGAACTGGTGAAAAACTTGAGTCTTGAGACCTTGTGGTGTAATGGTTGGGTCGATGTCTCTGAACAAGATGTCTTAGCTTTGATTCCTGGTGGGGTAAGATATTGACTTTATTCTGGAATTTGGAAGACACTGCAGGACAATGTTATAAACATCATAAGCGAATAGGGATTTTACCTGCATTACACACAAAAGGACAAAATGTTATACACTGGTGAATAACCGGTGCAGTGTGACGTTGTGGTGTAGTTCTTTGGTTTGGTTACTTGTGGGGTCAGATACTGAGATTTTTTGTGGCATTTGGAAGATACTAAAGTACAATGTTTTCACAACAGATCATTGATTTTAGCTACAGTGCACACTTCAGGACAGCATTGTTGACATGTTGGGTTGGGTTAGACTCCTGGTGGGGTCAGATACTGAGTTTCTTTGTGGGGTTTGGAAAACACTACAGTTTTTCAGAAAAGTTATTTTAGCTGCAAGACACACTACAGGACAGTGTTTTATACACTGGTTAATAACTGGATGTGTTTGAAATTGTGGTATAGTTATTGGTTTGTTGACTTTGAGCAAGATGGTTTAGGATTGATTCCAGGTGAGGTCAGATACTCAATTTCATTTTGGGATTTGGAAGACAGCTATTATGCAGTCATGTCACTCCCCTCAGGAAAAGCCCCAGGCTTGGAAGGATAAACAGTTGGACGGATATTCAGTTGAAAGCTTCTTTTTATAACCATGCTTCTAGATTGCGCAGAGAATGAAAATGAAGACAGCTGTGATATCCTTGATATATAAAAATGACAAAGATGACCCCGAATGTACTACATTGTCCAATTTCATTAATCCCTGTTGACTTTAAAATAATATCAAAATTAATAGCCCACAGATTTGAAGATTTAATGCCCTATTTGATTAACCCTAAACATTCTCGCTTTGAAAAAGTACAGATATGCTGCCGACAATATCCGGAGGCTATTAAATATAGTTGATTACTTGACCATATGTAAATGCCAGGTTTTAGTCCTATCACTCGACATGGAGAAAGCGTTCAACAGGATTGAGTGGCCATATTTGTTCTCTGTTTTGGAGAAAATAAACTTTGGGGAAAAAATATTAAATGGATTAAATGTCTGTACAGTAATCCGCATTCTCAAGTAAGTGTGACTGCCAGCCTTACGGAAAAGTTTGACCAGAGGGTGTCGGTGGGGATATCCACTTTCTCCGTATTTATTCAATTTAGCTATAGAACCACTGGCCGTGCTAAAAGAACAAACATATATCTGGAATCAAGATTGGGAATACAGATAACAGAATATTTTTGTATGCCGATAATATCATTCTGTACTTGACTAAGCCAGGGAGTTAAATCCTGGCAGTGCTGGACCTTAGTGGTACATTTGGTAAGATCTCATGGTACAAAGTTACTCTAACTAAATCTAATTGCTGCTTGGTAGGTTCGCCAGAGTCAAAAAAACTCAAGAATATCTATAACTGTGCAGAATAGTTTTAGGTATCTGGGGATAATTGTGTCTCCCAAACTTAAAGATTAATTTCACCGACATTACACCTCTCTTCTTAAAAAAAAAAAGTCAAAGAAGATTTGGTCCATTGGAACTTGCCCTCAATTTCATTCATGGGATGTATCAATGTAAAAAAAAATGTTTTGCCTCAGTCACTGCCCTGACACCTGCATATTCAATTCTTTAAATCCATAAACAGAATAATGAGCTCCTTTATTAGGAAGAACTCCACACTTAAAATAGCCCTAAAACATTAAACAAATTAAAGGAGAAGGTTGGTCTGACCCTCCCAGATTTTCAGCTATATTACTGGGCTGATCTGACAAAGAGAATGATTAGCTGGGTACAACATCGCAGATCTGTTCACTGGACAGATATTGAACAAGAACAAGTATTGACCTATTCCTCTGACATCTCTGCCATTTATCAATAATGTAATAACACTACGCTCAGTCACAGCAACCTTTGTACAATACTCTTAAGGCGTGGCGTGATATAAAGTAGTTCGTTGGACTATCTGCCAATATTTCTATTTTAGCACCTTTATTTTCCAATCCAGATCTGGCACCCTCAATTGGAAAGTCAGTACTCTTAAAGTGGAAAGAATACTACTACTAATTTCTACTAAAAATACTGAAACTAATTTCAGAACTTACATAATAAAGACTCCCTCAAATCCTTTACAGAACTAAAGGATTTAGTTCTGTAAAGATGGCGGCGCGCAGTAGTGCAGCGGCTTTTCACGCTCCTAGAAAACACCCTATTTTGAGCTGTTTTTACGTCGGTTCTGAACCCAACTCTACTCACCCCACGCGTGTGAGTTACAGCAGAACCGAACTTAAGGACAGGATTAAGGACAATAAAACAGCAACTTCGGACAATAATATCGGAGGTACGATGGGCGAGCTACAGCTCCTCCGCTGTCCGGCGCGGGGGAGCGGATCGCTGCAGACAAAGGGCAGGAGGAGAAGGCGGTGCGAGCGGCGTCAGAAGAGAGGGAAATGCGCTGGTGTGCTAGCCAGGCTAAAGGCTAATGCTATATGGCTGAACGCAGAGGTGCGTTCTCTGCTGAAAGCCAGGGATGCTGCCTTCAGATCTGGGGACTCAGATGAACTCAGGAGTTAAGAGGGCAAAAGCTGCATATGCTCAGAAAATCCAGGGACACTTTTCCTCCCAGGATCCACAGAGCATGTGAAGAGGCTTCAAGTACATCACGGACTACAAATCTAACTTTGCACAAAGCTCCAAAGACCCATCCCTGCCTGAGGCTCTCAACAAGTTCTACGGCAGCTTTGAGAATCCTGACACACCCCCCAGCACCAGACTCCCACACTCACCAGGAGAGGAGCCCCTCAGCGTGACACCAGCAGAAGTATGGAGGACGCTGAGGAGGATTAACCCCCGGAAAGCTGCTAGCCCGGACAACATCCCCGGACGGGTGCTAAGAGACTGCGCAGACCAGCTCTCGGACGTCTTGGCCGATATTTTCAACGCGTCCCTCATCCAGGCAGCTGTCCCCACTTGCCTGAAGACTGCCACCATCATCCCAGTTCCCAAGAGCTCCGCAGTGACAGGTCTGAATGACTACCGGCCAGTAGCCCTCACTTCGATAGTCACAAAGTGCTTTGAAAGACTGGTTCAGACCCACGTCAAAGCCACCATCAACGTCACTGTGGATCCACACTAGTACGCATACAGGAAGAACCGATCCACAGAGGATGCCACTGCCCTCACCCACCTGGAGCAGAAGGATTCCTACGTCCGTATGCTCTTTGATTCCATGATTCCTCAGACACTGATAACCAAACTCTCCTCACTTTTCCCTGTGCAACTGGGTCCTAGACTTCCTGAACAACAGGCTGCAGTCTGTGAGGATTCACAACATCTCCTCCCCGACCGTAATCCTCAGCACTGGCTCACTTCAGGGCTGTGTGCTGAGCCCCCTCCTGTTCACACTGCTCACATATGACTACTCACCTCTCCATCCAGGCTGTCAAATTGTGAAGTTTGTGGACGACACGGCAGTGGTTGGATGCATCACGAACAGAGATGAGTCCAGCTACAGGCAGGAGGTGGAACACCTGGAGGATTGGTGCAGAGAAAACAAGAAGACGAAGGAGATGATTGTGGACTTCACAAGGGGCCAGCATGCCCACCTCCCCCGGCACACTGGAGGATCTGCGGTGGAAGTGGTTGACAGCCACAGGTACTTGGTCAGGAAGGCACATCAGCGGCTCTACTTCCTCAGGAGGCTGAGACGAGCTGTACTCGGGAGCGCAGTCCTCACCTCCTTCTACAGATGTGTGGTGGAGAGCCTCGTGTGCTCCAGCATCAACGTGTGGCATGGAAGCTGCTTTGCTGCAGACAGGAAAGCTCTGCAGAGGGTGGTGAAGGCTGCACAGAGGATTGTTGGAGTCAGCTTCCCCAGCACCACGGAAAAGGGCCACCTGCATCAGGATGAATCCCACCCACCCAGCACATGCACTTTTTGTCCTGCTCCCCTCAGGCCGGAGGCTGCGGAGCATTACGGCAAAACAATCAGACTGAGAAACAGCTTAATTCCGGAAGCTGTAAGACTCTTAAACTCCACCTAACAACACACTGAACTGACACACAAGGACAATTACTGTTTACAAAACACTGTCACTTTACTTGCACTGAGACACTTTATCTTCTACTGCTCTTATTCCATATCATGCTATAGCACACTTGCACTCTTATCTTATCTTATCTATTTTGTATATTCTAATTTTATTGTATTCTTTATTTTATCTATATATCTATTTTAATAACAGCTCTTGGGTGTAAACTGGATCGTGAGATCACAATTTCGTTCCACCTTATGTACCACATGTGATGCGAATGACAATAAAATCTCCTTGAATCCTTGAAGAACAGAGTTTGATATTCCAAAACGGGTTTTTTTTTTAATACCTACAGACTGGGTACCTTATTACTACTTTAGAAAAAAACTGTGCAACTATTTAGGGAGCTTTCAAATATAGAATAAATTTTAGAAAATTCTACATCACTGAAAGTGATTTTTTTTATATATATATAAAACACCAACTAATTAATACTTCTTAATGCTTCTTCCCTATCATCACTCAAAAATGGTTAGCAAAAAAATCTGGAGTGTGTTTTAAGTGACGAACTGTGGGATGTGTCAGAATGTTTTATACCCCTATCATGCAATAAAATAATTGAACAAAACAACACATTTTTGCACAGAATGTATCTTGCGCCAGTCCGCTTGGGCAGGATGTACTCCAAAATATACCCCAGAAGTCATCGTTGTAAAACTTGCGCTGGATCAGCCTTTTGTGTTTTCTGAAAAAACTACCAAAAGTTAAATGGAAATTAGTATACAATGTAACTTTTAAGGTTTTGGACAGTTCAGTAGACTTTGCACATTTTTGGTACTGATCCTGAAGGGATAATTGAATCTGTATCTGCCAAGAGGATGGACATAATATCATATATATCAAAGCAAAGCAACCTGCTGAAGTGGAACCAAGAAAGACCTCCAACACTTAAACACTTAAACAAAAGAATTCTTCATGAAACTTTACGATTGAAACAGAGCACTTACTGATTAAAAAACAAAAAAGACATTTTTTTGGAGAACATGCAAGCCATTTACAGACCTCTAAAATGTCTTACCTATTATCTGTATAGTTTGCTTTGACTATGTGACAGAACAGGTTGAGCATGGTTTTCCTTCCTCTTTCTTTCTTTCATTCTTTGTTTTAGCTGCATTTCACTTGTTTATTTTTTGTTTTATTTTGTGGTGTTTTCTATCATAAATATTCCTTATGCTTTTGTATATGTTGTGTTTTTGTAAAGATAAAAACGACAAAAAAAAAAGATAGTTTAGGTTCGATTCCAGGTGGGCTTAGACACTGAGTTTCTTTGTAGGATTTGGAAGACACTACCGGACAAAGTTTTAAACACTCGTACACAACAGAACAAAGGTTTTAGCTGCAGAACACACTACAGCACAGATTTATACCCTTGTGAATTACTGGAGCAGTGTAACCTTGTGGTGTTGTCGCTGGGTTGTTGACTCTGAGCCAGAGTCTGATTCCTGGTGAGGTCAGATTTTGAGTTTCTTTGTGGGATTTGGAAGACACTACAGGCGTTGTTTACGCAACAGAATAGGCATTTTAGCTGCAGTAAACACTACAGTACAGTGTTTTATACACTGGTAAGTAGTTCAAGCAGTAGTTGGGATCAAACCCACCAAGAATTGAACCCAAACATCCTCTTCAGATTTAACAACCCAACCACCTTCCAAATCCCACAATATAGCCCACCCATGTCTCTATTTATGTACCAGTAAATAAAACCTGGTCCTGTACTGAGTGCCTTAGCTAAAACCTCTGTTCTGTTGTGTATGGGTGTGTAAAAGAATTTTATGTAGTGTGCACTGCAGCTAAACCCAGTGTCCTATTGCATGCAGAAATGCAAAACTTTGGCCTGTAGTGGCTTGCAAATCCCACAAAGAAACTTGGTTTCTCACCCCATTGGTAATCAAACCCAAGCCAACTTGTTCAGAGTCAACATCCCAACAAATATAGCAAATGGTAATACTGCTCCAGCTATTCACCATTGAATAAACCTCTGTCCTGTAGTGTGTACTGCAGCTAAAATCCCAGTTCTGTTGTGTAAAGCACTGTACCGTAGCATTACATCCAAATCCCACAAAGAAATTCAGTATCTGATCCCACCAGGAATCAAACCCGAATCATAATTTTCAGAGTGAATGTGTGAGCTGAGTAGTGGCTGAAGTATTTTCTTTACTCCTGTCTGCGTATTCCGAAAAAACTTCCACAGGACTGCTGTTCATTCCAGGCTGTACAAGTGATGAAAACAAACAAAACTAAAACTTTGAAACCATAGTTGTTCCAAACACGTGATGCAATACTGTACTAAAACGCAAGCACGGTAAGAAAACTGTGTTGTTACTAGCATCCGAAAATGCAGCTCACTCAGCACTGCCCAAAACACGTCCAGGCAGAGGACCAGTGGCGTCTCTCTTAAAGCGACAGTACACCTATTTTCTGCATATTAACAAATGGTGTAAATGTAAACAATTTGGGTCTTATAAACAGTACTAAAGCACTTACGACAACGTATTACTGTTTAACGGCAATATACACATATATACATTTCCTATCTAGTTAATTAACTATATATATACACACAAACAATGCAAAGCTTAGTCTTAATGTTTTGGCTCCTACAGAGAACATCCACTAAAGCACTAGGTCACAATACTCAACTTTTTAAACACTGTATAAAACTCTGTTCTGCAGTGTATACTGCAGCTAAAATCCTTCTTCTGTTATGTAAAACCCTGTCCTGTAGTGTCTTCTAAATCCCAAAAAGAATCTCAGTATCTGACCCACTGAAGAACAAACCCAAGCCCTCATTTTAAGAGTCAAAACCCAACAACTACACCACACGGTCACACTGCTCAATCTTTTCACCACTGTATAAAACTTTGTCCTGTAGTGTGTACTGCAGCTAAAATCCCAGTTCTGTGGTGTAGAACATTGTACTGTAGCGTTTTCCATATCCCAGAAAGAAACTCTTTAATCGTTTGAACAATCGTTTGATCTTTTTAAACAACCCAAACTCTACTTCACAAGGTCATACGCCTCCAGCTATTCACCAGTATATATAATGTCCTGTAGTGTGTACCGTGCCTAAAATTCCTCTTCTGTTGTGTATGGATGTGTAAAACACTGTTGTGTAGTGTGTACTGCAGCTAAAATTCCTGTTCTGTGGTGTACGGGTATGAAAACACTGTCCTGTAGTGAATAATGCAACTAAAATTAATGTTATCTTGTGTAAAACACTGTCCTGTATTGTCTTTCAAATCCCAAAAAGAAACTCAGTATCTGACCCCAACAACAATCGAAACCATCTTGTTCAGTCACTAACCCAATCACTACACCACAAGGTCTCCCTGGTCCAGATATTTACCTTAGTATAAAACAGTGTACTGTAGTGTGTACTGCAGCTACAACCCCTATTCTGATGTGTAAAACATTATCCTGTGTGTTGTACTGCAGCTAAAACCAATGTTGTGTACAGCTGTTTTCCAAATCCCACAAAGGATCTTAGTATCTGACCCTATCAGGAATCAAACCCAAGCAATCTCCAGTCAACAACCCAACCACTAGACCACAAAATCACACTGCACCAGTTATTCACCAGTGTATGAAACTCTGTCCTGTACTGTGTCCTGCTATTCTGTTGTGTACCAATCTCTAAAACATAGACCTGTAGGGTGTATTGCAGCTAAACCCCTGTAATGTTGTGAATGGGTGTGTAAAACTTCGTCCAGTATTGTGTACTGCAGCTTAAATTGCTCTGTAAAACACTAGACCACAATGTCAAATGGCACCTGTGTATAAAACTCTCCCCTGTTGTGTTTACTACAGGTAAAGATTCCTCTTATGTTATGTCCGGGTGTTTAAAACTCTGTCCTGTAGTGTGCACTAAAGCTAAATTCCTTCGTTTGTTATGTATGGGTGTTTAAAACACTGTCCTGGAGAGTCTCCCAAATCCCACAAAGAGAAACAGTATTTGACCCCAATAGGAATTGAAGCTAAGACATCTTGTTCAGAGACATCAAACTAACCATTTCACCACAAGGTCTTAAGTCTGAAGTTATTCACTCATGTATAAAGCTCTTTAATGTAGTTTGTAATGCAAATAAAATCCCTGATCTGTTATGAACAGATGTGTAAAACACTGTCCTCTGTTTTTTCCAAAGCCCACAACAAAATTCAGTATATGACCACACCAGGACTCAAACCATCTTGTTCACAGTCATCAACCCAACCGCTACACCACTTGTTCACAGCACTCCACCTATTCACAAGTCTGTAAAACTCTTTCCTGTAGTATTTGCTGCAGCTAAATCCTCTGTTTTGTTGTGCACGGGTGTGTAATACTCCTGTCCTGTAGGGTGAATTTCCACTAAAATCCCGGTTGTGTAAAATATAGTCCTGTAGTGTGTTCTTAATCCGACAAAGAATCTCAGTATTAGAAACCACCAGAAATTGAACCGTAACCCCCTTGATCATAGGCAACCACTCAAACACTACACCACAAGGTCATACTGGACCAGTTATTCAACATTGTATACTCAGTCCTGCAGTGTGTACTGAAGGTAAAATCACTGTTCTGTTATGTATAGGTGTTTAAAACACTGTCCTGTAGTGTCTTCCAAATACCACAAAAAATATTTGGATATGACCCCACCAGGAATCTTACCATCTTGTTCAGAGTCATCAACCCAACCACTTCACCACTTGGTCACTGTGCCTAGCCTATTCACCAGTGTATAAAACTCAGTTTTGTAGTATTTTCAAATCCTAGCCATCTTGTTCAGTCATCAGCCTAACCACTACTAACCACTGCTGGTCACAGCGCTCCAATTATTCACCAGTGTATAAAACTCTGTCCTGTAGTATTTTCTGCAGCTAAGCCCCTGTTCTGTTGTGTACGGATGTGTACAAATCTGTCCTGTAATGTGCCCTGCAGGTAAAATTAGTGTTCTATAAAATACAGGTCTGTAGTGTCTTCAAAATCCACAAAGAAAATCGTTATTTATCTGTATCAAAACCAACCAACTGAGTCAATAACCCAACCACTACACCCCATTGTCTCACTGCACCTGTTATTCACCATTGTATAAGACTTTGTCCTGTAGTGTTTACTGCAAGAAAAATCCCTGTTATTTTATGTACAGGTGTGTTATGTCTTCCAAATACCACAAAAAAGTCAGTATCTGACCCAACCAAGAATCTAAGCCAAGAAATCTTGTTCTCAGATATCAACCCAACCATTACACCACAAGGTCCCAAGCCTTAAGTTCTTTACCAGTGTGTAAAGCTCTTTCATGTAGTGTGTACTACAATTCCTGATCTGTTATGTTCAGGTGTGTAAAACACTGTCCTTTAGTGACTTCCAAATACCACAAAAAACTCAGTGTTGGATCCCACCTGGAAACAAACCCAACCCATCTTGCTCAGAGTCAACAACCCAACCACTACACCACTACATCCTGTAGTGTCGCTAAAATCCCGAATGGGTAAAATATGGTCCTGCCGTGTCTTCCAAATCCCACAAAAACTCTCAATATCAGACCCCACCCGGAAATCAAACCGTGACCCCCTTGATCATAGGCAACAACTCAACCACTACACCACAAGGTCCTACTGGACCAGTTATTCGACATTATATGAAACTCAGTCCTTGTAGTGTGTACTGCAGGTAAAATCCCTGTTCTGTAATGCATAGATGATTAAAACACTGTCCTGTAGTGTCTTCCAAATACCACAAAAAAATACAATATATGACCCCACCAGGAATGAAACCCTAGCAATGTTGTGAAGGAGTCATCAACCTAACCGCTAAACCACTTGGTCACAACACTTAGCTTCTTCAATTGTGAATAATACTATCACAAAAAAGTCAGTATCTGACACCACCAAGAATCGAAGCCAAGACATCTCGTTCACAGACGCGTCATCCCAAACATTACAACACAAGGTCCCAAGCCTTAAGTTCCAGTATATAAATTTCTTTCCTGTAGTGTGTATTACAGATAAAATCCATGATCTGTTATGTACAGGAGGGTAAAAGACTCACCTCTAATGTCTTCCAAATGCCACAAACAAACTCAGTATTTGATCCCACCTGGAATCAAACCTGGAATCAAACCATCTTGCTCAGAGTCAACAACCCAACCATTACACCACCAGATCACACGAAGCTGTTTATTCACCAGTGTAGAAAACCTGTCCTCTAGAGTGAACTGTAGCTAAATACCTGTTCTGAAAAACAATGTCCTACAGTGTCTTCCAAATCCCACAAAAAATTCAGTATATGACCCCACCAGGACTCAAACGCTAGCCATCTTGTTTCACAATCTTCAACCCAACTACTATACCACTTTGTCACAGCACTTCACCTATTCACAATTCTATGAAACTCTGTCCTGTAGTATTGTCTACAGCTAAATCCTCTGTTTTGTTGTGCAAGGCAGTGTAATACTCTGTCCTGTAGGGTGAATTGCCGCTAAAATCCCGGTTGTGTAAAATATGGTCCTCTAATGTCTTCCAAATCCCACAAAGAACCTAAATATCGGACCCCACCAGGAATCAAACCGCAACCTGCTTGATCATACACGACAACTCAACCACTACACCACAAGGTCATACTGGGCCAGCTATTCTTCATTGTATAAAACTCAGTCCTGCAGTGTGTACTGTAGCTAAAATACCTGTTCTGAAAAACCCTGTCCAATAGTGTCTTCCAAATCCCACAAAAACACTCAATATATGACCCCACCAGGACTCAAACGCTAGCCATCTTGTTCACAGTCATTAACCCAACTAGCACTTGGTCACAGAACTCCACCTATTCACAAGTCTATAAAACTCTATCCTGTAGTATTTTCTGCAGCTAAATCCTCTGTTCTGTTGTGCACGGTTGTGTAATACTCTGTCCTGTAGGTTAAGTTGCAGCTAAAATACCAGTTGTGTAAAATATGGTCCTGTAGTGTCTTCCAAATCCCACAAGAAATCTCAGTATCAGATCCCACCAGGAATCAAACCGTGACCCTCTTGACCATATGCAACAATTCAACCACTACACCACAAGGTCCTTCTGGACCAGTTATTCAACATTATATGAAACTCAGTCCTATAGTTTGTACTGCAGGTAAAATCCCAGTTCTGTTATGCATAGGTGTTTAAAACATTGTCCTGTAGTGTCTTCCAAGTCAAGTCAAGTCAAGTCATTGTCAACCGCTTTATCCATTAAGGGTCGCGGGGGGGTGCTGTAGCCTATCCCAGCTGGCATCGGGCAGAAGGCAGGATACACCCTGGACAGGCCGCCAATCCATCGCAGGGCAGACAGACACACAGACACATTCACTCACACCTAGGGGGTAATTTGTATCTGACATCCAATTAGCCTGAACATGCCATCTTTGGACTGTGGGAGGAAACCGGAGCACCCGGAGGCAACCCACACAGACATGGGGAGAACGTGCAAACTCCACACAGAAAGACCTGGGTCGCCCCAGCCAGGAATCGAACACAGGCCGTCTTGCTGTGAGGCGGAAGTGCTACCCACTGCGCCACCGTGCCGCCCTATGTCTTCCAAATACCACAAAAAAATACAGTATATGACCCCACCAGGAATTAAACCACAAGGTCATACCGGAAGAGGTATTCCTCACTGCATAAAACTCAGTCCTGCAGTGTGTACTGTAGCTAAAATACCTGTTCTGAAAAACCCTGTCCTATAGTCCCACAAAAACACTCAAAATATGACCCCACCAGGACTCAAATGCTAGCCATCTTGTTCACAGTCATCAACCCAACTAATATAGCACTTGGTCACAGAACTCCACCTATTCACAAGTCTATGAAACTCTATGATGTAGTATTTTCAGCAGCTAAATCCTCTGTTCTGTTGTGCACGGCAGTGTAATACTCTGTCCGGTAGGGGGTACTGTAGCTAAAATACCTGTTCTGAAAACCCTGTCCTATAGTGTCTTCCAAATCCCACAAAGAAACTCAGTATCAGATCCCACCAGGAATCGAACCATGACCTCCTTGATCATGGGCAACAACTCAACCACTACACCACAAGATCATACTGGACCAGCGATTCCTCATTGTATAAAACTCAGTCCTGCAGTGTGTACTGTAGCTAAAATACCTGTTCTGAAAAACCCTGTCCAATAGTGTCTTCCAAATCCCACAAAAACACTCAACAATAGCCATCTTGTTCACAGTCATTAACCCAACTAATATAGCACTTGGTCACAGAACTCCACCTATTCACAATTCTGAAAAACTCTATCCTGTAGAACTTCCTGCAGCTAAATCCTCTGTTCTGTTGTGCATGGTTGTGTAATACTCTGTCCTGTTGGGTAAATTGCTGCTAAAATCCCAGTTTAGTAAAACATAGTTCTGTAGTGTCTGCCAAATCCCACCAAGAATCTCAGTATCAGATCCCACCAGGAATTGAACCATGACCCTCTTGATCATAGGGAACAACTCAACCACTACACCACAAGGTCCTACCGGACCAGTTATTCTACATTATATGAAACTCAGTCCTGTAGTGTGTACTGCAGGTAAAATCCCTGTTCTGTTATGCATAGGTGTTTAAAACACTGTCCTATCGTGTCTTCCAAATACCACAAAAAATACAGTATATGTCCCCACCAGGAATTAAACCCTAGCCATATTGTAAGGAGTCATCAACCGAACCGCTACACCACTTGGTCACAACACTTAGCTTCTTCATTTGTGTATAAAACTACCACAAAAAAAGTCAGTATCTGACCACACCAAGAATCGAAGCCAAGACATCTCGTTCACAGACGTCATCCCAAACATTACAACACAAGGTCCCAAGCATTAAGTTCTTCACCAGTGTATAAATGTATTTTCTGTAGTGTGTACCACAGATCAAATCCATGATCTGTTATGTACAGGAGAGTAAAAGACTGTCCTCTAATGTCTTCCAAATCCCACAAACAAACTCAGTATTTGATTCCATCTGGAATCAAACCTAAGCCATCTTGCTCAGTCATCAACCCAACCACTACACCACCAGATCACACGAAGCTGTTTATTCACCAGTGTAGAAAACCTGTCCTCTAGAGTGAACTGTAGCTAAATACCTGTTCTGAAAAACACTGTCCTACAATGTTTTCCAAATCCCACAAAAAATTCAGTATATGAGCCCACCAGGACTCAAACGCTAGCCATCTTGTTTCACAGACTTCAACCCAACTACTATACCACTTTGTCACAGGACTTCACCTATTCACAATTCTATGAAACTCTGTCCTGTAGTATTTTCTACAGCCAAAACCTCTGTTCTGTTGTGCACGGCAGTGTAATACTCTGTCCTGTAGGGTGAATTGCCGCTAAAATCCCGGTTGTGTAAAATATGGTCCTCTAATGTCTTCCAAATCCCACAAAGAACCTCAATATCGGACCCCACCAGGAATCAAACCCTGACCTCCTTGATCGTAGGCGCCAACTCAACCACTACACCACAAGGTCATACTGGGCCAGCTATTCCTCATTGTATAAAACTCAGTCCTGCAGTGTGTACTGTAACTAAAATACCTGTTCTGAAAAACCCTGTCCTATAGTGTCTTCTAAATCCCACAAAAACACTCAATATATGACCCCAACAGGACTCAAACGCTAGCCATCTTGTTCACAGTCATCAACCCAACTAATATAGCACTTGGTCAAAGAACTCCACCTATTCACAAGTCTTTAAAAAACTCTATGATGTAGTATTTTCTGCAGCTAAATCCTCTGTTCTGTTGGGCACGGCAGTGTAATTCTCTGTCCTGTAGGGTGAATTGACGCTAAAATCCCAGTTGTGTAAAATATTGTCCTGTAATGTCTTCCAAATCCCACAAAGAATCTCGGTATCAAATCTTACCAGGACTCGAACCGTGACCCTCTTGATCATAGGCAACAACTCAACCACTACACCGCAAGGTCCTACTGGCCCAGTTATTCAAAATTATATGAAACTCAGTCCTGTAGTGTGTACTTTAGGTATAGTTCCTGTTCTGTTATGCATAGGTGTTTAAAACACTGTCCTGTAGTGTCTTCCAAATACCACAAAAGAATACAGTATATGACCCCACCAGGAATCAAAACCTAGCCATGTTGTTAAGAGTCATAAACCCAACCCCTACACCACTTGGTCACAACACTTAGCTTCTTCATTTGTGTATAAAACTACCACAAAAAAGTCAGTATCTGACACCAGCAAGAATCGAAGCCAAGACATCTCGTTCACAGACGTCATACCAAACATTAAAACACAAGGTCCCAAGCCTTAAGTTCTTATCCAGTGTATAAATGTCTTTTCTGTAGTGTGTACTACAGATAAAATGCTGTAAATTGGGTAAGTTGCTGCTAAAATCCCAGTTTAGTAAAACATGGTTCTGTAGTGTCTGCCAAATCCCACAAAGAATCTCAGTATCAGATCCCACCAGGAATTGAACCATGACCCTCTTGATCATAGGGAACAACTCAACCACTACACCACAAGGTCCTACCGGACCAGTTATTCTACATTATATGAAACTCAGTCCTGTAGTGTGTACTGCAGGTAAAATCCCTGTTCTGTTATGCATAGGTGTTTAAAACACTGTCCTGTAGTGTCTTCCAAATACCACAAAAAATACAGTATATGTCCCCACCAGGAATTAAACCCTAGCCATATTGTAAGGAGTCATCAACCGAACCGCTACACCACTTGGTCACAACACTTAGCTTCTTCATTTGTGTATAAAACTACCACAAAAAAGTCAGTATCTGACCACACCAAGAATCGAAGCCAAGACATCTCGTTCACAGACGTCATCCGTAACATTACAACACAAGGTCCCAAGCATTAAGTTCTTCGCCAGTGTTGAAATTTATTTTCTGTAGTGTGTACTACAGATAAAATCCATGATCTGTTATGTACAGGAGTGTAAAAGACTGTCCTCTAATGTCTTCCAAATCCCACAAACAAACTCAGTATTTGATCCAACCTGGTATCAAACCTAGGCCATCTTGTTCAGAGTCAACAACCCAACAACTACACCACCAGATCAACCGAAACTGTTTATTCACCAGCGTAGAAAACCTGTCCTCTGGAGTGTACTATAGCTAAATACCTGTTCTGAAAAACACACTGTGCTACAGTGTCTTACAAATCCCACAAAACACTCAATATATGACCCCACCAGGACTCAAACGCTAGCCATCTTGTTTCACAGTCATCAACCCAACTACTATACAACTTTGTCACAGCACTTCACCTATTCACAAGTCTATGAAACTCTGTCCTGTAGTATTTTCTGCAGCTAAATCCTCTGTTCTGTTGTGCACGACAGTGTAATACTCTGTCCTGTAGGGTGAATTGCCGCTAAGGAGAATGAAGGTCAGGGAGCTCCAGCAAGGATTTGAGCGGTTGCTGCAGCCCGGTAAGGAAAGCCGAGAGAGGAGCCGGAGAGAGAACTGACAGAGTAAAGGAAGGAGAAAGGCTGGCTGGAAGGGACGGGTTGGAGAACAGTGTTGCCAACTGCTCAGTAAGGAAAGTAGCCATTGGCTGCAATTTGTGATTAAAAACGCCTTAATGTTAGAAATGTTACAAATGAACTTCAACGAATGAACTACGTCTGTTGCTTTTATAAATAGGCAGAGACTTCTTAAAATAACTACATTTTAACATAAATTACATAAAGTTCATTTATGTTCATTTAGAGTTGTAAAACTCTTAATAACAAACAAAAACTAAGTTGGTAAGTTGGCAACACTGTTGGAGAACAGCAGGAGGAACGCAGAAGTGGAGAAGGAGGATGACAGAGAGGGGGTTTGAACGACTGAGGGGAAGAGGGAGAAGAGGGAGACAAGAGAGACGAGGCGCTGAGGCGAAGTTGGTGCCGCGACAGGGGCGCGAGAGCTGCAGCAGCGGAGAGGGGGTTTGGACGACTGAGGGAGGGGGTTTGGACGACTGAGGTAGGGGGTTGGATGATTGAGGGGAAGAGGGAGACAAGGGAGACAAGAGACGAGGCGCTGAGGCGAAGTTGGTGCCGCGCCAGGGGCGCGAGAGCTGCAGCGGCGGCGAGTTGAGCGGATGACGTCATCAGGCCACGATGCCAGTGCGGCTCCTGCGCGCTGTTTAGAGGTTCAGTGAAAAGTTCCGCTGTTGGAGCGGAACGGGGGAAAGGAACGCCGTGGTCCTTCAAATCCTGCTGCAACTTGACAATGGTCCAATCGGAAATAGAGAAGGCTGGGATTTACTAGATGAATGGGGCTCAGCTGGGGAAGGGGCCGGTGAGGCCGGCCGAGGAAGTAGAGCGTCCGGAGTAGAGGTTAGATCGGGCCCAAAAAACCCAACCCGAACCATAAACTGTCATCATGAGCCCGAGCCCGACCCGAGCCGCCCCATAAACTGTCTGTTTTCGGGCTGATTGAATGAGCGAAATATGATCAGAATTATGTTAATTAACACTAAAACATAGAAGCATAGAACTATTATTTAATTAAAAAGATTTTTAAGAACAGCTACACAGTTCTGCAAGTCAAACGCGGAGGAGTTCACCTGCGAGAGAGAGAGAGAGAAAGAGAGAGAGAGACAGAGAGAGAGAGAGAGAAAGAGAGATTTGCTTGTTCTGGTATGAGCTACTCACAGGTAAAGGATCTCTTTTATCTCCTCATGCTCATGAAGCGGGAGTCCGATTCAGCAGCGGATTCGGCACAAACGCTGCGGCACCTCGTGGTCCGCGGTGTTAGTTGTAAGCGCTCGCGCTAGCCGCAAAATACGACAGAAAACACTACAGGTCTGAGTTTCATATAATGTTGAATAACTGGTTCAGTGGGTTTTTGTGGTGTAGTGGTTGAGTTGTTTCCTATGATCAAGAGGGTAACGGATCAAATCCTGGTGGGATCTGATACTGAGATTCTTTGTGGGATTTGTAAGACACTACAGGACCATATTTTACACAACTTGGATTTTAGCGGCAATTCACCCTACAGGACAGAGTATTACACAACCGTGCACAACAGAGCAGAGGATTTAGCTGCAGAACATACTACAGGATAGAGTTTTTTAGACTTGTGAATAGGTGGAGTTCTGTGACCAATTAGTTGGGTTGATGACTGTGAACAAGATGGCTAGCGGTTGAGTCCTGGTGAGTTCATATATTGAGGGTGAATTGCCGCTAAAATCCCAGTTGTGTAAAATATGGTCCTGTAGTGTCTTACAAATCCCACAAAGAATCTCAGTATCAGATCCCACCAGGATTTGATCCGTTACCCTCTTGATCATAGGAAACAACTCAACCACTACACCACAAAAACCCACTGAACCAGTTATTCAACATTATATGAAACTCAGACCTGTAGTGTGTACTGCAGGTAAAATCCCTGTTCTGTTATGTATAGGTGTTTAAAACACTGTCCTGTAGTGTCTTCCAAATACCACAAAAAAATACAGTATATGACCCCATCAGGAATCAAACCCTAGCCATATTGTTAGGAGTCATCAACCCAACCGCTACACCACTTGGTCACAACACTTAGCTTCTTCATTTGTGTATAAAACTACCACAAAAAAGTCAGTATCTGACCACACCAAGAATGAAAGCCAAGACATCTCGTTCACAGACGTCATCCCAAACATTACAACACAAGGTCCCAAGCATTAAGTTCTTCGCCAGTGTATAAATTTCTTTCCTGTACCGTATACTACAGATAAAATCCATGATCTGTTATGTACAGGAGTGTAAAAGACTGTCTTCTAATGTCTTCCAAATCCCACAAACAAACTCAGTATTTGATCCGACATGGAATCAAACCTAGGCCATCTTGCTCAGAGTCAACAACCCAACCACTACACCACCAGATCACATGAAGCTGTTTATTCACCAGCGTAGAAAACCTGTCCTCTAGAGTGTACTGTAGCTGAATACCTGTTCTGAAAAACATTGTCCTACAGTGTCTTCCAAATCCCGCAAAAAAATTCAGTATATGACCCCACCAAACACTAGCCATCTTGTTTCAATGTCTTCAACCCAACTACTATACCACTTTGTCACAGCACTTCACCTATTCACAAGTCTATGAAACTCTGTCCTGTAGTATTTTCTGCAGCTAACTCCACTGTTCTGTTGTGCACGACAGTGTAATACTCTGTCCTGTAGGGTGAATTGCCTCTAAAATCCAGGTTGTGTAAAATATGGTCCTCTAGTCTCTTCCAAATCCCACAAAGAACCTCAGTATCAGATCCCACCAGGATACCACAAAAAGTACAAAAATTCCCCACCAGGATTCAAACCCTAACCATCTTGTTCATAGTCACCAACCCAACCACAACACCACTGTGGTGGAAATAGTGACAGAAAAGTAAAGTTGCAGAGTCTCTGAGTCTGGATCAAAATGAGGAACAAGATTTATTGAGAAGACAATGTGTAGTACAGAAATCTCCTAACTCTAACAGTGCCCCAGTGTCTCTTATACCCCCAACCCTTTGCTTCCTTATTACCTAATATGGAGATACGTGCCACCAGAGTGACACTTTCTCTTATACACTTGGCCTCTTCACCAGTGTATAGATATCTGTCATGTAGTATTTTCTTCAGGTACATCCCCTGTTCTGTTGTGTACGGGTGTGTAAAACTCTGTCTTGTTGGGTTAATTGAAGCTAAAATCCCTGTTGTGTAAACTATGGTGTCTTCTAAATCCCTCAAAAAATCTTGGTATCAAACCCCACCAGGAATCGAACCAAGGGAGGAACAAGGGAGGAACTTGATCATAGGCAATAACTCAACCACTACACCACACAGTCACGCTGGACCAGTAATTCAACAGTGTATAAAACTGTTTCTGAAAAACACTGTCCTCTAATGTCTTCCAAATTCCAAAAAACTCAGTATCTGATCTCACCTGGATCCAAACTTAAGCCATCTTCCTCAGAGTCAACAACCCAACCACTATACCACAAGGTCACACGAAGCTGTTTATTCACCAGTGTAGTCCTGAAGTGTCCACTGCAGCTAAATTTCCTGATCTGTAAAATACGGTCCTGTAGTGTCTTCCAAATACGGCAAAGAAAATCAGTATCTGACTCTAACAGGAATCAAGCCCAAGCCATCCTGTTTAGAGTCAATAACCAATCCACTACACCACAACCACCAACTGCACCAGTTTTTCACCAGTGTATAAAACTTTGTCCTGCAGTGTGTATTGCAGGTAAAATCCCTGTTCTGTTATTTATGGGTCTTTAAACCACTGTCCTGTAGTGTCTTCCAAATCCCACAAAAAAACTCAGTGTCTGACCCCACCTATTTACCAGTGTAAAACATCCTGTTGTGTACGGGTGTGTGAAACTCTGTCCTGTAGTATAAATTGCAGCTAACATTCCTATTGTAAAATACAGTTCTGTGGTTTCTTCTGAATTACACAACAAAATCTGAACAAATCATAAACAAATCATACATAATATTTCAAAAAAACTATATACAATGATGCATTCCAATATTTATTAAAAACAGAATAACCTGCACTAATCCCATCCCACATCCACAAGAAAGGACTTTTATGGGAAAGTCTTTGTGCTGCCATAATGTCAAACAGTATTTGTCGCTGCTCAGAAATGTTTTAGACAATGTAACAATACCTATTCTGGTGTCTCCCTTAGCGTCCAATAACGGCACATCGCTGTTTCATGTTTATTAATGAGATACAGTGCGGAGTTCAATAATGTATGCACTATGCGAAGCCTGGACTATATCCCCCAATATAGTGCTAGTACCAACCTTTGGCTAAATGATACAAAGATGTCAACTTTTTATCAGTGCTCCCGCTCACTCTGACACAATGTTAGCACGTCTTTTTAGTAGCACTTTCACCTCTGCTTTACTTAGAGGAAGATTCACTTCACAGTCCTCTCGTTTCAGACACTGCTTAGCCATCATGTCCACCATTTCATTCCCTACCACGCAGGTACCCAAAGCAGGTACCCAAAAGTAACAAACAGACTCTTTTTGCATTTGTAGTCTAAACAGCATTTGGAAAACCTCCCAAATCAGATCTGCTCTACAGGTGGACCTCCCAGTTTGGAGACTCTGAAGAGCAGCCAACGAATCAGAGCAGATGACCATACATAATGGGCATACATCCTGGTGGGGCAATGGTAACAGAATGGCCATTCTTCTGTAGTGACAGTCTCCTATCAAAAAACACCTGAAATTCTGGGATAGCAAAGGCTGCTGCTGTAATACCAGAGTGCTTAGGGGTGCTCAGACCCATCTGTAAGATTTATGTAACAGTCAACCAAAGCAGATTTTGAAAGACCATCAGAGTCTACAGACAGATGGTCATGCAAGAATAGATCTACATCAGTCTCAAGAAACATCCAATTACTGTATTTGGTAACCACAGCTCCGATTGTGCAAGTTAATTTCAGTAAACTTATTTTGACATCCAAAACTTTGAAGGCCATCTCGGTCAGCAAAAAAAAACATGAAAAATAGATGACACAGTTTGACTTTGCTCATGACCTTTAACACTGACCCAAAACACAGCTGATAGAGCCAACCTATGCAGTCTCAAAAGGCATTTCTCCTATCTCTTCGTGTAATTAAGTAATTTGTGATGATTTCACTGCTCCCCAGATAGCCTGAGCTTGGACTACCAACTTTAAAGTTGACACTGCTGCTGATCTGTAGGCTGCACTCTCATAATCAAACACAGACCTCAACAGAGCTCTATAAATATATAGCAAGGAGGAGTGATCAGCACCCCAATCACAGCCTGCCAGATATTTAAGAACATGAAGTGCACTTTTACATCCACTATTTTATTAATATGAACTTTTCATGTCAGTTTGGAATCCGTCCACATACCAAGAAACTTTGTCACTTTACCAATTCACAGACAGCCTGAATCCCTGGGCAATCAGCACCGTTTCTTGCTAAAGTCAAAGCTTCCTGCACTTTTTGAACAATGAAAGGGAACTTCCGGCCTCTCTTCCAGAGAGACTGATAATCTGCATAGAGCATATACCAGGACTTAAATTATGAAAAATGTCATTGATTATAACATTGAATAGCAAGGTGCTTCAAACGCATCCCTGAGGTGTCCTGTATTCAATACAGTAACATCTAAACAATTTTGTACGCACCCTGACCTACACTGCCCTATTACTTAAAAAAAAAATCCCTAATCCAATTATACATTTTTCCCCCAATCCCTAGTTTATCCAATTTTATGAGCAATCACTCCATCCATAGCATATTATAAGCTTTCTCAATGTCCAAAAACACAGCTACTACCACTTGTTTAAGTAGCTAAGCCTTACATCTGATTCTATATACATATCTGAACAGCTCATATAGCTCATCTTTCCCAGGAGATTTAGCTACGGCTAAATTTTTCTTCCATCCGGCTAGAGTCCAACACACTACTGCGTAACAGTTCACTTTGTGTAACAGCGCCCCAGGACGCTGCTACCACAGTTTATCTATGTATCTTAACATTCTGTCACTTAAATTGGTAGAGCTAATTAATAGAGCTAATGGCTAATAACCTTTGCCAACATCTCTTATTATCTCATCACTTTATTATACTCTGAGACTGCTTCCTTATCCCTACTATACAATACAGGAAACATGCTACCTTTCCATATCCCCTTTCTTGTTGTAATCATATTCCATACATCGCTCACTGGAATATCAGGTCCAATCATGCTGTTCTTTGGGTCATTTTAATTGTTCTTCTTACCACTGCCTGAGCTCTTTTGTATGCAACCAAACCACACGGTGACATAGTTCACATTTCTGCAACCTTTGATCACACAGTTAAGAAAACTTTTTTCCAAAATCCCAGCTAGGCAAGAACTCTCTCATCACCCTCAATCACCCTCACAAACAATCGGGAAGTGATCCCTCTCTATGATATGTGGACGGATTCCAAACTGACATGAAAAGTTCATATTAATAAAATAGTGGATGTAAAAGTGCACTTCATGTTCTTAAATATCTGGCAGGCTGTGATTGGGGTGCTGATCGCTCCTCCTTGCTATATATTTTTAGAGCTCTGTTGAGGTCTGTGTTTGATTATGAGAGTGTAGCCTACAGATCAGCAGCAGTGTCAACTTTAAAGTTGTTGGATGTAGTCCAAGCTCAGGCTATCTGGGGAGCAGTGAAATCATCACAAATTACTTCATTACAGGAAGAGATAGGAGTAATGCCTTTTGAGACTGCACAGGTTGGCTCTATCAGCTGTGTTTTGGGTCAGTGTTTAAGGTCATGAGCAAAGTCAAACTGTGTCATCTATTTTTCATGTTTTTTTTTGCTGACCGAGATGGCCTTCAAAGTTTTGGATGTCAAAATAAGTTTACTGAAATTAACTTGCACAATCGGAGCTGTGGTTACCAAATACAGTAATTGGATGTTTCTTGAGATGAGAAAAGCGTACCAAGAACGTACCATTATAATTTAAAATATTAAATCTGGTACCCCTTCCTTCATTAAGACACACAAGACCTTTTTTCTATCAGGCATATTTCTTCTATGACCAAACCATTGGCATTCATGTTAGTACTGCCCCACAAATAACTATGTGCATTAAAATCCCAACACCAAACCTTAGACTGACCCCTTCTACCCACACTGTCTAGCACTTCCATGGTCAATTTATTACAAGGATTATAAAAAATTCACCAGTCTACACACTTGTCCCATATTTCAATTGATAAACGCTCCTTATCCCCAGTTAATGGGAGTGGTCTAAAGCTTTCCTAATAAAAGAAGCCACTTCACATTTACTACTCCGGTCTCTATCCCTACGTACTACTAAGAGTAAAACTGCAAGGTTTTAACCATGTACGCAGATCAAGTCAGGAGTATGCTGTCTACTAAACATAAATCTTTTAAATTCCTGTCCATTGGCAATAAGACTCCGAGCATTACCATGAAAAATGGTAAATGGTACTCTTATTTTCAGCCTTTCCAGCCTGGTAAGTAACCACCTTTCCAGCTAAATCTCCACTAATTGATCATAGTCATACCTACAGGACTACTCCCTCCCCGCTCTTTTCCGAGCCTGACAATATGCCCATGTCTAAACTACACTTGCAGTATCTCTCTAAAGAGTGCAAGAGGCGCTCAAAACTACTCGGAAAACACTTTTCTCATCTTCTACCGTCAAAAAGCAGCATTTACCACACTAAACGAAAAAATGAACACAAACACTTAAGAACTGTTGAAAACAAGATGTTAGTGCGTTTTACACAGAAATATCATGTGTTAGGTCTTAAAAATTCATTTCTGACGGAAAAAGCAGATTTCAGTTCAAAACAGAGTTTAAAGCAAATTATCTCTCTAGGGAGTGCGAGAGGAGCTCAAAACTACTCGGAAAACGCTTTTGTCATCTTCTACCCTCAAAAAGCAGCATTTACACACTAAACGAAAAAATGAACCCCAACACTTAAGGACTATTGAAAACAAGGTGTTAGTGCGTTTTTAACCAGAAATATCATGTGATAAGTCTTAAAAACTAATTTCTGATCGAAAGAGAAGTATTCAGTTCCAAAAAGCACTTGCCGTAGTTTATCTCTCTTAGGAATGCGAGAAGAGCTCAAAACTACGCGGAAAACACTTTTCTCATCCTAAACGTCAAAATGCAGCATTTATCACATTCAACGATAAAATGAACACAAACACTTAAGAACTGTTGAAAACAAGATGTTAGTGCGTTTTACACAGAAATATCATGTGTTTAGTCTTAAAAACTCATTTCTGATCGAGAGAGAAGTATTCAGTTCCAAACAGCACTTGCAGTAGTTTATTTCTATAGGAAGTGCGAGAAGAGCTCAAAACTATGCGGAAAACGCTTTTCTCATCTTCTACCGTCAAAAAGCAGCATTTACCACACTAAACGAAAAAATGAACCCCAATGCTTTAAGAACTATTGAAAACGAGATGTTAGTGCGTTCTACACAGAAATATCATGTGTTTAGTCTTAAAAACTCATTTCTGATCGAGAGAGAAGTATTCAGTTCCAAACAGCACTTGCAGTAGTTTATTTCTATATGAAGTTCGAGAGGAGCTCAAAACTACTCGGAAAACACTTTTCTCATCCTAAAACGTCAAAAAGCAACATTTAACAAATTCAACGAACAAATGAACACAAACACTTAAGAACTGTTGAAAACAAGATGTTAGTGCGTTTTACACAGAAATATCATGTGTTAGGTCTTAAAAACTCATTTCTGACGGAAAGAGCAGATTTCAGTTCAAAACAGAGTTTAAGGCAAATAATCTCTCTAGGGAGTGCGAGAGGAGCTCAAAAATTTTGAGACCCTAAAAAATTTTGACCCAAAAAAACTTCGAAAAATTTTGGGACCCAAAAAAACTTTGAAAAATTTTGGGACCCAAAAAAACTTTGAAAAATTTTGGGCGCAAAAAAATTTTGATTCTCGAAAAAAATTAGAAAAATTTTGAGACCCAAAACAATCTTCGAAAATATTTGGGACCCAAAAAAATTGTGAATCACTACCAAATCTGAATATCTGAGTGGGTAAGGGTCTTTGGCACTGCTTCTAAACAGAGTGTATCTTCTAAACTGCTTCTAAACAGAGTGTATCGCACAACCTAGCCACTGAAAGACTTTAATGATCCTCCAGTAACAAAGTGCGAGCATTACAGTTGTTTCCTGTATATTACCACTCGTATGCAACAACAGGTTGCAAAACAGAAACAAGTCTATTGTAGATATATAAGATGGAACTACACATGTGCCTGTCCAGATTGTTAAGACATTCTTAGGTGAAAAAGTCTAAACGGGGAGAAAAGTGCATAAAGAGTGCAAACAATGACATCAAAGATCTCTTCTCTCAGCTTTAGAAAAGCAATTAAAAAATTTTGACCCAAATAAAACTTCGAAAAATTTTGGGACCCAAAAAATTTTGACCCAAAAAAACTTAGAAATATTTTGAGACCCGAAAAAATTTTGACCCAAAAAAACTTTGAAAAATTTTGGGACCCAAAAAAATTTTGACCCAAAAAAACTTGGAAGATTTTGGGACCCAAAAAATTTGACCTAAAAAAATCTTCGAAAAATTTTGGGCCCAAAAAAAGTTTGACCCAAAAAAACTTCGAAAAATTTTGGGTCCCAAACAAACTTTGAAAAAATTTTGTTTTAAAAAAAATTTGACCCAAAAAAACTTCGAAAAAATTTGAAACCCAAAATAATTTTGACCCAAATAAACTTCAAAAAATTTTGAGTCCAAAAAAATTTTTAGACGCGAAAAAATTTAGAAAAATTTGGAGACCCTAAAAAACTTTGAAAAATTTTGGGACCCAAAAAAACTTTGGAAAAATTTGGGACCCAAAAAACCTTTGAAAAATTTTGGGACCCAAAAAATTTTGACCCATGAAACCAAAAAATTTTGAGACCCGATAAAATCTTTGAAAAATTTTGGGACCCAAAAAAACTAAAAAAAAAAACAATTTTGACCTAAAAAAACTTTGAAAAATTTTGAGATCCGAAAAAATTTTGAACCAAAAGCACTTTGAAAAATTTTGGGACCTAAAAAAACTTCAAAAAATGTTGGGATCCAAACAAAACTTTGAAAAATTTTTGTTTTAAAATAAATTTGACCCAAAAAAACTTCGAAAAAATTTGGAACCCAAAATAATTTTGACCCAAATAAACTTCAAAAAATTTTGAGCCCAAAAAAATGTTGAGACGCGAAAAAATTTAGAAAAATTTTGAGACCCTAAAAAATTTTAACCCAAAAAAAACTTAGAAAAAATTTTGGCCAAAAAAATTCTTGACCCAAATAAATTTCAAAAAAATTTAGGACCCAAAATAATTTTGACCCAAAAAAACTTTGAAAAATTTTGGGCCCAAAAACATTTTGACCCAAAAAAACTTGAAAATTTTGGGACCCTAAAAATTTTGGGACCCAAAATAACTTTGAAAACTTTTGAAACCCGAAAGATTTTTGACCCAAAAAAACTTTGAAAAATTTTGGGACCCAAAAAATTTTGACACGAAAAAACTTCGAAAAATTTTGAGACCCGAAAAAATTTTGACCCAAAAAACATTGAAAAATTTCGGGATCCAAAAAAATCTTCAACAAATTTTGGGACCCAAAAAAATTTTGACCTTAAAAAATCTTCGGAAAATTTTGGGACCCAAAATATTACCCAAATCCTTTCAGAAGACCAGAACTTGTTCTCAGGCAAAATCTGAGGCATCTGAGACAAAACAGTATGACCACCAGCTACTCCAGAACACCCAGTCATGAGTGTAAAAGGCCAATCTGTGTTGATGAAATTAAAAACGTTTTGCATGATTGATGGCTTTTTTCCAGAGTACCAACATAGTGTTTGTCTCGTCAGTCTGTGATTATATGACTGGATTCACCAAATCACAGCAAAAAGTGATATATAGGTAGAAAAAAAGATATTTTTGTCAAAAAATTGCTTGCAATCCAGCCTCCTGTAGAGTTTACCAGAACACTACGATTATTACATGATTGTACATTTTGGAAAGCTTCAAAGTAGAGGTCAGTTCTTCTTTTCTATTCATTGCCACTTCTAAATGGTGTTCCAATTAAGAAGTACTGGAATCTTTTTTGTAGTACTGGAATAGTTTTTGCTATGCACATGCTTCTTCAAGAAAATATGAAACTATGTAATGTTAATAGTTTCACATTTTCTTTAAGAAGCATGTGCATAGCAAAAACTGAAAGAAAGAAATGATTACAGAACTTCTTCATTAGAAAACCATTTAGAAGTTGCAATGAATAGAAAAGAAGAAATTACCTCCACTCTAAATTTACAATCATGTAATGATTGTGGTGTTCTGGTGAACTCTACAGGAGGCTGGACTGCGAGCAATTTTTGGCCAACAATGTTTGTTTTTCTATCTATATACAACTTTTTGCTGTGATTTGGTGAAACCAGCCATAAAATCACCGACTGTCAAGACACATCAAGACAAACACTATGTTGGTACTCTGGAAAAAAAGCCATCAATCATCCAAAACGTTTTAATCTAATCAATACAGATTGGCCTTTTTCACTCATGACTGGCTGATCTGGAGTAGCTGGTGGTCATGCTGTTTTGTCTCAGATGCCTCAGATTTTGCCTGAGAACAAGTTCTGGTCTTCTGAAAGGATAGGGTCCTTCACCTGTGTGATAGAAAAAATCACACTGTTCTGGTATTATTGGTATTAGTGCAAAAACCTTTGTTGTCTATTCTGAGTTTTTTTGTGTCAAAATTTTTTGAAGATTTTTTTGGGTCCCGAAATTTTTGGTTGATTTTTGGGTCAAAATGTTTTAATTGCTGTTCTGAAGCTGAGAGAAGAGATCTTTGATATCATTGTTTGCATTCTTTATGCACTTTTCTCCCCGTTTAGATAGATTGTTCCACCTAAGAATGTCTTAACAATCTGGACAGGCACATGTGTAGTTCCATCTTATATATCTACAATAGACTTTTTTCTCTTTTGCAACCTGTTGTTGCATCCGAGTGGTAATATACAGGAAACAACTGTAGTGCTCGCACTTTGTTGCTGGACCACCATTAAAGGCTTTCAGTGGCAAGGTTGTGCGTATCGCACTCTGTTTAGAAGCAGTGCCAAAGACCCTTACGCACTGAGATATTCAGATTTGGTAGTGATTCACAGTTTTTTGGATCCCGAAATTATGTTCACCTGTGTGTAAAATGTAGTAAAGTGTCTTTTCAGACGGTTTAAGCTGAGAAAATTCGTTTGCGTATAGTTTTGAACTGAAAACATCTTTTTCGATCAGAAATTAGTTTTTACGAAGGAAAACACATTTTAGCTGTGTAAAATGCACTACCATCGTGTAATAAACTTTTCTTAGTTGGTTTGGTTCACCTGTGTGTTGAATGTAGTAAAGTGTGTTTTCAGACGGTTTAAGCTGAGAAAAGCCGTTTGCGTATAGATTTGAGCTCCTCTCTCACTCCTAACAGCGATAAACTGCTTCAAAGTGTTGTTTTGAACTGAAAACATCTTTATCGATCAGAAATGAGTTTTTACGAAGAAAAACACGTTTTAGCTGTGTAAAATGCACTAACATCGTTTCTGAAGTGGTTAGGTTCACCCGTGTGTTAAATGTAGTAAAGTGTGTTTTCAGACGGTTTAAGCTGAGAAAAGCCGTTTGCGTATAGTTTTGAGCTCCTCTCTCACTCCTAACAGCGATAAACTGCTTCAAGTGTTGTTTTGAACTGAAAACATCTTTTTCGATCAGAAATGAGTTTTTACGAAGGAAAACACATTTTAGCTGTGTAAAATGCACTACCATCGTGTAATAAACTTTTCTTAGTTTTTTTGGTTCACCTGTGTGTTAAATGTAGTAAAGTGTGTTTTCAGATGGTTTAAACTGAGAAAATTCGTTTGCGTATAGTTTTGAACTGAAAACATCTTTTTCGATCAGAAATGAGTTTTTACGAAGGAAAACACATTTTAGCTGTGTAAAATGCACTACCATCGTGTAATAAACTTTTCTTAGTTGTTTTGGTTCACCTGTGTGTTAAATGTAGTAAAGTGTGTTTTCAGACGGTTTAAACTGAGAAAATTCAGTTGCGTATAGTTTTGAACTGAAAACATCTTTTTCGATCAGAAATGAGTTTTTACGAAGGAAAACACATTTTAGCTGTGTAAAATGCACTACCATCGTGTAATAAACTTTTCTTAGTTGTTTTGGTTCACCTGTGTGTTGAATGTAGTAAAGTGTGTTTTCAGACGGTTTAAGCTGAGAAAAGCCGTTTGCGTATAGATTTGAGCTCCTCTCTCACTCCTAACAGCGATAAACTGCTTCAAGTGTTGTTTTGAACTGAAAACATCTGTATCGATCAGAAATGAGTTTTTACGAAGAAAAACACGTTTTAGCTGTGTAAAATGCACTAACATCGTTTCTGAAGTGGTTAGGTTCACCCGTGTGTTAAATGTAGTAAAGTGTGTTTTCAGACGGTTTAAGCTGAGAAAAGCCGTTTGCGTATAGTTTTGAGCTCCTCTCTCACTCCTAACAGCGATAAACTGCTTCAAGTGTTGTTTTGAACTGAAAACATCTTTTTCGATCAGAAATGAGTTTTTACGAAGGAAAACACATTTTAGCTGTGTAAAATGCACTACCATCGTGTAATAAACTTTTCTTAGTTGTTTTGGTTCACCTGTGTGTTAAATGTAGTAAAGTGTGTTTTCAGACGGTTTAAGCTGAGAAAAGCCGTTTGCATATAGTTTTGAGCTCCTCTCTCACTCCTAACAGCGATAAACTGCTTCAAGTGTTGTTTTGAACTGAAAACATCTTTTTCGATCAGAAATGAGTTTTTACGAAGGAAAACACATTTTAGCTGTGTAAAATGCACTACCATCGTGTAATAAACTTTTCTTAGTTGTTTTGGTTCACCTGTGTGTTGAATGTAGTAAAGTGTGTTTTCAGACGGTTTAAGCTGAGAAAAGCCGTTTGCGTATAGATTTGAGCTCCTCTCTCACTCCTAACAGCGATAAACTGCTTCAAAGTGTTGTTTTGAACTGAAAACATCTTTATCGATCAGAAATGAGTTTTTACGAAGAAAAACACGTTTTAGCTGTGTAAAATGCACTAACATCGTTTCTGAAGTGGTTAGGTTCACCCGTGTGTTAAATGTAGTAAAGTGTGTTTTCAGACGGTTTAAGCTGAGAAAAGCCGTTTGCGTATAGTTTTGAGCTCCTCTCTCACTCCTAACAGCGATAAACTGCTTCAAGTGTTGTTTTGAACTGAAAACATCTTTTTCGATCAGAAATGAGTTTTTACGAAGGAAAACACATTTTAGCTGTGTAAAATAAATGCACTACCATCGTGTAATAAACTTTTCTTAGTTGTTTTGGTTCACCGGTGTGTTAAATGTAGTAAAGTGTGTTTTCAGACGGTTTAAGCTGAGAAAAGCCGTTTGCATATAGTTTTGAGCTCCTCTCTCACTCCTAACAGCGATAAACTGCTTCAAGTGTTGTTTTGAACTGAAAACATCTTTTTCGATCAGAAATGAGTTTTTACGAAGGAAAACACATTTTAGCTGTGTAAAATGCACTACCATCGTGTTATAAACTTTTCTTAGTTGTTTTGGTTCACCTGTGTGTTAAATGTAGTAAAGTGTGTTTTCAGACGGTTTAAGCTGAGAAAAGCCGTTTGCGTATAGTTTTGAGCTCCTCTCTCACTCCTAACAGCGATAAACTGCTTCAAGTGTTGTTTTGAACTGAAAACATCTTTTTCGATCAGAAATGAGTTTTTACGAAGGAAAACACATTTTAGCTGTGTAAAATGCACTACCATCGTGTAATAAACTTTTCTTAGTTGTTTTGGTTCACCTGTGTGTTAAATGTAGTAAAGTGTGTTTTCAGACGGTTTAAACTGAGAAAATATCGTTTGCGTATAGTTTTGAACTGAAAACATCTTTTTCGATCAGAAATGAGTTTTTACGAAGGAAAACACATTTTAGCTGTGTAAAATGCACTACCATCGTGTAATAAACTTTTCTTAGTTGTTTTGGTTCACCTGTGTGTTGAATGTAGTAAAGTGTGTTTTCAGACGGTTTAAGCTGAGAAAAGCCGTTTGCGTATAGATTTGAGCTCCTCTCTCACTCCTAACAGCGATAAACTGCTTCAAAGTGTTGTTTTGAACTGAAAACATCTTTATCGATCAGAAATGAGTTTTTACGAAGAAAAACACGTTTTAGCTGTGTAAAATGCACTAACATCGTTTCTGAAGTGGTTAGGTTCACCCGTGTGTTAAATGTAGTAAAGTGTGTTTTCAGACGGTTTAAGCTGAGAAAAGCCGTTTGCGTATAGTTTTGAGCTCCTCTCTCACTCCTAACAGCGATAAACTGCTTCAAGTGTTGTTTTGAACTGAAAACATCTTTTTCGATCAGAAATGAGTTTTTACGAAGGAAAACACATTTTAGCTGTGTAAAATGCACTACCATCGTGTAATAAACTTTTCTTAGTTGTTTTGGTTCACCTGTGTGTTAAATGTAGTAAAGTGTGTTTTCAGACGGTTTAAACTGAGAAAATTCGTTTGCGAATAGTTTTGAACTGAAAAAATCTTTTTCGATCAGAAATGAGTTTTTACGAAGGAAAACACGTTTAAGCTGTGTAATATGCTCTAACATCGTGTAATAAACGTTTGTGAAGTGTTTTGGTTCAATCTTGTGTTGAACTTTACGTGTGTTTTCAGACGGTTTAAACTGAGTACAGTTTTGAGCTCCCATTTTACTTCTTACAGCGATAAACTGCTTCAAGTGTTAGGAACTGAAAGCATCTTTTTTTTTCTTCTAAGTCATTAAATGGAACTTTTGTGAAGTACTTTAATGGAACTACACATGTGCCTGTCCAGATTGTAAAGACATTCTTAGGTGAGAAAAGTGCATAAAGAATGCAAACAATGATATCAAAGAGCTCTTCTCTCAGCTTTAGAACAGCAATTGAAATATTTTGAAGCAAAAAAACTTTGAAAAATTTTAGGCCCAAAAATATTTTGACCCAGAAAAACTTGGAAAATTTTGGGACCCAGTAATATCTTAGAAAAATTTTGGGACACAAAAAACTTTTGACCTAAAAAAAATTTGATATCAAAAAATTTTCGGTTTAAAAAAAAATTGCGGTTAGTCTTAGGAAATGGGGTCCTTTGTGGGCAACTTCCACCTTTTCTTCTGAGTTATTAAGTGGCACTCTCGTGAAGTACTTCAGTGGAACTACACATGTGCCTGTCCAGATTGTAAAGACATTCTTAGGTGAGAAAAGTGCATAAAGAATGCAAACAATGATATCAAAGATCTCCTCTCTCAGCTTCTCTCAGCTTTAAAAAATTTTGTCCCATAAAAACTTGAAAAAATTTTGTACCCAAAAAAACATCGAAATATTTTGGGACCCAAAAAAATGGTCGAAAAAATTTGGGACCCAAAAAAACGTTGAAAAATTTTGGGCCCGATAAAATTTTGACACAAAGCAATTTCGAAAAATTTTGAGACCCGAAAAAAATTTGACACAAAAAAACATCAAAAAATTTCGGAACCCAAAAAAACTTCGAAAAATTTCAGATCCCAAAAAAATCTTCGAAACATTTTGGGACCCAAAAAAATTTTGACCTAAAATAACTTTGACCTCAAAATATCTTCGAAAAAATTTGGGGCCCAAAATAACTTTGAAAAATTTTTGGCCCAAAAAAAGTTTGACCCAAAAAATTTTGACAAAAAATTACTTCGAAAAATTTTTACACCCGAAAGAATTTTGACACAAAAATACATCGAAAAATTTCGGATCCCAAAAAAACTTTGAAAAATTTTGCAACCCAAAAAAACTTTGAAAAATTTTGCGACCCAAAAAATTTTGACACAAAAAACATCGAAAAATTTCCGATCCCCAAAAAATCTTCGAAAAATTTTAGGACCCAAAAAAATTTTGACCTAAAATAATTTTGACCTCAAAATAACTTTGAAAAATTTTGGGACTCAAAAAACTTTGAAAAATTTTAAGACCAAAAAAATGTTTCCTAAATTAAAGAAAATTTAATGTTTATGCAGCGGATATGGCTTTTAGGAAACTTGTTATCCAGTTTGTGGTACTGTATGACACTGCAAAAGTGTCTTTTAATGTACACCTGTTGACACAAATTGCGGTTACCCTTAGGAAATGGGGTCCTTTGTGGGCAACTTCCACCTTTTCTTCTGAGTTATTAAGTGGCACTCTTGTGAAGTACTTCAGTGGAACTACACATGTGCCTGTCCAGATTGTAAAGACATTCTTAGGTGGAAAAGTATATATAAAAGGGGAGAAAAGTGCATAAAGAATGCAAACAATGATATCAAAGATCTCCTCTCTCAGCCTCTCTCAGCTTTAAAAAAATTTGTCCCAAAAAAACTTGAAAAAATTTTGTACCCAAAAAAACATCGAAATATTTTGGGACCCAAAAAATTGTTAGACCCTAAAATAACTTTGACCTCAAAATATCTTCGAAAAATTTTGGGCCCAAAAAAAGTTTGACCCAAAAAATTTTGACACAAAAGTACTTCGAAAAAATTGTTAGACCCGAAAAAATTTTAACACAAAAAACAACGAAAAATTTCGGGTACCAAAAAAATCTTCGAAAAATTTTGGGACCCAAAAAAACTTCTAAAAATTTTGGGAGCCAAAAAAATTTGGACCCGAAAAGTTTTGACACAAAAAAACTTCGAAAAATTTCGGAACCCAAAAAAACTTCGAAAAATTTTGGGACCCAAAAAAACGTTGAAAAATTTTGTGACCTAAAAAATTTTGACATAAAATTAGTTAGAATTTTTTTTAGACCCGAACAAATTTTGACATAAAAAAACATCAAAAAATTTTGGGACCCAAAAAAAATTTGACCTAAAATAATTTTGACCTCAAAATATCTTCGAAAAATTTTGGGACCCAAAATATCTTCGAAAAATTTTGGGCCCAAAAAAAGTTTGACCCAAAAAAACTTCAAAAAATTTTGACACAAAATTACTTCGAAAAATTTTTAGATCCGAAAAAATTTTGACACAAAAAAACATCGTAAAATTTCCGATCCCAAAAAAATCTTCGAAAAAATTTGGGACCCAAAATATTTTGACCTCAAAATATGTTCGAAAAATTTTGGGCCCAAAAAAAGTTTGAAAAATTTTAAGACCAAAAAAATGTTGAGACCCGAAAAAATTTAGAAAAATTTGGGACCCAAAAAAACTTTGAAAAATTTTGTGACCAAAAAAATGTAGAAAATTTTTTAGGCCCAAACAATTTTGACACAAAAAAACTCAGAATAGACAACAGAGGTTTTTGCACTTAAACCAATAATATTCGAACACTGAACAATTCAATGGGCTGTATGGGTGTGATTTTTGCTATCACACAGGTGAAAAACCCTATCCTTTCAGAAGACCAGAACTTGTTCTCAGGCAAAATCTGAGGCATCTGAGACAAAACAGTATGACCACCAAATACTCCAGAACAGCCAGTCATGGGTGTAAAAGGCCAATCTGTATTGATGCGATTAAAAACGTTTTAGATGATTGATGGCTTTTTTCCAGAGTACCAACATAGTGTTTGTCTTGATGTGACTTGACAGTCGGTGATTATATGGCTGGATTCATCAAATCACAGCAAAAAGTGGTATATAGACAGAAAAAAAAATAGTTTTTGCTATTTACATGCTTCTTAAAGAAAATGTGAAACTATGTAATGTTAATGCAGCGGATATGGCTTTTAGGAAACTTGTTATCCAGTTTGAGGTGCTGTATGACACTGCAAAAGTGTCTTTTAATGTACATCTGCTGACACAAATTGCAGTTAGCCTTAGGAAATGGGGTCCTTTGTGGGCAACTTCAACCTTTTCTTCTGAGTTATTAAGTGGCACTCTTGTAAAGTACTTCAGTGGAACTACACATGTGCCTGTCCAGATTGTAAAGACATTCTTAGGTGGAAAAGTCTATATAAAAGGGGAGAAAAGCGCATAAAGAATGCAAACAATGATATCAAAGATCTCCTCTCTTAGCTTCTCTCAGCTTTAAAAAATTTTGTCCCAAAAAAACTTGAAAGAATTTTGTACCCAAAAAATTTTGACCCAAAAAAACCTCGAAATATTTTGGGACCCAAAAAAATCTTCGAAAAATTTTGGGACCCAAAAAAACGTTGCAAAATTTTGCGACCCAAAAAATTTTGACATGAAATTAGTTAGAAAAATTTTTAAACCCGAAAAAATTTTGACAAAAAAACATCGAAAAATTTTGGGACCCAAAAAAATTTTGACCAAAAATAACTTTGACTTCAAAATATCTTCGAAAAATTTGGGACCCAAAATAACTTTGAAAAATTTTGGGCCCAAAAAAGTTTGACCCAAAAAAACTTCAAAAAATTTTGAGACCCAAAAACACTTTGAAAAATTTTAAGACCAAAAAAATGTTGAGACCCGAAAAAATGTAGAAAAAATTTGGGACACAAAAAACTTTGAAAAATTTTAGACCCGAAAAAATTTTGACACAAAAAAACTTCAAAAAATTTCGGAACCCAAAAAAATCTTCGAAAAAGTTTGGGACCCAAAAAAATTTTGACCTAAAATAATTTTGACCTCAAAATATCTTCGAAAAATTATTGGCTCAAAAAAAATTTGACCTAAAATAATTTTGACCTCAAAATATCTTCGAAAAATTTTGGGACCCAAAAAAACTTCGAAAAATTTTGGGACCCAAAAAAACTTTGAAAAATTTTGGGACCCAACAAAACTTTGAAAAATTTTGGGATCCAACAAAACTTTGAAAAATTTTTGGACCCAAAAAATTTTGACACAAAAATTCTCAGAATAGACAACAGAGGTTTTTGCACTAATACCAATAATACCCGAACACTGAGCAATTCAATGGGCTGTATGGGTGTGATTTTTGCTATCACACAGGTGAAGGACCCAATCCTTTCAGTAGACCAGAACTTGTTCTCAGGCAAAATCTGAGGCATCTGAGACAAACCAGTATGACCACCAGCTACTCCAGATCAGCCAGTTATGAGTGAAAAAGGCCAATCTGTATTGATTAGATTAAAACGTTTTGGATGATTGATGGGTTTTTTTCCAGAGTACCAACATAGTGTTTGTCTTGATGTGTCTTGACAGTCAGTGAATATATGGCTGGATTCACCAAATCACAGCAAAAATTTGTATATAGACAGAAAAACAAACACTGTTGGCCAAAAATTGCTCGCAGTCCAGCCTCCTGTAGAGTTCACCAGAACACCACAATCATTACATGATTGTAAATTTAGAGTGGAGGTAATTTCTTCTTTTCTTTTCATTGCAACTTCTAAATGGTTTTCTAATGAAGAAGTTCTGTAATCATTTCTTTCTTTTAGTTTTTGCTATGCACATGCTTCTTAAAGAAAATGTGAAACTATTAACATTACATACTCTCATATTTTCTTGAAGAAGCATGTGCATAGCAAAAACTATTCCAGTACTACAAAAAAGATTCCAGTACTTCTTAATTGGAACACCATTTAGAAGTGGCAATGAATAGAAAAGAAGAACTGACCTCTACTCTGAAGCTTTCCAGAATGTACAATCATGTAATAATCGTAGTGTTCTGGTAAACTCTACAAAAATGTCTTTTTTTCTATCTATATATCACTTTTTGCTGTGATTTGGTGAATCCAGTCATATAATCACAGACTGTCGAGACAAACACTTTGTTGGTACTCTGGAAAAAAGCCATCAATCATCCAAAACGTTTTTAATTTCATCAATACAGATTGGCCTTTTACACTCATGACTGGCTGATCTGGAGTAGCTGGTGGTCATACTGTTTTGTCTCAGATGCCTCAGATTTTGCCTGAGAAGAAGTTCTGGTCTTCTGAAAGGATTTGGGTCTTAAAATTTTTCGAAGTTTTTTTGGGTCCCAAAATTTTTCAAAGTTTTTTTGGGTCCCAAAATTTTTCAAAGTTTTTTTGGGTCCCAAAATTTTTAGGGTCCCAAAATTTTCAAGTTTTTTTGGGTCAAAATGTTTTTGGGCCCAACATTTTTCAAAGTTTTTTTGGGTCAAAATTATTTTGGGTCCTAAATTTTTTCGAAATTTATTTGGATCAAAATTATTTTGGGCCAAATTTTTTTCAAATTTTTTTTTGAGTCCCAAAATTTTTCGAAATTTTTTTAGGTCGAAATTTTTTAGGGTCTCAAAATTTTTCTAAATTTTTTCGCGTCTCAAAAGTTTATTTGGGTCAAAATTATTTTGGGTCCCAAAATTTTTCTAAGTTTTTTTGGGTCCCAAAATTTTTCAAAGTTTTTTTGGGTCCCAAAATTTTTCAAAGTTTTTTTGGGTCCCAAAATTTTTCAAAATTTTTTTGGGTCCCAAAATTTTTTCGAAGTTTTTTTGGGTCAAAATTATTTTGGGTCCTATATTTTTTCGAAATTTATTTGGGTCAAAATGTTTTTGGGCCAAAATTTTTTCAAAGTTTTTTTGGGTCCCAAAATTTTTCAACGTTTTTTTGGGTCCCAAAATTTTTCAAAGTTTTTTTGGGTCCCAAAATTTTTCAACGTTTTTTTGGGTCCCAAAATTTTTCAAAGTTTTTTTGGGTCCCAAAATTTTTCAAAGTTTTTTTGGGTCAAAATTTTTTCGAAGTGTTTTTGGGTCAAAATTATTTTGGGTCCTAAATTTTTTCGAAATTTATTTGGGTCAAAATGTTTTTGGGCCAAAATTTTTTCAAAGTTTTTTTTGGATCCCAATATATTTCGAAGTTTTTTTAGGTCAAAATTGTTTAGGGTCCTAAATTTTTTCGAAATTTATTTGGGTCAAAATATTTTTGGGCCAAAATTTTTTCAAAGTTTTTTTGGGTCCCAAAATTTTTCAAAGTTTTTTTGGGTCAAAATTTTTTCGAAGTTTTTTTAGGTCAAAATTGTTTAGGGTCCTAAATTTTTTCGAAATTTATTTGGGTCAAAATATTTTTGGGCCAAAATTTTTTCAAAGTTGATTTGGGTCCCAAAATTTTTCAAAGTTTTTTTGGGTCAAAATTATTTTTGGTTCCAAATTTTTTCAAAGTTTTTTTGGGTCAAATTTTTTTTAAAACAAAAATTGTTCAGTTTGTTTGGGTCCCAAAAGTTTTTGAAGTTTTTTTGGGTCAAAATTTTTTTGGGTCCCAAAAATTTTCGAAGGTTTTCTGGGTCAAAATTATTTTGGGTCCCAAAATTTTTCGAAGTTTTTTTGGGTCAAAATTTTTGTTGGTCCCAAAACTTTTCAAAGATTTTTGGGTCTCAAAATTTTTCGAAATTTTTCGGGAATCAAATTTTTTTTGGGCCCATTATTTTTCTACGTTTTTTTGGGTCCCAAAGTATTTCTAAGTTTTTTTGGGTCAAAATTATTTTGGGTCCCAAAATTTTTTTGCGCCCAAAATTTTTCAAAGTTTTTTTGGGTCGCAAAATGTTTCTACGTTTTTTTGGGTCAAAATTTTTTGGGTCTCAAAATTTTTCGAAGATTTTTTGAGGTCAAATTTTTTCGGGTCCCAAAATTTTCTGAAGATTTTTTAAGGTCAAAATTTTTTTGGGTACCAAAATTTGTTGAAGATTTTTTTGGGTCCTGAAATTTTTCGATGTTTTTTGGGTCAAAATTTTTTCCGGTTTCAAAATTTTTCGAAGTTTTTTCGTGTCAAAATTTTTTGGGTCCCAAAATTATTCAACGATTTTTTGGGCCCAAAATTTTTCAAAGTTTTTTTGGGTCCCAAAATTTTTAAAAGTTTTTTTGCGTCCCAAGATCTTTCAAAGTTTTTTTGGGTCCCAAAATTTTTCAAAGTTTTTTTGGGTCCCAAAATTTTTCAAAGTTTTTTTGGGTCCCAAAATTTTTCAAAGTTTTTTTGGGTCCCAAAATTTTTTCGAAGTTTTTTTGGGTCAAAATTATTTTGGGTCCTAAATTTTTTAGAAATTTATTTGGGTCAAAATATTTTTGGGCTAAAATTTTTTCAAAGTTTTTTTGGGTCGCAAAATTTTTCAATGTTTTTTGGGGCCAAAATTTTTTGAAGTTTATTTGGGTCAAAAATTTTTCGAAGTTTTTTTGGGTCAAAATGTTTTTGGGCCAAAATTTTTTCAAAGTTTTTTTGGGTCCCAAAATTTTTCAAAGTTTTTTTGGGTCAAAATTTTTTCGAAGTTTTTTTGGGTCAAAATTATTTTGGGTCCTAAATTTTTTCGTAATTTATTTGGGTCAAAATGTTTTTGGGCCAAAACTTTTTCAAAGTTTTTTTTGGGTCAAAATTTTTCTAAATTTTTTCGCGTCTCAAAATTTTTTTGGGCTCAATTTTTTTTGAAGTTTATTTGGGTCAAAATTATTTTGGGTTCCAAATTTTTTCGAAGTTTTTTTGGGTCCCAAAATTTTTCAAAGTTTTTTTGGGTCGCAAAATTTTCCAAAGTTTTTTTGGGTCAAGTTTTATTAGGTCCCAAAATTTTTCGAAGTTTTTTTGGGTCCCAAATTTTTTCAAAGTTTTTTTGGGTCAAAAATATTTCGGGTCCCAAAATTTTTCAAAGTTTTTTTGTGTCCCAAAATGTTTCAAAGTTTTTTTGGGTCAAAATTTTTTCAAAGTTTTTTTGGGTCAAAATTATTTTTGGTCCTAAATTTTTTCTAAATTTATTTGGGTAAAAATGTTTTTGGGTCCCAAAATTTTTTAAAGTTTTTTTGTGTCCCAAAATTTTTCAAAGTTTTTTTGGGTCAAAATTTTTCTAAAATTTTTCGCTTCTCAAAAGTTTTTTTTGGCTCAAAATTTTTTGAAGTTTATTTGGGTCAATATTATATTTGGTTCCAAATTTTTTCGAAGTTTTTTTTTTTAGTTTTTTTGGGTCAAAAATTTTTCGGATTTCAAAATTTTTCAAAGTTTTTTTGGGTCAAAATTGTTTTTTTTTTTTTGTTTTTTTGGGTCGCAAAATTTTTCCAATTTTTTGGGGTCCCAAAACTTTTCGAAGTTTTTTTGGGTCCCAAAATTTTTCAAAGTTTTTTTGGGTCAAAAATATTTCGGGTCCCAAAATTTTTCAAAGTTTTTTTGTGTCCCAAAATTTTTCAAAGTTTTTTTGGGTCAAAATTTTTTCAAAGTTTTTTTGGGTCAAAATTATTTTTGGTCCTAAATTTTTTCTAAATTTATTTGGGTCAAAATGTTTTTGGGCCAAAATTTTTTCAAAGTTTTTTTTGGGTCCCAATATTTTTTGAAGTTTTTTTGGGTCAAAACTTGTTAGGGTCTCAAAATTTTTCTAAAATTTTTCGCTTCTCAAAAGTTTTTTTTGGCTCAAAATTTTTTGAAGTTTATTTGGGTCAAAATTATATTTGGTTCCAAATTTTTTCGAAGTTTTTTTTTTAGTTTTTTTGGGTCAAAAATTTTTCGGATTTCAAAAATTTTCAAAGTTATTTTGGGTGAAAATGTTTTTGGGCCCAAAATTGTTCAAAGTTTTTTTGGGTCAAAATTTTTTCGAAGTTTTTTTTGGGTCAAAATTTTTTTGGGCCCAAATTTTTTCAAAGTTTTTTTTGGGTCCCAAAATTTTTCGAAGTTTTTTTGGGTCAAAATTTTTTAGGGTCTCAAAATTTTTCTAAATTTTTTCGCGTCTCAAAATTTTTTTGGGCTCAAAACTTTTTGAAATTTATTTGGGTCAAAATTATTTTGGGTTCCAAATTTTTTCGAAGTTTTTTTGGGTCAAATTTTTTTAAAAACAAAAATTTTTCAAAGTTTGTTTGGATCCCAAAATTTTTCGAAATTTTTTTAGGTCCCAAAATTTTTCAAAGTGTTTTTGGGTCAAATTTTTTTCGGATCTCAAAATTTTTTTTAGGTCAAAATTGTTTTTTTTGTTGTTTTTTTGGGTCCCAACATTTTTCGAAGATTTCTTTGGGCCCCGAAAATGTTCAATGTTTTTTTGGGTCAAAATTTATTCGGGTCTCAAAAATTTTCGAAGTTTTTTTGTGTTTGTGATTTTTCGGTCCCAAAATTTTTCAGTTTCTTGGGTCAACATTTTTTGGGGTCCCAAAATTTTTCAAAGATTTTTTGGGTCAAAATTTTTTAGGGTTTCAAAATTTTTCTAAATTTTTTTTGGGTGAAAATGTTTCAATTGCTGTTCTAAAGCTGAGAGAAGAGATATTTGCATTGTTTATGCACTTTTCTCCCCTTTTAGATAGACTTTTCCACCTAAGAATGTCTTTACAATCTAAACAGCCACATGTGTAGTTCCACTGAAGTACTTCACAAGAGTGCCATTTAATGACTCAGAAGAAAATGTGGAAGTTGCCCACAAAGGACCCCACTTCCTAAGGCTAACTGCAATGTGTGTCAGCAGGTGTACATTAAAAGACACTTTTGCAGTGTCATACAGCACCTCAAACCGGATGACAAATTTCCTAAAAAACATTTTCGCTGCATTAACATTACATAGTTTCACATCTTCTTTAAGAAGCATGTGCATAGCAAAAACTGAAAGAAAGAGATGATTACAGAACTTCTTAATTAGAAAACCATTTAGAAGTCGCAATGAATAAAAAAGAAGAAATGACCTCCACTCTACATTTACGGTCATGTAATGATTGTGGTGTTCTGGTGAACTCTACAGGAGGCTGAACTGCGAGCATTTTTTGCCCAACAATGTTTGTTTTTCTGTCTATATACCACTTTTTGCTGTGATTTGGTGAATCCAGCCATATAATCACCAACTGTCGAGTCACATCAAGACAAACACTATGTTGGTACTCTGGAAAAAAGCCATCAATCATATAAAACGTTTTTAATCTCATCAATACAGATTGGCCTTTTACACCCATGACTGGCTGTTCTGGAGTAGCTGGTGGTCATACTGTTTTGTCTCAGATGCCTCAGATTTTGCCTGAGAACAAGTTCTGGTCTTCTGAAAGGATAGGGTCCTTCACCTGTGTGATAGAAAAAATCACACCCACACAGCCCATTGAATTGATCACTGTTCTGGTATTATTGGTATTAGTGCAAAAACCTTTGTTGTGTATTCTGAGTTTTTTTGTGTCAAAATTTTTTGGGTCTAAATATTTTTCTAAATATTTTCGGGTCTCAAAATTTTTTTAAGACCAAATTTTTTGAAGATTTTTTTGGGTCCCGAAATTTTTGGTTGATTTTTGGGTCAAAATTTTTTCGGGTCTCAAAGTTTTTTGGGTCAAAATGTTTTAATTGCTGTTCTGAAGCTGAGAGAAGAGATATTTGATATCATTGTTTGCATTCTTTATGCACTTTTCTTCCCGTTTAGACACTTTGTTACTGGACCACCATTAAAGGCTTTCAGTGGCAAGGTTGTGCGTATCGCACTCTGTTTAGAAGCAGTGCCAAAGACCCTTACGCACTGAGACATTCAGATTTGGTAGTGATTCACAGTTTTTTGGATCCCGAAATTATGTTCACCCGTGTGTAAAATGTAGTAAAGTGTCTTTTCAGACGGTTTAAGCTGAGAAAATTCGTTTGCATATAGTTTTGAACTGAAAACATCTTTTTCGATCAGAAATTAGTTTTTAAGAAGGAAACACATTTTAGCTGTGTAAAATACACTACCATCGTGTAATAAACTTTTCTTAGTTGTTTTGGTTCACCTGTGTGTTAAATGTAGTAAAGTGTGTGTTCAGACGGTTTAAGCTGAGAAAAGCCGTTTGCGTATAGTTTTGAGCTCCTCTCTCACTCCTAACAGCGATAAACTGCTTCAAGTGTTGTTTTGAACTGAAAACATCTTTTTCGATCAAAAATTAGTTTTTACGAAGGAAAACACATTTCAGCTGTGTAAAATACACTACCATCGTGTAATAAACTTTTCTTAGTTGTTTTGGTTCACCTGTGTGTTAAATGTAGTAAAGTGTGTTTTCAGACGGTTTAAACTGAGAAAATTCGTTTGCGTATAGTTTTGAACTGAAAACATCTTTTTCGATCAGAAATTAGTTTTTACGAAGGAAAACACATTTTAGCTGTGTAAAATGCACTACCATCGTGTAATAAACTTTTCTTAGTTTTTTTGGTTCACCTGTGTGTTGAATGTAGTAAAGTGTGTTTTCAGACGGTTTAAGCTGAGAAAAGCCGTTTGCGTATAGTTTTGAGCTCCTCTCTCACTCCTAACAGCGATAAACTGCTTCAAGTGTTGTTTTGAACTGAAAACATCTTTTTCGGTCAGAAATGAGTTTTTACGAAGGAAAACACGTTTTAGCTGTGTAAAATGAACTAACATCGTTTCTGAAGTGGTTAGGTTCACCCGTGTGTTAAATGTAGTAAAGTGTGTTTTCAGACGGTTTAAGCTGAGAAAAGCCGTTTGCGTATAGTTTTGAACTGAAAACATCTTTTTCGATCAGAAATTAGTTTTTACGAAGGAAAACACGTTTAAGCTGTGTAATATGCTCTAACATCGTGTAATAAACGTTTGTGAAGTGTTTTGGTTCAATCTTGTGTTGAACTTTACGTGTGTTTTCAGACGGTTTAAACTGAGTACAGTTTTGAGCTCCCATTTTACTTCTTACAGCGATAAACTGCTTCAAGTGTTAGGAACTGAAAGCATCTTTTTTTTTCTTCTAAGTCATTAAATGGCACTTTTGTGAAGTACTTTAATGGAACTACACAAAAGAAAAACTTGGAAAATTTTGGGACCCAATAATATCTTAGAAAAATTTTGGGACACAAAAAACTTTTGACCTAAAAAAAATTTGATATCAAAAAATTTTCGGTTTAAAAAAAAATTGCGGTTAGTCTTAGGAAATGGGGTCCTTTGTGGGCAACTTCCACCTTTTCTTCTGAGTTATTTAGTGGCACTCTCGTGAAGTACTTCAGTGGAACTACACATGTGCCTGTCCAGATTGTAAAGACATTCTTAGGTGAGAAAAGTGCATAAAGAATGCAAACAATGATATCAAAGATCTCCTCTCTCAGCTTCTCTCAGCTTTTGTCCCATAAAAACTTGAAAAAATTTTGTACCCAAAAAAACATCGAAATATTTTGGGACCCAAAAAAATGGTCGAAAAAATTTGGGACCCAAAAAAACTTTGAAAAATTTTGGGCCCGATAAAATTTTGACACAAAGCAATTTTGAAAAATTTTGAGACCCGAAAAAAATTTGACACAAAAAAACATCAAAAAATTTCGGAACCCCAAAAAACTTCGAAAAATTTCAGATCCCAAAAAAATCTTCGAAACATTTTGGGACCCAAAAAAATTTTGACCTAAAATAACTTTGACCTCAAAATATCTTCGAAAAAATTTGGGGGGCCCAAAATAACTTTGAAAAATTTTTGGCCCAAAAAAAGTTTGACCCAAAAAATTTTGACAAAAAATTACTTCGAAAAATTTTTACACCCGAAAGAATTTTGACACAAAAATACATCGAAAAATTTCGGATCCCAAAAAAACTTTGAAAAATTTTGCAACCCAAAAAATTTTGACACAAAAAACATCGAAAAATTTTCGATCCCAAAAAAATCTTCGAAAAATTTTAGGACCCAAAAAAATTTTGACCTAAAATAATTTTGACCTCAAAATAACTTTGAAAAATTTTGGGACTCAAAAAACTTTGAAAAATTTTAAGACCAAAAAAATGTTTCCTAAATTAAAGAAAATATTTATGTTTATGCAGCGGATATGGCTTTTAGGAAACTTGTTATCCAGTTTGTGGTGCTGTATGACACTGCAAAAGTGTCTTTTAATGTACACCTGCTGACACAAATTGCGGTTACCCTTAGGAAATGGGGTCCTTTGTGGGCAACTTCCACCTTTTCTTCTGAGTTATTAAGTGGCACTCTTGTGAAGTACTTCAGTGGAACTACACATGTGCCTGTCCAGATTGTAAAGACATTCTTAGGTGGAAAAGTCTATATAAAAGGGGAGAAAAGTGCATAAAGAATGCAAACAATGATATCAAAGATCTCCTCTCTCAGCCTCTCTCAGCTTTAAAAAAAATTTTCCCAAAAAAACTTGAAAAAATTTTGTACCCAAAAAAACATCGAAATATTTTGGGACCCAAAAAATTGTTAGACCCTAAAATAACTTTGACCTCAAAATATCTTCGAAAAATTTTGGGCCCAAAAAAAGTTTGACCCAAAAAATTTTGACACAAAAGTACTTCGAAAAAATTGTTAGACCCGAAAAAATTTTAACACAAAAAAACAACGAAAAATTTTGGGTACCAAAAAAATCTTCGAAAAATTTTGGGACCCAAAATATTTTGACCTAAAATAATTTTGACCTCAAAATAACTTTGAAAAATTTTGGGCCCAAAAAAAGTTTGACCCAAAAAAACTTCAAAAAATTTTGGGACCCAAAAAAACTTTGACAAATTTTGGGACCCAAAAAAACTTTGAAAAATTTTAAGACCAAAAAAATGTTGAGACACGAAAAATTTAGAAAAAATTTGGGACCTAAAAAAACTTTGAAAAATTTTGGGCCCAAAAAAATTTAGAAAAATTTATAGACCCAAAAAATGTTGACACAAAAAAACTCAGAATAGACAACAGAGGTTTTTGCACTTAAACCAATAATACCCGAACACTGAACAATACAATGGGCTGTATGGGTGTGATTTTTGCTATCTCACAGGTGAAGAACCCTATCCTTTCAGAAGACCAGAACTTGTTCTGAGGCAAAATCTGAGGCATCTGAGACAAAACAGTATGACCACCAGCTACTCCAGAACAGCCAGTCATGGGTGTAAAAGGCCAATCTGTATTGATGAGATTAAAAACGTTTTAGATGATTGATGGCTTTTTTCCAGAGAAAAAAACTTCGAAAAATTTTGGGACCCAAAAAAAATTCTAAAAATTTTGGGACCCAAAAAAAATTTGGACCCGAAAAGTTTTGACACAAAAAAACATCGAAAAATTTCGGAACCCAAAAAAACTTCGAAAAATTTCGGAACCCAAAAAAACATCGAAAAATTTCGGAACCCAAAAAAACTTCGAAAAATTTTGGGACCCAAAAAAACGTTGAAAAATTTTGCGACCTAAAAAATTTTGACATAAAATTAGTTAGAAAATTTTTTAGACCCGAACAAATTTTGACACAAAAAAACATCAAAAAATTTTGGGACCCAAAAAAATGTTGAAAAATTTTGGGCCCAAAACAGTTTGACCCAAAATCTTCTAAAAATTTTGAGACCCAAAAAAACTTTGAAAAATTTTAGACCGGAAAAAATTTTGGGATCAAAAAAAATTTTGACCTAAAATAATTTTGACCTCAAAATATCTTCGAAAAATTTTGCGCCCAAACAAAGTTTGACCCATAAAAACTTCAAAAAATTTTGACACAAAATTACTTCGAAAAATTTTTAGATCCGAAAAAATTTTGACACAAAAAAACATCGTAAAATTTCCGATCCCAAAAAAATCTTCGAAAAATTTTGGGACCCAAAATATTTTGACCTCAAAATATGTTCGAAAAATTTTAGGCCCAAAAAAAGTTTGAAAAATTTTAAGACCAAAAAAATGTTGAGACCCGAAAAAATTTAGAAAAATTTGGGACCCAAAAAAACTTTGAAAAATTTTGTGACCAAAAAAATTTAGAAAATTTTTTTGGCCCAAACAATTTTGACACAAAAAAACTCAGAATAGACAACAGAGGTTTTTGCACTTAAACCAATAATATCCGAACACTGAACAATTCAATGGGCTGTATGAGTGTGATTTTTGCTATCACACAGGTGAAAAACCCTATCCTTTCAGAAGACCAGAACTTGTTCTCAGGCAAAATCTGAGGCATCTGCGACAAAACAGTATGACCACCAAATACTCCAGAACAGCCAGTCACGGGTGTAAAAGGCCAATCTGTATTGATGAGATTAAAAACGTTTTAGATGATTGATTGCTTTTTTCCAGAGAAAAAAACTTCTAAAAATTTTGGGACCCAAAAAAACTTCTAAAAATTTTGGGACCCAAAAAAATTTGGACCCGAAAAAGTTTTGACACAAAAAAAACGGAAAATTTCGGAACCCGAAAAAACGTTGAAAAATTTTGCGACCTAAAAAATTTTGACATAAAATTAGTTAGAAAAATTTTTAGACCCGAAAAAATTTTGACACAAAAAAACATCAAAAAATTTTGGGACCTAAAAAAATTTTGACCTAAAATAACTTTGACTTCAAAATATCTTCGAAAAAGTTTGGGACCCAAAATAACTTTGAAAAATTTGGGCCCAAAAAAGTTTGACCCAAAAAAACTTCAAAAAATTTTGAGACCCAAAAACACTTTGAAAAATTTTAAGACCAAAAAAATGTTGAGACCCGAAAAAATTTAGAAAAAATTTGTATGGCTGTATGGGTGTGATTTTTGCTATCACACAGGTGAAGAACCCTATCCTTTCAGAAGACCAGAACTTGTTCTCAGGCAAAATCTGAGGCATCTGAGACAAAACAGTATGACCACCAGCTACTCCAGAACAGCCAGTCATGGGTGTAAAAGGCCAATCTGTATTGATGAGATTAAAAACGTTTTAGATGATTGATGGCTTTTTTCCAGAGTACCAACATAGTGTTTGTCTTGATGTGACTTGACAGTCGGTGATTATATGGCTGGATTCACCAAATCACAGCAAAAAGTGGTATATAGACAGAAAAAAAAATTGTTTTTGCTATTTACATGCTTCTTAAAGAAAATGTGAAACTATGTAATGTTAATGCAGCGGATATGGCTTTTAGGAAACTTGTTATCCAGTTTGAGGTGCTGTATGACACTGCAAAAGTGTCTTTTAATGTACATCTGCTGACACAAATTGCAGTTAGCCTTAGGAAATGGGGTCCTTTGTGGGCAACTTCCACCTTTTCTTCTGAGTTATTAAGTGGCACTCTTGTAAAGTACTTCAGTGGAACTACACATGTGCCTGTCCAGATTGTAAAGACATTCTTAGGTGGAAAAGTCTATATAAAAGGGGAGAAAAGCGCATAAAGAATGCAAACAATGATATCAAAGATCTCCTCTCTTAGCTTCTCTCAGCTTTAAAAAATTTTGTCCCAAAAAAACTTGAAAGAATTTTGTACCCAAAAAATTTTGACCCAAAAAAATCTCGAAATATTTTGGGACCCAAAAAAATCTTCGAAAAATTTTGGGACCCAAAAAAACGTTGCAAAATTTTGCGACCCAAAAAATTTTGACATGAAATTAGTTAGAAAAATTTTTAGACCCGAAAAAATTTTGACAAAAAAACATCGAAAAATTTTGGGACCCAAAAAAATTTTGACCTAAAATAACTTTGACTTCAAAATATCTTCGAAAAATTTGGGACCCAAAATAACTTTGAAAAATTTTGGGCCCAAAAAAGTTTGACCCAAAAAAACTTCAAAAAATGTTGAGACCCAAAAACACTTTGAAAAATTTTAGACCCGAAAAAATTTTGACACAAAAAAACTTCAAAAAATTTCGGAACCCAAAAAAATCTTCGAAAAAGTTTGGGACCCAAAAAAATTTTGACCTAAAATAATTTTGACCTCAAAATATCTTCGAAAAATTATTGGCTCAAAAAAAATTTGACCTAAAATAATTTTGACCTCAAAATATCTTCGAAAAATTTTGGGACCCAAAAAAACTTCGAAAAATTTTGGGACCCAAAAAAACTTTGAAAAATTTTGGGATCCAACAAAACTTTGAAAAATTTTTGGACCCAAAAAATTTTGACACAAAAATTCTCAGAATAGACAACAGAGGTTTTTGCACTAATACCAATAATACCCGAACACTGAACAATTCAATGGGCTGTATGGGTGTGATTTTTGCTATCACACAGGTGAAGGACCCAATCCTTTCAGTAGACCAGAACTTGTTCTCAGGCAAAATCTGAGGCATCTGAGACAAACCAGTATGACCACCAGCTACTCCAGATCAGCCAGTTATGAGTGAAAAAGGCCAATCTGTATTGATTAGATTAAAACGTTTTGGATGATTGATGGGTTTTTTTCCAGAGTACCAACATAGTGTTTGTCTTGATGTGTCTTGACAGTCAATGAATATATGGCTGGATTCACCAAATCACAGCAAAAATTTGTATATAGACAGAAAAACAAACACTGTTGGCCAAAAATTGCTCGCAGTCCAGCCTCCTGTAGAGTTCACCAGAACACCACAATCATTACATGATTGTAAATTTAGAGTGGAGGTAATTTCTTCTTTTCTTTTCATTGCAACTTCTAAATGGTTTTCTAATGAAGAATTTCTGTAATCATTTCTTTCTTTTAGTTTTTGCTATGCACATGCTTCTTAAAGAAAATGTGAAACTATTAACATTACATACTTTCATATTTTCTTGAAGAAGCATGTGCATAGCAAAAACTATTCCAGTACTACAAAAAAGATTCCAGTACTTCTTAATTGGAACACCATTTAGAAGTGGCAATGAATAGAAAAGAAGAACTGACCTCTACTCTGAAGCTTTCCAGAATGTACAATCATGTAATAATCGTAGTGTTCTGGTAAACTCTACAAAAATGTCTTTTTTTCTATCTATATATCACTTTTTGCTGTGATTTGGTGAATCCAGTCATATAATCACAGACTGTCGAGACAAACACTTTGTTGGTACTCTGGAAAAAAGCCATCAATCATCCAAAACGTTTTTAATTTCATCAATACAGATTGGCCTTTTACACTCATGACTGGCTGATCTGGAGTAGCTGGTGGTCATACTGTTTTGTCTCAGATGCCTCAGATTTTGCCTGAGAAGAAGTTCTGGTCTTCTGAAAGGATTTGGGTCTTAAAATTTTTCGAAGTTTTTTTGGGTCCCAAAATTTTTCAAAGTTTTTTTGGGTCCCAAAATTTTTCAAAGTTTTTTTGGGTCAAAAAATTTTCGGGTTTCAAAATTTTTCAAAGTTATTTTGGGTCCCAAAATTTTTAGGGTCCCAAAATTTTCAAGTTTGTTTGGGTCAAAATGTTTTTGGGTCCCAAAATTTTTCGAAGTGTTTTTGGGTCCCAAAATTTTTCAAAGTTTTTTTGGGTCCCAAAATTTTTCAAAGTTTTTTTGGGTCCCAAAATTTTTCAAAATGTTTTTGGGTCCCAAAATTTTTCGAAGTGTTTTTGGGTCAAAATTTTTTGGGTCCCAAAATTTTTCAAAGTTTTTTTGGGTCCCAAAATTTTTCAAAGTTTTTTTGGGTCCCAAAATTTTTCAAAGTTTTTTTGGGTCCCAAAATTTTTAAGGTCCCAAAATTTTCAAGTTTTTTTGGGTCAAAATGTTTTTGGGCCCAACATTTTTCAAAGTTTTTTTGGGTCAAAATTATTTTGGGTCCTAAATTTTTTCGAAATTTATTTGGGTCAAAATTATTTTGGGCCAAATTTTTTTCAAATTTTTTTTTGAGTCCCAAAATTTTTCGAAGTTTTTTTGGGTCGAAATTTTTTAGGGTCTCAAAATTTTTCTAAATTTTTTCGCGTCTCAAAATTTTTTTGGGCTCAAAATTTTTTGAAGTTTATTTGGGTCAAAATTATTTTGGGTTCCAAATTTTTTCGAAGTTTTTTTGGGTCAAATTTTTTTAAAACAAAAATTTTTTCAAAGTTTGTTTGGATCCCAAAATTTTTTGAAGTTATTTTAGGTCCCAAAATTTTTCGAAGTATTTTTGGGTCAAATTTTTTTCGGATCTCAAAATTTTTCACATTTTTTTTAGGTCAAAATTGTTTTTTTTTTGTTTCCCAAAATTTTTCAAAGATTTTATCGGGTCTCACAAATTTTTGGTTTCATGGGTCAATATTTTTTGGGTCCCAAAATTTTTCAAAGTTTTTTTGGGTCCCAAAATTTTTCAAAGTTTTTTTGGGTCAAAATGTTTTTGGGCCCAACATTTTTCAAAGTTTTTTTGGGTCAAAATTATTTTGGGTCCTAAATTTTTTCGAAATTTATTTGGGTCAAAATTATTTTGGGCCAAATTTTTTTCAAATTTTTTTTTGAGTCCCAAAATTTTTCGAAGTTTTTTTGGGTCGAAATTTTTTAGGGTCTCAAAATTTTTCTAAATTTTTTCGCGTCTCAAAATTTTTTTGGGCTCAAAATTTTTTGAAGTTTATTTGGGTCAAAATTATTTTGGGTTCCAAATTTTTTCGAAGTTTTTTTGGGTCAAATTTTTTTAAAACAAAAATTTTTTCAAAGTTTGTTTGGATCCCAAAATTTTTTGAAGTTATTTTAGGTCCCAAAATTTTTCGAAGTATTTTTGGGTCAAATTTTTTTCGGATCTCAAAATTTTTCACATTTTTTTTAGGTCAAAATTGTTTTTTTTTTGTTTCCCAAAATTTTTCAAAGATTTTATCGGGTCTCACAAATTTTTGGTTTCATGGGTCAATATTTTTTGGGTCCCAAAATTTTTCAAAGTTTTTTTGGGTCCCAAAATTTTTCAAAGTTTTTTTGGGTCCCAAAATTTTTCAAAGTTTTTTTGGGTCCCAAAATTTTTCGAAGTTTTTTTGGGTCGAAATTTTTTAGGGTCTCAAAATTTTTCTAAATTTTTTCGCGTCTCAAAATTTTTTTGGGCTCAAAATTTTTTGAAGTTTATTTGGGTCAAAATTATTTTGGGTTCCAAATTTTTTCGAAGTTTTTTTTGGGTCAAATTTTTTTAAAACAAAAATTTTTTCAAAGTTTGTTTGGATCCCAAAATTTTTTGAAGTTATTTTAGGTCCCAAAATTTTTCGAAGTATTTTTGGGTCAAATTTTTTTCGGATCTCAAAATTTTTCACATTTTTTTTAGGTCAAAATTGTTTTTTTTTGTTTCCCAAAATTTTTCAAAGATTTTATCGGGTCTCACAATTTTTTGGTTTCATGGGTCAATATTTTTTGGGTCCCAAAATTTTTCAAAGTTTTTTTGGGTCCCAAAATTTTTCAAAGTTTTTTTGGGTCCCAAAATTTTTCAAAGTTTTTTTGGGTCCCAAAATTTTTCGAAGTTTTTTTGGGTCGAAATTTTTTAGGGTCTCAAAATTTTTCTAAATTTTTTCGCGTCTCAAAATTTTTTTGGGCTCAAAATTTTTTGAAGTTTATTTGGGTCAAAATTATTTTGGGTTCCAAATTTTTTCGAAGTTTTTTTGGGTCAAATTTTTTTAAAACAAAAATTTTTTCAAAGTTTGTTTGGATCCCAAAATTTTTTGAAGTTATTTTAGGTCCCAAAATTTTTCGAAGTATTTTTGGGTCAAATTTTTTTCGGATCTCAAAATTTTTCACATTTTTTTTAGGTCAAAATTGTTTTTTTTTTGTTTCCCAAAATTTTTCAAAGATTTTATCGGGTCTCACAAATTTTTGGTTTCATGGGTCAATATTTTTTGGGTCCCAAAATTTTTCAAAGTTTTTTTGGGTCCCAAAATTTTTCAAAGTTTTTTTGGGTCCCAAAATTTTTCGAAGTTTTTTTGGGTCGAAATTTTTTAGGGTCTCAAAATTTTTCTAAATTTTTTCGCGTCTCAAAATTTTTTTGGGCTCAAAATTTTTTGAAGTTTATTTGGGTCAAAATTATTTTGGGTTCCAAATTTTTTCAAAGTTTTTTTGGGTCAAATTTTTTTAAAACAAAAATTTTTTCAAAGTTTGTTTGGATCCCAAAATTTTTTGAAGTTATTTTAGGTCCCAAAATTTTTCGAAGTATTTTTGGGTCAAATTTTTTTCGGATCTCAAAATTTTTCACATTTTTTTTAGGTCAAAATTGTTTTTTTTTTGTTTCCCAAAATTTTTCAAAGATTTTATCGGGTCTCACAATTTTTTGGTTTCATGGGTCAATATTTTTTGGGTCCCAAAATTTTTCAAAGTTTTTTTGGGTCCCAAAATTTTTCAAAGTTTTTTTGGGTCCCAAAATTTTTCAAAGTTTTTTTGGGTCCCAAAATTTTTCAAAGTTTTTTTGGGTCCCAAAATTTTTCAAAGTTTTTTTGGGTCCCAAAATTTTTCAAAGTTTTTTTGGGTCCCAAAATTTTTTCGAAGTTTTTTTGGGTCAAAATTATTTTGGGTCCTAAATTTTTTCGAAATTTATTTGGGTCAAAATGTTTTTGGGCCAAAATTTTTTCAAAGTTTTTTTGGGTCCCAAAATTTTTCAATGTTTTTTTGGGTCAAAATTTTTTGAAGTTTATTTGGGTCAAAATTTTTTCGAAGTTTTTTTGGGTCAAAATTATTTTGGGTCCTAAATTTTTTCGAAATTTATTTGGGTCAAAATGTTTTTGGGCCAAAATTTTTTCAAAGTTTTTTTGGGTCCCAAAATTTTTCAAAGTTTTTTTGGTTCCAAATTTTTTGAAGTTTATTTGGGTCAAAATTATTTTTGGTTCCAAATTTTTTCAAACTTTTTTTGGGTCAAATTTTTTTTAAAACAAAAATTGTTCAGTTTGTTTGGGTCCCAAAAGTTTTTGAAGTTTTTTTGGGTCAAAATTTTTTTGGGTCCCAAAATTTTTCGAAGTTTTTTTGGGTCAAAAGTTTTTGGGTCCCAAAATTTTTCAAAGTTTTTTTGGATCCCAAAATTTTTTGAAGTTTTTTTAGGTCCCAAAATTTTTCGAAGTGTTTTTGGGTCAAAAATTTTTCGGATCTCAAAATTTTTCAAAGTTTTTTTTAGGTCAAAATTGTTTTTTTTTTTTTTTTGGGTCCCAAAATTTTTCAAAGATTTTATCGGGTCTCAAATTTTTTTGGTTTCATGGGTCAATATTTTTGGGTCCCAAAATTTTTCAAAGTTTTTTTGGGTCCCAAAATTTTTCAAAGTTTTTTTGGTCAAAATTTTTTCGAAGTTTTTTTCGGTCAAAATTTTTTCGAAGTTTTTTTGGGTCAAAATTATTTTGGGTCCTAAATTTTTTCGAAATTTATTTGGGTCAAAATGTTTTTGGGCCAAAATTTTTTCAAAGTTTTTTTTGGGTCCCAATATTTTTCGAAGTTTTTTTAGGTCAAAATTGTTTAGGGTCCTAAATTTTTTCGAAATTTATTTGGGTCAAAATATTTTTGGGCCAAAATTTTTTCAAAGTTGTTTTGGGTCCCAAAATTTTTCAAAGTTTTTTTGGGTCAAAATTATTTTTGGTTCCAAAATTTTTTCAAACTTTTTTTGGGTCCCAAAATTTTTCAAAGTTTTTTTGGGTCAAAATTTTTTCGAAGTTTTTTTAGGTCAAAATTGTTTAGGGTCCTAAATTTTTTCGAAATTTATTTGGGTCAAAATATTTTTGGGCCAAAATTTTTCAAAGTTTTTTTGGGTCAAATTTTTTTTAAAACAAAAATTGTTCAGTTTGTTTGGGTCCCAAAAATTTTCGAAGGTTTTTTGGGTTAAAATTATTTTGGGTCCCAAAAGTTTTTCGAAGTTTTTTTGGGTCAAAATTTTTGTTGGTCCCAAAACTTTTCAAAGATTTTTTGGGTCTCAAAATTTTTCAAATTTTTTTCGGGAATCAAATTTTTTTTGGGCCCATTATTTTTCTACGTTTTTTTGGGTCCCAAAATTTTCCGACGTTTTTTTGGGTCAAAATTATTTTGTGTCCCAAAATTTTTTTGCGCCCAAAATTTTTCAAAGTTTTTTTGGGTCGCAAAATTTTTCTACGTTTTTTTGGGTCAAAATTTTTTGGGTCACAAAATTTTTCAAAGATTTTTTGAGGTCAAATTTTTTCGGGTCCCAAAAATTTCCCGAAGATTTTTTAAGGTCAAAATTTTTTTGGGTCCCAAAATTTGTTGAAGATTTTTTTGGGTCCCGAAATTTTTCGATGTTTTTTTGGGTCAAAATGTTTTGGGTCCCAAAATTTTTCAAAGTTTTTTTGGATCCCAAAATTTTTTGAAGTTTTTTTAGGTCCAAATTGTTTTTTTTTTTTTTTTTTTGGGGTCCCAAAATTTTTCAAAGATTTTATCGGGTCTCAAATTTTTTTGGTTTCATGGGTCAATATTTTTGGGTCCCAAAATTTTTCAAAGTTTTTTTGGGTCCCAAAATTTTTCAAAGTTTTTTTGGTCAAAATTTTTTCGAAGTTTTTTTCGGTCAAAATTTTTTCGAAGTTTTTTTGGGTCAAAATTATTTTGGGTCCTAAATTTTTTCGAAATTTATTTGGGTCAAAATGTTTTTGGGCCAAAATTTTTCAAAGTTTTTTTGGGTCCCAAAATTTTTCAAAATGTTTTTGGGTCCCAAAATTTTTCGAAGTGTTTTTGGGTCAAAATTTTTTGGGTCCCAAAATTTTTCAAAGTTTTTTTGGGTCCCAAAATTTTTCAAAGTTTTTTTGGGTCCCAAAATTTTTAAGGTCCCAAAATTTTCAAGTTTTTTTGGGTCAAAATGTTTTTGGGCCCAACATTTTTCAAAGTTTTTTTGGGTCAAAATTATTTTGGGTCCTAAATTTTTTCGAAATTTATTTGGGTCAAAATTATTTTGGGCCAAATTTTTTTCAAATTTTTTTTTGAGTCCCAAAATTTTTCGAAGTTTTTTTGGGTCGAAATTTTTTAGGGTCTCAAAATTTTTCTAAATTTTTTCGCGTCTCAAAATTTTTTTGGGCTCAAAATTTTTTGAAGTTTATTTGGGTCAAAATTATTTTGGGTTCCAAATTTTTTCGAAGTTTTTTTGGGTCAAATTTTTTTAAAACAAAAATTTTTTCAAAGTTTGTTTGGATCCCAAAATTTTTTGAAGTTATTTTAGGTCCCAAAATTTTTCGAAGTATTTTTGGGTCAAATTTTTTTCGGATCTCAAAATTTTTCACATTTTTTTTAGGTCAAAATTGTTTTTTTTTTGTTTCCCAAAATTTTTCAAAGATTTTATCGGGTCTCACAATTTTTTGGTTTCATGGGTCAATATTTTTTGGGTCCCAAAATTTTTCAAAGTTTTTTTGGGTCCCAAAATTTTTCAAAGTTTTTTTGGGTCCCAAAATTTTTCAAAGTTTTTTTGGGTCCCAAAATTTTTCAAAGTTTTTTTGGGTCCCAAAATTTTTCAAAGTTTTTTTGGGTCCCAAAATTTTTCAAAGTTTTTTTGGGTCCCAAAATTTTTTCGAAGTTTTTTTGGGTCAAAATTATTTTGGGTCCTAAATTTTTTCGAAATTTATTTGGGTCAAAATGTTTTTGGGCCAAAATTTTTTCAAAGTTTTTTGGGTCCCAAAATTTTTCAATGTTTTTTTGGGTCAAAATTTTTTGAAGTTTATTTGGGTCAAAATTTTTTCGAAGTTTTTTTGGGTCAAAATTATTTTGGGTCCTAAATTTTTTCGAAATTTATTTGGGTCAAAATGTTTTTGGGCCAAAATTTTTTCAAAGTTTTTTTGGGTCCCAAAATTTTTCAAAGTTTTTTTGGTTCCAAATTTTTTGAAGTTTATTTGGGTCAAAATTATTTTTGGTTCCAAATTTTTTCAAACTTTTTTTGGGTCAAATTTTTTTTAAAACAAAAATTGTTCAGTTTGTTTGGGTCCCAAAAGTTTTTGAAGTTTTTTTGGGTCAAAATTTTTTTGGGTCCCAAAATTTTTCGAAGTTTTTTTGGGTCAAAATTTTTTGGGTCCCAAAATTTTTCAAAGTTTTTTTGGATCCCAAAATTTTTTGAAGTTTTTTTAGGTCCCAAAATTTTTCGAAGTGTTTTTGGGTCAAAAATTTTTCGGATCTCAAAATTTTTCAAAGTTTTTTTTAGGTCAAAATTGTTTTTTTTTTTTTTTTTTTTGGGTCCCAAAATTTTTCAAAGATTTTATCGGGTCTCAAATTTTTTTGGTTTCATGGGTCAATATTTTTGGGTCCCAAAATTTTTCAAAGTTTTTTTGGGTCCCAAAATTTTTCAAAGTTTTTTTGGTCAAAATTTTTTCGAAGTTTTTTTCGGTCAAAATTTTTTCGAAGTTTTTTTGGGTCAAAATTATTTTGGGTCCTAAATTTTTTCGAAATTTATTTGGGTCAAAATGTTTTTGGGCCAAAATTTTTTCAAAGTTTTTTTTGGGTCCCAATATTTTTCGAAGTTTTTTTAGGTCAAAATTGTTTAGGGTCCTAAATTTTTTCGAAATTTATTTGGGTCAAAATATTTTTGGGCCAAAATTTTTTCAAAGTTGTTTTGGGTCCCAAAATTTTTCAAAGTTTTTTTGGGTCAAAATTATTTTTGGTTCCAAAATTTTTCAAAGTTTTTTTGGGTCAAATTTTTTTTAAAACAAAAATTGTTCAGTTTGTTTGGGTCCCAAAAATTTTCGAAGGTTTTTTGGGTTAAAATTATTTTGGGTCCCAAAATTTTTCGAAGTTTTTTTGGGTCAAAATTTTTGTTGGTCCCAAAACTTTTCAAAGATTTTTTGGGTCTCAAAATTTTTCAAATTTTTTTCGGGAATCAAATTTTTTTTGGGCCCATTATTTTTCTACGTTTTTTTGGGTCCCAAAATTTTCCGACGTTTTTTTGGGTCAAAATTATTTTGTGTCCCAAAATTTTTTTGCGCCCAAAATTTTTCAAAGTTTTTTTGGGTCGCAAAATTTTTCTACGTTTTTTTGGGTCAAAATTTTTTGGGTCTCAAAATTTTTCAAAGATTTTTTGAGGTCAAATTTTTTCGGGTCCCAAAAATTTCCCGAAGATTTTTTAAGGTCAAAATTTTTTTGGGTCCCAAAATTTGTTGAAGATTTTTTTGGGTCCCGAAATTTTTCGATGTTTTTTTGGGTCAAAATGTTTTGGGTCCCAAAATTTTTCAAAGTTTTTTTGGATCCCAAAATTTTTCAAAGTTTTTTTAGGTCCAAATTGTTTTTTTTTTTTTTTTTTTGGGTCCCAAAATTTTTCAAAGATTTTATCGGGTCTCAAATTTTTTTGGTTTCATGGGTCAATATTTTTGGGTCCCAAAATTTTTCAAAGTTTTTTTGGGTCCCAAAATTTTTCAAAGTTTTTTTGGTCAAAATTTTTTCGAAGTTTTTTTCGGTCAAAATTTTTTCGAAGTTTTTTTGGGTCAAAATTATTTTGGGTCCTAAATTTTTTCGAAATTTATTTGGGTCAAAATGTTTTTGGGCCAAAATTTTTCAAAGTTTTTTTGGGTCCCAAAATTTTTCAAAATGTTTTTGGGTCCCAAAATTTTTCGAAGTGTTTTTGGGTCAAAATTTTTTGGGTCCCAAAATTTTTCAAAGTTTTTTTGGGTCCCAAAATTTTTCAAAGTTTTTTTGGGTCCCAAAATTTTTAAGGTCCCAAAATTTTCAAGTTTTTTTGGGTCAAAATGTTTTTGGGCCCAACATTTTTCAAAGTTTTTTTGGGTCAAAATTATTTTGGGTCCTAAATTTTTTCGAAATTTATTTGGGTCAAAATTATTTTGGGCCAAATTTTTTTCAAATTTTTTTTTGAGTCCCAAAATTTTTCGAAGTTTTTTTGGGTCGAAATTTTTTAGGGTCTCAAAATTTTTCTAAATTTTTTCGCGTCTCAAAATTTTTTTGGGCTCAAAATTTTTTGAAGTTTATTTGGGTCAAAATTATTTTGGGTTCCAAATTTTTTCGAAGTTTTTTTGGGTCAAATTTTTTTAAAACAAAAATTTTTTCAAAGTTTGTTTGGATCCCAAAATTTTTTGAAGTTATTTTAGGTCCCAAAATTTTTCGAAGTATTTTTGGGTCAAATTTTTTTCGGATCTCAAAATTTTTCACATTTTTTTTAGGTCAAAATTGTTTTTTTTTTTGTTTCCCAAAATTTTTCAAAGATTTTATCGGGTCTCACAATTTTTTGGTTTCATGGGTCAATATTTTTTGGGTCCCAAAATTTTTCAAAGTTTTTTTGGGTCCCAAAATTTTTCAAAGTTTTTTTGGGTCCCAAAATTTTTCAAAGTTTTTTTGGGTCCCAAAATTTTTCAAAGTTTTTTTGGGTCCCAAAATTTTTTCGAAGTTTTTTTGGGTCAAAATTATTTTGGGTCCTAAATTTTTTCGAAATTTATTTGGGTCAAAATGTTTTTGGGCCAAAATTTTTTCAAAGTTTTTTTGGGTCCCAAAATTTTTCAATGTTTTTTTGGGTCAAAATTTTTTGAAGTTTATTTGGGTCAAAATTTTTTCGAAGTTTTTTTGGGTCAAAATTATTTTGGGTCCTAAATTTTTTCGAAATTTATTTGGGTCAAAATGTTTTTGGGCCAAAATTTTTTCAAAGTTTTTTTGGGTCCCAAAATTTTTCAAAGTTTTTTTGGTTCCAAATTTTTTGAAGTTTATTTGGGTCAAAATTATTTTTGGTTCCAAATTTTTTCAAAGTTTTTTTGGGTCAAATTTTTTTTAAAACAAAAATTGTTCAGTTTGTTTGGGTCCCAAAAGTTTTTGAAGTTTTTTTGGGTCAAAATTTTTTTGGGTCCCAAAATTTTTCGAAGTTTTTTTGGGTCAAAATTTTTTGGGTCCCAAAATTTTTCAAAGTTTTTTTGGATCCCAAAATTTTTTGAAGTTTTTTTAGGTCCCAAAATTTTTCGAAGTGTTTTTGGGTCAAAATCTTTTCGGATCTCAAAATTTTTCAAAGTTTTTTTTAGGTCAAAATTGGTTTTTTTTTTTTTTTTTTGGGTCCCAAAATTTTTCAAAGATTTTATCGGGTCTCAAATTTTTTTGGTTTCATGGGTCAATATTTTTGGGTCCCAAAATTTTTCAAAGTTTTTTTGGGTCCCAAAATTTTTCAAAGTTTTTTTGGGTCCCAAAATTTTTCAAAGTTTTTTTGGGTCCCAAAATTTTTCAAAGTTTTTTTGGGTCCCAAAATTTTTCAAAGTTTTTTTGGGTCCCAAAATTTTTTCTAAGTTTTTTTGGGTCAAAATTATTTTGGGTCCTAAATTTTTTCGAAATTTATTTGGGTCAAAATGTTTTTGGGCCAAAATTTTTTCAAAGTTTTTTTGGGTCCCAAAATTTTTCAATGTTTTTTTGGGTCAAAATTTTTTGAAGTTTATTTGGGTCAAAATTTTTTCGAAGTTTTTTTGGGTCAAAATTATTTTGGGTCCTAAATTTTTTCGAAATTTATTTGGGTCAAAATGTTTTTGGGCCAAAATTTTTTCAAAGTTTTTTTGGGTCCCAAAATTTTTCAAAGTTTTTTTGGTTCCAAATTTTTTGAAGTTTATTTGGGTCAAAATTATTTTTGGTTCCAAATTTTTTCAAAGTTTTTTTGGGTCAAATTTTTTTTAAAACAAAAATTGTTCAGTTTGTTTGGGTCCCAAAAGTTTTTGAAGTTTTTTTGGGTCAAAATTTTTTTGGGTCCCAAAATTTTTCGAAGTTTTTTTGGGTCAAAATTTTTTGGGTCCCAAAATTTTTCAAAGTTTTTTTGGATCCCAAAATTTTTTGAAGTTTTTTTAGGTCCCAAAATTTTTCGAAGTGTTTTTGGGTCAAAATCTTTTCGGATCTCAAAATGTTTCAAAGTTTTTTTTAGGTCAAAATTGGTTTTTTTTTTTTTTTTTTGGGTCCCAAAATTTTTCAAAGATTTTATCGGGTCTCAAATTTTTTTGGTTTCATGGGTCAATATTTTTGGGTCCCAAAATTTTTCAAAGTTTTTTTGGGTCCCAAAATTTTTCAAAGTTTTTTTGGTCAAAATTTTTTCGAAGTTTTTTTCGGTCAAAATTTTTTCGAAGTTTTTTTGGGTCAAAATTATTTTGGGTCCTAAATTTTTTCGAAATTTATTTGGGTCAAAATGTTTTTGGGCCAAAATTTTTTCAAAGTTTTTTTGGGTCCCAATATTTTTCGAAGTTTTTTTTAGGTCAAAATTGTTTAGGGTCCTAAATTTTTTCGAAATTTATTTGGGTCAAAATATTTTTGGGCCAAAATTTTTTCAAAGTTGTTTTGGGTCCCAAAATTTTTCAAAGTTTTTTTGGGTCAAAATTATTTTTGGTTCCAAAATTTTTTCAAACTTTTTTTGGGTCCCAAAATTTTTCAAAGTTTTTTTGGGTCAAAATTTTTTCGAAGTTTTTTTAGGTCAAAATTGTTTAGGGTCCTAAATTTTTTCGAAATTTATTTGGGTCAAAATATTTTTGGGCCAAAATTTTTTCAAAGTTGTTTTGGGTCCCAAAATTTTTCAAAGTTTTTTTGGGTCAAAATTATTTTTGGTTCCAAAATTTTTCAAAGTTTTTTTGGGTCAAATTTTTTTTAAAACAAAAATTGTTCAGTTTGTTTGGGTCCCAAAAGTTTTTGAAGTTTTTTTGGGTCAAAATTTTTTTGGGTCCCAAAAATTTTCGAAGGTTTTTTGGGTCAAAATTATTTTGGGTCCCAAAATTTTTCGAAGTTTTTTTGGGTCAAAATTTTTGTTGGTCCCAAAACTTTTCAAAGATTTTTTGGGTCTCAAAATTTTTCGAATTTTTTTCGGGAATCAAATTTTTTTTGGGCCCATTATTTTTCTACGTTTTTTTGGGTCCCAAAATTTTTCGACGTTTTTTTGGGTCAAAATTATTTTGTGTCCCAAAATTTTTTTGCGCCCAAAATTTTTCAAAGTTCTTTTGGGTCGCAAAATTTTTCTACGTTTTAATTGGGTCAAAATTTTTTGGGTCTCAAAATTTTTCAAAGATTTTTTGAGGTCAAATTTTTTCGGGTTCCAAAAATTTCCCGAAGATTTTTTAAGGTCAAAATTTTTTTGGGTCCCAAAATTTGTTGAAGATTTTTTTGGGTCCCGAAATTTTTCGATGTTTTTTGGGTCCCAAAATTTTTCAAAGTTTTTTTGGGTCCCAAAATTTTTCAAAGTTTTTTTGGGTCCCTAGATCTTTCAAAGTTTTTTTGGGTCCCAAAATTTTTCAAAGTTTTTTTTGGGTCCCAAAATTTTTAGGTCCCAAAATTTTCAAAGTTTTTTTGGGTCAAAATGTTTTTGAGCCAAAATTTTTTCAAAGTTTTTTTTGGGTCCCAATATTTTTTGAAGTTTTTTTGGGTCAAAACTTTTTAGGGTCTCAAAATTTTTCGCTTCTCAAAAGTTTTTTTTGGCTCAAAATTTTTTGAAGTTTATTTGGGTCAAAATTATATTTGGTTCCAAATTTTTTTTTGGGTCAAAAATTTTTCGGATTTCAAAATTTTTCAAAGTTTTTTTGGGTCAAAATTGTTTTTTTTTTTGTTTTGTTTTTTTGGGTCGCAAAATTTTTCCAATTTTTTGGGGTCCCAAAACTTTTCGAAGTTTTTTTGGGTCCCAAAATTTTTCAAAGTTTTTTTGGGTCAAAAATATTTCGGGTCCCAAAATTTTTCAAAGTTTTTTTGTGTCCCAAAATTTTTCAAAGTTTTTTTGGGTCAAAATTTTTTCAAAGTTTTTCGCTTCTCAAAAGTTTTTTTTGGCTCAAAATTTTTTGAAGTTTATTTGGGTCAAAATTATATTTGGTTCCAAATTTTTTCGAAGTTTTTTTTTTTTAGTTTTTTTGGGTCAAAAATTTTTCGGATTTCAAAATTTTTCAAAGTTTTTTTGGGTCAAAATTGTTTTTTTTTTGTTTTGTTTTTTTGGGTCGCAAAAGTTTTCCAATTTTTTGGGGTCCCAAAACTTTTCGAAGTTTTTTTGGGTCCCAAAATTTTTCAAAGTTTTTTTGGGTCAAAAATATTTCGGGTCCCAAAATTTTTCAAAGTTTTTTTGTGTCCCAAAATTTTTCAAAGTTTTTTTGGGTCAAAATTTTTTCAAAGTTTTTCGCTTCTCAAAAGTTTTTTTTGGCTCAAAATTTTTTGAAGTTTATTTGGGTCAAAATTATATTTGGTTCCAAATTTTTTCGAAGTTTTTTTTTTTTAGTTTTTTTGGGTCAAAAATTTTTCGGATTTCAAAATTTTTCAAAGTTTTTTTGGGTCAAAATTGTTTTTTTTTTGTTTTGTTTTTTTGGGTCGCAAAAGTTTTCCAATTTTTTGGGGTCCCAAAACTTTTCGAAGTTTTTTTGGGTCCCAAAATTTTTCAAAGTTTTTTTGGGTCAAAAATATTTCGGGTCCCAAAATTTTTCAAAGTTTTTTTGTGTCCCAAAATTTTTCAAAGTTTTTTTGGGTCAAAATTTTTTCAAAGTTTTTTTGGGTCAAAATTATTTTTGGTCCTAAATTTTTTCTAAATTTATTTGGGTCAAAATGTTTTTGGGCCAAAATTTTTTCAAAGTTTTTTTTGGGTCCCAATATTTTTTGAAGTTTTTTTGGGTCAAAACTTGTTAGGGTCTCAAAATTTTTCTAAAATTTTTCGCTTCTCAAAAGTTTTTTTTGGCTCAAAATTTTTTGAAGTTTATTTGGGTCAAAATTATATTTGGTTCCAAATTTTTTCGAAGTTTTTTTTTTAGTTTTTTTGGGTCAAAAATTTTTCGGATTTCAAAAATTTTCAAAGTTATTTTGGGTGAAAATGTTTTTGGGCCCAAAATTGTTCAAAGTTTTTTTGGGTCAAAATTTTTTCGAAGTTTTTTTTGGGTCAAAATTATTTTGGGTCCTAAATTTTTTCAAAATTTATTTGGGTCAAAATTTTTTTGGGCCCAAATTTTTTCAAAGTTTTTTTTGGGTCCCAAAATTTTTCGAAGTTTTTTTGGGTCAAAATTTTTTAGGGTCTCAAAATTTTTCTAAATTTTTTCGCGTCTCAAAATTTTTTTGGGCTCAAAATTTTTTGAAATTTATTTGGGTCAAAATTATTTTGGGTTCCAAATTTTTTCGAAGTTTTTTTGGGTCAAATTTTTTTAAAAACAAAAATTTTTCAAAGTTTGTTTGGATCCCAAAATTTTTCGAAATTTTTTTAGGTCCCAAAATTTTTCAAAGTGTTTTTGGGTCAAATTTTTTTCGGATCTCAAAATTTTTTTTAGGTCAAAATTGTTTTTTTTGTTGTTTTTTTGGGTCCCAACATTTTTCGAAGATTTCTTTGGGCCCCGAAAATGTTCAATGTTTTTTTGGGTCAAAATTTATTCGGGTCTCAAAAATTTTCGAAGTTTTTTTGTGTTTGTGATTTTTCGGTCCCAAAATTTTTCAGTTTCTTGGGTCAACATTTTTTGGGTTCCAAAATGTTCAATTTTTTTGGGGTCCCAAAATTTTTAAAAGATTTTTTGGGTCAAAATTTTTTAGGGTTTCAAAATTTTTCTAAATTTTTTTTGGGTGAAAATGTTTCAATTGCTGTTCTAAAGCTGAGAGAAGAGATCTTTGCATTGTTTATGCACTTTTCTCCCCTTTTAGATAGACTTTTCCACCTAAGAATGTCTTTACAATCTAAACAGCCACATGTGTAGTTCCACTGAAGTACTTCACAAGAGTGCCATTTAATGACTCAGAAGAAAATGTGGAAGTTGCCCACAAAGGACCCCACTTCCTAAGGCTAACTGCAATGTGTGTCAGCAGGTGTACATTAAAAGACACTTTTGCAGTGTCATACAGCACCTCAAACCGGATGACAAATTTCCTAAAAAACATTTTCGCTGCATTAACATTACATAGTTTCACATCTTCTTTAAGAAGCATGTGCATAGCAAAAACTGAAAGAAAGAGATGATTACAGAACTTCTTAATTAGAAAACCATTTAGAAGTCGCAATGAATAAAAAAGAAGAAATGACCTCCACTCTACATTTACGGTCATGTAATGATTGTGGTGTTCTGGTGAACTCTACAGGAGGCTGAACTGCGAGCATTTTTTGCCCAACAATGTTTGTTTTTCTGTCTATATACCACTTTTTGCTGTGATTTGGTGAATCCAGCCATATAATCACCAACTGTCGAGTCACATCAAGACAAACACTATGTTGGTACTCTGGAAAAAAGCCATCAATCATATAAAACGTTTTTAATCTCATCAATACAGATTGGCCTTTTACACCCATGACTGGCTGTTCTGGAGTAGCTGGTGGTCATACTGTTTTGTCTCAGATGTCAGATTTTGCCTGAGAACAAGTTCTGGTCTTCTGAAAGGATAGGGTCCTTCACCTGTGTGATAGAAAAAATCACACCCACACAGCCCATTGAATTGATCACTGTTCTGGTATTATTGGTATTAGTGCAAAAACCTTTGTTGTGTATTCTGAGTTTTTTTGTGTCAAAATTTTTTGGGTCTAAATATTTTTCTAAATATTTTCGGGTCTCAAAATGTTTTTGAGACCAAATTTTTTGAAGATTTTTTTGGGTCCCGAAATTTTTGGTTGATTTTTGGGTCAAAATTTTTTCGGGTCTCAAAGTTTTTTTGGTCAAAATGTTTTAATTGCTGTTCTGAAGCTGAGAGAAGAGATCTTTGATATCATTGTTTGCATTCTTTATGCACTTTTCTTCCCGTTTAGACACTTTGTTACTAGACCACCATTAAAGGCTTTCAGTGGCAAGGTTGTGCGTATCGCACTCTGTTTAGAAGCAGTGCCAAAGACCCTTACGCACTGAGATATTCAGATTTGGTAGTGATTCACAGTTTTTTGGATCCCGAAATTATGTTCACCCGTGTGTAAAATGTAGTAAAGTGTCTTTTCAGACGGTTTAAGCTGAGAAAATTCGTTTGCATATAGTTTTGAACTGAAAACATCTTTTTCGATCAGAAATTAGTTTTTAAGAACGAAACACATTTTAGCTGTGTTCAGACGGTTTAAGCTGAGAAAAGCCGTTTGCGTATAGTTTTGAGCTCCTCTCTCACTCCTAACAGCGATAAACTGCTTCAAGTGTTGTTTTGAACTGAAAACATCTTTTTCGATCAAAAATGAGTTTTTACGAAGGAAAACACATTTCAGCTGTGTAAAATGCACTACCATCGTGTAATAAACTTTTCTTAGTTGTTTTGGTTCACCTGTGTGTTAAATGTAGTAAAGTGTGTTTTCAGACGGTTTAAACTGAGAAAATTCGTTTGCGTATAGTTTTGAACTGAAAACATCTTTTTCGATCAGAAATTAGTTTTTACGAAGGAAAACACATTTTAGCTGTGTAAAATGCACTACCATCGTGTAATAAACTTTTTCTTAGTTGTTTTGGTTCACCTGTGTGTTAAATGTAGTAAAGTGTGTTTTCAGACGGTTTAAACTGAGAAAATTCGTTTGCGTATAGTTTTGAACTGAAAACATCTTTTTCGATCAGAAATTAGTTTTTACGAAGGAAAACACATTTAAGCTGTGTAAAATGCACTACCATCGTGTAATAAACTTTTCTTAGTTTTTTTGGTTCACCTGTGTGTTGAATGTAGTAAAGTGTGTTTTCAGACGGTTTAAGCTGAGAAAAGCCGTTTGCGTATAGTTTTGAACTGAAAACATCTTTTTCGATCAGAAATGAGTTTTTAAGAAGAAAAACACGTTTTAGCTGTGTAAAATGAACTAACATCGTTTCTGAAGTGGTTAGGTTCACCCGTGTGTTAAATGTAGTAAAGTGTGTTTTCAGACGGTTTAAGCTGAGAAAAGCCGTTTGCGTATAGTTTTGAGCTCCTCTCTCACTCCTAACAGCGATAAACTGCTTCAAGTGTTGTTTTGAACTGAAAACATCTTTTTCGATCAAAAATTAGTTTTTACGAAGGAAAACACATTTTAGCTGTGTAAAATGCACTACCATCGTGTAATAAACTTTTCTTAGTTTTTTTGGTTCACCTGTGTGTTGAATGTAGTAAAGTGTGTTTTCAGACGGTTTAAACTGAGAAAATTCGTTTGCGTATAGTTTTGAACTGAAAACATCTTTTTCGATCAGAAATGAGTTTTTACGAAGGAAAACACATTTTAGCTGTGTAAAATGCACTACCATCGTGTAATAAACTTTTCTTAGTTGTTTTGGTTCACCTGTGTGTTAAATGTAGTAAAGTGTGTTTTCAGACGGTTTAAGCTGAGAAAATTCGTTTGCGTATAGTTTTGAACTGAAAAAATCTTTTTCGATCAGAAATGAGTTTTTACGAAGGAAAACACATTTTAGCTGTGTAAAATGCACTACCATCGTGTAATAAACTTTTCTTAGTTGTTTTGGTTCACCTGTGTGTTGAATGTAGTAAAGTGTGTTTTCAGACGGTTTAAGCTGAGAAAAGCCGTTTGCGTATAGATTTGAGCTCCTCTCTCACTCCTAACAGCGATAAACTGCTTCAAGTGTTGTTTTGAACTGAAAACATCTTTTTCGATCAAAAATTAGTTTTTACGAAGGAAAACACATTTTAGCTGTGTAAAATGTACTACCATCGTGTAATAAACTTTTCTTAGTTGTTTTGATTCACCTGTGTGTTAAATGTAGTAAAGTGTGTTTTCAGACGGTTTAAACTGAGAAAATTCGTTTGCGTATAGTTTTGAACTGAAAACATCTTTTTCGATCAGAAATTAGTTTTTACGAAGGAAAACACATTTAAGCTGTGTAAAATGCACTACCATGGTGTAATAAACTTTTCTTAGTTTTTTTGGTTCACCTGTGTGTTGAATGTAGTAAAGTGTGTTTTCAGACGGTTTAAGCTGAGAAAAGCCGTTTGCGTATAGTTTTGAGCTCCTCTCTCACTCCTAACAGCGATAAACTGCTTCAAGTGTTGTTTTGAACTGAAAACATCTTTTTCGATCAGAAATTAGTTTTTACGAAGGAAAACACATTTAAGCTGTGTAAAATGCACTACCATCGTGTAATAAACTTTTCTTAGTTTTTTTGGTACACCTGTGTGTTGAATGTAGTAAAGTGTGTTTTCAGACGGTTTAAGCTGAGAAAAGCCGTTTGCGTATAGTTTTGAACTGAAAACATCTTTTTCGATCAGAAATGAGTTTTTACGAAGAAAAACACGTTTTAGCTGTGTAAAATGAACTAACATCGTTTCTGAAGTGGTTAGGTTCACCCGTGTGTTAAATGTAGTAAAGTGTGTTTTCAGACGGTTTAAGCTGAGAAAAGCCGTTTGCGTATAGTTTTGAGCTCCTCTCTCACTCCTAACAGCGATAAACTGCTTCAAGTGTTGTTTTGAACTGAAAACATCTTTTTCGATCAAAAATTAGTTTTTACGAAGGAAAACACATTTTAGCTGTGTAAAATGCACTACCATCGTGTAATAAACTTTTCTTAGTTTTTTTGGTTCACCTGTGTGTTGAATGTAGTAAAGTGTGTTTTCAGACGGTTTAAACTGAGAAAATTCGTTTGCGTATAGTTTTGAACTGAAAACATCTTTTTCGATCAGAAATGAGTATTTACGAAGGAAAACACATTTTAGCTGTGTAAAATGCACTACCATCGTGTAATAAACTTTTCTTAGTTGTTTTGGTTCACCCGTGTGTTGAATGTAGTAAAGTGTGTTTTCAGACGGTTTAAGCTGAGAAAAGCCGTTTGCGTATAGTTTTGAGCTCCTCTCTCACTCCTAACAGCGATAAACTGCTTCAAGTGTTGTTTTGAACTGAAAACATCTTTTTCGATCAGAAATTAGTTTTTACGAAGAAAAAGACGTTTTAGCTGTGTAAAATGCACTAACATCGTTTCTGAAGTGGTTAGGTTCACCTGTGTGTTAAATGTAGTAAAGTGTGTTTTCAGACGGTTTAAGCTGAGAAAAGCCGTTTGCGTATAGTTTTGAGCTCCTCTCTCACTCCTAACAGCGATAAACTGCTTCAAGTGTTGTTTTGAACTGAAAACATCTTTTTCGATCAAAAATTAGTTTTTACGAAGGAAAACACATTTCAGCTGTGTAAAATGCACTACCATCGTGTAATAAACTTTTCTTAGTTTTTTTGGTACACCTGTGTGTTGAATGTAGTAAAGTGTGTTTTCAGACGGTTTAAGCTGAGAAAAGCCGTTTGCGTATAGTTTTGAACTGAAAACATCTTTTTCGATCAGAAATGAGTTTTTACGAAGAAAAACACGTTTTAGCTGTGTAAAATGAACTAACATCGTTTCTGAAGTGGTTAGGTTCACCCGTGTGTTAAATGTAGTAAAGTGTGTTTTCAGACGGTTTAAGCTGAGAAAAGCCGTTTGCGTATAGTTTTGAGCTCCTCTCTCACTCCTAACAGCGATAAACTGCTTCAAGTGTTGTTTTGAACTGAAAACATCTTTTTCGATCAAAAATTAGTTTTTACGAAGGAAAACACATTTTAGCTGTGTAAAATGCACTACCATCGTGTAATAAACTTTTCTTAGTTTTTTTGGTTCACCTGTGTGTTGAATGTAGTAAAGTGTGTTTTCAGACGGTTTAAACTGAGAAAATTCGTTTGCGTATAGTTTTGAACTGAAAACATCTTTTTCGATCAGAAATGAGTATTTACGAAGGAAAACACATTTTAGCTGTGTAAAATGCACTACCATCGTGTAATAAACTTTTCTTAGTTGTTTTGGTTCACCCGTGTGTTGAATGTAGTAAAGTGTGTTTTCAGACGGTTTAAGCTGAGAAAAGCCGTTTGCGTATAGTTTTGAGCTCCTCTCTCACTCCTAACAGCGATAAACTGCTTCAAGTGTTGTTTTGAACTGAAAACATCTTTTTCGATCAGAAATTAGTTTTTACGAAGAAAAAGACGTTTTAGCTGTGTAAAATGCACTAACATCGTTTCTGAAGTGGTTAGGTTCACCTGTGTGTTAAATGTAGTAAAGTGTGTTTTCAGACGGTTTAAGCTGAGAAAAGCCGTTTGCGTATAGTTTTGAGCTCCTCTCTCACTCCTAACAGCGATAAACTGCTTCAAGTGTTGTTTTGAACTGAAAACATCTTTTTCGATCACAAATTAGTTTTTACGAAGGAAAACACATTTTAGCTGTGTAAAATGCACTACCATCGTGTAATAAACTTTTCTTAGTTGTTTTGGTTCACCTTTGTGTTAAATGTAGTAAAGTGTGTTTTCAGACGGTTTAAACTGAGAAAATTCGTTTGCGTATAGTTTTGAACTGAAAACATCTTTTTCGATCAGAAATTAGTTTTTACGAAGGAAAACACATTTAAGCTGTGTAAAATGCACTACCATCGTGTAATAAACTTTTCTTAGTTTTTTTGGTACACCTGTGTGTTGAATGTAGTAAAGTGTGTTTTCAGACGGTTTAAGCTGAGAAAAGCCGTTTGCGTATAGTTTTGAACTGAAAACATCTTTTTCGATCAGAAATGAGTTTTACGAAGAAAAACACGTTTTAGCTGTGTAAAATGAACTAACATCGTTTCTGAAGTGGTTAGGTTCACCTGTGTGTTGAATGTAGTAAAGTGTGTTTTCAGACGGTTTAAGCTGAGAAAAGCCGTTTGCGTATAGATTTGAGCTCGTCTCTCACTCCTAACAGCGATAAACTGCTTCAAGTGTTGTTTTGAACTGAAAACATCTTTATCGATCAGAAATGAGTTTTTACGAAGAAAAACACGTTTTAGCTGTGTAAAATGCACTATTATCGTTTCTGAAGTGGTTAGGTTCACCCGTGTGTTAAATGTAGTAAAGTGTGTTTTCAGACGGTTTAAGCTGAGAAAATTCGTTTGCGTATAGTTTTGAACTGAAAACATCTTTTTCGATCAGAAATTAGTTTTTACGAAGGAAAACACGTTTAAGCTGTGTAATATGCTCTAACATCGTGTAATAAACGTTTGTGAAGTGTTTTGGTTCAATCTTGTGTTGAACTTTACGTGTGTTTTCAGACGGTTTAAACTGAGTACAGTTTTGAGCTCCCATTTTACTTCTTACAGCGATAAACTGCTTCAAGTGTTAGGAACTGAAAGCATCTTTTTTTTTCTTCTAAGTCATTAAATGGCACTTTTGTGAAGTACTTTAATGGAACTACACAAAAGAAAAACTTGGAAAATTTTGGGACCCAATAATATCTTAGAAAAATTTTGGGACACAAAAAACTTTTGACCTAAAAAAAATTTGATATCAAAAAATTTTCGGTTTAAAAAAAAATTGCGGTTAGTCTTAGGAAATGGGGTCCTTTGTGGGCAACTTCCACCTTTTCTTCTGAGTTATTTAGTGGCACTCTCGTGAAGTACTTCAGTGGAACTACACATGTGCCTGTCCAGATTGTAAAGACATTCTTAGGTGAGAAAAGTGCATAAAGAATGCAAACAATGATATCAAAGATCTCCTCTCTCAGCTTCTCTCAGCTTTTGTCCCATAAAAACTTGAAAAAATTTTGTACCCAAAAAAACATCGAAATATTTTGGGACCCAAAAAAATGGTCGAAAAAATTTGGGACCAAAAAAAATTTTGAAAAATTTTGGGCCCGATAAAATTTTGACACAAAGCAATTTCGAAAAATTTTGAGACCCGAAAAAAATTTGACACAAAAAAACATAAAAAAATTTCGGAACCCAAAAAAACTTCGAAAAATTTCAGATCCCAAAAAAATCTTCGAAACATTTTGGGACCCAAAAAAATTTTGACCTAAAATAACTTTGACCTCAAAATATCTTCGAAAAAATTTGGGGCCCAAAATAACTTTTAAAAATTTTTGGCCCAAAAAAAGTTTGACCCAAAAAATTTTGACAAAAAATTACTTCGAAAAATTTTTACACCCGAAAGAATTTTGACACAAAAATACATCGAAAAATTTCGGATCCCAAAAAAACTTTGAAAAATTTTGCAACCCAAAAAATTTTGACACAAAAAACATCGAAAAATTTTCGATCCCAAAAAAATCTTCGAAAAATTTTAGGACCCAAAAAAATTTTGACCTAAAATAATTTTGACCTCAAAATAACTTTGAAAAGTTTTGGGACTCAAAAAACTTTGAAAAATTTTAAGACCAAAAAAATGTTTCCTAAATTAAAGAAAATATTTATGTTTATGCAGCGGATATGGCTTTTAGGAAACTTGTTATCCAGTTTGTGGTGCTGTATGACACTGCAAAAGTGTCTTTTAATGTACACCTAATGACACAAATTGCGGTTACCCTTAGGAAATGGGGTCCTTTGTGGGCAACTTCCACCTTTTCTTCTGAGTTATTAAGTGGCACTCTTGTGAAGTACTTCAGTGGAACTACACATGTGCCTGTCCAGATTGTAAAGACATTCTTAGGTGGAAAAGTCTATATAAAAGGGGAGAAAAGTGCATAAAGAATGCAAACAATGATATCAAAGATCTCCTCTCTCAGCCTCTCTCAGCTTTAAAAAAATTTGTCCCAAAAAAACTTGAAAAAATTTTGTACCCAAAAAAACATCGAAATATTTTGGGACCCAAAAAATTGTTAGACCCTAAAATAACTTTGACCTCAAAATATCTTCGAAAAATTTTGGGCCCAAAAAAAGTTTGACCCAAAAAATTTTGACACAAAAGTACTTCGAAAAAATTGTTAGACCCGAAAAAATTTTAACACAAAAAAACAACGAAAAATTTCGGGTACCAAAAAAATCTTCGAAAAATTTTGGGACCCAAAATATTTTGACCTAAAATAATTTTGACCTCAAAATAACTTTGAAAAATTTTGGGCCCAAAAAAAGTTTGACCCAAAAAAACTTTGACAAATTTTGGGACCCAAAAAAACTTTGACAAATTTTGGGACCCAAAAAAACTTTGAAAAATTTTAAGACCAAAAAAATGTTGAGACACGAAAAATTTAGAAAAAATTTGGGACCTAAAAAAACTTTGAAAAATTTTGGGCCCAAAAAAATTTAGAAAAATTTATAGACCCAAAAAATGTTGACACAAAAAAACTCAGAATAGACAACAGAGGTTTTTGCACTTAAACCAATAATACCCGAACACTGAACAATACAATGGGCTGTATGGGTGTGATTTTTGCTATCTCACAGGTGAAGAACCCTATCCTTTCAGAAGACCAGAACTTGTTCTGAGGCAAAATCTGAGGCATCTGAGACAAAACAGTATGACCACCAGCTACTCCAGAACAGCCAGTCATGGGTGTAAAAGGCCAATCTGTATTGATGAGATTAAAAACGTTTTAGATGATTGATGGCTTTTTTCCAGAGAAAAAAACTTTGAAAAATTTTGGGACCCAAAAAAACTTCTAAAAATTTTGGGACCCAAAAAAATTTGGACCCGAAAAGTTTTGACACAAAAAAACATCGAAAAATTTCGGAACCCAAAAAAACTTCGAAAAATTTTGGGACCCAAAAAAACGTTGAAAAATTTTGCGACCTAAAAAATTTTGACATAAAATTAGTTAGAAAATTTTTTAGACCCGAACAAATTTTGACACAAAAAAACATCAAAAAATTTTGGGACCCAAAAAAAATGTTGAAAAATTTTGGGCCCAAAACAGTTTGACCCAAAATCTTCTAAAAATTTTGAGACCCAAAAACACTTTGAAAAATTTTAAGACCAAAAAAATGTTGAGACCCGAAAAAATTTAGAAAAAATTTGGGACACAGAAAAACTTTGAAAAATTTTAGACCGGAAAAAATTTTGGGATCAAAAAAAATTTTGACCTAAAATAATTTTGACCTCAAAATATCTTCGAAAAATTTTGCGCCCAAAAAAAGTTTGACCCATAAAAACTTCAAAAAATTTTGACACAAAATTACTTCGAAAAATTTTTAGATCCGAAAAAATTTTGACACAAAAAAACATCGTAAAATTTCCGATCCCAAAAAAATCTTCGAAAAATTTTGGGACCCAAAATATTTTGACCTCAAAATATGTTCGAAAAATTTTGGGCCCAAAAAAAGTTTGAAAAATTTTAAGACCAAAAAAATGTTGAGACCCGAAAAAATTTAGAAAAATTTGGGACCCAAAAAAACTTTGAAAAATTTTGTGACCAAAAAAATTTAGAAAATTTTTTAGGCCCAAACAATTTTGACACAAAAAAACTCAGAATAGACAACAGAGGTTTTTGCACTTAAACCAATAATATCCGAACACTGAACAATTCAATGGGCTGTATGGGTGTGATTTTTGCTATCACACAGGTGAAAAACCCTATCCTTTCAGAAGACCAGAACTTGTTCTCAGGCAAAATCTGAGGCATCTGAGACAAAACAGTATGACCACCAAATACTCCAGAACAGCCAGTCACGGGTGTAAAAGGCCAATCTGTATTGATGAGATTAAAAACGTTTTAGATGATTGATGGCTTTTTTCCAGAGAAAAAAACTTCTAAAAATTTTGGGACCCAAAAAAACTTCTAAAAATTTTGGGACCCAAAAAAACTTCTAAAAATTTTGGGACCCAAAAAAATTTGGACCCGAAAAAGTTTTGACACAAAAAAAACGGAAAATTTCGGAACCCGAAAAAACGTTGAAAAATTTTGCGACCTAAAAAATTTTGACATAAAATTAGTTAGAAAAATTTTTAGACCCGAAAAAATTTTGACACAAAAAAACATCAAAAAATTTTGGGACCTAAAAAAATTTTGACCTAAAATAACTTTGACTTCAAAATATCTTCGAAAAAGTTTGGGACCCAAAATAACTTTGAAAAATTTGGGCCCAAAAAAGTTTGACCCAAAAAAACTTCAAAAAATGTTGAGACCCAAAAACACTTTGAAAAATTTTAAGACCAAAAAAATGTTGAGACCCGAAAAAATTTAGAAAAAATTTGTATGGCTGTATGGGTGTGATTTTTGCTATCACACAGGTGAAGAACCCTATCCTTTCAGAAGACCAGAACTTGTTCTCAGGCAAAATCTGAGGCATCTGAGACAAAACAGTATGACCACCAGCTACTCCAGAACAGCCAGTCATGGGTGTAAAAGGCCAATCTGTATTGATGCGATTAAAAACGTTTTAGATGATTGATGGCTTTTTTCCAGAGTACCAACATAGTGTTTGTCTTGATGTGACTTGACAGTCGGTGATTATATGGCTGGATTCACCAAATCACAGCAAAAAGTGGTATATAGATAGAAAAAAAAATTGTTTTTGCTATTTACATGCTTCTTAAAGAAAATGTGAAACTATGTAATGTTAATGCAGCGGATATGGCTTTTAGGAAACTTGTTATCCAGTTTGAGGTGCTGTATGACACTGCAAAAGTGTCTTTTAATGTACATCTGCTGACACAAATTGCAGTTAGCCTTAGGAAATGGGGTCCTTTGTGGGCAACTTCCACCTTTTCTTCTGAGTTATTAAGTGGCACTCTTGTAAAGTACTTCAGTGGAACTACACATGTGCCTGTCCAGATTGTAAAGACATTCTTAGGTGGAAAAGTCTATATAAAAGGGGAGAAAAGCGCATAAAGAATGCAAACAATGATATCAAAGATCTCCTCTCTTAGCTTCTCTCAGCTTTAAAAAATTTTGTCCCAAAAAAACTTGAAAGAATTTTGTACCCAAAAAATTTTGACCCAAAAAAACCTCGAAATATTTTGGGACCCAAAAAAATCTTCGAAAAATTTTGGCACCCAAAAAAACGTTGCAAAATTTTGCGACCCAAAAAATTTTGACATGAAATTAGTTAGAAAAATTTTTAGACCCGAAAAAATTTTGACAAAAAAACATCGAAAAATTTTGGGACCCAAAAAAATTTTGACCTAAAATAACTTTGACTTCAAAATATCTTCGAAAAATTTGGGACCCAAAATAACTTTGAAAAATTTTGGGCCCAAAAAAGTTTGACCCAAAAAAACTTCAAAAAATGTTGAGACCCAAAAACACTTTGAAAAATTTTAGACCCGAAAAAATTTTGACACAAAAAAACTTCAAAAAATTTCGGAACCCAAAAAAATCTTCGAAAAAGTTTGGGACCCAAAAAAATTTTGACCTAAAATAATTTTGACCTCAAAATATCTTCGAAAAATTATTGGCTCAAAAAAAATTTGACCTAAAATAATTTTGACCTCAAAATATCTTCGAAAAATTTTGGGACCCAAAAAAACTTCGAAAAATTTTGGGACCCAAAAAAACTTTGAAAAATTTTGGGACCCAACAAAACTTTGAAAAATTTTGGGATCCAACAAAACTTTGAAAAATTTTTGGACCCAAAAAATTTTGACACAAAAATTCTCAGAATAGACAACAGAGGTTTTTGCACTAATACCAATAATACCCGAACACTGAACAATTCAATGGGCTGTATGGGTGTGATTTTTGCTATCACACAGGTGAAGGACCCAATCCTTTCAGTAGACCAGAACTTGTTCTCAGGCAAAATCTGAGGCATCTGAGACAAACCAGTATGACCACCAGCTACTCCAGATCAGCCAGTTATGAGTGAAAAAGGCCAATCTGTATTGATTAGATTAAAACGTTTTGGATGATTGATGGGTTTTTTTTCCAGAGTACCAACATAGTGTTTGTCTTGATGTGTCTTGACAGTCAGTGAATATATGGCTGGATTCACCAAATCACAGCAAAAATTTGTATATAGACAGAAAAACAAACACTGTTGGCCAAAAATTGCTCGCAGTCCAGCCTCCTGTAGAGTTCACCAGAACACCACAATCATTACATGATTGTAAATTTAGAGTGGAGGTAATTTCTTCTTTTCTTTTCATTGCAACTTCTAAATGGTTTTCTAATGAAGAATTTCTGTAATCATTTCTTTCTTTTAGTTTTTGCTATGCACATGCTTCTTAAAGAAAATGTGAAACTATTAACATTACATACTTTCATATTTTCTTGAAGAAGCATGTGCATAGCAAAAACTATTCCAGTACTACAAAAAAGATTCCAGTACTTCTTAATTGGAACACCATTTAGAAGTGGCAATGAATAGAAAAGAAGAACTGACCTCTACTCTGAAGCTTTCCAGAATGTACAATCATGTAATAATCGTAGTGTTCTGGTAAACTCTACAAAAATGTCTTTTTTTCTATCTATATATCACTTTTTGCTGTGATTTGGTGAATCCAGTCATATAATCACAGACTGTCGAGACAAACACTTTGTTGGTACTCTGGAAAAAAGCCATCAATCATCCAAAACGTTTTTAATTTCATCAATACAGATTGGCCTTTTACACTCATGACTGGCTGATCTGGAGTAGCTGGTGGTCATACTGTTTTGTCTCAGATGCCTCAGATTTTGCCTGAGAAGAAGTTCTGGTCTTCTGAAAGGATTTGGGTCCCAAAATTTTTTGGGTCTCAAAATTTTTCGAAGATTTTTTGAGGTCAAATTTTTTTGAGTCCCAAAATTTTCCGAAGATTTTTTAAGGTCAAATTTTTTTTGGGTCCCAAAATTTGTTGAAGATTTTTTTGGGTCCCGAAATTTTTCAAAGTTTTTTGGGTCCCAAAATTTTTAGGGTCCCAAAATTTTCAATTTTGTTTGGGTCAAAATGTTTTTGGATCCCAAAATTTTTCGAAGTGTTTTTGGGTCAAAATTTTTTGGGTCTTAAAATTTTTCGAAGTTTTTTTGGGTCCCAAAATTTTTCAAAGTTTTTTTGGGTCCCAAAATTTTTCAAAGTTTTTTTGGGTCCCAAAATTTTTCAAAATGTTTTTGGGTCCCAAAATTTTTCTAAGTGTTTTTGGGTCAAAATTTTTTGGGTCCCAAAATTTTTAAAAGTTTTTTTGGGTCCCAAAATTTTTCAAAGTTTTTTTGGGTCCCAAAATTTTTCAAAGTTTTTTTGGGTCCCAAAATTTTTAAGGTCCCAAAATTTTCAAGTTTTTTTGGGTCAAAATGTTTTTGGGCCCAACATTTTTCAAAGTTTTTTTGGGTCAAAATTATTTTGGGTCCTAAATTTTTTCGAAATTTATTTGGGTCAAAATAATTTTGGGCCAAATTTTTTTCAAATTTTTTTTTGAGTCCCAAAATTTTTCGAAGTTTTTTTGGGTCGAAATTTTTTAGGGTCTCAAAATTTTTCTAAATTTTTTCGCGTCTCAAAATTTTTTTGGGCTCAAAATTTTTTGAAGTTTATTTGGGTCAAAATTATTTTGGGTTCCAAATTTTTTCGAAGTTTTTTTGGGTCAAATTTTTTTAAAACAAAAATTTTTTCAAAGTTTGTTTGGATCCCAAAATTTTTTGAAGTTATTTTAGGTCCCAAAATTTTTCGAAGTATTTTTGGGTCAAATTTTTTTCGGATCTCAAAATTTTTCACATTTTTTTTAGGTCAAAATTGTTTTTTTTTGTTTCCCAAAATTTTTCAAAGATTTTATCGGGTCTCACAATTTTTTGGTTTCATGGGTCAATATTTTTTGGGTCCCAAAATTTTTCAAAGTTTTTTTGGGTCCCAAAATTTTTCAAAGTTTTTTTGGGTCCCAAAATTTTTCAAAGTTTTTTTGGGTCCCAAAATTTTTCAAAGTTTTTTTGGGTCCCAAAATTTTTCAAAGTTTTTTTGGGTCCCAAAATTTTTCAAAGTTTTTTTGGGTCCCAAAATTTTTTCGAAGTTTTTTTGGGTCAAAATTATTTTGGGTCCTAAATTTTTTCGAAATTTATTTGGGTCAAAATGTTTTTGGGCCAAAATTTTTTCAAAGTTTTTTGGGTCCCAAAATTTTTCAATGTTTTTTTGGGTCAAAATTTTTTGAAGTTTATTTGGGTCAAAATTTTTTCGAAGTTTTTTTGGGTCAAAATTATTTTGGGTCCTAAATTTTTTCGAAATTTATTTGGGTCAAAATGTTTTTGGGCCAAAATTTTTTCAAAGTTTTTTTGGGTCCCAAAATTTTTCAAAGTTTTTTTGGTTCCAAATTTTTTGAAGTTTATTTGGGTCAAAATTATTTTTGGTTCCAAATTTTTTCAAACTTTTTTTGGGTCAAATTTTTTTTAAAACAAAAATTGTTCAGTTTGTTTGGGTCCCAAAAGTTTTTGAAGTTTTTTTGGGTCAAAATTTTTTTGGGTCCCAAAATTTTTCGAAGTTTTTTTGGGTCAAAATTTTTTGGGTCCCAAAATTTTTCAAAGTTTTTTTGGATCCCAAAATTTTTTGAAGTTTTTTTAGGTCCCAAAATTTTTCGAAGTGTTTTTGGGTCAAAAATTTTTCGGATCTCAAAATTTTTCAAAGTTTTTTTTAGGTCAAAATTGTTTTTTTTTTTTTTTTTTTTGGGTCCCAAAATTTTTCAAAGATTTTATCGGGTCTCAAATTTTTTTGGTTTCATGGGTCAATATTTTTGGGTCCCAAAATTTTTCAAAGTTTTTTTGGGTCCCAAAATTTTTCAAAGTTTTTTTGGTCAAAATTTTTTCGAAGTTTTTTTCGGTCAAAATTTTTTCGAAGTTTTTTTGGGTCAAAATTATTTTGGGTCCTAAATTTTTTCGAAATTTATTTGGGTCAAAATGTTTTTGGGCCAAAATTTTTTCAAAGTTTTTTTTGGGTCCCAATATTTTTCGAAGTTTTTTTAGGTCAAAATTGTTTAGGGTCCTAAATTTTTTCGAAATTTATTTGGGTCAAAATATTTTTGGGCCAAAATTTTTTCAAAGTTGTTTTGGGTCCCAAAATTTTTCAAAGTTTTTTTGGGTCAAAATTATTTTTGGTTCCAAAATTTTTTCAAACTTTTTTTGGGTCCCAAAATTTTTCAAAGTTTTTTTGGGTCAAAATTTTTTCGAAGTTTTTTTAGGTCAAAATTGTTTAGGGTCCTAAATTTTTTCGAAATTTATTTGGGTCAAAATATTTTTGGGCCAAAATTTTTTCAAAGTTGTTTTGGGTCCCAAAATTTTTCAAAGTTTTTTTGGGTCAAAATTATTTTTGGTTCCAAAATTTTTCAAAGTTTTTTTGGGTCAAATTTTTTTTAAAACAAAAATTGTTCAGTTTGTTTGGGTCCCAAAAATTTTCGAAGGTTTTTTGGGTTAAAATTATTTTGGGTCCCAAAATTTTTCGAAGTTTTTTTGGGTCAAAATTTTTGTTGGTCCCAAAACTTTTCAAAGATTTTTTGGGTCTCAAAATTTTTCAAATTTTTTTCGGGAATCAAATTTTTTTTGGGCCCATTATTTTTCTACGTTTTTTTGGGTCCCAAAATTTTCCGACGTTTTTTTGGGTCAAAATTATTTTGTGTCCCAAAATTTTTTTGCGCCCAAAATTTTTCAAAGTTTTTTGGGTCGCAAAATTTTTCTACGTTTTTTTGGGTCAAAATTTTTTGGGTCTCAAAATTTTTCAAAGATTTTTTGAGGTCAAATTTTTTCGGGTCCCAAAAATTTCCCGAAGATTTTTTAAGGTCAAAATTTTTTTGGGTCCCAAAATTTGTTGAAGATTTTTTTGGGTCCCGAAATTTTTCGATGTTTTTTTGGGTCAAAATGTTTTGGGTCCCAAAATTTTTCAAAGTTTTTTTGGATCCCAAAATTTTTCAAAGTTTTTTTAGGTCCAAATTGTTTTTTTTTTTTTTTTTTTGGGTCCCAAAATTTTTCAAAGATTTTATCGGGTCTCAAATTTTTTTGGTTTCATGGGTCAATATTTTTGGGTCCCAAAATTTTTCAAAGTTTTTTTGGGTCCCAAAATTTTTCAAAGTTTTTTTGGTCAAAATTTTTTCGAAGTTTTTTTCGGTCAAAATTTTTTCGAAGTTTTTTTGGGTCAAAATTATTTTGGGTCCTTAATTTTTTCGAAATTTATTTGGGTCAAAATGTTTTTGGGCCAAAATTTTTCAAAGTTTTTTTGGGTCCCAAAATTTTTCAAAATGTTTTTGGGTCCCAAAATTTTTCGAAGTGTTTTTGGGTCAAAATTTTTTGGGTCCCAAAATTTTTCAAAGTTTTTTTGGGTCCCAAAATTTTTCAAAGTTTTTTTGGGTCCCAAAATTTTTAAGGTCCCAAAATTTTCAAGTTTTTTTGGGTCAAAATGTTTTTGGGCCCAACATTTTTCAAAGTTTTTTTGGGTCAAAATTATTTTGGGTCCTAAATTTTTTCGAAATTTATTTGGGTCAAAATTATTTTGGGCCAAATTTTTTTCAAATTTTTTTTTGAGTCCCAAAATTTTTCGAAGTTTTTTTGGGTCGAAATTTTTTAGGGTCTCAAAATTTTTCTAAATTTTTTCGCGTCTCAAAATTTTTTTGGGCTCAAAATTTTTTGAAGTTTATTTGGGTCAAAATTATTTTGGGTTCCAAATTTTTTCGAAGTTTTTTTGGGTCAAATTTTTTTAAAACAAAAATTTTTTCAAAGTTTGTTTGGATCCCAAAATTTTTTGAAGTTATTTTAGGTCCCAAAATTTTTCGAAGTATTTTTGGGTCAAATTTTTTTCGGATCTCAAAATTTTTCACATTTTTTTTAGGTCAAAATTGTTTTTTTTTTTGTTTCCCAAAATTTTTCAAAGATTTTATCGGGTCTCACAATTTTTTGGTTTCATGGGTCAATATTTTTTGGGTCCCAAAATTTTTCAAAGTTTTTTTGGGTCCCAAAATTTTTCAAAGTTTTTTTGGGTCCCAAAATTTTTCAAAGTTTTTTTGGGTCCCAAAATTTTTCAAAGTTTTTTTGGGTCCCAAAATTTTTTCGAAGTTTTTTTGGGTCAAAATTATTTTGGGTCCTAAATTTTTTCGAAATTTATTTGGGTCAAAATGTTTTTGGGCCAAAATTTTTTCAAAGTTTTTTTGGGTCCCAAAATTTTTCAATGTTTTTTTGGGTCAAAATTTTTTGAAGTTTATTTGGGTCAAAATTTTTTCGAAGTTTTTTTGGGTCAAAATTATTTTGGGTCCTAAATTTTTTCGAAATTTATTTGGGTCAAAATGTTTTTGGGCCAAAATTTTTTCAAAGTTTTTTTGGGTCCCAAAATTTTTCAAAGTTTTTTTGGTTCCAAATTTTTTGAAGTTTATTTGGGTCAAAATTATTTTTGGTTCCAAATTTTTTCAAAGTTTTTTTGGGTCAAATTTTTTTTAAAACAAAAATTGTTCAGTTTGTTTGGGTCCCAAAAGTTTTTGAAGTTTTTTTGGGTCAAAATTTTTTTGGGTCCCAAAATTTTTCGAAGTTTTTTTGGGTCAAAATTTTTTGGGTCCCAAAATTTTTCAAAGTTTTTTTGGATCCCAAAATTTTTTGAAGTTTTTTTAGGTCCCAAAATTTTTCGAAGTGTTTTTGGGTCAAAATCTTTTCGGATCTCAAAATTTTTCAAAGTTTTTTTTAGGTCAAAATTGGTTTTTTTTTTTTTTTTTTGGGTCCCAAAATTTTTCAAAGATTTTATCGGGTCTCAAATTTTTTTGGTTTCATGGGTCAATATTTTTGGGTCCCAAAATTTTTCAAAGTTTTTTTGGGTCCCAAAATTTTTCAAAGTTTTTTTGGGTCCCAAAATTTTTCAAAGTTTTTTTGGGTCCCAAAATTTTTCAAAGTTTTTTTGGGTCCCAAAATTTTTCAAAGTTTTTTTGGGTCCCAAAATTTTTTCTAAGTTTTTTTGGGTCAAAATTATTTTGGGTCCTAAATTTTTTCGAAATTTATTTGGGTCAAAATGTTTTTGGGCCAAAATTTTTTCAAAGTTTTTTTGGGTCCCAAAATTTTTCAATGTTTTTTTGGGTCAAAATTTTTTGAAGTTTATTTGGGTCAAAATTTTTTCGAAGTTTTTTTGGGTCAAAATTATTTTGGGTCCTAAATTTTTTCGAAATTTATTTGGGTCAAAATGTTTTTGGGCCAAAATTTTTTCAAAGTTTTTTTGGGTCCCAAAATTTTTCAAAGTTTTTTTGGTTCCAAATTTTTTGAAGTTTATTTGGGTCAAAATTATTTTTGGTTCCAAATTTTTTCAAAGTTTTTTTGGGTCAAATTTTTTTTAAAACAAAAATTGTTCAGTTTGTTTGGGTCCCAAAAGTTTTTGAAGTTTTTTTGGGTCAAAATTTTTTTGGGTCCCAAAATTTTTCGAAGTTTTTTTGGGTCAAAATTTTTTGGGTCCCAAAATTTTTCAAAGTTTTTTTGGATCCCAAAATTTTTTGAAGTTTTTTTAGGTCCCAAAATTTTTCGAAGTGTTTTTGGGTCAAAATCTTTTCGGATCTCAAAATGTTTCAAAGTTTTTTTTAGGTCAAAATTGGTTTTTTTTTTTTTTTTTTGGGTCCCAAAATTTTTCAAAGATTTTATCGGGTCTCAAATTTTTTTGGTTTCATGGGTCAATATTTTTGGGTCCCAAAATTTTTCAAAGTTTTTTTGGGTCCCAAAATTTTTCAAAGTTTTTTTGGTCAAAATTTTTTCGAAGTTTTTTTCGGTCAAAATTTTTTCGAAGTTTTTTTGGGTCAAAATTATTTTGGGTCCTAAATTTTTTCGAAATTTATTTGGGTCAAAATGTTTTTGGGCCAAAATTTTTTCAAAGTTTTTTTGGGTCCCAATATTTTTCGAAGTTTTTTTTAGGTCAAAATTGTTTAGGGTCCTAAATTTTTTCGAAATTTATTTGGGTCAAAATATTTTTGGGCCAAAATTTTTTCAAAGTTGTTTTGGGTCCCAAAATTTTTCAAAGTTTTTTTGGGTCAAAATATTTTTGGGCCAAAATTTTTTCAAAGTTGTTTTGGGTCCCAAAATTTTTCAAAGTTTTTTTGGGTCAAAATTATTTTTGGTTCCAAAATTTTTCAAAGTTTTTTTGGGTCAAATTTTTTTTAAAACAAAAATTGTTCAGTTTGTTTGGGTCCCAAAAGTTTTTGAAGTTTTTTTGGGTCAAAATTTTTTTGGGTCCCAAAAATTTTCGAAGGTTTTTTGGGTCAAAATTATTTTGGGTCCCAAAATTTTTCGAAGTTTTTTTGGGTCAAAATTTTTGTTGGTCCCAAAACTTTTCAAAGATTTTTTGGGTCTCAAAATTTTTCGATTTTTTTTCGGGAATCAAATTTTTTTTGGGCCCATTATTTTTCTACGTTTTTTTGGGTCCCAAAATTTTTCGACGTTTTTTTGGGTCAAAATTATTTTGTGTCCCAAAATTTTTTTGCGCCCAAAATTTTTCAAAGTTCTTTTGGGTCGCAAAATTTTTCTACGTTTTAATTGGGTCAAAATTTTTTGGGTCTCAAAATTTTTCAAAGATTTTTTGAGGTCAAATTTTTTCGGGTTCCAAAAATTTCCCGAAGATTTTTTAAGGTCAAAATTTTTTTGGGTCCCAAAATTTGTTGAAGATTTTTTTGGGTCCCGAAATTTTTCGATGTTTTTTGGGTCCCAAAATTTTTCAAAGTTTTTTTGGGTCCCAAAATTTTTCAAAGTTTTTTTGGGTCCCTAGATCTTTCAAAGTTTTTTTGGGTCCCAAAATTTTTCAAAGTTTTTTTTGGGTCCCAAAATTTTTAGGTCCCAAAATTTTCAAAGTTTTTTTGGGTCAAAATGTTTTTGAGCCAAAATTTTTTCAAAGTTTTTTTTGGGTCCCAATATTTTTTGAAGTTTTTTTGGGTCAAAACTTTTTAGGGTCTCAAAATTTTTCGCTTCTCAAAAGTTTTTTTTGGCTCAAAATTTTTTGAAGTTTATTTGGGTCAAAATTATATTTGGTTCCAAATTTTTTTTTGGGTCAAAAATTTTTCGGATTTCAAAATTTTTCAAAGTTTTTTTGGGTCAAAATTGTTTTTTTTTTTGTTTTGTTTTTTTGGGTCGCAAAATTTTTCCAATTTTTTGGGGTCCCAAAACTTTTCGAAGTTTTTTTGGGTCCCAAAATTTTTCAAAGTTTTTTTGGGTCAAAAATATTTCGGGTCCCAAAATTTTTCAAAGTTTTTTTGTGTCCCAAAATTTTTCAAAGTTTTTTTGGGTCAAAATTTTTTCAAAGTTTTTCGCTTCTCAAAAGTTTTTTTTGGCTCAAAATTTTTTGAAGTTTATTTGGGTCAAAATTATATTTGGTTCCAAATTTTTTCGAAGTTTTTTTTTTTTAGTTTTTTTGGGTCAAAAATTTTTCGGATTTCAAAATTTTTCAAAGTTTTTTTGGGTCAAAATTGTTTTTTTTTTGTTTTGTTTTTTTGGGTCGCAAAAGTTTTCCAATTTTTTGGGGTCCCAAAACTTTTCGAAGTTTTTTTGGGTCCCAAAATTTTTCAAAGTTTTTTTGGGTCAAAAATATTTCGGGTCCCAAAATTTTTCAAAGTTTTTTTGTGTCCCAAAATTTTTCAAAGTTTTTTTGGGTCAAAATTTTTTCAAAGTTTTTTTGGGTCAAAATTATTTTTGGTCCTAAATTTTTTCTAAATTTATTTGGGTCAAAATGTTTTTGGGCCAAAATTTTTTCAAAGTTTTTTTTGGGTCCCAATATTTTTTGAAGTTTTTTTGGGTCAAAACTTGTTAGGGTCTCAAAATTTTTCTAAAATTTTTCGCTTCTCAAAAGTTTTTTTTGGCTCAAAATTTTTTGAAGTTTATTTGGGTCAAAATTATATTTGGTTCCAAATTTTTTCGAAGTTTTTTTTTTAGTTTTTTTGGGTCAAAAATTTTTCGGATTTCAAAAATTTTCAAAGTTATTTTGGGTGAAAATGTTTTTGGGCCCAAAATTGTTCAAAGTTTTTTTGGGTCAAAATTTTTTCGAAGTTTTTTTTGGGTCAAAATTATTTTGGGTCCTAAATTTTTTCAAAATTTATTTGGGTCAAAATTTTTTTGGGCCCAAATTTTTTCAAAGTTTTTTTTGGGTCCCAAAATTTTTCGAAGTTTTTTTGGGTCAAAATTTTTTAGGGTCTCAAAATTTTTCTAAATTTTTTCGCGTCTCAAAATTTTTTTGGGCTCAAAATTTTTTGAAATTTATTTGGGTCAAAATTATTTTGGGTTCCAAATTTTTTCGAAGTTTTTTTGGGTCAAATTTTTTTAAAAACAAAAATTTTTCAAAGTTTGTTTGGATCCCAAAATTTTTCGAAATTTTTTTAGGTCCCAAAATTTTTCAAAGTGTTTTTGGGTCAAAATTTTTTCGGATCTCAAAATTTTTCAAAGTTTTTTTAGGTCAAAATTGTTTTTTTTGTTGTTTTTTTGGGTCCCAACATTTTTCGAAGATTTCTTTGGGCCCCGAAAATGTTCAATGTTTTTTTGGGTCAAAATTTATTCGGGTCTCAAAAATTTTCGAAGTTTTTTTGTGTTTGTGATTTTTCGGTCCCAAAATTTTTCAGTTTCTTGGGTCAACATTTTTTGGGTTCCAAAATGTTCAATTTTTTTGGGGTCCCAAAATTTTTAAAAGATTTTTTGGGTCAAAATTTTTTAGGGTTTCAAAATTTTTCTAAATTTTTTTTGGGTGAAAATGTTTCAATTGCTGTTCTAAAGCTGAGAGAAGAGATCTTTGCATTGTTTATGCACTTTTCTCCCCTTTTAGATAGACTTTTCCACCTAAGAATGTCTTTACAATCTAAACAGCCACATGTGTAGTTCCACTGAAGTACTTCACAAGAGTGCCATTTAATGACTCAGAAGAAAATGTGGAAGTTGCCCACAAAGGACCCCACTTCCTAAGGCTAACTGCAATGTGTGTCAGCAGGTGTACATTAAAAGACACTTTTGCAGTGTCATACAGCACCTCAAACCGGATGACAAATTTCCTAAAAAACATTTTCGCTGCATTAACATTACATAGTTTCACATCTTCTTTAAGAAGCATGTGCATAGCAAAAACTGAAAGAAAGAGATGATTACAGAACTTCTTAATTAGAAAACCATTTAGAAGTCGCAATGAATAAAAAAGAAGAAATGACCTCCACTCTACATTTACGGTCATGTAATGATTGTGGTGTTCTGGTGAACTCTACAGGAGGCTGAACTGCGAGCATTTTTTGCCCAACAATGTTTGTTTTTCTGTCTATATACCACTTTTTGCTGTGATTTGGTGAATCCAGCCATATAATCACCAACTGTCGAGTCACATCAAGACAAACACTATGTTGGTACTCTGGAAAAAAGCCATCAATCATATAAAACGTTTTTAATCTCATCAATACAGATTGGCCTTTTACACCCATGACTGGCTGTTCTGGAGTAGCTGGTGGTCATACTGTTTTGTCTCAGATGTCAGATTTTGCCTGAGAACAAGTTCTGGTCTTCTGAAAGGATAGGGTCCTTCACCTGTGTGATAGAAAAAATCACACCCACACAGCCCATTGAATTGATCACTGTTCTGGTATTATTGGTATTAGTGCAAAAACCTTTGTTGTGTATTCTGAGTTTTTTTGTGTCAAAATTTTTTGGGTCTAAATATTTTTCTAAATATTTTCGGGTCTCAAAATGTTTTTGAGACCAAATTTTTTGAAGATTTTTTTGGGTCCCGAAATTTTTGGTTGATTTTTGGGTCAAAATTTTTTCGGGTCTCAAAGTTTTTTTGGTCAAAATGTTTTAATTGCTGTTCTGAAGCTGAGAGAAGAGATCTTTGATATCATTGTTTGCATTCTTTATGCACTTTTCTTCCCGTTTAGACACTTTGTTACTAGACCACCATTAAAGGCTTTCAGTGGCAAGGTTGTGCGTATCGCACTCTGTTTAGAAGCAGTGCCAAAGACCCTTACGCACTGAGATATTCAGATTTGGTAGTGATTCACAGTTTTTTGGATCCCGAAATTATGTTCACCCGTGTGTAAAATGTAGTAAAGTGTCTTTTCAGACGGTTTAAGCTGAGAAAATTCGTTTGCATATAGTTTTGAACTGAAAACATCTTTTTCGATCAGAAATTAGTTTTTAAGAACGAAACACATTTTAGCTGTGTTCAGACGGTTTAAGCTGAGAAAAGCCGTTTGCGTATAGTTTTGAGCTCCTCTCTCACTCCTAACAGCGATAAACTGCTTCAAGTGTTGTTTTGAACTGAAAACATCTTTTTCGATCAAAAATGAGTTTTTACGAAGGAAAACACATTTCAGCTGTGTAAAATGCACTACCATCGTGTAATAAACTTTTCTTAGTTGTTTTGGTTCACCTGTGTGTTAAATGTAGTAAAGTGTGTTTTCAGACGGTTTAAACTGAGAAAATTCGTTTGCGTATAGTTTTGAACTGAAAACATCTTTTTCGATCAGAAATTAGTTTTTACGAAGGAAAACACATTTTAGCTGTGTAAAATGCACTACCATCGTGTAATAAACTTTTTCTTAGTTGTTTTGGTTCACCTGTGTGTTAAATGTAGTAAAGTGTGTTTTCAGACGGTTTAAACTGAGAAAATTCGTTTGCGTGTAGTTTTGAACTGAAAACATCTTTTTCGATCAGAAATTAGTTTTTACGAAGGAAAACACATTTAAGCTGTGTAAAATGCACTACCATCGTGTAATAAACTTTTCTTAGTTTTTTTGGTTCACCTGTGTGTTGAATGTAGTAAAGTGTGTTTTCAGACGGTTTAAGCTGAGAAAAGCCGTTTGCGTATAGTTTTGAACTGAAAACATCTTTTTCGATCAGAAATGAGTTTTTAAGAAGAAAAACACGTTTTAGCTGTGTAAAATGAACTAACATCGTTTCTGAAGTGGTTAGGTTCACCCGTGTGTTAAATGTAGTAAAGTGTGTTTTCAGACGGTTTAAGCTGAGAAAAGCCGTTTGCGTATAGTTTTGAGCTCCTCTCTCACTCCTAACAGCGATAAACTGCTTCAAGTGTTGTTTTGAACTGAAAACATCTTTTTCGATCAAAAATTAGTTTTTACGAAGGAAAACACATTTTAGCTGTGTAAAATGCACTACCATCGTGTAATAAACTTTTCTTAGTTTTTTTGGTTCACCTGTGTGTTGAATGTAGTAAAGTGTGTTTTCAGACGGTTTAAACTGAGAAAATTCGTTTGCGTATAGTTTTGAACTGAAAACATCTTTTTCGATCAGAAATGAGTTTTTACGAAGGAAAACACATTTTAGCTGTGTAAAATGCACTACCATCGTGTAATAAACTTTTCTTAGTTGTTTTGGTTCACCTGTGTGTTAAATGTAGTAAAGTGTGTTTTCAGACGGTTTAAGCTGAGAAAATTCGTTTGCGTATAGTTTTGAACTGAAAAAATCTTTTTCGATCAGAAATGAGTTTTTACGAAGGAAAACACATTTTAGCTGTGTAAAATGCACTACCATCGTGTAATAAACTTTTCTTAGTTGTTTTGGTTCACCTGTGTGTTGAATGTAGTAAAGTGTGTTTTCAGACGGTTTAAGCTGAGAAAAGCCGTTTGCGTATAGATTTGAGCTCCTCTCTCACTCCTAACAGCGATAAACTGCTTCAAGTGTTGTTTTGAACTGAAAACATCTTTATCGATCAGAAATGAGTTTTTACGAAGAAAAACACGTTTTAGCTGTGTAAAATGCACTATTATCGTTTCTGAAGTGGTTAGGTTCACCTGTGTGTTAAATGTAGTAAAGTGTGTTTTCAGACGGTTTAAGCTGAGAAAAGCCGTTTGCGTATAGTTTTGAGCTCCTCTCTCACTCCTAACAGCGATAAACTGCTTCAAGTGTTGTTTTGAACTGAAAACATCTTTTTCGATCAAAAATTAGTTTTTACGAAGGAAAACACATTTTAGCTGTGTAAAATGTACTACCATCGTGTAATAAACTTTTCTTAGTTGTTTTGATTCACCTGTGTGTTAAATGTAGTAAAGTGTGTTTTCAGACGGTTTAAACTGAGAAAATTCGTTTGCGTATAGTTTTGAACTGAAAACATCTTTTTCGATCAGAAATTAGTTTTTACGAAGGAAAACACATTTAAGCTGTGTAAAATGCACTACCATGGTGTAATAAACTTTTCTTAGTTTTTTTGGTTCACCTGTGTGTTGAATGTAGTAAAGTGTGTTTTCAGACGGTTTAAGCTGAGAAAAGCCGTTTGCGTATAGTTTTGAGCTCCTCTCTCACTCCTAACAGCGATAAACTGCTTCAAGTGTTGTTTTGAACTGAAAACATCTTTTTCGATCAGAAATTAGTTTTTACGAAGGAAAACACATTTAAGCTGTGTAAAATGCACTACCATCGTGTAATAAACTTTTCTTAGTTTTTTTGGTACACCTGTGTGTTGAATGTAGTAAAGTGTGTTTTCAGACGGTTTAAGCTGAGAAAAGCCGTTTGCGTATAGTTTTGAACTGAAAACATCTTTTTCGATCAGAAATGAGTTTTTACGAAGAAAAACACGTTTTAGCTGTGTAAAATGAACTAACATCGTTTCTGAAGTGGTTAGGTTCACCCGTGTGTTAAATGTAGTAAAGTGTGTTTTCAGACGGTTTAAGCTGAGAAAAGCCGTTTGCGTATAGTTTTGAGCTCCTCTCTCACTCCTAACAGCGATAAACTGCTTCAAGTGTTGTTTTGAACTGAAAACATCTTTTTCGATCAAAAATTAGTTTTTACGAAGGAAAACACATTTTAGCTGTGTAAAATGCACTACCATCGTGTAATAAACTTTTCTTAGTTTTTTTGGTTCACCTGTGTGTTGAATGTAGTAAAGTGTGTTTTCAGACGGTTTAAACTGAGAAAATTCGTTTGCGTATAGTTTTGAACTGAAAACATCTTTTTCGATCAGAAATGAGTATTTACGAAGGAAAACACATTTTAGCTGTGTAAAATGCACTACCATCGTGTAATAAACTTTTCTTAGTTGTTTTGGTTCACCCGTGTGTTGAATGTAGTAAAGTGTGTTTTCAGACGGTTTAAGCTGAGAAAAGCCGTTTGCGTATAGTTTTGAGCTCCTCTCTCACTCCTAACAGCGATAAACTGCTTCAAGTGTTGTTTTGAACTGAAAACATCTTTTTCGATCAAAAATGAGTTTTTACGAAGGAAAACACATTTCAGCTGTGTAAAATGCACTACCATCGTGTAATAAACTTTTCTTAGTTGTTTTGGTTCACCTGTGTGTTAAATGTAGTAAAGTGTGTTTTCAGACGGTTTAAACTGAGAAAATTCGTTTGCGTATAGTTTTGAACTGAAAACATCTTTTTCGATCAGAAATTAGTTTTTACGAAGGAAAACACATTTTAGCTGTGTAAAATGCACTACCATCGTGTAATAAACTTTTCTTAGTTGTTTTGGTTCACCCGTGTGTTGAATGTAGTAAAGTGTGTTTTCAGACGGTTTAAGCTGAGAAAAGCCGTTTGCGTATAGTTTTGAGCTCCTCTCTCACTCCTAACAGCGATAAACTGCTTCAAGTGTTGTTTTGAACTGAAAACATCTTTTTCGATCAAAAATTAGTTTTTACGAAGGAAAACACATTTTAGCTGTGTAAAATGCACTACCATCGTGTAATAAACTTTTCTTAGTTTTTTTGGTACACCTGTGTGTTGAATGTAGTAAAGTGTGTTTTCAGACGGTTTAAGCTGAGAAAAGCCGTTTGCGTATAGTTTTGAACTGAAAACATCTTTTTCGATCAGAAATGAGTTTTTACGAAGAAAAACACGTTTTAGCTGTGTAAAATGAACTAACATCGTTTCTGAAGTGGTTAGGTTCACCCGTGTGTTAAATGTAGTAAAGTGTGTTTTCAGACGGTTTAAGCTGAGAAAAGCCGTTTGCGTATAGTTTTGAGCTCCTCTCTCACTCCTAACAGCGATAAACTGCTTCAAGTGTTGTTTTGAACTGAAAACATCTTTTTCGATCAAAAATTAGTTTTTACGAAGGAAAACACATTTTAGCTGTGTAAAATGCACTACCATCGTGTAATAAACTTTTCTTAGTTTTTTTGGTTCACCTGTGTGTTGAATGTAGTAAAGTGTGTTTTCAGACGGTTTAAACTGAGAAAATTCGTTTGCGTATAGTTTTGAACTGAAAACATCTTTTTCGATCAGAAATGAGTATTTACGAAGGAAAACACATTTTAGCTGTGTAAAATGCACTACCATCGTGTAATAAACTTTTCTTAGTTTTTTTGGTACACCTGTGTGTTGAATGTAGTAAAGTGTGTTTTCAGACGGTTTAAGCTGAGAAAAGCCGTTTGCGTATAGTTTTGAACTGAAAACATCTTTTTCGATCAGAAATGAGTTTTTACGAAGAAAAACACGTTTTAGCTGTGTAAAATGAACTAACATCGTTTCTGAAGTGGTTAGGTTCACCCGTGTGTTAAATGTAGTAAAGTGTGTTTTCAGACGGTTTAAGCTGAGAAAAGCCGTTTGCGTATAGTTTTGAGCTCCTCTCTCACTCCTAACAGCGATAAACTGCTTCAAGTGTTGTTTTGAACTGAAAACATCTTTTTCGATCAAAAATTAGTTTTTACGAAGGAAAACACATTTTAGCTGTGTAAAATGCACTACCATCGTGTAATAAACTTTTCTTAGTTTTTTTGGTTCACCTGTGTGTTGAATGTAGTAAAGTGTGTTTTCAGACGGTTTAAACTGAGAAAATTCGTTTGCGTATAGTTTTGAACTGAAAACATCTTTTTCGATCAGAAATGAGTATTTACGAAGGAAAACACATTTTAGCTGTGTAAAATGCACTACCATCGTGTAATAAACTTTTCTTAGTTGTTTTGGTTCACCCGTGTGTTGAATGTAGTAAAGTGTGTTTTCAGACGGTTTAAGCTGAGAAAAGCCGTTTGCGTATAGTTTTGAGCTCCTCTCTCACTCCTAACAGCGATAAACTGCTTCAAAGTGTTGTTTTGAACTGAAAACATCTTTTTCGATCAGAAATGAGTTTTTACGAAGAAAAAGACGTATTAGCTGTGTAAAACGCACTAACATCGTTTCTGAAGTGGTTAGGTTCACCTGTGTGTTAAATGTAGTAAAGTGTGTTTTCAGACGGTTTAAGCTGAGAAAAGCCGTTTGCGTATAGTTTTGAGCTCCTCTCTCACTCCTAACAGCGATAAACTGCTTCAAGTGTTGTTTTGAACTGAAAACATCTTTTTCGATCAGAAATTAGTTTTTACGAAGGAAAACACATTTTAGCTGTGTAAAATGCACTACCATCGTGTAATAAACTTTTCTTAGTTGTTTTGGTTCACCTGTGTGTTAAATGTAGTAAAGTGTGTTTTCAGACGGTTTAAACTGAGAAAATTCGTTTGCGTAAAGTTTTGAACTGAAAACATCTTTTTCGATCAGAAATTAGTTTTTACGAAGGAAAACATATTTTAGCTGTGTAAAATGCACTACCATCGTGTAATAAACTTTTTCTTAGTTGTTTTGGTTCACCTGTGTGTTAAATGTAGTAAAGTGTGTTTTCAGACGGTTTAAACTGAGAAAATTCGTTTGCGTATAGTTTTGAACTGAAAACATCTTTTTCGATCAGAAATTAGTTTTTACGAAGGAAAACACATTTTAGCTGTGTAAAATGCACTACCATCGTGTAATAAACTTTTCTTAGTTGTTTTGGTTCACCTGTGTGTTAAATGTAGTAAAGTGTGTTTTCAGACGGTTTAAACTGAGAAAATTCGTTTGCGTATAGTTTTGAACTGAAAACATCTTTTTCGATCAGAAATTAGTTTTTACGAAGGAAAACACATTTTAGCTGTGTAAAATGCACTACCATCGTGTAATAAACTTTTCTTAGTTGTTTTGGTTCACCTGTGTGTTGAATGTAGTAAAGTGTGTTTTCAGACGGTTTAAGCTGAGAAAAGCCGTTTGCGTATAGATTTGAGCTCGTCTCTCACTCCTAACAGCGATAAACTGCTTCAAGTGTTGTTTTGAACTGAAAACATCTTTATCGATCAGAAATGAGTTTTTACGAAGAAAAACACGTTTTAGCTGTGTAAAATGCACTATTATCGTTTCTGAAGTGGTTAGGTTCACCCGTGTGTTAAATGTAGTAAAGTGTGTTTTCAGACGGTTTAAGCTGAGAAAATTCGTTTGCGTATAGTTTTGAACTGAAAACATCTTTTTCGATCAGAAATTAGTTTTTACGAAGGAAAACACGTTTAAGCTGTGTAATATGCTCTAACATCGTGTAATAAACGTTTGTGAAGTGTTTTGGTTCAATCTTGTGTTGAACTTTACGTGTGTTTTCAGACGGTTTAAACTGAGTACAGTTTTGAGCTCCCATTTTACTTCTTACAGCGATAAACTGCTTCAAGTGTTAGGAACTGAAAGCATCTTTTTTTTTCTTCTAAGTCATTAAATGGCACTTTTGTGAAGTACTTTAATGGAACTACACAAAAGAAAAACTTGGAAAATTTTGGGACCCAATAATATCTTAGAAAAATTTTGGGACACAAAAAACTTTTGACCTAAAAAAAATTTGATATCAAAAAATTTTCGGTTTAAAAAAAAATTGCGGTTAGTCTTAGGAAATGGGGTCCTTTGTGGGCAACTTCCACCTTTTCTTCTGAGTTATTTAGTGGCACTCTCGTGAAGTACTTCAGTGGAACTACACATGTGCCTGTCCAGATTGTAAAGACATTCTTAGGTGAGAAAAGTGCATAAAGAATGCAAACAATGATATCAAAGATCTCCTCTCTCAGCTTCTCTCAGCTTTTGTCCCATAAAAACTTGAAAAAATTTTGTACCCAAAAAAACATCGAAATATTTTGGGACCCAAAAAAATGGTCGAAAAAATTTGGGACCAAAAAAAATTTTGAAAAATTTTGGGCCCGATAAAATTTTGACACAAAGCAATTTCGAAAAATTTTGAGACCCGAAAAAAATTTGACACAAAAAAACATAAAAAAATTTCGGAACCCAAAAAAACTTCGAAAAATTTCAGATCCCAAAAAAATCTTCGAAACATTTTGGGACCCAAAAAAATTTTGACCTAAAATAACTTTGACCTCAAAATATCTTCGAAAAAATTTGGGGCCCAAAATAACTTTTAAAAATTTTTGGCCCAAAAAAAGTTTGACCCAAAAAATTTTGACAAAAAATTACTTCGAAAAATTTTTACACCCGAAAGAATTTTGACACAAAAATACATCGAAAAATTTCGGATCCCAAAAAAACTTTGAAAAATTTTGCAACCCAAAAAATTTTGACACAAAAAACATCGAAAAATTTTCGATCCCAAAAAAATCTTCGAAAAATTTTAGGACCCAAAAAAATTTTGACCTAAAATAATTTTGACCTCAAAATAACTTTGAAAAGTTTTGGGACTCAAAAAACTTTGAAAAATTTTAAGACCAAAAAAATGTTTCCTAAATTAAAGAAAATATTTATGTTTATGCAGCGGATATGGCTTTTAGGAAACTTGTTATCCAGTTTGTGGTGCTGTATGACACTGCAAAAGTGTCTTTTAATGTACACCTAATGACACAAATTGCGGTTACCCTTAGGAAATGGGGTCCTTTGTGGGCAACTTCCACCTTTTCTTCTGAGTTATTAAGTGGCACTCTTGTGAAGTACTTCAGTGGAACTACACATGTGCCTGTCCAGATTGTAAAGACATTCTTAGGTGGAAAAGTCTATATAAAAGGGGAGAAAAGTGCATAAAGAATGCAAACAATGATATCAAAGATCTCCTCTCTCAGCCTCTCTCAGCTTTAAAAAAATTTGTCCCAAAAAAACTTGAAAAAATTTTGTACCCAAAAAAACATCGAAATATTTTGGGACCCAAAAAATTGTTAGACCCTAAAATAACTTTGACCTCAAAATATCTTCGAAAAATTTTGGGCCCAAAAAAAGTTTGACCCAAAAAATTTTGACACAAAAGTACTTCGAAAAAATTGTTAGACCCGAAAAAATTTTAACACAAAAAAACAACGAAAAATTTCGGGTACCAAAAAAATCTTCGAAAAATTTTGGGACCCAAAATATTTTGACCTAAAATAATTTTGACCTCAAAATAACTTTGAAAAATTTTGGGCCCAAAAAAAGTTTGACCCAAAAAAACTTTGACAAATTTTGGGACCCAAAAAAACTTTGACAAATTTTGGGACCCAAAAAAACTTTGAAAAATTTTAAGACCAAAAAAATGTTGAGACACGAAACATTTAGAAAAAATTTGGGACCTAAAAAAACTTTGAAAAATTTTGGGCCCAAAAAAATTTAGAAAAATTTATAGACCCAAAAAATGTTGACACAAAAAAACTCAGAATAGACAACAGAGGTTTTTGCACTTAAACCAATAATACCCGAACACTGAACAATACAATGGGCTGTATGGGTGTGATTTTTGCTATCTCACAGGTGAAGAACCCTATCCTTTCAGAAGACCAGAACTTGTTCTGAGGCAAAATCTGAGGCATCTGAGACAAAACAGTATGACCACCAGCTACTCCAGAACAGCCAGTCATGGGTGTAAAAGGCCAATCTGTATTGATGAGATTAAAAACGTTTTAGATGATTGATGGCTTTTTTCCAGAGAAAAAAACTTTGAAAAATTTTGGGACCCAAAAAAACTTCTAAAAATTTTGGGACCCAAAAAAATTTGGACCCGAAAAGTTTTGACACAAAAAAACATCGAAAAATTTCGGAACCCAAAAAAACTTCGAAAAATTTTGGGACCCAAAAAAACGTTGAAAAATTTTGCGACCTAAAAAATTTTGACATAAAATTAGTTAGAAAATTTTTTAGACCCGAACAAATTTTGACACAAAAAAACATCAAAAAATTTTGGGACCCAAAAAAAATGTTGAAAAATTTTGGGCCCAAAACAGTTTGACCCAAAATCTTCTAAAAATTTTGAGACCCAAAAACACTTTGAAAAATTTTAAGACCAAAAAAATGTTGAGACCCGAAAAAATTTAGAAAAAATTTGGGACACAAAAAAACTTTGAAAAATTTTAGACCGGAAAAAATTTTGGGATCAAAAAAAATTTTGACCTAAAATAATTTTGACCTCAAAATATCTTCGAAAAATTTTGCGCCCAAAAAAAGTTTGACCCATAAAAACTTCAAAAAATTTTGACACAAAATTACTTCGAAAAATTTTTAGATCCGAAAAAATTTTGACACAAAAAAACATCGTAAAATTTCCGATCCCAAAAAAATCTTCGAAAAATTTTGGGACCCAAAATATTTTGACCTCAAAATATGTTCGAAAAATTTTGGGCCCAAAAAAAGTTTGAAAAATTTTAAGACCAAAAAAATGTTGAGACCCGAAAAAATTTAGAAAAATTTGGGACCCAAAAAAACTTTGAAAAATTTTGTGACCAAAAAAATTTAGAAAATTTTTTAGGCCCAAACAATTTTGACACAAAAAAACTCAGAATAGACAACAGAGGTTTTTGCACTTAAACCAATAATATCCGAACACTGAACAATTCAATGGGCTGTATGGGTGTGATTTTTGCTATCACACAGGTGAAAAACCCTATCCTTTCAGAAGACCAGAACTTGTTCTCAGGCAAAATCTGAGGCATCTGAGACAAAACAGTATGACCACCAAATACTCCAGAACAGCCAGTCACGGGTGTAAAAGGCCAATCTGTATTGATGAGATTAAAAACGTTTTAGATGATTGATGGCTTTTTTCCAGAGAAAAAAACTTCTAAAAATTTTGGGACCCAAAAAAACTTCTAAAAATTTTGGGACCCAAAAAAACTTCTAAAAATTTTGGGACCCAAAAAAATTTGGACCCGAAAAAGTTTTGACACAAAAAAAACGGAAAATTTCGGAACCCGAAAAAACGTTGAAAAATTTTGCGACCTAAAAAATTTTGACATAAAATTAGTTAGAAAAATTTTTAGACCCGAAAAAATTTTGACACAAAAAAACATCAAAAAATTTTGGGACCTAAAAAAATTTTGACCTAAAATAACTTTGACTTCAAAATATCTTCGAAAAAGTTTGGGACCCAAAATAACTTTGAAAAATTTGGGCCCAAAAAAGTTTGACCCAAAAAAACTTCAAAAAATGTTGAGACCCAAAAACACTTTGAAAAATTTTAAGACCAAAAAAATGTTGAGACCCGAAAAAATTTAGAAAAAATTTGTATGGCTGTATGGGTGTGATTTTTGCTATCACACAGGTGAAGAACCCTATCCTTTCAGAAGACCAGAACTTGTTCTCAGGCAAAATCTGAGGCATCTGAGACAAAACAGTATGACCACCAGCTACTCCAGAACAGCCAGTCATGGGTGTAAAAGGCCAATCTGTATTGATGCGATTAAAAACGTTTTAGATGATTGATGGCTTTTTTCCAGAGTACCAACATAGTGTTTGTCTTGATGTGACTTGACAGTCGGTGATTATATGGCTGGATTCACCAAATCACAGCAAAAAGTGGTATATAGATAGAAAAAAAAATTGTTTTTGCTATTTACATGCTTCTTAAAGAAAATGTGAAACTATGTAATGTTAATGCAGCGGATATGGCTTTTAGGAAACTTGTTATCCAGTTTGAGGTGCTGTATGACACTGCAAAAGTGTCTTTTAATGTACATCTGCTGACACAAATTGCAGTTAGCCTTAGGAAATGGGGTCCTTTGTGGGCAACTTCCACCTTTTCTTCTGAGTTATTAAGTGGCACTCTTGTAAAGTACTTCAGTGGAACTACACATGTGCCTGTCCAGATTGTAAAGACATTCTTAGGTGGAAAAGTCTATATAAAAGGGGAGAAAAGCGCATAAAGAATGCAAACAATGATATCAAAGATCTCCTCTCTTAGCTTCTCTCAGCTTTAAAAAATTTTGTCCCAAAAAAACTTGAAAGAATTTTGTACCCAAAAAATTTTGACCCAAAAAAACCTCGAAATATTTTGGGACCCAAAAAAATCTTCGAAAAATTTTGGCACCCAAAAAAACGTTGCAAAATTTTGCGACCCAAAAAATTTTGACATGAAATTAGTTAGAAAAATTTTTAGACCCGAAAAAATTTTGACAAAAAAACATCGAAAAATTTTGGGACCCAAAAAAATTTTGACCTAAAATAACTTTGACTTCAAAATATCTTCGAAAAATTTGGGACCCAAAATAACTTTGAAAAATTTTGGGCCCAAAAAAGTTTGACCCAAAAAAACTTCAAAAAATGTTGAGACCCAAAAACACTTTGAAAAATTTTAGACCCGAAAAAATTTTGACACAAAAAAACTTCAAAAAATTTCGGAACCCAAAAAAATCTTCGAAAAAGTTTGGGACCCAAAAAAATTTTGACCTAAAATAATTTTGACCTCAAAATATCTTCGAAAAATTATTGGCTCAAAAAAAATTTGACCTAAAATAATTTTGACCTCAAAATATCTTCGAAAAATTTTGGGACCCAAAAAAACTTCGAAAAATTTTGGGACCCAAAAAAACTTTGAAAAATTTTGGGACCCAACAAAACTTTGAAAAATTTTGGGATCCAACAAAACTTTGAAAAATTTTTGGACCCAAAAAATTTTGACACAAAAATTCTCAGAATAGACAACAGAGGTTTTTGCACTAATACCAATAATACCCGAACACTGAACAATTCAATGGGCTGTATGGGTGTGATTTTTGCTATCACACAGGTGAAGGACCCAATCCTTTCAGTAGACCAGAACTTGTTCTCAGGCAAAATCTGAGGCATCTGAGACAAACCAGTATGACCACCAGCTACTCCAGATCAGCCAGTTATGAGTGAAAAAGGCCAATCTGTATTGATTAGATTAAAACGTTTTGGATGATTGATGGGTTTTTTTTCCAGAGTACCAACATAGTGTTTGTCTTGATGTGTCTTGACAGTCAGTGAATATATGGCTGGATTCACCAAATCACAGCAAAAATTTGTATATAGACAGAAAAACAAACACTGTTGGCCAAAAATTGCTCGCAGTCCAGCCTCCTGTAGAGTTCACCAGAACACCACAATCATTACATGATTGTAAATTTAGAGTGGAGGTAATTTCTTCTTTTCTTTTCATTGCAACTTCTAAATGGTTTTCTAATGAAGAATTTCTGTAATCATTTCTTTCTTTTAGTTTTTGCTATGCACATGCTTCTTAAAGAAAATGTGAAACTATTAACATTACATACTTTCATATTTTCTTGAAGAAGCATGTGCATAGCAAAAACTATTCCAGTACTACAAAAAAGATTCCAGTACTTCTTAATTGGAACACCATTTAGAAGTGGCAATGAATAGAAAAGAAGAACTGACCTCTACTCTGAAGCTTTCCAGAATGTACAATCATGTAATAATCGTAGTGTTCTGGTAAACTCTACAAAAATGTCTTTTTTTCTATCTATATATCACTTTTTGCTGTGATTTGGTGAATCCAGTCATATAATCACAGACTGTCGAGACAAACACTTTGTTGGTACTCTGGAAAAAAGCCATCAATCATCCAAAACGTTTTTAATTTCATCAATACAGATTGGCCTTTTACACTCATGACTGGCTGATCTGGAGTAGCTGGTGGTCATACTGTTTTGTCTCAGATGCCTCAGATTTTGCCTGAGAAGAAGTTCTGGTCTTCTGAAAGGATTTGGGTCCCAAAATTTTTTGGGTCTCAAAATTTTTCGAAGATTTTTTGAGGTCAAATTTTTTTGAGTCCCAAAATTTTCCGAAGATTTTTTAAGGTCAAATTTTTTTTGGGTCCCAAAATTTGTTGAAGATTTTTTTGGGTCCCGAAATTTTTCAAAGTTTTTTGGGTCCCAAAATTTTTAGGGTCCCAAAATTTTCAAGTTTGTTTGGGTCAAAATGTTTTTGGATCCCAAAATTTTTCGAAGTGTTTTTGGGTCAAAATTTTTTGGGTCTTAAAATTTTTCGAAGTTTTTTTGGGTCCCAAAATTTTTCAAAGTTTTTTTGGGTCCCAAAATTTTTCAAAGTTTTTTTGGGTCCCAAAATTTTTCAAAATGTTTTTGGGTCCCAAAATTTTTCTAAGTGTTTTTGGGTCAAAATTTTTTGGGTCCCAAAATTTTTAAAAGTTTTTTTGGGTCCCAAAATTTTTCAAAGTTTTTTTGGGTCCCAAAATTTTTCAAAGTTTTTTTGGGTCCCAAAATTTTTAAGGTCCCAAAATTTTCAAGTTTTTTTGGGTCAAAATGTTTTTGGGCCCAACATTTTTCAAAGTTTTTTTGGGTCAAAATTATTTTGGGTCCTAAATTTTTTCGAAATTTATTTGGGTCAAAATAATTTTGGGCCAAATTTTTTTCAAATTTTTTTTTGAGTCCCAAAATTTTTCGAAGTTTTTTTGGGTCGAAATTTTTTAGGGTCTCAAAATTTTTCTAAATTTTTTCGCGTCTCAAAATTTTTTTGGGCTCAAAATTTTTTGAAGTTTATTTGGGTCAAAATTATTTTGGGTTCCAAATTTTTTCGAAGTTTTTTTGGGTCAAATTTTTTTAAAACAAAAATTTTTTCAAAGTTTGTTTGGATCCCAAAATTTTTTGAAGTTATTTTAGGTCCCAAAATTTTTCGAAGTATTTTTGGGTCAAATTTTTTTCGGATCTCAAAATTTTTCACATTTTTTTTAGGTCAAAATTGTTTTTTTTTTGTTTCCCAAAATTTTTCAAAGATTTTATCGGGTCTCACAATTTTTTGGTTTCATGGGTCAATATTTTTTGGGTCCCAAAATTTTTCAAAGTTTTTTTGGGTCCCAAAATTTTTCAAAGTTTTTTTGGGTCCCAAAATTTTTCAAAGTTTTTTTGGGTCCCAAAATTTTTCAAAGTTTTTTTGGGTCCCAAAATTTTTCAAAGTTTTTTTGGGTCCCAAAATTTTTCAAAGTTTTTTTGGGTCCCAAAATTTTTTCGAAGTTTTTTTGGGTCAAAATTATTTTGGGTCCTAAATTTTTTCGAAATTTATTTGGGTCAAAATGTTTTTGGGCCAAAATTTTTTCAAAGTTTTTTGGGTCCCAAAATTTTTCAATGTTTTTTTGGGTCAAAATTTTTTGAAGTTTATTTGGGTCAAAATTTTTTCGAAGTTTTTTTGGGTCAAAATTATTTTGGGTCCTAAATTTTTTCGAAATTTATTTGGGTCAAAATGTTTTTGGGCCAAAATTTTTTCAAAGTTTTTTTGGGTCCCAAAATTTTTCAAAGTTTTTTTGGTTCCAAATTTTTTGAAGTTTATTTGGGTCAAAATTATTTTTGGTTCCAAATTTTTTCAAACTTTTTTTGGGTCAAATTTTTTTTAAAACAAAAATTGTTCAGTTTGTTTGGGTCCCAAAAGTTTTTGAAGTTTTTTTGGGTCAAAATTTTTTTGGGTCCCAAAATTTTTCGAAGTTTTTTTGGGTCAAAATTTTTTGGGTCCCAAAATTTTTCAAAGTTTTTTTGGATCCCAAAATTTTTTGAAGTTTTTTTAGGTCCCAAAATTTTTCGAAGTGTTTTTGGGTCAAAAATTTTTCGGATCTCAAAATTTTTCAAAGTTTTTTTTAGGTCAAAATTGTTTTTTTTTTTTTTTTTTTTGGGTCCCAAAATTTTTCAAAGATTTTATCGGGTCTCAAATTTTTTTGGTTTCATGGGTCAATATTTTTGGGTCCCAAAATTTTTCAAAGTTTTTTTGGGTCCCAAAATTTTTCAAAGTTTTTTTGGTCAAAATTTTTTCGAAGTTTTTTTCGGTCAAAATTTTTTCGAAGTTTTTTTGGGTCAAAATTATTTTGGGTCCTAAATTTTTTCGAAATTTATTTGGGTCAAAATGTTTTTGGGCCAAAATTTTTTCAAAGTTTTTTTTGGGTCCCAATATTTTTCGAAGTTTTTTTAGGTCAAAATTGTTTAGGGTCCTAAATTTTTTCGAAATTTATTTGGGTCAAAATATTTTTGGGCCAAAATTTTTTCAAAGTTGTTTTGGGTCCCAAAATTTTTCAAAGTTTTTTTGGGTCAAAATTATTTTTGGTTCCAAAATTTTTTCAAACTTTTTTTGGGTCCCAAAATTTTTCAAAGTTTTTTTGGGTCAAAATTTTTTCGAAGTTTTTTTAGGTCAAAATTGTTTAGGGTCCTAAATTTTTTCGAAATTTATTTGGGTCAAAATATTTTTGGGCCAAAATTTTTTCAAAGTTGTTTTGGGTCCCAAAATTTTTCAAAGTTTTTTTGGGTCAAAATTATTTTTGGTTCCAAAATTTTTCAAAGTTTTTTTGGGTCAAATTTTTTTTAAAACAAAAATTGTTCAGTTTGTTTGGGTCCCAAAAATTTTCGAAGGTTTTTTGGGTTAAAATTATTTTGGGTCCCAAAATTTTTCGAAGTTTTTTTGGGTCAAAATTTTTGTTGGTCCCAAAACTTTTCAAAGATTTTTTGGGTCTCAAAATTTTTCAAATTTTTTTCGGGAATCAAATTTTTTTTGGGCCCATTATTTTTCTACGTTTTTTTGGGTCCCAAAATTTTCCGACGTTTTTTTGGGTCAAAATTATTTTGTGTCCCAAAATTTTTTTGCGCCCAAAATTTTTCAAAGTTTTTTGGGTCGCAAAATTTTTCTACGTTTTTTTGGGTCAAAATTTTTTGGGTCTCAAAATTTTTCAAAGATTTTTTGAGGTCAAATTTTTTCGGGTCCCAAAAATTTCCCGAAGATTTTTTAAGGTCAAAATTTTTTTGGGTCCCAAAATTTGTTGAAGATTTTTTTGGGTCCCGAAATTTTTCGATGTTTTTTTGGGTCAAAATGTTTTGGGTCCCAAAATTTTTCAAAGTTTTTTTGGATCCCAAAATTTTTCAAAGTTTTTTTAGGTCCAAATTGTTTTTTTTTTTTTTTTTTTGGGTCCCAAAATTTTTCAAAGATTTTATCGGGTCTCAAATTTTTTTGGTTTCATGGGTCAATATTTTTGGGTCCCAAAATTTTTCAAAGTTTTTTTGGGTCCCAAAATTTTTCAAAGTTTTTTTGGTCAAAATTTTTTCGAAGTTTTTTTCGGTCAAAATTTTTTCGAAGTTTTTTTGGGTCAAAATTATTTTGGGTCCTAAATTTTTTCGAAATTTATTTGGGTCAAAATGTTTTTGGGCCAAAATTTTTCAAAGTTTTTTTGGGTCCCAAAATTTTTCAAAATGTTTTTGGGTCCCAAAATTTTTCGAAGTGTTTTTGGGTCAAAATTTTTTGGGTCCCAAAATTTTTCAAAGTTTTTTTGGGTCCCAAAATTTTTCAAAGTTTTTTTGGGTCCCAAAATTTTTAAGGTCCCAAAATTTTCAAGTTTTTTTGGGTCAAAATGTTTTTGGGCCCAACATTTTTCAAAGTTTTTTTGGGTCAAAATTATTTTGGGTCCTAAATTTTTTCGAAATTTATTTGGGTCAAAATTATTTTGGGCCAAATTTTTTTCAAATTTTTTTTTGAGTCCCAAAATTTTTCGAAGTTTTTTTGGGTCGAAATTTTTTAGGGTCTCAAAATTTTTCTAAATTTTTTCGCGTCTCAAAATTTTTTTGGGCTCAAAATTTTTTGAAGTTTATTTGGGTCAAAATTATTTTGGGTTCCAAATTTTTTCGAAGTTTTTTTGGGTCAAATTTTTTTAAAACAAAAATTTTTTCAAAGTTTGTTTGGATCCCAAAATTTTTTGAAGTTATTTTAGGTCCCAAAATTTTTCGAAGTATTTTTGGGTCAAATTTTTTTGGGATCTCAAAATTTTTCACATTTTTTTTAGGTCAAAATTGTTTTTTTTTTTGTTTCCCAAAATTTTTCAAAGATTTTATCGGGTCTCACAATTTTTTGGTTTCATGGGTCAATATTTTTTGGGTCCCAAAATTTTTCTAAGTTTTTTTGGGTCCCAAAATTTTTCAAAGTATTTTTGGGTCCCAAAATTTTTTCGAAGTTTTTTTGGGTCAAAATTATTTTGGGTCCTAAATTTTTTCGAAATTTATTTGGGTCAAAATGTTTTTGGGCCAAAATTTTTTCAAAGTTTTTTTGGGTCCCAAAATTTTTCAATGTTTTTTTGGGTCAAAATTTTTTGAAGTTTATTTGGGTCAAAATTTTTTCGAAGTTTTTTTGGGTCAAAATTATTTTGGGTCCTAAATTTTTTCGAAATTTATTTGGGTCAAAATGTTTTTGGGCCAAAATTTTTTCAAAGTTTTTTTGGGTCCCAAAATTTTTCAAAGTTTTTTTGGGTCAAAATTTTTTGAAGTTTATTTGGGTCAAAATTATTTTTGGTTCCAAATTTTTTCAAAGTTTTTTTGGGTCAAATTTTTTTTAAAACAAAAATTGTTCAGTTTGTTTGGGTCCCAAAAGTTTTTGAAGTTTTTTTGGGTCAAAATTTTTTTGGGTCCCAAAATTTTTCGAAGTTTTTTTGGGTCAAAATTTTTTGGGTCCCAAAATTTTTCAAAGTTTTTTTGGATCCCAAAATTTTTTTAAGTTTTTTTAGGTCCCAAAATTTTTCGAAGTGTTTTTGGGTCAAAAGTTTTTCGGATCTCAAAATTTTTCAAAGTTTTTTTTAGGTCAAAATTGTTTTTTTTTTTTTTTTTTTGGGTCCCAGAATTTTTCAAAGATTTTATCGGGTCTCAAATTTTTTTGGTTTCATGGGTCAATATTTTTTGGGTCCCAAAATTTTTCAAAGTTTTTTTGGGTCCCAAAATTTTTCAAAGTTTTTTTGGTCAAAATTTTTTCGAAGTTTTTTTAGGTCCCAAAATTTTTCCGAAGTTTTTTTGGGTCAAAATTATTTTGGGTCCTAAATTTTTTCGAAATTTATTTGGGTCAAAATATTTTTGGGCCAAAATTTTTTCAAACTTTTTTTGGTTCCAAATTTTTTCAAAGTTTTTTTGGGTCAAATTTTTTTTAAAACAAAAATTGTTCAGTTTGTTTGGGTCCCAAAAGTTTTTGAAGTTTTTTTTGGGTCAAAATATTTTTGGGTCCCAAAAAATTTCGAAGGTTTTTTGGGTCAAAATTATTTTGGGTCCCAAAATTTTTCGAAGTTTTTTTGGGTCAAAATTTTTGTTGGTCCCAAAACTTTTCAAAGATTTTTTGGGTCTCAAAATTTTTCGAATTTTTTTCGGGAATCAAATTTTTTTTGGGCCCATTATTTTTCTACGTTTTTTTGGGTCCCAAAATTTTTCGACGTTTTTTTGGGTCAAAATTATTTTGGGTCCCAAAATTTTTTTGCGCCCAAAATTTTTCAAAGTTTTTTTGGGTCGCAAAATTTTTCTACGTTTTTTTGGGTCAAAATTTTTTGGGTCTCAAAATTTTTCAAAGATTTTTTGAGGTCAAATTTTTTCGGGTCCCAAAATTTTCCGAAGATTTTTTAAGGTCAAAATTTTTTTGGGTCCCAAAATTTGTTGAAGATTTTTTTGGGTCCCGAAATTTTTCGATGTTTTTTGGGTCAAAATTTTTTCCGGTCTCAAAATTTTTCGAAGTTTTTTCGTGTCAAAATTTTTTGGGTCCCAAAATTATTCAACGTTTTTTTGGGCCCAAAATTTTTCAAAGTTTTTTTGGGTCCCAAAATTTTTCAAAGTTTTTTTGGGTCCCAAGATCTTTCAAAGTTTTTTTGGGTCCCAAAATTTTTCAAAGTTTTTTTTGGGTCCCAAAATTTTTAGGTCCCAAAATTTTCAAAGTTTTTTTGGGTCAAAATGTTTTTGGGCCCAATATTTTTCAAAGTTTTTTTGGGTCAAAATTATTTTGGGTCCTAAATTTTTTCGAAATTTATTTGGGTCAAAATGTTTATGGGCCAAAATTTTTTCAAAGTTTTTTTGGGTCGAAATTTTTTAGGGTCTCAAAATTTTTCTAAATTTTTTCGCGTCTCAAATATTATTTGGGTCAAAATTATTTTGGGTTCCAAATTTTTTCGAAGTTTTTTTGGGTCAAATTTTTTTAAAACAAAATTTTTTCAAAGTTTGTTTGGATCCCAAAATTTTTTGAAGTTTTTTTTTAGGTCCCAAAATTTTTCGAAGTGTTTTTGGGTCAAAATTTTTTCGGATCTCAAAATTTTTCAAAGTTTTTTAGGTCAAAATTGTTTTTTTTTTTTTTTTTTTGGGTCTCAAAATTTTTCAAAGATTTTATCGGGTCTCAAATTTTTTTGGTTTCATGGGTCAATATTTATTGGGTCCCAAAATTTTTCAAAGTTTTTTTGGGTCCCAACATTTTTCAAAGTTTTTTTGGGTCCCAACATTTTTCAAAGTTTTTTTGGGTCCCAAAATTTTTCAAAGTTTTTTTGGGTCAAAATTTTTTCGAAGTTTTTTTGGGTCAAAATTATTTTGGGTCCTAAATTTTTTCGAAATTTATTTGGGTCAAAATGTTTTTGGGCCAAAATTTTTTCAAAGTTTTTTTTGGGTCCCAATATTTTTCGAAGTTTTTTGGTTCAAAATTTTTTAGGGTCTCAAAATTTTTTTTTGGTCAAAAATTTTTTTAAATTTATTTTGGTCAAAATTATTTTTGGTTCCAAATTTTTTCGAAGTTCTTTTGTGTCAAAATTTTTTCTGGTCTAAAAATTTTTCGAAATAATTTTCTGTCAAAATTTTTAGAAGTTTTTTTGGGTCAAACTTTTTTTGGGCCGAAAATTTTTCGAAGATATTTTGAGGTCAAAATTACTTTAGGTCAAATTTTTTTTGGGTCCCAAAATTTTTCGAAGATATTTTGAGGTCAAAATTATTTTAGGTCAAAATTGTTTTGGGTCCCGAAATTTTTCGAATATTTTTTTGGGATCCGAAATTTTTTGAAGTTTTTTTGTGTCAAACTTTTTTCGGGTCTAAAATTTTTCGAAGATTTTTTGTGTCCCAAATTTTTTCTAAATTTTTTCGGGTCTCAACAATTTTTTGGTCTTAAAATTTTTCAAAGTGTTTTTGTGTCTCAAATTTTTTTGAAGTTTTTTTGGGTCAAACTTTTTTGGGCCCAAAATTTTTCAAAGTTATTTTGGGTCCCAAACTTTTTCGAAGATATTTTGAAGTCAAAGTGATTTTAGGTCAAAATTTTTTTGGGTCCCAAAATTTGTTTATTTTTTTGGTGTCAAAATTTTTACGGGTCTAAAAATTTTTCTAACTAATTTTATGTCAAATTTTTTGGGTCGCAAATATTTTCAACGTTTTTTTGGGTCCCAAAATTTTTCAACGTTTTTTTGGGTCCCAAAATTTTTAAAAGTTTTTTTGGGTCCCAAAATTTTTCAAAGTTTTTTTGGGTCCCAAAATTTTTTCGAAGTTTTTTTGGGTCAAAATTATTTTGGGTCCTAAATTTTTTCGAAATTTATTTGGGTCAAAATGTTTTTGGGCTAAAATTTTTTCAAAGTTTTTTTGGGTCGCAAAATTTTTCAATGTTTTTTTGGGTCAAAATTTTTTGAAGTTTATTTGGGTCAAAAATTTTTCGAAGTTTTTTTGGGTCAAAATTATTTTGGGTCCTAAATTTTTTCGAAATTTATTTGGGTCAAAATGTTTTTGGGCCAAAATTTTTTCAAAGTTTTTTTGGGTCCCAAAATTTTTCAAAGTTTTTTTGGGTCAAAATTTTTTGAAGTTTATTTGGGTCAAAATTATTTTTGGTTCCAAATTTTTTCAAAGTTTTTTTGGGTCAAATTTTTTTTAAAACAAAAATTGTTCAGTTTGTTTGGGTCCCAAAAGTTTTTGAAGTTTTTTTGGGTCAAAATTATTTTGGGTCCCAAAATTTTTCGAAGTTTTTTTGGGTCAAAATTTTTTGGGTCCCAAAAGTTTTCAAAGTTTTTTGGATCCCAAAATTTTTTGAAGTTTTTTTAGGTCCCAAAATTTTTCGAAGTGTTTTTGGGTCAAAATTTTTTCGGATCTCAAAATTTTTCAAAGTTTTTTTAGGTCAAAATTGTTTTTTTTTTTTTTTTTTTGGGTCCCAAAATTTTTCAAAGATTTTATCGGGTCTCAAAATTTTTTGGTTTCATGGGTCAATATTTTTTGGGTCCCAAAATTTTTCAAAGTTTTTTTGGGTCCCAAAATTTTTCAAAGTTTTTTTGGGTCCCAAAATTTTTCAAAGTTTTTTTGGGTCCCAAAATTTTTCAAAGTTTTTTTGGGTCCCAAAATTTTTCAAAGTTTTTTTGGGTCAAAATTTTTTCGAAGTTTTTTTGGGTCAAAATTATTTTGGGTCCTAAATTTTTTCGAAATTTATTTGGGTCAAAATTATTTTGGGCCAAAATTTTTTCAAAGTTTTTTTGGGTCCCAAAATTTTTCAAAGTTTTTTTGGGTCAAAATTTTTTGAAGTTTATTTGGGTCAAAATTATTTTTGGTTCCAAATTTTTTCGAAGTTTTTTTGGGTCAAATTTTTTTTAAAACAAAAATTGTTCAGTTTGTTTGGGTCCCAAAAGTTTTTGAAGTTTTTTTGGGTCAAAATTATTTTGGGTCCCAAAATTTTTCGAAGTGTTTTTGGGTCAAATTTTTTTCGGATCTCAAAAATTTTCAACGTTTTTTTAGGTCAAAATTGTTTTTTTTTTTTTTTTTTGGGTCCCAAAATTTTTCAAAGATTTTATCGGGTCTCAAAATTTTTTGGTTTCATGGGTCAATATTTTTTGGGTCCCAAAATTTTTCAAAGTTTTTTTGGGTCCCAAAATTTTTCAAAGTTTTTTTGGGTCCCAAAATTTTTCAAAGTTTTTTTGGGTCCCAAAATTTTTCAAAGTTTTTTTGGGTCCCAAAATTTTTCAAAGTTTTTTTGGGTCCCAAAATTTTTCAAAGTTTTTTTGGGTCAAAATTTTTTCGAAGTTTTTTTGGGTCAAAATTATTTTGGGTCCTAAATTTTTTCGAAATTTATTTGGGTCAAAATTATTTTGGGCCAAAATTTTTTCAAAGTTTTTTTGGGTCCCAAAATTTTTCAAAGTTTTTTTGGGTCAAAATTTTTTGAAGTTTATTTGGGTCAAAATTATTTTTGGTTCCAAATTTTTTCGAAGTTTTTTTGGGTCAAATTTTTTTTAAAACAAAAATTGTTCAGTTTGTTTGGGTCCCAAAAGTTTTTGAAGTTTTTTTGGGTCAAAATTATTTTGGGTCCCAAAATTTTTCGAAGTTTTTTTGGGTCAAAATTTTTTGGGTCCCAAAATTTTTCAAAGTTTGTTTGGATCCCAAAATTTTTTGAAGTTTTTTTAGGTCCCAAAATTTTTCGAAGTGTTTTTGGGTCAAAATTTTTTCGGATCTCAAAAATTTTCAACGTTTTTTTAGGTCAAAATTTTTTTTTTTTTTTTTTTTTTGGGTCCCAAAATTTTTCAAAGATTTTATCGGGTCTCAAAATTTTTTGGTTTCATGGGTCAATATTTTTTGGGTCCCAAAATTTTTCAAAGTTTTTTTGGGTCCCAAAATTTTTCAAAGTTTTTTTGGGTCCCAAAATTTTTCAAAGTTTTTTTGGGTCCCAAAATTTTTCAAAGTTTTTTTGGGTCAAAATTTTTTCGAAGTTTTTTTGGGTCAAAATTATTTTGGGTCCTAAATTTTTTCGAAATTTATTTGGGTCAAAATTATTTTGGGCCAAAATTTTTTCAAAGTTTTTTTGGGTCCCAAAATTTTTCAAAGTTTTTTTGGGTCAAAATTTTTTGAAGTTTATTTGGGTCAAAATTATTTTTGGTTCCAAATTTTTTCGAAGTTTTTTTGGGTCAAATTTTTTTTAAAACAAAAATTGTTCAGTTTGTTTGGGTCCCAAAAGTTTTTGAAGTTTTTTTGGGTCAAAATTATTTTGGGTCCCAAAATTTTTCGAAGTGTTTTTGGGTCAAAATTTTTTCGGATCTCAAAAATTTTCAACGTTTTTTTAGGTCAAAATTGTTTTTTTTTTTTTTTTTTGGGTCCCAAAATTTTTCAAAGATTTTATCGGGTCTCAAAATTTTTTGGTTTCATGGGTCAATATTTTTTGGGTCCCAAAATTTTTCAAAGTTTTTTTGGGTCCCAAAATTTTTCAAAGTTTTTTTGGGTCCCAAAATTTTTCAAAGTTTTTTTGGGTCCCAAAATTTTTCAAAGTTTTTTTGGGTCAAAATTTTTTCGAAGTTTTTTTGGGTCAAAATTATTTTGGGTCCTAAATTTTTTCGAAATTTATTTGGGTCAAAATGTTTTTGGGCCAAAATTTTTTCAAAGTTTTTTTTGGGTCCCAATATTTTTCGAAGTTTTTTTAGGTCAAAATTGTTTAGGGTCCTAAATTTTTTCGAAATTTATTTGGGTCAAAATATTTTTGGGCCAAAATTTTTTCAAAGTTTTTTTGGGTCCCAAAATTTTTCACAGTTTTTTTGGGTCAAATTTTTTTTAAAACAAAAATTTTTCAGTTTGTTTGGGTCCCAAAAATTTTCGAAGGTTTTTTGGGTCAAAATTATTTTGGGTCCCAAAATTTTTCGAAGTTTTTTTGGGTCAAAATTTTTTTGGTCCCAAAACTTTTCAAAGATTTTTTGGGTCTCAAAATTTTTCGAAATTTTTTCGGGAATCAAATTTTTTTTGGGCCCATTATTTTTCTACGTTTTTTTGGGTCAAAATTATTTTGGGTCCCAAAATTTTTTTGCGCCCAAAATTTTTCAAAGTTTTTTTGGGTCGCAAAATTTTTCTACGTTTTTTTGGGTCAAAATTTTTTTGGGTCCTAAATTTTTTCGAAATTTATTTGGGTCAAAATTATTTTGGGCCAAAATTTTTTCAAAGTTTTTTTGGGTCCCAAAATTTTTCAAAGTTTTTTTGGGTCAAAATTTTTTGAAGTTTATTTGGGTCAAAATTATTTTTGGTTCCAAATTTTTTCGAAGTTTTTTTGGGTCAAATTTTTTTTAAAACAAAAATTGTTCAGTTTGTTTGGGTCCCAAAAGTTTTTGAAGTTTTTTTGGGTCAAAATTATTTTGGGTCCCAAAATTTTTCGAAGTTCTTTTGGGTCAAAATTTTTTGGGTCCCAAAATTTTTCAAAGTTTGTTTGGATCCCAAAATTGTTTTTTTTGTTGTTTTTTTGGGTCCCAAAATTTTTCAAAGATTTTATCGGGTCTCAAAATTTTTTGGTTTCATGGGTCAACATTTTTTGGGTCCCAAAATTTTTCAAAGTTTTTTTGGGTCCCAAAATTTTTCAAAGTTTAATTGGGTCCCAAAATTTTTCAAAGTTTTTTCGAAGTATTTTTGGGTCAAAATTATTTTGGGTCATAAATTTTTTCGAAATTTATTTGGGTCAAAATTGTTTTGGGCCAAAACTTTTTCAAAGTTTTTTTTGGGTCAAAATTTTTCTAAATTTTTTCGCGTCTCAAAAATTTTTTGGGCTCAATTTTTTTTGAAGTTTATTTGGGTCAAAATTATTTTGGGTTCCAAATTTTTTCGAAGTTTTTTTGGGTCCCAAAATTTTTCAAAGTTTTTTTGGGTCGCAAAATTTTCCAAAGTTTCTTTGGGTCAAGTTTTATTAGGTCCCAAAATTTTTCGAAGTTTTTTTGGGTCCCAAATTTTTTCAAAGTTTTTTTGGGTCAAAAATATTTCGGGTCCCAAAATTTTTCTAAGTTTTTTTGTGTCCCAAAATTTTTCAAAGTTTTTTAGGGTCAAAATTTTTTCAAAGTTTTTTCGTGTCAAAATTTCTTGGGTCCCAAAATTATTCAACGTTTTTTTGGGTCCCAAAATTTTTCAAAGTTTTTTTGTGTCCCAAAATTTTTCAAAGTTTTTTTGGGTCAAAATTTTTTTTTTTTGTTTGTTTTTTTGGGTCGCAAAATTTTTCCAATTTTTTGGGGTCCCAAAACTTTTCGAAGTTTTTTTGGGTCCCAATTTTTTTGAAAGTTTTTTTGGGTCAAAAATATTTCGGGTCCCAAAATTTTTCAAAGTTTTTTTGTGTCCCAAAATTTTTCAAAGTTTTTTTGGGTCAAATTTTTTTCAAAGTTTTTTTAGGTCAAAATTATTTTTGGTCCTAAATTTTTTCTAAATTTATTTGGGTAAAAATGTTTTTGGGCCAAAATTTTTTCAAAGTTTTTTTTGGGTCCCAATATTTTTTGAAGTTTTTTTGGGTCAAAACTTTTTAGGGTCTCAAAATTTTTCTAAAATTTTTCGCTTCTCAAAAGTTTTTTTTGGCTCAAAATTTTTTGAAGTTTATTTGGGTCAAAATTATATTTGGTTCCAAATTTTTTCGAAGTTGTTTTTTTTTAGTTTTTTTGGGTCAAAAATTTTTTTTTTTTTGTTTTTTTGGGTCAAAAGTTTTTTTTTTGTTTTGTTTTTTTGGGTCGCAAAATTTTTCCAATTTTTTGGGGTCCCAAAACTTTTCGAAGTTTTTTTGGGTCCCAAAATTTTTCAAAGTTTTTTTGGGTCAAAAATATTTCGGGTCCCAAAATTTTTCAAAGTTTTTTTGTGTCCCAAAATTTTTCAAAGTTTTTTTGGGTCAAAAAAGTTTTTTTGGGTCAAAATTATTTTTGGTCCTAAATTTTTTCTAAATTTATTTGGGTCAAAATGTTTTTGGGCCAAAATTTTTTCAAAGTTTTTTTTGGGTCCCAATATTTTTTGAAGTTTTTTTGGGTCAAAACTTTTTAGGGTCTCAAAATTTTTCTAAAATTTTTCGCTTCTCAAAAGTTTTTTTTGGCTCAAAATGTTTTGAAGTTTATTTGGGTCAAAATTATATTTGGTTCCAAATTTTTTCGAAGTTGTTTTTTTTTAGTTTTTTTGGGTCAAAAATTTTTCGGATTTCAAAATTTTTCAAAGTTTTTTTGGGTCAAAATTTTTTTTTTTTTTGTTTTTTTGGGTCGCAAAATTTTTCCAATTTTTTGGGGTCCCAAAACTTTTCGAAGTTTTTTTGGGTCCCAAAATTTTTCAAAGTTTTTTTGGGTCAAAAATATTTCGGGTCCCAAAATTTTTCAAAGTTTTTTTGTGTCCCAAAATTTTTCAAAGTTTTTTTGGGTCAAAATTTTTTCAAAGTTTTTTTGGGTCAAAATTATTTTTGGTCCTAAATTTTTTCTAAATTTATTTGGGTCAAAATGTTTTTGGGCCAAAATTTTTTCAAAGTTTTTTTTGGGTCCCAATATTTTTTGAAGTTTTTTTGGGTCAAAACTTGTTAGGGTCTCAAAATTTTTCTAAAATTTTTCGCTTCTCAAAAGTTTTTTTTGGCTCAAAATTTTTTGAAGTTTATTTAGGTCAAAATTATATTTGGTTCCAAATTTTTTCGAAGTTTTTTTTTTAGTTTTTATGGGTCAAAAATTTTTCGGATTTCAAAATTTTTCAAAGTTATTTTGGGTGAAAATGTTTTTGGGCCCAAAATTGTTCAAAGTTTTTTTGGGTCAAAATTTTTTCGAAGTTTTTTTTGGGTCAAAATTATTTTGGGCCCAAATTTTTTCAAAGTTTTTTTTGGGTCCCAAAATTTTTCGAAGTTTTTTTGGGTCAAAATTTTTTAGGGTCTCAAAATTTTTCTAAATTTTTTCGCGTCTCAAAATTTTTTTGGGCTCAAAATTTTTTGAAATTTATTTGGGTCAAAATTATTTTGGGTTCCAAATTTTTTCGAAGTTTTTTTGGGTCAAATTTTTTTAAAAACAAAAATTTTTCAAAGTTTGTTTGGATCCCAAAATTTTTCGAAATTTTTTTAGGTCCCAAAATTTTTCAAAGTGTTTTTGGGTCAAAATTTATTCGGGTCTCAAGTGTGTTTTTGATTTTTCGGTCCCAAAATTTTTCAGTTTCTTGGGTCAACATTTTTTGGGTTCCAAAATGTTCAAGTTTTTTGGGGTCCCAAAATTTTTAAAAGATTTTTTGGGTCAAAATTTTTTAGGGTTTCAAAATTTTTCTAAATTTTTTTTGGGTGAAAATGTTTCAATTGCTGTTGTAAAGCTGAGAGAAGAGATCTTTGCATTGTTTATGCACTTTTCTCCCCTTTTAGATAGACTTTTCCACCTAAGAATGTCTTTACAATCTAAACAGCCACATGTGTAGTTCCACTGAAGTACTTCACAAGAGTGCCATTTAATGACTCAGAAGAAAATGTGGAAGTTGCCCACAAAGGACCCCACTTCCTAAGGCTAACTGCAATGTGTGTCAGCAGGTGTACATTAAAAGATACTTTTGCAGTGTCATACAGCACCTCAAACCGGATGACAAATTTCCTAAAAAACATTTTCGCTGCATTAACATTACATAGTTTCACATCTTCTTTAAGAAGCATGTGCATAGCAAAAACTGAAAGAAAGAGATGATTACAGAACTTCTTAATTAGAAAACCATTTAGAAGTCGCAATGAATAAAAAAGAAGAAATGACCTCCACTCTACATTTACGGTCATGTAATGATTGTGGTGTTCTGGTGAACTCTACAGGAGGCTGAACTGCGAGCATTTTTTGCCCAACAATGTTTGTTTTTCTGTCTATATACCACTTTTTGCTGTGATTTGGTGAATCCAGCCATATAATCACCAACTGTCGAGTCACATCAAGACAAACACTATGTTGGTACTCTGGAAAAAAGCCATCAATCATATAAAACGTTTTTAATCTCATCAATAAAGATTGGCCTTTTACACCCATGACTGGCTGTTCTGGAGTAGCTGGTGGTCATACTGTTTTGTCTCAGATGCCTCAGATTTTGCCTGAGAACAAGTTCTGGTCTTCTGAAAGGATAGGGTACTTCACCTGTGTGATAGAAAAAATCACACCCACACAGCCCATTGAATTGATCACTGTTCTGGTATTATTGGTATTAGTGCAAAAACCTTTGTTGTGTATTCTGTTTTTTTGTGTCAAAATTTTTTGGGTCTAAATATTTTTCTAAATATTTTCGGGTCTCAAAATTTTTTTAAGACCAAATTTTTTGAAGATTTTTTTGGGTCCCGAAATTTTTGGTTGATTTTTGGGTCAAAATTTTTTCGGGTCTCAAAGTTTTTTGGGTCAAAATGTTTTAATTGCTGTTCTGAAGCTGAGAGAAGAGATATTTGATATCATTGTTTGCATTCTTTATGCACTTTTCTTCCCGTTTAGACTTTGTTACTGGACCACCATTAAAGGCTTTCAGTGGCAAGGTTGTGCGTATCGCACTCTGTTTAGAAGCAGTGCCAAAGACCCTTACGCACTGGGATATTCAGATTTGGTAGTGATTCACAGTTTTTTGGATCCCGAAATTATGTTCACCCGTGTGTAAAATGTAGTAAAGTGTCTTTTCAGACGGTTTAAGCTGAGAAAATTCGTTTGCATATAGTTTTGAACTGAAAACATCTTTTTTAGATCAGAAATTAGTTTTTAAGAAGGAAACACATTTTAGCTGTGTAAAATGCACTACCATCGTGTAATAAACTTTTCTTAGTTTTTTTGGTTCACCTGTGTGTTGAATGTAGTAAAGTGTGTTTTCAGACGGTTTAAGCTGAGAAAAGCCGTTTGCGTATAGTTTTAAGCTCCTCTCTCACTCCTAACAGCGATAAACTGCTTCAAGTGTTGTTTTGAACTGAAAACATCTTTTTCGATCAGAAGTTAGTTTTTACGAAGGAAAACACATTTTAGCTGTGTAAAATGCACTACCATCGTGTAATAAACTTTTCTTAGTTTTTTTGGTTCACCTGTGTGTTGAATGTAGTAAAGTGTGTTTTCAGACGGTTTAAGCTGAGAAAATTCGTTTGCGTATAGTTTTGAACTGAAAACATCTTTTTCGATCAGAAATGAGTTTTTACGAAGGAAAACACATTTTAGCTGTGTAAAATGCACTACCATCGTGTAATAAACTTGTCTTAGTTTTTTTGGTTCACCTGTGTGTTGAATGTAGTAAAGTGTGTTTTCAGACGGTTTAAGCTGAGAAAATTCGTTTGCGTATAGTTTTGAACTGAAAACATCTTTTTCGATCAGAAATGAGTTTTTACGAAGAAAAACACGTTTTAGCTGTGTAAAATGCACTAACATCGTTTCTGAAGTGGTTAGGTTCACCTGTGTGTTAAATGTAGTAAAGTGTGTTTTCAGACGGTTTAAGCTGAGAAAAGCCGTTTGCGTATAGTTTTGAGCTCCTCTCTCACTCCTAACAGCGATAAACTGCTTCAAGTGTTGTTTTGAACTGAAAACATCTTTTTCGATCAGAAGTTAGTTTTTACGAAGGAAAACACATTTTAGCTGTGTAAAATGCACTACCATCGTGTAATAAACTTTTCTTAGTTTTTTTGGTTCACCTGTGTGTTGAATGTAGTAAAGTGTGTTTTCAGACGGTTTAAGCTGAGAAAATTCGTTTGCGTATAGTTTTGAACTGAAAACATCTTTTTCGATCAGAAATGAGTTTTTACGAAGGAAAACTCATTTTAGCTGTGTAAAATGCACTACCATCGTGTAATAAACTTGTCTTAGTTTTTTTGGTTCACCTGTGTGTTGAATGTAGTAAAGTGTGTTTTCAGACGGTTTAAGCTGAGAAAATTCGTTTGCGTATAGTTTTGAACTGAAAACATCTTTTTCGATCAGAAATGAGTTTTTACGAAGGAAAACACATTTTAGCTGTGTAAAATGCACTACCATCGTGTAATAAACTTGTCTTAGTTTTTTTGGTTCACCTGTGTGTTGAATGTAGTAAAGTGTGTTTTCAGACGGTTTAAGCTGAGAAAATTCGTTTGCGTATAGTTTTGAACTGAAAACATCTTTTTCGATCAGAAATGAGTTTTTACGAAGGAAAACACATTTTAGCTGTGTAAAATGCACTACCGTCGTGTAATAAACTTTTCTTAGTTGGTTTGGTTCACCTGTGTGTTAAATGTAGTAAAGTGTGTTTTCAGACGGTTTAAACTGAGAAAAGCCGTTTGCGTATAGTTTTGAGCTCCTCTCTCACTCCTAACAGCGATAAACTGCTTCAAGTGTTGTTTTGAACTGAAAACATCTTTTTCGATCAGAAATTAGTTTTTACGAAGGAAAACACATTTTAGCTGTGTAAAATGCACTACCATCGTGTAATAAACTTTTCTTAGTTGTTTTGGTTCACCTGTGTGTTAAATGTAGTAAAGTGTGTTTTCAGACGGTTTAAACTGAGAAAATTCGTTTGCGTATAGTTTTGAACTGAAAACATCTTTTTCGATCAGAAATTAGTTTTTACGAAGGAAAACACATTTTAGCTGTGTAAAATGCACTACCATCGTGTAATAAACTTTTTCTTAGTTGTTTTGGTTCACCTGTGTGTTAAATGTAGTAAAGTGTGTTTTCAGACGGTTTAAACTGAGAAAATTCGTTTGCGTATAGTTTTGAACTGAAAACATCTTTTTCGATCAGAAATTAGTTTTTACGAAGGAAAACACATTTTAGCTGTGTAAAATGCACTACCATCGTGTAATAAACTTTTCTTAGTTGTTTTGGTTCACCTGTGTGTTAAATGTAGTAAAGTGTGTTTTCAGACGTTTTAAGCTGAGAAAATTCGTTTGCGTATAGTTTTGAACTGAAAAAATCTTTTTCGATCAGAAATGAGTTTTTACGAAGGAAAACACATTTTAGCTGTGTAAAATGCACTACCATCGTGTAATAAACTTTTCTTAGTTGTTTTGGTTCACCTGTGTGTTGAATGTAGTAAAGTGTGTTTTCAGACGGTTTAAGCTGAGAAAAGCCGTTTGCGTATAGATTTGAGCTCCTCTCTCACTCCTAACAGCGATAAACTGCTTCAAGTGTTGTTTTGAACTGAAAACATCTTTATCGATCAGAAATGAGTTTTTACGAAGAAAAACACGTTTTAGCTGTGTAAAATGCACTATTATCGTTTCTGAAGTGGTTAGGTTCACCCGTGTGTTAAATGTTGTAAAGTGTGTTTTCAGACGGTTTAAGCTGAGAAAAGCCGTTTGCGTATAGTTTTGAGCTCCTCTCTCACTCCTAACAGCGATAGACTGCTTCAAGTGTTGTTTTGAACTGAAAACATCTGTATCGATCAGAAATGAGTTTTTACGAAGAAAAAGACGTTTTAGCTGAGTAAAATGCACTAACATCGTTTCTGAAGTGGTTAGGTTCACCTGTGTGTTAAATGTAGTAAAGTGTGTTTTCAGACGGTTTAAACTGAGAAAATTCGTTTGCGTATAGTTTTGAACTGAAAACATCTTTTTCGATCAGAAATTAGTTTTTACGAAGGAAAACACGTTTAAGCTGTGTAATATGCTCTAACATCGTGTAATAAACGTTTGTGAAGTGTTTTGGTTCAATCTTGTGTTGAACTTTACGTGTGTTTTCAGACGGTTTAAACTGAGTACAGTTTTGAGCTCCCATTTTACTTCTTACAGCGATAAACTGCTTCAAGTGTTAGGAACTGAAAGCATCTTTTTTTTTCTTCTAAGTCATTAAATGGCACTTTTGTGAAGTACTTTAATGGAACTACACAAAAGAAAAACTTGGAAAATTTTGGGACCCAATAATATCTTAGAAAAATTTTGGGACACAAAAAACTTTTGACCTAAAAAAAATTTGATATCAAAAAATTTTCGGTTTAAAAAAAAATTGCGGTTAGTCTTAGGAAATGGGGTCCTTTGTGGGCAACTTCCACCTTTTCTTCTGAGTTATTAAGTGGCACTCTCGTGAAGTACTTCAGTGGAACTACACATGTGCCTGTCCAGATTGTAAAGACATTCTTAGGTGAGAAAAGTGCATAAAGAATGCAAACAATGATATCAAAGATCTCCTCTCTCAGCTTCTCTCAGCTTTAAAAAATTTTGTCCCATAAAAACTTGAAAAAATTTTGTACCCAAAAAAACATCGAAATATTTTGGGACCCAAAAAAATGGTCGAAAAAATTTGGGACCCAAAAAAACTTTGAAAAATTTTGGGCCCGATAAAATTTTGACACAAAGCAATTTCGAAAAATTTTGAGACCCGAAAAAAATTTGACACAAAAAATTTCGGAACCCAAAAAAACTTCGAAAAATTTCAGATCCCAAAAAAATCTTCGAAACATTTTGGGACCCAAAAAAATTTTGACCTAAAATAACTTTGACCTCAAAAAAATAACTTTGATCTTCGAAAAAATTTGGGGCCCAAAATAACTTTGAAAAATTTTTGGCCCAAAAAAAGTTTGACCCAAAAAATTTTGACAAAAAATTACTTCGAAAAATTTTTACACCCGAAAGAATTTTGACACAAAAATACATCGAAAAATTTCGGATCCCAAAAAAACTTTGAAAAATTTTGCAACCCAAAAAATTTTGACACAAAAAACCTCGAAAAATTTTCGATCCCAAAAAAATCTTCAAAAAATTTTAGGACCCAAAAAAATTTTGACCTAAAATAATTTTGACCTCAAAATAACTTTGAAAAATTTTGGGACTCAAAAAACTCTGAAAAATTTTAAGACCAAAAAAATGTTTCCTAAATTAAAGAAAATATTTGTTTATGCATATGGTTTATGGATATGGCTTTTAGGAAACTTGTTATCCAGTTTGTGGTGCTGTATGACACTGCAAAAGTGTCTTTTAATGTACACCTGCTGACACAAATTGCGGTTACCCTTAGGAAATGGGGTCCTTTGTGGGCAACTTCCACCTTTTCTTCTGAGTTATTAAGTGGCACTCTTGTGAAGTACTTCAGTGGAACTACACATGTGCCTGTCCAGATTGTAAAGACATTCTTAGGTGGAAAAGTCTATATAAAAGGGGAGAAAAGTGCATAAAGAATGCAAACAATGATATCAAAGATCTCCTCTCTCAGCCTCTCTCAGCTTTAAAAAAATTTGTCCCAAAAAAACTTGAAAAAATTTTGTACCCAAAAAAACATCGAAATATTTTGGGACCCAAAAAATTGTTAGACCCTAAAATAACTTTGACCTCAAAATATCTTCGAAAAATTTTGGGCCCAAAAAAAGTTTGACCCAAAAAATTTTGACACAAAAGTACTTCGAAAAAATTGTTAGACCCGAAAAAATTTTAACACAAAAAAACAAAGTGACCCAAAATATTTTGACCTAAAATAATTTTGACCTCAAAATAACTTTGAAAAATTTTGGGCCCAAAAAAAGTTTGACCCAAAAAAACTTCAAAAAATTTTGGGACCCAAAAAAACTTTGACAAATTTTGGGACCCAAAAAAACTTTGACAAATTTTGGGACCCAAAAAAACTTTGAAAAATTTTAAGACCAAAAAAATGTTGAGACACGAAAAATTTAGAAAAAATTTGGGACCTAAAAAAACTTTGAAAAATTTTAGGCCCAAAAAAATTTAGAAAAATTTATAGACCCAAAAAATGTTGACACAAAAAAACTCAGAATAGACAACAGAGGTTTTTGCACTTAAACCAATAATACCCGAACACTGAACAATACAATGGGCTGTATGGGTGTGATTTTTGCTATCTCACAGGTGAAGAACCCTATCCTTTCAGAAGACCAGAACTTGTTCTGAGGCAAAATCTGAGGCATCTGAGACAAAACAGTATGACCACCAGCTACTCCAGAACAGCCAGTCATGGGTGTAAAAGGCCAATCTGTATTGATGAGATTAAAAACGTTTTAGATGATTGATGGCTTTTTTCCAGAGAAAAAAACTTCGAAAAATTTTGGGACCCAAAAAAACTTCTAAAAATTTTGGGACCCAAAAAAATTTGGACCCGAAAAGTTTTGACACAAAAAAACATCGAAAAATTTCGGAACCCAAAAAAACTTCGAAAAATTTTGGGACCCAAAAAAACGTTGAAAAATTTTGCGACCTAAAAAATTTTGACATAAAATTAGTTAGAAAATTTTTTAGACCCGAACAAATTTTGACACAAAAAAACATCAAAAAATTTTGGGACCCAAAAAAATGTTGAAAAATTTTGGGCCCAAAACAGTTTGACCCAAAATCTTCTAAAAAATTTGAGACCCAAAAACAAAATTTTAAGACCAAAAAAATGTTGAGACCCGAAAAAATTTAGAAAAAATTTGGGACACAAAAAAACTTTGAAAAATTTTAGACCGGAAAAAATTTTGGGATCAAAAAAAATTTTGACCTAAAATAATTTTGACCTCAAAATATCTTCGAAAAATTTTGCGCCCAAAAAAAGTTTGACCCATAAAAACTTCAAAAAATTTTGACACAAAATTACTTCGAAAAATTTTTAGATCCGAAAAAATTTTGACACAAAAAAACACCGTAAAATTTCCGATCCCAAAAAAATCTTCGAAAAATTTTGGGACCCAAAATATTTTGACCTCAAAATATGTACGAAAAATTTTGGGCCCAAAAAAAGTTTGAAAAATTTTAAGACCAAAAAAATGTTGAGACCCGAAAAAATTTAGAAAAATTTGGGACCCAAAAAAACTTTGAAAAATTTTGTGACCAAAAAAATTTAGAAAATTTTTTAGGCCCAAACAATTTTGACACAAAAAAACTCAGAATAGACAACAGAGGTTTTTGCACTTAAACCAATAATATCCGAACACTGAACAATTCAATGGGCTGTATGGGTGTGATTTTTGCTATCACACAGGTGAAAAACCCTATCCTTTCAGAAGACCAGAACTTGTTCTCAGGCAAAATCTGAGGCATCTGAGACAAAACAGTATGACCACCAAATACTCCAGAACAGCCAGTCACGGGTGTAAAAGGCCAATCTGTATTGATGAGATTAAAAACGTTTTAGATGATTGATGGCTTTTTTCCAGAGAAAAAAACTTCTAAAAATTTTGGGACCCAAAAAAACTTCTAAAAATTTTGGGACCCAAAAAAACTTCTAAAAATTTTGGGACCCAAAAAAATTTGGACCCGAAAAAGTTTTGACACAAAAAAAACGGAAAATTTCGGAACCCGAAAAAACGTTGAAAAATTTTGCGACCTAAAAAATTTTGACATAAAATTAGTTAGAAAAATTTTTAGACCCGAAAAAATTTTGACACAAAAAAACATCAAAAAATTTTGGACCTAAAAAAATTTTGACCTAAAATAACTTTGACTTCAAAATATCTTCGAAAAAGTTTGGGACCCAAAATAACTTTGAAAAATTTGGGCCCAAAAAAGTTTGACCCAAAAAAACTTCAAAAAATTTTGAGACCCAAAAACACTTTGAAAAATTTTAAGACCAAAAAAATGTTGAGACCCGAAAAAATTTAGAAAAAATTTGTATGGCTGTATGGGTGTGATTTTTGCTATCACACAGGTGAAGAACCCTATCCTTTCAGAAGACCAGAACTTGTTCTCAGGCAAAATCTGAGGCATCTGAGACAAAACAGTATGACCACCAGCTACTCCAGAACAGCCAGTCATGGGTGTAAAAGGCCAATCTGTATTGATGAGATTAAAAACGTTTTAGATGATTGATTGATGAAGATTGTCTTGATGTGACTTGACAGTCGGTGATTATATGGCTGGATTCACCAAATCACAGCAAAAAGTGGTATATAGACAGAAAAAAAAATTGTTTTTGCTATTTACATGCTTCTTAAAGAAAATGTGAAACTATGTAATGTTACTATGTAACTTGTTATCCAGTTTGAGGTGCTGTATGACACTGCAAAAGTGTCTTTTAATGTACATCTGCTGACACAAATTGCAGTTAGCCTTAGGAAATGGGGTCCTTTGTGGGCAACTTCCACCTTTTCTTCTGAGTTATTAAGTGGCACTCTTGTAAAGTACTTCAGTGGAACTACACATGTGCCTGTCCAGATTGTAAAGACATTCTTAGGTGGAAAAGTCTATATAAAAGGGGAGAAAAGCGCATAAAGAATGCAAACAATGATATCAAAGATCTCCTCTCTTAGCTTCTCTCAGCTTTAAAAAATTTTGTCCCAAAAAAACTTGAAAGAATTTTGTACCCAAAAAATTTTGACCCAAAAAAACCTCGAAATATTTTGGGACCCAAAAAAATCTTCGAAAAATTTTGGGACCCAAAAAAACGTTGCAAAATTTTGGGACCCAAAAAAACGTTGCAAAATTTTGCGACCCAAAAAATTTTGACATGAAATTAGTTAGAAAAATTTTTAGACCCGAAAAAATTTTGACAAAAAAACATCGAAAAATTTTGGGACCCAAAAAAATTTTCACCTAAAATAACTTTGACTTCAAAATATCTTCGAAAAATTTGGGACCCAAAATAACTTTGAAAAATTTTGGGCCCAAAAAAGTTTGACCCAAAAAAACTTCAAAAAATGTTGAGACCCAAAAACACTTTGAAAAATTTTAGACCCGAAAAAATTTTGACACAAAAAAACTTCAAAAAATTTCGGAACCCAAAAAAATCTTCGAAAAAGTTTGGGACCCAAAAAAATTTTGACCTAAAATAATTTTGACCTCAAAATATCTTCGAAAAATTATTGGCTCAAAAAAAATTTGACCTAAAATAATTTTGACCTCAAAATATCTTCGAAAAATTTTGGGACCCAAAAAAACTTCGAAAAATTTTGGGACCCAAAAAAACTTTGAAAAATTTTGGGACCCAACAAAACTTTGAAAAATTTTGGGATCCAACAAAACTTTGAAAAATTTTTGGACCCAAAAAATTTTGACACAAAAATTCTCAGAATAGACAACAGAGGTTTTTGCACTAATACCAATAATACCCGAACACTGAACAATTCAATGGGCTGTATGGGTGTGATTTTTGCTATCACACAGGTGAAGGACCCAATCCTTTCAGTAGACCAGAACTTGTTCTCAGGCAAAATCTGAGGCATCTGAGACAAACCAGTATGACCACCAGCTACTCCAGATCAGCCAGTTATGAGTGAAAAAGGCCAATCTGTATTGATTAGATTAAAACGTTTTGGATGATTGATGGCTTTTTTTCCAGAGTACCAACATAGTGTTTGTCTTGATGTGTCTTGACAGTCAGTGAATATATGGCTGGATTCACCAAATCACAGCAAAAATTTGTATATAGACAGAAAAACAAACACTGTTGGCCAAAAATTGCTCGCAGTCCAGCCTCCTGTAGAGTTCACCAGAACACCACAATCATTACATGATTGTAAATTTAGAGTGGAGGTAATTTCTTCTTTTCTTTTCATTGCAACTTCTAAATGGTTTTCTAATGAAGAATTTCTGTAATCATTTCTTTCTTTTAGTTTTTGCTATGCACATGCTTCTTAAAGAAAATGTGAAACTATTAACATTACATACTCTCATATTTTCTTGAAGAAGCATGTGCATAGCAAAAACTATTCCAGTACTACAAAAAAGATTCCAGTACTTCTTAATTGGAACACCATTTAGAAGTGGCAATGAATAGAAAAGAAGAACTGACCTCTACTCTGAAGCTTTCCAGAATGTACAATCATGTAATAATCGTAGTGTTCTGGTAAACTCTACAAAAATGTCTATTTTTCTATCTATATATCACTTTTTGCTGTGATTTGGTGAATCCAGTCATATAATCACAGACTGTCGAGACAAACACTTTGTTGGTACTCTGGAAAAAAGCCATCAATCATCCAAAACGTTTTTAATTTCATCAATACAGATTGGCCTTTTACACTCATGACTGGCTGATCTGGAGTAGCTGGTGGTCATACTGTTTTGTCTCAGATGCCTCAGATTTTGCCTGAGAAGAAGTTCTGGTCTTCTGAAAGGATTTGGGTCCCAAAATTAAAAAAAAAAATTTTGGGTCAAAATTTTTTGGGTCTCAAAATTTTTCGAAGATTTTTTGAGGTCAAATTTTTTTGAGTCCCAAAATTTTCCGAAGATTTTTTAAGGTCAAAGTTTTTTTGGGTCGCAAAATTTTTCAAAGTTTTTTTTGGGTCCCAAAATTTTTAGGTCCCAAAATTTTCAAGTTTTTTTGGGTCAAAATGTTTTTGGGCCCAATATTTTTCAAAGTTTTTTTGGGTCAAAATTATTTTGGGTCCTAAATTTTTTCGAAATTTATTTGGGTAAAAATTTTTTTGGGCCAAAATTTTTTAAAAGTTTTTTTTGGGTCCCAAAATTTTTCGAAGTTTTTTTGGGTCGAAAATTTTTAGGGTCTCAAAATTTTTCTAAATTTTTTCGCGTCTCAAATATTTTTTGGGCTCAAAATTTTTTGAAGTTTATTTGGGTCAAAATTATTTTGGGTTCCAAATTTTTTCGAAGTTTTTTTGGGTCAAATTTTTTTAAAACAAAATTTTTTCAAAGTTTGTTTGGATCCCAAAATTTTTTGAAGTTTTTTTAGGTCCCAAAATTTTTCGAAGTGTTTTTGGGTCAAAATTGTTTTTTTTTTTTTGTTTTTTTTGGGTCGCAAAATTTTTCTACGTTTTTTTGGGTCAAAATTTTTTGGGTCCCAAAAATACTCAACGTTTTTTTGGGTCCCAAAATTTTTCAAAGTTTTTTTGGGTCCCAAAATTTTTCAAAGTTTTTTTGGGTCCCAAAATTTTTCAAAGTTTTTTCGAAGTTTTTTTGGGTCAAAATTTTTTGAAGTTTATTTGGGTCAAAATTATTTTTGGTTCCAAATTTTTTCGAAGTTTTTTTGGGTCAAAATTTTTTGGGTCCCAAAATTTTTCAAAGTTTGTTTGGATCCCAAAATTGTTTTTTTTGTTGTTTTTTTGGGTCCCAAAATTTTTCAAAGATTTTATCGGGTCTCAAAATTTTTTGGTTTCATGGGTCAACATTTTTTGGGTCCCAAAATTTTTCAAAGTTTTTTTGGGTCCCAAAATTTTTCAAAGTTTATTTGGGTCCCAAAATTTTTCAAAGTTTTTTCAAAGTTTTTTTGGGTCAAAATTATTTTGGGTCCTAAATTTTTTCGAAATTTATTTGGGTCAAAATTGTTTTGGGCCAAAACGTTTTCAAAGTTTTTTTTGGGTCAAAATTTTTCTAAATTTTTTCGCGTCTCAAAATTTTTTTGGGCTCAATTTTTTTTTAAGTTTATTTGGGTCAAAATTATTTTGGGTTCCAAATTTTTTCGAAGTTTTTTTGGGTCCCAAAATTTTTCAAAGTTTTTTTGGGTCGCAAAATTTTCCAAAGTTTTTTTGGGTCAAAATTGTTTTTTTTTTTTTTGTTTTTTTGGGTCACAAAATTTTTCAAAGTTTTTTTGTGTCCCAAAATTTTTCAAAGTTTTTTTGGGTCAAAATTTTTTCAAAGTTTTTTTGGGTCAAAATTATTTTTGGTCCTAAATTTTTTCTAAATTTATTTGGGTCAAAATGTTTTTGGGCCAAAATTTTTTCAAAGTTTTTTTTGGGTCCCAATATTTTTTGAAGTTTTTTTGGGTCAAAACTTGTTAGGGTCTCAAAATTTTTCCAAAATTTTTCGCTTCTCAAAAGTTTTTTTTGGCTCAAAATTTTTTGAAGTTTATTTGGGTCAAAATTATATTTGGTTCCAAATTTTTTCGAAGTTTTTTTTTTTAGTTTTTTTGGGTCAAAAATTTTTCGGATTTCAAAATTTTTCAAAGTTATTTTGGGTGAAAATGTTTTTGGGCCCAAAATTGTTCAAAGTTTTTTTGGGTCAAAATTTTTTCGAAGTTTTTTTTGGGGTCAAAATTATTTTGGGTCCTAAATTTTTTCGAAATTTATTTGGGTCAAAATTTTTTTGGGCCAAAATTTTTTCAAAGTTTTTTTTGGGTCCCAAAATTTTTCGAAGTTTTTTTGGGTCAAAAGTTTTTTGGGCCAAAATTTTTCTAAATTTATTTGGGTCAAAATGTTTTTGGGCCAAAATTTTTTCAAAGTTTTTTTTGGGTCCCAATATTTTTTGAAGTTTTTTTGGGTCAAAACTTGTTAGGGTCTCAAAATTTTTCTAAAATTTTTCGCTTCTCAAAAGTTTTTTTTGGCTCAAAATTTTTTGAAGTTTATTTGGGTCAAAATTATATTTGGTTCCAAATTTTTTCGAAGTTTTTTTTTTTAGTTTTTTTGGGTCAAAAATTTTTCGGATTTCAAAATTTTTCAAAGTTATTTTGGGTGAAAATGTTTTTGGGCCCAAAATTGTTCAAAGTTTTTTTGGGTCAAAATTTTTTCGAAGTTTTTTTTGGGGTCAAAATTATTTTGGGTCCTAAATTTTTTCGAAATTTATTTGGGTCAAAATTTTTTTGGGCCAAAATTTTTTCAAAGTTTTTTTTGGGTCCCAAAATTTTTCGAAGTTTTTTTGGGTCAAAATTTTTTTGGGCCAAAATTTTTCTAAATTTATTTGGGTCAAAATGTTTTTGGGCCAAAATTTTTTCAAAGTTTTTTTTGGGTCCCAATATTTTTTGAAGTTTTTTTGGGTCAAAACTTGTTAGGGTCTCAAAATTTTTCTAAAATTTTTCGCTTCTCAAAAGTTTTTTTTGGCTCAAAATTTTTTGAAGTTTATTTGGGTCAAAATTATATTTGGTTCCAAATTTTTTCGAAGTTTTTTTTTTTAGTTTTTTTGGGTCAAAAATTTTTCAAAGTTATTTTGGGTGAAAATGTTTTTGGGCCCAAAATTGTTCAAAGTTTTTTTGGGTCAAAATTTTTTCGAAGTTTTTTTTGGGTCAAAATTATTTTGGGTCCTAAATTTTTTCGAAATTTATTTGGGTCAAAATTTTTTTGGGCCAAAATTTTTTCAAAGTTTTTTTTGGGTCCCAAAATTTTTCGAAGTTTTTTTGGGTCAAAATTTTTTAGGGTCTCAAAATTTTTCTAAATTTTTTCGCGTCTCAAAATTTTTTGAAATTTATTTGGGTCAAAATTATTTTGGGTTCCAAATTTTTTCGAAGTTTTTTTGGGTCAAATTTTTTTAAAAACAAAAATTTTTCAAAGTTTGTTTGGATCCCAAAATTTTTCGAAATTTTTTTAGGTCCCAAAATTTTTCAAAGTGTTTTTGGGTCAAAATTTTTTCGGATCTCAAAATTTTTAAAAGTTTTTTTAGGTCAAAATTGTTTTTTTTTGTTGTTTTTTTGGGTCCCAACATTTTTCGAAGATTTCTTTGGGCCCCGAAAATGTTCAATGTTTTTTTGGGTCAAAATTTATTCGGGTCTCAAAAATTTTCGAAGTTTTTTTGTGTTTGTGATTTTTCGGTCCCAAAATTTTTCAGTTTCTTGGGTCAACATTTTTTGGGTTCCAAAATGTTCAAGTTTTTTGGGGTCCCAAAATTTTTAAAAGATTTTTTGGGTCAAAATTTTTTAGGGTTTCAAAATTTTTCTAAATTTTTTTTGGGTGAAAATGTTTCAATTGCTGTTGTAAAGCTGAGAGAAGAGATCTTTGCATTGTTTATGCACTTTTCTCCCCTTTTAGATAGACTTTTCCACCTAAGAATGTCTTTACAATCTAAACAGCCACATGTGTAGTTCCACTGAAGTACTTCACAAGAGTGCCATTTAATGACTCAGAAGAAAATGTGGAAGTTGCCCACAAAGGACCCCATTTCCTAAGGCTAACTGCAATGTGTGTCAGCAGGTGTACATTAAAAGACACTTTTGCAGTGTCATACAGCACCTCAAACCGGATGACAAATTTCCTAAAAAACATTTTCGCTAAATTAACATTACATAGTTTCACATCTTCTTTAAGAAGCATGTGCATAGCAAAAACTGAAAGAAAGAGATGATTACAGAACTTCTTAATTAGAAAAACATTTAGAAGTCGCAATGAATAAAAAAGAAGAAATGACCTCCACTTTACATTTACGGTCATGTAATGATTGTGGTGTTCTGGTGAACTCTACAGGAGGCTGAACTGCGAGCATTTTTTGCCCAACAATGTTTGTTTTTCTGTCTATATACCACTTTTTGCTGTGATTTGGTGAATCCAGCCATATAATCACCAACTGTCGAGTCACATCAAGACAAACACTATGTTGGTACTCTGGAAAAAAGCCATCAATCATCTAAAACGTTTTTAATCTCATCAATACAGATTGGCCTTTTACACCCATGACTGGCTGTTCTGGAGCAGCTGGTGGTCATACTGTTTTGTCTCAGATGTCTCAGATTTTTCCTGAGAACAAGTTCTGGTCTTCTGAAAGGATAGGGTCCTTCACCTGTGTGATAGAAAAAATCACACCCACACAGCCCATTGAATTGATCACTGTTCTGGTATTATTGGTATTAGTGCAAAAACCTTTGTTGTGTATTCTGAGTTTTTTTGTGTCAAAATTTTTTGGGTCTAAATATTTTTCTAAATATTTTCGGGTCTCAAAATTTTTTTGAGACCAAATTTTTTGAAGATTTTTTTGGGTCCCGAAATTTTTGGTTGATTTTTGGGTCAAAATTTTTTCGGGTCTCAAAGTTTTTTTGGTCAAAATGTTTTAATTGCTGTTCTGAAGCTGAGAGAAGAGATCTTTGATATCATTGTTTGCATTCTTTATGCACTTTTCTTCCCGTTTAGACACTTTGTTACTAGACCACCATTAAAGGCTTTCAGTGGCAAGGTTGTGCGTATCGCACTCTGTTTAGAAGCAGTGCCAAAGACCCTTACGCACTGATATATTCAGATTTGGTAGTGATTCACAGTTTTTTGGATCCCGAAATTATGTTCACCCGTGTGTAAAATGTAGTAAAGTGTCTTTTCAGACGGTTTAAGCTGAGAAAATTCGTTTGCATATAGTTTTGAACTGAAAACATCTTTTTCGATCAGAAATTAGTTTTTACGAAGGAAAACACATTTTAGCTGTGTAAAATGCACTATTATCGTGTAATAAACTTTTCTTAGTTGTTTTGGTTCACCTGTGTGTTAAATGTAGTAAAGTGTGTTTTCAGACGGTTTAAACTGAGAAAATTCGTTTGCATATAGTTTTGAACTGAAAACATCTTTTTCGATCAGAAATTAGTTTTTACGAAGGAAAACACATTTTAGCTGTGTAAAATGCACTACCATCGTGTAATAAACTTTTCTTAGTTTTTTTGGTTCACCTGTGTGTTGAATGTAGTAAAGTGTGTTTTCAGACGGTTTAAGCTGAGAAAAGCCGTTTGCGTATAGTTTTGAGCTCCTCTCTCACTCCTAACAGCGATAAACTGCTTCAAGTGTTGTTTTGAACTGAAAACATCTTTTTCGATCAGAAATTAGTTTTTACGAAGGAAAACACATTTTAGCTGTGTAAAATGCACTACCATCGTGTAATAAACTTTTCTTAGTTGTTTTGGTTCACCTGTGTGTTAAATGTAGTAAAGTGTGTTTTCAGACGGTTTAAACTGAGAAAATTCGTTTGCGTATAGTTTTGAACTGAAAACATCTTTTTCGATCAGAAATTAGTTTTTACGAAGGAAAACACATTTTAGCTGTGTAAAATGCACTACCATCGTGTAATAAACTTTTCTTAGTTTTTTTGGTTCACCTGTGTGTTGAATGTAGTAAAGTGTGTTTTCAGACGGTTTAAGCTGAGAAAAGCCGTTTGCGTATAGTTTTGAGCTCCTCTCTCACTCCTAACAGCGATAAACTGCTTCAAGTGTTGTTTTGAACTGAAAACATCTTTTTCGATCAGAAATTAGTTTTTACGAAGGAAAACACATTTTAGCTGTGTAAAATGCACTACCATCGTGTAATAAACTTTTCTTAGTTGTTTTGGTTCACCTGTGTGTTAAATGTAGTAAAGCGTGTTTTCAGACGGTTTAAACTGAGAAAATTCGTTTGCGTATAGTTTTGAACTGAAAACATCTTTTTCGATCAGAAAGTAGTTTTTACGAAGGAAAACACATTTTAGCTGTGTAAAATGCACTACCATCGTGTAATAAATTTTTCTTAGTTGTTTTGGTTCACCTGTGTGTTAAATGTAGTAAAGTGTGTTTTCAGACGGTTTAAACTGAGAAAATTCGTTTGCGTATAGTTTTGAACTGAAAACATCTTTTTCGATCAGAAATTAGTTTTTACGAAGGAAAACACATTTTAGCTGTGTAAAATGCACTACCATCGTGTAATAAACTTTTCTTAGTTTTTTTGGTTCACCTGTGTGTTGAATGTAGTAAAGCGTGTTTTCAGACGGTTTAAGCTGAGAAAAGCCGTTTGCGTATAGTTTTGAGCTCCTCTCTCACTCCTAACAGCGATAAACTGCTTCAAGTGTTGTTTTGAACTGAAAACATCTTTTTCGATCAGAAATTAGTTTTTACGAAGGAAAACACATTTTAGCTGTGTAAAATGCACTACCATCGTGTAATAAACTTTTCTTAGTTGTTTTGGTTCACCTGTGTGTTAAATGTAGTAAAGTGTGTTTTCAGACGGTTTAAACTGAGAAAAGCCGTTTGCGTATAGTTTTGAGCTCCTCTCTCACTCCTAACAGCGATAAACTGCTTCAAGTGTTGTTTTGAACTGAAAACATCTTTTTCGATCAAAAATTAGTTTTTGCGAAGGAAAACACATTTTAGCTGTGTAAAATGCACTACCATCGTGTAATAAACTTTTCTTAGTTTTTTTGGTTCACCTGTGTGTTGAATGTAGTAAAGTGTGTTTTCAGACGGTTTAAGCTGAGAAAAGCCGTTTGCGTATAGTTTTGAGCTCCTCTCTCACTCCTAACAGCGATAAACTGCTTCAAGTGTTGTTTTGAACTGAAAAAATCTTTTTCGATCAGAAGTTAGTTTTTACGAAGGAAAACACATTTTAGCTGTGTAAAATGCACTACCATCGTGTTATAAACTTTTCTTCGTTGTTTTGGTTCACCTGTGTGTTAAATGTAGTAAAGTGTGTTTTCAGACGGTTTAAGCTGAGAAAAGCCGTTTGCGTATAGTTTTGAGCTCCTCTCTCACTCCTAACAGCGATAAACTGCTTCAAGTGTTGTTTTGAACTGAAAACATCTTTTTCGATCAGAAATTAGTTTTTACGAAGGAAAACACATTTTAGCTGTGTAAAATGCACTACCATCGTGTAATAAACTTTTCTTAGTTGTTTTGGTTCACCTGTGTGTTAAATGTAGTAAAGTGTGTTTTCAGACGGTTTAAACTGAGAAAATTCGTTTGCGTATAGTTTTGAACTGAAAACATCTTTTTCGATCAGAAATTAGTTTTTACTAAGGAAAACACATTTTAGCTGTGTAAAATGCACTACCATCGTGTAATAAACTTTTCTTAGTTTTTTTGGTTCACCTGTGTGTTGAATGTAGTAAAGTGTGTTTTCAGATGGTTTAAGCTGAGAAAAGCCGTTTGCGTATAGTTTTAAGCTCCTCTCTTACTCCTAACAGCGATAAACTGCTTCAAGTGTTGTTTTGAACTGAAAACATCTTTTTCGATCAGAAATGAGTTTTTACGAAGGAAAACACATTTTAGCTGTGTAAAATGCACTACCATCGTGTAATAAACTTTTCTTAGTTGTTTTGGTTCACCTGTGTGTTGAATGTAGTAAAGTGTGTTTTCAGATGGTTTAAGCTGAGAAAAGCCGTTTGCGTATAGTTTTAAGCTCCTCTCTTACTCCTAACAGCGATAAACTGCTTCAAGTGTTGTTTTGAACTGAAAACATCTTTTTCGATCAGAAATGAGTTTTTACGAAGGAAAACACATTTTAGCTGTGTAAAATGCACTACCATCGTGTAATAAACTTTTCTTAGTTGTTTTGGTTCACCTGTGTGTTGAATGTAGTAAAGTGTGTTTTCAGACGGTTTAAACTGAGAAAATTCGTTTGCGTATAGTTTTGAACTGAAAACATCTTTTTCGATCAGAAATTAGTTTTTACGAAGGAAAACACATTTTAGCTGTGTAAAATGCACTACCATCGTGTAATAAACTTTTCTTAGTTGTTTTGGTTCACCTGTGTGTTGAATGTAGTAAAGTGTGTTTTCAGACGGTATAGATTTGAGCTCCTCTCTCACTCCTAACAGCGATAAAATGCTTCAAGTGTTGTTTTGAACTGAAAACATCTTTATCGATCAGAAATGAGTTTTTACGAAGGAAAACACGTTTAAGCTGTGTAATATGCTCTAACATCGTGTAATAAACGTTTGTGAAGTGTTTTGGTTCAATCTTGTGTTGAACTTTACGTGTGTTTTCAGACGGTTTAAACTGAGTACAGTTTTGAGCTCCCATTTTACTTCTTACAGCGATAAACTGCTTCAAGTGTTAGGAACTGAAAGCATCTTTTTTTTCTTCTGAGTCATTAAATGGCACTTTTGTGAAGTACTTTAATGGAACTACACATGTGCCTGTCCAGATTGTAAAGACATTCTTAGGTGAGAAAAGTGCATAAAAAATGCAAACAATGATATCAAAGAGCTCTTCTCTCAGCTTTAGAACAGAAATTTAAATATTTTGAAGCAAAAAAACTTTGAAAAATTTTAGGCCCAAAAATATTTTGACCCAGAAAAACTTGGAAAATTTTGGGACCCAATAATATCTTAGAAAAATTTTGGGACACAAAAAACTTTTGACCTAAAAAAAATTTGATATCAAAAAATTTTCGAAAAATTTTGAGACCCGAAATAATTTTGACCCAAAAAAACTCAGAATAGACAATAGAGGCGTTTGCACTAATGCCAATAATTCCAGAACACTTATCAATTCAATGGGCTGTACAGGTGTGATTTTTGCTATCACATAGGTGAAGAACAGAATTTGTTCTCAGGCAAAATCTGAGGCATCTGAAACAAAACAGTATGTCCACCAGCTGCTCCAGAACAGCCAGTCATGGGTGTAAAAGGCCAATCTGTATTGGTGAGATTAAAAACGTTTTAGATAATTGATGGCTTTTTTCCAGAGTATTTGTCTTGATGTGACTAGACAGTCGGTGATTATATGGCTGGATTCACCAAATCACAGCAAAAAGTGGTATATAGACAGAAAAAAAAATTGTGCACGTGCTTCTTAAAGAAAATATGAAACTATGTAATGTTAATGCAGCGGATATGGCTTTTAGGAAATTTGTTATCCAGTTTGAGGTGCTGTATGACACTGCAAAAGTGTCTTTTAATGTACACCTGCCGACACAAATTGCGGTTAGTCTTAGGAAATGGGGTCCTTTGTGGGCAACTTCCACCTTTTCTTCTGAGTTATTAAGTGGCACTCTCGTGAAGTACTTCAGTGGAACTACACATGTGCCTGTCCAGATTGTAAAGACATTCTTAGGTGAGAAAAGTGCATAAAGAATGCAAACAATGATATCAAAGATCTCCTCTCTCAGCTTCTCTCAGCTTTAAAAAATTTTGTCCCATAAAAACTTGAAAAAATGTTGTACCCAAAAAGACATCGAAATATTTTGGGACCCAAAAAAATGGTCGAAAAAATTTGGGACCCAAAAAAACTTTGAAAAATTTTGGGCCCGATAAAATTTTGACACAAAACAATTGCGAAAAATTTTGAGACCCGAAAAAATTTTGACACAAAAAAACCTAGAAAAACTTCGGAACCCAAAAAAATTTCGAAAAATTTCGGATACCAAAAAAATCTTCGAAACATTTTGGGACCCAAAAAAATTTTGACCTAAAATAACTTTGACCTCAAAATATCTTCGAAAAAATTTGCGGCCCAAAATAACTTTGAAAAATTTTGGGCCCGAAAAAATTTTGACACAAAGCAATTTCGAAAAATTTTGAGACCCGAAAAAAATTTGACACAAAAAAACATCAAAAACTTTCAGAACCCAAAAAAACTTCGAAAAATTTCAGATCCCAAAAAAATCTTCGAAACATATTGGGACCCAAAAAAATTTTGACCTAAAATAACTTTGACCTCAAAATATCTTCGAAAAAATTTGGAGCCCAAAATAACTTTGAAAAATTTTTGGCCCAAAAAAAGTTTGACCCAAAAAATTTTGACAAAAAATTACTACGAAAAATTTTTACACCCGAAAGAATTTTGACACAAAAATACATCGAAAAATTTCGGATCCCAAAAAAAATTTGAAAAATTTTGCAACCCAAAAAAACTTTGAAAAATTTTGCGACCCAAAAAATTTTGACACAAAAAACATCGAAAAATTTCCGATCCCAAAAAAATCTTCGAAAAATTTTAGGACCCAAAAAAATTTTGACCTAAAATAATTTTGACCTCAAAATAACTTTGAAAAATTTTGGGACTCAAAAAACTTTGAAAAATTTTAAGACCAAAAAAATGTTTCCTAAATTAAAGAAAATTTAATGTTTATGCAGCGGATGTGGCTTTTAGGAAACTTGTTATCCAGTTTGTGGTGCTGTATGACACTGCAAAAGTGTCTTTTAATGTACACCTGCTGACATAAATTGCGGTTACCTTTAGGAAATGGGGTCCTTTGTGGGCAACTTCCACCTTTTCTTCTGAGTTATTAAGTGGCACTCTTGTGAAGTACTTCACTGGAACTACACATGTGCCTGTCCAGATTGTAAAGACATTCTTAGGTGGAAAAGTCTATATAAAAGGGGAGAAAAGTGCATAAAGAATGCAAACAATGATATCAAAGATCTCCTCTCTCAGCCTCTCTCAGCGTTAAAAAAATTTGTCCCAAAAAAACTTGAAAAAATTTTGTACCCAAAAAAACATCGAAATATTTTGGGACCCAAAAAAGTTTGACCCAAAAAATTTTGTACCCAAAAAAACATCCAAATATTTTGGGACCCCAAAAAAGTTTGACCCAAAAAATTTTGACACAAAATTACTTCGAAAAAATTGTTAGACCCTAAAATAACTTTGACCTCAAAATATCTTCGAAAAATTTTGTACCCAAAAAACATCGAAATATCTTGGGACCCGAAAAAGTTTGACCCAAAAAATTTTGTACCCAAAAAAACATCCAAATATTTTGGGACCCCAAAAAAGTTTGACCCAAAAAATTTTGACACAAAAGTACTTCGAAAAAATTGTTAGACCCGAAAAAATTTTAACACAAAAAAACAACGAAAAATTTCGGATACCAAAAAAATCTTCGAAAAATTTTGGGACCCAAAAAAATTTTGACCTAAAATAATTTTGACCTCAAAATAACTTTGAAAAATTTTGGGCCCAAAAAAAGTTTGACCCAAAAAAACTTCAAAAAATTTTGGGACCCAAAAAAACTTTGAAAAATTTTGGGACCCAAAAAACCTTTGAAAAATTTTAAGACCAAAAAAATGTTGAGACACGAAAAATTTAGAAAAATTTTGGGACCTAAAAAAACTTTGAAAAAGTTTGACCCAAAAAATTTTGTACCCAAAAAAACATCCAAATATTTTGGGACCCCAAAAAAGTTTGACCCAAAAAATTTTGACACAAAAGTACTTCGAAAAAATTGTTAGACCCGAAAAAATTTTAACACAAAAAAACAACGAAAAATTTCGGATACCAAAAAAATCTTCGAAAAATTTTGGGACCCAAAAAAATTTTGACCTAAAATAATTTTGACCTCAAAATAACTTTGAAAAATTTTGGGCCCAAAAAAAGTTTGACCCAAAAAAACTTCAAAAAATTTTGGGACCCAAAAAAAATTTGAAAAATTTTGGGACCCAAAAAACCTTTGAAAAATTTTAAGACCAAAAAAATGTTGAGACACGAAAAATTTAGAAAAATTTTGGGACCTAAAAAAACTTTGAAAAATTTTGACCCAAAAAAACTTTAAAAAATTTTGACACAAAATTACTTCGAAAAATTTTTAGACCCGAAAAAATTTTGACACAAAAAAACATCGTAAAATTTCCGATCCCAAAAAAATCTTCGAAAAATTTTGGGACCCAAAATATTTTGACCTCAAAATATGTTCGAAAAATTTTGGGCCCAAAAAAAGTTTGAAAAATTTTAAGACCAAAAAAATGTTGAGACCCGAAAAAATTTAGAAAAATTTGGGACCCAAAAAAACTTTGAAAAATTTTGTGACCAAAAAAATTTAGAAAATTTTTTAGGCCCAAACAATTTTGACACAAAAAAACTCAGAATAGACAACAGAGGTTTTTGCACTTAAACCAATAATACCCGAACACTGAACAATTCAATGGGCTGTATGGGTGTGATTTTTGCTATCACACAGGTGAAAAACCCTATCCTTTCAGAAGACCAGAACTTGTTCTCTGGCAAAATCTGAGGCATCTGAGACCACCAAATACTCCAGAACAGCCAGTCATGGGTGTAAAAGGCCAATCTGTATTGATGAGATTAAAAACGTTTTAGATGATTGATGGCTTTTTTCCAGAGAAAAAAACTTTGAAAAATTTGGACCCAAAAAAGTTTTGACACAAAAAAACATCGAAAAATTTCGTACCCGAAAAAACGTTGAAAAATTTTGCGACCTAAAAATTTTTGACATAAAATAACTTTGAAAAATTTTGGGCCCAAAAAAGTTTGACCCAAAAAAACTTCAAAAAAATTTGAAACCCAAAAACACTTTGAAAAATTTTAAGACCAAAAAAATATTGAGACCCGAAAAAATTTAGAAAAAAATTGTATGGCTGTATGGGTGTGATTTTTGCTATCACACAGGTGAAGATCCCTGTCCTTTCAGAAGACCAGAACTTGTTCTCAGGCAAAATCTGAGGCATCTGAGACAAAACAGTATGACCACCAGCTACTCCAGAACAGCCAGTCATGGGTGTAAAAGGCCAATCTGTATTGATGAGATTAAAAACGTTTTAGATGATTGATGGCTTTTTTCCAGAGAAAAAAACTTCGAAAAATTTTGGGACCCAAAAAAACTTCTAAAAATTTTGGGACCCAAAAAAATTTGGACCCGAAAAGTTTTGACACAAAAAAACATCGAAAAATTTCGGAACCCAAAAAAACTTCGAAAAATTTTGGGACCCAAAAAAACGTTGAAAAATTTTGCGACCTAAAAAATTTTGACATAAAATTAGTTAGAAAATTTTTTAGACCCGAACAAATTTTGACACAAAAAAACATCAAAAAATTTTGGGACCCAAAAAAATGTTGAAAAATTTTGGGCCCAAAACAGTTTGACCCAAAATCTTCTAAAAAATTTGAGACCCAAAAACAAAATTTTAAGACCAAAAAAATGTTGAGACCCGAAAAAATTTAGAAAAAATTTGGGACACAAAAAAACTTTGAAAAATTTTAGACCGGAAAAAATTTTGGGATCAAAAAAAATTTTGACCTAAAATAATTTTGACCTCAAAATATCTTCGAAAAATTTTGCGCCCAAAAAAAGTTTGACCCATAAAAACTTCAAAAAATTTTGACACAAAATTACTTCGAAAAATTTTTAGATCCGAAAAAATTTTGACACAAAAAAACACCGTAAAATTTCCGATCCCAAAAAAATCTTCGAAAAATTTTGGGACCCAAAATATTTTGACCTCAAAATATGTACGAAAAATTTTGGGCCCAAAAAAAGTTTGAAAAATTTTAAGACCAAAAAAATGTTGAGACCCGAAAAAATTTAGAAAAATTTGGGACCCAAAAAAACTTTGAAAAATTTTGTGACCAAAAAAATTTAGAAAATTTTTTAGGCCCAAACAATTTTGACACAAAAAAACTCAGAATAGACAACAGAGGTTTTTGCACTTAAACCAATAATATCCGAACACTGAACAATTCAATGGGCTGTATGGGTGTGATTTTTGCTATCACACAGGTGAAGGACCCAATCCTTTCAGTAGACCAGAACTTGTTCTCAGGCAAAATCTGAGGCATCTGAGACAAACCAGTATGACCACCAGCTACTCCAGATCAGCCAGTTATGAGTGAAAAAGGCCAATCTGTATTGATTAGATTAAAACGTTTTGGATGATTGATGGCTTTTTTTCCAGAGTACCAACATAGTGTTTGTCTTGATGTGTCTTGACAGTCAGTGAATATATGGCTGGATTCACCAAATCACAGCAAAAATTTGTATATAGACAGAAAAACAAACACTGTTGGCCAAAAATTGCTCGCAGTCCAGCCTCCTGTAGAGTTCACCAGAACACCACAATCATTACATGATTGTAAATTTAGAGTGGAGGTAATTTCTTCTTTTCTTTTCATTGCAACTTCTAAATGGTTTTCTAATGAAGAATTTCTGTAATCATTTCTTTCTTTTAGTTTTTGCTATGCACATGCTTCTTAAAGAAAATGTGAAACTATTAACATTACATACTCTCATATTTTCTTGAAGAAGCATGTGCATAGCAAAAACTATTCCAGTACTACAAAAAAGATTCCAGTACTTCTTAATTGGAACACCATTTAGAAGTGGCAATGAATAGAAAAGAAGAACTGACCTCTACTCTGAAGCTTTCCAGAATGTACAATCATGTAATAATCGTAGTGTTCTGGTAAACTCTACAAAAATGTCTATTTTTCTATCTATATATCACTTTTTGCTGTGATTTGGTGAATCCAGTCATATAATCACAGACTGTCGAGACAAACACTTTGTTGGTACTCTGGAAAAAAGCCATCAATCATCCAAAACGTTTTTAATTTCATCAATACAGATTGGCCTTTTACACTCATGACTGGCTGATCTGGAGTAGCTGGTGGTCATACTGTTTTGTCTCAGATGCCTCAGATTTTGCCTGAGAAGAAGTTCTGGTCTTCTGAAAGGATTTGGGTCCCAAAATTAAAAAAAAAAATTTTGGGTCAAAATTTTTTGGGTCTCAAAATTTTTCGAAGATTTTTTGAGGTCAAATTTTTTTGAGTCCCAAAATTTTCCGAAGATTTTTTAAGGTCAAAGTTTTTTTGGGTCGCAAAATTTTTCAAAGTTTTTTTTGGGTCCCAAAATTTTTAGGTCCCAAAATTTTCAAGTTTTTTTGGGTCAAAATGTTTTTGGGCCCAATATTTTTCAAAGTTTTTTTGGGTCAAAATTATTTTGGGTCCTAAATTTTTTCGAAATTTATTTGGGTAAAAATTTTTTTGGGCCAAAATTTTTTAAAAGTTTTTTTTGGGTCCCAAAATTTTTCGAAGTTTTTTTGGGTCGAAAATTTTTAGGGTCTCAAAATTTTTCTAAATTTTTTCGCGTCTCAAATATTTTTTGGGCTTAAAATTTTTTGAAGTTTATTTGGGTCAAAATTATTTTGGGTTCCAAATTTTTTCGAAGTTTTTTTGGGTCAAATTTTTTTAAAACAAAATTTTTTCAAAGTTTGTTTGGATCCCAAAATTTTTTTAAGTTTTTTTAGGTCCCAAAATTTTTCGAAGTGTTTTTGGGTCAAAATTGTTTTTTTCTTTTTGTTTTTTTTGGGTCGCAAAATTTTTCTACGTTTTTTTGGGTCAAAATTTTTTGGGTCCCAAAAATACTCAACGTTTTTTTGGGTCCCAAAATTTTTCAAAGTTTTTTTGGGTCCCAAAATTTTTCAAAGTTTTTTTGGGTCCCAAAATTTTTCAAAGTTTTTTCGAAGTTTTTTTGGGTCAAAATTTTTTGAAGTTTATTTGGGTCAAAATTATTTTTGGTTCCAAATTTTTTCGAAGTTTTTTTGGGTCAAAATTTTTTGGGTCCCAAAATTTTTCAAAGTTTGTTTGGATCCCAAAATTGTTTTTTTTGTTGTTTTTTTGGGTCCCAAAATTTTTCAAAGATTTTATCGGGTCTCAAAATTTTTTGGTTTCATGGGTCAACATTTTTTGGGTCCCAAAATTTTTCAAAGTTTTTTTGGGTCCCAAAATTTTTCAAAGTTTATTTGGGTCCCAAAATTTTTCAAAGTTTTTTCAAAGTTTTTTTGGGTCAAAATTATTTTGGGTCCTAAATTTTTTCGAAATTTATTTGGGTCAAAATTGTTTTGGGCCAAAACTTTTTCAAAGTTTTTTTTGGGTCAAAATTTTTCTAAATTTTTTCGCGTCTCAAAATTTTTTTGGGCTCAATTTTTTTTAAGTTTATTTGGGTCAAAATTATTTTGGGTTCCAAATTTTTTCGAAGTTTTTTTGGGTCCCAAAATTTTTCAAAGTTTTTTTGGGTCGCAAAATTTTCCAAAGTTTTTTTGGGTCAAAATTGTTTTTTTTTTTTTGTTTTTTTGTGTCACAAAATTTTTCAAAGTTTTTTTGTGTCCCAAAATTTTTCAAAGTTTTTTTGGGTCAAAATTTTTTCAAAGTTTTTTTGGGTCAAAATTATTTTTGGTCCTAAATTTTTTCTAAATTTATTTGGGTCAAAATGTTTTTGGGCCAAAATTTTTTCAAAGTTTTTTTTGGGTCCCAATATTTTTTGAAGTTTTTTTGGTTCAAAACTTGTTAGGGTCTCAAAATTTTTCTAAAATTTTTCGCTTCTCAAAAGTTTTTTTTGGCTCAAAATTTTTTGAAGTTTATTTGGGTCAAAATTATATTTGGTTCCAAATTTTTTCGAAGTTTTTTTTTTTAGTTTTTTTGGGTCAAAAATTTTTCGGATTTCAAAATTTTTCAAAGTTATTTTGTGTGAAAATGTTTTTGGGCCCAAAATTGTTCAAAGTTTTTTTGGGTCAAAATTTTTTCGAAGTTTTTTTTGGGTCAAAATTATTTTGGGTCCTAAATTTTTTCGAAATTTATTTGGGTCAAAATTTTTTTGGGCCAAAATTTTTTCAAAGTTTTTTTTGGGTCCCAAAATTTTTCGAAGTTTTTTTGGGTCAAAATTTTTTAGGGTCTCAAAATTTTTCTAAATTTTTTCGCGTCTCAAAATTTTTTGAAATTTATTTGGGTCAAAATTATTTTGGGTTCCAAATTTTTTCGAAGTTTTTTTGGGTCAAATTTTTTTAAAAACAAAAATTTTTCAAAGTTTGTTTGGATCCCAAAATTTTTCGAAATTTTTTTAGGTCCCAAAATTTTTCAAAGTGTTTTTGGGTCAAAATTTTTTCGGATCTCAAAATTTTTTAAAGTTTTTTTAGGTCAAAATTGTTTTTTTTGTTGTTTTTTTGGGTCCCAACATTTTTCGAAGATTTCTTTGGGCCCCGAAAATGTTCAATGTTTTTTTGGGTCAAAATTTATTCGGGTCTCAAAAATTTTCGAAGTTTTTTTGTGTTTGTGATTTTTCGGTCCCAAAATTTTTCAGTTTCTTGGGTCAACATTTTTTGGGTTCCAAAATGTTCAAGTTTTTTGGGGTCCCAAAATTTTTAAAAGATTTTTTGGGTCAAAATTTTTTAGGGTTTCAAAATTTTTCTAAATTTTTTTTGGGTGAAAATGTTTCAATTGCTGTTGTAAAGCTGAGAGAAGAGATCTTTGCATTGTTTATGCACTTTTCTCCCCTTTTAGATAGACTTTTCCACCTAAGAATGTCTTTACAATCTAAACAGCCACATGTGTAGTTCCACTGAAGTACTTCACAAGAGTGCCATTTAATGACTCAGAAGAAAATGTGGAAGTTGCCCACAAAGGACCCCATTTCCTAAGGCTAACTGCAATGTGTGTCAGCAGGTGTACATTAAAAGACACTTTTGCAGTGTCATACAGCACCTCAAACCGGATGACAAATTTCCTAAAAAACATTTTCGCTAAATTAACATTACATAGTTTCACATCTTCTTTAAGAAGCATGTGCATAGCAAAAACTGAAAGAAAGAGATGATTACAGAACTTCTTAATTAGAAAAACATTTAGAAGTCGCAATGAATAAAAAAGAAGAAATGACCTCCACTTTACATTTACGGTCATGTAATGATTGTGGTGTTCAGGTGAACTCTACAGGAGGCTGAACTGCGAGCATTTTTTGCCCAACAATGTTTGTTTTTCTGTCTATATACCACTTTTTGCTGTGATTTGGTGAATCCAGCCATATAATCACCAACTGTCGAGTCACATCAAGACAAACACTATGTTGGTACTCTGGAAAAAAGCCATCAATCATCTAAAACGTTTTTAATCTCATCAATACAGATTGGCCTTTTACACCCATGACTGGCTGTTCTGGAGCAGCTGGTGGTCATACTGTTTTGTCTCAGATGTCTCAGATTTTTCCTGAGAACAAGTTCTGGTCTTCTGAAAGGATAGGGTCCTTCACCTGTGTGATAGAAAAAATCACACCCACACAGCCCATTGAATTGATCACTGTTCTGGTATTATTGGTATTAGTGCAAAAACCTTTGTTGTGTATTCTGAGTTTTTTTGTGTCAAAATTTTTTGGGTCTAAATATTTTTCTAAATATTTTCGGGTCTCAAAATTTTTTTGAGACCAAATTTTTTGAAGATTTTTTTGGGTCCCGAAATTTTTGGTTGATTTTTGGGTCAAAATTTTTTCGGGTCTCAAAGTTTTTTTGGTCAAAATGTTTTAATTGCTGTTCTGAAGCTGAGAGAAGAGATCTTTGAAATCATTGTTTGCATTCTTTATGCACTTTTCTTCCCGTTTAGACACTTTGTTACTAGACCACCATTAAAGGCTTTCAGTGGCAAGGTTGTGCGTATCGCACTCTGTTTAGAAGCAGTGCCAAAGACCCTTACGCACTGAGATATTCAGATTTGGTAGTGATTCACAGTTTTTTGGATCCCGAAATTATGTTCACCCGTGTGTAAAATGTAGTAAAGTGTCTTTTCAGACGGTTTAAGCTGAGAAAATTCGTTTGCATATAGTTTTGAACTGAAAACATCTTTTTCGATCAGAAATTAGTTTTTACGAAGGAAAACACATTTTAGCTGTGTAAAATGCACTATTATCGTGTAATAAACTTTTCTTAGTTGTTTTGGTTCACCTGTGTGTTAAATGTAGTAAAGTGTGTTTTCAGACGGTTTAAACTGAGAAAATTCGTTTGCATATAGTTTTGAACTGAAAACATCTTTTTCGATCAGAAATTAGTTTTTACGAAGGAAAACACATTTTAGCTGTGTAAAATGCACTACCATCGTGTAATAAACTTTTCTTAGTTTTTTTGGTTCACCTGTGTGTTGAATGTAGTAAAGTGTGTTTTCAGACGGTTTAAGCTGAGAAAAGCCGTTTGCGTATAGTTTTGAGCTCCTCTCTCACTCCTAACAGCGATAAACTGCTTCAAGTGTTGTTTTGAACTGAAAACATCTTTTTCGATCAGAAATTAGTTTTTACGAAGGAAAACACATTTTAGCTGTGTAAAATGCACTACCATCGTGTAATAAACTTTTCTTAGTTGTTTTGGTTCACCTGTGTGTTAAATGTAGTAAAGTGTGTTTTCAGACGGTTTAAACTGAGAAAATTCGTTTGCGTATAGTTTTGAACTGAAAACATCTTTTTCGATCAGAAATTAGTTTTTACGAAGGAAAACACATTTTAGCTGTGTAAAATGCACTACCATCGTGTAATAAACTTTTCTTAGTTTTTTTGGTTCACCTGTGTGTTGAATGTAGTAAAGTGTGTTTTCAGACGGTTTAAGCTGAGAAAAGCCGTTTGCGTATAGTTTTGAGCTCCTCTCTCACTCCTAACAGCGAAAAACTGCTTCAAGTGTTGTTTTGAACTGAAAACATCTTTTTCGATCAGAAATGAGTTTTTACGAAGAAAAACACATTTTAGCTGTGTAAAATGCACTACCATCGTGTAATAAACTTTTCTTAGTTTTTTTGGTTCACCTGTGTGTTGAATGTAGTAAAGTGTGTTTTCAGACGGTTTAAACTGAGAAAATTCGTTTTGCGTGTAGTTTTGAACTGAAAACATCTTTTTCGATCAGAAATGAGTTTTTACGAAGGAAAACACATTTTAGCTGTGTAAAATGCACTACCATCGTGTAATAAACTTTTCTTAGTTGGTTTGGTTCACCTGTGTGGTAAATGTAGTAAAGTGTGTTTTCAGACGGTTTAAGCTGAGAAAAGCCGTTTGCGTATAGTTTTGAGCTCCTCTCTCACTCCTAACAGCGATAAACTGCTTCAAGTGTTGTTTTGAACTGAAAACATCTTTTTCGATCAGAAATTAGTTTTTACGAAGGAAAACACATTTTAGCTGTGTAAAATGCACTACCATCGTGTAATAAACTTTTCTTAGTTGTTTTGGTTCACCTGTGTGTTAAATGTAGTAAAGTGTGTTTTCAGACGGTTTAAACTGAGAAAATTCGTTTGCGTATAGTTTTGAACTGAAAACATCTTTTTCGATCAGAAATTAGTTTTTACGAAGGAAAACACATTTTAGCTGTGTAAAATGCACTAACATCGTTTCTGAAGTGGTTAGGCTCACCCGTGTGTTAAATGTAGTAAAGTGTGTTTTCAGACGGTTTAAGCTGAGAAAAGCCGTTTGCGTATAGTTTTGAGCTCCTCTCTCACTCCTAACAGCGATAAACTGCTTCAAGTGTTGTTTTGAACTGAAAAAATCTTTTTCGATCAGAAATGAGTTTTTACGAAGGAAAACACATTTTAGCTGTGTAAAATGCACTACCATCGTGTAATAAACTTTTCTTAGTTTTTTTGGTTCACCTGTGTGTTGAATGTAGTAAAGTGTGTTTTCAGATGGTTTAAGCTGAGAAAAGCCGTTTGCGTATAGTTTTGAACTGAAAACATCTTTTTCGATCAGAAATTAGTTTTTACGAAGGAAAACACATTTTAGCTGTGTAAAATGCACTACCATCGTGTAATAAACTTTTCTTAGTTTTTTTGGTTCACCTGTGTGTTGAATGTAGTAAAGTGTGTTTTCAGACGGTTTAAGCTGAGAAAAGCCGTTTGCGTATAGTTTTGAGCTCCTCTCTCACTCCTAACAGCGATAAACTGCTTCAAGTGTTGTTTTGAACTGAAAACATCTTTTTCGATCAGAAGTTAGTTTTTACGAAGGAAAACACATTTTAGCCGTGTAAAATGCACTACCATCGTGTAATAAACTTTTCTTAGTTGTTTTGGTTCACCTGTGTGTTAAATGTAGTAAAGTGTGTTTTCAGACGGTTTAAGCTGAGAAAAGCCGTTTGCGTATAGTTTTGAGCTCCTCTCTCACTCCTAACAGCGATAAACTGCTTCAAGTGTTGTTTTGAACTGAAAACATCTTTTTCGATCAGAAATTAGTTTTTACGAAGGAAAACACATTTTAGCTTTGTAAAATGCACTACCATCGTGTAATAAACTTTTCTTAGTTGTTTTGGTTCACCTGTGTGTTAAATGTAGTAAAGTGTGTTTTCAGACGGTTTAAACTGAGAAAAGCCGTTTGCGTATAGTTTTGAGCTCCTCTCTCACTCCTAACAGCGATAAACTGCTTCAAGTGTTGTTTTGAACTGAAAACATCTTTTTCGATCAAAAATTAGTTTTTGCGAAGGAAAACACATTTTAGCTGTGTAAAATGCACTACCATCGTGTAATAAACTTTTCTTAGTTTTTTTGGTTCACCTGTGTGTTGAATGTAGTAAAGTGTGTTTTCAGACGGTTTAAGCTGAGAAAAGCCGTTTGCGTATAGTTTTGAGCTCCTCTCTCACTCCTAACAGCGATAAACTGCTTCAAGTGTTGTTTTGAACTGAAAAAATCTTTTTCGATCAGAAATGAGTTTTTACGAAGGAAAACACATTTTAGCTGTGTAAAATGCACTACCATCGTGTAATAAACTTTTGTTAGTTTTTTTGGTTCACCTGTGTGTTGAATGTAGTAAAGTGTGTTTTCAGACGGTTTAAGCTGAGAAAATTCGTTTGCGTATAGTTTTGAACTGAAAACATCTTTTTCGATCAGAAATGAGTTTTTACGAAGGAAAACACATTTTAGCTGTGTAAAATGCACTACCATCGTGTAATAAACTTTTCTTAGTTGGTTTGGTTCACCTGTGTGTTAAATGTAGTAAAGTGTGTTTTCAGACGGTTTAAGCTGAGAAAAGCCGTTTGCGTATAGTTTTGAGCTCCTCTCTCACTCCTAACAACGATAAACTGCTTCAAGTGTTGTTTTGAACTGAAAACATCTTTTTCGATCAGAAGTTAGTTTTTACGAAGGAAAACACATTTTAGCTGTGTAAAATGCACTACCATCGTGTTATAAACTTTTCTTCGTTGTTTTGGTTCACCTGTGTGTTAAATGTAGTAAAGTGTGTTTTCAGACGGTTTAAGCTGAGAAAAGCCGTTTGCGTATAGTTTTGAGCTCCTCTCTCACTCCTAACAGCGATAAACTGCTTCAAGTGTTGTTTTGAACTGAAAACATCTTTTTCGATCAGAAATTAGTTTTTACGAAGGAAAACACATTTTAGCTGTGTAAAATGCACTACCATCGTGTAATAAACTTTTCTTAGTTGTTTTGGTTCACCTGTGTGTTAAATGTAGTAAAGTGTGTTTTCAGACGGTTTAAACTGAGAAAATTCGTTTGCGTATAGTTTTGAACTGAAAACATCTTTTTCGATCAGAAATTAGTTTTTACTAAGGAAAACACATTTTAGCTGTGTAAAATGCACTACCATCGTGTAATAAACGTTTCTTAGTTTTTTTGGTTCACCTGTGTGTTGAATGTAGTAAAGTGTGTTTTCAGATGGTTTAAGCTGAGAAAAGCCGTTTGCGTATAGTTTTAAGCTCCTCTCTTACTCCTAACAGCGATAAACTGCTTCAAGTGTTGTTTTGAACTGAAAACATCTTTTTCGATCAGAAATGAGTTTTTACGAAGGAAAACACATTTTAGCTGTGTAAAATGCACTACCATCGTGTAATAAACTTTTCTTAGTTGTTTTGGTTCACCTGTGTGTTGAATGTAGTAAAGTGTGTTTTCAGACGGTTTAAACTGAGAAAATTCGTTTGCGTATAGTTTTGAACTGAAAACATCTTTTTCGATCAGAAATGAGTTTTTACGAAGGAAAACACATTTTAGCTGTGTAAAATGCACTACCATCGTGTAATAAACTTTTCTTAGTTGTTTTGGTTCACCTGTGTGTTGAATGTAGTAAAGTGTGTTTTCAGACGGTATAGATTTGAGCTCCTCTCTCACTCCTAACAGCGATAAAATGCTTCAAGTGTTGTTTTGAACTGAAAACATCTTTATCGATCAGAAATGAGTTTTTACGAAGGAAAACACGTTTAAGCTGTGTAATATGCTCTAACATCGTGTAATAAACGTTTGTGAAGTGTTTTGGTTCAATCTTGTGTTGAACTTTACGTGTGTTTTCAGACGGTTTAAACTGAGTACAGTTTTGAGCTCCCATTTTACTTCTTACAGCGATAAACTGCTTCAAGTGTTAGGAACTGAAAGCATCTTTTTTTTCTTCTGAGTCATTAAATGGCACTTTTGTGAAGTACTTTAATGGAACTACACATGTGCCTGTCCAGATTGTAAAGACATTCTTAGGTGAGAAAAGTGCATAAAAAATGCAAACAATGATATCAAAGAGCTCTTCTCTCAGCTTTAGAACAGAAATTTAAATATTTTGAAGCAAAAAAACTTTGAAAAATTTTAGGCCCAAAAATATTTTGACCCAGAAAAACTTGGAAAATTTTGGGACCCAATAATATCTTAGAAAAATTTTGGGACACAAAAAACTTTTGACCTAAAAAAAATTTGATATCAAAAAATTTTCGAAAAATTTTGAGACCCGAAATAATTTTGACCCAAAAAAACTCAGAATAGACAATAGAGGCGTTTGCACTAATGCCAATAATTCCAGAACACTTATCAATTCAATGGGCTGTACAGGTGTGATTTTTGCTATCACATAGGTGAAGAACAGAATTTGTTCTTAGGCAAAATCTGAGGCATCTGAAACAAAACAGTATGTCCACCAGCTGCTCCAGAACAGCCAGTCATGGGTGTAAAAGGCCAATCTGTATTGGTGAGATTAAAAACGTTTTAGATAATTGATGGCTTTTTTCCAGAGTATTTGTCTTGATGTGACTAGACAGTCGGTGATTATATGGCTGGATTCACCAAATCACAGCAAAAAGTGGTATATAGACAGAAAAAAAAATTGTGCACGTGCTTCTTAAAGAAAATATGAAACTATGTAATGTTAATGCAGCGGATATGGCTTTTAGGAAATTTGTTATCCAGTTTGAGGTGCTGTATGACACTGCAAAAGTGTCTTTTAATGTACACCTGCCGACACAAATTGCGGTTAGTCTTAGGAAATGGGGTCCTTTGTGGGCAACTTCCACCTTTTCTTCTGAGTTATTAAGTGGCACTCTCGTGAAGTACTTCAGTGGAACTACACATGTGCCTGTCCAGATTGTAAAGACATTCTTAGGTGAGAAAAGTGCATAAAGAATGCAAACAATGATATCAAAGATCTCCTCTCTCAGCTTCTCTCAGCTTTAAAAAATTTTGTCCCATAAAAACTTGAAAAAATGTTGTACCCAAAGAGACATCGAAATATTTTGGGACCCAAAAAAATGGTCGAAAAAATTTGGGACCCAAAAAAACTTTGAAAAATTTTGGGCCCGATAAAATTTTGACACAAAACAATTGCGAAAAATTGTTAGACCCGAAAAAATTTTAACACAAAAAAACAACGAAAAATTTCGGATACCAAAAAAATCTTCGAAAAATTTTGGGACCCAAAAAAATTTTGACCTAAAACAATTTTGACCTCAAAATAACTTTGAAAAATTTTGGGCCCAAAAAAAGTTTGACCCAAAAAAACTTCAAAAAATTTTGGGACCCAAAAAAACTTTGAAAAATTTTGGGACCCAAAAAACCTTTGAAAAATTTTAAGACCAAAAAAATGTTGAGACACGAAAAATTTAGAAAAATTTTGGGACCTAAAAAAACTTTGAAAAATTTTGACCCAAAAAAACTTTAAAAAATTTTGACACAAAATTACTTCGAAAAATTTTTAGACCCGAAAAAATTTTGACACAAAAAAACATCGTAAAATTTCCGATCCCAAAAAAATCTTCGAAAAATTTTGGGACCCAAAATATTTTGACCTCAAAATATGTTCGAAAAATTTTGGGCCCAAAAAAAGTTTGAAAAATTTTAAGACCAAAAAAATGTTGAGACCCGAAAAAATTTAGAAAAATTTGGGACCCAAAAAAACTTTGAAAAATTTTGTGACCAAAAAAATTTAGAAAATTTTTTAGGCCCAAACAATTTTGACACAAAAAAACTCAGAATAGACAACAGAGGTTTTTGCACTTAAACCAATAATACCCGAACACTGAACAATTCAATGGGCTGTATGGGTGTGATTTTTGCTATCACACAGGTGAAAAACCCTATCCTTTCAGAAGACCAGAACTTGTTCTCTGGCAAAATCTGAGGCATCTGAGACCACCAAATACTCCAGAACAGCCAGTCATGGGTGTAAAAGGCCAATCTGTATTGATGAGATTAAAAACGTTTTAGATGATTGATGGCTTTTTTCCAGAGAAAAAAACTTTGAAAAATTTGGACCCAAAAAAGTTTTGACACAAAAAAACATCGAAAAATTTCGTACCCGAAAAAACGTTGAAAAATTTTGCGACCTAAAAATTTTTGACATAAAATAACTTTGAAAAATTTTGGGCCCAAAAAAGTTTGACCCAAAAAAACTTCAAAAAAATTTGAAACCCAAAAACACTTTGAAAAATTTTAAGACCAAAAAAATGTTGAGACCCGAAAAAATTTAGAAAAAAATTGTATGGCTGTATGGGTGTGATTTTTGCTATCACACAGGTGAAGATCCCTGTCCTTTCAGAAGACCAGAACTTGTTCTCAGGCAAAATCTGAGGCATCTGAGACAAAACAGTATGACCACCAGCTACTCCAGAACAGCCAGTCATGGGTGTAAAAGGCCAATCTGTATTGATGAGATTAAAAACGTTTTAGATGATTGATGGCTTTTTTCCAGAGTACCAACATAGTGTTTGTCTTGATGTGACTTGACAGTCGGTGATTATATGGCTGGATTCACCAAATCACAGCAAAAAGTGGTATATAGACAGAAAAAAAATTGTTTTTGCTATTTACATGCTTCTTAAAGAAAATGTGAAACTATGTAATGTTTATGCAGCGGATATGGCTTTTAGGAAACTTGTTATCCAGTTTGAGGTGCTGTATGACACTGCAAAAGTGTCTTTTAATGTACATCTGCTGACACAAATTGCAGATAGCCTTAGGAAATGGGGTCCTTTGTGGGCAACTTCCACCTTTTCTTCTGAGTTATTAAGTGGCACTCTTGTAAAGTACCTCAGTGGAACTACACATGTGCCTGTCCAGATTGTAAAGACATTCTTAGGTGGAAAAGTCTATATAAAAGGGGAGAAAAGCGCATAAAGAATGCAAACAATGATATCAAAAATCTCCTCTCTCAGCCTCTCTCAGCTTTAAAAAATTTTGTCCCAAAAAAACTTGAAAGAATTTTGTACCCAAAAAATTTTGACCCAAAAAACCTCGAAATATTTTGGGACCCAAAAAAATCTTCGAAAAATTTTGGGACCCAAAAAAACGTTGCAAAATTTTGCGACCCAGAAAATTTTGACATGAAATTAGTTAGAAAAATTTTTAGACCCGAAAAAATTTTGACAAAAAAACATCGAAAAATTTTGGGACCCAAAAATATTTTGACCTAAAATAACTTTGACTTCAAAATGTCTTCGAAAAATTTGGGACCCAACAAAACTTTGAAAAATTTTGGGCCCAAAAAAGTTTGACCCAAAAAAATGTAAAAAAATTTTGAGACCCAAAAACACTTTGAAAAATTTTAAGACCAAAAAAATGTTGAGACCCGAAAAAATGTAGAAAAAATTTGGGACACAAAAAACTTTGGAAAATTTTAGACCCGAAAAAATTTTGACACAAATTTCGGAACCCAAAAAAATCTTCGAAAAAAATTTTGACCTAAAATAATTTTGACCTCAAAATATCTTCGAAAAATTATTGGCTCAAAAAAAATTTGACCTAAAATAATTTTGACCTCAAAATATCTTCGAAAAATTTTGGGACCCAAAAAAACTTCGAAAAATTTTGGGACCCAAAAAAACTTTGAAAAATTTTGGGACCCAACAAAACTTTGAAAAATTTTGGGATCCAACAAAACTTTGAAAAATTTTGGGATCCAACAAAACTTTGAAAAATTTTTGGACCCAAAAAATTTTGACACAAAAATTCTCAGAATAGACAACATAGGTTTTTGCACTAATACCAATAATACCCGAACACTGAACAATTCAATGGGTTGTATGGGTGTGATTTTTGCTATCACACAGGTGAAGGACCCAATCCTTTCAGTAGACCAGAACTTGTTCTCAGGCAAAATCTGAGGCATCTGAGACAAACCAGTATGACCACCAGCTACTCCAGATCAGCCAGTTATGAGTGAAAAAGGCCAATCTGTATTGATTAGATTAAAACGTTTTGGATGATTGATGGCTTTTTTTCCAGAGTACCAACATAGTGTTTGTCTTGATGTGTCTTGACAGTCAGTGAATATATGGCTGGATTCACCAAATCACAGCAAAAATTTGTATATAGACAGAAAAACAAACACTGTTGGCCAAAAATTGCTCGCAGTCCAGCCTCCTGTAGAGTTCACCAGAACACCACAATCATTACATGATTGTAAATTTAGAGTGGAGGTAATTTCTTCTTTTCTTTTCATTGCAACTTCTAAATGGTTTTCTAATGAAGAAGTTCTGTAATCATTTCTTTCTTTTAGTTTTTGCTATGCACATGCTTCTTAAAGAAAATGTGAAACTATTAACATTACATACTCTCATATTTTCTTGAAGAAGCATGTGCATAGCAAAAACTATTCCAGTACTACAAAAAAGATTCCAGTACTTCTTAATTGGAACACCATTTAGAAGTGGCAATGAATAGAAAAGAAGAACTGACCTCTACTCTGAAGCTTTCCAGAATGTACAATCATGTAATAATCGTAGTGTTCTGGTAAACTCTACAAAAATGTCTATTTTTCTATCTATATATCACTTTTTGCTGTGATTTGGTGAATCCAGTCATATAATCACAGACTGTCGAGACAAACACTTTGTTGGTACTCTGGAAAAAAGCCATCAATCATCCAAAACGTTTTTAATTTCATCAATACAGATTGGCCTTTTACACTCATGACTGGCTGATCTGGAGTAGCTGGTGGTCATACTGTTTTGTCTCAGATGCCTCAGATTTTGCCTGAGAAGAAGTTCTGGTCTTCTGAAAGGATTTGGGTCCCAAAATTAAAAAAAAAAATTTTGGGTCAAAATTTTTTGGGTCTCAAAATTTTTCGAAGATTTTTTGAGGTCAAATTTTTTTGAGTCCCAAAATTTTCCGAAGATTTTTTAAGGTCAAAGTTTTTTTGGGTCGCAAAATTTTTCAAAGTTTTTTTTGGGTCCCAAAATTTTTAGGTCCCAAAATTTTCAAGTTTTTTTGGGTCAAAATGTTTTTGGGCCCAATATTTTTCAAAGTTTTTTTGGGTCAAAATTATTTTAAAACAAAATTTTTTCAAAGTTTGTTTGGATCCCAAAATTTTTTGAAGTTTTTTTAGGTCCCAAAATTTTTCGAAGTGTTTTTGGGTCAAAATTGTTTTTTTTTTTTTGTTTTTTTGGGTCGCAAAATTTTTCTACGTTTTTTTGGGTCAAAATTTTTTGGGTCCCAAAAATATTCAACGTTTTTTTGGGTCCCAAAATTTTTCAAAGTTTTTTTGGGTCCAAAAATTTTTCAAAGTTTTTTTGGGTCCCAAAATTTTTCAAAGTTTTTTCGAAGTTTTTTTGGGTCAAAATTTTTTGAAGTTTATTTGGGTCAAAATTATTTTTGGTTCCAAATTTTTTCGAAGTTTTTTTGGGTCAAAATTTTTTGGGTCCCAAAATTTTTCAAAGTTTGTTTGGATCCCAAAATTGTTTTTTTTGTTGTTTTTTTGGGTCCCAAAATTTTTCAAAGATTTTATCGGGTCTCAAAATTTTTTGGTTTCATGGGTCAACATTTTTTGGGTCCCAAAATTTTTCAAAGTTTTTTTGGGTCCCAAAATTTTTCAAAGTTTATTTGGGTCCCAAAATTTTTCAAAGTTTTTTCAAAGTTTTTTTGGGTCAAAATTATTTTGGGTCCTAAATTTTTTCGAAATTTATTTGGGTCAAAATTGTTTTGGGCCAAAACTTTTTCAAAGTTTTTTTTGGGTCAAAATTTTTCTAAATTTTTTCGCGTCTCAAAATTTTTTTGGGCTCAATTTTTTTTTTAAGTTTATTTGGGTCAAAATTATTTTGGGTTCCAAATTTTTTCGAAGTTTTTTTGGGTCCCAAAATTTTTCAAAGTTTTTTTGGGTCGCAAAATTTTCCAAAGTTTTTTTGGGTCAAAATTGTTTGTTTTTTTTTGTTTTTTTGGGTCACAAAATTTTTCAAAGTTTTTTTGTGTCCCAAAATTTTTCAAAGTTTTTTTGGGTCCCAAAATTTTTCAAAGTTTTTTCGAAGTTTTTTTGGGTCAAAATTTTTTGAAGTTTATTTGGGTCAAAATTATTTTTGGTTCCAAATTTTTTCGAAGTTTTTTTGGGTCAAAATTTTTTGGGTCCCAAAATTTTTCAAAGTTTGTTTGGATCCCAAAATTGTTTTTTTTGTTGTTTTTTTGGGTCCCAAAATTTTTCAAAGATTTTATCGGGTCTCAAAATTTTTTGGTTTCATGGGTCAACATTTTTTGGGTCCCAAAATTTTTCAAAGTTTTTTTGGGTCCCAAAATTTTTCAAAGTTTTTTTGGGTCCCAAAATTTTTCAAAGTTTATTTGGGTCCCAAAATTTTTCAAAGTTTTTTCAAAGTTTTTTTGGGTCAAAATTATTTTGGGTCCTAAATTTTTTCGAAATTTATTTGGGTCAAAATTGTTTTGGGCCAAAACTTTTTCAAAGTTTTTTTTGGGTCAAAATTTTTCTAAATTTTTTCGCGTCTCAAAATTTTTTTGGGCTCAATTTTTTTTTTAAGTTTATTTGGGTCAAAATTATTTTGGGTTCCAAATTTTTTCGAAGTTTTTTTGGGTCCCAAAATTTTTCAAAGTTTTTTTGGGTCGCAAAATTTTCCAAAGTTTTTTTGGGTCAAAATTGTTTTTTTTTTTTTGTTTTTTTGGGTCACAAAATTTTTCAAAGTTTTTTTGTGTCCCAAAATTTTTCAAAGTTTTTTTGGGTCAAAATTTTTTCAAAGTTTTTTTGGGTCAAAATTATTTTTGGTCCTAAATTTTTTCTAAATTTATTTGGGTCAAAATGTTTTTGGGCCAAAATTTTTTCAAAGTTTTTTTTGGGTCCCAATATTTTTTGAAGTTTTTTTGGTTCAAAACTTGTTAGGGTCTCAAAATTTTTCTAAAATTTTTCGCTTCTCAAAAGTTTTTTTTGGCTCAAAATTTTTTGAAGTTTATTTGGGTCAAAATTATATTTGGTTCCAAATTTTTTCGAAGTTTTTTTTTTTAGTTTTTTTGGGTCAAAAATTTTTCGGATTTCAAAATTTTTCAAAGTTATTTTGTGTGAAAATGTTTTTGGGCCCAAAATTGTTCAAAGTTTTTTTGGGTCAAAATTTTTTCGAAGTTTTTTTTGGGTCAAAATTATTTTGGGTCCTAAATTTTTTCGAAATTTATTTGGGTCAAAATTTTTTTGGGCCAAAATTTTTTCAAAGTTTTTTTTGGGTCCCAAAATTTTTCGAAGTTTTTTTGGGTCAAAATTTTTTAGGGTCTCAAAATTTTTCTAAATTTTTTCGCGTCTCAAAATTTTTTGAAATTTATTTGGGTCAAAATTATTTTGGGTTCCAAATTTTTTCGAAGTTTTTTTGGGTCAAATTTTTTTAAAAACAAAAATTTTTCAAAGTTTGTTTGGATCCCAAAATTTTTCGAAATTTTTTTAGGTCCCAAAATTTTTCAAAGTGTTTTTGGGTCAAAATTTTTTCGGATCTCAAAATTTTTTAAAGTTTTTTTAGGTCAAAATTGTTTTTTTTGTTGTTTTTTTGGGTCCCAACATTTTTCGAAGATTTCTTTGGGCCCCGAAAATGTTCAATGTTTTTTTGGGTCAAAATTTATTCGGGTCTCAAAAATTTTCGAAGTTTTTTTGTGTTTGTGATTTTTCGGTCCCAAAATTTTTCAGTTTCTTGGGTCAACATTTTTTGGGTTCCAAAATGTTCAAGTTTTTTGGGGTCCCAAAATTTTTAAAAGATTTTTTGGGTCAAAATTTTTTAGGGTTTCAAAATTTTTCTAAATTTTTTTTGGGTGAAAATGTTTCAATTGCTGTTGTAAAGCTGAGAGAAGAGATCTTTGCATTGTTTATGCACTTTTCTCCCCTTTTAGATAGACTTTTCCACCTAAGAATGTCTTTACAATCTAAACAGCCACATGTGTAGTTCCACTGAAGTACTTCACAAGAGTGCCATTTAATGACTCAGAAGAAAATGTGGAAGTTGCCCACAAAGGACCCCATTTCCTAAGGCTAACTGCAATGTGTGTCAGCAGGTGTACATTAAAAGACACTTTTGCAGTGTCATACAGCACCTCAAACCGGATGACAAATTTCCTAAAAAACATTTTCGCTAAATTAACATTACATAGTTTCACATCTTCTTTAAGAAGCATGTGCATAGCAAAAACTGAAAGAAAGAGATGATTACAGAACTTCTTAATTAGAAAAACATTTAGAAGTCGCAATGAAGAAGAAGAAATGACCTCCACTTTACATTTACGGTCATGTAATGATTGTGGTGTTCTGGTGAACTCTACAGGAGGCTGAACTGCGAGCATTTTTTGCCCAACAATGTTTGTTTTTCTGTCTATATACCACTTTTTGCTGTGATTTGGTGAATCCAGCCATATAATCACCAACTGTCGAGTCACATCAAGACAAACACTATGTTGGTACTCTGGAAAAAAGCCATCAATCATCTAAAACGTTTTTAATCTCATCAATACAGATTGGCCTTTTACACCCATGACTGGCTGTTCTGGAGCAGCTGGTGGTCATACTGTTTTGTCTCAGATGTCTCAGATTTTTCCTGAGAACAAGTTCTGGTCTTCTGAAAGGATAGGGTCCTTCACCTGTGTGATAGAAAAAATCACACCCACACAGCCCATTGAATTGATCACTGTTCTGGTATTATTGGTATTAGTGCAAAAACCTTTGTTGTGTATTCTGAGTTTTTTTGTGTCAAAATTTTTTGGGTCTAAATATTTTTCTAAATATTTTCGGGTCTCAAAATTTTTTTGAGACCAAATTTTTTGAAGATTTTTTTGGGTCCCGAAATTTTTGGTTGATTTTTGGGTCAAAATTTTTTCGGGTCTCAAAGTTTTTTTGGTCAAAATGTTTTAATTGCTGTTCTGAAGCTGAGAGAAGAGATCTTTGATATCATTGTTTGCATTCTTTATGCACTTTTCTTCCCGTTTAGACACTTTGTTACTAGACCACCATTAAAGGCTTTCAGTGGCAAGGTTGTGCGTATCGCACTCTGTTTAGAAGCAGTGCCAAAGACCCTTACGCACTGAGATATTCAGATTTGGTAGTGATTCACAGTTTTTTGGATCCCGAAATTATGTTCACCCGTGTGTAAAATGTAGTAAAGTGTCTTTTCAGACGGTTTAAGCTGAGAAAATTCGTTTGCATATAGTTTTGAACTGAAAACATCTTTTTCGATCAGAAATTAGTTTTTACGAAGGAAAACACATTTTAGCTGTGTAAAATGCACTATTATCGTGTAATAAACTTTTCTTAGTTGTTTTGGTTCACCTGTGTGAGACGGTTTAAACTGAGAAAATTCGTTTGCATATAGTTTTGAACTGAAAACATCTTTTTCGATCAGAAATTAGTTTTTACGAAGGAAAACACATTTTAGCTGTGTAAAATGCACTACCATCGTGTAATAAACTTTTCTTAGTTTTTTTGGTTCACCTGTGTGTTGAATGTAGTAAAGTGTGTTTTCAGACGGTTTAAGCTGAGAAAAGCCGTTTGCGTATAGTTTTGAGCTCCTCTCTCACTCCTAACAGCGATAAACTGCTTCAAGTGTTGTTTTGAACTGAAAACATCTTTTTCGATCAGAAATTAGTTTTTACGAAGGAAAACACATTTTAGCTGTGTAAAATGCACTACCATCGTGTAATAAACTTTTCTTAGTTGTTTTGGTTCACCTGTGTGTTAAATGTAGTAAAGTGTGTTTTCAGACGGTTTAAACTGAGAAAATTCGTTTGCGTATAGTTTTGAACTGAAAACATCTTTTTCGATCAGAAATGAGTTTTTACGAAGGAAAACACATTTTAGCTGTGTAAAATGCACTACCATCGTGTAATAAACTTTTCTTAGTTGGTTTGGTTCACCTGTGTGGTAAATGTAGTAAAGTGTGTTTTCAGACGGTTTAAGCTGAGAAAAGCCGTTTGCGTATAGTTTTGAGCTCCTCTCTCACTCCTAACAGCGATAAACTGCTTCAAGTGTTGTTTTGAACTGAAAACATCTTTTTCGATCAGAAATTAGTTTTTACGAAGGAAAACACATTTTAGCTGTGTAAAATGCACTACCATCGTGTAATAAACTTTTCTTAGTTGTTTTGGTTCACCTGTGTGTTAAATGTAGTAAAGCGTGTTTTCAGACGGTTTAAACTGAGAAAATTCGTTTGCGTATAGTTTTGAACTGAAAACATCTTTTTCGATCAGAAATTAGTTTTTACGAAGGAAAACACATTTTAGCTGTGTAAAATGCACTACCATCGTGTAATAAATTTTTCTTAGTTGTTTTGGTTCACCTGTGTGTTAAATGTAGTAAAGTGTGTTTTCAGACGGTTTAAACTGAGAAAATTCGTTTGCGTATAGTTTTGAACTGAAAACATCTTTTTCGATCAGAAATTAGTTTTTACGAAGGAAAACACATTTTAGCTGTGTAAAATGCACTAACATCGTTTCTGAAGTGGTTAGGCTCACCCGTGTGTTAAATGTAGTAAAGTGTGTTTTCAGACGGTTTAAGCTGAGAAAAGCCGTTTGCGTATAGTTTTGAGCTCCTCTCTCACTCCTAACAGCGATAAACTGCTTCAAGTGTTGTTTTGAACTGAAAACATCTTTTTCGATCAGAAGTTAGTTTTTACGAAGGAAAACACATTTTAGCTGTGTAAAATGCACTACCATCGTGTTATAAACTTTTCTTCGTTGTTTTGGTTCACCTGTGTGTTAAATGTAGTAAAGTGTGTTTTCAGACGGTTTAAGCTGAGAAAAGCCGTTTGCGTATAGTTTTGAGCTCCTCTCTCACTCCTAACAGCGATAAACTGCTTCAAGTGTTGTTTTGAACTGAAAACATCTTTTTCGATCAGAAATTAGTTTTTACGAAGGAAAACACATTTTAGCTGTGTAAAATGCACTACCATCGTGTAATAAACTTTTCTTAGTTGTTTTGGTTCACCTGTGTGTTAAATGTAGTAAAGTGTGTTTTCAGACGGTTTAAACTGAGAAAATTCGTTTGCGTATAGTTTTGAACTGAAAACATCTTTTTCGATCAGAAATTAGTTTTTACGAAGGAAAACACATTTTAGCTGTGTAAAATGCACTACCATCGTGTAATAAACTTTTCTTAGTTGTTTTGGTTCACCTGTGTGTTAAATGTAGTATAGTGTGTTTTCAGACGGTTTAAGCTGAGAAAAGCCGTTTGCGTATAGTTTTGAGCTCCTCTCTCACTCCTAACAGCGATAAACTGCTTCAAGTGTTGTTTTGAACTGAAAACATCTTTTTCGATCAGAAGTTAGTTTTTACGAAGGAAAACACATTTTAGCTGTGTAAAATGCACTACCATCGTGTTATAAACTTTTCTTCGTTGTTTTGGTTCACCTGTGTGTTAAATGTAGTAAAGTGTGTTTTCAGACGGTTTAAGCTGAGAAAAGCCGTTTGCGTATAGTTTTGAGCTCCTCTCTCACTCCTAACAGCGATAAACTGCTTCAAGTGTTGTTTTGAACTGAAAACATCTTTTTCGATCAGAAATTAGTTTTTACGAAGGAAAACACATTTTAGCTGTGTAAAATGCACTACCATCGTGTAATAAACTTTTCTTAGTTGTTTTGGTTCACCTGTGTGTTAAATGTAGTAAAGTGTGTTTTCAGACGGTTTAAACTGAGAAAATTCGTTTGCGTATAGTTTTGAACTGAAAACATCTTTTTCGATCAGAAATTAGTTTTTACGAAGGAAAACACATTTTAGCTGTGTAAAATGCACTACCATCGTGTAATAAACTTTTCTTAGTTGTTTTGGTTCACCTGTGTGTTAAATGTAGTAAAGTGTGTTTTCAGACGGTTTAAACTGAGAAAATTCGTTTGCGTATAGTTTTGAGCTCCTCTTTCACTCCTAACAGCGATAAACTGCTTCAAGTGTTGTTTTGAACTGAAAACATCTTTTTCGATCAGAAGTTAGTTTTTACGAAGGAAAACACATTTTAGCTGTGTAAAATGCACTACCATCGTGTTATAAACTTTTCTTCGTTGTTTTGGTTCACCTGTGTGTTAAATGTAGTAAAGTGTGTTTTCAGACGGTTTAAGCTGAGAAAAGCCGTTTGCGTATAGTTTTGAGCTCCTCTCTCACTCCTAACAGCGATAAACTGCTTCAAGTGTTGTTTTGAACTGAAAACATCTTTTTCGATCAGAAATTAGTTTTTACGAAGGAAAACACATTTTAGCTGTGTAAAATGCACTACCATCGTGTAATAAACTTTTCTTAGTTTTTTTGGTTCACCTGTGTGTTGAATGTAGTAAAGTGTGTTTTCAGATGGTTTAAGCTGAGAAAAGCCGTTTGCGTATAGTTTTAAGCTCCTCTCTTACTCCTAACAGCGATAAACTGCTTCAAGTGTTGTTTTGAACTGAAAACATCTTTTTCGATCAGAAATTAGTTTTTACGAAGGAAAACACATTTTAGCTGTGTAAAATGCACTACCATCGTGTAATAAACTTTTCTTAGTTGTTATGGTTCACCTGTGTGTTGAATGTAGTAAAGTGTGTTTTCAGACGGTATAGATTTGAGCTCCTCTCTCACTCCTAACAGCGATAAAATGCTTCAAGTGTTGTTTTGAACTGAAAACATCTTTATCGATCAGAAATGAGTTTTTACGAAGGAAAACACGTTTAAGCTGTGTAATATGCTCTAACATCGTGTAATAAACGTTTGTGAAGTGTTTTGGTTCAATCTTGTGTTGAACTTTACGTGTGTTTTCAGACGGTTTAAACTGAGTACAGTTTTGAGCTCCCATTTTACTTCTTACAGCGATAAACTGCTTCAAGTGTTAGGAACTGAAAGCATCTTTTTTTTCTTCTGAGTCATTAAATGGCACTTTTGTGAAGTACTTTAATGGAACTACACATGTGCCTGTCCAGATTGTAAAGACATTCTTAGGTGAGAAAAGTGCATAAAAAATGCAAACAATGATATCAAAGAGCTCTTCTCTCAGCTTTAGAACAGAAATTTAAATATTTTGAAGCAAAAAAACTTTGAAAAATTTTAGGCCCAAAAATATTTTGACCCAGAAAAACTTGGAAAATTTTGGGACCCAATAATATCTTAGAAAAATTTTGGGACACAAAAAACTTTTGACCTAAAAAAAATTTGATATCAAAACATTTTCGACAAATTTTGAGACCCGAAATAATTTTGACCCAAAAAAACTCAGAATAGACAATAGAGGCGTTTGCACTAATGCCAATAATTCCAGAACACTTATCAATTCAATGGGCTGTACAGGTGTGATTTTTGCTATCACATAGGTGAAGAACAGAATTTGTTCTCAGGCAAAATCTGAGGCATCTGAAACAAAACAGTATGTCCACCAGCTGCTCCAGAACAGCCAGTCATGGGTGTAAAAGGCCAATCTGTATTGGTGAGATTAAAAACGTTTTAGATAATTGATGGCTTTTTTCCAGAGTACCAACATAGTATTTGTCTTGATGTGACTAGACAGTCGGTGATTATATGGCTGGATTCACCAAATCACAGCAAAAAGTGGTATATAGACAGAAAAAAAAAATTGTGCACGTGCTTCTTAAAGAAAATATGAAACTATGTAATGTTAATGCAGCGGATATGGCTTTTAGGAAATTTGTTATCCAGTTTGAGGTGCTGTATGACACTGCAAAAGTGTCTTTTAATGTACACCTGCCGACACAAATTGCGGTTAGTCTTAGGAAATGGGGTCCTTTGTGGGCAACTTCCACCTTTTCTTCTGAGTTATTAAGTGGCACTCTCGTGAAGTACTTCAGTGGAACTACACATGTGCCTGTCCAGATTGTAAAGACATTCTTAGGTGAGAAAAGTGCATAAAGAATGCAAACAATGATATCAAAGATCTCCTCTCTCAGCTTCTCTCAGCTTTAAAAAATTTTGTCCCATAAAAACTTGAAAAAATGTTGTACCCAAAAAGACATCGAAATATTTTGGGACCCAAAAAAATGGTCGAAAAAATTTGGGACCCAAAAAAACTTTGAAAAATTTTGGGCCCGATAAAATTTTGACACAAAACAATTGCGAAAAATTTTGAGACCCGAAAAAATTTTGACACAAAAAAACCTAGAAAAACTTCGGAACCCAAAAAAACTTCGAAAAATTTCGGATCCCAAAAAAATCTTTGAAACATTTTGGGACCCAAAAAAATTTTGACCTAAAATAACTTTGACCTCAAAATATCTTCGAAAAAATTTGCGGCCCAAAATAACTTTGAAAAATTTTGGGCCCGAAAAAATTTTGACACAAAGCAATTTCGAAAAATTTTGAGACCCGAAAAAAATTTGACACAAAAAAACATCAAAAACTTTCGGAACCCAAAAAAACTTCGAAAAATTTCAGATCCCAAAAAAATCTTCGAAACATATTGGGACCCAAAAAAATTTTGACCTAAAATAACTTTGACCTCAAAATATCTTCGAAAAAATTTGGAGCCCAAAATAACTTTGAAAAATTTTTGGCCCAAAAAAAGTTTGACCCAAAAAATTTTGACAAAAAATTACTTCGAAAAATTTTTACACCCGAAAGAATTTTGACACAAAAATACATCGAAAAATTTCGGATCCCAAAAAAAATTTGAAAAATTTTGCAACCCAAAAAAACTTTGAAAAATTTTGCGACCCAAAAAATTTTGACACAAAAAACATCGAAAAATTTCCGATCCCAAAAAAATCTTCGAAAAATTTTAGGACCCAAAAAAATTTTGACCTAAAATAATTTTGACCTCAAAATAACTTTGAAAAATTTTGGGACTCAAAAAACTTTGAAAAATTTTAAGACCAAAAAAATGTTTCCTAAATTAAAGAAAATTTAATGTTTATGCAGCGGATGTGGCTTTTAGGAAACTTGTTATCCAGTTTGTGGTGCTGTATGACACTGCAAAAGTGTCTTTTAATGTACACCTGCTGACATAAATTGCGGTTACCTTTAGGAAATGGGGTCCTTTGTGGGCAACTTCCACCTTTTCTTCTGAGTTATTAAGTGGCACTCTTGTGAAGTACTTCACTGGAACTACACATGTGCCTGTCCAGATTGTAAAGACATTCTTAGGTGGAAAAGTCTATATAAAAGGGGAGAAAAGTGCATAAAGAATGCAAACAATGATATCAAAGATCTCCTCTCTCAGCCTCTCTCAGCGTTAAAAAAATTTGTCCCAAAAAAACTTGAAAAAATTTTGTACCCAAAAAAACATCGAAATATTTTGGGACCCAAAAAAGTTTGACCCAAAAAATTTTGTACCCAAAAAAACATCCAAATATTTTGGGACCCCAAAAAAGTTTGACCCAAAAAATTTTGACACAAAATTACTTCGAAAAAATTGTTAGACCCTAAAATAACTTTGACCTCAAAATATCTTCGAAAAATTTTGTACCCAAAAAACATCGAAATATCTTGGGACCAGAAAAAGTTTGACCCAAAAAATTTTGTACCCAAAAAAACATCCAAATATTTTGGGACCCCAAAAAAGTTTGACCCAAAAAATTTTGACACAAAAGTACTTCGAAAAAATTGTTAGACCCGAAAAAATTTTAACACAAAAAAACAACGAAAAATTTCGGATACCAAAAAAATCTTCGAAAAATTTTGGGACCCAAAAAAATTTTGACCTAAAATAATTTTGACCTCAAAATAACTTTGAAAAATTTTGGGCCCAAAAAAAGTTTGACCCAAAAAAACTTCAAAAAATTTTGGGACCCAAAAAAACTTTGAAAAATTTTGGGACCCAAAAAACCTTTGAAAAATTTTAAGACCAAAAAAATGTTGAGACACGAAAAATTTAGAAAAATTTTGGGACCTAAAAAAACTTTGAAAAATTTTGACCCAAAAAAACTTTAAAAAATTTTGACAAAAAATTACTTCGAAAAATTTTTAGACCCGAAAAAATTTTGACACAAAAAAACATCGTAAAATTTCCGATCCCAAAAAAATCTTCGAAAAATTTTGGGACCCAAAATATTTTGACCTCAAAATATGTTCGAAAAATTTTGGGCCCAAAAAAAGTTTGAAAAATTTTAAGACCAAAAAAATGTTGAGACCCGAAAAAATTTAGAAAATTTTTTAGGCCCAAACAATTTTGACACAAAAAAACTCAGAATAGACAACAGAGGTTTTTGCACTTAAACCAATAATACCCGAACACTGAACAATTCAATGGGCTGTATGGGTGTGATTTTTGCTATCACACAGGTGAAAAACCCTATCCTTTCAGAAGACCAGAACTTGTTCTCTGGCAAAATCTGAGGCATCTGAGACCACCAAATACTCCAGAACAGCCAGTCATGGGTGTAAAAGGCCAATCTGTATTGATGAGATTAAAAACGTTTTAGATGATTGATGGCTTTTTTCCAGAGAAAAAAACTTCGAAAAATTTGGACCCAAAAAAGTTTTGACACAAAAAAACATCGAAAAATTTCGTACCCGAAAAAACGTTGAAAAATTTTGAGACCAAAAAAATGTTGAGACCCGAAAAAATTTAGAAAAAAATTGTATGGCTGTATGGGTGTGATTTTTGCTATCACACAGGTGAAGATCCCTGTCCTTTCAGAAGACCAGAACTTGTTCTCAGGCAAAATCTGAGGCATCTGAGACAAAACAGTATGACCACCAGCTACTCCAGAACAGCCAGTCATGGGTGTAAAAGGCCAATCTGTATTGATGAGATTAAAAACGTTTTAGATGATTGATGGCTTTTTTCCAGAGTACCAACATAGTGTTTGTCTTGATGTGACTTGACAGTCGGTGATTATATGGCTGGATTCACCAAATCACAGCAAAAAGTGGTATATAGACAGAAAAAAAATTGTTTTTGCTATTTACATGCTTCTTAAAGAAAATGTGAAACTATGTAATGTTTATGCAGCGGATATGGCTTTTAGGAAACTTGTTATCCAGTTTGAGGTGCTGTATGACACTGCAAAAGTGTCTTTTAATGTACATCTGCTGACACAAATTGCAGATAGCCTTAGGAAATGGGGTCCTTTGTGGGCAACTTCCACCTTTTCTTCTGAGTTATTAAGTGGCACTCTTGTAAAGTACCTCAGTGGAACTACACATGTGCCTGTCCAGATTGTAAAGACATTCTTAGGTGGAAAAGTCTATATAAAAGGGGAGAAAAGCGCATAAAGAATGCAAACAATGATATCAAAAATCTCCTCTCTCAGCCTCTCTCAGCTTTAAAAAATTTTGTCCCAAAAAAACTTGAAAGAATTTTGTACCCAAAAAATTTTGACCCAAAAAACCTCGAAATATTTTGGGACCCAAAAAAATCTTCGAAAAATTTTGGGACCCAAAAAAACGTTGCAAAATTTTGCGACCCAGAAAATTTTGACATGAAATTAGTTAGAAAAATTTTTAGACCCGAAAAAATTTTGACAAAAAAACATCGAAAAATTTTGGGACCCAAAAATATTTTGACCTAAAATAACTTTGACTTCAAAATATCTTTGAAAAATTTGGGACCCAACAAAACTTTGAAAAATTTTGGGCCCAAAAAAGTTTGACCCAAAAAAATTTAAAAAAATTTTGAGACCCAAAAACACTTTGAAAAATTTTAAGACCAAAAAAATGTTGAGACCCGAAAAAATGTAGAAAAAATTTGGGACACAAAAAACTTTGGAAAATTTTAGACCCGAAAAAATTTTGACACAAATTTCGGAACCCAAAAAAATCTTCGAAAAAAATTTTGACCTAAAATAATTTTGACCTCAAAATATCTTCGAAAAATTATTGGCTCAAAAAAAATTTGACCTAAAATAATTTTGACCTCAAAATATCTTCGAAAAATTTTGGGACCCAAAAAAACTTCGAAAAATTTTGGGACCCAAAAAAACTTTGAAAAATTTTGGGACCCAACAAAACTTTGAAAAATTTTGGGATCCAACAAAACTTTGAAAAATTTTGGGATCCAACAAAACTTTGAAAAATTTTTGGACCCAAAAAATTTTGACACAAAAATTCTCAGAATAGACAACATAGGTTTTTGCACTAATACCAATAATACCCGAACACTGAACAATTCAATGGGCTGTATGGGTGTGATTTTTGCTATCACACAGGTGAAGGACCCAATCCTTTCAGTAGACCAGAACTTGTTCTCAGGCAAAATCTGAGGCATCTGAGACAAACCAGTATGACCACCAGCTACTCCAGATCAGCCAGTTATGAGTGAAAAAGGCCAATCTGTATTGATTAGATTAAAACGTTTTGGATGATTGATGGCTTTTTTCCCAGAGTACCAACATAGTGTTTGTCTTGATGTGTCTTGACAGTCAGTGAATATATGGCTGGATTCACCAAATCACAGCAAAAATTTGTATATAGACAGAAAAACAAACACTGTTGGCCAAAAATTGCTCGCAGTCCAGCCTCCTGTAGAGTTCACCAGAACACCACAATCATTACATGATTGTAAATTTAGAGTGGAGGTAATTTCTTCTTTTCTTTTCATTGCAACTTCTAAATGGTTTTCTAATGAAGAAGTTCTGTAATCATTTCTTTCTTTTAGTTTTTGCTATGCACATGCTTCTTAAAGAAAATGTGAAACTATTAACATTACATACTCTCATATTTTCTTGAAGAAGCATGTGCATAGCAAAAACTATTCCAGTACTACAAAAAAGATTCCAGTACTTCTTAATTGGAACACCATTTAGAAGTGGCAATGAATAGAAAAGAAGAACTGACCTCTACTCTGAAGCTTTCCAGAATGTACAATCATGTAATAATCGTAGTGTTCTGGTAAACTCTACAAAAATGTCTATTTTTCTATCTATATATCACTTTTTGCTGTGATTTGGTGAATCCAGTCATATAATCACAGACTGTCGAGACAAACACTTTGTTGGTACTCTGGAAAAAAGCCATCAATCATCCAAAACGTTTTTAATTTCATCAATACAGATTGGCCTTTTACACTCATGACTGGCTGATCTGGAGTAGCTGGTGGTCATACTGTTTTGTCTCAGATGCCTCAGATTTTGCCTGAGAAGAAGTTCTGGTCTTCTGAAAGGATTTGGGTCCCAAAATTAAAAAAAAAAATTTTGGGTCAAAATTTTTTGGGTCTCAAAATTTTTCGAAGATTTTTTGAGGTCAAATTTTTTTGAGTCCCAAAATTTTCCGAAGATTTTTTAAGGTCAAAGTTTTTTTGGGTCGCAAAATTTTTCAAAGTTTTTTTTGGGTCCCAAAATTTTTAGGTCCCAAAATTTTCAAGTTTTTTTGGGTCAAAATGTTTTTGGGCCCAATATTTTTCAAAGTTTTTTTGGGTCAAAATTATTTTGGGTCCTAAATTTTTTCGAAATTTATTTGGGTAAAAATTTTTTTGGGCCAAAATTTTTTAAAAGTTTTTTTTGGGTCCCAAAATTTTTCGAAGTTTTTTTGGGTCGAAAATTTTTAGGGTCTCAAAATTTTTCTAAATTTTTTCGCGTCTCAAATATTTTTTGGGCTCAAAATTTTTTGAAGTTTATTTGGGTCAAAATTATTTTGGGTTCCAAATTTTTTCGAAGTTTTTTTGGGTCAAATTTTTTTAAAACAAAATTTTTTCAAAGTTTGTTTGGATCCCAAAATTTTTTGAAGTTTTTTTAGGTCCCAAAATTTTTCGAAGTGTTTTTGGGTCAAAATTGTTTTTTTTTTTTTGTTTTTTTGGGTCGCAAAATTTTTCTACGTTTTTTTGGGTCAAAATTTTTTGGGTCCCAAAAATATTCAACGTTTTTTTGGGTCCCAAAATTTTTCAAAGTTTTTTTGGGTCCCAAAATTTTTCAAAGTTTTTTTGGGTCCCAAAATTTTTCAAAGTTTTTTCGAAGTTTTTTGGGTCAAAATTTTTTGAAGTTTATTTGGGTCAAAATTATTTTTGGTTCCAAATTTTTTCGAAGTTTTTTTGGGTCAAAATTTTTTGGGTCCCAAAATTTTTCAAAGTTTGTTTGGATCCCAAAATTGTTTTTTTTGTTGTTTTTTTGGGTCCCAAAATTTTTCAAAGATTTTATCGGGTCTCAAAATTTTTTGGTTTCATGGGTCAACATTTTTTGGGTCCCAAAATTTTTCAAAGTTTTTTTGGGTCCCAAAATTTTTCAAAGTTTATTTGGGTCCCAAAATTTTTCAAAGTTTTTTCAAAGTTTTTTTGGGTCAAAATTATTTTGGGTCCTAAATTTTTTCGAAATTTATTTGGGTCAAAATTGTTTTGGGCCAAAACTTTTTCAAAGTTTTTTTTGGGTCAAAATTTTTCTAAATTTTTTCGCGTCTCAAAATTTTTTTGGGCTCAATTTTTTTTTTAAGTTTATTTGGGTCAAAATTATTTTGGGTTCCAAATTTTTTCGAAGTTTTTTTGGGTCCCAAAATTTTTCAAAGTTTTTTTGGGTCGCAAAATTTTCCAAAGTTTTTTTGGGTCAAAATTGTTTTTTTTTTTTTGTTTTTTTGGGTCACAAAATTTTTCAAAGTTTTTTTGTGTCCCAAAATTTTTCAAAGTTTTTTTGGGTCAAAATTTTTTCAAAGTTTTTTTGGGTCAAAATTATTTTTGGTCCTAAATTTTTTCTAAATTTATTTGGGTCAAAATGTTTTTGGGCCAAAATTTTTTCAAAGTTTTTTTTGGGTCCCAATATTTTTTGAAGTTTTTTTGGTTCAAAACTTGTTAGGGTCTCAAAAATTTTCTAAAATTTTTCGCTTCTCAAAAGTTTTTTTTGGCTCAAAATTTTTTGAAGTTTATTTGGGTCAAAATTATATTTGGTTCCAAATTTTTTCGAAGTTTTTTTTTTTAGTTTTTTTGGGTCAAAAATTTTTCGGATTTCAAAATTTTTCAAAGTTATTTTGTGTGAAAATGTTTTTGGGCCCAAAATTGTTCAAAGTTTTTTTGGGTCAAAATTTTTTCGAAGTTTTTTTTGGGTCAAAATTATTTTGGGTCCTAAATTTTTTCGAAATTTATTTGGGTCAAAATTTTTTTGGGCCAAAATTTTTTCAAAGTTTTTTTTGGGTCCCAAAATTTTTCGAAGTTTTTTTGGGTCAAAATTTTTTAGGGTCTCAAAATTTTTCTAAATTTTTTCGCGTCTCAAAATTTTTTGAAATTTATTTGGGTCAAAATTATTTTGGGTTCCAAATTTTTTCGAAGTTTTTTTGGGTCAAATTTTTTTAAAAACAAAAATTTTTCAAAGTTTGTTTGGATCCCAAAATTTTTCGAAATTTTTTTAGGTCCCAAAATTTTTCAAAGTGTTTTTGGGTCAAAATTTTTTCGGATCTCAAAATTTTTTAAAGTTTTTTTAGGTCAAAATTGTTTTTTTTGTTGTTTTTTTGGGTCCCAACATTTTTCGAAGATTTCTTTGGGCCCCGAAAATGTTCAATGTTTTTTTGGGTCAAAATTTATTCGGGTCTCAAAAATTTTCGAAGTTTTTTTGTGTTTGTGATTTTTCGGTCCCAAAATTTTTCAGTTTCTTGGGTCAACATTTTTTGGGTTCCAAAATGTTCAAGTTTTTTGGGGTCCCAAAATTTTTAAAAGATTTTTTGGGTCAAAATTTTTTAGGGTTTCAAAATTTTTCTAAATTTTTTTTGGGTGAAAATGTTTCAATTGCTGTTGTAAAGCTGAGAGAAGAGATCTTTGCATTGTTTATGCACTTTTCTCCCCTTTTAGATAGACTTTTCCACCTAAGAATGTCTTTACAATCTAAACAGCCACATGTGTAGTTCCACTGAAGTACTTCACAAGAGTGCCATTTAATGACTCAGAAGAAAATGTGGAAGTTGCCCACAAAGGACCCCATTTCCTAAGGCTAACTGCAATGTGTGTCAGCAGGTGTACATTAAAAGACACTTTTGCAGTGTCATACAGCACCTCAAACCGGATGACAAATTTCCTAAAAAACATTTTCGCTAAATTAACATTACATAGTTTCACATCTTCTTTAAGAAGCATGTGCATAGCAAAAACTGAAAGAAAGAGATGATTACAGAACTTCTTAATTAGAAAAACATTTAGAAGTCGCAATGAATAAAAAAGAAGAAATGACCTCCACTTTACATTTACGGTCATGTAATGATTGTGGTGTTCTGGTGAACTCTACAGGAGGCTGAACTGCGAGCATTTTTTGCCCAACAATGTTTGTTTTTCTGTCTATATACCACTTTTTGCTGTGATTTGGTGAATCCAGCCATATAATCACCAACTGTCGAGTCACATCAAGACAAACACTATGTTGGTACTCTGGAAAAAAGCCATCAATCATCTAAAACGTTTTTAATCTCATCAATACAGATTGGCCTTTTACACCCATGACTGGCTGTTCTGGAGCAGCTGGTGGTCATACTGTTTTGTCTCAGATGTCTCAGATTTTTCCTGAGAACAAGTTCTGGTCTTCTGAAAGGATAGGGTCCTTCACCTGTGTGATAGAAAAAATCACACCCACACAGCCCATTGAATTGATCACTGTTCTGGTATTATTGGTATTAGTGCAAAAACCTTTGTTGTGTATTCTGAGTTTTTTTGTGTCAAAATTTTTTGGGTCTAAATATTTTTCTAAATATTTTCGGGTCTCAAAATTTTTTTGAGACCAAATTTTTTGAAGATTTTTTTGGGTCCCGAAATTTTTGGTTGATTTTTGGGTCAAAATTTTTTCGGGTCTCAAAGTTTTTTTGGTCAAAATGTTTTAATTGCTGTTCTGAAGCTGAGAGAAGAGATCTTTGATATCATTGTTTGCATTCTTTATGCACTTTTCTTCCCGTTTAGACACTTTGTTACTAGACCACCATTAAAGGCTTTCAGTGGCAAGGTTGTGCGTATCGCACTCTGTTTAGAAGCAGTGCCAAAGACCCTTACGCACTGAGATATTCAGATTTGGTAGTGATTCACAGTTTTTTGGATCCCGAAATTATGTTCACCCGTGTGTAAAATGTAGTAAAGTGTCTTTTCAGACGGTTTAAGCTGAGAAAATTCGTTTGCATATAGTTTTGAACTGAAAACATCTTTTTCGATCAGAAATTAGTTTTTACGAAGGAAAACACATTTTAGCTGTGTAAAATGCACTAACATCGTTTCTGAAGTGGTTAGGCTCACCCGTGTGTTAAATGTAGTAAAGTGTGTTTTCAGACGGTTTAAGCTGAGAAAAGCCGTTTGCGTATAGTTTTGAGCTCCTCTCTCACTCCTAACAGCGATAAACTGCTTCAAGTGTTGTTTTGAACTGAAAACATCTTTTTCGATCAAAAATTAGTTTTTACGAAGGAAAACACATTTTAGCTGTGTAAAATGCACTACCATCGTGTAATAAACTTTTCTTAGTTTTTTTGGTTCACCTGTGTGTTGAATGTAGTAAAGTGTGTTTTCAGACGGTTTAAGCTGAGAAAAGCCGTTTGCGTATAGTTTTGAGCTCCTCTCTCACTCCTAACAGCGATAAACTGCTTCAAGTGTTGTTTTGAACTGAAAACATCTTTTTCGATCAGAAATTAGTTTTTACGAAGGAAAACACATTTTAGCTGTGTAAAATGCACTACCATCGTGTAATAAACTTTTCTTAGTTGTTTTGGTTCACCTGTGTGTTAAATGTAGTAAAGTGTGTTTTCAGACGGTTTAAACTGAGAAAATTCGTTTGCGTATAGTTTTGAACTGAAAACATCTTTTTCGATCAGAAATTAGTTTTTACGAAGGAAAACACATTTTAGCTGTGTAAAATGCACTACCATCGTGTAATAAACTTTTCTTAGTTGTTTTGGTTCACCTGTGTGTTAAATGTAGTAAAGTGTGTTTTCAGACGGTTTAAGCTGAGAAAAGCCGTTTGCGTATAGTTTTGAGCTCCTCTCTCACTCCTAACAGCGATAAACTGCTTCAAGTGTTGTTTTGAACTGAAAACATCTTTTTCGATCAGAAGTTAGTTTTTACGAAGGAAAACACATTTTAGCTGTGTAAAATGCACTACCATCGTGTTATAAACTTTTCTTCGTTGTTTTGGTTCACCTGTGTGTTAAATGTAGTAAAGTGTGTTTTCAGACGGTTTAAGCTGAGAAAAGCCGTTTGCGTATAGTTTTGAGCTCCTCTCTCACTCCTAACAGCGATAAACTGCTTCAAGTGTTGTTTTGAACTGAAAACATCTTTTTCGATCAGAAATTAGTTTTTACGAAGGAAAACACATTTTAGCTGTGTAAAATGCACTACCATCGTGTAATAAACTTTTCTTAGTTGTTTTGGTTCACCTGTGTGTTAAATGTAGTAAAGTGTGTTTTCAGACGGTTTAAACTGAGAAAATTCGTTTGCGTATAGTTTTGAACTGAAAACATCTTTTTCGATCAGAAATTAGTTTTTACTAAGGAAAACACATTTTAGCTGTGTAAAATGCACTACCATCGTGTAATAAACTTTTCTTAGTTTTTTTGGTTCACCTGTGTGTTGAATGTAGTAAAGTGTGTTTTCAGACGGTTTAAGCAGAGAAAAGCCGTTTGCGTATAGTTTTGAGCTCCTCTCTCACTCCTAACAGCGATAAACTGCTTCAAGTGTTGTTTTGAACTGAAAACATCTTTTTCGATCAGAAGTTAGTTTTTACGAAGGAAAACACATTTTAGCCGTGTAAAATGCACTACCATCGTGTAATAAACTTTTCTTAGTTGTTTTGGTTCACCTGTGTGTTAAATGTAGTAAAGTGTGTTTTCAGACGGTTTAAGCTGAGAAAAGCCGTTTGCGTATAGTTTTGAGCTCCTCTCTCACTCCTAACAGCGATAAACTGCGAGTGTTGTTTTGAACTGAAAACATCTTTTTCGATCAGAAATTAGTTTTTACGAAGGAAAACACATTTTAGCTGTGTAAAATGCACTACCATCGTGTAATAAACTTTTCTTAGTTGTTTTGGTTCACCTGTGTGTTAAATGTAGTAAAGTGTGTTTTCAGACGGTTTAAACTGAGAAAATTCGTTTGCGTATAGTTTTGAACTGAAAACATCTTTTTCGATCAGAAATTAGTTTTTACGAAGGAAAACACATTTTAGCTGTGTAAAATGCACTACCATCGTGTAATAAACTTTTCTTAGTTGTTTTGGTTCACCAGTGTGTTAAATGTAGTAAAGTGTGTTTTCAGACGGTTTAAACTGAGAAAATTCGTTTGCGTATAGTTTTGAGCTCCTCTCTCACTCCTAACAGCGATAAACTGCTTCAAGTGTTGTTTTGAACTGAAAACATCTTTTTCGATCAGAAGTTAGTTTTTACGAAGGAAAACACATTTTAGCTGTGTAAAATGCACTACCATCGTGTTATAAACTTTTCTTCGTTGTTTTGGTTCACCTGTGTGTTAAATGTAGTAAAGTGTGTTTTCAGACGGTTTAAGCTGAGAAAAGCCGTTTGCGTATAGTTTTGAGCTCCTCTCTCACTCCTAACAGCGATAAACTGCTTCAAGTGTTGTTTTGAACTGAAAACATCTTTTTCGATCAGAAATTAGTTTTTACGAAGGAAAACACATTTTAGCTGTGTAAAATGCACTACCATCGTGTAATAAACTTTTCTTAGTTTTTTTGGTTCACCTGTGTGTTGAATGTAGTAAAGTGTGTTTTCAGATGGTTTAAGCTGAGAAAAGCCGTTTGCGTATAGTTTTAAGCTCCTCTCTTACTCCTAACAGCGATAAACTGCTTCAAGTGTTGTTTTGAACTGAAAACATCTTTTTCGATCAGAAATTAGTTTTTACGAAGGAAAACACATTTTAGCTGTGTAAAATGCACTACCATCGTGTAATAAACTTTTCTTAGTTGTTATGGTTCACCTGTGTGTTGAATGTAGTAAAGTGTGTTTTCAGACGGTATAGATTTGAGCTCCTCTCTCACTCCTAACAGCGATAAAATGCTTCAAGTGTTGTTTTGAACTGAAAACATCTTTATCAATCAGAAATGAGTTTTTACGAAGGAAAACACGTTTAAGCTGTGTAATATGCTCTAACATCGTGTAATAAACGTTTGTGAAGTGTTTTGGTTCAATCTTGTGTTGAACTTTACGTGTGTTTTCAGACGGTTTAAACTGAGTACAGTTTTGAGCTCCCATTTTACTTCTTACAGCGATAAACTGCTTCAAGTGTTAGGAACTGAAAGCATCTTTTTTTTCTTCTGAGTCATTAAATGGCACTTTTGTGAAGTACTTTAATGGAACTACACATGTGCCTGTCCAGATTGTAAAGACATTCTTAGGTGAGAAAAGTGCATAAAAAATGCAAACAATGATATCAAAGAGCTCTTCTCTCAGCTTTAGAACAGAAATTTAAATATTTTGAAGCAAAAAAACTTTGAAAAATTTTAGGCCCAAAAATATTTTGACCCAGAAAAACTTGGAAAATTTTGGGACCCAATAATATCTTAGAAAAATTTTGGGACACAAAAAACTTTTGACCTAAAAACAATTTGATATCAAAAAATTTTCGACAAATTTTGAGACCCGAAATAATTTTGACCCAAAAAAACTCAGAATAGACAATAGAGGCGTTTGCACTAATGCCAATAATTCCAGAACACTTATCAATTCAATGGGCTGTACAGGTGTGATTTTTGCTATCACATAGGTGAAGAACAGAATTTGTTCTCAGGCAAAATCTGAGGCATCTGAAACAAAACAGTATGTCCACCAGCTGCTCCAGAACAGCCAGTCATGGGTGTAAAAGGCCAATCTGTATTGGTGAGATTAAAAACGTTTTAGATAATTGATGGCTTTTTTCCAGAGTACCAACATAGTATTTGTCTTGATGTGACTAGACAGTCGGTGATTATATGGCTGGATTCACCAAATCACAGCAAAAAGTGGTATATAGACAGAAAAAAAAAATTGTGCACGTGCTTCTTAAAGAAAATATGAAACTATGTAATGTTAATGCAGCGGATATGGCTTTTAGGAAATTTGTTATCCAGTTTGAGGTGCTGTATGACACTGCAAAAGTGTCTTTTAATGTACACCTGCCGACACAAATTGCGGTTAGTCTTAGGAAATGGGGTCCTTTGTGGGCAACTTCCACCTTTTCTTCTGAGTTATTAAGTGGCACTCTCGTGAAGTACTTCAGTGGAACTACACATGTGCCTGTCCAGATTGTAAAGACATTCTTAGGTGAGAAAAGTGCATAAAGAATGCAAACAATGATATCAAAGATCTCCTCTCTCAGCTTCTCTCAGCTTTAAAAAATTTTGTCCCATAAAAACTTGAAAAAATGTTGTACCCAAAAAGACATCGAAATATTTTGGGACCCAAAAAAATGGTCGAAAAAATTTGGGACCCAAAAAAACTTTGAAAAATTTTGGGCCCGATAAAATTTTGACACAAAACAATTGCGAAAAATTTTGAGACCCGAAAAAATTTTGACACAAAAAAACCTAGAAAAACTTCGGAACCCAAAAAAACTTCGAAAAATTTCGGATCCCAAAAAAATCTTTGAAACATTTTGGGACCCAAAAAAATTTTGACCTAAAATAACTTTGACCTCAAAATATCTTCGAAAAAATTTGCGGCCCAAAATAACTTTGAAAAATTTTGGGCCCGAAAAAATTTTGACACAAAGCAATTTCGAAAAATTTTGAGACCCGAAAAAAATTTGACACAAAAAAACATCAAAAACTTTCGGAACCCAAAAAAACTTCGAAAAATTTCAGATCCCAAAAAAATCTTCGAAACATATTGGGACCCAAAAAAATTTTGACCTAAAATAACTTTGACCTCAAAATATCTTCGAAAAAATTTGGAGCCCAAAATAACTTTGAAAAATTTTTGGCCCAAAAAAAGTTTGACCCAAAAAATTTTGACAAAAAATTACTTCGAAAAATTTTTACACCCGAAAGAATTTTGACACAAAAATACATCGAAAAATTTCGGATCCCAAAAAAAATTTGAAAAATTTTGCAACCCAAAAAAACTTTGAAAAATTTTGCGACCCAAAAAATTTTGACACAAAAAACATCGAAAAATTTCCGATCCCAAAAAAATCTTCGAAAAATTTTAGGACCCAAAAAAATTTTGACCTAAAATAATTTTGACCTCAAAATAACTTTGAAAAATTTTGGGACTCAAAAAACTTTGAAAAATTTTAAGACCAAAAAAATGTTTCCTAAATTAAAGAAAATTTAATGTTTATGCAGCGGATGTGGCTTTTAGGAAACTTGTTATCCAGTTTGTGGTGCTGTATGACACTGCAAAAGTGTCTTTTAATGTACACCTGCTGACATAAATTGCGGTTACCTTTAGGAAATGGGGTCCTTTGTGGGCAACTTCCACCTTTTCTTCTGAGTTATTAAGTGGCACTCTTGTGAAGTACTTCACTGGAACTACACATGTGCCTGTCCAGATTGTAAAGACATTCTTAGGTGGAAAAGTCTATATAAAAGGGGAGAAAAGTGCATAAAGAATGCAAACAATGATATCAAAGATCTCCTCTCTCAGCCTCTCTCAGCGTTAAAAAAATTTGTCCCAAAAAAACTTGAAAAAATTTTGTACCCAAAAAAACATCGAAATATTTTGGGACCCAAAAAAGTTTGACCCAAAAAATTTTGTACCCAAAAAAACATCCAAATATTTTGGGACCCCAAAAAAGTTTGACCCAAAAAATTTTGACACAAAATTACTTCGAAAAAATTGTTAGACCCTAAAATAACTTTGACCTCAAAATATCTTCGAAAAATTTTGTACCCAAAAAACATCGAAATATCTTGGGACCAGAAAAAGTTTGACCCAAAAAATTTTGTACCCAAAAAAACATCCAAATATTTTGGGACCCCAAAAAAGTTTGACCCAAAAAATTTTGACACAAAAGTACTTCGAAAAAATTGTTAGACCCGAAAAAATTTTAACACAAAAAAACAACGAAAAATTTCGGATACCAAAAAAATCTTCGAAAAATTTTGGGACCCAAAAAAATTTTGACCTAAAATAATTTTGACCTCAAAATAACTTTGAAAAATTTTGGGCCCAAAAAAAGTTTGACCCAAAAAAACTTCAAAAAATTTTGGGACCCAAAAAAACTTTGAAAAATTTTGGGACCCAAAAAACCTTTGAAAAATTTTAAGACCAAAAAAATGTTGAGACACGAAAAATTTAGAAAAATTTTGGGACCTAAAAAAACTTTGAAAAATTTTGACCCAAAAAAACTTTAAAAAATTTTGACAAAAAATTACTTCGAAAAATTTTTAGACCCGAAAAAATTTTGACACAAAAAAACATCGTAAAATTTCCGATCCCAAAAAAATCTTCGAAAAATTTTGGGACCCAAAATATTTTGACCTCAAAATATGTTCGAAAAATTTTGGGCCCAAAAAAAGTTTGAAAAATTTTAAGACCAAAAAAATGTTGAGACCCGAAAAAATTTAGAAAAATTTTTAGGCCCAAACAATTTTGACACAAAAAAACTCAGAATAGACAACAGAGGTTTTTGCACTTAAACCAATAATACCCGAACACTGAACAATTCAATGGGCTGTATGGGTGTGATTTTTGCTATCACACAGGTGAAAAACCCTATCCTTTCAGAAGACCAGAACTTGTTCTCTGGCAAAATCTGAGGCATCTGAGACCACCAAATACTCCAGAACAGCCAGTCATGGGTGTAAAAGGCCAATCTGTATTGATGAGATTAAAAACGTTTTAGATGATTGATGGCTTTTTTCCAGAGAAAAAAACTTCGAAAAATTTGGACCCAAAAAAGTTTTGACACAAAAAAACATCGAAAAATTTCGTACCCGAAAAAACGTTGAAAAATTTTGAGACCAAAAAAATGTTGAGACCCGAAAAAATTTAGAAAAAAATTGTATGGCTGTATGGGTGTGATTTTTGCTATCACACAGGTGAAGATCCCTGTCCTTTCAGAAGACCAGAACTTGTTCTCAGGCAAAATCTGAGGCATCTGAGACAAAACAGTATGACCACCAGCTACTCCAGAACAGCCAGTCATGGGTGTAAAAGGCCAATCTGTATTGATGAGATTAAAAACGTTTTAGATGATTGATGGCTTTTTTCCAGAGTACCAACATAGTGTTTGTCTTGATGTGACTTGACAGTCGGTGATTATATGGCTGGATTCACCAAATCACAGCAAAAAGTGGTATATAGACAGAAAAAAAATTGTTTTTGCTATTTACATGCTTCTTAAAGAAAATGTGAAACTATGTAATGTTTATGCAGCGGATATGGCTTTTAGGAAACTTGTTATCCAGTTTGAGGTGCTGTATGACACTGCAAAAGTGTCTTTTAATGTACATCTGCTGACACAAATTGCAGATAGCCTTAGGAAATGGGGTCCTTTGTGGGCAACTTCCACCTTTTCTTCTGAGTTATTAAGTGGCACTCTTGTAAAGTACCTCAGTGGAACTACACATGTGCCTGTCCAGATTGTAAAGACATTCTTAGGTGGAAAAGTCTATATAAAAGGGGAGAAAAGCGCATAAAGAATGCAAACAATGATATCAAAAATCTCCTCTCTCAGCCTCTCTCAGCTTTAAAAAATTTTGTCCCAAAAAAACTTGAAAGAATTTTGTACCCAAAAAATTTTGACCCAAAAAACCTCGAAATATTTTGGGACCCAAAAAAATCTTCGAAAAATTTTGGGACCCAAAAAAACGTTGCAAAATTTTGCGACCCAGAAAATTTTGACATGAAATTAGTTAGAAAAATTTTTAGACCCGAAAAAATTTTGACAAAAAAACATCGAAAAATTTTGGGACCCAAAAATATTTTGACCTAAAATAACTTTGACTTCAAAATATCTTCGAAAAATTTGGGACCCAACAAAACTTTGAAAAATTTTGGGCCCAAAAAAGTTTGACCCAAAAAAATTTAAAAAAATTTTGAGACCCAAAAACACTTTGAAAAATTTTAAGACCAAAAAAATGTTGAGACCCGAAAAAATGTAGAAAAAATTTGGGACACAAAAAACTTTGGAAAATTTTAGACCCGAAAAAATTTTGACACAAATTTCGGAACCCAAAAAAATCTTCGAAAAAAATTTTGACCTAAAATAATTTTGACCTCAAAATATCTTCGAAAAATTATTGGCTCAAAAAAAATTTGACCTAAAATAATTTTGACCTCAAAATATCTTCGAAAAATTTTGGGACCCAAAAAAACTTCGAAAAATTTTGGGACCCAAAAAAACTTTGAAAAATTTTGGGACCCAACAAAACTTTGAAAAATTTTGGGATCCAACAAAACTTTGAAAAATTTTGGGATCCAACAAAACTTTGAAAAATTTTTGGACCCAAAAAATTTTGACACAAAAATTCTCAGAATAGACAACATAGGTTTTTGCACTAATACCAATAATACCCGAACACTGAACAATTCAATGGGCTGTATGGGTGTGATTTTTGCTATCACACAGGTGAAGGACCCAATCCTTTCAGTAGACCAGAACTTGTTCTCAGGCAAAATCTGAGGCATCTGAGACAAACCAGTATGACCACCAGCTACTCCAGATCAGCCAGTTATGAGTGAAAAAGGCCAATCTGTATTGATTAGATTAAAACGTTTTGGATGATTGATGGCTTTTTTCCCAGAGTACCAACATAGTGTTTGTCTTGATGTGTCTTGACAGTCAGTGAATATATGGCTGGATTCACCAAATCACAGCAAAAATTTGTATATAGACAGAAAAACAAACACTGTTGGCCAAAAATTGCTCGCAGTCCAGCCTCCTGTAGAGTTCACCAGAACACCACAATCATTACATGATTGTAAATTTAGAGTGGAGGTAATTTCTTCTTTTCTTTTCATTGCAACTTCTAAATGGTTTTCTAATGAAGAAGTTCTGTAATCATTTCTTTCTTTTAGTTTTTGCTATGCACATGCTTCTTAAAGAAAATGTGAAACTATTAACATTACATACTCTCATATTTTCTTGAAGAAGCATGTGCATAGCAAAAACTATTCCAGTACTACAAAAAAGATTCCAGTACTTCTTAATTGGAACACCATTTAGAAGTGGCAATGAATAGAAAAGAAGAACTGACCTCTACTCTGAAGCTTTCCAGAATGTACAATCATGTAATAATCGTAGTGTTCTGGTAAACTCTACAAAAATGTCTATTTTTCTATCTATATATCACTTTTTGCTGTGATTTGGTGAATCCAGTCATATAATCACAGACTGTCGAGACAAACACTTTGTTGGTACTCTGGAAAAAAGCCATCAATCATCCAAAACGTTTTTAATTTCATCAATACAGATTGGCCTTTTACACTCATGACTGGCTGATCTGGAGTAGCTGGTGGTCATACTGTTTTGTCTCAGATGCCTCAGATTTTGCCTGAGAAGAAGTTCTGGTCTTCTGAAAGGATTTGGGTCCCAAAATTAAAAAAAAAAATTTTGGGTCAAAATTTTTTGGGTCTCAAAATTTTTCGAAGATTTTTTGAGGTCAAATTTTTTTGAGTCCCAAAATTTTCCGAAGATTTTTCAAGGTCAAAGTTTTTTTGGGTCGCAAAATTTTTCAAAGTTTTTTTTGGGTCCCAAAATTTTTAGGTCCCAAAATTTTCAAGTTTTTTTGGGTCAAAATGTTTTTGGGCCCAATATTTTTCAAAGTTTTTTTGGGTCAAAATTATTTTGGGTCCTAAATTTTTTCGAAATTTATTTGGGTAAAAATTTTTTTGGGCCAAAATTTTTTAAAAGTTTTTTTTGGGTCCCAAAATTTTTCGAAGTTTTTTTGGGTCGAAAATTTTTAGGGTCTCAAAATTTTTCTAAATTTTTTCGCGTCTCAAATATTTTTTGGGCTCAAAATTTTTTGAAGTTTATTTGGGTCAAAATTATTTTGGGTTCCAAATTTTTTCGAAGTTTTTTTGGGTCAAATTTTTTTAAAACAAAATTTTTTCAAAGTTTGTTTGGATCCCAAAATTTTTTGAAGTTTTTTTAGGTCCCAAAATTTTTCGAAGTGTTTTTGGGTCAAAATTGTTTTTTTTTTTTTGTTTTTTTGGGTCGCAAAATTTTTCTACGTTTTTTTGGGTCAAAATTTTTTGGGTCCCAAAAATATTCAACGTTTTTTTGGGTCCCAAAATTTTTCAAAGTTTTTTTGGGTCCCAAAATTTTTCAAAGTTTTTTTGGGTCCCAAAATTTTTCAAAGTTTTTTCGAAGTTTTTTTGGGTCAAAATTTTTTGAAGTTTATTTGGGTCAAAATTATTTTTGGTTCCAAATTTTTTCGAAGTTTTTTTGGGTCAAAATTTTTTGGGTCCCAAAATTTTTCAAAGTTTGTTTGGATCCCAAAATTGTTTTTTTTGTTGTTTTTTTGGGTCCCAAAATTTTTCAAAGATTTTATCGGGTCTCAAAATTTTTTGGTTTCATGGGTCAACATTTTTTGGGTCCCAAAATTGTTTTTTTTGTTGTTTTTTTGGGTCCCAAAATTTTTCAAAGTTTATTTGGGTCCCAAAATTTTTCAAAGTTTTTTCAAAGTTTTTTTGGGTCAAAATTATTTTGGGTCCTAAATTTTTTCGAAATTTATTTGGGTCAAAATTGTTTTGGGCCAAAACGTTTTCAAAGTTTTTTTTGGGTCAAAATTTTTCTAAATTTTTTCGCGTCTCAAAATTTTTTTGGGCTCAATTTTTTTTTTAAGTTTATTTGGGTCAAAATTATTTTGGGTTCCAAATTTTTTCGAAGTTTTTTTGGGTCCCAAAATTTTTCAAAGTTTTTTTGGGTCGCAAAATTTTCCAAAGTTTTTTTGGGTCAAAATTGTTTTTTTTTTTTTGTTTTTTTGGGTCACAAAATTTTTCAAAGTTTTTTTGTGTCCCAAAATTTTTCAAAGTTTTTTTGGGTCAAAATTTTTTCAAAGTTTTTTTGGGTCAAAATTATTTTTGGTCCTAAATTTTTTCTAAATTTATTTGGGTCAAAATGTTTTTGGGCCAAAATTTTTTCAAAGTTTTTTTTGGGTCCCAATATTTTTTGAAGTTTTTTTGGTTCAAAACTTGTTAGGGTCTCAAAATTTTTCTAAAATTTTTCGCTTCTCAAAAGTTTTTTTTGGCTCAAAATTTTTTGAAGTTTATTTGGGTCAAAATTATATTTGGTTCCAAATTTTTTCGAAGTTTTTTTTTTTAGTTTTTTTGGGTCAAAAATTTTTCGGATTTCAAAATTTTTCAAAGTTATTTTGTGTGAAAATGTTTTTGGGCCCAAAATTGTTCAAAGTTTTTTTGGGTCAAAATTTTTTCGAAGTTTTTTTTGGGTCAAAATTATTTTGGGTCCTAAATTTTTTCGAAATTTATTTGGGTCAAAATTTTTTTGGGCCAAAATTTTTTCAAAGTTTTTTTTGGGTCCCAAAATTTTTCGAAGTTTTTTTGGGTCAAAATTTTTTAGGGTCTCAAAATTTTTCTAAATTTTTTCGCGTCTCAAAATTTTTTGAAATTTATTTGGGTCAAAATTATTTTGGGTTCCAAATTTTTTCGAAGTTTTTTTGGGTCAAATTTTTTTAAAAACAAAAATTTTTCAAAGTTTGTTTGGATCCCAAAATTTTTCGAAATTTTTTTAGGTCCCAAAATTTTTCAAAGTGTTTTTGGGTCAAAATTTTTTCGGATCTCAAAATTTTTTAAAGTTTTTTTAGGTCAAAATTGTTTTTTTTGTTGTTTTTTTGGGTCCCAACATTTTTCGAAGATTTCTTTGGGCCCCGAAAATGTTCAATGTTTTTTTGGGTCAAAATTTATTCGGGTCTCAAAAATTTTCGAAGTTTTTTTGTGTTTGTGATTTTTCGGTCCCAAAATTTTTCAGTTTCTTGGGTCAACATTTTTTGGGTTCCAAAATGTTCAAGTTTTTTGGGGTCCCAAAATTTTTAAAAGATTTTTTGGGTCAAAATTTTTTAGGGTTTCAAAATTTTTCTAAATTTTTTTTGGGTGAAAATGTTTCAATTGCTGTTGTAAAGCTGAGAGAAGAGATCTTTGCATTGTTTATGCACTTTTCTCCCCTTTTAGATAGACTTTTCCACCTAAGAATGTCTTTACAATCTAAACAGCCACATGTGTAGTTCCACTGAAGTACTTCACAAGAGTGCCATTTAATGACTCAGAAGAAAATGTGGAAGTTGCCCACAAAGGACCCCATTTCCTAAGGCTAACTGCAATGTGTGTCAGCAGGTGTACATTAAAAGACACTTTTGCAGTGTCATACAGCACCTCAAACCGGATGACAAATTTCCTAAAAAACATTTTCGCTAAATTAACATTACATAGTTTCACATCTTCTTTAAGAAGCATGTGCATAGCAAAAACTGAAAGAAAGAGATGATTACAGAACTTCTTAATTAGAAAAACATTTAGAAGTCGCAATGAATAAAAAAGAAGAAATGACCTCCACTTTACATTTACGGTCATGTAATGATTGTGGTGTTCTGGTGAACTCTACAGGAGGCTGAACTGCGAGCATTTTTTGCCCAACAATGTTTGTTTTTCTGTCTATATACCACTTTTTGCTGTGATTTGGTGAATCCAGCCATATAATCACCAACTGTCGAGTCACATCAAGACAAACACTATGTTGGTACTCTGGAAAAAAGCCATCAATCATCTAAAACGTTTTTAATCTCATCAATACAGATTGGCCTTTTACACCCATGACTGGCTGTTCTGGAGCAGCTGGTGGTCATACTGTTTTGTCTCAGATGTCTCAGATTTTTCCTGAGAACAAGTTCTGGTCTTCTGAAAGGATAGGGTCCTTCACCTGTGTGATAGAAAAAATCACACCCACACAGCCCATTGAATTGATCACTGTTCTGGTATTATTGGTATTAGTGCAAAAACCTTTGTTGTGTATTCTGAGTTTTTTTGTGTCAAAATTTTTTGGGTCTAAATATTTTTCTAAATATTTTCGGGTCTCAAAATTTTTTTGAGACCAAATTTTTTGAAGATTTTTTTGGGTCCCGAAATTTTTGGTTGATTTTTGGGTCAAAATTTTTTCGGGTCTCAAAGTTTTTTTGGTCAAAATGTTTTAATTGCTGTTCTGAAGCTGAGAGAAGAGATCTTTGATATCATTGTTTGCATTCTTTATGCACTTTTCTTCCCGTTTAGACACTTTGTTACTAGACCACCATTAAAGGCTTTCAGTGGCAAGGTTGTGCGTATCGCACTCTGTTTAGAAGCAGTGCCAAAGACCCTTACGCACTGAGATATTCAGATTTGGTAGTGATTCACAGTTTTTTGGATCCCGAAATTATGTTCACCCGTGTGTAAAATGTAGTAAAGTGTCTTTTCAGACGGTTTAAGCTGAGAAAATTCGTTTGCATATAGTTTTGAACTGAAAACATCTTTTTCGATCAGAAATTAGTTTTTACGAAGGAAAACACATTTTAGCTGTGTAAAATGCACTATTATCGTGTAATAAACTTTTCTTAGTTGTTTTGGTTCACCTGTGTGAGACGGTTTAAACTGAGAAAATTCGTTTGCATATAGTTTTGAACTGAAAACATCTTTTTCGATCAGAAATTAGTTTTTACGAAGGAAAACACATTTTAGCTGTGTAAAATGCACTACCATCGTGTAATAAACTTTTCTTAGTTTTTTTGGTTCACCTGTGTGTTGAATGTAGTAAAGTGTGTTTTCAGACGGTTTAAGCTGAGAAAAGCCGTTTGCGTATAGTTTTGAGCTCCTCTCTCACTCCTAACAGCGATAAACTGCTTCAAGTGTTGTTTTGAACTGAAAACATCTTTTTCGATCAGAAATTAGTTTTTACGAAGGAAAACACATTTTAGCTGTGTAAAATGCACTACCATCGTGTAATAAACTTTTCTTAGTTGTTTTGGTTCACCTGTGTGTTAAATGTAGTAAAGTGTGTTTTCAGACGGTTTAAACTGAGAAAATTCGTTTGCGTATAGTTTTGAACTGAAAACATCTTTTTCGATCAGAAATGAGTTTTTACGAAGGAAAACACATTTTAGCTGTGTAAAATGCACTACCATCGTGTAATAAACTTTTCTTAGTTGGTTTGGTTCACCTGTGTGGTAAATGTAGTAAAGTGTGTTTTCAGACGGTTTAAGCTGAGAAAAGCCGTTTGCGTATAGTTTTGAGCTCCTCTCTCACTCCTAACAGCGATAAACTGCTTCAAGTGTTGTTTTGAACTGAAAACATCTTTTTCGATCAGAAATTAGTTTTTACGAAGGAAAACACATTTTAGCTGTGTAAAATGCACTACCATCGTGTAATAAACTTTTCTTAGTTGTTTTGGTTCACCTGTGTGTTAAATGTAGTAAAGCGTGTTTTCAGACGGTTTAAACTGAGAAAATTCGTTTGCGTATAGTTTTGAACTGAAAACATCTTTTTCGATCAGAAATTAGTTTTTACGAAGGAAAACACATTTTAGCTGTGTAAAATGCACTACCATCGTGTAATAAATTTTTCTTAGTTGTTTTGGTTCACCTGTGTGTTAAATGTAGTAAAGTGTGTTTTCAGACGGTTTAAACTGAGAAAATTCGTTTGCGTATAGTTTTGAACTGAAAACATCTTTTTCGATCAGAAATTAGTTTTTACGAAGGAAAACACATTTTAGCTGTGTAAAATGCACTAACATCGTTTCTGAAGTGGTTAGGCTCACCCGTGTGTTAAATGTAGTAAAGTGTGTTTTCAGACGGTTTAAGCTGAGAAAAGCCGTTTGCGTATAGTTTTGAGCTCCTCTCTCACTCCTAACAGCGATAAACTGCTTCAAGTGTTGTTTTGAACTGAAAACATCTTTTTCGATCAGAAATTAGTTTTTACGAAGGAAAACACATTTTAGCTGTGTAAAATGCACTACCATCGTGTAATAAACTTTTCTTAGTTGTTTTGGTTCACCTGTGTGTTAAATGTAGTAAAGTGTGTTTTCAGACGGTTTAAACTGAGAAAATTCGTTTGCGTATAGTTTTGAACTGAAAACATCTTTTTCGATCAGAAATTAGTTTTTACGAAGGAAAACACATTTTAGCTGTGTAAAATGCACTACCATCGTGTAATAAACTTTTCTTAGTTGTTTTGGTTCACCTGTGTGTTAAATGTAGTAAAGTGTGTTTTCAGACGGTTTAAGCTGAGAAAAGCCGTTTGCGTATAGTTTTGAGCTCCTCTCTCACTCCTAACAGCGATAAACTGCTTCAAGTGTTGTTTTGAACTGAAAACATCTTTTTCGATCAGAAGTTAGTTTTTACGAAGGAAAACACATTTTAGCTGTGTAAAATGCACTACCATCGTGTTATAAACTTTTCTTCGTTGTTTTGGTTCACCTGTGTGTTAAATGTAGTAAAGTGTGTTTTCAGACGGTTTAAGCTGAGAAAAGCCGTTTGCGTATAGTTTTGAGCTCCTCTCTCACTCCTAACAGCGATAAACTGCTTCAAGTGTTGTTTTGAACTGAAAACATCTTTTTCGATCAGAAATTAGTTTTTACGAAGGAAAACACATTTTAGCTGTGTAAAATGCACTACCATCGTGTAATAAACTTTTCTTAGTTGTTTTGGTTCACCTGTGTGTTAAATGTAGTAAAGTGTGTTTTCAGACGGTTTAAACTGAGAAAATTCGTTTGCGTATAGTTTTGAACTGAAAACATCTTTTTCGATCAGAAATTAGTTTTTACTAAGGAAAACACATTTTAGCTGTGTAAAATGCACTAGCATCGTGTAATAAACTTTTCTTAGTTTTTTTGGTTCACCTGTGTGTTGAATGTAGTAAAGTGTGTTTTCAGACGGTTTAAGCTGAGAAAAGCCGTTTGCGTATAGTTTTGAGCTCCTCTCTCACTCCTAACAGCGATAAACTGCTTCAAGTGTTGTTTTGAACTGAAAACATCTTTTTCGATCAGAAGTTAGTTTTTACGAAGGAAAACACATTTTAGCCGTGTAAAATGCACTACCATCGTGTAATAAACTTTTCTTAGTTGTTTTGGTTCACCTGTGTGTTAAATGTAGTAAAGTGTGTTTTCAGACGGTTTAAGCTGAGAAAAGCCGTTTGCGTATAGTTTTGAGCTCCTCTCTCACTCCTAACAGCGATAAACTGCGAGTGTTGTTTTGAACTGAAAACATCTTTTTCGATCAGAAATTAGTTTTTACGAAGGAAAACACATTTTAGCTGTGTAAAATGCACTACCATCGTGTAATAAACTTTTCTTAGTTGTTTTGGTTCACCTGTGTGTTAAATGTAGTAAAGTGTGTTTTCAGACGGTTTAAACTGAGAAAATTCGTTTGCGTATAGTTTTGAACTGAAAACATCTTTTTCGATCAGAAATTAGTTTTTACGAAGGAAAACACATTTTAGCTGTGTAAAATGCACTACCATCGTGTAATAAACTTTTCTTAGTTGTTTTGGTTCACCTGTGTGTTAAATGTAGTAAAGTGTGTTTTCAGACGGTTTAAACTGAGAAAATTCGTTTGCGTATAGTTTTGAGCTCCTCTCTCACTCCTAACAGCGATAAACTGCTTCAAGTGTTGTTTTGAACTGAAAACATCTTTTTCGATCAGAAGTTAGTTTTTACGAAGGAAAACACATTTTAGCTGTGTAAAATGCACTACCATCGTGTTATAAACTTTTCTTCGTTGTTTTGGTTCACCTGTGTGTTAAATGTAGTAAAGTGTGTTTTCAGACGGTTTAAGCTGAGAAAAGCCGTTTGCGTATAGTTTTGAGCTCCTCTCTCACTCCTAACAGCGATAAACTGCTTCAAGTGTTGTTTTGAACTGAAAACATCTTTTTCGATCAGAAATTAGTTTTTACGAAGGAAAACACATTTTAGCTGTGTAAAATGCACTACCATCGTGTAATAAACTTTTCTTAGTTTTTTTGGTTCACCTGTGTGTTGAATGTAGTAAAGTGTGTTTTCAGATGGTTTAAGCTGAGAAAAGCCGTTTGCGTATAGTTTTAAGCTCCTCTCTTACTCCTAACAGCGATAAACTGCTTCAAGTGTTGTTTTGAACTGAAAACATCTTTTTCGATCAGAAATTAGTTTTTACGAAGGAAAACACATTTTAGCTGTGTAAAATGCACTACCATCGTGTAATAAACTTTTCTTAGTTGTTATGGTTCACCTGTGTGTTGAATGTAGTAAAGTGTGTTTTCAGACGGTATAGATTTGAGCTCCTCTCTCACTCCTAACAGCGATAAAATGCTTCAAGTGTTGTTTTGAACTGAAAACATCTTTATCGATCAGAAATGAGTTTTTACGAAGGAAAACACGTTTAAGCTGTGTAATATGCTCTAACATCGTGTAATAAACGTTTGTGAAGTGTTTTGGTTCAATCTTGTGTTGAACTTTACGTGTGTTTTCAGACGGTTTAAACTGAGTACAGTTTTGAGCTCCCATTTTACTTCTTACAGCGATAAACTGCTTCAAGTGTTAGGAACTGAAAGCATCTTTTTTTTCTTCTGAGTCATTAAATGGCACTTTTGTGAAGTACTTTAATGGAACTACACATGTGCCTGTCCAGATTGTAAAGACATTCTTAGGTGAGAAAAGTGCATAAAAAATGCAAACAATGATATCAAAGAGCTCTTCTCTCAGCTTTAGAACAGAAATTTAAATATTTTGAAGCAAAAAAACTTTGAAAAATTTTAGGCCCAAAAATATTTTGACCCAGAAAAACTTGGAAAATTTTGGGACCCAATAATATCTTAGAAAAATTTTGGGACACAAAAAACTTTTGACCTAAAAAAAATTTGATATCAAAACATTTTCGACAAATTTTGAGACCCGAAATAATTTTGACCCAAAAAAACTCAGAATAGACAATAGAGGCGTTTGCACTAATGCCAATAATTCCAGAACACTTATCAATTCAATGGGCTGTACAGGTGTGATTTTTGCTATCACATAGGTGAAGAACAGAATTTGTTCTCAGGCAAAATCTGAGGCATCTGAAACAAAACAGTATGTCCACCAGCTGCTCCAGAACAGCCAGTCATGGGTGTAAAAGGCCAATCTGTATTGGTGAGATTAAAAACGTTTTAGATAATTGATGGCTTTTTTCCAGAGTACCAACATAGTATTTGTCTTGATGTGACTAGACAGTCGGTGATTATATGGCTGGATTCACCAAATCACAGCAAAAAGTGGTATATAGACAGAAAAAAAAAATTGTGCACGTGCTTCTTAAAGAAAATATGAAACTATGTAATGTTAATGCAGCGGATATGGCTTTTAGGAAATTTGTTATCCAGTTTGAGGTGCTGTATGACACTGCAAAAGTGTCTTTTAATGTACACCTGCCGACACAAATTGCGGTTAGTCTTAGGAAATGGGGTCCTTTGTGGGCAACTTCCACCTTTTCTTCTGAGTTATTAAGTGGCACTCTCGTGAAGTACTTCAGTGGAACTACACATGTGCCTGTCCAGATTGTAAAGACATTCTTAGGTGAGAAAAGTGCATAAAGAATGCAAACAATGATATCAAAGATCTCCTCTCTCAGCTTCTCTCAGCTTTAAAAAATTTTGTCCCATAAAAACTTGAAAAAATGTTGTACCCAAAAAGACATCGAAATATTTTGGGACCCAAAAAAATGGTCGAAAAAATTTGGGACCCAAAAAAACTTTGAAAAATTTTGGGCCCGATAAAATTTTGACACAAAACAATTGCGAAAAATTTTGAGACCCGAAAAAATTTTGACACAAAAAAACCTAGAAAAACTTCGGAACCCAAAAAAACTTCGAAAAATTTCGGATCCCAAAAAAATCTTTGAAACATTTTGGGACCCAAAAAAATTTTGACCTAAAATAACTTTGACCTCAAAATATCTTCGAAAAAATTTGCGGCCCAAAATAACTTTGAAAAATTTTGGGCCCGAAAAAATTTTGACACAAAGCAATTTCGAAAAATTTTGAGACCCGAAAAAAATTTGACACAAAAAAACATCAAAAACTTTCGGAACCCAAAAAAACTTCGAAAAATTTCAGATCCCAAAAAAATCTTCGAAACATATTGGGACCCAAAAAAATTTTGACCTAAAATAACTTTGACCTCAAAATATCTTCGAAAAAATTTGGAGCCCAAAATAACTTTGAAAAATTTTTGGCCCAAAAAAAGTTTGACCCAAAAAATTTGGCAAAAAATTACTTCGAAAAATTTTTACACCCGAAAGAATTTTGACACAAAAATACATCGAAAAATTTCGGATCCCAAAAAAAATTTGAAAAATTTTGCAACCCAAAAAAACTTTGAAAAATTTTGCGACCCAAAAAATTTTGACACAAAAAACATCGAAAAATTTCCGATCCCAAAAAAATCTTCGAAAAATTTTAGGACCCAAAAAAATTTTGACCTAAAATAATTTTGACCTCAAAATAACTTTGAAAAATTTTGGGACTCAAAAAACTTTGAAAAATTTTAAGACCAAAAAAATGTTTCCTAAATTAAAGAAAATTTAATGTTTATGCAGCGGATGTGGCTTTTAGGAAACTTGTTATCCAGTTTGTGGTGCTGTATGACACTGCAAAAGTGTCTTTTAATGTACACCTGCTGACATAAATTGCGGTTACCTTTAGGAAATGGGGTCCTTTGTGGGCAACTTCCACCTTTTCTTCTGAGTTATTAAGTGGCACTCTTGTGAAGTACTTCACTGGAACTACACATGTGCCTGTCCAGATTGTAAAGACATTCTTAGGTGGAAAAGTCTATATAAAAGGGGAGAAAAGTGCATAAAGAATGCAAACAATGATATCAAAGATCTCCTCTCTCAGCCTCTCTCAGCGTTAAAAAAATTTGTCCCAAAAAAACTTGAAAAAATTTTGTACCCAAAAAAACATCGAAATATTTTGGGACCCAAAAAAGTTTGACCCAAAAAATTTTGTACCCAAAAAAACATCCAAATATTTTGGGACCCCAAAAAAGTTTGACCCAAAAAATTTTGACACAAAATTACTTCGAAAAAATTGTTAGACCCTAAAATAACTTTGACCTCAAAATATCTTCGAAAAATTTTGTACCCAAAAAACATCGAAATATCTTGGGACCAGAAAAAGTTTGACCCAAAAAATTTTGTACCCAAAAAAACATCCAAATATTTTGGGACCCCAAAAAAGTTTGACCCAAAAAATTTTGACACAAAAGTACTTCGAAAAAATTGTTAGACCCGAAAAAATTTTAACACAAAAAAACAACGAAAAATTTCGGATACCAAAAAAATCTTCGAAAAATTTTGGGACCCAAAAAAATTTTGACCTAAAATAATTTTGACCTCAAAATAACTTTGAAAAATTTTGGGCCCAAAAAAAGTTTGACCCAAAAAAACTTCAAAAAATTTTGGGACCCAAAAAAACTTTGAAAAATTTTGGGACCCAAAAAACCTTTGAAAAATTTTGCGACCCAAAAAATTTTGACACAAAAAACATCGAAAAATTTCCGATCCCAAAAAAATCTTCGAAAAATTTTAGGACCCAAAAAAATTTTGACCTAAAATAATTTTGACCTCAAAATAACTTTGAAAAATTTTGGGACTCAAAAAACTTTGAAAAATTTTAAGACCAAAAAAATGTTTCCTAAATTAAAGAAAATTTAATGTTTATGCAGCGGATGTGGCTTTTAGGAAACTTGTTATCCAGTTTGTGGTGCTGTATGACACTGCAAAAGTGTCTTTTAATGTACACCTGCTGACATAAATTGCGGTTACCTTTAGGAAATGGGGTCCTTTGTGGGCAACTTCCACCTTTTCTTCTGAGTTATTAAGTGGCACTCTTGTGAAGTACTTCACTGGAACTACACATGTGCCTGTCCAGATTGTAAAGACATTCTTAGGTGGAAAAGTCTATATAAAAGGGGAGAAAAGTGCATAAAGAATGCAAACAATGATATCAAAGATCTCCTCTCTCAGCCTCTCTCAGCGTTAAAAAAATTTGTCCCAAAAAAACTTGAAAAAATTTTGTACCCAAAAAAACATCGAAATATTTTGGGACCCAAAAAAGTTTGACCCAAAAAATTTTGTACCCAAAAAAACATCCAAATATTTTGGGACCCCAAAAAAGTTTGACCCAAAAAATTTTGACACAAAATTACTTCGAAAAAATTGTTAGACCCTAAAATAACTTTGACCTCAAAATATCTTCGAAAAATTTTGTACCCAAAAAACATCGAAATATCTTGGGACCAGAAAAAGTTTGACCCAAAAAATTTTGTACCCAAAAAAACATCCAAATATTTTGGGACCCCAAAAAAGTTTGACCCAAAAAATTTTGACACAAAAGTACTTCGAAAAAATTGTTAGACCCGAAAAAATTTTAACACAAAAAAACAACGAAAAATTTCGGATACCAAAAAAATCTTCGAAAAATTTTGGGACCCAAAAAAATTTTGACCTAAAATAATTTTGACCTCAAAATAACTTTGAAAAATTTTGGGCCCAAAAAAAGTTTGACCCAAAAAAACTTCAAAAAATTTTGGGACCCAAAAAAACTTTGAAAAATTTTGGGACCCAAAAAACCTTTGAAAAATTTTAAGACCAAAAAAATGTTGAGACACGAAAAATTTAGAAAAATTTTGGGACCTAAAAAAACTTTGAAAAATTTTGACCCAAAAAAACTTTAAAAAATTTTGACAAAAAATTACTTCGAAAAATTTTTAGACCCGAAAAAATTTTGACACAAAAAAACATCGTAAAATTTCCGATCCCAAAAAAATCTTCGAAAAATTTTGGGACCCAAAATATTTTGACCTCAAAATATGTTCGAAAAATTTTGGGCCCAAAAAAAGTTTGAAAAATTTTAAGACCAAAAAAATGTTGAGACCCGAAAAAATTTAGAAAAATTTTTAGGCCCAAACAATTTTGACACAAAAAAACTCAGAATAGACAACAGAGGTTTTTGCACTTAAACCAATAATACCCGAACACTGAACAATTCAATGGGCTGTATGGGTGTGATTTTTGCTATCACACAGGTGAAAAACCCTATCCTTTCAGAAGACCAGAACTTGTTCTCTGGCAAAATCTGAGGCATCTGAGACCACCAAATACTCCAGAACAGCCAGTCATGGGTGTAAAAGGCCAATCTGTATTGATGAGATTAAAAACGTTTTAGATGATTGATGGCTCTTTTCCAGAGAAAAAAACTTCGAAAAATTTGGACCCAAAAAAGTTTTGACACAAAAAAACATCGAAAAATTTCGTACCCGAAAAAACGTTGAAAAATTTTGCGACCTAAAAATTTTTGACATAAAATAACTTTGAAAAATTTTGGGCCCAAAAAAGTTTGACCCAAAAAAACTTCAAAAAAATTTGAAACCCAAAAACACTTTGAAAAATTTTAAGACCAAAAAAATGTTGAGACCCGAAAAAATTTAGAAAAAAATTGTATGGCTGTATGGGTGTGATTTTTGCTATCACACAGGTGAAGATCCCTGTCCTTTCAGAAGACCAGAACTTGTTCTCAGGCAAAATCTGAGGCATCTGAGACAAAACAGTATGACCACCAGCTACTCCAGAACAGCCAGTCATGGGTGTAAAAGGCCAATCTGTATTGATGAGATTAAAAACGTTTTAGATGATTGATGGCTTTTTTCCAGAGTACCAACATAGTGTTTGTCTTGATGTGACTTGACAGTCGGTGATTATATGGCTGGATTCACCAAATCACAGCAAAAAGTGGTATATAGACAGAAAAAAAATTGTTTTTGCTATTTACATGCTTCTTAAAGAAAATGTGAAACTATGTAATGTTTATGCAGCGGATATGGCTTTTAGGAAACTTGTTATCCAGTTTGAGGTGCTGTATGACACTGCAAAAGTGTCTTTTAATGTACATCTGCTGACACAAATTGCAGATAGCCTTAGGAAATGGGGTCCTTTGTGGGCAACTTCCACCTTTTCTTCTGAGTTATTAAGTGGCACTCTTGTAAAGTACCTCAGTGGAACTACACATGTGCCTGTCCAGATTGTAAAGACATTCTTAGGTGGAAAAGTCTATATAAAAGGGGAGAAAAGCGCATAAAGAATGCAAACAATGATATCAAAAATCTCCTCTCTCAGCCTCTCTCAGCTTTAAAAAATTTTGTCCCAAAAAAACTTGAAAGAATTTTGTACCCAAAAAATTTTGACCCAAAAAACCTCGAAATATTTTGGGACCCAAAAAAATCTTCGAAAAATTTTGGGACCCAAAAAAACGTTGCAAAATTTTGCGACCCAGAAAATTTTGACATGAAATTAGTTAGAAAAATTTTTAGACCCGAAAAAATTTTGACAAAAAAACATCGAAAAATTTTGGGACCCAAAAATATTTTGACCTAAAATAACTTTGACTTCAAAATATCTTCGAAAAATTTGGGACCCAACAAAACTTTGAAAAATTTTGGGCCCAAAAAAGTTTGACCCAAAAAAATTTAAAAAAATTTTGAGACCCAAAAACACTTTGAAAAATTTTAAGACCAAAAAAATGTTGAGACCCGAAAAAATGTAGAAAAAATTTGGGACACAAAAAACTTTGGAAAATTTTAGACCCGAAAAAATTTTGACACAAATTTCGGAACCCAAAAAAATCTTCGAAAAAAATTTTGACCTAAAATAATTTTGACCTCAAAATATCTTCGAAAAATTATTGGCTCAAAAAAAATTTGACCTAAAATAATTTTGACCTCAAAATATCTTCGAAAAATTTTGGGACCCAAAAAAACTTCGAAAAATTTTGGGACCCAAAAAAACTTTGAAAAATTTTGGGACCCAACAAAACTTTGAAAAATTTTGGGATCCAACAAAACTTTGAAAAATTTTGGGATCCAACAAAACTTTGAAAAATTTTTGGACCCAAAAAATTTTGACACAAAAATTCTCAGAATAGACAACATAGGTTTTTGCACTAATACCAATAATACCCGAACACTGAACAATTCAATGGGCTGTATGGGTGTGATTTTTGCTATCACACAGGTGAAGGACCCAATCCTTTCAGTAGACCAGAACTTGTTCTCAGGCAAAATCTGAGGCATCTGAGACAAACCAGTATGACCACCAGCTACTCCAGATCAGCCAGTTATGAGTGAAAAAGGCCAATCTGTATTGATTAGATTAAAACGTTTTGGATGATTGATGGCTTTTTTCCCAGAGTACCAACATAGTGTTTGTCTTGATGTGTCTTGACAGTCAGTGAATATATGGCTGGATTCACCAAATCACAGCAAAAATTTGTATATAGACAGAAAAACAAACACTGTTGGCCAAAAATTGCTCGCAGTCCAGCCTCCTGTAGAGTTCACCAGAACACCACAATCATTACATGATTGTAAATTTAGAGTGGAGGTAATTTCTTCTTTTCTTTTCATTGCAACTTCTAAATGGTTTTCTAATGAAGAAGTTCTGTAATCATTTCTTTCTTTTAGTTTTTGCTATGCACATGCTTCTTAAAGAAAATGTGAAACTATTAACATTACATACTCTCATATTTTCTTGAAGAAGCATGTGCATAGCAAAAACTATTCCAGTACTACAAAAAAGATTCCAGTACTTCTTAATTGGAACACCATTTAGAAGTGGCAATGAATAGAAAAGAAGAACTGACCTCTACTCTGAAGCTTTCCAGAATGTACAATCATGTAATAATCGTAGTGTTCTGGTAAACTCTACAAAAATGTCTATTTTTCTATCTATATATCACTTTTTGCTGTGATTTGGTGAATCCAGTCATATAATCACAGACTGTCGAGACAAACACTTTGTTGGTACTCTGGAAAAAAGCCATCAATCATCCAAAACGTTTTTAATTTCATCAATACAGATTGGCCTTTTACACTCATGACTGGCTGATCTGGAGTAGCTGGTGGTCATACTGTTTTGTCTCAGATGCCTCAGATTTTGCCTGAGAAGAAGTTCTGGTCTTCTGAAAGGATTTGGGTCCCAAAATTAAAAAAAAAAATTTTGGGTCAAAATTTTTTGGGTCTCAAAATTTTTCGAAGATTTTTTGAGGTCAAATTTTTTTGAGTCCCAAAATTTTCCGAAGATTTTTTAAGGTCAAAGTTTTTTTGGGTCGCAAAATTTTTCAAAGTTTTTTTTTGGGTCCCAAAATTTTTAGGTCCCAAAATTTTCAAGTTTTTTTGGGTCAAAATGTTTTTGGGCCCAATATTTTTCAAAGTTTTTTTGGGTCAAAATTATTTTGGGTCCTAAATTTTTTCGAAATTTATTTGGGTAAAAATTTTTTTGGGCCAAAATTTTTTAAAAGTTTTTTTTGGGTCCCAAAATTTTTCGAAGTTTTTTTGGGTCGAAAATTTTTAGGGTCTCAAAATTTTTCTAAATTTTTTCGCGTCTCAAATATTTTTTGGGCTCAAAATTTTTTGAAGTTTATTTGGGTCAAAATTATTTTGGGTTCCAAATTTTTTCGAAGTTTTTTTGGGTCAAATTTTTTTAAAACAAAATTTTTTCAAAGTTTGTTTGGATCCCAAAATTTTTTGAAGTTTTTTTAGGTCCCAAAATTTTTCGAAGTGTTTTTGGGTCAAAATTTTTTGGGTCCCAAAAATATTCAACGTTTTTTTGGGTCCCAAAATTTTTCAAAGTTTTTTTGGGTCCCAAAATTTTTCAAAGTTTTTTTGGGTCCCAAAATTTTTCAAAGTTTTTTCGAAGTTTTTTTGGGTCAAAATTTTTTGAAGTTTATTTGGGTCAAAATTATTTTTGGTTCCAAATTTTTTCGAAGTTTTTTTGGGTCAAAATTTTTTGGGTCCCAAAATTTTTCAAAGTTTGTTTGGATCCCAAAATTGTTTTTTTTTGTTGTTTTTTTGGGTCCCAAAATTTTTCAAAGATTTTATCGGGTCTCAAAATTTTTTGGTTTCATGGGTCAACATTTTTTGGGTCCCAAAATTTTTCAAAGTTTATTTGGGTCCCAAAATTTTTCAAAGTTTTTTCAAAGTTTTTTTGGGTCAAAATTATTTTGGGTCCTAAATTTTTTCGAAATTTATTTGGGTCAAAATTGTTTTGGGCCAAAACTTTTTCAAAGTTTTTTTTGGGTCAAAATTTTTCTAAATTTTTTCGCGTCTCAAAATTTTTTTGGGCTCAATTTTTTTTTTAAGTTTATTTGGGTCAAAATTATTTTGGGTTCCAAATTTTTTCGAAGTTTTTTTGGGTCCCAAAATTTTTCAAAGTTTTTTTGGGTCGCAAAATTTTCCAAAGTTTTTTTGGGTCAAAATTGTTTTTTTTTTTTTGTTTTTTTGGGTCACAAAATTTTTCAAAGTTTTTTTGTGTCCCAAAATTTTTCAAAGTTTTTTTGGGTCAAAATTTTTTCAAAGTTTTTTTGGGTCAAAATTATTTTTGGTCCTAAATTTTTTCTAAATTTATTTGGGTCAAAATGTTTTTGGGCCAAAATTTTTTCAAAGTTTTTTTTGGGTCCCAATATTTTTTGAAGTTTTTTTGGTTCAAAACTTGTTAGGGTCTCAAAATTTTTCTAAAATTTTTCGCTTCTCAAAAGTTTTTTTTGGCTCAAAATTTTTTGAAGTTTATTTGGGTCAAAATTATATTTGGTTCCAAATTTTTTCGAAGTTTTTTTTTTTAGTTTTTTTGGGTCAAAAATTTTTCGGATTTCAAAATTTTTCAAAGTTATTTTGTGTGAAAATGTTTTTGGGCCCAAAATTGTTCAAAGTTTTTTTGGGTCAAAATTTTTTCGAAGTTTTTTTTGGGTCAAAATTATTTTGGGTCCTAAATTTTTTCGAAATTTATTTGGGTCAAAATTTTTTTGGGCCAAAATTTTTTCAAAGTTTTTTTTGGGTCCCAAAATTTTTCGAAGTTTTTTTGGGTCAAAATTTTTTAGGGTCTCAAAATTTTTCTAAATTTTTTCGCGTCTCAAAATTTTTTGAAATTTATTTGGGTCAAAATTATTTTGGGTTCCAAATTTTTTCGAAGTTTTTTTGGGTCAAATTTTTTTAAAAACAAAAATTTTTCAAAGTTTGTTTGGATCCCAAAATTTTTCGAAATTTTTTTAGGTCCCAAAATTTTTCAAAGTGTTTTTGGGTCAAAATTTTTTCGGATCTCAAAATTTTTTAAAGTTTTTTTAGGTCAAAATTGTTTTTTTTGTTGTTTTTTTGGGTCCCAACATTTTTCGAAGATTTCTTTGGGCCCCGAAAATGTTCAATGTTTTTTTGGGTCAAAATTTATTCGGGTCTCAAAAATTTTCGAAGTTTTTTTGTGTTTGTGATTTTTCGGTCCCAAAATTTTTCAGTTTCTTGGGTCAACATTTTTTGGGTTCCAAAATGTTCAAGTTTTTTGGGGTCCCAAAATTTTTAAAAGATTTTTTGGGTCAAAATTTTTTAGGGTTTCAAAATTTTTCTAAATTTTTTTTGGGTGAAAATGTTTCAATTGCTGTTGTAAAGCTGAGAGAAGAGATCTTTGCATTGTTTATGCACTTTTCTCCCCTTTTAGATAGACTTTTCCACCTAAGAATGTCTTTACAATCTAAACAGCCACATGTGTAGTTCCACTGAAGTACTTCACAAGAGTGCCATTTAATGACTCAGAAGAAAATGTGGAAGTTGCCCACAAAGGACCCCATTTCCTAAGGCTAACTGCAATGTGTGTCAGCAGGTGTACATTAAAAGACACTTTTGCAGTGTCATACAGCACCTCAAACCGGATGACAAATTTCCTAAAAAACATTTTCGCTAAATTAACATTACATAGTTTCACATCTTCTTTAAGAAGCATGTGCATAGCAAAAACTGAAAGAAAGAGATGATTACAGAACTTCTTAATTAGAAAAACATTTAGAAGTCGCAATGAATAAAAAAGAAGAAATGACCTCCACTTTACATTTACGGTCATGTAATGATTGTGGTGTTCTGGTGAACTCTACAGGAGGCTGAACTGCGAGCATTTTTTGCCCAACAATGTTTGTTTTTCTGTCTATATACCACTTTTTGCTGTGATTTGGTGAATCCAGCCATATAATCACCAACTGTCGAGTCACATCAAGACAAACACTATGTTGGTACTCTGGAAAAAAGCCATCAATCATCTAAAACGTTTTTAATCTCATCAATACAGATTGGCCTTTTACACCCATGACTGGCTGTTCTGGAGCAGCTGGTGGTCATACTGTTTTGTCTCAGATGTCTCAGATTTTTCCTGAGAACAAGTTCTGGTCTTCTGAAAGGATAGGGTCCTTCACCTGTGTGATAGAAAAAATCACACCCACACAGCCCATTGAATTGATCACTGTTCTGGTATTATTGGTATTAGTGCAAAAACCTTTGTTGTGTATTCTGAGTTTTTTTGTGTCAAAATTTTTTGGGTCTAAATATTTTTCTAAATATTTTCGGGTCTCAAAATTTTTTTGAGACCAAATTTTTTGAAGATTTTTTTGGGTCCCGAAATTTTTGGTTGATTTTTGGGTCAAAATTTTTTCGGGTCTCAAAGTTTTTTTGGTCAAAATGTTTTAATTGCTGTTCTGAAGCTGAGAGAAGAGATCTTTGATATCATTGTTTGCATTCTTTATGCACTTTTCTTCCCGTTTAGACACTTTGTTACTAGACCACCATTAAAGGCTTTCAGTGGCAAGGTTGTGCGTATCGCACTCTGTTTAGAAGCAGTGCCAAAGACCCTTACGCACTGAGATATTCAGATTTGGTAGTGATTCACAGTTTTTTGGATCCCGAAATTATGTTCACCCGTGTGTAAAATGTAGTAAAGTGTCTTTTCAGACGGTTTAAGCTGAGAAAATTCGTTTGCATATAGTTTTGAACTGAAAACATCTTTTTCGATCAGAAATTAGTTTTTACGAAGGAAAACACATTTTAGCTGTGTAAAATGCACTATTATCGTGTAATAAACTTTTCTTAGTTGTTTTGGTTCACCTGTGTGAGACGGTTTAAACTGAGAAAATTCGTTTGCATATAGTTTTGAACTGAAAACATCTTTTTCGATCAGAAATTAGTTTTTACGAAGGAAAACACATTTTAGCTGTGTAAAATGCACTACCATCGTGTAATAAACTTTTCTTAGTTTTTTTGGTTCACCTGTGTGTTGAATGTAGTAAAGTGTGTTTTCAGACGGTTTAAGCTGAGAAAAGCCGTTTGCGTATAGTTTTGAGCTCCTCTCTCACTCCTAACAGCGATAAACTGCTTCAAGTGTTGTTTTGAACTGAAAACATCTTTTTCGATCAGAAATTAGTTTTTACGAAGGAAAACACATTTTAGCTGTGTAAAATGCACTACCATCGTGTAATAAACTTTTCTTAGTTGTTTTGGTTCACCTGTGTGTTAAATGTAGTAAAGTGTGTTTTCAGACGGTTTAAACTGAGAAAATTCGTTTGCGTATAGTTTTGAACTGAAAACATCTTTTTCGATCAGAAATGAGTTTTTACGAAGGAAAACACATTTTAGCTGTGTAAACTGCACTACCATCGTGTAATAAACTTTTCTTAGTTGGTTTGGTTCACCTGTGTGGTAAATGTAGTAAAGTGTGTTTTCAGACGGTTTAAGCTGAGAAAAGCCGTTTGCGTATAGTTTTGAGCTCCTCTCTCACTCCTAACAGCGATAAACTGCTTCAAGTGTTGTTTTGAACTGAAAACATCTTTTTCGATCAGAAATTAGTTTTTACGAAGGAAAACACATTTTAGCTGTGTAAAATGCACTACCATCGTGTAATAAACTTTTCTTAGTTGTTTTGGTTCACCTGTGTGTTAAATGTAGTAAAGCGTGTTTTCAGACGGTTTAAACTGAGAAAATTCGTTTGCGTATAGTTTTGAACTGAAAACATCTTTTTCGATCAGAAATTAGTTTTTACGAAGGAAAACACATTTTAGCTGTGTAAAATGCACTACCATCGTGTAATAAATTTTTCTTAGTTGTTTTGGTTCACCTGTGTGTTAAATGTAGTAAAGTGTGTTTTCAGACGGTTTAAACTGAGAAAATTCGTTTGCGTATAGTTTTGAACTGAAAACATCTTTTTCGATCAGAAATTAGTTTTTACGAAGGAAAACACATTTTAGCTGTGTAAAATGCACTAACATCGTTTCTGAAGTGGTTAGGCTCACCCGTGTGTTAAATGTAGTAAAGTGTGTTTTCAGACGGTTTAAGCTGAGAAAAGCCGTTTGCGTATAGTTTTGAGCTCCTCTCTCACTCCTAACAGCGATAAACTGCTTCAAGTGTTGTTTTGAACTGAAAACATCTTTTTCGATCAGAAATTAGTTTTTACGAAGGAAAACACATTTTAGCTGTGTAAAATGCACTACCATCGTGTAATAAACTTTTCTTAGTTGTTTTGGTTCACCTGTGTGTTAAATGTAGTAAAGTGTGTTTTCAGACGGTTTAAACTGAGAAAATTCGTTTGCGTATAGTTTTGAACTGAAAACATCTTTTTCGATCAGAAATTAGTTTTTACGAAGGAAAACACATTTTAGCTGTGTAAAATGCACTACCATCGTGTAATAAACTTTTCTTAGTTGTTTTGGTTCACCTGTGTGTTAAATGTAGTAAAGTGTGTTTTCAGACGGTTTAAGCTGAGAAAAGCCGTTTGCGTATATTTTTGAGCTCCTCTCTCACTCCTAACAGCGATAAACTGCTTCAAGTGTTGTTTTGAACTGAAAACATCTTTTTCGATCAGAAGTTAGTTTTTACGAAGGAAAACACATTTTAGCTGTGTAAAATGCACTACCATCGTGTTATAAACTTTTCTTCGTTGTTTTGGTTCACCTGTGTGTTAAATGTAGTAAAGTGTGTTTTCAGACGGTTTAAGCTGAGAAAAGCCGTTTGCGTATAGTTTTGAGCTCCTCTCTCACTCCTAACAGCGATAAACTGCTTCAAGTGTTGTTTTGAACTGAAAACATCTTTTTCGATCAGAAATTAGTTTTTACGAAGGAAAACACATTTTAGCTGTGTAAAATGCACTACCATCGTGTAATAAACTTTTCTTAGTTGTTTTGGTTCACCTGTGTGTTAAATGTAGTAAAGTGTGTTTTCAGACGGTTTAAACTGAGAAAATTCGTTTGCGTATAGTTTTGAACTGAAAACATCTTTTTCGATCAGAAATTAGTTTTTACGAAGGAAAACACATTTTAGCTGTGTAAAATGCACTACCATCGTGTAATAAACTTTTCTTAGTTGTTTTGGTTCACCTGTGTGTTAAATGTAGTAAAGTGTGTTTTCAGACGGTTTAAGCTGAGAAAAGCCGTTTGCGTATAGTTTTGAGCTCCTCTCTCACTCCTAACAGCGATAAACTGCTTCAAGTGTTGTTTTGAACTGAAAACATCTTTTTCGATCAGAAGTTAGTTTTTACGAAGGAAAACACATTTTAGCTGTGTAAAATGCACTACCATCGTGTTATAAACTTTTCTTCGTTGTTTTGGTTCACCTGTGTGTTAAATGTAGTAAAGTGTGTTTTCAGACGGTTTAAGCTGAGAAAAGCCGTTTGCGTATAGTTTTGAGCTCCTCTCTCACTCCTAACAGCGATAAACTGCTTCAAGTGTTGTTTTGAACTGAAAACATCTTTTTCGATCAGAAATTAGTTTTTACGAAGGAAAACACATTTTAGCTGTGTAAAATGCACTACCATCGTGTAATAAACTTTTCTTAGTTGTTTTGGTTCACCTGTGTGTTAAATGTAGTAAAGTGTGTTTTCAGACGGTTTAAACTGAGAAAATTCGTTTGCGTATAGTTTTGAACTGAAAACATCTTTTTCGATCAGAAATTAGTTTTTACTAAGGAAAACACATTTTAGCTGTGTAAAATGCACTAGCATCGTGTAATAAACTTTTCTTAGTTTTTTTGGTTCACCTGTGTGTTGAATGTAGTAAAGTGTGTTTTCAGACGGTTTAAGCTGAGAAAAGCCGTTTGCGTATAGTTTTGAGCTCCTCTCTCACTCCTAACAGCGATAAACTGCTTCAAGTGTTGTTTTGAACTGAAAACATCTTTTTCGATCAGAAGTTAGTTTTTACGAAGGAAAACACATTTTAGCCGTGTAAAATGCACTACCATCGTGTAATAAACTTTTCTTAGTTGTTTTGGTTCACCTGTGTGTTAAATGTAGTAAAGTGTGTTTTCAGACGGTTTAAGCTGAGAAAAGCCGTTTGCGTATAGTTTTGAGCTCCTCTCTCACTCCTAACAGCGATAAACTGCGAGTGTTGTTTTGAACTGAAAACATCTTTTTCGATCAGAAATTAGTTTTTACGAAGGAAAACACATTTTAGCTGTGTAAAATGCACTACCATCGTGTAATAAACTTTTCTTAGTTGTTTTGGTTCACCTGTGTGTTAAATGTAGTAAAGTGTGTTTTCAGACGGTTTAAACTGAGAAAATTCGTTTGCGTATAGTTTTGAACTGAAAACATCTTTTTCGATCAGAAATTAGTTTTTACGAAGGAAAACACATTTTAGCTGTGTAAAATGCACTACCATCGTGTAATAAACTTTTCTTAGTTGTTTTGGTTCACCTGTGTGTTAAATGTAGTAAAGTGTGTTTTCAGACGGTTTAAACTGAGAAAATTCGTTTGCGTATAGTTTTGAGCTACTCTCTCACTCCTAACAGCGATAAACTGCTTCAAGTGTTGTTTTGAACTGAAAACATCTTTTTCGATCAGAAGTTAGTTTTTACGAAGGAAAACACATTTTAGCTGTGTAAAATGCACTACCATCGTGTTATAAACTTTTCTTCGTTGTTTTGGTTCACCTGTGTGTTAAATGTAGTAAAGTGTGTTTTCAGACGGTTTAAGCTGAGAAAAGCCGTTTGCGTATAGTTTTGAGCTCCTCTCTCACTCCTAACAGCGATAAACTGCTTCAAGTGTTGTTTTGAACTGAAAACATCTTTTTCGATCAGAAATTAGTTTTTACGAAGGAAAACACATTTTAGCTGTGTAAAATGCACTACCATCGTGTAATAAACTTTTCTTAGTTTTTTTGGTTCACCTGTGTGTTGAATGTAGTAAAGTGTGTTTTCAGATGGTTTAAGCTGAGAAAAGCCGTTTGCGTATAGTTTTAAGCTCCTCTCTTACTCCTAACAGCGATAAACTGCTTCAAGTGTTGTTTTGAACTGAAAACATCTTTTTCGATCAGAAATTAGTTTTTACGAAGGAAAACACATTTTAGCTGTGTAAAATGCACTACCATCGTGTAATAAACTTTTCTTAGTTGTTATGTTTCACCTGTGTGTTGAATGTAGTAAAGTGTGTTTTCAGACGGTATAGATTTGAGCTCCTCTCTCACTCCTAACAGCGATAAAATGCTTCAAGTGTTGTTTTGAACTGAAAACATCTTTATCGATCAGAAATGAGTTTTTACGAAGGAAAACACGTTTAAGCTGTGTAATATGCTCTAACATCGTGTAATAAACGTTTGTGAAGTGTTTTGGTTCAATCTTGTGTTGAACTTTACGTGTGTTTTCAGACGGTTTAAACTGAGTACAGTTTTGAGCTCCCATTTTACTTCTTACAGCGATAAACTGCTTCAAGTGTTAGGAACTGAAAGCATCTTTTTTTTCTTCTGAGTCATTAAATGGCACTTTTGTGAAGTACTTTAATGGAACTACACATGTGCCTGTCCAGATTGTAAAGACATTCTTAGGTGAGAAAAGTGCATAAAAAATGCAAACAATGATATCAAAGAGCTCTTCTCTCAGCTTTAGAACAGAAATTTAAATATTTTGAAGCAAAAAAACTTTGAAAAATTTTAGGCCCAAAAATATTTTGACCCAGAAAAACTTGGAAAATTTTGGGACCCAATAATATCTTAGAAAAATTTTGGGACACAAAAAACTTTTGACCTAAAAAAAATTTGATATCAAAAAATTTTCGAAAAATTTTGAGACCCGAAATAATTTTGACCCAAAAAAACTCAGAATAGACAATAGAGGCGTTTGCACTAATGCCAATAATTCCAGAACACTTATCAATTCAATGGGCTGTACAGGTGTGATTTTTGCTATCACATAGGTGAAGAACAGAATTTGTTCTCAGGCAAAATCTGAGGCATCTGAAACAAAACAGTATGTCCACCAGCTGCTCCAGAACAGCCAGTCATGGGTGTAAAAGGCCAATCTGTATTGGTGAGATTAAAAACGTTTTAGATAATTGATGGCTTTTTTCCAGAGTACCAACATAGTATTTGTCTTGATGTGACTAGACAGTCGGTGATTATATGGCTGGATTCACCAAATCACAGCAAAAAGTGGTATATAGACAGAAAAAAAAATTGTGCACGTGCTTCTTAAAGAAAATATGAAACTATGTAATGTTAATGCAGCGGATATGGCTTTTAGGAAATTTGTTATCCAGTTTGAGGTGCTGTATGACACTGCAAAAGTGTCTTTTAATGTACACCTGCCGACACAAATTGCGGTTAGTCTTAGGAAATGGGGTCCTTTGTGGGCAACTTCCACCTTTTCTTCTGAGTTATTAAGTGGCACTCTCGTGAAGTACTTCAGTGGAACTACACATGTGCCTGTCCAGATTGTAAAGACATTCTTAGGTGAGAAAAGTGCATAAAGAATGCAAACAATGATATCAAAGATCTCCTCTCTCAGCTTCTCTCAGCTTTAAAAAATTTTGTCCCATAAAAACTTGAAAAAATGTTGTACCCAAAAAGACATCGAAATATTTTGGGACCCAAAAAAATGGTCGAAAAAATTTGGGACCCAAAAAAACTTTGAAAAATTTTGGGCCCGATAAAATTTTGACACAAAACAATTGCGAAAAATTTTGAGACCCGAAAAAATTTTGACACAAAAAAACCTAGAAAAACTTCGGAACCCAAAAAAACTTCGAAAAATTTCGGATCCCAAAAAAATCTTTGAAACATTTTGGGACCCAAAAAAATTTTGACCTAAAATAACTTTGACCTCAAAATATCTTCGAAAAAATTTGCGGCCCAAAATAACTTTGAAAAATTTTGGGCCCGAAAAAATTTTGACACAAAGCAATTTCGAAAAATTTTGAGACCCGAAAAAAATTTGACACAAAAAAACATCAAAAACTTTCGGAACCCAAAAAAACTTCGAAAAATTTCAGATCCCAAAAAAATCTTCGAAACATATTGGGACCCAAAAAAATTTTGACCTAAAATAACTTTGACCTCAAAATATCTTCGAAAAAATTTGGAGCCCAAAATAACTTTGAAAAATTTTTGGCCCAAAAAAAGTTTGACCCAAAAAATTTTGACAAAAAATTACTTCGAAAAATTTTTACACCCGAAAGAATTTTGACACAAAAAATACATCGAAAAATTTCGGATCCCAAAAAAAAATTGAAAAATTTTGCAACCCAAAAAAACTTTGAAAAATTTTGCGACCCAAAAAATTTTGACACAAAAAACATCGAAAAATTTCCGATCCCAAAAAAATCTTCGAAAAATTTTAGGACCCAAAAAAATTTTGACCTAAAATAATTTTGACCTCAAAATAACTTTGAAAAATTTTGGGACTCAAAAAACTTTGAAAAATTTTAAGACCAAAAAAATGTTTCCTAAATTAAAGAAAATTTAATGTTTATGCAGCGGATGTGGCTTTTAGGAAACTTGTTATCCAGTTTGTGGTGCTGTATGACACTGCAAAAGTGTCTTTTAATGTACACCTGCTGACATAAATTGCGGTTACCTTTAGGAAATGGGGTCCTTTGTGGGCAACTTCCACCTTTTCTTCTGAGTTATTAAGTGGCACTCTTGTGAAGTACTTCACTGGAACTACACATGTGCCTGTCCAGATTGTAAAGACATTCTTAGGTGGAAAAGTCTATATAAAAGGGGAGAAAAGTGCATAAAGAATGCAAACAATGATATCAAAGATCTCCTCTCTCAGCCTCTCTCAGCGTTAAAAAAATTTGTCCCAAAAAAACTTGAAAAAATTTTGTACCCAAAAAAACATCGAAATATTTTGGGACCCAAAAAAGTTTGACCCAAAAAATTTTGTACCCAAAAAAACATCCAAATATTTTGGGACCCCAAAAAAGTTTGACCCAAAAAATTTTGACACAAAATTACTTCGAAAAAATTGTTAGACCCTAAAATAACTTTGACCTCAAAATATCTTCGAAAAATTTTGTACCCAAAAAACATCGAAATATCTTGGGACCAGAAAAAGTTTGACCCAAAAAATTTTGTACCCAAAAAAACATCCAAATATTTTGGGACCCCAAAAAAGTTTGACCCAAAAAATTTTGACACAAAAGTACTTCGAAAAAATTGTTAGACCCGAAAAAATTTTAACACAAAAAAACAACGAAAAATTTCGGATACCAAAAAAATCTTCGAAAAATTTTGGGACCCAAAAAAATTTTGACCTAAAATAATTTTGACCTCAAAATAACTTTGAAAAATTTTGGGCCCAAAAAAAGTTTGACCCAAAAAAACTTCAAAAAATTTTGGGACCCAAAAAAACTTTGAAAAATTTTGGGACCCAAAAAACCTTTGAAAAATTTTAAGACCAAAAAAATGTTGAGACACGAAAAATTTAGAAAAATTTTGGGACCTAAAAAAACTTTGAAAAATTTTGACCCAAAAAAACTTTAAAAAATTTTGACAAAAAATTACTTCGAAAAATTTTTAGACCCGAAAAAATTTTGACACAAAAAAACATCGTAAAATTTCCGATCCCAAAAAAATCTTCGAAAAATTTTGGGACCCAAAATATTTTGACCTCAAAATATGTTCGAAAAATTTTGGGCCCAAAAAAAGTTTGAAAAATTTTAAGACCAAAAAAATGTTGAGACCCGAAAAAATTTAGAAAAATTTTTAGGCCCAAACAATTTTGACACAAAAAAACTCAGAATAGACAACAGAGGTTTTTGCACTTAAACCAATAATACCCGAACACTGAACAATTCAATGGGCTGTATGGGTGTGATTTTTGCTATCACACAGGTGAAAAACCCTATCCTTTCAGAAGACCAGAACTTGTTCTCTGGCAAAATCTGAGGCATCTGAGACCACCAAATACTCCAGAACAGCCAGTCATGGGTGTAAAAGGCCAATCTGTATTGATGAGATTAAAAACGTTTTAGATGATTGATGGCTTTTTTCCAGAGAAAAAAACTTCGAAAAATTTGGACCCAAAAAAGTTTTGACACAAAAAAACATCGAAAAATTTCGTACCCGAAAAAACGTTGAAAAATTTTGCGACCTAAAAATTTTTGACATAAAATAACTTTGAAAAATTTTGGGCCCAAAAAAGTTTGACCCAAAAAAACTTCAAAAAAATTTGAAACCCAAAAACACTTTGAAAAATTTTAAGACCAAAAAAATGTTGAGACCCGAAAAAATTTAGAAAAAAATTGTATGGCTGTATGGGTGTGATTTTTGCTATCACACAGGTGAAGATCCCTGTCCTTTCAGAAGACCAGAACTTGTTCTCAGGCAAAATCTGAGGCATCTGAGACAAAACAGTATGACCACCAGCTACTCCAGAACAGCCAGTCATGGGTGTAAAAGGCCAATCTGTATTGATGAGATTAAAAACGTTTTAGATGATTGATGGCTTTTTTCCAGAGTACCAACATAGTGTTTGTCTTGATGTGACTTGACAGTCGGTGATTATATGGCTGGATTCACCAAATCACAGCAAAAAGTGGTATATAGACAGAAAAAAAATTGTTTTTGCTATTTACATGCTTCTTAAAGAAAATGTGAAACTATGTAATGTTTATGCAGCGGATATGGCTTTTAGGAAACTTGTTATCCAGTTTGAGGTGCTGTATGACACTGCAAAAGTGTCTTTTAATGTACATCTGCTGACACAAATTGCAGATAGCCTTAGGAAATGGGGTCCTTTGTGGGCAACTTCCACCTTTTCTTCTGAGTTATTAAGTGGCACTCTTGTAAAGTACCTCAGTGGAACTACACATGTGCCTGTCCAGATTGTAAAGACATTCTTAGGTGGAAAAGTCTATATAAAAGGGGAGAAAAGCGCATAAAGAATGCAAACAATGATATCAAAAATCTCCTCTCTCAGCCTCTCTCAGCTTTAAAAAATTTTGTCCCAAAAAAACTTGAAAGAATTTTGTACCCAAAAAATTTTGACCCAAAAAACCTCGAAATATTTTGGGACCCAAAAAAATCTTCGAAAAATTTTGGGACCCAAAAAAACGTTGCAAAATTTTGCGACCCAGAAAATTTTGACATGAAATTAGTTAGAAAAATTTTTAGACCCGAAAAAATTTTGACAAAAAAACATCGAAAAATTTTGGGACCCAAAAATATTTTGACCTAAAATAACTTTGACTTCAAAATATCTTCGAAAAATTTGGGACCCAACAAAACTTTGAAAAATTTTGGGCCCAAAAAAGTTTGACCCAAAAAAATTTAAAAAAATTTTGAGACCCAAAAACACTTTGAAAAATTTTAAGACCAAAAAAATGTTGAGACCCGAAAAAATGTAGAAAAAATTTGGGACACAAAAAACTTTGGAAAATTTTAGACCCGAAAAAATTTTGACACAAATTTCGGAACCCAAAAAAATCTTCGAAAAAAATTTTGACCTAAAATAATTTTGACCTCAAAATATCTTCGAAAAATTATTGGCTCAAAAAAAATTTGACCTAAAATAATTTTGACCTCAAAATATCTTCGAAAAATTTTGGGACCCAAAAAAACTTCGAAAAATTTTGGGACCCAAAAAAACTTTGAAAAATTTTGGGACCCAACAAAACTTTGAAAAATTTTGGGATCCAACAAAACTTTGAAAAATTTTGGGATCCAACAAAACTTTGAAAAATTTTTGGACCCAAAAAATTTTGACACAAAAATTCTCAGAATAGACAACATAGGTTTTTGCACTAATACCAATAATACCCGAACACTGAACAATTCAATGGGCTGTATGGGTGTGATTTTTGCTATCACACAGGTGAAGGACCCAATCCTTTCAGTAGACCAGAACTTGTTCTCAGGCAAAATCTGAGGCATCTGAGACAAACCAGTATGACCACCAGCTACTCCAGATCAGCCAGTTATGAGTGAAAAAGGCCAATCTGTATTGATTAGATTAAAACGTTTTGGATGATTGATGGCTTTTTTCCCAGAGTACCAACATAGTGTTTGTCTTGATGTGTCTTGACAGTCAGTGAATATATGGCTGGATTCACCAAATCACAGCAAAAATTTGTATATAGACAGAAAAACAAACACTGTTGGCCAAAAATTGCTCGCAGTCCAGCCTCCTGTAGAGTTCACCAGAACACCACAATCATTACATGATTGTAAATTTAGAGTGGAGGTAATTTCTTCTTTTCTTTTCATTGCAACTTCTAAATGGTTTTCTAATGAAGAAGTTCTGTAATCATTTCTTTCTTTTAGTTTTTGCTATGCACATGCTTCTTAAAGAAAATGTGAAACTATTAACATTACATACTCTCATATTTTCTTGAAGAAGCATGTGCATAGCAAAAACTATTCCAGTACTACAAAAAAGATTCCAGTACTTCTTAATTGGAACACCATTTAGAAGTGGCAATGAATAGAAAAGAAGAACTGACCTCTACTCTGAAGCTTTCCAGAATGTACAATCATGTAATAATCGTAGTGTTCTGGTAAACTCTACAAAAATGTCTATTTTTCTATCTATATATCACTTTTTGCTGTGATTTGGTGAATCCAGTCATATAATCACAGACTGTCGAGACAAACACTTTGTTGGTACTCTGGAAAAAAGCCATCAATCATCCAAAACGTTTTTAATTTCATCAATACAGATTGGCCTTTTACACTCATGACTGGCTGATCTGGAGTAGCTGGTGGTCATACTGTTTTGTCTCAGATGCCTCAGATTTTGCCTGAGAAGAAGTTCTGGTCTTCTGAAAGGATTTGGGTCCCAAAATTAAAAAAAAAAATTTTGGGTCAAAATTTTTTGGGTCTCAAAATTTTTCGAAGATTTTTTGAGGTCAAATTTTTTTGAGTCCCAAAATTTTCCGAAGATTTTTTAAGGTCAAAGTTTTTTTGGGTCGCAAAATTTTTCAAAGTTTTTTTTGGGTCCCAAAATTTTTAGGTCCCAAAATTTTCAAGTTTTTTTGGGTCAAAATGTTTTTGGGCCCAATATTTTTCAAAGTTTTTTTGGGTCAAAATTATTTTGGGTCCTAAATTTTTTCGAAATTTATTTGGGTAAAAAATTTTTTGGGCCAAAATTTTTTAAAAGTTTTTTTTGGGTCCCAAAATTTTTCGAAGTTTTTTTGGGTCGAAAATTTTTAGGGTCTCAAAATTTTTCTAAATTTTTTCGCGTCTCAAATATTTTTTGGGCTCAAAATTTTTTGAAGTTTATTTGGGTCAAAATTATTTTGGGTTCCAAATTTTTTCGAAGTTTTTTTGGGTCAAATTTTTTTAAAACAAAATTTTTTCAAAGTTTGTTTGGATCCCAAAATTTTTTGAAGTTTTTTTAGGTCCCAAAATTTTTCGAAGTGTTTTTGGGTCAAAATTTTTTGGGTCCCAAAAATATTCAACGTTTTTTTGGGTCCCAAAATTTTTCAAAGTTTTTTTGGGTCCCAAAATTTTTCAAAGTTTTTTTGGGTCCCAAAATTTTTCAAAGTTTTTTCGAAGTTTTTTTGGGTCAAAATTTTTTGAAGTTTATTTGGGTCAAAATTATTTTTGGTTCCAAATTTTTTCGAAGTTTTTTTGGGTCAAAATTTTTTGGGTCCCAAAATTTTTCAAAGTTTGTTTGGATCCCAAAATTGTTTTTTTTGTTGTTTTTTTGGGTCCCAAAATTTTTCAAAGATTTTATCGGGTCTCAAAATTTTTTGGTTTCATGGGTCAACATTTTTTGGGTCCCAAAATTTTTCAAAGTTTTTTTGGGTCCCAAAATTTTTCAAAGTTTATTTGGGTCCCAAAATTTTTCAAAGTTTTTTCAAAGTTTTTTTGGGTCAAAATTATTTTGGGTCCTAAATTTTTTCGAAATTTATTTGGGTCAAAATTGTTTTGGGCCAAAACTTTTTCAAAGTTTTTTTTGGGTCAAAATTTTTCTAAATTTTTTCGCGTCTCAAAATTTTTTTGGGCTCAATTTTTTTTTTAAGTTTATTTGGGTCAAAATTATTTTGGGTTCCAAATTTTTTCGAAGTTTTTTTGGGTCCCAAAATTTTTCAAAGTTTTTTTGGGTCGCAAAATTTTCCAAAGTTTTTTTGGGTCAAAATTGTTTTTTTTTTTTTGTTTTTTTGGGTCACAAAATTTTTCAAAGTTTTTTTGTGTCCCAAAATTTTTCAAAGTTTTTTTGGGTCAAAATTTTTTCAAAGTTTTTTTGGGTCAAAATTATTTTTGGTCCTAAATTTTTTCTAAATTTATTTGGGTCAAAATGTTTTTGGGCCAAAATTTTTTCAAAGTTTTTTTTGGGTCCCAATATTTTTTGAAGTTTTTTTGGTTCAAAACTTGTTAGGGTCTCAAAATTTTTCTAAAATTTTTCGCTTCTCAAAAGTTTTTTTTGGCTCAAAATTTTTTGAAGTTTATTTGGGTCAAAATTATATTTGGTTCCAAATTTTTTCGAAGTTTTTTTTTTTAGTTTTTTTGGGTCAAAAATTTTTCGGATTTCAAAATTTTTCAAAGTTATTTTGTGTGAAAATGTTTTTGGGCCCAAAATTGTTCAAAGTTTTTTTGGGTCAAAATTTTTTCGAAGTTTTTTTTGGGTCAAAATTATTTTGGGTCCTAAATTTTTTCGAAATTTATTTGGGTCAAAATTTTTTTGGGCCAAAATTTTTTCAAAGTTTTTTTTGGGTCCCAAAATTTTTCGAAGTTTTTTTGGGTCAAAATTTTTTAGGGTCTCAAAATTTTTCTAAATTTTTTCGCGTCTCAAAATTTTTTGAAATTTATTTGGGTCAAAATTATTTTGGGTTCCAAATTTTTTCGAAGTTTTTTTGGGTCAAATTTTTTTAAAAACAAAAATTTTTCAAAGTTTGTTTGGATCCCAAAATTTTTCGAAATTTTTTTAGGTCCCAAAATTTTTCAAAGTGTTTTTGGGTCAAAATTTTTTCGGATCTCAAAATTTTTTAAAGTTTTTTTAGGTCAAAATTGTTTTTTTTGTTGTTTTTTTGGGTCCCAACATTTTTCGAAGATTTCTTTGGGCCCCGAAAATGTTCAATGTTTTTTTGGGTCAAAATTTATTCGGGTCTCAAAAATTTTCGAAGTTTTTTTGTGTTTGTGATTTTTCGGTCCCAAAATTTTTCAGTTTCTTGGGTCAACATTTTTTGGGTTCCAAAATGTTCAAGTTTTTTGGGGTCCCAAAATTTTTAAAAGATTTTTTGGGTCAAAATTTTTTAGGGTTTCAAAATTTTTCTAAATTTTTTTTGGGTGAAAATGTTTCAATTGCTGTTGTAAAGCTGAGAGAAGAGATCTTTGCATTGTTTATGCACTTTTCTCCCCTTTTAGATAGACTTTTCCACCTAAGAATGTCTTTACAATCTAAACAGCCACATGTGTAGTTCCACTGAAGTACTTCACAAGAGTGCCATTTAATGACTCAGAAGAAAATGTGGAAGTTGCCCACAAAGGACCCCATTTCCTAAGGCTAACTGCAATGTGTGTCAGCAGGTGTACATTAAAAGACACTTTTGCAGTGTCATACAGCACCTCAAACCGGATGACAAATTTCCTAAAAAACATTTTCGCTAAATTAACATTACATAGTTTCACATCTTCTTTAAGAAGCATGTGCATAGCAAAAACTGAAAGAAAGAGATGATTACAGAACTTCTTAATTAGAAAAACATTTAGAAGTCGCAATGAATAAAAAAGAAGAAATGACCTCCACTTTACATTTACGGTCATGTAATGATTGTGGTGTTCTGGTGAACTCTACAGGAGGCTGAACTGCGAGCATTTTTTGCCCAACAATGTTTGTTTTTCTGTCTATATACCACTTTTTGCTGTGATTTGGTGAATCCAGCCATATAATCACCAACTGTCGAGTCACATCAAGACAAACACTATGTTGGTACTCTGGAAAAAAGCCATCAATCATCTAAAACGTTTTTAATCTCATCAATACAGATTGGCCTTTTACACCCATGACTGGCTGTTCTGGAGCAGCTGGTGGTCATACTGTTTTGTCTCAGATGTCTCAGATTTTTCCTGAGAACAAGTTCTGGTCTTCTGAAAGGATAGGGTCCTTCACCTGTGTGATAGAAAAAATCACACCCACACAGCCCATTGAATTGATCACTGTTCTGGTATTATTGGTATTAGTGCAAAAACCTTTGTTGTGTATTCTGAGTTTTTTTGTGTCAAAATTTTTTGGGTCTAAATATTTTTCTAAATATTTTCGGGTCTCAAAATTTTTTTGAGACCAAATTTTTTGAAGATTTTTTTGGGTCCCGAAATTTTTGGTTGATTTTTGGGTCAAAATTTTTTCGGGTCTCAAAGTTTTTTTGGTCAAAATGTTTTAATTGCTGTTCTGAAGCTGAGAGAAGAGATCTTTGATATCATTGTTTGCATTCTTTATGCACTTTTCTTCCCGTTTAGACACTTTGTTACTAGACCACCATTAAAGGCTTTCAGTGGCAAGGTTGTGCGTATCGCACTCTGTTTAGAAGCAGTGCCAAAGACCCTTACGCACTGAGATATTCAGATTTGGTAGTGATTCACAGTTTTTTGGATCCCGAAATTATGTTCACCCGTGTGTAAAATGTAGTAAAGTGTCTTTTCAGACGGTTTAAGCTGAGAAAATTCGTTTGCATATAGTTTTGAACTGAAAACATCTTTTTCGATGAGAAATTAGTTTTTACGAAGGAAAACACATTTTAGCTGTGTAAAATGCACTATTATCGTGTAATAAACTTTTCTTAGTTGTTTTGGTTCACCTGTGTGAGACGGTTTAAACTGAGAAAATTCGTTTGCATATAGTTTTGAACTGAAAACATCTTTTTCGATCAGAAATTAGTTTTTACGAAGGAAAACACATTTTAGCTGTGTAAAATGCACTACCATCGTGTAATAAACTTTTCTTAGTTTTTTTGGTTCACCTGTGTGTTGAATGTAGTAAAGTGTGTTTTCAGACGGTTTAAGCTGAGAAAAGCCGTTTGCGTATAGTTTTGAGCTCCTCTCTCACTCCTAACAGCGATAAACTGCTTCAAGTGTTGTTTTGAACTGAAAACATCTTTTTCGATCAGAAATTAGTTTTTACGAAGGAAAACACATTTTAGCTGTGTAAAATGCACTACCATCGTGTAATAAACTTTTCTTAGTTGTTTTGGTTCACCTGTGTGTTAAATGTAGTAAAGTGTGTTTTCAGACGGTTTAAACTGAGAAAATTCGTTTGCGTATAGTTTTGAACTGAAAACATCTTTTTCGATCAGAAATGAGTTTTTACGAAGGAAAACACATTTTAGCTGTGTAAAATGCACTACCATCGTGTAATAAACTTTTCTTAGTTGGTTTGGTTCACCTGTGTGGTAAATGTAGTAAAGTGTGTTTTCAGACGGTTTAAGCTGAGAAAAGCCGTTTGCGTATAGTTTTGAGCTCCTCTCTCACTCCTAACAGCGATAAACTGCTTCAAGTGTTGTTTTGAACTGAAAACATCTTTTTCGATCAGAAATTAGTTTTTACGAAGGAAAACACATTTTAGCTGTGTAAAATGCACTACCATCGTGTAATAAACTTTTCTTAGTTGTTTTGGTTCACCTGTGTGTTAAATGTAGTAAAGCGTGTTTTCAGACGGTTTAAACTGAGAAAATTCGTTTGCGTATAGTTTTGAACTGAAAACATCTTTTTCGATCAGAAATTAGTTTTTACGAAGGAAAACACATTTTAGCTGTGTAAAATGCACTACCATCGTGTAATAAACTTTTCTTAGTTTTTTTGGTTCACCTGTGTGTTGAATGTAGTAAAGTGTGTTTTCAGATGGTTTAAGCTGAGAAAAGCCGTTTGCGTATAGTTTTAAGCTCCTCTCTTACTCCTAACAGCGATAAACTGCTTCAAGTGTTGTTTTGAACTGAAAACATCTTTTTCGATCAGAAATTAGTTTTTACGAAGGAAAACACATTTTAGCTGTGTAAAATGCACTACCATCGTGTAATAAACTTTTCTTAGTTGTTATGGTTCACCTGTGTGTTGAATGTAGTAAAGTGTGTTTTCAGACGGTATAGATTTGAGCTCCTCTCTCACTCCTAACAGCGATAAAATGCTTCAAGTGTTGTTTTGAACTGAAAACATCTTTATCGATCAGAAATGAGTTTTTACGAAGGAAAACACGTTTAAGCTGTGTAATATGCTCTAACATCGTGTAATAAACGTTTGTGAAGTGTTTTGGTTCAATCTTGTGTTGAACTTTACGTGTGTTTTCAGACGGTTTAAACTGAGTACAGTTTTGAGCTCCCATTTTACTTCTTACAGCGATAAACTGCTTCAAGTGTTAGGAACTGAAAGCATCTTTTTTTTCTTCTGAGTCATTAAATGGCACTTTTGTGAAGTACTTTAATGGAACTACACATGTGCCTGTCCAGATTGTAAAGACATTCTTAGGTGAGAAAAGTGCATAAAAAATGCAAACAATGATATCAAAGAGCTCTTCTCTCAGCTTTAGAACAGAAATTTAAATATTTTGAAGCAAAAAAACTTTGAAAAATTTTAGGCCCAAAAATATTTTGACCCAGAAAAACTTGGAAAATTTTGGGACCCAATAATATCTTAGAAAAATTTTGGGACACAAAAAACTTTTGACCTAAAAAAAATTTGATATCAAAAAATTTTCGAAAAATTTTGAGACCCGAAATAATTTTGACCCAAAAAAACTCAGAATAGACAATAGAGGCGTTTGCACTAATGCCAATAATTCCAGAACACTTATCAATTCAATGGGCTGTACAGGTGTGATTTTTGCTATCACATAGGTGAAGAACAGAATTTGTTCTCAGGCAAAATCTGAGGCATCTGAAACAAAACAGTATGTCCACCAGCTGCTCCAGAACAGCCAGTCATGGGTGTAAAAGGCCAATCTGTATTGGTGAGATTAAAAACGTTTTAGATAATTGATGGCTTTTTTCCAGAGTACCAACATAGTATTTGTCTTGATGTGACTAGACAGTCGGTGATTATATGGCTGGATTCACCAAATCACAGCAAAAAGTGGTATATAGACAGAAAAAAAAAATTGTGCACGTGCTTCTTAAAGAAAATATGAAACTATGTAATGTTAATGCAGCGGATATGGCTTTTAGGAAATTTGTTATCCAGTTTGAGGTGCTGTATGACACTGCAAAAGTGTCTTTTAATGTACACCTGCCGACACAAATTGCGGTTAGTCTTAGGAAATGGGGTCCTTTGTGGGCAACTTCCACCTTTTCTTCTGAGTTATTAAGTGGCACTCTCGTGAAGTACTTCAGTGGAACTACACATGTGCCTGTCCAGATTGTAAAGACATTCTTAGGTGAGAAAAGTGCATAAAGAATGCAAACAATGATATCAAAGATCTCCTCTCTCAGCTTCTCTCAGCTTTAAAAAATTTTGTCCCATAAAAACTTGAAAAAATGTTGTACCCAAAAAGACATCGAAATATTTTGGGACCCAAAAAAATGGTCGAAAAAATTTGGGACCCAAAAAAACTTTGAAAAATTTTGGGCCCGATAAAATTTTGACACAAAACAATTGCGAAAAATTTTGAGACCCGAAAAAATTTTGACACAAAAAAACCTAGAAAAACTTCGGAACCCAAAAAAACTTCGAAAAATTTCGGATCCCAAAAAAATCTTTGAAACATTTTGGGACCCAAAAAAATTTTGACCTAAAATAACTTTGACCTCAAAATATCTTCGAAAAAATTTGCGGCCCAAAATAACTTTGAAAAATTTTGGGCCCGAAAAAATTTTGACACAAAGCAATTTCGAAAAATTTTGAGACCCGAAAAAAATTTGACACAAAAAAACATCAAAAACTTTCGGAACCCAAAAAAACTTCGAAAAATTTCAGATCCCAAAAAAATCTTCGAAACATATTGGGACCCAAAAAAATTTTGACCTAAAATAACTTTGACCTCAAAATATCTTCGAAAAAATTTGGAGCCCAAAATAACTTTGAAAAATTTTTGGCCCAAAAAAAGTTTGACCCAAAAAATTTTGACAAAAAATTACTTCGAAAAATTTTTACACCCGAAAGAATTTTGACACAAAAATACATCGAAAAATTTCGGATCCCAAAAAAAATTTGAAAAATTTTGCAACCCAAAAAAACTTTGAAAAATTTTGCGACCCAAAAAATTTTGACACAAAAAACATCGAAAAATTTCCGATCCCAAAAAAATCTTCGAAAAATTTTAGGACCCAAAAAAATTTTGACCTAAAATAATTTTGACCTCAAAATAACTTTGAAAAATTTTGGGACTCAAAAAACTTTGAAAAATTTTAAGACCAAAAAAATGTTTCCTAAATTAAAGAAAATTTAATGTTTATGCAGCGGATGTGGCTTTTAGGAAACTTGTTATCCAGTTTGTGGTGCTGTATGACACTGCAAAAGTGTCTTTTAATGTACACCTGCTGACATAAATTGCGGTTACCTTTAGGAAATGGGGTCCTTTGTGGGCAACTTCCACCTTTTCTTCTGAGTTATTAAGTGGCACTCTTGTGAAGTACTTCACTGGAACTACACATGTGCCTGTCCAGATTGTAAAGACATTCTTAGGTGGAAAAGTCTATATAAAAGGGGAGAAAAGTGCATAAAGAATGCAAACAATGATATCAAAGATCTCCTCTCTCAGCCTCTCTCAGCGTTAAAAAAATTTGTCCCAAAAAAACTTGAAAAAATTTTGTACCCAAAAAAACATCGAAATATTTTGGGACCCAAAAAAGTTTGACCCAAAAAATTTTGTACCCAAAAAAACATCCAAATATTTTGGGACCCCAAAAAAGTTTGACCCAAAAAATTTTGACACAAAATTACTTCGAAAAAATTGTTAGACCCTAAAATAACTTTGACCTCAAAATATCTTCGAAAAATTTTGTACCCAAAAAACATCGAAATATCTTGGGACCAGAAAAAGTTTGACCCAAAAAATTTTGTACCCAAAAAAACATCCAAATATTTTGGGACCCCAAAAAAGTTTGACCCAAAAAATTTTGACACAAAAGTACTTCGAAAAAATTGTTAGACCCGAAAAAATTTTAACACAAAAAAACAACGAAAAATTTCGGATACCAAAAAAATCTTCGAAAAATTTTGGGACCCAAAAAAATTTTGACCTAAAATAATTTTGACCTCAAAATAACTTTGAAAAATTTTGGGCCCAAAAAAAGTTTGACCCAAAAAAACTTCAAAAAATTTTGGGACCCAAAAAAACTTTGAAAAATTTTGGGACCCAAAAAACCTTTGAAAAATTTTAAGACCAAAAAAATGTTGAGACACGAAAAATTTAGAAAAATTTTGGGACCTAAAAAAACTTTGAAAAATTTTGACCCAAAAAAACTTTAAAAAATTTTGACAAAAAATTACTTCGAAAAATTTTTAGACCCGAAAAAATTTTGACACAAAAAAACATCGTAAAATTTCCGATCCCAAAAAAATCTTCGAAAAATTTTGGGACCCAAAATATTTTGACCTCAAAATATGTTCGAAAAATTTTGGGCCCAAAAAAAGTTTGAAAAATTTTAAGACCAAAAAAATGTTGAGACCCGAAAAAATTTAGAAAAATTTTTAGGCCCAAACAATTTTGACACAAAAAAACTCAGAATAGACAACAGAGGTTTTTGCACTTAAACCAATAATACCCGAACACTGAACAATTCAATGGGCTGTATGGGTGTGATTTTTGCTATCACACAGGTGAAAAACCCTATCCTTTCAGAAGACCAGAACTTGTTCTCTGGCAAAATCTGAGGCATCTGAGACCACCAAATACTCCAGAACAGCCAGTCATGGGTGTAAAAGGCCAATCTGTATTGATGAGATTAAAAACGTTTTAGATGATTGATGGCTTTTTTCCAGAGAAAAAAACTTCGAAAAATTTGGACCCAAAAAAGTTTTGACACAAAAAAACATCGAAAAATTTCGTACCCGAAAAAACGTTGAAAAATTTTGCGACCTAAAAATTTTTGACATAAAATAACTTTGAAAAATTTTGGGCCCAAAAAAGTTTGACCCAAAAAAATTTAAAAAATTTTTGAGACCCAAAAACACTTTGAAAAATTTTAAGACCAAAAAAATGTTGAGACCCGAAAAAATGTAGAAAAAATTTGGGACACAAAAAACTTTGGAAAATTTTAGACCCGAAAAAATTTTGACACAAAAAAACTTCAAAAAATTTCGGAACCCAAAAAAATCTTCGAAAAAAAATTTGACCTAAAATAATTTTGACCTCAAAATATCTTCGAAAAATTATTGGCTCAAAAAAAAATTGACCTAAAATAATTTTGACCTCAAAATATCTTCGAAAAATTTTGGGACCCAAAAAAACTTCGAAAAATTTTGGGACCCAAAAAAACTTTGAAAAATTTTGGGACCCAACAAAACTTTGAAAAATTTTGGGATCCAACAAAACTTTGAAAAATTTTTGGACCCAAAAAATTTTGACACAAAAATTCTCAGAATAGACAACATAGGTTTTTGCACTAATACCAATAATACCCGAACACTGAACAATTCAATGGGCTGTATGGGTGTGATTTTTGCTATCACACAGGTGAAGGACCCAATCCTTTCAGTAGACCAGAACTTGTTCTCAGGCAAAATCTGAGGCATCTGAGACAAACCAGTATGACCACCAGCTACTCCAGATCAGCCAGTTATGAGTGAAAAAGGCCAATCTGTATTGATTAGATTAAAACGTTTTGGATGATTGATGGCTTTTTTTCCAGAGTACCAACATAGTGTTTGTCTTGATGTGTCTTGACAGTCAGTGAATATATGGCTGGATTCACCAAATCACAGCAAAAATTTGTATATAGACAGAAAAACAAACACTGTTGGCCAAAAATTGCTCGCAGTCCAGCCTCCTGTAGAGTTCACCAGAACACCACAATCATTACATGATTGTAAATTTAGAGTGGAGGTAATTTCTTCTTTTCTTTTCATTGCAACTTCTAAATGGTTTTCTAATGAAGAAGTTCTGTAATCATTTCTTTCTTTTAGTTTTTGCTATGCACATGCTTCTTAAAGAAAATGTGAAACTATTAACATTACATACTCTCATATTTTCTTGAAGAAGCATGTGCATAGCAAAAACTATTCCAGTACTACAAAAAAGATTCCAGTACTTCTTAATTGGAACACCATTTAGAAGTGGCAATGAATAGAAAAGAAGAACTGACCTCTACTCTGAAGCTTTCCAGAATGTACAATCATGTAATAATCGTAGTGTTCTGGTAAACTCTACAAAAATGTCTATTTTTCTATCTATATATCACTTTTTGCTGTGATTTGGTGAATCCAGTCATATAATCACAGACTGTCGAGACAAACACTTTGTTGGTACTCTGGAAAAAAGCCATCAATCATCCAAAACGTTTTTAATTTCATCAATACAGATTGGCCTTTTACACTCATGACTGGCTGATCTGGAGTAGCTGGTGGTCATACTGTTTTGTCTCAGATGCCTCAGATTTTGCCTGAGAAGAAGTTCTGGTCTTCTGAAAGGATTTGGGTCCCAAAATTAAAAAAAAAAATTTTGGGTCAAAATTTTTTGGGTCTCAAAATTTTTCGAAGATTTTTTGAGGTCAAATTTTTTTGAGTCCCAAAATTTTCCGAAGATTTTTTAAGGTCAAAGTTTTTTTGGGTCGCAAAATTTTTCAAAGTTTTTTTTGGGTCCCAAAATTTTTAGGTCCCAAAATTTTCAAGTTTTTTTGGGTCAAAATGTTTTTGGGCCCAATATTTTTCAAAGTTTTTTTGGGTCAAAATTATTTTGGGTCCTAAATTTTTTCGAAATTTATTTGGGTAAAAAATTTTTTGGGCCAAAATTTTTTAAAAGTTTTTTTTGGGTCCCAAAATTTTTCGAAGTTTTTTTGGGTCGAAAATTTTTAGGGTCTCAAAATTTTTCTAAATTTTTTCGCGTCTCAAATATTTTTTGGGCTCAAAATTTTTTGAAGTTTATTTGGGTCAAAATTATTTTGGGTTCCAAATTTTTTCGAAGTTTTTTTGGGTCAAATTTTTTTAAAACAAAATTTTTTCAAAGTTTGTTTGGATCCCAAAATTTTTTGAAGTTTTTTTAGGTCCCAAAATTTTTCGAAGTGTTTTTGGGTCAAAATTGTTTTTTTTTTTTTGTTTTTTTGGGTCGCAAAATTTTTCTACGTTTTTTTGGGTCAAAATTTTTTGGGTCCCAAAAATATTCAACGTTTTTTTGGGTCCCAAAATTTTTCAAAGTTTTTTTGGGTCCCAAAATTTTTCAAAGTTTTTTTGGGTCCCAAAATTTTTCAAAGTTTTTTCGAAGTTTTTTTGGGTCAAAATTTTTTGAAGTTTATTTGGGTCAAAATTATTTTTGGTTCCAAATTTTTTCGAAGTTTTTTTGGGTCAAAATTTTTTGGGTCCCAAAATTTTTCAAAGTTTGTTTGGATCCCAAAATTGTTTTTTTTGTTGTTTTTTTGGGTCCCAAAATTTTTCAAAGATTTTATCGGGTCTCAAAATTTTTTGGTTTCATGGGTCAACATTTTTTGGGTCCCAAAATTTTTCAAAGTTTTTTTGGGTCCCAAAATTTTTCAAAGTTTATTTGGGTCCCAAAATTTTTCAAAGTTTTTTCAAAGTTTTTTTGGGTCAAAATTATTTTGGGTCCTAAATTTTTTCGAAATTTATTTGGGTCAAAATTGTTTTGGGCCAAAACTTTTTCAAAGTTTTTTTTGGGTCAAAATTTTTCTAAATTTTTTCGCGTCTCAAAATTTTTTTGGGCTCAATTTTTTTTTTAAGTTTATTTGGGTCAAAATTATTTTGGGTTCCAAATTTTTTCGAAGTTTTTTTGGGTCCCAAAATTTTTCAAAGTTTTTTTGGGTCGCAAAATTTTCCAAAGTTTTTTTGGGTCAAAATTGTTTTTTTTTTTTTGTTTTTTTGGGTCACAAAATTTTTCAAAGTTTTTTTGTGTCCCAAAATTTTTCAAAGTTTTTTTGGGTCAAAATTTTTTCAAAGTTTTTTTGGGTCAAAATTATTTTTGGTCCTAAATTTTTTCTAAATTTATTTGGGTCAAAATGTTTTTGGGCCAAAATTTTTTCAAAGTTTTTTTTGGGTCCCAATATTTTTTGAAGTTTTTTTGGTTCAAAACTTGTTAGGGTCTCAAAATTTTTCTAAAATTTTTCGCTTCTCAAAAGTTTTTTTTGGCTCAAAATTTTTTGAAGTTTATTTGGGTCAAAATTATATTTGGTTCCAAATTTTTTCGAAGTTTTTTTTTTTAGTTTTTTTGGGTCAAAAATTTTTCGGATTTCAAAATTTTTCAAAGTTATTTTGTGTGAAAATGTTTTTGGGCCCAAAATTGTTCAAAGTTTTTTTGGGTCAAAATTTTTTCGAAGTTTTTTTTGGGTCAAAATTATTTTGGGTCCTAAATTTTTTCGAAATTTATTTGGGTCAAATTTTTTTTGGGCCAAAATTTTTTCAAAGTTTTTTTTGGGTCCCAAAATTTTTCGAAGTTTTTTTGGGTCAAAATTTTTTAGGGTCTCAAAATTTTTCTAAATTTTTTCGCGTCTCAAAATTTTTTGAAATTTATTTGGGTCAAAATTATTTTGGGTTCCAAATTTTTTCGAAGTTTTTTTGGGTCAAATTTTTTTAAAAACAAAAATTTTTCAAAGTTTGTTTGGATCCCAAAATTTTTCGAAATTTTTTTAGGTCCCAAAATTTTTCAAAGTGTTTTTGGGTCAAAATTTTTTCGGATCTCAAAATTTTTTAAAGTTTTTTTAGGTCAAAATTGTTTTTTTTGTTGTTTTTTTGGGTCCCAACATTTTTCGAAGATTTCTTTGGGCCCCGAAAATGTTCAATGTTTTTTTGGGTCAAAATTTATTCGGGTCTCAAAAATTTTCGAAGTTTTTTTGTGTTTGTGATTTTTCGGTCCCAAAATTTTTCAGTTTCTTGGGTCAACATTTTTTGGGTTCCAAAATGTTCAAGTTTTTTGGGGTCCCAAAATTTTTAAAAGATTTTTTGGGTCAAAATTTTTTAGGGTTTCAAAATTTTTCTAAATTTTTTTTGGGTGAAAATGTTTCAATTGCTGTTGTAAAGCTGAGAGAAGAGATCTTTGCATTGTTTATGCACTTTTCTCCCCTTTTAGATAGACTTTTCCACCTAAGAATGTCTTTACAATCTAAACAGCCACATGTGTAGTTCCACTGAAGTACTTCACAAGAGTGCCATTTAATGACTCAGAAGAAAATGTGGAAGTTGCCCACAAAGGACCCCATTTCCTAAGGCTAACTGCAATGTGTGTCAGCAGGTGTACATTAAAAGACACTTTTGCAGTGTCATACAGCACCTCAAACCGGATGACAAATTTCCTAAAAAACATTTTCGCTAAATTAACATTACATAGTTTCACATCTTCTTTAAGAAGCATGTGCATAGCAAAAACTGAAAGAAAGAGATGATTACAGAACTTCTTAATTAGAAAAACATTTAGAAGTCGCAATGAATAAAAAAGAAGAAATGACCTCCACTTTACATTTACGGTCATGTAATGATTGTGGTGTTCTGGTGAACTCTACAGGAGGCTGAACTGCGAGCATTTTTTGCCCAACAATGTTTGTTTTTCTGTCTATATACCACTTTTTGCTGTGATTTGGTGAATCCAGCCATATAATCACCAACTGTCGAGTCACATCAAGACAAACACTATGTTGGTACTCTGGAAAAAAGCCATCAATCATCTAAAACGTTTTTAATCTCATCAATACAGATTGGCCTTTTACACCCATGACTGGCTGTTCTGGAGCAGCTGGTGGTCATACTGTTTTGTCTCAGATGTCTCAGATTTTTCCTGAGAACAAGTTCTGGTCTTCTGAAAGGATAGGGTCCTTCACCTGTGTGATAGAAAAAATCACACCCACACAGCCCATTGAATTGATCACTGTTCTGGTATTATTGGTATTAGTGCAAAAACCTTTGTTGTGTATTCTGAGTTTTTTTGTGTCAAAATTTTTTGGGTCTAAATATTTTTCTAAATATTTTCGGGTCTCAAAATTTTTTTGAGACCAAATTTTTTGAAGATTTTTTTGGGTCCCGAAATTTTTGGTTGATTTTTGGGTCAAAATTTTTTCGGGTCTCAAAGTTTTTTTGGTCAAAATGTTTTAATTGCTGTTCTGAAGCTGAGAGAAGAGATCTTTGATATCATTGTTTGCATTCTTTATGCACTTTTCTTCCCGTTTAGACACTTTGTTACTAGACCACCATTAAAGGCTTTCAGTGGCAAGGTTGTGCGTATCGCACTCTGTTTAGAAGCAGTGCCAAAGACCCTTACGCACTGAGATATTCAGATTTGGTAGTGATTCACAGTTTTTTGGATCCCGAAATTATGTTCACCCGTGTGTAAAATGTAGTAAAGTGTCTTTTCAGACGGTTTAAGCTGAGAAAATTCGTTTGCATATAGTTTTGAACTGAAAACATCTTTTTCGATCAGAAATTAGTTTTTACGAAGGAAAACACATTTTAGCTGTGTAAAATGCACTATTATCGTGTAATAAACTTTTCTTAGTTGTTTTGGTTCACCTGTGTGTTAAATGTAGTAAAGTGTGTTTTCAGACGGTTTAAACTGAGAAAATTCGTTTGCATATAGTTTTGAACTGAAAACATCTTTTTTGATCAGAAATTAGTTTTTACGAAGGAAAACACATTTTAGCTGTGTAAAATGCACTACCATCGTGTAATAAACTTTTCTTAGTTTTTTTGGTTCACCTGTGTGTTGAATGTAGTAAAGTGTGTTTTCAGACGGTTTAAGCTGAGAAAAGCCGTTTGCGTATAGTTTTGAGCTCCTCTCTCACTCCTAACAGCGATAAACTGCTTCAAGTGTTGTTTTGAACTGAAAACATCTTTTTCGATCAGAAATTAGTTTTTACGAAGGAAAACACATTTTAGCTGTGTAAAATGCACTACCATCGTGTAATAAACTTTTCTTAGTTGTTTTGGTTCACCTGTGTGTTAAATGTAGTAAAGTGTGTTTTCAGACGGTTTAAACTGAGAAAATTCGTTTGCGTATAGTTTTGAACTGAAAACATCTTTTTCGATCAGAAATTAGTTTTTACGAAGGAAAACACATTTTAGCTGTGTAAAATGCACTACCATCGTGTAATAAACTTTTCTTAGTTGTTTTGGTTCACCTGTGTGTTAAATGTAGTAAAGTGTGTTTTCAGACGGTTTAAACTGAGAAAATTCGTTTGCGTATAGTTTTGAACTGAAAACATCTTTTTCGATCAGAAATTAGTTTTTACGAAGGAAAACACATTTTAGCTGTGTAAAATGCACTACCATCGTGTAATAAACTTTTCTTAGTTTTTTTGGTTCACCTGTGTGTTGAATGTAGTAAAGTGTGTTTTCAGACGGTTTAAGCTGAGAAAAGCCGTTTGCGTATAGTTTTGAGCTCCTCTCTCACTCCTAACAGCGAAAAACTGCTTCAAGTGTTGTTTTGAACTGAAAACATCTTTTTCGATCAGAAATGAGTTTTTACGAAGAAAAACACATTTTAGCTGTGTAAAATGCACTACCATCGTGTAATAAACTTTTCTTAGTTTTTTTGGTTCACCTGTGTGTTGAATGTAGTAAAGTGTGTTTTCAGACGGTTTAAACTGAGAAAATTCGTTTTGCGTGTAGTTTTGAACTGAAAACATCTTTTTCGATCAGAAATTAGTTTTTACGAAGGAAAACACATTTTAGCTGTGTAAAATGCACTATTATCGTGTAATAAACTTTTCTTAGTTGTTTTGGTTCACCTGTGTGAGACGGTTTAAACTGAGAAAATTCGTTTGCATATAGTTTTGAACTGAAAACATCTTTTTCGATCAGAAATTAGTTTTTACGAAGGAAAACACATTTTAGCTGTGTAAAATGCACTACCATCGTGTAATAAACTTTTCTTAGTTTTTTTGGTTCACCTGTGTGTTGAATGTAGTAAAGTGTGTTTTCAGACGGTTTAAGCTGAGAAAAGCCGTTTGCGTATAGTTTTGAGCTCCTCTCTCACTCCTAACAGCGATAAACTGCTTCAAGTGTTGTTTTGAACTGAAAACATCTTTTTCGATCAGAAATTAGTTTTTACGAAGGAAAACACATTTTAGCTGTGTAAAATGCACTACCATCGTGTAATAAACTTTTCTTAGTTGTTTTGGTTCACCTGTGTGTTAAATGTAGTAAAGTGTGTTTTCAGACGGTTTAAACTGAGAAAATTCGTTTGCGTATAGTTTTGAACTGAAAACATCTTTTTCGATCAGAAATGAGTTTTTACGAAGGAAAACACATTTTAGCTGTGTAAAATGCACTACCATCGTGTAATAAACTTTTCTTAGTTGGTTTGGTTCACCTGTGTGGTAAATGTAGTAAAGTGTGTTTTCAGACGGTTTAAGCTGAGAAAAGCCGTTTGCGTATAGTTTTGAGCTCCTCTCTCACTCCTAACAGCGATAAACTGCTTCAAGTGTTGTTTTGAACTGAAAACATCTTTTTCGATCAGAAATTAGTTTTTACGAAGGAAAACACATTTTAGCTGTGTAAAATGCACTACCATCGTGTAATAAACTTTTCTTAGTTGTTTTGGTTCACCTGTGTGTTAAATGTAGTAAAGCGTGTTTTCAGACGGTTTAAACTGAGAAAATTCGTTTGCGTATAGTTTTGAACTGAAAACATCTTTTTCGATCAGAAATTAGTTTTTACGAAGGAAAACACATTTTAGCTGTGTAAAATGCACTACCATCGTGTAATAAATTTTTCTTAGTTGTTTTGGTTCACCTGTGTGTTAAATGTAGTAAAGTGTGTTTTCAGACGGTTTAAACTGAGAAAATTCGTTTGCGTATAGTTTTGAACTGAAAACATCTTTTTCGATCAGAAATTAGTTTTTACGAAGGAAAACACATTTTAGCTGTGTAAAATGCACTAACATCGTTTCTGAAGTGGTTAGGCTCACCCGTGTGTTAAATGTAGTAAAGTGTGTTTTCAGACGGTTTAAGCTGAGAAAAGCCGTTTGCGTATAGTTTTGAGCTCCTCTCTCACTCCTAACAGCGATAAACTGCTTCAAGTGTTGTTTTGAACTGAAAACATCTTTTTCGATCAGAAATTAGTTTTTACGAAGGAAAACACATTTTAGCTGTGTAAAATGCACTACCATCGTGTAATAAACTTTTCTTAGTTTTTTTGGTTCACCTGTGTGTTGAATGTAGTAAAGTGTGTTTTCAGATGGTTTAAGCTGAGAAAAGCCGTTTGCGTATAGTTTTAAGCTCCTCTCTTACTCCTAACAGCGATAAACTGCTTCAAGTGTTGTTTTGAACTGAAAACATCTTTTTCGATCAGAAATTAGTTTTTACGAAGGAAAACACATTTTAGCTGTGTAAAATGCACTACCATCGTGTAATAAACTTTTCTTAGTTGTTATGGTTCACCTGTGTGTTGAATGTAGTAAAGTGTGTTTTCAGACGGTATAGATTTGAGCTCCTCTCTCACTCCTAACAGCGATAAAATGCTTCAAGTGTTGTTTTGAACTGAAAACATCTTTATCGATCAGAAATGAGTTTTTACGAAGGAAAACACGTTTAAGCTGTGTAATATGCTCTAACATCGTGTAATAAACGTTTGTGAAGTGTTTTGGTTCAATCTTGTGTTGAACTTTACGTGTGTTTTCAGACGGTTTAAACTGAGTACAGTTTTGAGCTCCCATTTTACTTCTTACAGCGATAAACTGCTTCAAGTGTTAGGAACTGAAAGCATCTTTTTTTTCTTCTGAGTCATTAAATGGCACTTTTGTGAAGTACTTTAATGGAACTACACATGTGCCTGTCCAGATTGTAAAGACATTCTTAGGTGAGAAAAGTGCATAAAAAATGCAAACAATGATATCAAAGAGCTCTTCTCTCAGCTTTAGAACAGAAATTTAAATATTTTGAAGCAAAAAAACTTTGAAAAATTTTAGGCCCAAAAATATTTTGACCCAGAAAAACTTGGAAAATTTTGGGACCCAATAATTTTAATTTTGGGACCCAATAACACTTAGAAAAATTTTGGGACACAAAAAACTTTTGACCTAAAAAAAATTTGATATCAAAAACTTTTCGAAAAATTTTGAGACCCGAAATAATTTTGACCCAAAAAAACTCAGAATAGACAATAGAGGCGTTTGCACTAATGCCAATAATTCCAGAACACTTATCAATTCAATGGGCTGTACAGGTGTGATTTTTGCTATCACATAGGTGAAGAACAGAATTTGTTCTCAGGCAAAATCTGAGGCATCTGAAACAAAACAGTATGTCCACCAGCTGCTCCAGAACAGCCAGTCATGGGTGTAAAAGGCCAATCTGTATTGGTGAGATTAAAAACGTTTTAGATAATTGATGGCTTTTTTCCAGAGTACCAACATAGTATTTGTCTTGATGTGACTAGACAGTCGGTGATTATATGGCTGGATTCACCAAATCACAGCAAAAAGTGGTATATAGACAGAAAAAAAAAATTGTGCACGTGCTTCTTAAAGAAAATATGAAACTATGTAATGTTAATGCAGCGGATATGGCTTTTAGGAAATTTGTTATCCAGTTTGAGGTGCTGTATGACACTGCAAAAGTGTCTTTTAATGTACACCTGCCGACACAAATTGCGGTTAGTCTTAGGAAATGGGGTCCTTTGTGGGCAACTTCCACCTTTTCTTCTGAGTTATTAAGTGGCACTCTCGTGAAGTACTTCAGTGGAACTACACATGTGCCTGTCCAGATTGTAAAGACATTCTTAGGTGAGAAAAGTGCATAAAGAATGCAAACAATGATATCAAAGATCTCCTCTCTCAGCTTCTCTCAGCTTTAAAAAATTTTGTCCCATAAAAACTTGAAAAAATGTTGTACCCAAAAAGACATCGAAATATTTTGGGACCCAAAAAAATGGTCGAAAAAATTTGGGACCCAAAAAAACTTTGAAAAATTTTGGGCCCGATAAAATTTTGACACAAAACAATTGCGAAAAATTTTGAGACCCGAAAAAATTTTGACACAAAAAAACCTAGAAAAACTTCGGAACCCAAAAAAACTTCGAAAAATTTCGGATCCCAAAAAAATCTTTGAAACATTTTGGGACCCAAAAAAATTTTGACCTAAAATAACTTTGACCTCAAAATATCTTCGAAAAAATTTGCGGCCCAAAATAACTTTGAAAAATTTTGGGCCCGAAAAAATTTTGACACAAAGCAATTTCGAAAAATTTTGAGACCCGAAAAAAATTTGACACAAAAAAACATCAAAAACTTTCGGAACCCAAAAAAACTTCGAAAAATTTCAGATCCCAAAAAAATCTTCGAAACATATTGGGACCCAAAAAAATTTTGACCTAAAATAACTTTGACCTCAAAATATCTTCGAAAAAATTTGGAGCCCAAAATAACTTTGAAAAATTTTTGGCCCAAAAAAAGTTTGACCCAAAAAATTTTGACAAAAAATTACTTCGAAAAATTTTTACACCCGAAAGAATTTTGACACAAAAATACATCGAAAAATTTCGGATCCCAAAAAAAATTTGAAAAATTTTGCAACCCAAAAAAACTTTGAAAAATTTTGCGACCCAAAAAATTTTGACACAAAAAACATCGAAAAATTTCCGATCCCAAAAAAATCTTCGAAAAATTTTAGGACCCAAAAAAATTTTGACCTAAAATAATTTTGACCTCAAAATAACTTTGAAAAATTTTGGGACTCAAAAAACTTTGAAAAATTTTAAGACCAAAAAAATGTTTCCTAAATTAAAGAAAATTTAATGTTTATGCAGCGGATGTGGCTTTTAGGAAACTTGTTATCCAGTTTGTGGTGCTGTATGACACTGCAAAAGTGTCTTTTAATGTACACCTGCTGACATAAATTGCGGTTACCTTTAGGAAATGGGGTCCTTTGTGGGCAACTTCCACCTTTTCTTCTGAGTTATTAAGTGGCACTCTTGTGAAGTACTTCACTGGAACTACACATGTGCCTGTCCAGATTGTAAAGACATTCTTAGGTGGAAAAGTCTATATAAAAGGGGAGAAAAGTGCATAAAGAATGCAAACAATGATATCAAAGATCTCCTCTCTCAGCCTCTCTCAGCGTTAAAAAAATTTGTCCCAAAAAAACTTGAAAAAATTTTGTACCCAAAAAAACATCGAAATATTTTGGGACCCAAAAAAGTTTGACCCAAAAAATTTTGTACCCAAAAAAACATCCAAATATTTTGGGACCCCAAAAAAGTTTGACCCAAAAAATTTTGACACAAAATTACTTCGAAAAAATTGTTAGACCCTAAAATAACTTTGACCTCAAAATATCTTCGAAAAATTTTGTACCCAAAAAACATCGAAATATCTTGGGACCAGAAAAAGTTTGACCCAAAAAATTTTGTACCCAAAAAAACATCCAAATATTTTGGGACCCCAAAAAAGTTTGACCCAAAAAATTTTGACACAAAAGTACTTCGAAAAAATTGTTAGACCCGAAAAAATTTTAACACAAAAAAACAACGAAAAATTTCGGATACCAAAAAAATCTTCGAAAAATTTTGGGACCCAAAAAAATTTTGACCTAAAATAATTTTGACCTCAAAATAACTTTGAAAAATTTTGGGCCCAAAAAAAGTTTGACCCAAAAAAACTTCAAAAAATTTTGGGACCCAAAAAAACTTTGAAAAATTTTGGGACCCAAAAAACCTTTGAAAAATTTTAAGACCAAAAAAATGTTGAGACACGAAAAATTTAGAAAAATTTTGGGACCTAAAAAAACTTTGAAAAATTTTGACCCAAAAAAACTTTAAAAAATTTTGACAAAAAATTACTTCGAAAAATTTTTAGACCCGAAAAAATTTTGACACAAAAAAACATCGTAAAATTTCCGATCCCAAAAAAATCTTCGAAAAATTTTGGGACCCAAAATATTTTGACCTCAAAATATGTTCGAAAAATTTTGGGCCCAAAAAAAGTTTGAAAAATTTTAAGACCAAAAAAATGTTGAGACCCGAAAAAATTTAGAAAAATTTTTAGGCCCAAACAATTTTGACACAAAAAAACTCAGAATAGACAACAGAGGTTTTTGCACTTAAACCAATAATACCCGAACACTGAACAATTCAATGGGCTGTATGGGTGTGATTTTTGCTATCACACAGGTGAAAAACCCTATCCTTTCAGAAGACCAGAACTTGTTCTCTGGCAAAATCTGAGGCATCTGAGACCACCAAATACTCCAGAACAGCCAGTCATGGGTGTAAAAGGCCAATCTGTATTGATGAGATTAAAAACGTTTTAGATGATTGATGGCTTTTTTCCAGAGAAAAAAACTTCGAAAAATTTGGACCCAAAAAAGTTTTGACACAAAAAAACATCGAAAAATTTCGTACCCGAAAAAACGTTGAAAAATTTTGCGACCTAAAAATTTTTGACATAAAATAACTTTGAAAAATTTTAAGACCAAAAAAATGTTGAGACCCGAAAAAATGTAGAAAAAATTTGGGACACAAAAAACTTTGGAAAATTTTAGACCCGAAAAAATTTTGACACAAAAAAACTTCAAAAAATTTCGGAACCCAAAAAAATCTTCGAAAAAAAATTTGACCTAAAATAATTTTGACCTCAAAATATCTTCGAAAAATTATTGGCTCAAAAAAAAATTGACCTAAAATAATTTTGACCTCAAAATATCTTCGAAAAATTTTGGGACCCAAAAAAACTTCGAAAAATTTTGGGACCCAAAAAAACTTTGAAAAATTTTGGGACCCAACAAAACTTTGAAAAATTTTGGGATCCAACAAAACTTTGAAAAATTTTTGGACCCAAAAAATTTTGACACAAAAATTCTCAGAATAGACAACATAGGTTTTTGCACTAATACCAATAATACCCGAACACTGAACAATTCAATGGGCTGTATGGGTGTGATTTTTGCTATCACACAGGTGAAGGACCCAATCCTTTCAGTAGACCAGAACTTGTTCTCAGGCAAAATCTGAGGCATCTGAGACAAACCAGTATGACCACCAGCTACTCCAGATCAGCCAGTTATGAGTGAAAAAGGCCAATCTGTATTGATTAGATTAAAACGTTTTGGATGATTGATGGCTTTTTTTCCAGAGTACCAACATAGTGTTTGTCTTGATGTGTCTTGACAGTCAGTGAATATATGGCTGGATTCACCAAATCACAGCAAAAATTTGTATATAGACAGAAAAACAAACACTGTTGGCCAAAAATTGCTCGCAGTCCAGCCTCCTGTAGAGTTCACCAGAACACCACAATCATTACATGATTGTAAATTTAGAGTGGAGGTAATTTCTTCTTTTCTTTTCATTGCAACTTCTAAATGGTTTTCTAATGAAGAAGTTCTGTAATCATTTCTTTCTTTTAGTTTTTGCTATGCACATGCTTCTTAAAGAAAATGTGAAACTATTAACATTACATACTCTCATATTTTCTTGAAGAAGCATGTGCATAGCAAAAACTATTCCAGTACTACAAAAAAGATTCCAGTACTTCTTAATTGGAACACCATTTAGAAGTGGCAATGAATAGAAAAGAAGAACTGACCTCTACTCTGAAGCTTTCCAGAATGTACAATCATGTAATAATCGTAGTGTTCTGGTAAACTCTACAAAAATGTCTATTTTTCTATCTATATATCACTTTTTGCTGTGATTTGGTGAATCCAGTCATATAATCACAGACTGTCGAGACAAACACTTTGTTGGTACTCTGGAAAAAAGCCATCAATCATCCAAAACGTTTTTAATTTCATCAATACAGATTGGCCTTTTACACTCATGACTGGCTGATCTGGAGTAGCTGGTGGTCATACTGTTTTGTCTCAGATGCCTCAGATTTTGCCTGAGAAGAAGTTCTGGTCTTCTGAAAGGATTTGGGTCCCAAAATTAAAAAAAAAAATTTTGGGTCAAAATTTTTTGGGTCTCAAAATTTTTCAAAGATTTTTTGAGGTCAAATTTTTTTGAGTCCCAAAATTTTCCGAAGATTTTTTAAGGTCAAAGTTTTTTTGGGTCGCAAAATTTTTCAAAGTTTTTTTTGGGTCCCAAAATTTTTAGGTCCCAAAATTTTCAAGTTTTTTTGGGTCAAAATGTTTTTGGGCCCAATATTTTTCAAAGTTTTTTTGGGTCAAAATTATTTTGGGTCCTAAATTTTTTCGAAATTTATTTGGGTAAAAAATTTTTTGGGCCAAAATTTTTTAAAAGTTTTTTTTGGGTCCCAAAATTTTTCGAAGTTTTTTTGGGTCGAAAATTTTTAGGGTCTCAAAATTTTTCTAAATTTTTTCGCGTCTCAAATATTTTTTGGGCTCAAAATTTTTTGAAGTTTATTTGGGTCAAAATTATTTTGGGTTCCAAATTTTTTCGAAGTTTTTTTGGGTCAAATTTTTTTAAAACAAAATTTTTTCAAAGTTTGTTTGGATCCCAAAATTTTTTGAAGTTTTTTTAGGTCCCAAAATTTTTCGAAGTGTTTTTGGGTCAAAATTGTTTTTTTTTTTTTTGTTTTTTTGGGTCGCAAAATTTTTCTACGTTTTTTTGGGTCAAAATTTTTTGGGTCCCAAAAATATTCAACGTTTTTTTGGGTCCCAAAATTTTTCAAAGTTTTTTTGGGTCCCAAAATTTTTCAAAGTTTTTTTGGGTCCCAAAATTTTTCAAAGTTTTTTCGAAGTTTTTTTGGGTCAAAATTTTTTGAAGTTTATTTGGGTCAAAATTATTTTTGGTTCCAAATTTTTTCGAAGTTTTTTTGGGTCAAAATTTTTTGGGTCCCAAAATTTTTCAAAGTTTGTTTGGATCCCAAAATTGTTTTTTTTGTTGTTTTTTTGGGTCCCAAAATTTTTCAAAGATTTTATCGGGTCTCAAAATTTTTTGGTTTCATGGGTCAACATTTTTTGGGTCCCAAAATTTTTCAAAGTTTTTTTGGGTCCCAAAATTTTTCAAAGTTTATTTGGGTCCCAAAATTTTTCAAAGTTTTTTCAAAGTTTTTTTGGGTCAAAATTATTTTGGGTCCTAAATTTTTTCGAAATTTATTTGGGTCAAAATTGTTTTGGGCCAAAACTTTTTCAAAGTTTTTTTTGGGTCAAAATTTTTCTAAATTTTTTCGCGTCTCAAAATTTTTTTGGGCTCAATTTTTTTTTTAAGTTTATTTGGGTCAAAATTATTTTGGGTTCCAAATTTTTTCGAAGTTTTTTTGGGTCCCAAAATTTTTCAAAGTTTTTTTGGGTCGCAAAATTTTCCAAAGTTTTTTTGGGTCAAAATTGTTTTTTTTTTTTTGTTTTTTTGGGTCACAAAATTTTTCAAAGTTTTTTTGTGTCCCAAAATTTTTCAAAGTTTTTTTGGGTCAAAATTTTTTCAAAGTTTTTTTGGTCAAAATTATTTTTGGTCCTAAATTTTTTCTAAATTTATTTGGGTCAAAATGTTTTTGGGCCAAAATTTTTTCAAAGTTTTTTTTGGGTCCCAATATTTTTTGAAGTTTTTTTGGTTCAAAACTTGTTAGGGTCTCAAAATTTTTCTAAAATTTTTCGCTTCTCAAAAGTTTTTTTTGGCTCAAAATTTTTTGAAGTTTATTTGGGTCAAAATTATATTTGGTTCCAAATTTTTTCGAAGTTTTTTTTTTTTAGTTTTTTTGGGTCAAAAATTTTTCGGATTTCAAAATTTTTCAAAGTTATTTTGTGTGAAAATGTTTTTGGGCCCAAAATTGTTCAAAGTTTTTTTGGGTCAAAATTTTTTCGAAGTTTTTTTTGGGTCAAAATTATTTTGGGTCCTAAATTTTTTCGAAATTTATTTGGGTCAAATTTTTTTTGGGCCAAAATTTTTTCAAAGTTTTTTTTGGGTCCCAAAATTTTTCGAAGTTTTTTTGGGTCAAAATTTTTTAGGGTCTCAAAATTTTTCTAAATTTTTTCGCGTCTCAAAATTTTTTGAAATTTATTTGGGTCAAAATTATTTTGGGTTCCAAATTTTTTCGAAGTTTTTTTGGGTCAAATTTTTTTAAAAACAAAAATTTTTCAAAGTTTGTTTGGATCCCAAAATTTTTCGAAATTTTTTTAGGTCCCAAAATTTTTCAAAGTGTTTTTGGGTCAAAATTTTTTCGGATCTCAAAATTTTTTAAAGTTTTTTTAGGTCAAAATTGTTTTTTTTGTTGTTTTTTTGGGTCCCAACATTTTTCGAAGATTTCTTTGGGCCCCGAAAATGTTCAATGTTTTTTTGGGTCAAAATTTATTCGGGTCTCAAAAATTTTCGAAGTTTTTTTGTGTTTGTGATTTTTCGGTCCCAAAATTTTTCAGTTTCTTGGGTCAACATTTTTTGGGTTCCAAAATGTTCAAGTTTTTTGGGGTCCCAAAATTTTTAAAAGATTTTTTGGGTCAAAATTTTTTAGGGTTTCAAAATTTTTCTAAATTTTTTTTGGGTGAAAATGTTTCAATTGCTGTTGTAAAGCTGAGAGAAGAGATCTTTGCATTGTTTATGCACTTTTCTCCCCTTTTAGATAGACTTTTCCACCTAAGAATGTCTTTACAATCTAAACAGCCACATGTGTAGTTCCACTGAAGTACTTCACAAGAGTGCCATTTAATGACTCAGAAGAAAATGTGGAAGTTGCCCACAAAGGACCCCATTTCCTAAGGCTAACTGCAATGTGTGTCAGCAGGTGTACATTAAAAGACACTTTTGCAGTGTCATACAGCACCTCAAACCGGATGACAAATTTCCTAAAAAACATTTTCGCTAAATTAACATTACATAGTTTCACATCTTCTTTAAGAAGCATGTGCATAGCAAAAACTGAAAGAAAGAGATGATTACAGAACTTCTTAATTAGAAAAACATTTAGAAGTCGCAATGAATAAAAAAGAAGAAATGACCTCCACTTTACATTTACGGTCATGTAATGATTGTGGTGTTCTGGTGAACTCTACAGGAGGCTGAACTGCGAGCATTTTTTGCCCAACAATGTTTGTTTTTCTGTCTATATACCACTTTTTGCTGTGATTTGGTGAATCCAGCCATATAATCACCAACTGTCGAGTCACATCAAGACAAACACTATGTTGGTACTCTGGAAAAAAGCCATCAATCATCTAAAACGTTTTTAATCTCATCAATACAGATTGGCCTTTTACACCCATGACTGGCTGTTCTGGAGCAGCTGGTGGTCATACTGTTTTGTCTCAGATGTCTCAGATTTTTCCTGAGAACAAGTTCTGGTCTTCTGAAAGGATAGGGTCCTTCACCTGTGTGATAGAAAAAATCACACCCACACAGCCCATTGAATTGATCACTGTTCTGGTATTATTGGTATTAGTGCAAAAACCTTTGTTGTGTATTCTGAGTTTTTTTGTGTCAAAATTTTTTGGGTCTAAATATTTTTCTAAATATTTTCGGGTCTCAAAATTTTTTTGAGACCAAATTTTTTGAAGATTTTTTTGGGTCCCGAAATTTTTGGTTGATTTTTGGGTCAAAATTTTTTCGGGTCTCAAAGTTTTTTTGGTCAAAATGTTTTAATTGCTGTTCTGAAGCTGAGAGAAGAGATCTTTGATATCATTGTTTGCATTCTTTATGCACTTTTCTTCCCGTTTAGACACTTTGTTACTAGACCACCATTAAAGGCTTTCAGTGGCAAGGTTGTGCGTATCGCACTCTGTTTAGAAGCAGTGCCAAAGACCCTTACGCACTGAGATATTCAGATTTGGTAGTGATTCACAGTTTTTTGGATCCCGAAATTATGTTCACCCGTGTGTAAAATGTAGTAAAGTGTCTTTTCAGACGGTTTAAGCTGAGAAAATTCGTTTGCATATAGTTTTGAACTGAAAACATCTTTTTCGATCAGAAATTAGTTTTTACGAAGGAAAACACATTTTAGCTGTGTAAAATGCACTATTATCGTGTAATAAACTTTTCTTAGTTGTTTTGGTTCACCTGTGTGTTAAATGTAGTAAAGTGTGTTTTCAGACGGTTTAAACTGAGAAAATTCGTTTGCATATAGTTTTGAACTGAAAACATCTTTTTTGATCAGAAATTAGTTTTTACGAAGGAAAACACATTTTAGCTGTGTAAAATGCACTACCATCGTGTAATAAACTTTTCTTAGTTTTTTTGGTTCACCTGTGTGTTGAATGTAGTAAAGTGTGTTTTCAGACGGTTTAAGCTGAGAAAAGCCGTTTGCGTATAGTTTTGAGCTCCTCTCTCACTCCTAACAGCGATAAACTGCTTCAAGTGTTGTTTTGAACTGAAAACATCTTTTTCGATCAGAAATTAGTTTTTACGAAGGAAAACACATTTTAGCTGTGTAAAATGCACTACCATCGTGTAATAAACTTTTCTTAGTTGTTTTGGTTCACCTGTGTGTTAAATGTAGTAAAGTGTGTTTTCAGACGGTTTAAACTGAGAAAATTCGTTTGCGTATAGTTTTGAACTGAAAACATCTTTTTCGATCAGAAATTAGTTTTTACGAAGGAAAACACATTTTAGCTGTGTAAAATGCACTACCATCGTGTAATAAACTTTTCTTAGTTGTTTTGGTTCACCTGTGTGTTAAATGTAGTAAAGTGTGTTTTCAGACGGTTTAAACTGAGAAAATTCGTTTGCGTATAGTTTTGAACTGAAAACATCTTTTTCGATCAGAAATTAGTTTTTACGAAGGAAAACACATTTTAGCTGTGTAAAATGCACTACCATCGTGTAATAAACTTTTCTTAGTTTTTTTGGTTCACCTGTGTGTTGAATGTAGTAAAGTGTGTTTTCAGACGGTTTAAGCTGAGAAAAGCCGTTTGCGTATAGTTTTGAGCTCCTCTCTCACTCCTAACAGCGAAAAACTGCTTCAAGTGTTGTTTTGAACTGAAAACATCTTTTTCGATCAGAAATGAGTTTTTACGAAGAAAAACACATTTTAGCTGTGTAAAATGCACTACCATCGTGTAATAAACTTTTCTTAGTTTTTTTGGTTCACCTGTGTGTTGAATGTAGTAAAGTGTGTTTTCAGACGGTTTAAACTGAGAAAATTCGTTTTGCGTGTAGTTTTGAACTGAAAACATCTTTTTCGATCAGAAATGAGTTTTTACGAAGGAAAACACATTTTAGCTGTGTAAAATGCACTACCATCGTGTAATAAACTTTTCTTAGTTGGTTTGGTTCACCTGTGTGGTAAATGTAGTAAAGCGTGTTTTCAGACGGTTTAAACTGAGAAAATTCGTTTGCGTATAGTTTTGAACTGAAAACATCTTTTTCGATCAGAAAGTAGTTTTTACGAAGGAAAACACATTTTAGCTGTGTAAAATGCACTACCATCGTGTAATAAATTTTTCTTAGTTGTTTTGGTTCACCTGTGTGTTAAATGTAGTAAAGTGTGTTTTCAGATGGTTTAAGCTGAGAAAAGCCGTTTGCGTATAGTTTTAAGCTCCTCTCTTACTCCTAACAGCGATAAACTGCTTCAAGTGTTGTTTTGAACTGAAAACATCTTTTTCGATCAGAAATGAGTTTTTACGAAGGAAAACACATTTTAGCTGTGTAAAATGCACTACCATCGTGTAATAAACTTTTCTTAGTTGTTTTGGTTCACCTGTGTGTTGAATGTAGTAAAGTGTGTTTTCAGACGGTTTAAACTGAGAAAATTCGTTTGCGTATAGTTTTGAACTGAAAACATCTTTTTCGATCAGAAATTAGTTTTTACTAAGGAAAACACATTTTAGCTGTGTAAAATGCACTACCATCGTGTAATAAACTTTTCTTAGTTTTTTTGGTTCACCTGTGTGTTGAATGTAGTAAAGTGTGTTTTCAGATGGTTTAAGCTGAGAAAAGCCGTTTGCGTATAGTTTTAAGCTCCTCTCTTACTCCTAACAGCGATAAACTGCTTCAAGTGTTGTTTTGAACTGAAAACATCTTTATCGATCAGAAATGAGTTTTTACGAAGGAAAACACATTTTAGCTGTGTAAAATGCACTACCATCGTGTAATAAACTTTTCTTAGTTGTTTTGGTTCACCTGTGTGTTGAATGTAGTAAAGTGTGTTTTCAGACGGTTTAAACTGAGAAAATTCGTTTGCGTATAGTTTTGAACTGAAAACATCTTTTTCGATCAGAAATTAGTTTTTACGAAGGAAAACACATTTTAGCTGTGTAAAATGCACTACCATCGTGTAATAAACTTTTCTTAGTTGTTTTGGTTCACCTGTGTGTTGAATGTAGTAAAGTGTGTTTTCAGACGGTATAGATTTGAGCTCCTCTCTCACTCCTAACAGCGATAAAATGCTTCAAGTGTTGTTTTGAACTGAAAACATCTTTATCGATCAGAAATGAGTTTTTACGAAGGAAAACACGTTTAAGCTGTGTAATATGCTCTAACATCGTGTAATAAACGTTTGTGAAGTGTTTTGGTTCAATCTTGTGTTGAACTTTACGTGTGTTTTCAGACGGTTTAAACTGAGTACAGTTTTGAGCTCCCATTTTACTTCTTACAGCGATAAACTGCTTCAAGTGTTAGGAACTGAAAGCATCTTTTTTTTCTTCTGAGTCATTAAATGGCACTTTTGTGAAGTACTTTAATGGAACTACACATGTGCCTGTCCAGATTGTAAAGACATTCTTAGGTGAGAAAAGTGCATAAAAAATGCAAACAATGATATCAAAGAGCTCTTCTCTCAGCTTTAGAACAGAAATTTAAATATTTTGAAGCAAAAAAACTTTGAAAAATTTTAGGCCCAAAAATATTTTGACCCAGAAAAACTTGGAAAATTTTGGGACCCAATAATATCTTAGAAAAATTTTGGGACACAAAAAACTTTTGACCTAAAAAAAATTTGATATCAAAAAATTTTCGAAAAATTTTGAGACCCGAAATAATTTTGACCCAAAAAAACTCAGAATAGACAATAGAGGCGTTTGCACTAATGCCAATAATTCCAGAACACTTATCAATTCAATGGGCTGTACAGGTGTGATTTTTGCTATCACATAGGTGAAGAACAGAATTTGTTCTCAGGCAAAATCTGAGGCATCTGAAACAAAACAGTATGTCCACCAGCTGCTCCAGAACAGCCAGTCATGGGTGTAAAAGGCCAATCTGTATTGGTGAGATTAAAAACGTTTTAGATAATTGATGGCTTTTTTCCAGAGTACCAACATAGTATTTGTCTTGATGTGACTAGACAGTCGGTGATTATATGGCTGGATTCACCAAATCACAGCAAAAAGTGGTATATAGACAGAAAAAAAAAATTGTGCACGTGCTTCTTAAAGAAAATATGAAACTATGTAATGTTAATGCAGCGGATATGGCTTTTAGGAAATTTGTTATCCAGTTTGAGGTGCTGTATGACACTGCAAAAGTGTCTTTTAATGTACACCTGCCGACACAAATTGCGGTTAGTCTTAGGAAATGGGGTCCTTTGTGGGCAACTTCCACCTTTTCTTCTGAGTTATTAAGTGGCACTCTCGTGAAGTACTTCAGTGGAACTACACATGTGCCTGTCCAGATTGTAAAGACATTCTTAGGTGAGAAAAGTGCATAAAGAATGCAAACAATGATATCAAAGATCTCCTCTCTCAGCTTCTCTCAGCTTTAAAAAATTTTGTCCCATAAAAACTTGAAAAAATGTTGTACCCAAAAAGACATCGAAATATTTTGGGACCCAAAAAAATGGTCGAAAAAATTTGGGACCCAAAAAAACTTTGAAAAATTTTGGGCCCGATAAAATTTTGACACAAAACAATTGCGAAAAATTTTGAGACCCGAAAAAATTTTGACACAAAAAAACCTAGAAAAACTTCGGAACCCAAAAAAATTTCGAAAAATTTCGGATCCCAAAAAAATCTTCGAAACATTTTGGGACCCAAAAAAATTTTGACCTAAAATAACTTTGACCTCAAAATATCTTCGAAAAAATTTGCGGCCCAAAATAACTTTGAAAAATTTTGGGCCCGAAAAAATTTTGACACAAAGCAATTTCGAAAAATTTTGAGACCCGAAAAAAATTTGACACAAAAAAACATCAAAAACTTTCGGAACCCAAAAAAACTTCGAAAAATTTCAGATCCCAAAAAAATCTTCGAAACATATTGGGACCCAAAAAAATTTTGACCTAAAATAACTTTGACCTCAAAATATCTTCGAAAAAATTTGGAGCCCAAAATAACTTTGAAAAATTTTTGGCCCAAAAAAAGTTTGACCCAAAAAATTTTGACAAAAAATTACTACGAAAAATTTTTACACCCGAAAGAATTTTGACACAAAAATACATCGAAAAATTTCGGATCCCAAAAAAAATTTGAAAAATTTTGCAACCCAAAAAAACTTTGAAAAATTTTGCGACCCAAAAAATTTTGACACAAAAAACATCGAAAAATTTCCGATCCCAAAAAAATCTTCGAAAAATTTTAGGACCCTAAAAAATTTTGACCTAAAATAATTTTGACCTCAAAATAACTTTGAAAAATTTTGGGACTCAAAAAACTTTGAAAAATTTTAAGACCAAAAAAATGTTTCCTAAATTAAAGAAAATTTAATGTTTATGCAGCGGATGTGGCTTTTAGGAAACTTGTTATCCAGTTTGTGGTGCTGTATGACACTGCAAAAGTGTCTTTTAATGTACACCTGCTGACATAAATTGCGGTTACCTTTAGGAAATGGGGTCCTTTGTGGGCAACTTCCACCTTTTCTTCTGAGTTATTAAGTGGCACTCTTGTGAAGTACTTCACTGGAACTACACATGTGCCTGTCCAGATTGTAAAGACATTCTTAGGTGGAAAAGTCTATATAAAAGGGGAGAAAAGTGCATAAAGAATGCAAACAATGATATCAAAGATCTCCTCTCTCAGCCTCTCTCAGCGTTAAAAAAATTTGTCCCAAAAAAACTTGAAAAAATTTTGTACCCAAAAAAACATCGAAATATTTTGGGACCCAAAAAAGTTTGACCCAAAAAATTTTGTACCCAAAAAAACATCCAAATATTTTGGGACCCCAAAAAATTTTGACACAAAATTACTTCGAAAAAATTGTTAGACCCTAAAATAACTTTGACCTCAAAATATCTTCGAAAAATTTTGTACCCAAAAAACATCGAAATATCTTGGGACCCGAAAAAGTTTGACCCAAAAAATTTTGTACCCAAAAAAACATCCAAATATTTTGGGACCCCAAAAAAGTTTGACCCAAAAAATTTTGACACAAAAGTACTTCGAAAAAATTGTTAGACCCGAAAAAATTTTAACACAAAAAAACAACGAAAAATTTCGGATACCAAAAAAATCTTCGAAAAATTTTGGGACCCAAAAAAATTTTGACCTAAAATAATTTTGACCTCAAAATAACTTTGAAAAATTTTGGGCCCAAAAAAAGTTTGACCCAAAAAAACTTCAAAAAATTTTGGGACCCAAAAAAACTTTGAAAAATTTTGGGACCCAAAAAACCTTTGAAAAATTTTAAGACCAAAAAAATGTTGAGACACGAAAAATTTAGAAAAATTTTGGGACCTAAAAAAACTTTGAAAAAGTTTGACCCAAAAAATTTTGTACCCAAAAAAACATCCAAATATTTTGGGACCCCAAAAAAGTTTGACCCAAAAAATTTTGACACAAAAGTACTTCGAAAAAATTGTTAGACCCGAAAAAATTTTAACACAAAAAAACAACGAAAAATTTCGGATACCAAAAAAATCTTCGAAAAATTTTGGGACCCAAAAAAATTTTGACCTAAAATAATTTTGACCTCAAAATAACTTTGAAAAATTTTGGGCCCAAAAAAAGTTTGACCCAAAAAAACTTCAAAAAATTTTGGGACCCAAAAAAACTTTGAAAAATTTTGGGACCCAAAAAACCTTTGAAAAATTTTAAGACCAAAAAAATGTTGAGACACGAAAAATTTAGAAAAATTTTGGGACCTAAAAAAACTTTGAAAAATTTTGACCCAAAAAAACTTTAAAAAATTTTGACACAAAATTACTTCGAAAAATTTTTAGACCCGAAAAAATTTTGACACAAAAAAACATCGTAAAATTTCCGATCCCAAAAAAATCTTCGAAAAATTTTGGGACCCAAAATATTTTGACCTCAAAATATGTTCGAAAAATTTTGGGCCCAAAAAAAGTTTGAAAAATTTTAAGACCAAAAAAATGTTGAGACCCGAAAAAATTTAGAAAAATTTGGGACCCAAAAAAACTTTGAAAAATTTTGTGACCAAAAAAATTTAGAAAATTTTTTAGGCCCAAACAATTTTGACACAAAAAAACTCAGAATAGACAACAGAGGTTTTTGCACTTAAACCAATAATACACGAACACTGAACAATTCAATGGGCTGTATGGGTGTGATTTTTGCTATCACACAGGTGAAAAACCCTATCCTTTCAGAAGACCAGAACTTGTTCTCTGGCAAAATCTGAGGCATCTGAGACCACCAAATACTCCAGAACAGCCAGTCATGGGTGTAAAAGGCCAATCTGTATTGATGAGATTAAAAACGTTTTAGATGATTGATGGCTTTTTTCCAGAGAAAAAAACTTTGAAAAATTTGGACCCAAAAAAGTTTTGACACAAAAAAACATCGAAAAATTTCGTACCCGAAAAAACGTTGAAAAATTTTGCGACCTAAAAATTTTTGACATAAAATAACTTTGAAAAATTTTGGGCCCAAAAAAGTTTGACCCAAAAAAACTTCAAAAAAATTTGAAACCCAAAAACACTTTGAAAAATTTTAAGACCAAAAAAATGTTGAGACCCGAAAAAATTTAGAAAAAAATTGTATGGCTGTATGGGTGTGATTTTTGCTATCACACAGGTGAAGATCCCTGTCCTTTCAGAAGACCAGAACTTGTTCTCAGGCAAAATCTGAGGCATCTGAGACAAAACAGTATGACCACCAGCTACTCCAGAACAGCCAGTCATGGGTGTAAAAGGCCAATCTGTATTGATGAGATTAAAAACGTTTTAGATGATTGATGGCTTTTTTCCAGAGAAAAAAACTTCGAAAAATTTTGGGACCCAAAAAAACTTCTAAAAATTTTGGGACCCAAAAAAATTTGGACCCGAAAAGTTTTGACACAAAAAAACATCGAAAAATTTCGGAACCCAAAAAAACTTCGAAAAATTTTGGGACCCAAAAAAACGTTGAAAAATTTTGCGACCTAAAAAATTTTGACATAAAATTAGTTAGAAAATTTTTTAGACCCGAACAAATTTTGACACAAAAAAACATCAAAAAATTTTGGGACCCAAAAAAATGTTGAAAAATTTTGGGCCCAAAACAGTTTGACCCAAAATCTTCTAAAAAATTTGAGACCCAAAAACAAAATTTTAAGACCAAAAAAATGTTGAGACCCGAAAAAATTTAGAAAAAATTTGGGACACAAAAAAACTTTGAAAAATTTTAGACCGGAAAAAATTTTGGGATCAAAAAAAATTTTGACCTAAAATAATTTTGACCTCAAAATATCTTCGAAAAATTTTGCGCCCAAAAAAAGTTTGACCCATAAAAACTTCAAAAAATTTTGACACAAAATTACTTCGAAAAATTTTTAGATCCGAAAAAATTTTGACACAAAAAAACACCGTAAAATTTCCGATCCCAAAAAAATCTTCGAAAAATTTTGGGACCCAAAATATTTTGACCTCAAAATATGTACGAAAAATTTTGGGCCCAAAAAAAGTTTGAAAAATTTTAAGACCAAAAAAATGTTGAGACCCGAAAAAATTTAGAAAAATTTGGGACCCAAAAAAACTTTGAAAAATTTTGTGACCAAAAAAATTTAGAAAATTTTTTAGGCCCAAACAATTTTGACACAAAAAAACTCAGAATAGACAACAGAGGTTTTTGCACTTAAACCAATAATATCCGAACACTGAACAATTCAATGGGCTGTATGGGTGTGATTTTTGCTATCACACAGGTGAAGGACCCAATCCTTTCAGTAGACCAGAACTTGTTCTCAGGCAAAATCTGAGGCATCTGAGACAAACCAGTATGACCACCAGCTACTCCAGATCAGCCAGTTATGAGTGAAAAAGGCCAATCTGTATTGATTAGATTAAAACGTTTTGGATGATTGATGGCTTTTTTCCCAGAGTACCAACATAGTGTTTGTCTTGATGTGTCTTGACAGTCAGTGAATATATGGCTGGATTCACCAAATCACAGCAAAAATTTGTATATAGACAGAAAAACAAACACTGTTGGCCAAAAATTGCTCGCAGTCCAGCCTCCTGTAGAGTTCACCAGAACACCACAATCATTACATGATTGTAAATTTAGAGTGGAGGTAATTTCTTCTTTTCTTTTCATTGCAACTTCTAAATGGTTTTCTAATGAAGAAGTTCTGTAATCATTTCTTTCTTTTAGTTTTTGCTATGCACATGCTTCTTAAAGAAAATGTGAAACTATTAACATTACATACTCTCATATTTTCTTGAAGAAGCATGTGCATAGCAAAAACTATTCCAGTACTACAAAAAAGATTCCAGTACTTCTTAATTGGAACACCATTTAGAAGTGGCAATGAATAGAAAAGAAGAACTGACCTCTACTCTGAAGCTTTCCAGAATGTACAATCATGTAATAATCGTAGTGTTCTGGTAAACTCTACAAAAATGTCTATTTTTCTATCTATATATCACTTTTTGCTGTGATTTGGTGAATCCAGTCATATAATCACAGACTGTCGAGACAAACACTTTGTTGGTACTCTGGAAAAAAGCCATCAATCATCCAAAACGTTTTTAATTTCATCAATACAGATTGGCCTTTTACACTCATGACTGGCTGATCTGGAGTAGCTGGTGGTCATACTGTTTTGTCTCAGATGCCTCAGATTTTGCCTGAGAAGAAGTTCTGGTCTTCTGAAAGGATTTGGGTCCCAAAATTAAAAAAAAAAATTTTGGGTCAAAATTTTTTGGGTCTCAAAATTTTTCGAAGATTTTTTGAGGTCAAATTTTTTTGAGTCCCAAAATTTTCCGAAGATTTTTTAAGGTCAAAGTTTTTTTGGGTCGCAAAATTTTTCAAAGTTTTTTTTGGGTCCCAAAATTTTTAGGTCCCAAAATTTTCAAGTTTTTTTGGGTCAAAATGTTTTTGGGCCCAATATTTTTCAAAGTTTTTTTGGGTCAAAATTATTTTGGGTCCTAAATTTTTTCGAAATTTATTTGGGTAAAAATTTTTTTGGGCCAAAATTTTTTAAAAGTTTTTTTTGGGTCCCAAAATTTTTCGAAGTTTTTTTGGGTCGAAAATTTTTAGGGTCTCAAAATTTTTCTAAATTTTTTCGCGTCTCAAATATTTTTTGGGCTCAAAATTTTTTGAAGTTTATTTGGGTCAAAATTATTTTGGGTTCCAAATTTTTTCGAAGTTTTTTTGGGTCAAATTTTTTTAAAACAAAATTTTTTCAAAGTTTGTTTGGATCCCAAAATTTTTTGAAGTTTTTTTAGGTCCCAAAATTTTTCGAAGTGTTTTTGGGTCAAAATTGTTTTTTTTTTTTTGTTTTTTTGGGTCGCAAAATTTTTCTACGTTTTTTTGGGTCAAAATTTTTTGGGTCCCAAAAATATTCAACGTTTTTTTGGGTCCCAAAATTTTTCAAAGTTTTTTTGGGTCCCAAAATTTTTCAAAGTTTTTTTGGGTCCCAAAATTTTTCAAAGTTTTTTCGAAGTTTTTTTGGGTCAAAATTTTTTGAAGTTTATTTGGGTCAAAATTATTTTTGGTTCCAAATTTTTTCGAAGTTTTTTTGGGTCAAAATTTTTTGGGTCCCAAAATTTTTCAAAGTTTGTTTGGATCCCAAAATTGTTTTTTTTGTTGTTTTTTTGGGTCCCAAAATTTTTCAAAGATTTTATCGGGTCTCAAAATTTTTTGGTTTCATGGGTCAACATTTTTTGGGTCCCAAAATTTTTCAAAGTTTTTTTGGGTCCCAAAATTTTTCAAAGTTTATTTGGGTCCCAAAATTTTTCAAAGTTTTTTCAAAGTTTTTTTGGGTCAAAATTATTTTGGGTCCTAAATTTTTTCGAAATTTATTTGGGTCAAAATTGTTTTGGGCCAAAACTTTTTCAAAGTTTTTTTTGGGTCAAAATTTTTCTAAATTTTTTCGCGTCTCAAAATTTTTTTGGGCTCAATTTTTTTTTTAAGTTTATTTGGGTCAAAATTATTTTGGGTTCCAAATTTTTTCGAAGTTTTTTTGGGTCCCAAAATTTTTCAAAGTTTTTTTGGGTCGCAAAATTTTCCAAAGTTTTTTTGGGTCAAAATTGTTTTTTTTTTTTTGTTTTTTTGGGTCACAAAATTTTTCAAAGTTTTTTTGTGTCCCAAAATTTTTCAAAGTTTTTTTGGGTCAAAATTTTTTCAAAGTTTTTTTGGGTCAAAATTATTTTTGGTCCTAAATTTTTTCTAAATTTATTTGGGTCAAAATGTTTTTGGGCCAAAATTTTTTCAAAGTTTTTTTTGGGTCCCAATATTTTTTGAAGTTTTTTTGGTTCAAAACTTGTTAGGGTCTCAAAATTTTTCTAAAATTTTTCGCTTCTCAAAAGTTTTTTTTGGCTCAAAATTTTTTGAAGTTTATTTGGGTCAAAATTATATTTGGTTCCAAATTTTTTCGAAGTTTTTTTTTTTAGTTTTTTTGGGTCAAAAATTTTTCGGATTTCAAAATTTTTCAAAGTTATTTTGTGTGAAAATGTTTTTGGGCCCAAAATTGTTCAAAGTTTTTTTGGGTCAAAATTTTTTCGAAGTTTTTTTTGGGTCAAAATTATTTTGGGTCCTAAATTTTTTCGAAATTTATTTGGGTCAAATTTTTTTTGGGCCAAAATTTTTTCAAAGTTTTTTTTGGGTCCCAAAATTTTTCGAAGTTTTTTTGGGTCAAAATTTTTTAGGGTCTCAAAATTTTTCTAAATTTTTTCGCGTCTCAAAATTTTTTGAAATTTATTTGGGTCAAAATTATTTTGGGTTCCAAATTTTTTCGAAGTTTTTTTGGGTCAAATTTTTTTAAAAACAAAAATTTTTCAAAGTTTGTTTGGATCCCAAAATTTTTCGAAATTTTTTTAGGTCCCAAAATTTTTCAAAGTGTTTTTGGGTCAAAATTTTTTCGGATCTCAAAATTTTTTAAAGTTTTTTTAGGTCAAAATTGTTTTTTTTGTTGTTTTTTTGGGTCCCAACATTTTTCGAAGATTTCTTTGGGCCCCGAAAATGTTCAATGTTTTTTTGGGTCAAAATTTATTCGGGTCTCAAAAATTTTCGAAGTTTTTTTGTGTTTGTGATTTTTCGGTCCCAAAATTTTTCAGTTTCTTGGGTCAACATTTTTTGGGTTCCAAAATGTTCAAGTTTTTTGGGGTCCCAAAATTTTTAAAAGATTTTTTGGGTCAAAATTTTTTAGGGTTTCAAAATTTTTCTAAATTTTTTTTGGGTGAAAATGTTTCAATTGCTGTTGTAAAGCTGAGAGAAGAGATCTTTGCATTGTTTATGCACTTTTCTCCCCTTTTAGATAGACTTTTCCACCTAAGAATGTCTTTACAATCTAAACAGCCACATGTGTAGTTCCACTGAAGTACTTCACAAGAGTGCCATTTAATGACTCAGAAGAAAATGTGGAAGTTGCCCACAAAGGACCCCATTTCCTAAGGCTAACTGCAATGTGTGTCAGCAGGTGTACATTAAAAGACACTTTTGCAGTGTCATACAGCACCTCAAACCGGATGACAAATTTCCTAAAAAACATTTTCGCTAAATTAACATTACATAGTTTCACATCTTCTTTAAGAAGCATGTGCATAGCAAAAACTGAAAGAAAGAGATGATTACAGAACTTCTTAATTAGAAAAACATTTAGAAGTCGCAATGAATAAAAAAGAAGAAATGACCTCCACTTTACATTTACGGTCATGTAATGATTGTGGTGTTCTGGTGAACTCTACAGGAGGCTGAACTGCGAGCATTTTTTGCCCAACAATGTTTGTTTTTCTGTCTATATACCACTTTTTGCTGTGATTTGGTGAATCCAGCCATATAATCACCAACTGTCGAGTCACATCAAGACAAACACTATGTTGGTACTCTGGAAAAAAGCCATCAATCATCTAAAACGTTTTTAATCTCATCAATACAGATTGGCCTTTTACACCCATGACTGGCTGTTCTGGAGCAGCTGGTGGTCATACTGTTTTGTCTCAGATGTCTCAGATTTTTCCTGAGAACAAGTTCTGGTCTTCTGAAAGGATAGGGTCCTTCACCTGTGTGATAGAAAAAATCACACCCACACAGCCCATTGAATTGATCACTGTTCTGGTATTATTGGTATTAGTGCAAAAACCTTTGTTGTGTATTCTGAGTTTTTTTGTGTCAAAATATTTTTCTAAATATTTTCGGGTCTCAAAATTTTTTTGAGACCAAATTTTTTGAAGATTTTTTTGGGTCCCGAAATTTTTGGTTGATTTTTGGGTCAAAATTTTTTCGGGTCTCAAAGTTTTTTTGGTCAAAATGTTTTAATTGCTGTTCTGAAGCTGAGAGAAGAGATCTTTGATATCATTGTTTGCATTCTTTATGCACTTTTCTTCCCGTTTAGACACTTTGTTACTAGACCACCATTAAAGGCTTTCAGTGGCAAGGTTGTGCGTATCGCACTCTGTTTAGAAGCAGTGCCAAAGACCCTTACGCACTGAGATATTCAGATTTGGTAGTGATTCACAGTTTTTTGGATCCCGAAATTATGTTCACCCGTGTGTAAAATGTAGTAAAGTGTCTTTTCAGACGGTTTAAGCTGAGAAAATTCGTTTGCATATAGTTTTGAACTGAAAACATCTTTTTCGATCAGAAATTAGTTTTTACGAAGGAAAACACATTTTAGCTGTGTAAAATGCACTATTATCGTGTAATAAACTTTTCTTAGTTGTTTTGGTTCACCTGTGTGAGACGGTTTAAACTGAGAAAATTCGTTTGCATATAGTTTTGAACTGAAAACATCTTTTTCGATCAGAAATTAGTTTTTACGAAGGAAAACACATTTTAGCTGTGTAAAATGCACTACCATCGTGTAATAAACTTTTCTTAGTTTTTTTGGTTCACCTGTGTGTTGAATGTAGTAAAGCGTGTTTTCAGACGGTTTAAGCTGAGAAAAGCCGTTTGCGTATAGTTTTGAGCTCCTCTCTCACTCCTAACAGCGATAAACTGCTTCAAGTGTTGTTTTGAACTGAAAACATCTTTTTCGATCAGAAATTAGTTTTTACGAAGGAAAACACATTTTAGCTGTGTAAAATGCACTACCATCGTGTAATAAACTTTTCTTAGTTGTTTTGGTTCACCTGTGTGTTAAATGTAGTAAAGTGTGTTTTCAGACGGTTTAAACTGAGAAAATTCGTTTGCGTATAGTTTTGAACTGAAAACATCTTTTTCGATCAGAAATGAGTTTTTACGAAGGAAAACACATTTTAGCTGTGTAAAATGCACTACCATCGTGTAATAAACTTTTCTTAGTTGGTTTGGTTCACCTGTGTGGTAAATGTAGTAAAGTGTGTTTTCAGACGGTTTAAGCTGAGAAAAGCCGTTTGCGTATAGTTTTGAGCTCCTCTCTCACTCCTAACAGCGATAAACTGCTTCAAGTGTTGTTTTGAACTGAAAACATCTTTTTCGATCAGAAATTAGTTTTTACGAAGGATAACACATTTTAGCTGTGTAAAATGCACTACCATCGTGTAATAAACTTTTCTTAGTTGTTTTGGTTCACCTGTGTGTTAAATGTAGTAAAGCGTGTTTTCAGACGGTTTAAACTGAGAAAATTCGTTTGCGTATAGTTTTGAACTGAAAACATCTTTTTCGATCAGAAATTAGTTTTTACGAAGGAAAACACATTTTAGCTGTGTAAAATGCACTACCATCGTGTAATAAATTTTTCTTAGTTGTTTTGGTTCACCTGTGTGTTAAATGTAGTAAAGTGTGTTTTCAGACGGTTTAAACTGAGAAAATTCGTTTGCGTATAGTTTTGAACTGAAAACATCTTTTTCGATCAGAAATTAGTTTTTACGAAGGAAAACACATTTTAGCTGTGTAAAATGCACTAACATCGTTTCTGAAGTGGTTAGGCTCACCCGTGTGTTAAATGTAGTAAAGTGTGTTTTCAGACGGTTTAAGCTGAGAAAAGCCGTTTGCGTATAGTTTTGAGCTCCTCTCTCACTCCTAACAGCGATAAACTGCTTCAAGTGTTGTTTTGAACTGAAAACATCTTTTTCGATCAAAAATTAGTTTTTACGAAGGAAAACACATTTTAGCTGTGTAAAATGCACTACCATCGTGTAATAAACTTTTCTTAGTTTTTTTGGTTCACCTGTGTGTTGAATGTAGTAAAGTGTGTTTTCAGACGGTTTAAGCTGAGAAAAGCCGTTTGCGTATAGTTTTGAGCTCCTCTCTCACTCCTAACAGCGATAAACTGCTTCAAGTGTTGTTTTGAACTGAAAACATCTTTTTCGATCAGAAATTAGTTTTTACGAAGGAAAACACATTTTAGCTGTGTAAAATGCACTACCATCGTGTAATAAACTTTTCTTAGTTGTTTTGGTTCACCTGTGTGTTAAATGTAGTAAAGTGTGTTTTCAGACGGTTTAAACTGAGAAAATTCGTTTGCGTATAGTTTTGAACTGAAAACATCTTTTTCGATCAGAAATTAGTTTTTACTAAGGAAAACACATTTTAGCTGTGTAAAATGCACTACCATCGTGTAATAAACTTTTCTTAGTTTTTTTGGTTCACCTGTGTGTTGAATGTAGTAAAGTGTGTTTTCAGACGGTTTAAGCTGAGAAAAGCCGTTTGCGTATAGTTTTGAGCTCCTCTCTCACTCCTAACAGCGATAAACTGCTTCAAGTGTTGTTTTGAACTGAAAACATCTTTTTCGATCAGAAGTTAGTTTTTACGAAGGAAAACACATTTTAGCCGTGTAAAATGCACTACCATCGTGTAATAAACTTTTCTTAGTTGTTTTGGTTCACCTGTGTGTTAAATGTAGTAAAGTGTGTTTTCAGACGGTTTAAGCTGAGAAAAGCCGTTTGCGTATAGTTTTGAGCTCCTCTCTCACTCCTAACAGCGATAAACTGCGAGTGTTGTTTTGAACTGAAAACATCTTTTTCGATCAGAAATTAGTTTTTACGAAGGAAAACACATTTTAGCTGTGTAAAATGCACTACCATCGTGTAATAAACTTTTCTTAGTTGTTTTGGTTCACCTGTGTGTTAAATGTAGTAAAGTGTGTTTTCAGACGGTTTAAACTGAGAAAATTCGTTTGCGTATAGTTTTAAACTGAAAACATCTTTTTCGATCAGAAATTAGTTTTTACGAAGGAAAACACATTTTAGCTGTGTAAAATGCACTACCATCGTGTAATAAACTTTTCTTAGTTGTTTTGGTTCACCAGTGTGTTAAATGTAGTAAAGTGTGTTTTCAGACGGTTTAAACTGAGAAAATTCGTTTGCGTATAGTTTTGAGCTCCTCTCTCACTCCTAACAGCGATAAACTGCTTCAAGTGTTGTTTTGAACTGAAAACATCTTTTTCGATCAGAAGTTAGTTTTTACGAAGGAAAACACATTTTAGCTGTGTAAAATGCACTACCATCGTGTTATAAACTTTTCTTCGTTGTTTTGGTTCACCTGTGTGTTAAATGTAGTAAAGTGTGTTTTCAGACGGTTTAAGCTGAGAAAAGCCGTTTGCGTATAGTTTTGAGCTCCTCTCTCACTCCTAACAGCGATAAACTGCTTCAAGTGTTGTTTTGAACTGAAAACATCTTTTTCGATCAGAAATTAGTTTTTACGAAGGAAAACACATTTTAGCTGTGTAAAATGCACTACCATCGTGTAATAAACTTTTCTTAGTTTTTTTGGTTCACCTGTGTGTTGAATGTAGTAAAGTGTGTTTTCAGATGGTTTAAGCTGAGAAAAGCCGTTTGCGTATAGTTTTAAGCTCCTCTCTTACTCCTAACAGCGATAAACTGCTTCAAGTGTTGTTTTGAACTGAAAACATCTTTTTCGATCAGAAATTAGTTTTTACGAAGGAAAACACATTTTAGCTGTGTAAAATGCACTACCATCGTGTAATAAACTTTTCTTAGTTGTTATGGTTCACCTGTGTGTTGAATGTAGTAAAGTGTGTTTTCAGACGGTATAGATTTGAGCTCCTCTCTCACTCCTAACAGCGATAAAATGCTTCAAGTGTTGTTTTGAACTGAAAACATCTTTATCGATCAGAAATGAGTTTTTACGAAGGAAAACACGTTTAAGCTGTGTAATATGCTCTAACATCGTGTAATAAACGTTTGTGAAGTGTTTTGGTTCAATCTTGTGTTGAACTTTACGTGTGTTTTCAGACGGTTTAAACTGAGTACAGTTTTGAGCTCCCATTTTACTTCTTACAGCGATAAACTGCTTCAAGTGTTAGGAACTGAAAGCATCTTTTTTTTCTTCTGAGTCATTAAATGGCACTTTTGTGAAGTACTTTAATGGAACTACACATGTGCCTGTCCAGATTGTAAAGACATTCTTAGGTGAGAAAAGTGCATAAAAAATGCAAACAATGATATCAAAGAGCTCTTCTCTCAGCTTTAGAACAGAAATTTAAATATTTTGAAGCAAAAAAACTTTGAAAAATTTTAGGCCCAAAAATATTTTGACCCAGAAAAACTTGGAAAATTTTGGGACCCAATAATATCTTAGAAAAATTTTGGGACACAAAAAACTTTTGACCTAAAAAAAATTTGATATCAAAAAATTTTCGACAAATTTTGAGACCCGAAATAATTTTGACCCAAAAAAACTCAGAATAGACAATAGAGGCGTTTGCACTAATGCCAATAATTCCAGAACACTTATCAATTCAATGGGCTGTACAGGTGTGATTTTTGCTATCACATAGGTGAAGAACAGAATTTGTTCTCAGGCAAAATCTGAGGCATCTGAAACAAAACAGTATGTCCACCAGCTGCTCCAGAACAGCCAGTCATGGGTGTAAAAGGCCAATCTGTATTGGTGAGATTAAAAACGTTTTAGATAATTGATGGCTTTTTTCCAGAGTACCAACATAGTATTTGTCTTGATGTGACTAGACAGTCGGTGATTATATGGCTGGATTCACCAAATCACAGCAAAAAGTGGTATATAGACAGAAAAAAAAAATTGTGCACGTGCTTCTTAAAGAAAATATGAAACTATGTAATGTTAATGCAGCGGATATGGCTTTTAGGAAATTTGTTATCCAGTTTGAGGTGCTGTATGACACTGCAAAAGTGTCTTTTAATGTACACCTGCCGACACAAATTGCGGTTAGTCTTAGGAAATGGGGTCCTTTGTGGGCAACTTCCACCTTTTCTTCTGAGTTATTAAGTGGCACTCTCGTGAAGTACTTCAGTGGAACTACACATGTGCCTGTCCAGATTGTAAAGACATTCTTAGGTGAGAAAAGTGCATAAAGAATGCAAACAATGATATCAAAGATCTCCTCTCTCAGCTTCTCTCAGCTTTAAAAAATTTTGTCCCATAAAAACTTGAAAAAATGTTGTACCCAAAAAGACATCGAAATATTTTGGGACCCAAAAAAATGGTCGAAAAAATTTGGGACCCAAAAAAACTTTGAAAAATTTTGGGCCCGATAAAATTTTGACACAAAACAATTGCGAAAAATTTTGAGACCCGAAAAAATTTTGACACAAAAAAACCTAGAAAAACTTCGGAACCCAAAAAAACTTCGAAAAATTTCGGATCCCAAAAAAATCTTTGAAACATTTTGGGACCCAAAAAAATTTTGACCTAAAATAACTTTGACCTCAAAATATCTTCGAAAAAATTTGCGGCCCAAAATAACTTTGAAAAATTTTGGGCCCGAAAAAATTTTGACACAAAGCAATTTCGAAAAATTTTGAGACCCGAAAAAAATTTGACACAAAAAAACATCAAAAACTTTCGGAACCCAAAAAAACTTCGAAAAATTTCAGATCCCAAAAAAATCTTCGAAACATATTGGGACCCAAAAAAATTTTGACCTAAAATAACTTTGACCTCAAAATATCTTCGAAAAAATTTGGAGCCCAAAATAACTTTGAAAAATTTTTGGCCCAAAAAAAGTTTGACCCAAAAAATTTTGACAAAAAATTACTTCGAAAAATTTTTACACCCGAAAGAATTTTGACACAAAAATACATCGAAAAATTTCGGATCCCAAAAAAAATTTGAAAAATTTTGCAACCCAAAAAAACTTTGAAAAATTTTGCGACCCAAAAAATTTTGACACAAAAAACATCGAAAAATTTCCGATCCCAAAAAAATCTTCGAAAAATTTTAGGACCCAAAAAAATTTTGACCTAAAATAATTTTGACCTCAAAATAACTTTGAAAAATTTTGGGACTCAAAAAACTTTGAAAAATTTTAAGACCAAAAAAATGTTTCCTAAATTAAAGAAAATTTAATGTTTATGCAGCGGATGTGGCTTTTAGGAAACTTGTTATCCAGTTTGTGGTGCTGTATGACACTGCAAAAGTGTCTTTTAATGTACACCTGCTGACATAAATTGCGGTTACCTTTAGGAAATGGGGTCCTTTGTGGGCAACTTCCACCTTTTCTTCTGAGTTATTAAGTGGCACTCTTGTGAAGTACTTCACTGGAACTACACATGTGCCTGTCCAGATTGTAAAGACATTCTTAGGTGGAAAAGTCTATATAAAAGGGGAGAAAAGTGCATAAAGAATGCAAACAATGATATCAAAGATCTCCTCTCTCAGCCTCTCTCAGCGTTAAAAAAATTTGTCCCAAAAAAACTTGAAAAAATTTTGTACCCAAAAAAACATCGAAATATTTTGGGACCCAAAAAAGTTTGACCCAAAAAATTTTGTACCCAAAAAAACATCCAAATATTTTGGGACCCCAAAAAAGTTTGACCCAAAAAATTTTGACACAAAATTACTTCGAAAAAATTGTTAGACCCTAAAATAACTTTGACCTCAAAATATCTTCGAAAAATTTTGTACCCAAAAAACATCGAAATATCTTGGGACCAGAAAAAGTTTGACCCAAAAAATTTTGTACCCAAAAAAACATCCAAATATTTTGGGACCCCAAAAAAGTTTGACCCAAAAAATTTTGACACAAAAGTACTTCGAAAAAATTGTTAGACCCGAAAAAATTTTAACACAAAAAAACAACGAAAAATTTCGGATACCAAAAAAATCTTCGAAAAATTTTGGGACCCAAAAAAATTTTGACCTAAAATAATTTTGACCTCAAAATAACTTTGAAAAATTTTGGGCCCAAAAAAAGTTTGACCCAAAAAAACTTCAAAAAATTTTGGGACCCAAAAAAACTTTGAAAAATTTTGGGACCCAAAAAACCTTTGAAAAATTTTAAGACCAAAAAAATGTTGAGACACGAAAAATTTAGAAAAATTTTGGGACCTAAAAAAACTTTGAAAAATTTTGACCCAAAAAAACTTTAAAAAATTTTGACAAAAAATTACTTCGAAAAATTTTTAGACCCGAAAAAATTTTGACACAAAAAAACATCGTAAAATTTCCGATCCCAAAAAAATCTTCGAAAAATTTTGGGACCCAAAATATTTTGACCTCAAAATATGTTCGAAAAATTTTGGGCCCAAAAAAAGTTTGAAAAATTTTAAGACCAAAAAAATGTTGAGACCCGAAAAAATTTAGAAAAATTTTTAGGCCCAAACAATTTTGACACAAAAAAACTCAGAATAGACAACAGAGGTTTTTGCACTTAAACCAATAATACCCGAACACTGAACAATTCAATGGGCTGTATGGGTGTGATTTTTGCTATCACACAGGTGAAAAACCCTATCCTTTCAGAAGACCAGAACTTGTTCTCTGGCAAAATCTGAGGCATCTGAGACCACCAAATACTCCAGAACAGCCAGTCATGGGTGTAAAAGGCCAATCTGTATTGATGAGATTAAAAACGTTTTAGATGATTGATGGCTTTTTTCCAGAGAAAAAAACTTCGAAAAATTTGGACCCAAAAAAGTTTTGACACAAAAAAACATCGAAAAATTTCGTACCCGAAAAAACGTTGAAAAATTTTGAGACCAAAAAAATGTTGAGACCCGAAAAAATTTAGAAAAAAATTGTATGGCTGTATGGGTGTGATTTCTGCTATCACACAGGTGAAGATCCCTGTCCTTTCAGAAGACCAGAACTTGTTCTCAGGCAAAATCTGAGGCATCTGAGACAAAACAGTATGACCACCAGCTACTCCAGAACAGCCAGTCATGGGTGTAAAAGGCCAATCTGTATTGATGAGATTAAAAACGTTTTAGATGATTGATGGCTTTTTTCCAGAGTACCAACATAGTGTTTGTCTTGATGTGACTTGACAGTCGGTGATTATATGGCTGGATTCACCAAATCACAGCAAAAAGTGGTATATAGACAGAAAAAAAATTGTTTTTGCTATTTACATGCTTCTTAAAGAAAATGTGAAACTATGTAATGTTTATGCAGCGGATATGGCTTTTAGGAAACTTGTTATCCAGTTTGAGGTGCTGTATGACACTGCAAAAGTGTCTTTTAATGTACATCTGCTGACACAAATTGCAGATAGCCTTAGGAAATGGGGTCCTTTGTGGGCAACTTCCACCTTTTCTTCTGAGTTATTAAGTGGCACTCTTGTAAAGTACCTCAGTGGAACTACACATGTGCCTGTCCAGATTGTAAAGACATTCTTAGGTGGAAAAGTCTATATAAAAGGGGAGAAAAGCGCATAAAGAATGCAAACAATGATATCAAAAATCTCCTCTCTCAGCCTCTCTCAGCTTTAAAAAATTTTGTCCCAAAAAAACTTGAAAGAATTTTGTACCCAAAAAATTTTGACCCAAAAAACCTCGAAATATTTTGGGACCCAAAAAAATCTTCGAAAAATTTTGGGACCCAAAAAAACGTTGCAAAATTTTGCGACCCAGAAAATTTTGACATGAAATTAGTTAGAAAAATTTTTAGACCCGAAAAAATTTTGACAAAAAAACATCGAAAAATTTTGGGACCCAAAAATATTTTGACCTAAAATAACTTTGACTTCAAAATATCTTCGAAAAATTTGGGACCCAACAAAACTTTGAAAAATTTTGGGCCCAAAAAAGTTTGACCCAAAAAAATTTAAAAAAATTTTGAGACCCAAAAACACTTTGAAAAATTTTAAGACCAAAAAAATGTTGAGACCCGAAAAAATGTAGAAAAAATTTGGGACACAAAAAACTTTGGAAAATTTTAGACCCGAAAAAATTTTGACACAAATTTCGGAACCCAAAAAAATCTTCGAAAAAAATTTTGACCTAAAATAATTTTGACCTCAAAATATCTTCGAAAAATTATTGGCTCAAAAAAAATTTGACCTAAAATAATTTTGACCTCAAAATATCTTCGAAAAATTTTGGGACCCAAAAAAACTTCGAAAAATTTTGGGACCCAAAAAAACTTTGAAAAATTTTGGGACCCAACAAAACTTTGAAAAATTTTGGGATCCAACAAAACTTTGAAAAATTTTGGGATCCAACAAAACTTTGAAAAATTTTTGGACCCAAAAAATTTTGACACAAAAATTCTCAGAATAGACAACATAGGTTTTTGCACTAATACCAATAATACCCGAACACTGAACAATTCAATGGGCTGTATGGGTGTGATTTTTGCTATCACACAGGTGAAGGACCCAATCCTTTCAGTAGACCAGAACTTGTTCTCAGGCAAAATCTGAGGCATCTGAGACAAACCAGTATGACCACCAGCTACTCCAGATCAGCCAGTTATGAGTGAAAAAGGCCAATCTGTATTGATTAGATTAAAACGTTTTGGATGATTGATGGCTTTTTTCCCAGAGTACCAACATAGTGTTTGTCTTGATGTGTCTTGACAGTCAGTGAATATATGGCTGGATTCACCAAATCACAGCAAAAATTTGTATATAGACAGAAAAACAAACACTGTTGGCCAAAAATTGCTCGCAGTCCAGCCTCCTGTAGAGTTCACCAGAACACCACAATCATTACATGATTGTAAATTTAGAGTGGAGGTAATTTCTTCTTTTCTTTTCATTGCAACTTCTAAATGGTTTTCTAATGAAGAAGTTCTGTAATCATTTCTTTCTTTTAGTTTTTGCTATGCACATGCTTCTTAAAGAAAATGTGAAACTATTAACATTACATACTCTCATATTTTCTTGAAGAAGCATGTGCATAGCAAAAACTATTCCAGTACTACAAAAAAGATTCCAGTACTTCTTAATTGGAACACCATTTAGAAGTGGCAATGAATAGAAAAGAAGAACTGACCTCTACTCTGAAGCTTTCCAGAATGTACTATCATGTAATAATCGTAGTGTTCTGGTAAACTCTACAAAAATGTCTATTTTTCTATCTATATATCACTTTTTGCTGTGATTTGGTGAATCCAGTCATATAATCACAGACTGTCGAGACAAACACTTTGTTGGTACTCTGGAAAAAAGCCATCAATCATCCAAAACGTTTTTAATTTCATCAATACAGATTGGCCTTTTACACTCATGACTGGCTGATCTGGAGTAGCTGGTGGTCATACTGTTTTGTCTCAGATGCCTCAGATTTTGCCTGAGAAGAAGTTCTGGTCTTCTGAAAGGATTTGGGTCCCAAAATTAAAAAAAAAAATTTTGGGTCAAAATTTTTTGGGTCTCAAAATTTTTCGAAGATTTTTTGAGGTCAAATTTTTTTGAGTCCCAAAATTTTCCGAAGATTTTTTAAGGTCAAAGTTTTTTTGGGTCGCAAAATTTTTCAAAGTTTTTTTTGGGTCCCAAAATTTTTAGGTCCCAAAATTTTCAAGTTTTTTTGGGTCAAAATGTTTTTGGGCCCAATATTTTTCAAAGTTTTTTTGGGTCAAAATTATTTTGGGTCCTAAATTTTTTCGAAATTTATTTGGGTAAAAATTTTTTTGGGCCAAAATTTTTTAAAAGTTTTTTTTGGGTCCCAAAATTTTTCGAAGTTTTTTTGGGTCGAAAATTTTTAGGGTCTCAAAATTTTTCTAAATTTTTTCGCGTCTCAAATATTTTTTGGGCTCAAAATTTTTTGAAGTTTATTTGGGTCAAAATTATTTTGGGTTCCAAATTTTTTCGAAGTTTTTTTGGGTCAAATTTTTTTAAAACAAAATTTTTTCAAAGTTTGTTTGGATCCCAAAATTTTTTGAAGTTTTTTTAGGTCCCAAAATTTTTCGAAGTGTTTTTGGGTCAAAATTGTTTTTTTTTTTTTGTTTTTTTGGGTCGCAAAATTTTTCTACGTTTTTTTGGGTCAAAATTTTTTGGGTCCCAAAAATATTCAACGTTTTTTTGGGTCCCAAAATTTTTCAAAGTTTTTTTGGGTCCCAAAATTTTTCAAAGTTTTTTTGGGTCCCAAAATTTTTCAAAGTTTTTTCGAAGTTTTTTTGGGTCAAAATTTTTTGAAGTTTATTTGGGTCAAAATTATTTTTGGTTCCAAATTTTTTCGAAGTTTTTTTGGGTCAAAATTTTTTGGGTCCCAAAATTTTTCAAAGTTTGTTTGGATCCCAAAATTGTTTTTTTTGTTGTTTTTTTGGGTCCCAAAATTTTTCAAAGATTTTATCGGGTCTCAAAATTTTTTGGTTTCATGGGTCAACATTTTTTGGGTCCCAAAATTTTTCAAAGTTTTTTTGGGTCCCAAAATTTTTCAAAGTTTATTTGGGTCCCAAAATTTTTCAAAGTTTTTTCAAAGTTTTTTTGGGTCAAAATTATTTTGGGTCCTAAATTTTTTCGAAATTTATTTGGGTCAAAATTGTTTTGGGCCAAAACTTTTTCAAAGTTTTTTTTGGGTCAAAATTTTTCTAAATTTTTTCGCGTCTCAAAATTTTTTTGGGCTCAATTTTTTTTTTAAGTTTATTTGGGTCAAAATTATTTTGGGTTCCAAATTTTTTCGAAGTTTTTTTGGGTCCCAAAATTTTTCAAAGTTTTTTTAGGTCGCAAAATTTTCCAAAGTTTTTTTGGGTCAAAATTGTTTTTTTTTTTTTGTTTTTTTGGGTCACAAAATTTTTCAAAGTTTTTTTGTGTCCCAAAATTTTTCAAAGTTTTTTTGGGTCAAAATTTTTTCAAAGTTTTTTTGGGTCAAAATTATTTTTGGTCCTAAATTTTTTCTAAATTTATTTGGGTCAAAATGTTTTTGGGCCAAAATTTTTTCAAAGTTTTTTTTGGGTCCCAATATTTTTTGAAGTTTTTTTGGTTCAAAACTTGTTAGGGTCTCAAAATTTTTCTAAAATTTTTCGCTTCTCAAAAGTTTTTTTTGGCTCAAAATTTTTTGAAGTTTATTTGGGTCAAAATTATATTTGGTTCCAAATTTTTTCGAAGTTTTTTTTTTTAGTTTTTTTGGGTCAAAAATTTTTCGGATTTCCAAATTTTTCAAAGTTATTTTGTGTGAAAATGTTTTTGGGCCCAAAATTGTTCAAAGTTTTTTTGGGTCAAAATTTTTTCGAAGTTTTTTTTGGGTCAAAATTATTTTGGGTCCTAAATTTTTTCGAAATTTATTTGGGTCAAAATTTTTTTGGGCCAAAATTTTTTCAAAGTTTTTTTTGGGTCCCAAAATTTTTCGAAGTTTTTTTGGGTCAAAATTTTTTAGGGTCTCAAAATTTTTCTAAATTTTTTCGCGTCTCAAAATTTTTTGAAATTTATTTGGGTCAAAATTATTTTGGGTTCCAAATTTTTTCGAAGTTTTTTTGGGTCAAATTTTTTTAAAAACAAAAATTTTTCAAAGTTTGTTTGGATCCCAAAATTTTTCGAAATTTTTTTAGGTCCCAAAATTTTTCAAAGTGTTTTTGGGTCAAAATTTTTTCGGATCTCAAAATTTTTTAAAGTTTTTTTAGGTCAAAATTGTTTTTTTTGTTGTTTTTTTGGGTCCCAACATTTTTCGAAGATTTCTTTGGGCCCCGAAAATGTTCAATGTTTTTTTGGGTCAAAATTTATTCGGGTCTCAAAAATTTTCGAAGTTTTTTTGTGTTTGTGATTTTTCGGTCCCAAAATTTTTCAGTTTCTTGGGTCAACATTTTTTGGGTTCCAAAATGTTCAAGTTTTTTGGGGTCCCAAAATTTTTAAAAGATTTTTTGGGTCAAAATTTTTTAGGGTTTCAAAATTTTTCTAAATTTTTTTTGGGTGAAAATGTTTCAATTGCTGTTGTAAAGCTGAGAGAAGAGATCTTTGCATTGTTTATGCACTTTTCTCCCCTTTTAGATAGACTTTTCCACCTAAGAATGTCTTTACAATCTAAACAGCCACATGTGTAGTTCCACTGAAGTACTTCACAAGAGTGCCATTTAATGACTCAGAAGAAAATGTGGAAGTTGCCCACAAAGGACCCCATTTCCTAAGGCTAACTGCAATGTGTGTCAGCAGGTGTACATTAAAAGACACTTTTGCAGTGTCATACAGCACCTCAAACCGGATGACAAATTTCCTAAAAAACATTTTCGCTAAATTAACATTACATAGTTTCACATCTTCTTTAAGAAGCATGTGCATAGCAAAAACTGAAAGAAAGAGATGATTACAGAACTTCTTAATTAGAAAAACATTTAGAAGTCGCAATGAATAAAAAAGAAGAAATGACCTCCACTTTACATTTACGGTCATGTAATGATTGTGGTGTTCTGGTGAACTCTACAGGAGGCTGAACTGCGAGCATTTTTTGCCCAACAATGTTTGTTTTTCTGTCTATATACCACTTTTTGCTGTGATTTGGTGAATCCAGCCATATAATCACCAACTGTCGAGTCACATCAAGACAAACACTATGTTGGTACTCTGGAAAAAAGCCATCAATCATCTAAAACGTTTTTAATCTCATCAATACAGATTGGCCTTTTACACCCATGACTGGCTGTTCTGGAGCAGCTGGTGGTCATACTGTTTTGTCTCAGATGTCTCAGATTTTTCCTGAGAACAAGTTCTGGTCTTCTGAAAGGATAGGGTCCTTCACCTGTGTGATAGAAAAAATCACACCCACACAGCCCATTGAATTGATCACTGTTCTGGTATTATTGGTATTAGTGCAAAAACCTTTGTTGTGTATTCTGAGTTTTTTTGTGTCAAAATTTTTTGGGTCTAAATATTTTTCTAAATATTTTCGGGTCTCAAAATTTTTTTGAGACCAAATTTTTTGAAGATTTTTTTGGGTCCCGAAATTTTTGGTTGATTTTTGGGTCAAAATTTTTTCGGGTCTCAAAGTTTTTTTGGTCAAAATGTTTTAATTGCTGTTCTGAAGCTGAGAGAAGAGATCTTTGATATCATTGTTTGCATTCTTTATGCACTTTTCTTCCCGTTTAGACACTTTGTTACTAGACCACCATTAAAGGCTTTCAGTGGCAAGGTTGTGCGTATCGCACTCTGTTTAGAAGCAGTGCCAAAGACCCTTACGCACTGAGATATTCAGATTTGGTAGTGATTCACAGTTTTTTGGATCCCGAAATTATGTTCACCCGTGTGTAAAATGTAGTAAAGTGTCTTTTCAGACGGTTTAAGCTGAGAAAATTCGTTTGCATATAGTTTTGAACTGAAAACATCTTTTTCGATCAGAAATTAGTTTTTACGAAGGAAAACACATTTTAGCTGTGTAAAATGCACTATTATCGTGTAATAAACTTTTCTTAGTTGTTTTGGTTCACCTGTGTGAGACGGTTTAAACTGAGAAAATTCGTTTGCATATAGTTTTGAACTGAAAACATCTTTTTCGATCAGAAATTAGTTTTTACGAAGGAAAACACATTTTAGCTGTGTAAAATGCACTACCATCGTGTAATAAACTTTTCTTAGTTTTTTTGGTTCACCTGTGTGTTGAATGTAGTAAAGTGTGTTTTCAGACGGTTTAAGCTGAGAAAAGCCGTTTGCGTATAGTTTTGAGCTCCTCTCTCACTCCTAACAGCGATAAACTGCTTCAAGTGTTGTTTTGAACTGAAAACATCTTTTTCGATCAGAAATTAGTTTTTACGAAGGAAAACACATTTTAGCTGTGTAAAATGCACTACCATCGTGTAATAAACTTTTCTTAGTTGTTTTGGTTCACCTGTGTGTTAAATGTAGTAAAGTGTGTTTTCAGACGGTTTAAACTGAGAAAATTCGTTTGCGTATAGTTTTGAACTGAAAACATCTTTTTCGATCAGAAATGAGTTTTTACGAAGGAAAACACATTTTAGCTGTGTAAAATGCACTACCATCGTGTAATAAACTTTTCTTAGTTGGTTTGGTTCACCTGTGTGGTAAATGTAGTAAAGTGTGTTTTCAGACGGTTTAAGCTGAGAAAAGCCGTTTGCGTATAGTTTTGAGCTCCTCTCTCACTCCTAACAGCGATAAACTGCTTCAAGTGTTGTTTTGAACTGAAAACATCTTTTTCGATCAGAAATTAGTTTTTACGAAGGAAAACACATTTTAGCTGTGTAAAATGCACTACCATCGTGTAATAAACTTTTCTTAGTTGTTTTGGTTCACCTGTGTGTTAAATGTAGTAAAGCGTGTTTTCAGACGGTTTAAACTGAGAAAATTCGTTTGCGTATAGTTTTGAACTGAAAACATCTTTTTCGATCAGAAATTAGTTTTTACGAAGGAAAACACATTTTAGCTGTGTAAAATGCACTACCATCGTGTAATAAATTTTTCTTAGTTGTTTTGGTTCACCTGTGTGTTAAATGTAGTAAAGTGTGTTTTCAGACGGTTTAAACTGAGAAAATTCGTTTGCGTATAGTTTTGAACTGAAAACATCTTTTTCGATCAGAAATTAGTTTTTACGAAGGAAAACACATTTTAGCTGTGTAAAATGCACTAACATCGTTTCTGAAGTGGTTAGGCTCACCCGTGTGTTAAATGTAGTAAAGTGTGTTTTCAGACGGTTTAAGCTGAGAAAAGCCGTTTGCGTATAGTTTTGAGCTCCTCTCTCACTCCTAACAGCGATAAACTGCTTCAAGTGTTGTTTTGAACTGAAAACATCTTTTTCGATCAAAAATTAGTTTTTACGAAGGAAAACACATTTTAGCTGTGTAAAATGCACTACCATCGTGTAATAAACTTTTCTTAGTTTTTTTGGTTCACCTGTGTGTTGAATGTAGTAAAGTGTGTTTTCAGACGGTTTAAGCTGAGAAAAGCCGTTTGCGTATAGTTTTGAGCTCCTCTCTCACTCCTAACAGCGATAAACTGCTTCAAGTGTTGTTTTGAACTGAAAACATCTTTTTCGATCAGAAATTAGTTTTTACGAAGGAAAACACATTTTAGCTGTGTAAAATGCACTACCATCGTGTAATAAACTTTTCTTAGTTGTTTTGGTTCACCTGTGTGTTAAATGTAGTAAAGTGTGTTTTCAGACGGTTTAAACTGAGAAAATTCGTTTGCGTATAGTTTTGAACTGAAAACATCTTTTTCGATCAGAAATTAGTTTTTACGAAGGAAAACACATTTTAGCTGTGTAAAATGCACTACCATCGTGTAATAAACTTTTCTTAGTTGTTTTGGTTCACCTGTGTGTTAAATGTAGTAAAGTGTGTTTTCAGACGGTTTAAGCTGAGAAAAGCCGTTTGCGTATAGTTTTGAGCTCCTCTCTCACTCCTAACAGCGATAAACTGCTTCAAGTGTTGTTTTGAACTGAAAACATCTTTTTCGATCAGAAGTTAGTTTTTACGAAGGAAAACACATTTTAGCTGTGTAAAATGCACTACCATCGTGTTATAAACTTTTCTTCGTTGTTTTGGTTCACCTGTGTGTTAAATGTAGTAAAGTGTGTTTTCAGACGGTTTAAGCTGAGAAAAGCCGTTTGCGTATAGTTTTGAGCTCCTCTCTCACTCCTAACAGCGATAAACTGCTTCAAGTGTTGTTTTGAACTGAAAACATCTTTTTCGATCAGAAATTAGTTTTTACGAAGGAAAACACATTTTAGCTGTGTAAAATGCACTACCATCGTGTAATAAACTTTTCTTAGTTGTTTTGGTTCACCTGTGTGTTAAATGTAGTAAAGTGTGTTTTCAGACGGTTTAAACTGAGAAAATTCGTTTGCGTATAGTTTTGAACTGAAAACATCTTTTTCGATCAGAAATTAGTTTTTACTAAGGAAAACACATTTTAGCTGTGTAAAATGCACTAGCATCGTGTAATAAACTTTTCTTAGTTTTTTTGGTTCACCTGTGTGTTGAATGTAGTAAAGTGTGTTTTCAGACGGTTTAAGCTGAGAAAAGCCGTTTGCGTATAGTTTTGAGCTCCTCTCTCACTCCTAACAGCGATAAACTGCTTCAAGTGTTGTTTTGAACTGAAAACATCTTTTTCGATCAGAAGTTAGTTTTTACGAAGGAAAACACATTTTAGCCGTGTAAAATGCACTACCATCGTGTAATAAACTTTTCTTAGTTGTTTTGGTTCACCTGTGTGTTAAATGTAGTAAAGTGTGTTTTCAGACGGTTTAAGCTGAGAAAAGCCGTTTGCGTATAGTTTTGAGCTCCTCTCTCACTCCTAACAGCGATAAACTGCGAGTGTTGTTTTGAACTGAAAACATCTTTTTCGATCAGAAATTAGTTTTTACGAAGGAAAACACATTTTAGCTGTGTAAAATGCACTACCATCGTGTAATAAACTTTTCTTAGTTGTTTTGGTTCACCTGTGTGTTAAATGTAGTAAAGTGTGTTTTCAGACGGTTTAAACTGAGAAAATTCGTTTGCGTATAGTTTTGAACTGAAAACATCTTTTTCGATCAGAAATTAGTTTTTACGAAGGAAAACACATTTTAGCTGTGTAAAATGCACTACCATCGTGTAATAAACTTTTCTTAGTTGTTTTGGTTCACCTGTGTGTTAAATGTAGTAAAGTGTGTTTTCAGACGGTTTAAACTGAGAAAATTCGTTTGCGTATAGTTTTGAGCTCCTCTCTCACTCCTAACAGCGATAAACTGCTTCAAGTGTTGTTTTGAACTGAAAACATCTTTTTCGATCAGAAGTTAGTTTTTACGAAGGAAAACACATTTTAGCTGTGTAAAATGCACTACCATCGTGTTATAAACTTTTCTTCGTTGTTTTGGTTCACCTGTGTGTTAAATGTAGTAAAGTGTGTTTTCAGACGGTTTAAGCTGAGAAAAGCCGTTTGCGTATAGTTTTGAGCTCCTCTCTCACTCCTAACAGCGATAAACTGCTTCAAGTGTTGTTTTGAACTGAAAACATCTTTTTCGATCAGAAATTAGTTTTTACGAAGGAAAACACATTTTAGCTGTGTAAAATGCACTACCATCGTGTAATAAACTTTTCTTAGTTTTTTTGGTTCACCTGTGTGTTGAATGTAGTAAAGTGTGTTTTCAGATGGTTTAAGCTGAGAAAAGCCGTTTGCGTATAGTTTTAAGCTCCTCTCTTACTCCTAACAGCGATAAACTGCTTCAAGTGTTGTTTTGAACTGAAAACATCTTTTTCGATCAGAAATTAGTTTTTACGAAGGAAAACACATTTTAGCTGTGTAAAATGCACTACCATCGTGTAATAAACTTTTCTTAGTTGTTATGGTTCACCTGTGTGTTGAATGTAGTAAAGTGTGTTTTCAGACGGTATAGATTTGAGCTCCTCTCTCACTCCTAACAGCGATAAAATGCTTCAAGTGTTGTTTTGAACTGAAAACATCTTTATCGATCAGAAATGAGTTTTTACGAAGGAAAACACGTTTAAGCTGTGTAATATGCTCTAACATCGTGTAATAAACGTTTGTGAAGTGTTTTGGTTCAATCTTGTGTTGAACTTTACGTGTGTTTTCAGACGGTTTAAACTGAGTACAGTTTTGAGCTCCCATTTTACTTCTTACAGCGATAAACTGCTTCAAGTGTTAGGAACTGAAAGCATCTTTTTTTTCTTCTGAGTCATTAAATGGCACTTTTGTGAAGTACTTTAATGGAACTACACATGTGCCTGTCCAGATTGTAAAGACATTCTTAGGTGAGAAAAGTGCATAAAAAATGCAAACAATGATATCAAAGAGCTCTTCTCTCAGCTTTAGAACAGAAATTTAAATATTTTGAAGCAAAAAAACTTTGAAAAATTTTAGGCCCAAAAATATTTTGACCCAGAAAAACTTGGAAAATTTTGGGACCCAATAATATCTTAGAAAAATTTTGGGACACAAAAAACTTTTGACCTAAAAAAAATTTGATATCAAAACATTTTCGACAAATTTTGAGACCCGAAATAATTTTGACCCAAAAAAACTCAGAATAGACAATAGAGGCGTTTGCACTAATGCCAATAATTCCAGAACACTTATCAATTCAATGGGCTGTACAGGTGTGATTTTTGCTATCACATAGGTGAAGAACAGAATTTGTTCTCAGGCAAAATCTGAGGCATCTGAAACAAAACAGTATGTCCACCAGCTGCTCCAGAACAGCCAGTCATGGGTGTAAAAGGCCAATCTGTATTGGTGAGATTAAAAACGTTTTAGATAATTGATGGCTTTTTTCCAGAGTACCAACATAGTATTTGTCTTGATGTGACTAGACAGTCGGTGATTATATGGCTGGATTCACCAAATCACAGCAAAAAGTGGTATATAGACAGAAAAAAAAAAATGTGCACGTGCTTCTTAAAGAAAATATGAAACTATGTAATGTTAATGCAGCGGATATGGCTTTTAGGAAATTTGTTATCCAGTTTGAGGTGCTGTATGACACTGCAAAAGTGTCTTTTAATGTACACCTGCCGACACAAATTGCGGTTAGTCTTAGGAAATGGGGTCCTTTGTGGGCAACTTCCACCTTTTCTTCTGAGTTATTAAGTGGCACTCTCGTGAAGTACTTCAGTGGAACTACACATGTGCCTGTCCAGATTGTAAAGACATTCTTAGGTGAGAAAAGTGCATAAAGAATGCAAACAATGATATCAAAGATCTCCTCTCTCAGCTTCTCTCAGCTTTAAAAAATTTTGTCCCATAAAAACTTGAAAAAATGTTGTACCCAAAAAGACATCGAAATATTTTGGGACCCAAAAAAATGGTCGAAAAAATTTGGGACCCAAAAAAACTTTGAAAAATTTTGGGCCCGATAAAATTTTGACACAAAACAATTGCGAAAAATTTTGAGACCCGAAAAAATTTTGACACAAAAAAACCTAGAAAAACTTCGGAACCCAAAAAAACTTCGAAAAATTTCGGATCCCAAAAAAATCTTTGAAACATTTTGGGACCCAAAAAAATTTTGACCTAAAATAACTTTGACCTCAAAATATCTTCGAAAAAATTTGCGGCCCAAAATAACTTTGAAAAATTTTGGGCCCGAAAAAATTTTGACACAAAGCAATTTCGAAAAATTTTGAGACCCGAAAAAAATTTGACACAAAAAAACATCAAAAACTTTCGGAACCCAAAAAAACTTCGAAAAATTTCAGATCCCAAAAAAATCTTCGAAACATATTGGGACCCAAAAAAATTTTGACCTAAAATAACTTTGACCTCAAAATATCTTCGAAAAAATTTGGAGCCCAAAATAACTTTGAAAAATTTTTGGCCCAAAAAAAGTTTGACCCAAAAAATTTTGACAAAAAATTACTTCGAAAAATTTTTACACCCGAAAGAATTTTGACACAAAAATACATCGAAAAATTTCGGATCCCAAAAAAAATTTGAAAAATTTTGCAACCCAAAAAAACTTTGAAAAATTTTGCGACCCAAAAAATTTTGACACAAAAAACATCGAAAAATTTCCGATCCCAAAAAAATCTTCGAAAAATTTTAGGACCCAAAAAAATTTTGACCTAAAATAATTTTGACCTCAAAATAACTTTGAAAAATTTTGGGACTCAAAAAACTTTGAAAAATTTTAAGACCAAAAAAATGTTTCCTAAATTAAAGAAAATTTAATGTTTATGCAGCGGATGTGGCTTTTAGGAAACTTGTTATCCAGTTTGTGGTGCTGTATGACACTGCAAAAGTGTCTTTTAATGTACACCTGCTGACATAAATTGCGGTTACCTTTAGGAAATGGGGTCCTTTGTGGGCAACTTCCACCTTTTCTTCTGAGTTATTAAGTGGCACTCTTGTGAAGTACTTCACTGGAACTACACATGTGCCTGTCCAGATTGTAAAGACATTCTTAGGTGGAAAAGTCTATATAAAAGGGGAGAAAAGTGCATAAAGAATGCAAACAATGATATCAAAGATCTCCTCTCTCAGCCTCTCTCAGCGTTAAAAAAATTTGTCCCAAAAAAACTTGAAAAAAGTTTGTACCCAAAAAAACATCGAAATATTTTGGGACCCAAAAAAGTTTGACCCAAAAAATTTTGTACCCAAAAAAACATCCAAATATTTTGGGACCCCAAAAAAGTTTGACCCAAAAAATTTTGACACAAAATTACTTCGAAAAAATTGTTAGACCCTAAAATAACTTTGACCTCAAAATATCTTCGAAAAATTTTGTACCCAAAAAACATCGAAATATCTTGGGACCAGAAAAAGTTTGACCCAAAAAATTTTGTACCCAAAAAAACATCCAAATATTTTGGGACCCCAAAAAAGTTTGACCCAAAAAATTTTGACACAAAAGTACTTCGAAAAAATTGTTAGACCCGAAAAAATTTTAACACAAAAAAACAACGAAAAATTTCGGATACCAAAAAAATCTTCGAAAAATTTTGGGACCCAAAAAAATTTTGACCTAAAATAATTTTGACCTCAAAATAACTTTGAAAAATTTTGGGCCCAAAAAAAGTTTGACCCAAAAAAACTTCAAAAAATTTTGGGACCCAAAAAAACTTTGAAAAATTTTGGGACCCAAAAAACCTTTGAAAAATTTTAAGACCAAAAAAACTTTGAAAAATTTTGCGACCCAAAAAATTTTGACACAAAAAACATCGAAAAATTTCCGATCCCAAAAAAATCTTCGAAAAATTTTAGGACCCAAAAAAATTTTGACCTAAAATAATTTTGACCTCAAAATAACTTTGAAAAATTTTGGGACTCAAAAAACTTTGAAAAATTTTAAGACCAAAAAAATGTTTCCTAAATTAAAGAAAATTTAATGTTTATGCAGCGGATGTGGCTTTTAGGAAACTTGTTATCCAGTTTGTGGTGCTGTATGACACTGCAAAAGTGTCTTTTAATGTACACCTGCTGACATAAATTGCGGTTACCTTTAGGAAATGGGGTCCTTTGTGGGCAACTTCCACCTTTTCTTCTGAGTTATTAAGTGGCACTCTTGTGAAGTACTTCACTGGAACTACACATGTGCCTGTCCAGATTGTAAAGACATTCTTAGGTGGAAAAGTCTATATAAAAGGGGAGAAAAGTGCATAAAGAATGCAAACAATGATATCAAAGATCTCCTCTCTCAGCCTCTCTCAGCGTTAAAAAAATTTGTCCCAAAAAAACTTGAAAAAATTTTGTACCCAAAAAAACATCGAAATATTTTGGGACCCAAAAAAGTTTGACCCAAAAAATTTTGTACCCAAAAAAACATCCAAATATTTTGGGACCCCAAAAAAGTTTGACCCAAAAAATTTTGACACAAAATTACTTCGAAAAAATTGTTAGACCCTAAAATAACTTTGACCTCAAAATATCTTCGAAAAATTTTGTACCCAAAAAACATCGAAATATCTTGGGACCAGAAAAAGTTTGACCCAAAAAATTTTGTACCCAAAAAAACATCCAAATATTTTGGGACCCCAAAAAAGTTTGACCCAAAAAATTTTGACACAAAAGTACTTCGAAAAAATTGTTAGACCCGAAAAAATTTTAACACAAAAAAACAACGAAAAATTTCGGATACCAAAAAAATCTTCGAAAAATTTTGGGACCCAAAAAAATTTTGACCTAAAATAATTTTGACCTCAAAATAACTTTGAAAAATTTTGGGCCCAAAAAAAGTTTGACCCAAAAAAACTTCAAAAAATTTTGGGACCCAAAAAAACTTTGAAAAATTTTGGGACCCAAAAAACCTTTGAAAAATTTTAAGACCAAAAAAATGTTGAGACACGAAAAATTTAGAAAAATTTTGGGACCTAAAAAAACTTTGAAAAATTTTGACCCAAAAAAACTTTAAAAAATTTTGACAAAAAATTACTTCGAAAAATTTTTAGACCCGAAAAAATTTTGACACAAAAAAACATCGTAAAATTTCCGATCCCAAAAAAATCTTCGAAAAATTTTGGGACCCAAAATATTTTGACCTCAAAATATGTTCGAAAAATTTTGGGCCCAAAAAAAGTTTGAAAAATTTTAAGACCAAAAAAATGTTGAGACCCGAAAAAATTTAGAAAAATTTTTAGGCCCAAACAATTTTGACACAAAAAAACTCAGAATAGACAACAGAGGTTTTTGCACTTAAACCAATAATACCCGAACACTGAACAATTCAATGGGCTGTATGGGTGTGATTTTTGCTATCACACAGGTGAAAAACCCTATCCTTTCAGAAGACCAGAACTTGTTCTCTGGCAAAATCTGAGGCATCTGAGACCACCAAATACTCCAGAACAGCCAGTCATGGGTGTAAAAGGCCAATCTGTATTGATGAGATTAAAAACGTTTTAGATGATTGATGGCTCTTTTCCAGAGAAAAAAACTTCGAAAAATTTGGACCCAAAAAAGTTTTGACACAAAAAAACATCGAAAAATTTCGTACCCGAAAAAACGTTGAAAAATTTTGCGACCTAAAAATTTTTGACATAAAATAACTTTGAAAAATTTTGGGCCCAAAAAAGTTTGACCCAAAAAAACTTCAAAAAAATTTGAAACCCAAAAACACTTTGAAAAATTTTAAGACCAAAAAAATGTTGAGACCCGAAAAAATTTAGAAAAAAATTGTATGGCTGTATGGGTGTGATTTTTGCTATCACACAGGTGAAGATCCCTGTCCTTTCAGAAGACCAGAACTTGTTCTCAGGCAAAATCTGAGGCATCTGAGACAAAACAGTATGACCACCAGCTACTCCAGAACAGCCAGTCATGGGTGTAAAAGGCCAATCTGTATTGATGAGATTAAAAACGTTTTAGATGATTGATGGCTTTTTTCCAGAGTACCAACATAGTGTTTGTCTTGATGTGACTTGACAGTCGGTGATTATATGGCTGGATTCACCAAATCACAGCAAAAAGTGGTATATAGACAGAAAAAAAATTGTTTTTGCTATTTACATGCTTCTTAAAGAAAATGTGAAACTATGTAATGTTTATGCAGCGGATATGGCTTTTAGGAAACTTGTTATCCAGTTTGAGGTGCTGTATGACACTGCAAAAGTGTCTTTTAATGTACATCTGCTGACACAAATTGCAGATAGCCTTAGGAAATGGGGTCCTTTGTGGGCAACTTCCACCTTTTCTTCTGAGTTATTAAGTGGCACTCTTGTAAAGTACCTCAGTGGAACTACACATGTGCCTGTCCAGATTGTAAAGACATTCTTAGGTGGAAAAGTCTATATAAAAGGGGAGAAAAGCGCATAAAGAATGCAAACAATGATATCAAAAATCTCCTCTCTCAGCCTCTCTCAGCTTTAAAAAATTTTGTCCCAAAAAAACTTGAAAGAATTTTGTACCCAAAAAATTTTGACCCAAAAAACCTCGAAATATTTTGGGACCCAAAAAAATCTTCGAAAAATTTTGGGACCCAAAAAAACGTTGCAAAATTTTGCGACCCAGAAAATTTTGACATGAAATTAGTTAGAAAAATTTTTAGACCCGAAAAAATTTTGACAAAAAAACATCGAAAAATTTTGGGACCCAAAAATATTTTGACCTAAAATAACTTTGACTTCAAAATATCTTCGAAAAATTTGGGACCCAACAAAACTTTGAAAAATTTTGGGCCCAAAAAAGTTTGACCCAAAAAAATTTAAAAAAATTTTGAGACCCAAAAACACTTTGAAAAATTTTAAGACCAAAAAAATGTTGAGACCCGAAAAAATGTAGAAAAAATTTGGGACACAAAAAACTTTGGAAAATTTTAGACCCGAAAAAATTTTGACACAAATTTCGGAACCCAAAAAAATCTTCGAAAAAAATTTTGACCTAAAATAATTTTGACCTCAAAATATCTTCGAAAAATTATTGGCTCAAAAAAAATTTGACCTAAAATAATTTTGACCTCAAAATATCTTCGAAAAATTTTGGGACCCAAAAAAACTTCGAAAAATTTTGGGACCCAAAAAAACTTTGAAAAATTTTGGGACCCAACAAAACTTTGAAAAATTTTGGGATCCAACAAAACTTTGAAAAATTTTGGGATCCAACAAAACTTTGAAAAATTTTTGGACCCAAAAAATTTTGACACAAAAATTCTCAGAATAGACAACATAGGTTTTTGCACTAATACCAATAATACCCGAACACTGAACAATTCAATGGGCTGTATGGGTGTGATTTTTGCTATCACACAGGTGAAGGACCCAATCCTTTCAGTAGACCAGAACTTGTTCTCAGGCAAAATCTGAGGCATCTGAGACAAACCAGTATGACCACCAGCTACTCCAGATCAGCCAGTTATGAGTGAAAAAGGCCAATCTGTATTGATTAGATTAAAACGTTTTGGATGATTGATGGCTTTTTTCCCAGAGTACCAACATAGTGTTTGTCTTGATGTGTCTTGACAGTCAGTGAATATATGGCTGGATTCACCAAATCACAGCAAAAATTTGTATATAGACAGAAAAACAAACACTGTTGGCCAAAAATTGCTCGCAGTCCAGCCTCCTGTAGAGTTCACCAGAACACCACAATCATTACATGATTGTAAATTTAGAGTGGAGGTAATTTCTTCTTTTCTTTTCATTGCAACTTCTAAATGGTTTTCTAATGAAGAAGTTCTGTAATCATTTCTTTCTTTTAGTTTTTGCTATGCACATGCTTCTTAAAGAAAATGTGAAACTATTAACATTACATACTCTCATATTTTCTTGAAGAAGCATGTGCATAGCAAAAACTATTCCAGTACTACAAAAAAGATTCCAGTACTTCTTAATTGGAACACCATTTAGAAGTGGCAATGAATAGAAAAGAAGAACTGACCTCTACTCTGAAGCTTTCCAGAATGTACAATCATGTAATAATCGTAGTGTTCTGGTAAACTCTACAAAAATGTCTATTTTTCTATCTATATATCACTTTTTGCTGTGATTTGGTGAATCCAGTCATATAATCACAGACTGTCGAGACAAACACTTTGTTGGTACTCTGGAAAAAAGCCATCAATCATCCAAAACGTTTTTAATTTCATCAATACAGATTGGCCTTTTACACTCATGACTGGCTGATCTGGAGTAGCTGGTGGTCATACTGTTTTGTCTCAGATGCCTCAGATTTTTCCTGAGAAGAAGTTCTGGTCTTCTGAAAGGATAGGGTCCTTCACCTGTGTGATAGAAAAAATCACACCCACACAGCCCATTGAATTGATCACTGTTCTGGTATTATTGGTATTAGTGCAAAAACCTTTGTTGTGTATTCTGAGTTTTTTTGTGTCAAAATTTTTTGGGTCTAAATATTTTTCTAAATATTTTCGGGTCTCAAAATTTTTTTGAGACCAAATTTTTTGAAGATTTTTTTGGGTCCCGAAATTTTTGGTTGATTTTTGGGTCAAAATTTTTTCGGGTCTCAAAGTTTTTTTGGTCAAAATGTTTTAATTGCTGTTCTGAAGCTGAGAGAAGAGATCTTTGATATCATTGTTTGCATTCTTTATGCACTTTTCTTCCCGTTTAGACACTTTGTTACTAGACCACCATTAAAGGCTTTCAGTGGCAAGGTTGTGCGTATCGCACTCTGTTTAGAAGCAGTGCCAAAGACCCTTACGCACTGAGATATTCAGATTTGGTAGTGATTCACAGTTTTTTGGATCCCGAAATTATGTTCACCCGTGTGTAAAATGTAGTAAAGTGTCTTTTCAGACGGTTTAAGCTGAGAAAATTCGTTTGCATATAGTTTTGAACTGAAAACATCTTTTTCGATCAGAAATTAGTTTTTACGAAGGAAAACACATTTTAGCTGTGTAAAATGCACTATTATCGTGTAATAAACTTTTCTTAGTTGTTTTGGTTCACCTGTGTGAGACGGTTTAAACTGAGAAAATTCGTTTGCATATAGTTTTGAACTGAAAACATCTTTTTCGATCAGAAATTAGTTTTTACGAAGGAAAACACATTTTAGCTGTGTAAAATGCACTACCATCGTGTAATAAACTTTTCTTAGTTTTTTTGGTTCACCTGTGTGTTGAATGTAGTAAAGTGTGTTTTCAGACGGTTTAAGCTGAGAAAAGCCGTTTGCGTATAGTTTTGAGCTCCTCTCTCACTCCTAACAGCGATAAACTGCTTCAAGTGTTGTTTTGAACTGAAAACATCTTTTTCGATCAGAAATTAGTTTTTACGAAGGAAAACACATTTTAGCTGTGTAAAATGCACTACCATCGTGTAATAAACTTTTCTTAGTTGTTTTGGTTCACCTGTGTGTTAAATGTAGTAAAGTGTGTTTTCAGACGGTTTAAACTGAGAAAATTCGTTTGCGTATAGTTTTGAACTGAAAACATCTTTTTCGATCAGAAATGAGTTTTTACGAAGGAAAACACATTTTAGCTGTGTAAAATGCACTACCATCGTGTAATAAACTTTTCTTAGTTGGTTTGGTTCACCTGTGTGGTAAATGTAGTAAAGTGTGTTTTCAGACGGTTTAAGCTGAGAAAAGCCGTTTGCGTATAGTTTTGAGCTCCTCTCTCACTCCTAACAGCGATAAACTGCTTCAAGTGTTGTTTTGAACTGAAAACATCTTTTTCGATCAGAAATTAGTTTTTACGAAGGAAAACACATTTTAGCTGTGTAAAATGCACTACCATCGTGTAATAAACTTTTCTTAGTTGTTTTGGTTCACCTGTGTGTTAAATGTAGTAAAGCGTGTTTTCAGACGGTTTAAACTGAGAAAATTCGTTTGCGTATAGTTTTGAACTGAAAACATCTTTTTCGATCAGAAATTAGTTTTTACGAAGGAAAACACATTTTAGCTGTGTAAAATGCACTACCATCGTGTAATAAATTTTTCTTAGTTGTTTTGGTTCACCTGTGTGTTAAATGTAGTAAAGTGTGTTTTCAGACGGTTTAAACTGAGAAAATTCGTTTGCGTATAGTTTTGAACTGAAAACATCTTTTTCGATCAGAAATTAGTTTTTACGAAGGAAAACACATTTTAGCTGTGTAAAATGCACTAACATCGTTTCTGAAGTGGTTAGGCTCACCCGTGTGTTAAATGTAGTAAAGTGTGTTTTCAGACGGTTTAAGCTGAGAAAAGCCGTTTGCGTATAGTTTTGAGCTCCTCTCTCACTCCTAACAGCGATAAACTGCTTCAAGTGTTGTTTTGAACTGAAAACATCTTTTTCGATCAAAAATTAGTTTTTACGAAGGAAAACACATTTTAGCTGTGTAAAATGCACTACCATCGTGTAATAAACTTTTCTTAGTTTTTTTGGTTCACCTGTGTGTTGAATGTAGTAAAGTGTGTTTTCAGACGGTTTAAGCTGAGAAAAGCCGTTTGCGTATAGTTTTGAGCTCCTCTCTCACTCCTAACAGCGATAAACTGCTTCAAGTGTTGTTTTGAACTGAAAACATCTTTTTCGATCAGAAATGAGTTTTTACGAAGGAAAACACATTTTAGCTGTGTAAAATGCACTACCATCGTGTAATAAACTTTTCTTAGTTGTTTTGGTTCACCTGTGTGTTAAATGTAGTAAAGTGTGTTTTCAGACGGTTTAAACTGAGAAAATTCGTTTGCGTATAGTTTTGAACTGAAAACATCTTTTTCGATCAGAAATTAGTTTTTACGAAGGAAAACTCATTTTAGCTGTGTAAAATGCACTACCATCGTGTAATAAACTTTTCTTAGTTGTTTTGGTTCACCTGTGTGTTAAATGTAGTAAAGTGTGTTTTCAGACGGTTTAAGCTGAGAAAAGCCGTTTGCGTATAGTTTTGAGCTCCTCTCTCACTCCTAACAGCGATAAACTGCTTCAAGTGTTATTTTGAACTGAAAACATCTTTTTCGATCAGAAGTTAGTTTTTACGAAGGAAAACACATTTTAGCTGTGTAAAATGCACTACCATCGTGTTATAAACTTTTCTTCGTTGTTTTGGTTCACCTGTGTGTTAAATGTAGTAAAGTGTGTTTTCAGACGGTTTAAGCTGAGAAAAGCCGTTTGCGTATAGTTTTGAGCTCCTCTCTCACTCCTAACAGCGATAAACTGCTTCAAGTGTTGTTTTGAACTGAAAACATCTTTTTCGATCAGAAATTAGTTTTTACGAAGGAAAACACATTTTAGCTGTGTAAAATGCACTACCATCGTGTAATAAACTTTTCTTAGTTGTTTTGGTTCACCTGTGTGTTAAATGTAGTAAAGTGTGTTTTCAGACGGTTTAAACTGAGAAAATTCGTTTGCGTATAGTTTTGAACTGAAAACATCTTTTTCGATCAGAAATTAGTTTTTACGAAGGAAAACACATTTTAGCCGTGTAAAATGCACTACCATCGTGTAATAAACTTTTCTTAGTTGTTTTGGTTCACCTGTGTGTTAAATGTAGTAAAGTGTGTTTTCAGACGGTTTAAGCTGAGAAAAGCCGTTTGCGTATAGTTTTGAGCTCCTCTCTCACTCCTAACAGCGATAAACTGCGAGTGTTGTTTTGAACTGAAAACATCTTTTTCGATCAGAAATTAGTTTTTACGAAGGAAAACACATTTTAGCTGTGTGAAATGCACTACCATCGTGTAATAAACTTTTCTTAGTTGTTTTGGTTCACCTGTGTGTTAAATGTAGTAAAGTGTGTTTTCAGACGGTTTAAACTGAGAAAATTCGTTTGCGTATAGTTTTGAACTGAAAACATCTTTTTCGATCAGAAATTAGTTTTTACGAAGGAAAACACATTTTAGCTGTGTAAAATGCACTACCATCGTGTAATAAACTTTTCTTAGTTGGTTTGGTTCACCTGTGTGGTAAATGTAGTAAAGTGTGTTTTCAGACGGTTTAAGCTGAGAAAAGCCGTTTGCGTATAGTTTTGAGCTCCTCTCTCACTCCTAACAGCGATAAACTGCTTCAAGTGTTGTTTTGAACTGAAAACATCTTTTTCGATCAGAAATTAGTTTTTACGAAGGAAAACACATTTTAGCTGTGTAAAATGCACTACCATCGTGTAATAAACTTTTCTTAGTTGTTTTGGTTCACCTGTGTGTTAAATGTAGTAAAGCGTGTTTTCAGACGGTTTAAACTGAGAAAATTCGTTTGCGTATAGTTTTGAACTGAAAACATCTTTTTCGATCAGAAATTAGTTTTTACGAAGGAAAACACATTTTAGCTGTGTAAAATGCACTACCATCGTGTAATAAATTTTTCTTAGTTGTTTTGGTTCACCTGTGTGTTAAATGTAGTAAAGTGTGTTTTCAGACGGTTTAAACTGAGAAAATTCGTTTGCGTATAGTTTTGAACTGAAAACATCTTTTTCGATCAGAAATTAGTTTTTACGAAGGAAAACACATTTTAGCTGTGTAAAATGCACTAACATCGTTTCTGAAGTGGTTAGGCTCACCCGTGTGTTAAATGTAGTAAAGTGTGTTTTCAGACGGTTTAAGCTGAGAAAAGCCGTTTGCGTATAGTTTTGAGCTCCTCTCTCACTCCTAACAGCGATAAACTGCTTCAAGTGTTGTTTTGAACTGAAAACATCTTTTTCGATCAAAAATTAGTTTTTACGAAGGAAAACACATTTTAGCTGTGTAAAATGCACTACCATCGTGTAATAAACTTTTCTTAGTTTTTTTGGTTCACCTGTGTGTTGAATGTAGTAAAGTGTGTTTTCAGACGGTTTAAGCTGAGAAAAGCCGTTTGCGTATAGTTTTGAGCTCCTCTCTCACTCCTAACAGCGATAAACTGCTTCAAGTGTTGTTTTGAACTGAAAACATCTTTTTCGATCAGAAACTAGTTTTTACGAAGGAAAACACATTTTAGCTGTGTAAAATGCACTACCATCGTGTAATAAACTTTTCTTAGTTGTTTTGGTTCACCTGTGTGTTAAATGTAGTAAAGTGTGTTTTCAGACGGTTTAAACTGAGAAAATTCGTTTGCGTATAGTTTTGAACTGAAAACATCTTTTTCGATCAGAAATTAGTTTTTACGAAGGAAAACACATTTTAGCTGTGTAAAATGCACTACCATCGTGTAATAAACTTTTCTTAGTTGTTTTGGTTCACCTGTGTGTTAAATGTAGTAAAGTGTGTTTTCAGACGGTTTAAGCTGAGAAAAGCCGTTTGCGTATAGTTTTGAGCTCCTCTCTCACTCCTAACAGCGATAAACTGCTTCAAGTGTTATTTTGAACTGAAAACATCTTTTTCGATCAGAAGTTAGTTTTTACGAAGGAAAACACATTTTAGCTGTGTAAAATGCACTACCATCGTGTTATAAACTTTTCTTCGTTGTTTTGGTTCACCTGTGTGTTAAATGTAGTAAAGTGTGTTTTCAGACGGTTTAAGCTGAGAAAAGCCGTTTGCGTATAGTTTTGAGCTCCTCTCTCACTCCTAACAGCGATAAACTGCTTCAAGTGTTGTTTTGAACTGAAAACATCTTTTTCGATCAGAAATTAGTTTTTACGAAGGAAAACACATTTTAGCTGTGTAAAATGCACTACCATCGTGTAATAAACTTTTCTTAGTTGTTTTGGTTCACCTGTGTGTTAAATGTAGTAAAGTGTGTTTTCAGACGGTTTAAACTGAGAAAATTCGTTTGCGTATAGTTTTGAACTGAAAACATCTTTTTCGATCAGAAATGAGTTTTTACGAAGGAAAACACATTTTAGCTGTGTAAAATGCACTACCATCGTGTAATAAACTTTTCTTAGTTGGTTTGGTTCACCTGTGTGGTAAATGTAGTAAAGTGTGTTTTCAGACGGTTTAAGCTGAGAAAAGCCGTTTGCGTATAGTTTTGAGCTCCTCTCTCACTCCTAACAGCGATAAACTGCTTCAAGTGTTGTTTTGAACTGAAAACATCTTTTTCGATCAGAAATTAGTTTTTACGAAGGAAAACACATTTTAGCTGTGTAAAATGCACTACCATCGTGTAATAAACTTTTCTTAGTTGTTTTGGTTCACCTGTGTGTTAAATGTAGTAAAGCGTGTTTTCAGACGGTTTAAACTGAGAAAATTCGTTTGCGTATAGTTTTGAACTGAAAACATCTTTTTCGATCAGAAATTAGTTTTTACGAAGGAAAACACATTTTAGCTGTGTAAAATGCACTACCATCGTGTAATAAATTTTTCTTAGTTGTTTTGGTTCACCTGTGTGTTAAATGTAGTAAAGTGTGTTTTCAGACGGTTTAAACTGAGAAAATTCGTTTGCGTATAGTTTTGAACTGAAAACATCTTTTTCGATCAGAAATTAGTTTTTACGAAGGAAAACACATTTTAGCTGTGTAAAATGCACTAACATCGTTTCTGAAGTGGTTAGGCTCACCCGTGTGTTAAATGTAGTAAAGTGTGTTTTCAGACGGTTTAAGCTGAGAAAAGCCGTTTGCGTATAGTTTTGAGCTCCTCTCTCACTCCTAACAGCGATAAACTGCTTCAAGTGTTGTTTTGAACTGAAAACATCTTTTTCGATCAAAAATTAGTTTTTACGAAGGAAAACACATTTTAGCTGTGTAAAATGCACTACCATCGTGTAATAAACTTTTCTTAGTTTTTTTGGTTCACCTGTGTGTTGAATGTAGTAAAGTGTGTTTTCAGACGGTTTAAGCTGAGAAAAGCCGTTTGCGTATAGTTTTGAGCTCCTCTCTCACTCCTAACAGCGATAAACTGCTTCAAGTGTTGTTTTGAACTGAAAACATCTTTTTCGATCAGAAATTAGTTTTTACGAAGGAAAACACATTTTAGCTGTGTAAAATGCACTACCATCGTGTAATAAACTTTTCTTAGTTGTTTTGGTTCACCTGTGTGTTAAATGTAGTAAAGTGTGTTTTCAGACGGTTTAAACTGAGAAAATTCGTTTGCGTATAGTTTTGAACTGAAAACATCTTTTTCGATCAGAAATTAGTTTTTACGAAGGAAAACACATTTTAGCTGTGTAAAATGCACTACCATCGTGTAATAAACTTTTCTTAGTTGTTTTGGTTCACCTGTGTGTTAAATGTAGTAAAGTGTGTTTTCAGACGGTTTAAGCTGAGAAAAGCCGTTTGCGTATAGTTTTGAGCTCCTCTCTCACTCCTAACAGCGATAAACTGCTTCAAGTGTTATTTTGAACTGAAAACATCTTTTTCGATCAGAAGTTAGTTTTTACGAAGGAAAACACATTTTAGCTGTGTAAAATGCACTACCATCGTGTTATAAACTTTTCTTCGTTGTTTTGGTTCACCTGTGTGTTAAATGTAGTAAAGTGTGTTTTCAGACGGTTTAAGCTGAGAAAAGCCGTTTGCGTATAGTTTTGAGCTCCTCTCTCACTCCTAACAGCGATAAACTGCTTCAAGTGTTGTTTTGAACTGAAAACATCTTTTTCGATCAGAAATTAGTTTTTACGAAGGAAAACACATTTTAGCTGTGTAAAATGCACTACCATCGTGTAATAAACTTTTCTTAGTTGTTTTGGTTCACCTGTGTGTTAAATGTAGTAAAGTGTGTTTTCAGACGGTTTAAACTGAGAAAATTCGTTTGCGTATAGTTTTGAACTGAAAACATCTTTTTCGATCAGAAATTAGTTTTTACGAAGGAAAACACATTTTAGCTGTGTAAAATGCACTACCATCGTGTAATAAACTTTTCTTAGTTGTTTTGGTTCACCTGTGTGTTAAATGTAGTAAAGTGTGTTTTCAGACGGTTTAAGCTGAGAAAAGCCGTTTGCGTATAGTTTTGAGCTCCTCTCTCACTCCTAACAGCGATAAACTGCTTCAAGTGTTATTTTGAACTGAAAACATCTTTTTCGATCAGAAGTTAGTTTTTACGAAGGAAAACACATTTTAGCTGTGTAAAATGCACTACCATCGTGTTATAAACTTTTCTTCGTTGTTTTGGTTCACCTGTGTGTTAAATGTAGTAAAGTGTGTTTTCAGACGGTTTAAGCTGAGAAAAGCCGTTTGCGTATAGTTTTGAGCTCCTCTCTCACTCCTAACAGCGATAAACTGCTTCAAGTGTTGTTTTGAACTGAAAACATCTTTTTCGATCAGAAATTAGTTTTTACGAAGGAAAACACATTTTAGCTGTGTAAAATGCACTACCATCGTGTAATAAACTTTTCTTAGTTGTTTTGGTTCACCTGTGTGTTAAATGTAGTAAAGTGTGTTTTCAGACGGTTTAAACTGAGAAAATTCGTTTGCGTATAGTTTTGAACTGAAAACATCTTTTTCGATCAGAAATTAGTTTTTACTAAGGAAAACACATTTTAGCTGTGTAAAATGCACTACCATCGTGTAATAAACTTTTCTTAGTTTTTTTGGTTCACCTGTGTGTTGAATGTAGTAAAGTGTGTTTTCAGACGGTTTAAGCTGAGAAAAGCCGTTTGCGTATAGTTTTGAGCTCCTCTCTCACTCCTAACAGCGATAAACTGCTTCAAGTGTTGTTTTGAACTGAAAACATCTTTTTCGATCAGAAGTTAGTTTTTACGAAGGAAAACACATTTTAGCCGTGTAAAATGCACTACCATCGTGTAATAAACTTTTCTTAGTTGTTTTGGTTCACCTGTGTGTTAAATGTAGTAAAGTGTGTTTTCAGACGGTTTAAGCTGAGAAAAGCCGTTTGCGTATAGTTTTGAGCTCCTCTCTCACTCCTAACAGCGATAAACTGCGAGTGTTGTTTTGAACTGAAAACATCTTTTTCGATCAGAAATTAGTTTTTACGAAGGAAAACACATTTTAGCTGTGTGAAATGCACTACCATCGTGTAATAAACTTTTCTTAGTTGTTTTGGTTCACCTGTGTGTTAAATGTAGTAAAGTGTGTTTTCAGACGGTTTAAACTGAGAAAATTCGTTTGCGTATAGTTTTGAACTGAAAACATCTTTTTCGATCAGAAATTAGTTTTTACGAAGGAAAACACATTTTAGCTGTGTAAAATGCACTACCATCGTGTAATAAACTTTTCTTAGTTGTTTTGGTTCACCTGTGTGTTAAATGTAGTAAAGTGTGTTTTCAGACGGTTTAAACTGAGAAAATTCGTTTGCGTATAGTTTTGAGCTCCTCTCTCACTCCTAACAGCGATAAACTGCTTCAAGTGTTGTTTTGAACTGAAAACATCTTTTTCGATCAGAAGTTAGTTTTTACGAAGGAAAACACATTTTAGCTGTGTAAAATGCACTACCATCGTGTTATAAACTTTTCTTCGTTGTTTTGGTTCACCTGTGTGTTAAATGTAGTAAAGTGTGTTTTCAGACGGTTTAAGCTGAGAAAAGCCGTTTGCGTATAGTTTTGAGCTCCTCTCTCACTCCTAACAGCGATAAACTGCTTCAAGTGTTGTTTTGAACTGAAAACATCTTTTTCGATCAGAAATTAGTTTTTACGAAGGAAAACACATTTTAGCTGTGTAAAATGCACTACCATCGTGTAATAAACTTTTCTTAGTTTTTTTGGTTCACCTGTGTGTTGAATGTAGTAAAGTGTGTTTTCAGATGGTTTAAGCTGAGAAAAGCCGTTTGCGTATAGTTTTAAGCTCCTCTCTTACTCCTAACAGCGATAAACTGCTTCAAGTGTTGTTTTGAACTGAAAACATCTTTTTCGATCAGAAATTAGTTTTTACGAAGGAAAACACATTTTAGCTGTGTAAAATGCACTACCATCGTGTAATAAACTTTTCTTAGTTGTTATGGTTCACCTGTGTGTTGAATGTAGTAAAGTGTGTTTTCAGACGGTATAGATTTGAGCTCCTCTCTCACTCCTAACAGCGATAAAATGCTTCAAGTGTTGTTTTGAACTGAAAACATCTTTATCGATCAGAAATGAGTTTTTACGAAGGAAAACACGTTTAAGCTGTGTAATATGCTCTAACATCGTGTAATAAACGTTTGTGAAGTGTTTTGGTTCAATCTTGTGTTGAACTTTACGTGTGTTTTCAGACGGTTTAAACTGAGTACAGTTTTGAGCTCCCATTTTACTTCTTACAGCGATAAACTGCTTCAAGTGTTAGGAACTGAAAGCATCTTTTTTTTCTTCTGAGTCATTAAATGGCACTTTTGTGAAGTACTTTAATGGAACTACACATGTGCCTGTCCAGATTGTAAAGACATTCTTAGGTGAGAAAAGTGCATAAAAAATGCAAACAATGATATCAAAGAGCTCTTCTCTCAGCTTTAGAACAGAAATTTAAATATTTTGAAGCAAAAAAACTTTGAAAAATTTTAGGCCCAAAAATATTTTGACCCAGAAAAACTTGGAAAATTTTGGGACCCAATAATATCTTAGAAAAATTTTGGGACACAAAAAACTTTTGACCTAAAAAAAATTTGATATCAAAAAATTTTCGAAAAATTTTGAGACCCGAAATAATTTTGACCCAAAAAAACTCAGAATAGACAATAGAGGCGTTTGCACTAATGCCAATAATTCCAGAACACTTATCAATTCAATGGGCTGTACAGGTGTGATTTTTGCTATCACATAGGTGAAGAACAGAATTTGTTCTCAGGCAAAATCTGAGGCATCTGAAACAAAACAGTATGTCCACCAGCTGCTCCAGAACAGCCAGTCATGGGTGTAAAAGGCCAATCTGTATTGGTGAGATTAAAAACGTTTTAGATAATTGATGGCTTTTTTCCAGAGTACCAACATAGTATTTGTCTTGATGTGACTAGACAGTCGGTGATTATATGGCTGGATTCACCAAATCACAGCAAAAAGTGGTATATAGACAGAAAAAAAAAATTGTGCACGTGCTTCTTAAAGAAAATATGAAACTATGTAATGTTAATGCAGCGGATATGGCTTTTAGGAAATTTGTTATCCAGTTTGAGGTGCTGTATGACACTGCAAAAGTGTCTTTTAATGTACACCTGCCGACACAAATTGCGGTTAGTCTTAGGAAATGGGGTCCTTTGTGGGCAACTTCCACCTTTTCTTCTGAGTTATTAAGTGGCACTCTCGTGAAGTACTTCAGTGGAACTACACATGTGCCTGTCCAGATTGTAAAGACATTCTTAGGTGAGAAAAGTGCATAAAGAATGCAAACAATGATATCAAAGATCTCCTCTCTCAGCTTCTCTCAGCTTTAAAAAATTTTGTCCCATAAAAACTTGAAAAAATGTTGTACCCAAAAAGACATCGAAATATTTTGGGACCCAAAAAAATGGTCGAAAAAATTTGGGACCCAAAAAAACTTTGAAAAATTTTGGGCCCGATAAAATTTTGACACAAAACAATTGCGAAAAATTTTGAGACCCGAAAAAATTTTGACACAAAAAAACCTAGAAAAACTTCGGAACCCAAAAAAACTTCGAAAAATTTCGGATCCCAAAAAAATCTTTGAAACATTTTGGGACCCAAAAAAATTTTGACCTAAAATAACTTTGACCTCAAAATATCTTCGAAAAAATTTGCGGCCCAAAATAACTTTGAAAAATTTTGGGCCCGAAAAAATTTTGACACAAAGCAATTTCGAAAAATTTTGAGACCCGAAAAAAATTTGACACAAAAAAACATCAAAAACTTTCGGAACCCAAAAAAACTTCGAAAAATTTCAGATCCCAAAAAAATCTTCGAAACATATTGGGACCCAAAAAAATTTTGACCTAAAATAACTTTGACCTCAAAATATCTTCGAAAAAATTTGGAGCCCAAAATAACTTTGAAAAATTTTTGGCCCAAAAAAAGTTTGACCCAAAAAATTTTGACAAAAAATTACTTCGAAAAATTTTTACACCCGAAAGAATTTTGACACAAAAATACATCGAAAAATTTCGGATCCCAAAAAAAATTTGAAAAATTTTGCAACCCAAAAAAACTTTGAAAAATTTTGCGACCCAAAAAATTTTGACACAAAAAACATCGAAAAATTTCCGATCCCAAAAAAATCTTCGAAAAATTTTAGGACCCAAAAAAATTTTGACCTAAAATAATTTTGACCTCAAAATAACTTTGAAAAATTTTGGGACTCAAAAAACTTTGAAAAATTTTAAGACCAAAAAAATGTTTCCTAAATTAAAGAAAATTTAATGTTTATGCAGCGGATGTGGCTTTTAGGAAACTTGTTATCCAGTTTGTGGTGCTGTATGACACTGCAAAAGTGTCTTTTAATGTACACCTGCTGACATAAATTGCGGTTACCTTTAGGAAATGGGGTCCTTTGTGGGCAACTTCCACCTTTTCTTCTGAGTTATTAAGTGGCACTCTTGTGAAGTACTTCACTGGAACTACACATGTGCCTGTCCAGATTGTAAAGACATTCTTAGGTGGAAAAGTCTATATAAAAGGGGAGAAAAGTGCATAAAGAATGCAAACAATGATATCAAAGATCTCCTCTCTCAGCCTCTCTCAGCGTTAAAAAAATTTGTCCCAAAAAAACTTGAAAAAATTTTGTACCCAAAAAAACATCGAAATATTTTGGGACCCAAAAAAGTTTGACCCAAAAAATTTTGTACCCAAAAAAACATCCAAATATTTTGGGACCCCAAAAAAGTTTGACCCAAAAAATTTTGACACAAAATTACTTCGAAAAAATTGTTAGACCCTAAAATAACTTTGACCTCAAAATATCTTCGAAAAATTTTGTACCCAAAAAACATCGAAATATCTTGGGACCAGAAAAAGTTTGACCCAAAAAATTTTGTACCCAAAAAAACATCCAAATATTTTGGGACCCCAAAAAAGTTTGACCCAAAAAATTTTGACACAAAAGTACTTCGAAAAAATTGTTAGACCCGAAAAAATTTTAACACAAAAAAACAACGAAAAATTTCGGATACCAAAAAAATCTTCGAAAAATTTTGGGACCCAAAAAAATTTTGACCTAAAATAATTTTGACCTCAAAATAACTTTGAAAAATTTTGGGCCCAAAAAAAGTTTGACCCAAAAAAACTTCAAAAAATTTTGGGACCCAAAAAAACTTTGAAAAATTTTGGGACCCAAAAAACCTTTGAAAAATTTTAAGACCAAAAAAATGTTGAGACACGAAAAATTTAGAAAAATTTTGGGACCTAAAAAAACTTTGAAAAATTTTGACCCAAAAAAACTTTAAAAAATTTTGACAAAAAATTACTTCGAAAAATTTTTAGACCCGAAAAAATTTTGACACAAAAAAACATCGTAAAATTTCCGATCCCAAAAAAATCTTCGAAAAATTTTGGGACCCAAAATATTTTGACCTCAAAATATGTTCGAAAAATTTTGGGCCCAAAAAAAGTTTGAAAAATTTTAAGACCAAAAAAATGTTGAGACCCGAAAAAATTTAGAAAAATTTTTAGGCCCAAACAATTTTGACACAAAAAAACTCAGAATAGACAACAGAGGTTTTTGCACTTAAACCAATAATACCCGAACACTGAACAATTCAATGGGCTGTATGGGTGTGATTTTTGCTATCACACAGGTGAAAAACCCTATCCTTTCAGAAGACCAGAACTTGTTCTCTGGCAAAATCTGAGGCATCTGAGACCACCAAATACTCCAGAACAGCCAGTCATGGGTGTAAAAGGCCAATCTGTATTGATGAGATTAAAAACGTTTTAGATGATTGATGGCTTTTTTCCAGAGAAAAAAACTTCGAAAAATTTGGACCCAAAAAAGTTTTGACACAAAAAAACATCGAAAAATTTCGTACCCGAAAAAACGTTGAAAAATTTTGCGACCTAAAAATTTTTGACATAAAATAACTTTGAAAAATTTTGGGCCCAAAAAAGTTTGACCCAAAAAAATTTAAAAAATTTTTGAGACCCAAAAACACTTTGAAAAATTTTAAGACCAAAAAAATGTTGAGACCCGAAAAAATGTAGAAAAAATTTGGGACACAAAAAACTTTGGAAAATTTTAGACCCGAAAAAATTTTGACACAAAAAAACTTCAAAAAATTTCGGAACCCAAAAAAATCTTCGAAAAAAAATTTGACCTAAAATAATTTTGACCTCAAAATATCTTCGAAAAATTATTGGCTCAAAAAAAAATTGACCTAAAATAATTTTGACCTCAAAATATCTTCGAAAAATTTTGGGACCCAAAAAAACTTCGAAAAATTTTGGGACCCAAAAAAACTTTGAAAAATTTTGGGACCCAACAAAACTTTGAAAAATTTTGGGATCCAACAAAACTTTGAAAAATTTTTGGACCCAAAAAATTTTGACACAAAAATTCTCAGAATAGACAACATAGGTTTTTGCACTAATACCAATAATACCCGAACACTGAACAATTCAATGGGCTGTATGGGTGTGATTTTTGCTATCACACAGGTGAAGGACCCAATCCTTTCAGTAGACCAGAACTTGTTCTCAGGCAAAATCTGAGGCATCTGAGACAAACCAGTATGACCACCAGCTACTCCAGATCAGCCAGTTATGAGTGAAAAAGGCCAATCTGTATTGATTAGATTAAAACGTTTTGGATGATTGATGGCTTTTTTTCCAGAGTACCAACATAGTGTTTGTCTTGATGTGTCTTGACAGTCAGTGAATATATGGCTGGATTCACCAAATCACAGCAAAAATTTGTATATAGACAGAAAAACAAACACTGTTGGCCAAAAATTGCTCGCAGTCCAGCCTCCTGTAGAGTTCACCAGAACACCACAATCATTACATGATTGTAAATTTAGAGTGGAGGTAATTTCTTCTTTTCTTTTCATTGCAACTTCTAAATGGTTTTCTAATGAAGAAGTTCTGTAATCATTTCTTTCTTTTAGTTTTTGCTATGCACATGCTTCTTAAAGAAAATGTGAAACTATTAACATTACATACTCTCATATTTTCTTGAAGAAGCATGTGCATAGCAAAAACTATTCCAGTACTACAAAAAAGATTCCAGTACTTCTTAATTGGAACACCATTTAGAAGTGGCAATGAATAGAAAAGAAGAACTGACCTCTACTCTGAAGCTTTCCAGAATGTACAATCATGTAATAATCGTAGTGTTCTGGTAAACTCTACAAAAATGTCTATTTTTCTATCTATTTATCACTTTTTGCTGTGATTTGGTGAATCCAGTCATATAATCACAGACTGTCGAGACAAACACTTTGTTGGTACTCTGGAAAAAAGCCATCAATCATCCAAAACGTTTTTAATTTCATCAATACAGATTGGCCTTTTACACTCATGACTGGCTGATCTGGAGTAGCTGGTGGTCATACTGTTTTGTCTCAGATGCCTCAGATTTTGCCTGAGAAGAAGTTCTGGTCTTCTGAAAGGATTTGGGTCCCAAAATTAAAAAAAAAAATTTTGGGTCAAAATTTTTTGGGTCTCAAAATTTTTCGAAGATTTTTTGAGGTCAAATTTTTTTGAGTCCCAAAATTTTCCGAAGATTTTTTAAGGTCAAAGTTTTTTTGGGTCGCAAAATTTTTCAAAGTTTTTTTTGGGTCCCAAAATTTTTAGGTCCCCAAATTTTCAAGTTTTTTTGGGTCAAAATGTTTTTGGGCCCAATATTTTTCAAAGTTTTTTTGGGTCAAAATTATTTTGGGTCCTAAATTTTTTCGAAATTTATTTGGGTAAAAAATTTTTTGGGCCAAAATTTTTTAAAAGTTTTTTTTGGGTCCCAAAATTTTTCGAAGTTTTTTTGGGTCGAAAATTTTTAGGGTCTCAAAATTTTTCTAAATTTTTTCGCGTCTCAAATATTTTTTGGGCTCAAAATTTTTTGAAGTTTATTTGGGTCAAAATTATTTTGGGTTCCAAATTTTTTCGAAGTTTTTTTGGGTCAAATTTTTTTAAAACAAAATTTTTTCAAAGTTTGTTTGGATCCCAAAATTTTTTGAAGTTTTTTTAGGTCCCAAAATTTTTCGAAGTGTTTTTGGGTCAAAATTGTTTTTTTTTTTTTGTTTTTTTGGGTCGCAAAATTTTTCTACGTTTTTTTGGGTCAAAATTTTTTGGGTCCCAAAAATATTCAACGTTTTTTTGGGTCCCAAAATTTTTCAAAGTTTTTTTGGGTCCCAAAATTTTTCAAAGTTTTTTTGGGTCCCAAAATTTTTCAAAGTTTTTTCGAAGTTTTTTTGGGTCAAAATTTTTTGAAGTTTATTTGGGTCAAAATTATTTTTGGTTCCAAATTTTTTCGAAGTTTTTTTGGGTCAAAATTTTTTGGGTCCCAAAATTTTTCAAAGTTTGTTTGGATCCCAAAATTGTTTTTTTTGTTGTTTTTTTGGGTCCCAAAATTTTTCAAAGATTTTATCGGGTCTCAAAATTTTTTGGTTTCATGGGTCAACATTTTTTGGGTCCCAAAATTTTTCAAAGTTTTTTTGGGTCCCAAAATTTTTCAAAGTTTATTTGGGTCCCAAAATTTTTCAAAGTTTTTTCAAAGTTTTTTTGGGTCAAAATTATTTTGGGTCCTAAATTTTTTCGAAATTTATTTGGGTCAAAATTGTTTTGGGCCAAAACTTTTTCAAAGTTTTTTTTGGGTCAAAATTTTTCTAAATTTTTTCGCGTCTCAAAATTTTTTTGGGCTCAATTTTTTTTTTAAGTTTATTTGGGTCAAAATTATTTTGGGTTCCAAATTTTTTCGAAGTTTTTTTGGGTCCCAAAATTTTTCAAAGTTTTTTTGGGTCGCAAAATTTTCCAAAGTTTTTTTGGGTCAAAATTGTTTTTTTTTTTTTTGTTTTTTTGGGTCACAAAATTTTTCAAAGTTTTTTTGTGTCCCAAAATTTTTCAAAGTTTTTTTGGGTCAAAATTTTTTCAAAGTTTTTTTGGGTCAAAATTATTTTTGGTCCTAAATTTTTTCTAAATTTATTTGGGTCAAAATGTTTTTGGGCCAAAATTTTTTCAAAGTTTTTTTTGGGTCCCAATATTTTTTGAAGTTTTTTTGGTTCAAAACTTGTTAGGGTCTCAAAATTTTTCTAAAATTTTTCGCTTCTCAAAAGTTTTTTTTGGCTCAAAATTTTTTGAAGTTTATTTGGGTCAAAATTATATTTGGTTCCAAATTTTTTCGAAGTTTTTTTTTTTAGTTTTTTTGGGTCAAAAATTTTTCGGATTTCAAAATTTTTCAAAGTTATTTTGTGTGAAAATGTTTTTGGGCCCAAAATTGTTCAAAGTTTTTTTGGGTCAAAATTTTTTCGAAGTTTTTTTTGGGTCAAAATTATTTTGGGTCCTAAATTTTTTCGAAATTTATTTGGGTCAAATTTTTTTTGGGCCAAAATTTTTTCAAAGTTTTTTTTGGGTCCCAAAATTTTTCGAAGTTTTTTTGGGTCAAAATTTTTTAGGGTCTCAAAATTTTTCTAAATTTTTTCGCGTCTCAAAATTTTTTGAAATTTATTTGGGTCAAAATTATTTTGGGTTCCAAATTTTTTCGAAGTTTTTTTGGGTCAAATTTTTTTAAAAACAAAAATTTTTCAAAGTTTGTTTGGATCCCAAAATTTTTCGAAATTTTTTTAGGTCCCAAAATTTTTCAAAGTGTTTTTGGGTCAAAATTTTTTCGGATCTCAAAATTTTTTAAAGTTTTTTTAGGTCAAAATTGTTTTTTTTGTTGTTTTTTTGGGTCCCAACATTTTTCGAAGATTTCTTTGGGCCCCGAAAATGTTCAATGTTTTTTTGGGTCAAAATTTATTCGGGTCTCAAAAATTTTCGAAGTTTTTTTGTGTTTGTGATTTTTCGGTCCCAAAATTTTTCAGTTTCTTGGGTCAACATTTTTTGGGTTCCAAAATGTTCAAGTTTTTTGGGGTCCCAAAATTTTTAAAAGATTTTTTGGGTCAAAATTTTTTAGGGTTTCAAAATTTTTCTAAATTTTTTTTGGGTGAAAATGTTTCAATTGCTGTTGTAAAGCTGAGAGAAGAGATCTTTGCATTGTTTATGCACTTTTCTCCCCTTTTAGATAGACTTTTCCACCTAAGAATGTCTTTACAATCTAAACAGCCACATGTGTAGTTCCACTGAAGTACTTCACAAGAGTGCCATTTAATGACTCAGAAGAAAATGTGGAAGTTGCCCACAAAGGACCCCATTTCCTAAGGCTAACTGCAATGTGTGTCAGCAGGTGTACATTAAAAGACACTTTTGCAGTGTCATACAGCACCTCAAACCGGATGACAAATTTCCTAAAAAACATTTTCGCTAAATTAACATTACATAGTTTCACATCTTCTTTAAGAAGCATGTGCATAGCAAAAACTGAAAGAAAGAGATGATTACAGAACTTCTTAATTAGAAAAACATTTAGAAGTCGCAATGAATAAAAAAGAAGAAATGACCTCCACTTTACATTTACGGTCATGTAATGATTGTGGTGTTCTGGTGAACTCTACAGGAGGCTGAACTGCGAACATTTTTTGCCCAACAATGTTTGTTTTTCTGTCTATATACCACTTTTTGCTGTGATTTGGTGAATCCAGCCATATAATCACCAACTGTCGAGTCACATCAAGACAAACACTATGTTGGTACTCTGGAAAAAAGCCATCAATCATCTAAAACGTTTTTAATCTCATCAATACAGATTGGCCTTTTACACCCATGACTGGCTGTTCTGGAGCAGCTGGTGGTCATACTGTTTTGTCTCAGATGTCTCAGATTTTTCCTGAGAACAAGTTCTGGTCTTCTGAAAGGATAGGGTCCTTCACCTGTGTGATAGAAAAAATCACACCCACACAGCCCATTGAATTGATCACTGTTCTGGTATTATTGGTATTAGTGCAAAAACCTTTGTTGTGTATTCTGAGTTTTTTTGTGTCAAAATTTTTTGGGTCTAAATATTTTTCTAAATATTTTCGGGTCTCAAAATTTTTTTGAGACCAAATTTTTTGAAGATTTTTTTGGGTCCCGAAATTTTTGGTTGATTTTTGGGTCAAAATTTTTTCGGGTCTCAAAGTTTTTTTGGTCAAAATGTTTTAATTGCTGTTCTGAAGCTGAGAGAAGAGATCTTTGATATCATTGTTTGCATTCTTTATGCACTTTTCTTCCCGTTTAGACACTTTGTTACTAGACCACCATTAAAGGCTTTCAGTGGCAAGGTTGTGCGTATCGCACTCTGTTTAGAAGCAGTGCCAAAGACCCTTACGCACTGAGATATTCAGATTTGGTAGTGATTCACAGTTTTTTGGATCCCGAAATTATGTTCACCCGTGTGTAAAATGTAGTAAAGTGTCTTTTCAGACGGTTTAAGCTGAGAAAATTCGTTTGCATATAGTTTTGAACTGAAAACATCTTTTTTGATCAGAAATTAGTTTTTACGAAGGAAAACACATTTTAGCTGTGTAAAATGCACTACCATCGTGTAATAAACTTTTCTTAGTTTTTTTGGTTCACCTGTGTGTTGAATGTAGTAAAGTGTGTTTTCAGACGGTTTAAGCTGAGAAAAGCCGTTTGCGTATAGTTTTGAGCTCCTCTCTCACTCCTAACAGCGATAAACTGCTTCAAGTGTTGTTTTGAACTGAAAACATCTTTTTCGATCAGAAATTAGTTTTTACGAAGGAAAACACATTTTAGCTGTGTAAAATGCACTACCATCGTGTAATAAACTTTTCTTAGTTGTTTTGGTTCACCTGTGTGTTAAATGTAGTAAAGTGTGTTTTCAGACGGTTTAAACTGAGAAAATTCGTTTGCGTATAGTTTTGAACTGAAAACATCTTTTTCGATCAGAAATTAGTTTTTACGAAGGAAAACACATTTTAGCTGTGTAAAATGCACTACCATCGTGTAATAAACTTTTCTTAGTTGTTTTGGTTCACCTGTGTGTTAAATGTAGTAAAGTGTGTTTTCAGACGGTTTAAACTGAGAAAATTCGTTTGCGTATAGTTTTGAACTGAAAACATCTTTTTCGATCAGAAATTAGTTTTTACGAAGGAAAACACATTTTAGCTGTGTAAAATGCACTACCATTGTGTAATAAACTTTTCTTAGTTTTTTTGGTTCACCTGTGTGTTGAATGTAGTAAAGTGTGTTTTCAGACGGTTTAAGCTGAGAAAAGCCGTTTGCGTATAGTTTTGAGCTCCTCTCTCACTCCTAACAGCGAAAAACTGCTTCAAGTGTTGTTTTGAACTGAAAACATCTTTTTCGATCAGAAATGAGTTTTTACGAAGAAAAACACATTTTAGCTGTGTAAAATGCACTACCATCGTGTAATAAACTTTTCTTAGTTTTTTTGGTTCACCTGTGTGTTGAATGTAGTAAAGTGTGTTTTCAGACGGTTTAAACTGAGAAAATTCGTTTTGCGTGTAGTTTTGAACTGAAAACATCTTTTTCGATCAGAAATTAGTTTTTACGAAGGAAAACACATTTTAGCTGTGTAAAATGCACTATTATCGTGTAATAAACTTTTCTTAGTTGTTTTGGTTCACCTGTGTGAGACGGTTTAAACTGAGAAAATTCGTTTGCATATAGTTTTGAACTGAAAACATCTTTTTCGATCAGAAATTAGTTTTTACGAAGGAAAACACATTTTAGCTGTGTAAAATGCACTACCATCGTGTAATAAACTTTTCTTAGTTTTTTTGGTTCACCTGTGTGTTGAATGTAGTAAAGTGTGTTTTCAGACGGTTTAAGCTGAGAAAAGCCGTTTGCGTATAGTTTTGAGCTCCTCTCTCACTCCTAACAGCGATAAACTGCTTCAAGTGTTGTTTTGAACTGAAAACATCTTTTTCGATCAGAAATTAGTTTTTACGAAGGAAAACACATTTTAGCTGTGTAAAATGCACTACCATCGTGTAATAAACTTTTCTTAGTTGTTTTGGTTCACCTGTGTGTTAAATGTAGTAAAGTGTGTTTTCAGACGGTTTAAACTGAGAAAATTCGTTTGCGTATAGTTTTGAACTGAAAACATCTTTTTCGATCAGAAATGAGTTTTTACGAAGGAAAACACATTTTAGCTGTGTAAAATGCACTACCATCGTGTAATAAACTTTTCTTAGTTGGTTTGGTTCACCTGTGTGGTAAATGTAGTAAAGTGTGTTTTCAGACGGTTTAAACTGAGAAAATTCGTTTGCGTATAGTTTTGAACTGAAAACATCTTTTTCGATCAGAAATTAGTTTTTACGAAGGAAAACACATTTTAGCTGTGTAAAATGCACTAACATCGTTTCTGAAGTGGTTAGGCTCACCCGTGTGTTAAATGTAGTAAAGTGTGTTTTCAGACGGTTTAAGCTGAGAAAAGCCGTTTGCGTATAGTTTTGAGCTCCTCTCTCACTCCTAACAGCGATAAACTGCTTCAAGTGTTGTTTTGAACTGAAAACATCTTTTTCGATCAAAAATTAGTTTTTACGAAGGAAAACACATTTTAGCTGTGTAAAATGCACTACCATCGTGTAATAAACTTTTCTTAGTTGTTTTGGTTCACCTGTGTGTTAAATGTAGTAAAGTGTGTTTTCAGACGGTTTAAGCTGAGAAAAGCCGTTTGCGTATAGTTTTGAGCTCCTCTCTCACTCCTAACAGCGATAAACTGCTTCAAGTGTTATTTTGAACTGAAAACATCTTTTTCGATCAGAAGTTAGTTTTTACGAAGGAAAACACATTTTAGCTGTGTAAAATGCACTACCATCGTGTTATAAACTTTTCTTCGTTGTTTTGGTTCACCTGTGTGTTAAATGTAGTAAAGTGTGTTTTCAGACGGTTTAAGCTGAGAAAAGCCGTTTGCGTATAGTTTTGAGCTCCTCTCTCACTCCTAACAGCGATAAACTGCTTCAAGTGTTGTTTTGAACTGAAAACATCTTTTTCGATCAGAAATTAGTTTTTACGAAGGAAAACACATTTTAGCTGTGTAAAATGCACTACCATCGTGTAATAAACTTTTCTTAGTTGTTTTGGTTCACCTGTGTGTTAAATGTAGTAAAGTGTGTTTTCAGACGGTTTAAACTGAGAAAATTCGTTTGCGTATAGTTTTGAACTGAAAACATCTTTTTCGATCAGAAATTAGTTTTTACTAAGGAAAACACATTTTAGCTGTGTAAAATGCACTACCATCGTGTAATAAACTTTTCTTAGTTTTTTTGGTTCACCTGTGTGTTGAATGTAGTAAAGTGTGTTTTCAGACGGTTTAAGCTGAGAAAAGCCGTTTGCGTATAGTTTTGAGCTCCTCTCTCACTCCTAACAGCGATAAACTGCTTCAAGTGTTGTTTTGAACTGAAAACATCTTTTTCGATCAGAAGTTAGTTTTTACGAAGGAAAACACATTTTAGCCGTGTAAAATGCACTACCATCGTGTAATAAACTTTTCTTAGTTGTTTTGGTTCACCTGTGTGTTAAATGTAGTAAAGTGTGTTTTCAGACGGTTTAAGCTGAGAAAAGCCGTTTGCGTATAGTTTTGAGCTCCTCTCTCACTCCTAACAGCGATAAACTGCGAGTGTTGTTTTGAACTGAAAACATCTTTTTCGATCAGAAATTAGTTTTTACGAAGGAAAACACATTTTAGCTGTGTGAAATGCACTACCATCGTGTAATAAACTTTTCTTAGTTGTTTTGGTTCACCTGTGTGTTAAATGTAGTAAAGTGTGTTTTCAGACGGTTTAAACTGAGAAAATTCGTTTGCGTATAGTTTTGAACTGAAAACATCTTTTTCGATCAGAAATTAGTTTTTACGAAGGAAAACACATTTTAGCTGTGTAAAATGCACTACCATCGTGTAATAAACTTTTCTTAGTTGTTTTGGTTCACCTGTGTGTTAAATGTAGTAAAGTGTGTTTTCAGACGGTTTAAACTGAGAAAATTCGTTTGCGTATAGTTTTGAGCTCCTCTCTCACTCCTAACAGCGATAAACTGCTTCAAGTGTTGTTTTGAACTGAAAACATCTTTTTCGATCAGAAGTTAGTTTTTACGAAGGAAAACACATTTTAGCTGTGTAAAATGCACTACCATCGTGTTATAAACTTTTCTTCGTTGTTTTGGTTCACCTGTGTGTTAAATGTAGTAAAGTGTGTTTTCAGACGGTTTAAGCTGAGAAAAGCCGTTTGCGTATAGTTTTGAGCTCCTCTCTCACTCCTAACAGCGATAAACTGCTTCAAGTGTTGTTTTGAACTGAAAACATCTTTTTCGATCAGAAATTAGTTTTTACGAAGGAAAACACATTTTAGCTGTGTAAAATGCACTACCATCGTGTAATAAACTTTTCTTAGTTTTTTTGGTTCACCTGTGTGTTGAATGTAGTAAAGTGTGTTTTCAGATGGTTTAAGCTGAGAAAAGCCGTTTGCGTATAGTTTTAAGCTCCTCTCTTACTCCTAACAGCGATAAACTGCTTCAAGTGTTGTTTTGAACTGAAAACATCTTTTTCGATCAGAAATTAGTTTTTACGAAGGAAAACACATTTTAGCTGTGTAAAATGCACTACCATCGTGTAATAAACTTTTCTTAGTTGTTATGGTTCACCTGTGTGTTGAATGTAGTAAAGTGTGTTTTCAGACGGTATAGATTTGAGCTCCTCTCTCACTCCTAACAGCGATAAAATGCTTCAAGTGTTGTTTTGAACTGAAAACATCTTTATCGATCAGAAATGAGTTTTTACGAAGGAAAACACGTTTAAGCTGTGTAATATGCTCTAACATCGTGTAATAAACGTTTGTGAAGTGTTTTGGTTCAATCTTGTGTTGAACTTTACGTGTGTTTTCAGACGGTTTAAACTGAGTACAGTTTTGAGCTCCCATTTTACTTCTTACAGCGATAAACTGCTTCAAGTGTTAGGAACTGAAAGCATCTTTTTTTTCTTCTGAGTCATTAAATGGCACTTTTGTGAAGTACTTTAATGGAACTACACATGTGCCTGTCCAGATTGTAAAGACATTCTTAGGTGAGAAAAGTGCATAAAAAATGCAAACAATGATATCAAAGAGCTCTTCTCTCAGCTTTAGAACAGAAATTTAAATATTTTGAAGCAAAAAAACTTTGAAAAATTTTAGGCCCAAAAATATTTTGACCCAGAAAAACTTGGAAAATTTTGGGACCCAATAATATCTTAGAAAAATTTTGGGACACAAAAAACTTTTGACCTAAAAAAAATTTGATATCAAAAACTTTTCGAAAAATTTTGAGACCCGAAATAATTTTGACCCAAAAAAACTCAGAATAGACAATAGAGGCGTTTGCACTAATGCCAATAATTCCAGAACACTTATCAATTCAATGGGCTGTACAGGTGTGATTTTTGCTATCACATAGGTGAAGAACAGAATTTGTTCTCAGGCAAAATCTGAGGCATCTGAAACAAAACAGTATGTCCACCAGCTGCTCCAGAACAGCCAGTCATGGGTGTAAAAGGCCAATCTGTATTGGTGAGATTAAAAACGTTTTAGATAATTGATGGCTTTTTTCCAGAGTACCAACATAGTATTTGTCTTGATGTGACTAGACAGTCGGTGATTATATGGCTGGATTCACCAAATCACAGCAAAAAGTGGTATATAGACAGAAAAAAAAAATTGTGCACGTGCTTCTTAAAGAAAATATGAAACTATGTAATGTTAATGCAGCGGATATGGCTTTTAGGAAATTTGTTATCCAGTTTGAGGTGCTGTATGACACTGCAAAAGTGTCTTTTAATGTACACCTGCCGACACAAATTGCGGTTAGTCTTAGGAAATGGGGTCCTTTGTGGGCAACTTCCACCTTTTCTTCTGAGTTATTAAGTGGCACTCTCGTGAAGTACTTCAGTGGAACTACACATGTGCCTGTCCAGATTGTAAAGACATTCTTAGGTGAGAAAAGTGCATAAAGAATGCAAACAATGATATCAAAGATCTCCTCTCTCAGCTTCTCTCAGCTTTAAAAAATTTTGTCCCATAAAAACTTGAAAAAATGTTGTACCCAAAAAGACATCGAAATATTTTGGGACCCAAAAAAATGGTCGAAAAAATTTGGGACCCAAAAAAACTTTGAAAAATTTTGGGCCCGATAAAATTTTGACACAAAACAATTGCGAAAAATTTTGAGACCCGAAAAAATTTTGACACAAAAAAACCTAGAAAAACTTCGGAACCCAAAAAAACTTCGAAAAATTTCGGATCCCAAAAAAATCTTTGAAACATTTTGGGACCCAAAAAAATTTTGACCTAAAATAACTTTGACCTCAAAATATCTTCGAAAAAATTTGCGGCCCAAAATAACTTTGAAAAATTTTGGGCCCGAAAAAATTTTGACACAAAGCAATTTCGAAAAATTTTGAGACCCGAAAAAAATTTGACACAAAAAAACATCAAAAACTTTCGGAACCCAAAAAAACTTCGAAAAATTTCAGATCCCAAAAAAATCTTCGAAACATATTGGGACCCAAAAAAATTTTGACCTAAAATAACTTTGACCTCAAAATATCTTCGAAAAAATTTGGAGCCCAAAATAACTTTGAAAAATTTTTGGCCCAAAAAAAGTTTGACCCAAAAAATTTTGACAAAAAATTACTTCGAAAAATTTTTACACCCGAAAGAATTTTGACACAAAAATACATCGAAAAATTTCGGATCCCAAAAAAAATTTGAAAAATTTTGCAACCCAAAAAAACTTTGAAAAATTTTGCGACCCAAAAAATTTTGACACAAAAAACATCGAAAAATTTCCGATCCCAAAAAAATCTTCGAAAAATTTTAGGACCCAAAAAAATTTTGACCTAAAATAATTTTGACCTCAAAATAACTTTGAAAAATTTTGGGACTCAAAAAACTTTGAAAAATTTTAAGACCAAAAAAATGTTTCCTAAATTAAAGAAAATTTAATGTTTATGCAGCGGATGTGGCTTTTAGGAAACTTGTTATCCAGTTTGTGGTGCTGTATGACACTGCAAAAGTGTCTTTTAATGTACACCTGCTGACATAAATTGCGGTTACCTTTAGGAAATGGGGTCCTTTGTGGGCAACTTCCACCTTTTCTTCTGAGTTATTAAGTGGCACTCTTGTGAAGTACTTCACTGGAACTACACATGTGCCTGTCCAGATTGTAAAGACATTCTTAGGTGGAAAAGTCTATATAAAAGGGGAGAAAAGTGCATAAAGAATGCAAACAATGATATCAAAGATCTCCTCTCTCAGCCTCTCTCAGCGTTAAAAAAATTTGTCCCAAAAAAACTTGAAAAAATTTTGTACCCAAAAAAACATCGAAATATTTTGGGACCCAAAAAAGTTTGACCCAAAAAATTTTGTACCCAAAAAAACATCCAAATATTTTGGGACCCCAAAAAAGTTTGACCCAAAAAATTTTGACACAAAATTACTTCGAAAAAATTGTTAGACCCTAAAATAACTTTGACCTCAAAATATCTTCGAAAAATTTTGTACCCAAAAAACATCGAAATATCTTGGGACCAGAAAAAGTTTGACCCAAAAAATTTTGTACCCAAAAAAACATCCAAATATTTTGGGACCCCAAAAAAGTTTGACCCAAAAAATTTTGACACAAAAGTACTTCGAAAAAATTGTTAGACCCGAAAAAATTTTAACACAAAAAAACAACGAAAAATTTCGGATACCAAAAAAATCTTCGAAAAATTTTGGGACCCAAAAAAATTTTGACCTAAAATAATTTTGACCTCAAAATAACTTTGAAAAATTTTGGGCCCAAAAAAAGTTTGACCCAAAAAAACTTCAAAAAATTTTGGGACCCAAAAAAACTTTGAAAAATTTTGGGACCCAAAAAACCTTTGAAAAATTTTAAGACCAAAAAAATGTTGAGACACGAAAAATTTAGAAAAATTTTGGGACCTAAAAAAACTTTGAAAAATTTTGACCCAAAAAAACTTTAAAAAATTTTGACAAAAAATTACTTCGAAAAATTTTTAGACCCGAAAAAATTTTGACACAAAAAAACATCGTAAAATTTCCGATCCCAAAAAAATCTTCGAAAAATTTTGGGACCCAAAATATTTTGACCTCAAAATATGTTCGAAAAATTTTGGGCCCAAAAAAAGTTTGAAAAATTTTAAGACCAAAAAAATGTTGAGACCCGAAAAAATTTAGAAAAATTTTTAGGCCCAAACAATTTTGACACAAAAAAACTCAGAATAGACAACAGAGGTTTTTGCACTTAAACCAATAATACCCGAACACTGAACAATTCAATGGGCTGTATGGGTGTGATTTTTGCTATCACACAGGTGAAAAACCCTATCCTTTCAGAAGACCAGAACTTGTTCTCTGGCAAAATCTGAGGCATCTGAGACCACCAAATACTCCAGAACAGCCAGTCATGGGTGTAAAAGGCCAATCTGTATTGATGAGATTAAAAACGTTTTAGATGATTGATGGCTTTTTTCCAGAGAAAAAAACTTCGAAAAATTTGGACCCAAAAAAGTTTTGACACAAAAAAACATCGAAAAATTTCGTACCCGAAAAAACGTTGAAAAATTTTGCGACCTAAAAATTTTTGACATAAAATAACTTTGAAAAATTTTGGGCCCAAAAAAGTTTGACCCAAAAAAATTTAAAAAATTTTTGAGACCCAAAAACACTTTGAAAAATTTTAAGACCAAAAAAATGTTGAGACCCGAAAAAATGTAGAAAAAATTTGGGACACAAAAAACTTTGGAAAATTTTAGACCCGAAAAAATTTTGACACAAAAAAACTTCAAAAAATTTCGGAACCCAAAAAAATCTTCGAAAAAAAATTTGACCTAAAATAATTTTGACCTCAAAATATCTTCGAAAAATTATTGGCTCAAAAAAAAATTGACCTAAAATAATTTTGACCTCAAAATATCTTCGAAAAATTTTGGGACCCAAAAAAACTTCGAAAAATTTTGGGACCCAAAAAAACTTTGAAAAATTTTGGGACCCAACAAAACTTTGAAAAATTTTGGGATCCAACAAAACTTTGAAAAATTTTTGGACCCAAAAAATTTTGACACAAAAATTCTCAGAATAGACAACATAGGTTTTTGCACTAATACCAATAATACCCGAACACTGAACAATTCAATGGGCTGTATGGGTGTGATTTTTGCTATCACACAGGTGAAGGACCCAATCCTTTCAGTAGACCAGAACTTGTTCTCAGGCAAAATCTGAGGCATCTGAGACAAACCAGTATGACCACCAGCTACTCCAGATCAGCCAGTTATGAGTGAAAAAGGCCAATCTGTATTGATTAGATTAAAACGTTCTGGATGATTGATGGCTTTTTTTCCAGAGTACCAACATAGTGTTTGTCTTGATGTGTCTTGACAGTCAGTGAATATATGGCTGGATTCACCAAATCACAGCAAAAATTTGTATATAGACAGAAAAACAAACACTGTTGGCCAAAAATTGCTCGCAGTCCAGCCTCCTGTAGAGTTCACCAGAACACCACAATCATTACATGATTGTAAATTTAGAGTGGAGGTAATTTCTTCTTTTCTTTTCATTGCAACTTCTAAATGGTTTTCTAATGAAGAAGTTCTGTAATCATTTCTTTCTTTTAGTTTTTGCTATGCACATGCTTCTTAAAGAAAATGTGAAACTATTAACATTACATACTCTCATATTTTCTTGAAGAAGCATGTGCATAGCAAAAACTATTCCAGTACTACAAAAAAGATTCCAGTACTTCTTAATTGGAACACCATTTAGAAGTGGCAATGAATAGAAAAGAAGAACTGACCTCTACTCTGAAGCTTTCCAGAATGTACAATCATGTAATAATCGTAGTGTTCTGGTAAACTCTACAAAAATGTCTATTTTTCTATCTATATATCACTTTTTGCTGTGATTTGGTGAATCCAGTCATATAATCACAGACTGTCGAGACAAACACTTTGTTGGTACTCTGGAAAAAAGCCATCAATCATCCAAAACGTTTTTAATTTCATCAATACAGATTGGCCTTTTACACTCATGACTGGCTGATCTGGAGTAGCTGGTGGTCATACTGTTTTGTCTCAGATGCCTCAGATTTTGCCTGAGAAGAAGTTCTGGTCTTCTGAAAGGATTTGGGTCCCAAAATTAAAAAAAAAAATTTTGGGTCAAAATTTTTTGGGTCTCAAAATTTTTCGAAGATTTTTTGAGGTCAAATTTTTTTGAGTCCCAAAATTTTCCGAAGATTTTTTAAGGTCAAAGTTTTTTTGGGTCGCAAAATTTTTCAAAGTTTTTTTTGGGTCCCAAAATTTTTAGGTCCCAAAATTTTCAAGTTTTTTTGGGTCAAAATGTTTTTGGGCCCAATATTTTTCAAAGTTTTTTTGGGTCAAAATTATTTTGGGTCCTAAATTTTTTCGAAATTTATTTGGGTAAAAAATTTTTTGGGCCAAAATTTTTTAAAAGTTTTTTTTGGGTCCCAAAATTTTTCGAAGTTTTTTTGGGTCGAAAATTTTTAGGGTCTCAAAATTTTTCTAAATTTTTTCGCGTCTCAAATATTTTTTGGGCTCAAAATTTTTTGAAGTTTATTTGGGTCAAAATTATTTTGGGTTCCAAATTTTTTCGAAGTTTTTTTGGGTCAAATTTTTTTAAAACAAAATTTTTTCAAAGTTTGTTTGGATCCCAAAATTTTTTGAAGTTTTTTTAGGTCCCAAAATTTTTCGAAGTGTTTTTGGGTCAAAATTGTTTTTTTTTTTTTGTTTTTTTGGGTCGCAAAATTTTTCTACGTTTTTTTGGGTCAAAATTTTTTGGGTCCCAAAAATATTCAACGTTTTTTTGGGTCCCAAAATTTTTCAAAGTTTTTTTGGGTCCCAAAATTTTTCAAAGTTTTTTTGGGTCCCAAAATTTTTCAAAGTTTTTTCGAAGTTTTTTTGGGTCAAAATTTTTTGAAGTTTATTTGGGTCAAAATTATTTTTGGTTCCAAATTTTTTCGAAGTTTTTTTGGGTCAAAATTTTTTGGGTCCCAAAATTTTTCAAAGTTTGTTTGGATCCCAAAATTGTTTTTTTTGTTGTTTTTTTGGGTCCCAAAATTTTTCAAAGATTTTATCGGGTCTCAAAATTTTTTGGTTTCATGGGTCAACATTTTTTGGGTCCCAAAATTTTTCAAAGTTTTTTTGGGTCCCAAAATTTTTCAAAGTTTATTTGGGTCCCAAAATTTTTCAAAGTTTTTTCAAAGTTTTTTTGGGTCAAAATTATTTTGGGTCCTAAATTTTTTCGAAATTTATTTGGGTCAAAATTGTTTTGGGCCAAAACTTTTTCAAAGTTTTTTTTGGGTCAAAATTTTTCTAAATTTTTTCGCGTCTCAAAATTTTTTTGGGCTCAATTTTTTTTTTAAGTTTATTTGGGTCAAAATTATTTTGGGTTCCAAATTTTTTCGAAGTTTTTTTGGGTCCCAAAATTTTTCAAAGTTTTTTTGGGTCGCAAAATTTTCCAAAGTTTTTTTGGGTCAAAATTGTTTTTTTTTTTTTGTTTTTTTGGGTCACAAAATTTTTCAAAGTTTTTTTGTGTCCCAAAATTTTTCAAAGTTTTTTTGGGTCAAAATTTTTTCAAAGTTTTTTTGGGTCAAAATTATTTTTGGTCCTAAATTTTTTCTAAATTTATTTGGGTCAAAATGTTTTTGGGCCAAAATTTTTTCAAAGTTTTTTTTGGGTCCCAATATTTTTTGAAGTTTTTTTGGTTCAAAACTTGTTAGGGTCTCAAAATTTTTCTAAAATTTTTCGCTTCTCAAAAGTTTTTTTTGGCTCAAAATTTTTTGAAGTTTATTTGGGTCAAAATTATATTTGGTTCCAAATTTTTTCGAAGTTTTTTTTTTTAGTTTTTTTGGGTCAAAAATTTTTCGGATTTCAAAATTTTTCAAAGTTATTTTGTGTGAAAATGTTTTTGGGCCCAAAATTGTTCAAAGTTTTTTTGGGTCAAAATTTTTTCGAAGTTTTTTTTGGGTCAAAATTATTTTGGGTCCTAAATTTTTTCGAAATTTATTTGGGTCAAATTTTTTTTGGGCCAAAATTTTTTCAAAGTTTTTTTTGGGTCCCAAAATTTTTCGAAGTTTTTTTGGGTCAAAATTTTTTAGGGTCTCAAAATTTTTCTAAATTTTTTCGCGTCTCAAAATTTTTTGAAATTTATTTGGGTCAAAATTATTTTGGGTTCCAAATTTTTTCGAAGTTTTTTTGGGTCAAATTTTTTTAAAAACAAAAATTTTTCAAAGTTTGTTTGGATCCCAAAATTTTTCGAAATTTTTTTAGGTCCCAAAATTTTTCAAAGTGTTTTTGGGTCAAAATTTTTTCGGATCTCAAAATTTTTTAAAGTTTTTTTAGGTCAAAATTGTTTTTTTTGTTGTTTTTTTGGGTCCCAACATTTTTCGAAGATTTCTTTGGGCCCCGAAAATGTTCAATGTTTTTTTGGGTCAAAATTTATTCGGGTCTCAAAAATTTTCGAAGTTTTTTTGTGTTTGTGATTTTTCGGTCCCAAAATTTTTCAGTTTCTTGGGTCAACATTTTTTGGGTTCCAAAATGTTCAAGTTTTTTGGGGTCCCAAAATTTTTAAAAGATTTTTTGGGTCAAAATTTTTTAGGGTTTCAAAATTTTTCTAAATTTTTTTTGGGTGAAAATGTTTCAATTGCTGTTGTAAAGCTGAGAGAAGAGATCTTTGCATTGTTTATGCACTTTTCTCCCCTTTTAGATAGACTTTTCCACCTAAGAATGTCTTTACAATCTAAACAGCCACATGTGTAGTTCCACTGAAGTACTTCACAAGAGTGCCATTTAATGACTCAGAAGAAAATGTGGAAGTTGCCCACAAAGGACCCCATTTCCTAAGGCTAACTGCAATGTGTGTCAGCAGGTGTACATTAAAAGACACTTTTGCAGTGTCATACAGCACCTCAAACCGGATGACAAATTTCCTAAAAAACATTTTCGCTAAATTAACATTACATAGTTTCACATCTTCTTTAAGAAGCATGTGCATAGCAAAAACTGAAAGAAAGAGATGATTACAGAACTTCTTAATTAGAAAAACATTTAGAAGTCGCAATGAATAAAAAAGAAGAAATGACCTCCACTTTACATTTACGGTCATGTAATGATTGTGGTGTTCTGGTGAACTCTACAGGAGGCTGAACTGCGAGCATTTTTTGCCCAACAATGTTTGTTTTTCTGTCTATATACCACTTTTTGCTGTGATTTGGTGAATCCAGCCATATAATCACCAACTGTCGAGTCACATCAAGACAAACACTATGTTGGTACTCTGGAAAAAAGCCATCAATCATCTAAAACGTTTTTAATCTCATCAATACAGATTGGCCTTTTACACCCATGACTGGCTGTTCTGGAGCAGCTGGTGGTCATACTGTTTTGTCTCAGATGTCTCAGATTTTTCCTGAGAACAAGTTCTGGTCTTCTGAAAGGATAGGGTCCTTCACCTGTGTGATAGAAAAAATCACACCCACACAGCCCATTGAATTGATCACTGTTCTGGTATTATTGGTATTAGTGCAAAAACCTTTGTTGTGTATTCTGAGTTTTTTTGTGTCAAAATTTTTTGGGTCTAAATATTTTTCTAAATATTTTCGGGTCTCAAAATTTTTTTGAGACCAAATTTTTTGAAGATTTTTTTGGGTCCCGAAATTTTTGGTTGATTTTTGGGTCAAAATTTTTTCGGGTCTCAAAGTTTTTTTGGTCAAAATGTTTTAATTGCTGTTCTGAAGCTGAGAGAAGAGATCTTTGATATCATTGTTTGCATTCTTTATGCACTTTTCTTCCCGTTTAGACACTTTGTTACTAGACCACCATTAAAGGCTTTCAGTGGCAAGGTTGTGCGTATCGCACTCTGTTTAGAAGCAGTGCCAAAGACCCTTACGCACTGAGATATTCAGATTTGGTAGTGATTCACAGTTTTTTGGATCCCGAAATTATGTTCACCCGTGTGTAAAATGTAGTAAAGTGTCTTTTCAGACGGTTTAAGCTGAGAAAATTCGTTTGCATATAGTTTTGAACTGAAAACATCTTTTTCGATCAGAAATTAGTTTTTACGAAGGAAAACACATTTTAGCTGTGTAAAATGCACTATTATCGTGTAATAAACTTTTCTTAGTTGTTTTGGTTCACCTGTGTGTTAAATGTAGTAAAGTGTGTTTTCAGACGGTTTAAACTGAGAAAATTCGTTTGCATATAGTTTTGAACTGAAAACATCTTTTTTGATCAGAAATTAGTTTTTACGAAGGAAAACACATTTTAGCTGTGTAAAATGCACTACCATCGTGTAATAAACTTTTCTTAGTTTTTTTGGTTCACCTGTGTGTTGAATGTAGTAAAGTGTGTTTTCAGACGGTTTAAGCTGAGAAAAGCCGTTTGCGTATAGTTTTGAGCTCCTCTCTCACTCCTAACAGCGATAAACTGCTTCAAGTGTTGTTTTGAACTGAAAACATCTTTTTCGATCAGAAATTAGTTTTTACGAAGGAAAACACATTTTAGCTGTGTAAAATGCACTACCATCGTGTAATAAACTTTTCTTAGTTGTTTTGGTTCACCTGTGTGTTAAATGTAGTAAAGTGTGTTTTCAGACGGTTTAAACTGAGAAAATTCGTTTGCGTATAGTTTTGAACTGAAAACATCTTTTTCGATCAGAAATTAGTTTTTACGAAGGAAAACACATTTTAGCTGTGTAAAATGCACTACCATCGTGTAATAAACTTTTCTTAGTTGTTTTGGTTCACCTGTGTGTTAAATGTAGTAAAGTGTGTTTTCAGACGGTTTAAACTGAGAAAATTCGTTTGCGTATAGTTTTGAACTGAAAACATCTTTTTCGATCAGAAATTAGTTTTTACGAAGGAAAACACATTTTAGCTGTGTAAAATGCACTACCATCGTGTAATAAACTTTTCTTAGTTTTTTTGGTTCACCTGTGTGTTGAATGTAGTAAAGTGTGTTTTCAGACGGTTTAAGCTGAGAAAAGCCGTTTGCGTATAGTTTTGAGCTCCTCTCTCACTCCTAACAGCGAAAAACTGCTTCAAGTGTTGTTTTGAACTGAAAACATCTTTTTCGATCAGAAATGAGTTTTTACGAAGAAAAACACATTTTAGCTGTGTAAAATGCACTACCATCGTGTAATAAACTTTTCTTAGTTTTTTTGGTTCACCTGTGTGTTGAATGTAGTAAAGTGTGTTTTCAGACGGTTTAAACTGAGAAAATTCGTTTTGCGTGTAGTTTTGAACTGAAAACATCTTTTTCGATCAGAAATGAGTTTTTACGAAGGAAAACACATTTTAGCTGTGTAAAATGCACTACCATCGTGTAATAAACTTTTCTTAGTTGGTTTGGTTCACCTGTGTGGTAAATGTAGTAAAGCGTGTTTTCAGACGGTTTAAACTGAGAAAATTCGTTTGCGTATAGTTTTGAACTGAAAACATCTTTTTCGATCAGAAAGTAGTTTTTACGAAGGAAAACACATTTTAGCTGTGTAAAATGCACTACCATCGTGTAATAAATTTTTCTTAGTTGTTTTGGTTCACCTGTGTGTTAAATGTAGTAAAGTGTGTTTTCAGACGGTTTAAACTGAGAAAATTCGTTTGCGTATAGTTTTGAACTGAAAACATCTTTTTCGATCAGAAATTAGTTTTTACGAAGGAAAACACATTTTAGCTGTGTAAAATGCACTAACATCGTTTCTGAAGTGGTTAGGCTCACCCGTGTGTTAAATGTAGTAAAGTGTGTTTTCAGACGGTTTAAGCTGAGAAAAGCCGTTTGCGTATAGTTTTGAGCTCCTCTCTCACTCCTAACAGCGATAAACTGCTTCAAGTGTTGTTTTGAACTGAAAAAATCTTTTTCGATCAGAAATGAGTTTTTACGAAGGAAAACACATTTTAGCTGTGTAAAATGCACTACCATCGTGTAATAAACTTTTCTTAGTTTTTTTGGTTCACCTGTGTGTTGAATGTAGTAAAGTGTGTTTTCAGATGGTTTAAGCTGAGAAAAGCCGTTTGCGTATAGTTTTGAACTGAAAACATCTTTTTCGATCAGAAATTAGTTTTTACGAAGGAAAACACATTTTAGCTGTGTAAAATGCACTACCATCGTGTAATAAACTTTTCTTAGTTTTTTTGGTTCACCTGTGTGTTGAATGTAGTAAAGTGTGTTTTCAGACGGTTTAAGCTGAGAAAAGCCGTTTGCGTATAGTTTTGAGCTCCTCTCTCACTCCTAACAGCGATAAACTGCTTCAAGTGTTGTTTTGAACTGAAAACATCTTTTTCGATCAGAAGTTAGTTTTTACGAAGGAAAACACATTTTAGCCGTGTAAAATGCACTACCATCGTGTAATAAACTTTTCTTAGTTGTTTTGGTTCACCTGTGTGTTAAATGTAGTAAAGTGTGTTTTCAGACGGTTTAAGCTGAGAAAAGCCGTTTGCGTATAGTTTTGAGCTCCTCTCTCACTCCTAACAGCGATAAACTGCTTCAAGTGTTGTTTTGAACTGAAAACATCTTTTTCGATCAGAAATTAGTTTTTACGAAGGAAAACACATTTTAGCTGTGTAAAATGCACTACCATCGTGTAATAAACTTTTCTTAGTTGTTTTGGTTCACCTGTGTGTTAAATGTAGTAAAGTGTGTTTTCAGACGGTTTAAACTGAGAAAAGCCGTTTGCGTATAGTTTTGAGCTCCTCTCTCACTCCTAACAGCGATAAACTGCTTCAAGTGTTGTTTTGAACTGAAAACATCTTTTTCGATCAAAAATTAGTTTTTGCGAAGGAAAACACATTTTAGCTGTGTAAAATGCACTACCATCGTGTAATAAACTTTTCTTAGTTTTTTTGGTTCACCTGTGTGTTGAATGTAGTAAAGTGTGTTTTCAGACGGTTTAAGCTGAGAAAAGCCGTTTGCGTATAGTTTTGAGCTCCTCTCTCACTCCTAACAGCGATAAACTGCTTCAAGTGTTGTTTTGAACTGAAAAAATCTTTTTCGATCAGAAATGAGTTTTTACGAAGGAAAACACATTTTAGCTGTGTAAAATGCACTACCATCGTGTAATAAACTTTTCTTAGTTTTTTTGGTTCACCTGTGTGTTGAATGTAGTAAAGTGTGTTTTCAGACGGTTTAAGCTGAGAAAATTCGTTTGCGTATAGTTTTGAACTGAAAACATCTTTTTCGATCAGAAATGAGTTTTTACGAAGGAAAACACATTTTAGCTGTGTAAAATGCACTACCATCGTGTAATAAACTTTTCTTAGTTGGTTTGGTTCACCTGTGTGTTAAATGTAGTAAAGTGTGTTTTCAGACGGTTTAAGCTGAGAAAAGCCGTTTGCGTATAGTTTTGAGCTCCTCTCTCACTCCTAACAGCGATAAACTGCTTCAAGTGTTGTTTTGAACTGAAAACATCTTTTTCGATCAGAAGTTAGTTTTTACGAAGGAAAACACATTTTAGCTGTGTAAAATGCACTACCATCGTGTTATAAACTTTTCTTCGTTGTTTTGGTTCACCTGTGTGTTAAATGTAGTAAAGTGTGTTTTCAGACGGTTTAAGCTGAGAAAAGCCGTTTGCGTATAGTTTTGAGCTCCTCTCTCACTCCTAACAGCGATAAACTGCTTCAAGTGTTGTTTTGAACTGAAAACATCTTTTTCGATCAGAAATTAGTTTTTACGAAGGAAAACACATTTTAGCTGTGTAAAATGCACTACCATCGTGTAATAAACTTTTCTTAGTTGTTTTGGTTCACCTGTGTGTTAAATGTAGTAAAGTGTGTTTTCAGACGGTTTAAACTGAGAAAATTCGTTTGCGTATAGTTTTGAACTGAAAACATCTTTTTCGATCAGAAATTAGTTTTTACTAAGGAAAACACATTTTAGCTGTGTAAAATGCACTACCATCGTGTAATAAACTTTTCTTAGTTTTTTTGGTTCACCTGTGTGTTGAATGTAGTAAAGTGTGTTTTCAGATGGTTTAAGCTGAGAAAAGCCGTTTGCGTATAGTTTTAAGCTCCTCTCTTACTCCTAACAGCGATAAACTGCTTCAAGTGTTGTTTTGAACTGAAAACATCTTTTTCGATCAGAAATGAGTTTTTACGAAGGAAAACACATTTTAGCTGTGTAAAATGCACTACCATCGTGTAATAAACTTTTCTTAGTTGTTTTGGTTCACCTGTGTGTTGAATGTAGTAAAGTGTGTTTTCAGACGGTTTAAACTGAGAAAATTCGTTTGCGTATAGTTTTGAACTGAAAACATCTTTTTCGATCAGAAATTAGTTTTTACTAAGGAAAACACATTTTAGCTGTGTAAAATGCACTACCATCGTGTAATAAACTTTTCTTAGTTTTTTTGGTTCACCTGTGTGTTGAATGTAGTAAAGTGTGTTTTCAGATGGTTTAAGCTGAGAAAAGCCGTTTGCGTATAGTTTTAAGCTCCTCTCTTACTCCTAACAGCGATAAACTGCTTCAAGTGTTGTTTTGAACTGAAAACATCTTTTTCGATCAGAAATGAGTTTTTACGAAGGAAAACACATTTTAGCTGTGTAAAATGCACTACCATCGTGTAATAAACTTTTCTTAGTTGTTTTGGTTCACCTGTGTGTTGAATGTAGTAAAGTGTGTTTTCAGACGGTTTAAACTGAGAAAATTCGTTTGCGTATAGTTTTGAACTGAAAACATCTTTTTCGATCAGAAATTAGTTTTTACGAAGGAAAACACATTTTAGCTGTGTAAAATGCACTACCATCGTGTAATAAACTTTTCTTAGTTGTTTTGGTTCACCTGTGTGTTGAATGTAGTAAAGTGTGTTTTCAGACGGTATAGATTTGAGCTCCTCTCTCACTCCTAACAGCGATAAACTGCTTCAAGTGTTGTTTTGAACTGAAAACATCTTTATCGATCAGAAATGAGTTTTTACGAAGGAAAACACGTTTAAGCTGTGTAATATGCTCTAACATCGTGTAATAAACGTTTGTGAAGTGTTTTGGTTCAATCTTGTGTTGAACTTTACGTGTGTTTTCAGACGGTTTAAACTGAGTACAGTTTTGAGCTCCCATTTTACTTCTTACAGCGATAAACTGCTTCAAGTGTTAGGAACTGAAAGCATCTTTTTTTTCTTCTGAGTCATTAAATGGCACTTTTGTGAAGTACTTTAATGGAACTACACATGTGCCTGTCCAGATTGTAAAGACATTCTTAGGTGAGAAAAGTGCATAAAAATGCAAACAATGATATCAAAGAGCTCTTCTCTCAGCTTTAGAACAGAAATTTAAATATTTTGAAGCAAAAAAACTTTGAAAAATTTTAGGCCCAAAAATATTTTGACCCAGAAAAACTTGGAAAATTTTGGGACCCAATAATATCTTAGAAAAATTTTGGGACACAAAAAACTTTTGACCTAAAAAAAATTTGATATCAAAAAATTTTCGAAAAATTTTGAGACCCGAAATAATTTTGACCCAAAAAAACTCAGAATAGACAATAGAGGCGTTTGCACTAATGCCAATAATTCCAGAACACTTATCAATTCAATGGGCTGTACAGGTGTGATTTTTGCTATCACATAGGTGAAGAACAGAATTTGTTCTCAGGCAAAATCTGAGGCATCTGAAACAAAACAGTATGTCCACCAGCTGCTCCAGAACAGCCAGTCATGGGTGTAAAAGGCCAATCTGTATTGGTGAGATTAAAAACGTTTTAGATAATTGATGGCTTTTTTCCAGAGTATTTGTCTTGATGTGACTAGACAGTCGGTGATTATATGGCTGGATTCACCAAATCACAGCAAAAAGTGGTATATAGACAGAAAAAAAAATTGTGCACGTGCTTCTTAAAGAAAATATGAAACTATGTAATGTTAATGCAGCGGATATGGCTTTTAGGAAATTTGTTATCCAGTTTGAGGTGCTGTATGACACTGCAAAAGTGTCTTTTAATGTACACCTGCCGACACAAATTGCGGTTAGTCTTAGGAAATGGGGTCCTTTGTGGGCAACTTCCACCTTTTCTTCTGAGTTATTAAGTGGCACTCTCGTGAAGTACTTCAGTGGAACTACACATGTGCCTGTCCAGATTGTAAAGACATTCTTAGGTGAGAAAAGTGCATAAAGAATGCAAACAATGATATCAAAGATCTCCTCTCTCAGCTTCTCTCAGCTTTAAAAAATTTTGTCCCATAAAAACTTGAAAAAATGTTGTACCCAAAAAGACATCGAAATATTTTGGGACCCAAAAAAATGGTCGAAAAAATTTGGGACCCAAAAAAACTTTGAAAAATTTTGGGCCCGATAAAATTTTGACACAAAACAATTGCGAAAAATTTTGAGACCCGAAAAAATTTTGACACAAAAAAACCTAGAAAAACTTCGGAACCCAAAAAAATTTCGAAAAATTTCGGATCCCAAAAAAATCTTCGAAACATTTTGGGACCCAAAAAAATTTTGACCTAAAATAACTTTGACCTCAAAATATCTTCGAAAAAATTTGCGGCCCAAAATAACTTTGAAAAATTTTGGGCCCGAAAAAATTTTGACACAAAGCAATTTCGAAAAATTTTGAGACCCGAAAAAAATTTGACACAAAAAAACATCAAAAACTTTCGGAACCCAAAAAAACTTCGAAAAATTTCAGATCCCAAAAAAATCTTCGAAACATATTGGGACCCAAAAAAATTTTGACCTAAAATAACTTTGACCTCAAAATATCTTCGAAAAAATTTGGAGCCCAAAATAACTTTGAAAAATTTTTGGCCCAAAAAAAGTTTGACCCAAAAAATTTTGACAAAAAATTACTACGAAAAATGTTTACACCCGAAAGAATTTTGACACAAAAATACATCGAAAAATTTCGGATCCCAAAAAAAATTTGAAAAATTTTGCAACCCAAAAAAACTTTGAAAAATTTTGCGACCCAAAAAATTTTGACACAAAAAACATCGAAAAATTTCCGATCCCAAAAAAATCTTCGAAAAATTTTAGGACCCTAAAAAATTTTGACCTAAAATAATTTTGACCTCAAAATAACTTTGAAAAATTTTGGGACTCAAAAAACTTTGAAAAATTTTAAGACCAAAAAAATGTTTCCTAAATTAAAGAAAATTTAATGTTTATGCAGCGGATGTGGCTTTTAGGAAACTTGTTATCCAGTTTGTGGTGCTGTATGACACTGCAAAAGTGTCTTTTAATGTACACCTGCTGACATAAATTGCGGTTACCTTTAGGAAATGGGGTCCTTTGTGGGCAACTTCCACCTTTTCTTCTGAGTTATTAAGTGGCACTCTTGTGAAGTACTTCACTGGAACTACACATGTGCCTGTCCAGATTGTAAAGACATTCTTAGGTGGAAAAGTCTATATAAAAGGGGAGAAAAGTGCATAAAGAATGCAAACAATGATATCAAAGATCTCCTCTCTCAGCCTCTCTCAGCGTTAAAAAAATTTGTCCCAAAAAAACTTGAAAAAATTTTGTACCCAAAAAAACATCGAAATATTTTGGGACCCAAAAAAGTTTGACCCAAAAAATTTTGTACCCAAAAAAACATCCAAATATTTTGGGACCCCAAAAAAGTTTGACCCAAAAAATTTTGACACAAAATTACTTCGAAAAAATTGTTAGACCCTAAAATAACTTTGACCTCAAAATATCTTCGAAAAATTTTGTACCCAAAAAACATCGAAATATCTTGGGACCCGAAAAAGTTTGACCCAAAAAATTTTGTACCCAAAAAAACATCCAAATATTTTGGGACCCCAAAAAAGTTTGACCCAAAAAATTTTGACACAAAAGTACTTCGAAAAAATTGTTAGACCCGAAAAAATTTTAACACAAAAAAACAACGAAAAATTTCGGATACCAAAAAAATCTTCGAAAAATTTTGGGACCCAAAAAAATTTTGACCTAAAATAATTTTGACCTCAAAATAACTTTGAAAAATTTTGGGCCCAAAAAAAGTTTGACCCAAAAAAACTTCAAAAAATTTTGGGACCCAAAAAAACTTTGAAAAATTTTGGGACCCAAAAAACCTTTGAAAAATTTTAAGACCAAAAAAATGTTGAGACACGAAAAATTTAGAAAAATTTTGGGACCTAAAAAAACTTTGAAAAAGTTTGACCCAAAAAATTTTGTACCCAAAAAAACATCCAAATATTTTGGGACCCCAAAAAAGTTTGACCCAAAAAATTTTGACACAAAAGTACTTCGAAAAAATTGTTAGACCCGAAAAAATTTTAACACAAAAAAACAACGAAAAATTTCGGATACCAAAAAAATCTTCGAAAAATTTTGGGACCCAAAAAAATTTTGACCTAAAATAATTTTGACCTCAAAATAACTTTGAAAAATTTTGGGCCCAAAAAAAGTTTGACCCAAAAAAACTTCAAAAAATTTTGGGACCCAAAAAAACTTTGAAAAATTTTGGGACCCAAAAAACCTTTGAAAAATTTTAAGACCAAAAAAATGTTGAGACACGAAAAATTTAGAAAAATTTTGGGACCTAAAAAAACTTTGAAAAATTTTGACCCAAAAAAACTTTAAAAAATTTTGACACAAAATTACTTCGAAAAATTTTTAGACCCGAAAAAATTTTGACACAAAAAAACATCGTAAAATTTCCGATCCCAAAAAAATCTTCGAAAAATTTTGGGACCCAAAATATTTTGACCTCAAAATATGTTCGAAAAATTTTGGGCCCAAAAAAAGTTTGAAAAATTTTAAGACCAAAAAAATGTTGAGACCCGAAAAAATTTAGAAAAATTTGGGACCCAAAAAAACTTTGAAAAATTTTGTGACCAAAAAAATTTAGAAAATTTTTTAGGCCCAAACAATTTTGACACAAAAAAACTCAGAATAGACAACAGAGGTTTTTGCACTTAAACCAATAATACACGAACACTGAACAATTCAATGGGCTGTATGGGTGTGATTTTTGCTATCACACAGGTGAAAAACCCTATCCTTTCAGAAGACCAGAACTTGTTCTCTGGCAAAATCTGAGGCATCTGAGACCACCAAATACTCCAGAACAGCCAGTCATGGGTGTAAAAGGCCAATCTGTATTGATGAGATTAAAAACGTTTTAGATGATTGATGGCTTTTTTCCAGAGAAAAAAACTTTGAAAAATTTGGACCCAAAAAAGTTTTGACACAAAAAAACATCGAAAAATTTCGTACCCGAAAAAACGTTGAAAAATTTTGCGACCTAAAAATTTTTGACATAAAATAACTTTGAAAAATTTTGGGCCCAAAAAAGTTTGACCCAAAAAAACTTCAAAAAAATTTGAAACCCAAAAACACTTTGAAAAATTTTAAGACCAAAAAAATGTTGAGACCCGAAAAAATTTAGAAAAAAATTGTATGGCTGTATGGGTGTGATTTTTGCTATCACACAGGTGAAGATCCCTGTCCTTTCAGAAGACCAGAACTTGTTCTCAGGCAAAATCTGAGGCATCTGAGACAAAACAGTATGACCACCAGCTACTCCAGAACAGCCAGTCATGGGTGTAAAAGGCCAATCTGTATTGATGAGATTAAAAACGTTTTAGATGATTGATGGCTTTTTTCCAGAGAAAAAAACTTCGAAAAATTTTGGGACCCAAAAAAACTTCTAAAAATTTTGGGACCCAAAAAAATTTGGACCCGAAAAGTTTTGACACAAAAAAACATCGAAAAATTTCGGAACCCAAAAAAACTTCGAAAAATTTTGGGACCCAAAAAAACGTTGAAAAATTTTGCGACCTAAAAAATTTTGACATAAAATTAGTTAGAAAATTTTTTAGACCCGAACAAATTTTGACACAAAAAAACATCAAAAAATTTTGGGACCCAAAAAAATGTTGAAAAATTTTGGGCCCAAAACAGTTTGACCCAAAATCTTCTAAAAAATTTGAGACCCAAAAACAAAATTTTAAGACCAAAAAAATGTTGAGACCCGAAAAAATTTAGAAAAAATTTGGGACACAAAAAAACTTTGAAAAATTTTAGACCGGAAAAAATTTTGGGATCAAAAAAAATTTTGACCTAAAATAATTTTGACCTCAAAATATCTTCGAAAAATTTTGCGCCCAAAAAAAGTTTGACCCATAAAAACTTCAAAAAATTTTGACACAAAATTACTTCGAAAAATTTTTAGATCCGAAAAAATTTTGACACAAAAAAACACCGTAAAATTTCCGATCCCAAAAAAATCTTCGAAAAATTTTGGGACCCAAAATATTTTGACCTCAAAATATGTACGAAAAATTTTGGGCCCAAAAAAAGTTTGAAAAATTTTAAGACCAAAAAAATGTTGAGACCCGAAAAAATTTAGAAAAATTTGGGACCCAAAAAAACTTTGAAAAATTTTGTGACCAAAAAAATTTAGAAAATTTTTTAGGCCCAAACAATTTTGACACAAAAAAACTCAGAATAGACAACAGAGGTTTTTGCACTTAAACCAATAATATCCGAACACTGAACAATTCAATGGGCTGTATGGGTGTGATTTTTGCTATCACACAGGTGAAGGACCCAATCCTTTCAGTAGACCAGAACTTGTTCTCAGGCAAAATCTGAGGCATCTGAGACAAACCAGTATGACCACCAGCTACTCCAGATCAGCCAGTTATGAGTGAAAAAGGCCAATCTGTATTGATTAGATTAAAACGTTTTGGATGATTGATGGCTTTTTTTCCAGAGTACCAACATAGTGTTTGTCTTGATGTGTCTTGACAGTCAGTGAATATATGGCTGGATTCACCAAATCACAGCAAAAATTTGTATATAGACAGAAAAACAAACACTGTTGGCCAAAAATTGCTCGCAGTCCAGCCTCCTGTAGAGTTCACCAGAACACCACAATCATTACATGATTGTAAATTTAGAGTGGAGGTAATTTCTTCTTTTCTTTTCATTGCAACTTCTAAATGGTTTTCTAATGAAGAAGTTCTGTAATCATTTCTTTCTTTTAGTTTTTGCTATGCACATGCTTCTTAAAGAAAATGTGAAACTATTAACATTACATACTCTCATATTTTCTTGAAGAAGCATGTGCATAGCAAAAACTATTCCAGTACTACAAAAAAGATTCCAGTACTTCTTAATTGGAACACCATTTAGAAGTGGCAATGAATAGAAAAGAAGAACTGACCTCTACTCTGAAGCTTTCCAGAATGTACAATCATGTAATAATCGTAGTGTTCTGGTAAACTCTACAAAAATGTCTATTTTTCTATCTATATATCACTTTTTGCTGTGATTTGGTGAATCCAGTCATATAATCACAGACTGTCGAGACAAACACTTTGTTGGTACTCTGGAAAAAAGCCATCAATCATCCAAAACGTTTTTAATTTCATCAATACAGATTGGCCTTTTACACTCATGACTGGCTGATCTGGAGTAGCTGGTGGTCATACTGTTTTGTCTCAGATGCCTCAGATTTTGCCTGAGAAGAAGTTCTGGTCTTCTGAAAGGATTTGGGTCCCAAAATTAAAAAAAAAAATTTTGGGTCAAAATTTTTTGGGTCTCAAAATTTTTCGAAGATTTTTTGAGGTCAAATTTTTTTGAGTCCCAAAATTTTCCGAAGATTTTTTAAGGTCAAAGTTTTTTTGGGTCGCAAAATTTTTCAAAGTTTTTTTTGGGTCCCAAAATTTTTAGGTCCCAAAATTTTCAAGTTTTTTTGGGTCAAAATGTTTTTGGGCCCAATATTTTTCAAAGTTTTTTTGGGTCAAAATTATTTTGGGTCCTAAATTTTTTCGAAATTTATTTGGGTAAAAATTTTTTTGGGCCAAAATTTTTTAAAAGTTTTTTTTGGGTCCCAAAATTTTTCGAAGTTTTTTTGGGTCGAAAATTTTTAGGGTCTCAAAATTTTTCTAAATTTTTTCGCGTCTCAAATATTTTTTGGGCTCAAAATTTTTTGAAGTTTATTTGGGTCAAAATTATTTTGGGTTCCAAATTTTTTCGAAGTTTTTTTGGGTCAAATTTTTTTAAAACAAAATTTTTTTCAAAGTTTGTTTGGATCCCAAAATTTTTTGAAGTTTTTTTGGGTCAAAATTGTTTTTTTTTTTTTGTTTTTTTTGGGTCGCAAAATTTTTCTACGTTTTTTTGGGTCAAAATTTTTTGGGTCCCAAAAATACTCAACGTTTTTTTGGGTCCCAAAATTTTTCAAAGTTTTTTTGGGTCCCAAAATTTTTCAAAGTTTTTTTGGGTCCCAAAATTTTTCAAAGTTTTTTCGAAGTTTTTTTGGGTCAAAATTTTTTGAAGTTTATTTGGGTCAAAATTATTTTTGGTTCCAAATTTTTTCGAAGTTTTTTTGGGTCAAAATTTTTTGGGTCCCAAAATTTTTCAAAGTTTGTTTGGATCCCAAAATTGTTTTTTTTGTTGTTTTTTTGGGTCCCAAAATTTTTCAAAGATTTTATCGGGTCTCAAAATTTTTTGGTTTCATGGGTCAACATTTTTTGGGTCCCAAAATTTTTCAAAGTTTTTTTGGGTCCCAAAATTTTTCAAAGTTTATTTGGGTCCCAAAATTTTTCAAAGTTTTTTCAAAGTTTTTTTGGGTCAAAATTATTTTGGGTCCTAAATTTTTTCGAAATTTATTTGGGTCAAAATTGTTTTGGGCCAAAACTTTTTCAAAGTTTTTTTTGGGTCAAAATTTTTCTAAATTTTTTCGCGTCTCAAAATTTTTTTGGGCTCAATTTTTTTTTAAGTTTATTTGGGTCAAAATTATTTTGGGTTCCAAATTTTTTCGAAGTTTTTTTGGGTCCCAAAATTTTTCAAAGTTTTTTTGGGTCGCAAAATTTTCCAAAGTTTTTTTGGGTCAAAATTGTTTTTTTTTTTTTGTTTTTTTGTGTCACAAAATTTTTCAAAGTTTTTTTGTGTCCCAAAATTTTTCAAAGTTTTTTTGGGTCAAAATTTTTTCAAAGTTTTTTTGGGTCAAAATTATTTTTGGTCCTAATTTTTTTCTAAATTTATTTGGGTCAAAATGTTTTTGGGCCAAAATTTTTTCAAAGTTTTTTTTGGGTCCCAATATTTTTTGAAGTTTTTTTGGGTCAAAACTTGTTAGGGTCTCAAAATTTTTCTAAAATTTTTCGCTTCTCAAAAGTTTTTTTTGGCTCAAAATTTTTTGAAGTTTATTTGGGTCAAAATTATATTTGGTTCCAAATTTTTTCGAAGTTTTTTTTTTTTGTTTTTTTGGGTCAAAAATTTTTCGGATTTCAAAATTTTTCAAAGTTATTTTGGGTGAAAATGTTTTTGGGCCCAAAATTGTTCAAAGTTTTTTTGGGTCAAAATTTTTTCGAAGTTTTTTTTGGGGTCAAAATTATTTTGGGTCCTAAATTTTTTCGAAATTTATTTGGGTCAAAATTTTTTTGGGCCAAAATTTTTTCAAAGTTTTTTTTGGGTCCCAAAATTTTTCGAAGTTTTTTTGGGTCAAAATTTTTTTGGGCCAAAATTTTTCTAAATTTATTTGGGTCAAAATGTTTTTGGGCCAAAATTTTTTCAAAGTTTTTTTTGGGTCCCAATATTTTTTGAAGTTTTTTTGGGTCAAAACTTGTTAGGGTCTCAAAATTTTTCTAAAATTTTTCGCTTCTCAAAAGTTTTTTTTGGCTCAAAATTTTTTGAAGTTTATTTGGGTCAAAATTATATTTGGTTCCAAATTTTTTCGAAGTTTTTTTTTTTAGTTTTTTTGGGTCAAAAATTTTTCAAAGTTATTTTGGGTGAAAATGTTTTTGGGCCCAAAATTGTTCAAAGTTTTTTTGGGTCAAAATTTTTTCGAAGTTTTTTTTGGGTCAAAATTATTTTGGGTCCTAAATTTTTTCGAAATTTATTTGGGTCAAAATTTTTTTGGGCCAAAATTTTTTCAAAGTTTTTTTTGGGTCCCAAAATTTTTCGAAGTTTTTTTGGGTCAAAATTTTTTAGGGTCTCAAAATTTTTCTAAATTTTTTCGCGTCTCAAAATTTTTTGAAATTTATTTGGGTCAAAATTATTTTGGGTTCCAAATTTTTTCGAAGTTTTTTTGGGTCAAATTTTTTTAAAAACAAAAATTTTTCAAAGTTTGTTTGGATCCCAAAATTTTTCGAAATTTTTTTAGGTCCCAAAATTTTTCAAAGTGTTTTTGGGTCAAAATTTTTTCGGATCTCAAAATTTTTTAAAGTTTTTTTAGGTCAAAATTGTTTTTTTTGTTGTTTTTTTGGGTCCCAACCATTTTCGAAGATTTCTTTGGGCCCCGAAAATGTTCAATGTTTTTTTGGGTCAAAATTTATTCGGGTCTCAAAAATTTTCGAAGTTTTTTTGTGTTTGTGATTTTTCGGTCCCAAAATTTTTCAGTTTCTTGGGTCAACATTTTTTGGGTTCCAAAATGTTCAAGTTTTTTGGGGTCCCAAAATTTTTAAAAGATTTTTTGGGTCAAAATTTTTTAGGGTTTCAAAATTTTTCTAAATTTTTTTTGGGTGAAAATGTTTCAATTGCTGTAGTAAAGCTGAGAGAAGAGATCTTTGCATTGTTTATGCACTTTTCTCCCCTTTTAGATAGACTTTTCCACCTAAGAATGTCTTTACAATCTAAACAGCCACATGTGTAGTTCCACTGAAGTACTTCACAAGAGTGCCATTTAATGACTCAGAAGAAAATGTGGAAGTTGCCCACAAAGGACCCCATTTCCTAAGGCTAACTGCAATGTGTGTCAGCAGGTGTACATTAAAAGACACTTTTGCAGTGTCATACAGCACCTCAAACTGGATAACAAATTTCCTAAAAAACATTTTCGCTGCATTAACATTACATAGTTTCACATCTTCTTTAAGAAGCATGTGCATAGCAAAAACTGAAAGAAAGAGATGATTACAGAACTTCTTAATTAGAAAAACATTTAGAAGTCGCAATGAATAAAAAAGAAGAAATGACCTCCACTCTACATTTACGGTCATGTAATGATTGTGGTGTTCTGGTGAACTCTACAGGAGGCTGAACTGCGAGCATTTTTTGCCCAACAATGTTTGTTTTTCTGTCTATATACCACTTTTTGCTGTGATTTGGTGAATCCAGCCATATAATCACCAACTGTCGAGTCACATCAAGACAAACACTATGTTGGTACTCTGGAAAAAAGCCATCAATCATCTAAAACGTTTTTAATCTCATCAATACAGATTGGCCTTTTACACCCATGACTGGCTGTTCTGGAGTAGCTGGTGGTCATACTGTTTTGTCTCAGATGTCTCAGATTTTGCCTGAGAACAAGTTCTGGTCTTCTGAAAGGATAGGGTCCTTCACCTGTGTGATAGAAAAAATCACACCCACACAGCCCATTGAATTGATCACTGTTCTGGTATTATTGGTATTAGTGCAAAAACCTTTGTTGTGTATTCTGAGTTTTTTTGTGTCAAAATTTTTTGGGTCTAAATATTTTTCTAAATATTTTCGGGTCTCAAAATTTTTTTGAGACCAAATTTTTTGAAGATTTTTTTGGGTCCCGAAATTTTTGGTTGATTTTTGGGTCAAAATTTTTTCAGGTCTCAAAGTTTTTTGGGTCAAAATGTTTTAATTGCTGTTCTGAAGCTGAGAGAAGAGATCTTTGATATCATTGTTTGCATTCTTTATGCACTTTTCTTCCCGTTTAGACACTTTGTTACTAGACCACCATTAAAGGCTTTCAGTGGCAAGGTTGTGCGTATCGCACTCTGTTTAGAAGCAGTGCCAAAGACCCTTACGCACTGAGATATTCAGATTTGGTAGTGATTCACAGTTTTTTGGATCCCGAAATTATGTTCACCCGTGTGTAAAATGTAGTAAAGTGTCTTTTCAGACGGTTTAAGCTGAGAAAATTCGTTTGCATATAGTTTTGAACTGAAAACATCTTTTTCGATCAGAAATTAGTTTTTACGAAGGAAAACACATTTTAGCTGTGTAAAATGCACTATTATCGTGTAATAAACTTTTCTTAGTTGTTTTGGTTCACCTGTGTGTTAAATGTAGTAAAGTGTGTTTTCAGACGGTTTAAACTGAGAAAATTCGTTTGCATATAGTTTTGAACTGAAAACATCTTTTTCGATCAGAAATTAGTTTTTACGAAGGAAAACACATTTTAGCTGTGTAAAATGCACTACCATCGTGTAATAAACTTTTCTTAGTTTTTTTGGTTCACCTGTGTGTTGAATGTAGTAAAGTGTGTTTTCAGACGGTTTAAGCTGAGAAAAGCCGTTTGCGTATAGTTTTGAGCTCCTCTCTCACTCCTAACAGCGATAAACTGCTTCAAGTGTTGTTTTGAACTGAAAACATCTTTTTCGATCAGAAATTAGTTTTTACGAAGGAAAACACATTTTAGCTGTGTAAAATGCACTACCATCGTGTAATAAACTTTTCTTAGTTGTTTTGGTTCACCTGTGTGTTAAATGTAGTAAAGTGTGTTTTCAGACGGTTTAAACTGAGAAAATTCGTTTGCGTATAGTTTTGAACTGAAAACATCTTTTTCGATCAGAAATTAGTTTTTACGAAGGAAAACACATTTTAGCTGTGTAAAATGCACTACCATCGTGTAATAAACTTTTCTTAGTTGTTTTGGTTCACCTGTGTGTTAAATGTAGTAAAGTGTGTTTTCAGGCGGTTTAAACTGAGAAAATTCGTTTGCGTATAGTTTTGAACTGAAAACATCTTTTTCGATCAGAAATTAGTTTTTACGAAGGAAAACACATTTTAGCTGTGTAAAATGCACTACCATCGTGTAATAAACTTTTCTTAGTTTTTTTGGTTCACCTGTGTGTTGAATGTAGTAAAGTGTGTTTTCAGACGGTTTAAGCTGAGAAAAGCCGTTTGCGTATAGTTTTAAGCTCCTCTCTCACTCCTAACAGCGATAAACTGCTTCAAGTGTTGTTTTGAACTGAAAACATCTTTTTCGATCAGAAATTAGTTTTTACGAAGGAAAACACATTTTAGCTGTGTAAAATGCACTACCATCGTGTAATAAACTTTTCTTAGTTGTTTTGGTTCACCTGTGTGTTAAATGTAGTAAAGTGTGTTTTCAGACGGTTTAAACTGAGAAAATTCGTTTGCGTATAGTTTTGAACTGAAAACATCTTTTTCGATCAGAAATTAGTTTTTACGAAGGAAAACACATTTTAGCTGTGTAAAATGCACTACCATCGTGTAATAAACTTTTCTTAGTTGTTTTGGTTCACCTGTGTGTTAAATGTAGTAAAGTGTGTTTTCAGACGGTTTAAACTGAGAAAATTCGTTTGCGTATAGTTTTGAACTGAAAACATCTTTTTCGATCAGAAATTAGTTTTTACGAAGGAAAACACATTTTAGCTGTGTAAAATGCACTACCATCGTGTAATAAACTTTTCTTAGTTGTTTTGGTTCACCTGTGTGTTAAATGTAGTAAAGTGTGTTTTCAGACGGTTTAAACTGAGAAAATTCGTTTGCGTATAGTTTTGAACTGAAAACATCTTTTTCGATCAGAAATTAGTTTTTACGAAGGAAAACACATTTTAGCTGTGTAAAATGCACTACCATCGTGTAATAAACTTTTCTTAGTTGTTTTGGTTCACCTGTGTGTTAAATGTAGTAAAGTGTGTTTTCAGACGGTTTAAACTGAGAAAATTCGTTTGCGTATAGTTTTGAACTGAAAACATCTTTTTCGATCAGAAATTAGTTTTTACGAAGGAAAACACATTTTAGCTGTGTAAAATGCACTACCATCGTGTAATAAACTTTTCTTAGTTGTTTTGGTTCACCTGTGTGTTAAATGTAGTAAAGTGTGTTTTCAGACGGTTTAAACTGAGAAAATTCGTTTGCGTATAGTTTTGAACTGAAAACATCTTTTTCGATCAGAAATTAGTTTTTACGAAGGAAAACACATTTTAGCTGTGTAAAATGCACTACCATCGTGTAATAAACTTTTCTTAGTTGTTTTGGTTCACCTGTGTGTTAAATGTAGTAAAGTGTGTTTTCAGACGGTTTAAACTGAGAAAATTCGTTTGCGTATAGTTTTGAACTGAAAACATCTTTTTGGATCAGAAATTAGTTTTTACGAAGGAAAACACATTTTAGCTGTGTAAAATGCACTACCATCGTGTAATAAACTTTTCTTAGTTTTTTTGGTTCACCTGTGTGTTGAATGTAGTAAAGTGTGTTTTCAGACGGTTTAAGCTGAGAAAAGCCGTTTGCGTATAGTTTTAAGCTCCTCTCTCACTCCTAACAGCGATAAACTGCTTCAAATGTTGTTTTGAACTGAAAACATCTTTTTCGATCAGAAATTAGTTTTTACGAAGGAAAACACATTTTAGCTGTGTAAAATGCACTACCATCGTGTAATAAACTTTTCTTAGTTGTTTTGGTTCACCTGTGTGTTAAATGTAGTAAAGTGTGTTTTCAGACGGTTTAAACTGAGAAAATTCGTTTGCGTATAGTTTTGAACTGAAAACATCTTTTTCGATCAGAAATTAGTTTTTACGAAGGAAAACACATTTTAGCTGTGTAAAATGCACTACCATCGTGTAATAAACTTTTCTTAGTTGTTTTGGTTCACCTGTGTGTTAAATGTAGTAAAGTGTGTTTTCAGACGGTTTAAACTGAGAAAATTCGTTTGCGTATAGTTTTGAACTGAAAACATCTTTTTCGATCAGAAATGAGTTTTTACGAAGGAAAACACATTTTAGCTGTGTAAAATGCACTAACATCGTTTCTGAAGTGGTTAGGCTCACCCGTGTGTTAAATGTAGTAAAGTGTGTTTTCAGACGGTTTAAGCTGAGAAAAGCCGTTTGCGTATAGTTTTGAGCTCCTCTCTCACTCCTAACAGCGATAAACTGCTTCAAGTGTTGTTTTGAACTGAAAACATCTTTTTCGATCAGAAATTAGTTTTTACGAAGGAAAACACATTTTAGCTGTGTAAAATGCACTACCATCGTGTAATAAACTTTTCTTAGTTTTTTTGGTTCACCTGTGTGTTGAATGTAGTAAAGTGTGTTTTCAGACGGTTTAAGCTGAGAAAAGCCGTTTGCGTATAGTTTTGAGCTCCTCTCTCACTCCTAACAGCGATAAACTGCTTCAAGTGTTGTTTTGAACTGAAAACATCTTTTTCGATCAGAAGTTAGTTTTTACGAAGGAAAACACATTTTAGCTGTGTAAAATACACTACCATCGTGTAATAAACTTTTCTTAGTTGTTTTGGTTCACCTGTGTGTTAAATGTAGTAAAGTGTGTTTTCAGACGGTTTAAGCTGAGAAAAGCCGTTTGCGTATAGTTTTGAGCTCCTCTCTCACTCCTAACAGCGATAAACTGCGAGTGTTGTTTTGAACTGAAAACATCTTTTTCGATCAGAAATTAGTTTTTACGAAGGAAAACACATTTTAGCTGTGTAAAATGCACTACCATCGTGTAATAAACTTTTCTTAGTTGTTTTGGTTCACCTGTGTGTTAAATGTAGTAAAGTGTGTTTTCAGACGGTTTAAACTGAGAAAATTCGTTTGCGTATAGTTTTGAACTGAAAACATCTTTTTCGATCAGAAATTAGTTTTTACGAAGGAAAACACATTTTAGCTGTGTAAAATGCACTACCATCGTGTAATAAACTTTTCTTAGTTGTTTTGGTTCACCTGTGTGTTGAATGTAGTAAAGTGTGTTTTCAGACGGTATAGATTTGAGCTCCTCTCTCACTCCTAACAGCGATAAAATGCTTCAAGTGTTGTTTTGAACTGAAAACATCTTTATCGATCAGAAATGAGTTTTTACGAAGGAAAACACGTTTAAGCTGTGTAATATGCTCTAACATCGTGTAATAAACGTTTGTGAAGTGTTTTGGTTCAATCTTGTGTTGAACTTTACGTGTGTTTTCAGACGGTTTAAACTGAGTACAGTTTTGAGCTCCCATTTTACTTCTTACAGCGATAAACTGCTTCAAGTGTTAGGAACTGAAAGAGTCTGAGTCTGAGTCATTAAATGGCACTTTTGTGAAGTACTTTAATGGAACTACACATGTGCCTGTCCAGATTGTAAAGACATTCTTAGGTGAGAAAAGTGCATAAAAAATGCAAACAATGATATCAAAGAGCTCTTCTCTCAGCTTTAGAACAGAAATTTAAATATTTTGAAGCAAAAAAACTTTGAAAAATTTTAGGCCCAAAAATATTTTGACCCAGAAAAACTTGGAAAAATTTGGGACCCAATAATATCTTAGAAAAATTTTGGGACACAAAAAACTTTTGACCTAAAAAAAATTTGATATCAAAAAATTTTCGAAAAATTTTGAGACCCGAAATAATTTTGACCCAAAAAAACTCAGAATAGACAATAGAGGCGTTTGCACTAATGCCAATAATTCCAGAACACTTATCAATTCAATGGGCTGTACAGGTGTGATTTTTGCTATCACATAGGTGAAGAACAGAATTTGTTCTCAGGCAAAATCTGAGGCATCTGAAACAAAACAGTATGTCCACCAGCTGCTCCAGAACAGCCAGTCATGGGTGTAAAAGGCCAATCTGTATTGGTGAGATTAAAAACGTTTTAGATAATTGATGGCTTTTTTCCAGAGTACCAACATAGTATTTGTCTTGATGTGACTAGACAGTCGGTGATTATATGGCTGGATTCACCAAATCACAGCAAAAAGTGGTATATAGACAGAAAAAAAAAATTGTGCACGTGCTTCTTAAAGAAAATATGAAACTATGTAATGTTAATGCAGCGGATATGGCTTTTAGGAAATTTGTTATCCAGTTTGAGGTGCTGTATGACACTGCAAAAGTGTCTTTTAATGTACACCTGCCGACACAAATTGCGGTTAGTCTTAGGAAATGGGGTCCTTTGTGGGCAACTTCCACCTTTTCTTCTGAGTTATTAAGTGGCACTCTCGTGAAGTACTTCAGTGGAACTACACATGTGCCTGTCCAGATTGTAAAGACATTCTTAGGTGAGAAAAGTGCATAAAGAATGCAAACAATGATATCAAAGATCTCCTCTCTCAGCTTCTCTCAGCTTTAAAAAATTTTGTCCCATAAAAACTTGAAAAAATGTTGTACCCAAAAAGACATCGAAATATTTTGGGACCCAAAAAAATGGTCGAAAAAATTTGGGACCCAAAAAAACTTTGAAAAATTTTGGGCCCGATAAAATTTTGACACAAAACAATTGCGAAAAATTTTGAGACCCGAAAAAATTTTGACACAAAAAAACCTAGAAAAACTTCGGAACCCAAAAAAATTTCGAAAAATTTCGGATCCCAAAAAAATCTTCGAAACATTTTGGGACCCAAAAAAATTTTGACCTAAAATAACTTTGACCTCAAAATATCTTCGAAAAAATTTGCGGCCCAAAATAACTTTGAAAAATTTTGGGCCCGAAAAAATTTTGACACAAAGCAATTTCGAAAAATTTTGAGACCCGAAAAAAATTTGACACAAAAAAACATCAAAAACTTTCGGAACCCAAAAAAACTTCGAAAAATTTCAGATCCCAAAAAAATCTTCGAAACATATTGGGACCCAAAAAAATTTTGACCTAAAATAACTTTGACCTCAAAATATCTTCGAAAAAATTTGGAGCCCAAAATAACTTTGAAAAATTTTTGGCCCAAAAAAAGTTTGACCCAAAAAATTTTGACAAAAAATTACTACGAAAAATTTTTACACCCGAAAGAATTTTGACACAAAAATACATCGAAAAATTTCGGATCCCAAAAAAAATTTGAAAAATTTTGCAACCCAAAAAAACTTTGAAAAATTTTGCGACCCAAAAAATTTTGACACAAAAAACATCGAAAAATTTCCGATCCCAAAAAAATCTTCGAAAAATTTTAGGACCCAAAAAAATTTTGACCTAAAATAATTTTGACCTCAAAATAACTTTGAAAAATTTTGGGACTCAAAAAACTTTGAAAAATTTTAAGACCAAAAAAATGTTTCCTAAATTAAAGAAAATTTAATGTTTATGCAGCGGATGTGGCTTTTAGGAAACTTGTTATCCAGTTTGTGGTGCTGTATGACACTGCAAAAGTGTCTTTTAATGTACACCTGCTGACATAAATTGCGGTTACCTTTAGGAAATGGGGTCCTTTGTGGGCAACTTCCACCTTTTCTTCTGAGTTATTAAGTGGCACTCTTGTGAAGTACTTCACTGGAACTACACATGTGCCTGTCCAGATTGTAAAGACATTCTTAGGTGGAAAAGTCTATATAAAAGGGGAGAAAAGTGCATAAAGAATGCAAACAATGATATCAAAGATCTCCTCTCTCAGCCTCTCTCAGCGTTAAAAAAATTTGTCCCAAAAAAACTTGAAAAAATTTTGTACCCAAAAAAACATCGAAATATTTTGGGACCCAAAAAAGTTTGACCCAAAAAATTTTGTACCCAAAAAAACATCCAAATATTTTGGGACCCCAAAAAAGTTTGACCCAAAAAATTTTGACACAAAATTACTTCGAAAAAATTGTTAGACCCTAAAATAACTTTGACCTCAAAATATCTTCGAAAAATTTTGTACCCAAAAAACATCGAAATATCTTGGGACCCGAAAAAGTTTGACCCAAAAAATTTTGTACCCAAAAAAACATCCAAATATTTTGGGACCCCAAAAAAGTTTGACCCAAAAAATTTTGACACAAAAGTACTTCGAAAAAATTGTTAGACCCGAAAAAATTTTAACACAAAAAAACAACGAAAAATTTCGGATACCAAAAAAATCTTCGAAAAATTTTGGGACCCAAAAAAATTTTGACCTAAAATAATTTTGACCTCAAAATAACTTTGAAAAATTTTGGGCCCAAAAAAAGTTTGACCCAAAAAAACTTCAAAAAATTTTGGGACCCAAAAAAACTTTGAAAAATTTTGGGACCCAAAAAACCTTTGAAAAATTTTAAGACCAAAAAAATGTTGAGACACGAAAAATTTAGAAAAATTTTGGGACCTAAAAAAACTTTGAAAAAGTTTGACCCAAAAAATTTTGTACCCAAAAAAACATCCAAATATTTTGGGACCCCAAAAAAGTTTGACCCAAAAAATTTTGACACAAAAGTACTTCGAAAAAATTGTTAGACCCGAAAAAATTTTAACACAAAAAAACAACGAAAAATTTCGGATACCAAAAAAATCTTCGAAAAATTTTGGGACCCAAAAAAATTTTGACCTAAAATAATTTTGACCTCAAAATAACTTTGAAAAATTTTGGGCCCAAAAAAAGTTTGACCCAAAAAAACTTCAAAAAATTTTGGGACCCAAAAAAACTTTGAAAAATTTTGGGACCCAAAAAACCTTTGAAAAATTTTAAGACCAAAAAAATGTTGAGACACGAAAAATTTAGAAAAATTTTGGGACCTAAAAAAACTTTGAAAAATTTTGACCCAAAAAAACTTTAAAAAATTTTGACACAAAATTACTTCGAAAAATTTTTAGACCCGAAAAAATTTTGACACAAAAAAACATCGTAAAATTTCCGATCCCAAAAAAATCTTCGAAAAATTTTGGGACCCAAAATATTTTGACCTCAAAATATGTTCGAAAAATTTTGGGCCCAAAAAAAGTTTGAAAAATTTTAAGACCAAAAAAATGTTGAGACCCGAAAAAATTTAGAAAAATTTGGGACCCAAAAAAACTTTGAAAAATTTTGTGACCAAAAAAATTTAGAAAATTTTTTAGGCCCAAACAATTTTGACACAAAAAAACTCAGAATAGACAACAGAGGTTTTTGCACTTAAACCAATAATACCCGAACACTGAACAATTCAATGGGCTGTATGGGTGTGATTTTTGCTATCACACAGGTGAAAAACCCTATCCTTTCAGAAGACCAGAACTTGTTCTCTGGCAAAATCTGAGGCATCTGAGACCACCAAATACTCCAGAACAGCCAGTCATGGGTGTAAAAGGCCAATCTGTATTGATGAGATTAAAAACGTTTTAGATGATTGATGGCTTTTTTCCAGAGAAAAAAACTTCGAAAAATTTGGACCCAAAAAAGTTTTGACACAAAAAAACATCGAAAAATTTCGTACCCGAAAAAACGTTGAAAAATTTTGCGACCTAAAAATTTTTGACATAAAATAACTTTGAAAAATTTTGGGCCCAAAAAAGTTTGACCCAAAAAAACTTCAAAAAAATTTGAAACCCAAAAACACTTTGAAAAATTTTAAGACCAAAAAAATGTTGAGACCCGAAAAAATTTAGAAAAAAATTGTATGGCTGTATGGGTGTGATTTTTGCTATCACACAGGTGAAGATCCCTGTCCTTTCAGAAGACCAGAACTTGTTCTCAGGCAAAATCTGAGGCATCTGAGACAAAACAGTATGACCACCAGCTACTCCAGAACAGCCAGTCATGGGTGTAAAAGGCCAATCTGTATTGATGAGATTAAAAACGTTTTAGATGATTGATGGCTTTTTTCCAGAGTACCAACATAGTGTTTGTCTTGATGTGACTTGACAGTCGGTGATTATATGGCTGGATTCACCAAATCACAGCAAAAAGTGGTATATAGACAGAAAAAAAATTGTTTTTGCTATTTACATGCTTCTTAAAGAAAATGTGAAACTATGTAATGTTTATGCAGCGGATATGGCTTTTAGGAAACTTGTTATCCAGTTTGAGGTGCTGTATGACACTGCAAAAGTGTCTTTTAATGTACATCTGCTGACACAAATTGCAGATAGCCTTAGGAAATGGGGTCCTTTGTGGGCAACTTCCACCTTTTCTTCTGAGTTATTAAGTGGCACTCTTGTAAAGTACCTCAGTGGAACTACACATGTGCCTGTCCAGATTGTAAAGACATTCTTAGGTGGAAAAGTCTATATAAAAGGGGAGAAAAGCGCATAAAGAATGCAAACAATGATATCAAAAATCTCCTCTCTCAGCCTCTCTCAGCTTTAAAAAATTTTGTCCCAAAAAAACTTGAAAGAATTTTGTACCCAAAAAATTTTGACCCAAAAAACCTCGAAATATTTTGGGACCCAAAAAAATCTTCGAAAAATTTTGGGACCCAAAAAAACGTTGCAAAATTTTGCGACCCAGAAAATTTTGACATGAAATTAGTTAGAAAAATTTTTAGACCCGAAAAAATTTTGACAAAAAAACATCGAAAAATTTTGGGACCCAAAAATATTTTGACCTAAAATAACTTTGACTTCAAAATATCTTCGAAAAATTTGGGACCCAACAAAACTTTGAAAAATTTTGGGCCCAAAAAAGTTTGACCCAAAAAAATTTTAAAAAATTTTGAGACCCAAAAACACTTTGAAAAATTTTAAGACCAAAAAAATGTTGAGACCCGAAAAAATGTAGAAAAAATTTGGGACACAAAAAACTTTGGAAAATTTTAGACCCGAAAAAATTTTGACACAAATTTCGGAACCCAAAAAAATCTTCGAAAAAAATTTTGACCTAAAATAATTTTGACCTCAAAATATCTTCGAAAAATTATTGGCTCAAAAAAAATTTGACCTAAAATAATTTTGACCTCAAAATATCTTCGAAAAATTTTGGGACCCAAAAAAACTTCGAAAAATTTTGGGACCCAAAAAAACTTTGAAAAATTTTGGGACCCAACAAAACTTTGAAAAATTTTGGGATCCAACAAAACTTTGAAAAATTTTGGGATCCAACAAAACTTTGAAAAATTTTTGGACCCAAAAAATTTTGACACAAAAATTCTCAGAATAGACAACATAGGTTTTTGCACTAATACCAATAATACCCGAACACTGAACAATTCAATGGGCTGTATGGGTGTGATTTTTGCTATCACACAGGTGAAGGACCCAATCCTTTCAGTAGACCAGAACTTGTTCTCAGGCAAAATCTGAGGCATCTGAGACAAACCAGTATGACCACCAGCTACTCCAGATCAGCCAGTTATGAGTGAAAAAGGCCAATCTGTATTGATTAGATTAAAACGTTTTGGATGATTGATGGCTTTTTTCCCAGAGTACCAACATAGTGTTTGTCTTGATGTGTCTTGACAGTCAGTGAATATATGGCTGGATTCACCAAATCACAGCAAAAATTTGTATATAGACAGAAAAACAAACACTGTTGGCCAAAAATTGCTCGCAGTCCAGCCTCCTGTAGAGTTCACCAGAACACCACAATCATTACATGATTGTAAATTTAGAGTGGAGGTAATTTCTTCTTTTCTTTTCATTGCAACTTCTAAATGGTTTTCTAATGAAGAAGTTCTGTAATCATTTCTTTCTTTTAGTTTTTGCTATGCACATGCTTCTTAAAGAAAATGTGAAACTATTAACATTACATACTCTCATATTTTCTTGAAGAAGCATGTGCATAGCAAAAACTATTCCAGTACTACAAAAAAGATTCCAGTACTTCTTAATTGGAACACCATTTAGAAGTGGCAATGAATAGAAAAGAAGAACTGACCTCTACTCTGAAGCTTTCCAGAATGTACAATCATGTAATAATCGTAGTGTTCTGGTAAACTCTACAAAAATGTCTATTTTTCTATCTATATATCACTTTTTGCTGTGATTTGGTGAATCCAGTCATATAATCACAGACTGTCGAGACAAACACTTTGTTGGTACTCTGGAAAAAAGCCATCAATCATCCAAAACGTTTTTAATTTCATCAATACAGATTGGCCTTTTACACTCATGACTGGCTGATCTGGAGTAGCTGGTGGTCATACTGTTTTGTCTCAGATGCCTCAGATTTTGCCTGAGAAGAAGTTCTGGTCTTCTGAAAGGATTTGGGTCCCAAAATTAAAAAAAAAAATTTTGGGTCAAAATTTTTTGGGTCTCAAAATTTTTCGAAGATTTTTTGAGGTCAAATTTTTTTGAGTCCCAAAATTTTCCGAAGATTTTTTAAGGTCAAAGTTTTTTTGGGTCGCAAAATTTTTCAAAGTTCTTTTTGGGTCCCAAAATTTTTAGGTCCCAAAATTTTCAAGTTTTTTTGGGTCAAAATGTTTTTGGGCCCAATATTTTTCAAAGTTTTTTTGGGTCAAAATTATTTTGGGTCCTAAATTTTTTCGAAATTTATTTGGGTAAAAATTTTTTTGGGCCAAAATTTTTTAAAAGTTTTTTTTGGGTCCCAAAATTTTTCGAAGTTTTTTTGGGTCGAAAATTTTTAGGGTCTCAAAATTTTTCTAAATTTTTTCGCGTCTCAAATATTTTTTGGGCTCAAAATTTTTTGAAGTTTATTTGGGTCAAAATTATTTTGGGTTCCAAATTTTTTCGAAGTTTTTTTGGGTCAAATTTTTTTAAAACAAAATTTTTTCAAAGTTTGTTTGGATCCCAAAATTTTTTTAAGTTTTTTTAGGTCCCAAAATTTTTCGAAGTGTTTTTGGGTCAAAATTTTTTTTTTTTTTTTTGTTTTTTTGGGTCGCAAAATTTTTCTACGTTTTTTTGGGTCAAAATTTTTTGGGTCCCAAAAATATTCAACGTTTTTTTGGGTCCCAAAATTTTTCAAAGTTTTTTTGGGTCCCAAAATTTTTCAAAGTTTTTTTGGGTCCCAAAATTTTTCAAAGTTTTTTCGAAGTTTTTTTGGGTCAAAATTTTTTGAAGTTTATTTGGGTCAAAATTATTTTTGGTTCCAAATTTTTTCGAAGTTTTTTTGGGTCAAAATTTTTTGGGTCCCAAAATTTTTCAAAGTTTGTTTGGATCCCAAAATTGTTTTTTTTGTTGTTTTTTTGGGTCCCAAAATTTTTCAAAGATTTTATCGGGTCTCAAAATTTTTTGGTTTCATGGGTCAACATTTTTTGGGTCCCAAAATTTTTCAAAGTTTTTTTGGGTCCCAAAATTTTTCAAAGTTTATTTGGGTCCCAAAATTTTTCAAAGTTTTTTCAAAGTTTTTTTGGGTCAAAATTATTTTGGGTCCTAAATTTTTTCGAAATTTATTTGGGTCAAAATTGTTTTGGGCCAAAACTTTTTCAAAGTTTTTTTTGGGTCAAAATTTTTCTAAATTTTTTCGCGTCTCAAAATTTTTTTGGGCTCAATTTTTTTTTTAAGTTTATTTGGGTCAAAATTATTTTGGGTTCCAAATTTTTTCGAAGTTTTTTTGGGTCCCAAAATTTTTCAAAGTTTTTTTGGGTCGCAAAATTTTCCAAAGTTTTTTTGGGTCAAAATTGTTTTTTTTTTTTTGTTTTTTTGGGTCACAAAATTTTTCAAAGTTTTTTTGTGTCCCAAAATTTTTCAAAGTTTTTTTGGGTCAAAATTTTTTCAAAGTTTTTTTGGGTCAAAATTATTTTTGGTCCTAAATTTTTTCTAAATTTATTTGGGTCAAAATGTTTTTGGGCCAAAATTTTTTCAAAGTTTTTTTTGGGTCCCAATATTTTTTGAAGTTTTTTTGGTTCAAAACTTGTTAGGGTCTCAAAATTTTTCTAAAATTTTTCGCTTCTCAAAAGTTTTTTTTGGCTCAAAATTTTTTGAAGTTTATTTGGGTCAAAATTATATTTGGTTCCAAATTTTTTCGAAGTTTTTTTTTTTAGTTTTTTTGGTTGTTTAAAAGTTATTTTGTGTGAAAATGTTTTTGGGCCCAAAATTGTTCAAAGTTTTTTTGGGTCAAAATTTTTTCGAAGTTTTTTTTGGGTCAAAATTATTTTGGGTCCTAAATTTTTTCGAAATTTATTTGGGTCAAAATTTTTTTGGGCCAAAATTTTTTCAAAGTTTTTTTTGGGTCCCAAAATTTTTCGAAGTTTTTTTGGGTCAAAATTTTTTAGGGTCTCAAAATTTTTCTAAATTTTTTCGCGTCTCAAAATTTTTTGAAATTTATTTGGGTCAAAATTATTTTGGGTTCCAAATTTTTTCGAAGTTTTTTTGGGTCAAATTTTTTTAAAAACAAAAATTTTTCAAAGTTTGTTTGGATCCCAAAATTTTTCGAAATTTTTTTAGGTCCCAAAATTTTTCAAAGTGTTTTTGGGTCAAAATTTTTTCGGATCTCAAAATTTTTTAAAGTTTTTTTAGGTCAAAATTGTTTTTTTTGTTGTTTTTTTGGGTCCCAACATTTTTCGAAGATTTCTTTGGGCCCCGAAAATGTTCAATGTTTTTTTGGGTCAAAATTTATTCGGGTCTCAAAAATTTTCGAAGTTTTTTTGTGTTTGTGATTTTTCGGTCCCAAAATTTTTCAGTTTCTTGGGTCAACATTTTTTGGGTTCCAAAATGTTCAAGTTTTTTGGGGTCCCAAAATTTTTAAAAGATTTTTTGGGTCAAAATTTTTTAGGGTTTCAAAATTTTTCTAAATTTTTTTTGGGTGAAAATGTTTCAATTGCTGTTGTAAAGCTGAGAGAAGAGATCTTTGCATTGTTTATGCACTTTTCTCCCCTTTTAGATAGACTTTTCCACCTAAGAATGTCTTTACAATCTAAACAGCCACATGTGTAGTTCCACTGAAGTACTTCACAAGAGTGCCATTTAATGACTCAGAAGAAAATGTGGAAGTTGCCCACAAAGGACCCCATTTCCTAAGGCTAACTGCAATGTGTGTCAGCAGGTGTACATTAAAAGACACTTTTGCAGTGTCATACAGCACCTCAAACCGGATGACAAATTTCCTAAAAAACATTTTCGCTAAATTAACATTACATAGTTTCACATCTTCTTTAAGAAGCATGTGCATAGCAAAAACTGAAAGAAAGAGATGATTACAGAACTTCTTAATTAGAAAAACATTTAGAAGTCGCAATGAATAAAAAAGAAGAAATGACCTCCACTTTACATTTACGGTCATGTAATGATTGTGGTGTTCTGGTGAACTCTACAGGAGGCTGAACTGCGAGCATTTTTTGCCCAACAATGTTTGTTTTTCTGTCTATATACCACTTTTTGCTGTGATTTGGTGAATCCAGCCATATAATCACCAACTGTCGAGTCACATCAAGACAAACACTATGTTGGTACTCTGGAAAAAAGCCATCAATCATCTAAAACGTTTTTAATCTCATCAATACAGATTGGCCTTTTACACCCATGACTGGCTGTTCTGGAGCAGCTGGTGGTCATACTGTTTTGTCTCAGATGTCTCAGATTTTTCCTGAGAACAAGTTCTGGTCTTCTGAAAGGATAGGGTCCTTCACCTGTGTGATAGAAAAAATCACACCCACACAGCCCATTGAATTGATCACTGTTCTGGTATTATTGGTATTAGTGCAAAAACCTTTGTTGTGTATTCTGAGTTTTTTTGTGTCAAAATTTTTTGGGTCTAAATATTTTTCTAAATATTTTCGGGTCTCAAAATTTTTTTGAGACCAAATTTTTTGAAGATTTTTTTGGGTCCCGAAATTTTTGGTTGATTTTTGGGTCAAAATTTTTTCGGGTCTCAAAGTTTTTTTGGTCAAAATGTTTTAATTGCTGTTCTGAAGCTGAGAGAAGAGATCTTTGAAATCATTGTTTGCAGTCTTTATGCACTTTTCTTCCCGTTTAGACACTTTGTTACTAGACCACCATTAAAGGCTTTCAGTGGCAAGGTTGTGCGTATCGCACTCTGTTTAGAAGCAGTGCCAAAGACCCTTACGCACTGAGATATTCAGATTTGGTAGTGATTCACAGTTTTTTGGATCCCGAAATTATGTTCACCCGTGTGTAAAATGTAGTAAAGTGTCTTTTCAGACGGTTTAAGCTGAGAAAATTCGTTTGCATATAGTTTTGAACTGAAAACATCTTTTTCGATCAGAAATTAGTTTTTACGAAGGAAAACACATTTTAGCTGTGTAAAATGCACTATTATCGTGTAATAAACTTTTCTTAGTTGTTTTGGTTCACCTGTGTGTTAAATGTAGTAAAGTGTGTTTTCAGACGGTTTAAACTGAGAAAATTCGTTTGCATATAGTTTTGAACTGAAAACATCTTTTTCGATCAGAAATTAGTTTTTACGAAGGAAAACACATTTTAGCTGTGTAAAATGCACTACCATCGTGTAATAAACTTTTCTTAGTTTTTTTGGTTCACCTGTGTGTTGAATGTAGTAAAGTGTGTTTTCAGACGGTTTAAGCTGAGAAAAGCCGTTTGCGTATAGTTTTGAGCTCCTCTCTCACTCCTAACAGCGATAAACTGCTTCAAGTGTTGTTTTGAACTGAAAACATCTTTTTCGATCAGAAATTAGTTTTTACGAAGGAAAACACATTTTAGCTGTGTAAAATGCACTACCATCGTGTAATAAACTTTTCTTAGTTTTTTTGGTTCACCTGTGTGTTGAATGTAGTAAAGTGTGTTTTCAGACGGTTTAAGCTGAGAAAAGCCGTTTGCGTATAGTTTTGAGCTCCTCTCTCACTCCTAACAGCGAAAAACTGCTTCAAGTGTTGTTTTGAACTGAAAACATCTTTTTCGATCAGAAATGAGTTTTTACGAAGAAAAACACATTTTAGCTGTGTAAAATGCACTACCATCGTGTAATAAACTTTTCTTAGTTTTTTTGGTTCACCTGTGTGTTGAATGTAGTAAAGTGTGTTTTCAGACGGTTTAAACTGAGAAAATTCGTTTTGCGTGTAGTTTTGAACTGAAAACATCTTTTTCGATCAGAAATGAGTTTTTACGAAGGAAAACACATTTTAGCTGTGTAAAATGCACTACCATCGTGTAATAAACTTTTCTTAGTTGGTTTGGTTCACCTGTGTGGTAAATGTAGTAAAGTGTGTTTTCAGACGGTTTAAGCTGAGAAAAGCCGTTTGCGTATAGTTTTGAGCTCCTCTCTCACTCCTAACAGCGATAAACTGCTTCAAGTGTTGTTTTGAACTGAAAACATCTTTTTCGATCAGAAATTAGTTTTTACGAAGGAAAACACATTTTAGCTGTGTAAAATGCACTACCATCGTGTAATAAACTTTTCTTAGTTGTTTTGGTTCACCTGTGTGTTAAATGTAGTAAAGCGTGTTTTCAGACGGTTTAAACTGAGAAAATTCGTTTGCGTATAGTTTTGAACTGAAAACATCTTTTTCGATCAGAAAGTAGTTTTTACGAAGGAAAACACATTTTAGCTGTGTAAAATGCACTACCATCGTGTAATAAATTTTTCTTAGTTGTTTTGGTTCACCTGTGTGTTAAATGTAGTAAAGTGTGTTTTCAGACGGTTTAAACTGAGAAAATTCGTTTGCGTATAGTTTTGAACTGAAAACATCTTTTTCGATCAGAAATTAGTTTTTACGAAGGAAAACACATTTTAGCTGTGTAAAATGCACTAACATCGTTTCTGAAGTGGTTAGGCTCACCCGTGTGTTAAATGTAGTAAAGTGTGTTTTCAGACGGTTTAAGCTGAGAAAAGCCGTTTGCGTATAGTTTTGAGCTCCTCTCTCACTCCTAACAGCGATAAACTGCTTCAAGTGTTGTTTTGAACTGAAAAAATCTTTTTCGATCAGAAATGAGTTTTTACGAAGGAAAACACATTTTAGCTGTGTAAAATGCACTACCATCGTGTAATAAACTTTTCTTAGTTTTTTTGGTTCACCTGTGTGTTGAATGTAGTAAAGTGTGTTTTCAGACGGTTTAAGCTGAGAAAAGCCGTTTGCGTATAGTTTTGAGCTCCTCTCTCACTCCTAACAGCGAAAAACTGCTTCAAGTGTTGTTTTGAACTGAAAACATCTTTTTCGATCAGAAATGAGTTTTTACGAAGAAAAACACATTTTAGCTGTGTAAAATGCACTACCATCGTGTAATAAACTTTTCTTAGTTTTTTTGGTTCACCTGTGTGTTGAATGTAGTAAAGTGTGTTTTCAGACGGTTTAAACTGAGAAAATTCGTTTTGCGTGTAGTTTTGAACTGAAAACATCTTTTTCGATCAGAAATGAGTTTTTACGAAGGAAAACACATTTTAGCTGTGTAAAATGCACTACCATCGTGTAATAAACTTTTCTTAGTTGGTTTGGTTCACCTGTGTGGTAAATGTAGTAAAGTGTGTTTTCAGACGGTTTAAGCTGAGAAAAGCCGTTTGCGTATAGTTTTGAGCTCCTCTCTCACTCCTAACAGCGATAAACTGCTTCAAGTGTTGTTTTGAACTGAAAACATCTTTTTCGATCAGAAATTAGTTTTTACGAAGGAAAACACATTTTAGCTGTGTAAAATGCACTACCATCGTGTAATAAACTTTTCTTAGTTGTTTTGGTTCACCTGTGTGTTAAATGTAGTAAAGCGTGTTTTCAGACGGTTTAAACTGAGAAAATTCGTTTGCGTATAGTTTTGAACTGAAAACATCTTTTTCGATCAGAAAGTAGTTTTTACGAAGGAAAACACATTTTAGCTGTGTAAAATGCACTACCATCGTGTAATAAATTTTTCTTAGTTGTTTTGGTTCACCTGTGTGTTAAATGTAGTAAAGTGTGTTTTCAGACGGTTTAAACTGAGAAAATTCGTTTGCGTATAGTTTTGAACTGAAAACATCTTTTTCGATCAGAAATTAGTTTTTACGAAGGAAAACACATTTTAGCTGTGTAAAATGCACTAACATCGTTTCTGAAGTGGTTAGGCTCACCCGTGTGTTAAATGTAGTAAAGTGTGTTTTCAGACGGTTTAAGCTGAGAAAAGCCGTTTGCGTATAGTTTTGAGCTCCTCTCTCACTCCTAACAGCGATAAACTGCTTCAAGTGTTGTTTTGAACTGAAAAAATCTTTTTCGATCAGAAATGAGTTTTTACGAAGGAAAACACATTTTAGCTGTGTAAAATGCACTACCATCGTGTAATAAACTTTTCTTAGTTTTTTTGGTTCACCTGTGTGTTGAATGTAGTAAAGTGTGTTTTCAGATGGTTTAAGCTGAGAAAAGCCGTTTGCGTATAGTTTTGAACTGAAAACATCTTTTTCGATCAGAAATTAGTTTTTACGAAGGAAAACACATTTTAGCTGTGTAAAATGCACTACCATCGTGTAATAAACTTTTCTTAGTTTTTTTGGTTCACCTGTGTGTTGAATGTAGTAAAGTGTGTTTTCAGACGGTTTAAGCTGAGAAAAGCCGTTTGCGTATAGTTTTGAGCTCCTCTCTCACTCCTAACAGCGATAAACTGCTTCAAGTGTTGTTTTGAACTGAAAACATCTTTTTCGATCAGAAGTTAGTTTTTACGAAGGAAAACACATTTTAGCCGTGTAAAATGCACTACCATCGTGTAATAAACTTTTCTTAGTTGTTTTGGTTCACCTGTGTGTTAAATGTAGTAAAGTGTGTTTTCAGACGGTTTAAGCTGAGAAAAGCCGTTTGCGTATAGTTTTGAGCTCCTCTCTCACTCCTAACAGCGATAAACTGCTTCAAGTGTTGTTTTGAACTGAAAACATCTTTTTCGATCAAAAATTAGTTTTTGCGAAGGAAAACACATTTTAGCTGTGTAAAATGCACTACCATCGTGTAATAAACTTTTCTTAGTTTTTTTGGTTCACCTGTGTGTTGAATGTAGTAAAGTGTGTTTTCAGACGGTTTAAGCTGAGAAAAGCCGTTTGCGTATAGTTTTGAGCTCCTCTCTCACTCCTAACAGCGATAAACTGCTTCAAGTGTTGTTTTGAACTGAAAAAATCTTTTTCGATCAGAAATGAGTTTTTACGAAGGAAAACACATTTTAGCTGTGTAAAATGCACTACCATCGTGTAATAAACTTTTCTTAGTTTTTTTGGTTCACCTGTGTGTTGAATGTAGTAAAGTGTGTTTTCAGACGGTTTAAGCTGAGAAAATTCGTTTGCGTATAGTTTTGAACTGAAAACATCTTTTTCGATCAGAAATGAGTTTTTACGAAGGAAAACACATTTTAGCTGTGTAAAATGCACTACCATCGTGTAATAAACTTTTCTTAGTTGGTTTGGTTCACCTGTGTGTTAAATGTAGTAAAGTGTGTTTTCAGACGGTTTAAGCTGAGAAAAGCCGTTTGCGTATAGTTTTGAGCTCCTCTCTCACTCCTAACAGCGATAAACTGCTTCAAGTGTTGTTTTGAACTGAAAACATCTTTTTCGATCAGAAGTTAGTTTTTTCGAAGGAAAACACATTTTAGCTGTGTAAAATGCACTACCATCGTGTTATAAACTTTTCTTCGTTGTTTTGGTTCACCTGTGTGTTAAATGTAGTAAAGTGTGTTTTCAGACGGTTTAAGCTGAGAAAAGCCGTTTGCGTATAGTTTTGAGCTCCTCTCTCACTCCTAACAGCGATAAACTGCTTCAAGTGTTGTTTTGAACTGAAAACATCTTTTTCGATCAGAAATTAGTTTTTACGAAGGAAAACACATTTTAGCTGTGTAAAATGCACTACCATCGTGTAATAAACTTTTCTTAGTTGTTTTGGTTCACCTGTGTGTTAAATGTAGTAAAGTGTGTTTTCAGACGGTTTAAACTGAGAAAATTCGTTTGCGTATAGTTTTGAACTGAAAACATCTTTTTCGATCAGAAATTAGTTTTTACTAAGGAAAACACATTTTAGCTGTGTAAAATGCACTACCATCGTGTAATAAACTTTTCTTAGTTTTTTTGGTTCACCTGTGTGTTGAATGTAGTAAAGTGTGTTTTCAGACGGTATAGATTTGAGCTCCTCTCTCACTCCTAACAGCGATAAAATGCTTCAAGTGTTGTTTTGAACTGAAAACATCTTTATCGATCAGAAATGAGTTTTTACGAAGGAAAACACGTTTAAGCTGTGTAATATGCTCTAACATCGTGTAATAAACGTTTGTGAAGTGTTTTGGTTCAATCTTGTGTTGAACTTTACGTGTGTTTTCAGACGGTTTAAACTGAGTACAGTTTTGAGCTCCCATTTTACTTCTTACAGCGATAAACTGCTTCAAGTGTTAGGAACTGAAAGCATCTTTTTTTTCTTCTGAGTCATTAAATGGCACTTTTGTGAAGTACTTTAATGGAACTACACATGTGCCTGTCCAGATTGTAAAGACATTCTTAGGTGAGAAAAGTGCATAAAAAATGCAAACAATGATATCAAAGAGCTCTTCTCTCAGCTTTAGAACAGAAATTTAAATATTTTGAAGCAAAAAAACTTTGAAAAATTTTAGGCCCAAAAATATTTTGACCCAGAAAAACTTGGAAAATTTTGGGACCCAATAATATCTTAGAAAAATTTTGGGACACAAAAAACTTTTGACCTAAAAAAAATTTGATATCAAAAAATTTTCGAAAAATTTTGAGACCCGAAATAATTTTGACCCAAAAAAACTCAGAATAGACAATAGAGGCGTTTGCACTAATGCCAATAATTCCAGAACACTTATCAATTCAATGGGCTGTACAGGTGTGATTTTTGCTATCACATAGGTGAAGAACAGAATTTGTTCTCAGGCAAAATCTGAGGCATCTGAAACAAAACAGTATGTCCACCAGCTGCTCCAGAACAGCCAGTCATGGGTGTAAAAGGCCAATCTGTATTGGTGAGATTAAAAACGTTTTAGATAATTGATGGCTTTTTCCAGAGTATTTGTCTTGATGTGACTAGACAGTCGGTGATTATATGGCTGGATTCACCAAATCACAGCAAAAAGTGGTATATAGACAGAAAAAAAAATTGTGCACGTGCTTCTTAAAGAAAATATGAAACTATGTAATGTTAATGCAGCGGATATGGCTTTTAGGAAATTTGTTATCCAGTTTGAGGTGCTGTATGACACTGCAAAAGTGTCTTTTAATGTACACCTGCCGACACAAATTGCGGTTAGTCTTAGGAAATGGGGTCCTTTGTGGGCAACTTCCACCTTTTCTTCTGAGTTATTAAGTGGCACTCTCGTGAAGTACTTCAGTGGAACTACACATGTGCCTGTCCAGATTGTAAAGACATTCTTAGGTGAGAAAAGTGCATAAAGAATGCAAACAATGATATCAAAGATCTCCTCTCTCAGCTTCTCTCAGCTTTAAAAAATTTTGTCCCATAAAAACTTGAAAAAATGTTGTACCCAAAAAGACATCGAAATATTTTGGGACCCAAAAAAATGGTCGAAAAAATTTGGGACCCAAAAAAACTTTGAAAAATTTTGGGCCCGATAAAATTTTGACACAAAACAATTGCGAAAAATTTTGAGACCCGAAAAAATTTTGACACAAAAAAACCTAGAAAAACTTCGGAACCCAAAAAAATTTCGAAAAATTTCGGATCCCAAAAAAATCTTCGAAACATTTTGGGACCCAAAAAAATTTTGACCTAAAATAACTTTGACCTCAAAATATCTTCGAAAAAATTTGCGGCCCAAAATAACTTTGAAAAATTTTGGGCCCGAAAAAATTTTGACACAAAGCAATTTCGAAAAATTTTGAGACCCGAAAAAAATTTGACACAAAAAAACATCAAAAACTTTCGGAACCCAAAAAAACTTCGAAAAATTTCAGATCCCAAAAAAATCTTCGAAACATATTGGGACCCAAAAAAATTTTGACCTAAAATAACTTTGACCTCAAAATATCTTCGAAAAAATTTGGAGCCCAAAATAACTTTGAAAAATTTTTGGCCCAAAAAAAGTTTGACCCAAAAAATTTTGACAAAAAATTACTACGAAAAATTTTTACACCCGAAAGAATTTTGACACAAAAATACATCGAAAAATTTCGGATCCCAAAAAAAATTTGAAAAATTTTGCAACCCAAAAAAACTTTGAAAAATTTTGCGACCCAAAAAATTTTGACACAAAAAACATCGAAAAATTTCCGATCCCAAAAAAATCTTCGAAAAATTTTAGGACCCAAAAAAATTTTGACCTAAAATAATTTTGACCTCAAAATAACTTTGAAAAATTTTGGGACTCAAAAAACTTTGAAAAATTTTAAGACCAAAAAAATGTTTCCTAAATTAAAGAAAATTTAATGTTTATGCAGCGGATGTGGCTTTTAGGAAACTTGTTATCCAGTTTGTGGTGCTGTATGACACTGCAAAAGTGTCTTTTAATGTACACCTGCTGACATAAATTGCGGTTACCTTTAGGAAATGGGGTCCTTTGTGGGCAACTTCCACCTTTTCTTCTGAGTTATTAAGTGGCACTCTTGTGAAGTACTTCACTGGAACTACACATGTGCCTGTCCAGATTGTAAAGACATTCTTAGGTGGAAAAGTCTATATAAAAGGGGAGAAAAGTGCATAAAGAATGCAAACAATGATATCAAAGATCTCCTCTCTCAGCCTCTCTCAGCGTTAAAAAAATTTGTCCCAAAAAAACTTGAAAAAATTTTGTACCCAAAAAAACATCGAAATATTTTGGGACCCAAAAAAGTTTGACCCAAAAAATTTTGTACCCAAAAAAACATCCAAATATTTTGGGACCCCAAAAAAGTTTGACCCAAAAAATTTTGACACAAAATTACTTCGAAAAAATTGTTAGACCCTAAAATAACTTTGACCTCAAAATATCTTCGAAAAATTTTGTACCCAAAAAACATCGAAATATCTTGGGACCCGAAAAAGTTTGACCCAAAAAATTTTGTACCCAAAAAAACATCCAAATATTTTGGGACCCCAAAAAAGTTTGACCCAAAAAATTTTGACACAAAAGTACTTCGAAAAAATTGTTAGACCCGAAAAAATTTTAACACAAAAAAACAACGAAAAATTTCGGATACCAAAAAAATCTTCGAAAAATTTTGGGACCCAAAAAAATTTTGACCTAAAATAATTTTGACCTCAAAATAACTTTGAAAAATTTTGGGCCCAAAAAAAGTTTGACCCAAAAAAACTTCAAAAAATTTTGGGACCCAAAAAAACTTTGAAAAATTTTGGGACCCAAAAAACCTTTGAAAAATTTTAAGACCAAAAAAATGTTGAGACACGAAAAATTTAGAAAAATTTTGGGACCTAAAAAAACTTTGAAAAAGTTTGACCCAAAAAATTTTGTACCCAAAAAAACATCCAAATATTTTGGGACCCCAAAAAAGTTTGACCCAAAAAATTTTGACACAAAAGTACTTCGAAAAAATTGTTAGACCCGAAAAAATTTTAACACAAAAAAACAACGAAAAATTTCGGATACCAAAAAAATCTTCGAAAAATTTTGGGACCCAAAAAAATTTTGACCTAAAATAATTTTGACCTCAAAATAACTTTGAAAAATTTTGGGCCCAAAAAAAGTTTGACCCAAAAAAACTTCAAAAAATTTTGGGACCCAAAAAAACTTTGAAAAATTTTGGGACCCAAAAAACCTTTGAAAAATTTTAAGACCAAAAAAATGTTGAGACACGAAAAATTTAGAAAAATTTTGGGACCTAAAAAAACTTTGAAAAATTTTGACCCAAAAAAACTTTAAAAAATTTTGACACAAAATTACTTCGAAAAATTTTTAGACCCGAAAAAATTTTGACACAAAAAAACATCGTAAAATTTCCGATCCCAAAAAAATCTTCGAAAAATTTTGGGACCCAAAATATTTTGACCTCAAAATATGTTCGAAAAATTTTGGGCCCAAAAAAAGTTTGAAAAATTTTAAGACCAAAAAAATGTTGAGACCCGAAAAAATTTAGAAAAATTTGGGACCCAAAAAAACTTTGAAAAATTTTGTGACCAAAAAAATTTAGAAAATTTTTTAGGCCCAAACAATTTTGACACAAAAAAACTCAGAATAGACAACAGAGGTTTTTGCACTTAAACCAATAATACCCGAACACTGAACAATTCAATGGGCTGTATGGGTGTGATTTTTGCTATCACACAGGTGAAAAACCCTATCCTTTCAGAAGACCAGAACTTGTTCTCTGGCAAAATCTGAGGCATCTGAGACCACCAAATACTCCAGAACAGCCAGTCATGGGTGTAAAAGGCCAATCTGTATTGATGAGATTAAAAACGTTTTAGATGATTGATGGCTTTTTTCCAGAGAAAAAAACTTTGAAAAATTTGGACCCAAAAAAGTTTTGACACAAAAAAACATCGAAAAATTTCGTACCCGAAAAAACGTTGAAAAATTTTGCGACCTAAAAATTTTTGACATAAAATAACTTTGAAAAATTTTGGGCCCAAAAAAGTTTGACCCAAAAAAACTTCAAAAAAATTTGAAACCCAAAAACACTTTGAAAAATTTTAAGACCAAAAAAATGTTGAGACCCGAAAAAATTTAGAAAAAAATTGTATGGCTGTATGGGTGTGATTTTTGCTATCACACAGGTGAAGATCCCTGTCCTTTCAGAAGACCAGAACTTGTTCTCAGGCAAAATCTGAGGCATCTGAGACAAAACAGTATGACCACCAGCTACTCCAGAACAGCCAGTCATGGGTGTAAAAGGCCAATCTGTATTGATGAGATTAAAAACGTTTTAGATGATTGATGGCTTTTTTCCAGAGTACCAACATAGTGTTTGTCTTGATGTGACTTGACAGTCGGTGATTATATGGCTGGATTCACCAAATCACAGCAAAAAGTGGTATATAGACAGAAAAAAAATTGTTTTTGCTATTTACATGCTTCTTAAAGAAAATGTGAAACTATGTAATGTTTATGCAGCGGATATGGCTTTTAGGAAACTTGTTATCCAGTTTGAGGTGCTGTATGACACTGCAAAAGTGTCTTTTAATGTACATCTGCTGACACAAATTGCAGATAGCCTTAGGAAATGGGGTCCTTTGTGGGCAACTTCCACCTTTTCTTCTGAGTTATTAAGTGGCACTCTTGTAAAGTACCTCAGTGGAACTACACATGTGCCTGTCCAGATTGTAAAGACATTCTTAGGTGGAAAAGTCTATATAAAAGGGGAGAAAAGCGCATAAAGAATGCAAACAATGATATCAAAAATCTCCTCTCTCAGCCTCTCTCAGCTTTAAAAAATTTTGTCCCAAAAAAACTTGAAAGAATTTTGTACCCAAAAAATTTTGACCCAAAAAACCTCGAAATATTTTGGGACCCAAAAAAATCTTCGAAAAATTTTGGGACCCAAAAAAACGTTGCAAAATTTTGCGACCCAGAAAATTTTGACATGAAATTAGTTAGAAAAATTTTTAGACCCGAAAAAACTTTGACAAAAAAACATCGAAAAATTTTGGGACCCAAAAATATTTTGACCTAAAATAACTTTGACTTCAAAATATCTTCGAAAAATTTGGGACCCAACAAAACTTTGAAAAATTTTGGGCCCAAAAAAGTTTGACCCAAAAAAATTTAAAAAAATTTTGAGACCCAAAAACACTTTGAAAAATTTTAAGACCAAAAAAATGTTGAGACCCGAAAAAATGTAGAAAAAATTTGGGACACAAAAAACTTTGGAAAATTTTAGACCCGAAAAAATTTTGACACAAATTTCGGAACCCAAAAAAATCTTCGAAAAAAATTTTGACCTAAAATAATTTTGACCTCAAAATATCTTCGAAAAATTATTGGCTCAAAAAAAATTTGACCTAAAATAATTTTGACCTCAAAATATCTTCGAAAAATTTTGGGACCCAAAAAAACTTCGAAAAATTTTGGGACCCAAAAAAACTTTGAAAAATTTTGGGACCCAACAAAACTTTGAAAAATTTTGGGATCCAACAAAACTTTGAAAAATTTTGGGATCCAACAAAACTTTGAAAAATTTTTGGACCCAAAAAATTTTGACACAAAAATTCTCAGAATAGACAACATAGGTTTTTGCACTAATACCAATAATACCCGAACACTGAACAATTCATTGTATGGGTGTGATTTTTGCTATCACACAGGTGAAGGACCCAATCCTTTCAGTAGACCAGAACTTGTTCTCAGGCAAAATCTGAGGCATCTGAGACAAACCAGTATGACCACCAGCTACTCCAGATCAGCCAGTTATGAGTGAAAAAGGCCAATCTGTATTGATTAGATTAAAACGTTTTGGATGATTGATGGCTTTTTTTCCAGAGTACCAACATAGTGTTTGTCTTGATGTGTCTTGACAGTCAGTGAATATATGGCTGGATTCACCAAATCACAGCAAAAATTTGTATATAGACAGAAAAACAAACACTGTTGGCCAAAAATTGCTCGCAGTCCAGCCTCCTGTAGAGTTCACCAGAACACCACAATCATTACATGATTGTAAATTTAGAGTGGAGGTAATTTCTTCTTTTCTTTTCATTGCAACTTCTAAATGGTTTTCTAATGAAGAAGTTCTGTAATCATTTCTTTCTTTTAGTTTTTGCTATGCACATGCTTCTTAAAGAAAATGTGAAACTATTAACATTACATACTCTCATATTTTCTTGAAGAAGCATGTGCATAGCAAAAACTATTCCAGTACTACAAAAAAGATTCCAGTACTTCTTAATTGGAACACCATTTAGAAGTGGCAATGAATAGAAAAGAAGAACTGACCTCTACTCTGAAGCTTTCCAGAATGTACAATCATGTAATAATCGTAGTGTTCTGGTAAACTCTACAAAAATGTCTATTTTTCTATCTATATATCACTTTTTGCTGTGATTTGGTGAATCCAGTCATATAATCACAGACTGTCGAGACAAACACTTTGTTGGTACTCTGGAAAAAAGCCATCAATCATCCAAAACGTTTTTAATTTCATCAATACAGATTGGCCTTTTACACTCATGACTGGCTGATCTGGAGTAGCTGGTGGTCATACTGTTTTGTCTCAGATGCCTCAGATTTTGCCTGAGAAGAAGTTCTGGTCTTCTGAAAGGATTTGGGTCCCAAAATTAAAAAAAAAAATTTTGGGTCAAAATTTTTTGGGTCTCAAAATTTTTCGAAGATTTTTTGAGGTCAAATTTTTTTGAGTCCCAAAATTTTCCGAAGATTTTTTAAGGTCAAAGTTTTTTTGGGTCGCAAAATTTTTCAAAGTTTTTTTTGGGTCCCAAAATTTTTAGGTCCCAAAATTTTCAAGTTTTTTTGGGTCAAAATGTTTTTGGGCCCAATATTTTACAAAGTTTTTTTGGGTCAAAATTATTTTGGGTCCTAAATTTTTTCGAAATTTATTTGGGTAAAAATTTTTTTGGGCCAAAATTTTTTAAAAGTTTTTTTTGGGTCCCAAAATTTTTCGAAGTTTTTTTGGGTCGAAAATTTTTAGGGTCTCAAAATTTTTCTAAATTTTTTCGCGTCTCAAATATTTTTTGGGCTCAAAATTTTTTGAAGTTTATTTGGGTCAAAATTATTTTGGGTTCCAAATTTTTTCGAAGTTTTTTTGGGTCAAATTTTTTTAAAACAAAATTTTTTCAAAGTTTGTTTGGATCCCAAAATTTTTTGAAGTTTTTTTAGGTCCCAAAATTTTTCGAAGTGTTTTTGGGTCAAAATTGTTTTTTTTTTTTTGTTTTTTTGGGTCGCAAAATTTTTCTACGTTTTTTTGGGTCAAAATTTTTTGGGTCCCAAAAATATTCAACGTTTTTTTGGGTCCCAAAATTTTTCAAAGTTTTTTTGGGTCCCAAAATTTTTCAAAGTTTTTTTGGGTCCCAAAATTTTTCAAAGTTTTTTCGAAGTTTTTTTGGGTCAAAATTTTTTGAAGTTTATTTGGGTCAAAATTATTTTTGGTTCCAAATTTTTTCGAAGTTTTTTTGGGTCAAAATTTTTTGGGTCCCAAAATTTTTCAAAGTTTGTTTGGATCCCAAAATTGTTTTTTTTGTTGTTTTTTTGGGTCCCAAAATTTTTCAAAGATTTTATCGGGTCTCAAAATTTTTTGGTTTCATGGGTCAACATTTTTTGGGTCCCAAAATTTTTCAAAGTTTTTTTGGGTCCCAAAATTTTTCAAAGTTTATTTGGGTCCCAAAATTTTTCAAAGTTTTTTCAAAGTTTTTTTGGGTCAAAATTATTTTGGGTCCTAAATTTTTTCGAAATTTATTTGGGTCAAAATTGTTTTGGGCCAAAACTTTTTCAAAGTTTTTTTTGGGTCAAAATGTTTCTAAATTTTTTCGCGTCTCAAAATTTTTTTGGGCTCAATTTTTTTTTAAGTTTATTTGGGTCAAAATTATTTTGGGTTCCAAATTTTTTCGAAGTTTTTTTGGGTCCCAAAATTTTTCAAAGTTTTTTTGGGTCGCAAAATTTTCCAAAGTTTTTTTGGGTCAAAATTGTTTTTTTTTTTTTGTTTTTTTGGGTCACAAAATTTTTCAAAGTTTTTTTGTGTCCCAAAATTTTTCAAAGTTTTTTTGGGTCAAAATTTTTTCAAAGTTTTTTTGGGTCAAAATTATTTTTGGTCCTAAATTTTTTCTAAATTTATTTGGGTCAAAATGTTTTTGGGCCAAAATTTTTTCAAAGTTTTTTTTGGGTCCCAATATTTTTTGAAGTTTTTTTGGGTCAAAACTTGTTAGGGTCTCAAAGTTTTTCTAAAATTTTTCGCTTCTCAAAAGTTTTTTTTGGCTCAAAATTTTTTGAAGTTTATTTGGGTCAAAATTATATTTGGTTCCAAATTTTTTCGAAGTTTTTTTTTTTAGTTTTTTTGGGTCAAAAATTTTTCGGATTTCAAAATTTTTCAAAGTTATTTTGTGTGAAAATGTTTTTGGGCCCAAAATTGTTCAAAGTTTTTTTGGGTCAAAATTTTTTCGAAGTTTTTTTTGGGTCAAAATTATTTTGGGTCCTAAATTTTTTCGAAATTTATTTGGGTCAAAATTTTTTTGGGCCAAAATTTTTTCAAAGTTTTTTTTGGGTCCCAAAATTTTTCGAAGTTTTTTTGGGTCAAAATTTTTTAGGGTCTCAAAATTTTTCTAAATTTTTTCGCGTCTCAAAATTTTTTGAAATTTATTTGGGTCAAAATTATTTTGGGTTCCAAATTTTTTCGAAGTTTTTTTGGGTCAAATTTTTTTAAAAACAAAAATTTTTCAAAGTTTGTTTGGATCCCAAAATTTTTCGAAATTTTTTTAGGTCCCAAAATTTTTCAAAGTGTTTTTGGGTCAAAATTTTTTCGGATCTCAAAATTTTTTAAAGTTTTTTTAGGTCAAAATTGTTTTTTTTGTTGTTTTTTTGGGTCCCAACATTTTTCGAAGATTTCTTTGGGCCCCGAAAATGTTCAATGTTTTTTTGGGTCAAAATTTATTCGGGTCTCAAAAATTTTCGAAGTTTTTTTGTGTTTGTGATTTTTCGGTCCCAAAATTTTTCAGTTTCTTGGGTCAACATTTTTTGGGTTCCAAAATGTTCAAGTTTTTTGGGGTCCCAAAATTTTTAAAAGATTTTTTGGGTCAAAATTTTTTAGGGTTTCAAAATTTTTCTAAATTTTTTTTGGGTGAAAATGTTTCAATTGCTGTTCTAAAGCTGAGAGAAGAGATCTTTGCATTGTTTATGCACTTTTCTCCCCTTTTAGATAGACTTTTCCACCTAAGAATGTCTTTACAATCTAAACAGCCACATGTGTAGTTCCACTGAAGTACTTCACAAGAGTGCCATTTAATAACTCAGAGGAAAATGTGGAAGTTGCCCACAAAGGACCCCATTTCCTAAGGCTAACTGCAATGTGTGTCAGCAGGTGTACATTAAAAGACACTTTTGCAGTGTCATACAGCACCTCAAACCGGATGACAAATTTCCTAAAAAACATTTTCGCTGCATTAACATTACATAGTTTCACATCTTCTTTAAGAAGCATGTGCATAGCAAAAACTGAAAGAAAGAGATGATTACAGAACTTCTTAATTAGAAAAACATTTAGAAGTCGCAATGAATAAAAAAGAAGAAATGACCTCCACTTTACATTTACGGTCATGTAATGATTGTGGTGTTCTGGTGAACTCTACAGGAGGCTGAACTGCGAGCATTTTTTGCCCAACAATGTTTGTTTTTCTGTCTATATACCACTTTTTGCTGTGATTTGGTGAATCCAGCCATATAATCACCAACTGTCGAGTCACATCAAGACAAACACTATGTTGGTACTCTGGAAAAAAGCCATCAATCATCTAAAACGTTTTTAATCTCATCAATACAGATTGGCCTTTTACACCCATGACTGGCTGTTCTGGAGCAGCTGGTGGTCATACTGTTTTGTCTCAGATGTCTCAGATTTTTCCTGAGAACAAGTTCTGGTCTTCTGAAAGGATAGGGTCCTTCACCTGTGTGATAGAAAAAATCACACCCACACAGCCCATTGAATTGATCACTGTTCTGGTATTATTGGTATTAGTGCAAAAACCTTTGTTGTGTATTCTGAGTTTTTTTGTGTCAAAATTTTTTGGGTCTAAATATTTTTCTAAATATTTTCGGGTCTCAAAATTTTTTTGAGACCAAATTTTTTGAAGATTTTTTTGGGTCCCGAAATTTTTGGTTGATTTTTGGGTCAAAATTTTTTCGGGTCTCAAAGTTTTTTTGGTCAAAATGTTTTAATTGCTGTTCTGAAGCTGAGAGAAGAGATCTTTGATATCATTGTTTGCATTCTTTATGCACTTTTCTTCCCGTTTAGACACTTTGTTACTAGACCACCATTAAAGGCTTTCAGTGGCAAGGTTGTGCGTATCGCACTCTGTTTAGAAGCAGTGCCAAAGACCCTTACGCACTGAGATATTCAGATTTGGTAGTGATTCACAGTTTTTTGGATCCCGAAATTATGTTCACCCGTGTGTAAAATGTAGTAAAGTGTCTTTTCAGACGGTTTAAGCTGAGAAAATTCGTTTGCATATAGTTTTGAACTGAAAACATCTTTTTCGATCAGAAATTAGTTTTTACGAAGGAAAACACATTTTAGCTGTGTAAAATGCACTATTATCGTGTAATAAACTTTTCTTAGTTGTTTTGGTTCACCTGTGTGAGACGGTTTAAACTGAGAAAATTCGTTTGCATATAGTTTTGAACTGAAAACATCTTTTTCGATCAGAAATTAGTTTTTACGAAGGAAAACACATTTTAGCTGTGTAAAATGCACTACCATCGTGTAATAAACTTTTCTTAGTTGTTTTGGTTCACCTGTGTGTTAAATGTAGTAAAGTGTGTTTTCAGACGGTTTAAACTGAGAAAATTCGTTTGCGTATAGTTTTGAACTGAAAACATCTTTTTCGATCAGAAATTAGTTTTTACGAAGGAAAACACATTTTAGCTGTGTAAAATGCACTACCATCGTGTAATAAACTTTTCTTAGTTGTTTTGGTTCACCTGTGTGTTAAATGTAGTAAAGTGTGTTTTCAGACGGTTTAAGCTGAGAAAAGCCGTTTGCGTATAGTTTTGAGCTCCTCTCTCACTCCTAACAGCGATAAACTGCTTCAAGTGTTGTTTTGAACTGAAAACATCTTTTTCGATCAGAAGTTAGTTTTTACGAAGGAAAACACATTTTAGCTGTGTAAAATGCACTACCATCGTGTTATAAACTTTTCTTCGTTGTTTTGGTTCACCTGTGTGTTAAATGTAGTAAAGTGTGTTTTCAGACGGTTTAAGCTGAGAAAAGCCGTTTGCGTATAGTTTTGAGCTCCTCTCTCACTCCTAACAGCGATAAACTGCTTCAAGTGTTGTTTTGAACTGAAAACATCTTTTTCGATCAGAAATTAGTTTTTACGAAGGAAAACACATTTTAGCTGTGTAAAATGCACTACCATCGTGTAATAAACTTTTCTTAGTTGTTTTGGTTCACCTGTGTGTTAAATGTAGTAAAGTGTGTTTTCAGACGGTTTAAACTGAGAAAATTCGTTTGCGTATAGTTTTGAACTGAAAACATCTTTTTCGATCAGAAATTAGTTTTTACGAAGGAAAACACATTTTAGCTGTGTAAAATGCACTACCATCGTGTAATAAACTTTTCTTAGTTGTTTTGGTTCACCTGTGTGTTAAATGTAGTAAAGTGTGTTTTCAGACGGTTTAAACTGAGAAAATTCGTTTGCGTATAGTTTTGAGCTCCTCTCTCACTCCTAACAGCGATAAACTGCTTCAAGTGTTGTTTTGAACTGAAAACATCTTTTTCGATCAGAAGTTAGTTTTTACGAAGGAAAACACATTTTAGCTGTGTAAAATGCACTACCATCGTGTTATAAACTTTTCTTCGTTGTTTTGGTTCACCTGTGTGTTAAATGTAGTAAAGTGTGTTTTCAGACGGTTTAAGCTGAGAAAAGCCGTTTGCGTATAGTTTTGAGCTCCTCTCTCACTCCTAACAGCGATAAACTGCTTCAAGTGTTGTTTTGAACTGAAAACATCTTTTTCGATCAGAAATTAGTTTTTACGAAGGAAAACACATTTTAGCTGTGTAAAATGCACTACCATCGTGTAATAAACTTTTCTTAGTTTTTTTGGTTCACCTGTGTGTTGAATGTAGTAAAGTGTGTTTTCAGATGGTTTAAGCTGAGAAAAGCCGTTTGCGTATAGTTTTAAGCTCCTCTCTTACTCCTAACAGCGATAAACTGCTTCAAGTGTTGTTTTGAACTGAAAACATCTTTTTCGATCAGAAATTAGTTTTTACGAAGGAAAACACGTTTAAGCTGTGTAATATGCTCTAACATCGTGTAATAAACGTTTGTGAAGTGTTTTGGTTCAATCTTGTGTTGAACTTTACGTGTGTTTTCAGACGGTTTAAACTGAGTACAGTTTTGAGCTCCCATTTTACTTCTTACAGCGATAAACTGCTTCAAGTGTTAGGAACTGAAAGCATCTTTTTTTTCTTCTGAGTCATTAAATGGCACTTTTGTGAAGTACTTTAATGGAACTACACATGTGCCTGTCCAGATTGTAAAGACATTCTTAGGTGAGAAAAGTGCATAAAAAATGCAAACAATGATATCAAAGAGCTCTTCTCTCAGCTTTAGAACAGAAATTTAAATATTTTGAAGCAAAAAAACTTTGAAAAATTTTAGGCCCAAAAATATTTTGACCCAGAAAAACTTGGAAAATTTTGGGACCCAATAATATCTTAGAAAAATTTTGGGACACAAAAAACTTTTGACCTAAAAAAAATTTGATATCAAAAAATTTTCGAAAAATTTTGAGACCCGAAATAATTTTGACCCAAAAAAACTCAGAATAGACAATAGAGGCGTTTGCACTAATGCCAATAATTCCAGAACACTTATCAATTCAATGGGCTGTACAGGTGTGATTTTTGCTATCACATAGGTGAAGAACAGAATTTGTTCTCAGGCAAAATCTGAGGCATCTGAAACAAAACAGTATGTCCACCAGCTGCTCCAGAACAGCCAGTCATGGGTGTAAAAGGCCAATCTGTATTGGTGAGATTAAAAACGTTTTAGATAATTGATGGCTTTTTTCCAGAGTACCAACATAGTATTTGTCTTGATGTGACTAGACAGTCGGTGATTATATGGCTGGATTCACCAAATCACAGCAAAAAGTGGTATATAGACAGAAAAAAAAAATTGTGCACGTGCTTCTTAAAGAAAATATGAAACTATGTAATGTTAATGCAGCGGATATGGCTTTTAGGAAATTTGTTATCCAGTTTGAGGTGCTGTATGACACTGCAAAAGTGTCTTTTAATGTACACCTGCCGACACAAATTGCGGTTAGTCTTAGGAAATGGGGTCCTTTGTGGGCAACTTCCACCTTTTCTTCTGAGTTATTAAGTGGCACTCTCGTGAAGTACTTCAGTGGAACTACACATGTGCCTGTCCAGATTGTAAAGACATTCTTAGGTGAGAAAAGTGCATAAAGAATGCAAACAATGATATCAAAGATCTCCTCTCTCAGCTTCTCTCAGCTTTAAAAAATTTTGTCCCATAAAAACTTGAAAAAATTTTGTACCCAAAAAGACATCGAAATATTTTGGGACCCAAAAAAATGGTCGAAAAAATTTGGGACCCAAAAAAACTTTGAAAAATTTTGGGCCCGATAAAATTTTGACACAAAACAATTGCGAAAAATTTTGAGACCCGAAAAAATTTTGACACAAAAAAACCTAGAAAAACTTCGGAACCCAAAAAAACTTCGAAAAATTTTGGATCCCAAAAAAATCTTCGAAACATTTTGGGACCCAAAAAAATTTTGACCTAAAATAACTTTGACCTCAAAATATCTTCGAAAAAATTTGCGGCCTAAAATAACTTTGAAAAATTTTGGGCCCGAAAAAATTTTGACACAAAGCAATTTCGAAAAATTTTGAGACCCGAAAAAAATTTGACACAAAAAAACATCAAAAACTTTCGGAACCCAAAAAAACTTCGAAAAATTTCAGATCCCAAAAAAATCTTCGAAACATATTGGGACCCAAAAAAATTTTGACCTAAAATAACTTTGACCTCAAAATATCTTCGAAAAAATTTGGGGCCCAAAATAAATTTGAAAAATTTTTGGCCCAAAAAAAGTTTGACCCAAAAAATTTTGACAAAAAATTACTTCGAAAAATTTTTACACCCGAAAGAATTTTGACACAAAAATACATCGAAAAATTTCGGATCCCAAAAAAAATTTGAAAAATTTTGCAACCCAAAAAAACTTTGAAAAATTTTGCGACCCAAAAAATTTTGACACAAAAAACATCGAAAAATTTCCGATCCCAAAAAAATCTTCGAAAAATTTTAGGACCCAAAAAAATTTTGACCTAAAATAATTTTGACCTCAAAATAACTTTGAAAAATTTTGGGACTCAAAAAACTTTGAAAAATTTTAAGACCAAAAAAATGTTTCCTAAATTAAAGAAAATTTAATGTTTATGCAGCGGATGTGGCTTTTAGGAAACTTGTTATCCAGTTTGTGGTGCTGTATGACACTGCAAAAGTGTCTTTTAATGTACACCTGCTGACACAAATTGCGGTTACCTTTAGGAAATGGGGTCCTTTGTGGGCAACTTCCACCTTTTCTTCTGAGTTATTAAGTGGCACTCTTGTGAAGTACTTCACTGGAACTACACATGTGCCTGTCCAGATTGTAAAGACATTCTTAGGTGGAAAAGTCTATATAAAAGGGGAGAAAAGTGCATAAAGAATGCAAACAATGATATCAAAGATCTCCTCTCTCAGCCTCTCTCAGCGTTAAAAAAATTTGTCCCAAAAAAACTTGAAAAAATTTTGTACCCAAAAAAACATCGAAATATTTTGGGACCCAAAAAAGTTTGACCCAAAAAATTTTGTACCCAAAAAAACATCCAAATATTTTGGGACCCCAAAAAAGTTTGACCCAAAAAATTTTGACACAAAATTACTTCGAAAAAATTGTTAGACCCTAAAATAACTTTGACCTCAAAATATCTTCGAAAAATTTTGTACCCAAAAAACATCGAAATATCTTGGGACCCGAAAAAGTTTGACCCAAAAAATTTTGTACCCAAAAAAACATCCAAATATTTTGGGACCCCAAAAAAGTTTGACCCAAAAAATTTTGACACAAAAGTACTTCAAAAAAATTGTTAGACCCGAAAAAATTTTAACACAAAAAAACAACGAAAAATTTCGGGTACCAAAAAAATCTTCGAAAAATTTTGGGACCCAAAAAAATTTTGACCTAAAATAATTTTGACCTCAAAATAACTTTGAAAAATTTTGGGCCCAAAAAAAGTTTGACCCAAAAAAACTTCAAAAAATTTTGGGACCCAAAAAAACTTTGAAAAATTTTGGGACCCAAAAAACCTTTGAAAAATTTTAAGACCAAAAAAATGTTGAGACACGAAAAATTTAGAAAAATTTTGGGACCTAAAAAAACTTTGAAAAATTTTGACCCAAAAAAACTTCAAAAAATTTTGACACAAAATTACTTCGAAAAATTTTTAGACCCGAAAAAATTTTGACACAAAAAAACATCGTAAAATTTCCGATCCCAAAAAAATCTTCGAAAAATTTTGGGACCCAAAATATTTTGACCTCAAAATATGTTCGAAAAATTTTGGGCACAAAAAAAGTTTGAAAAATTTTAAGACCAAAAAAATGTTGAGACCCGAAAAAATTTAGAAAAATTTGGGACCCAAAAAAACTTTGAAAAATTTTGTGACCAAAAAAATTTAGAAAATTTTTTAGGCCCAAACAATTTTGACACAAAAAAACTCAGAATAGACAACAGAGGTTTTTGCACTTAAACCAATAATACCCGAACACTGAACAATTCAATGGGCTGTATGGGTGTGATTTTTGCTATCACACAGGTGAAAAACCCTATCCTTTCAGAAGACCAGAACTTGTTCTCTGGCAAAATCTGAGGCATCTGAGACCACCAAATACTCCAGAACAGAGAGTCATGGGTGTAAAAGGCCAATCTGTATTGATGAGATTAAAAACGTTTTAGATGATTGATGGCTTTTTTCCAGAGAAAAAAACTTCGAAAAATTTTGGGACCCAAAAAAACTTCTAAAAATTTTGAGACCCAAAAAAATTTGGACCCAAAAAAGTTTTGACACAAAAAAACATCGAAAAATTTCGTACCCGAAAAAACGTTGAAAAATTTTGCGACCTAAAAATTTTTGACATAAAATAACTTTGAAAAATTTTGGGCCCAAAAAAGTTTGACCCAAAAAAACTTCAAAAAAATTTGAGACCCAAAAACACTTTGAAAAATTTTAAGACCAAAAAAATGTTGAGACCCGAAAAAATTTAGAAAAAAATTGTATGGCTGTATGGGTGTGATTTTTGCTATCACACAGGTGAAGATCCCTGTCCTTTCAGAAGACCAGAACTTGTTCTCAGGCAAAATCTGAGGCATCTGAGACAAAACAGTATGACCACCAGCTACTCCAGAACAGCCAGTCATGGGTGTAAAAGGCCAATCTGTATTGATGAGATTAAAAACGTTTTAGATGATTGATGGCTTTTTTCCAGAGTACCAACATAGTGTTTGTCTTGATGTGACTTGACAGTCGGTGATTATATGGCTGGATTCACCAAATCACAGCAAAAAGTGGTATATAGACAGAAAAAAAATTGTTTTTGCTATTTACATGCTTCTTAAAGAAAATGTGAAACTATGTAATGTTTATGCAGCGGATATGGCTTTTAGGAAACTTGTTATCCAGTTTGAGGTGCTGTATGACACTGCAAAAGTGTCTTTTAATGTACATCTGCTGACACAAATTGCAGATAGCCTTAGGAAATGGGGTCCTTTGTGGGCAACTTCCACCTTTTCTTCTGAGTTATTAAGTGGCACTCTTGTAAAGTACCTCAGTGGAACTACACATGTGCCTGTCCAGATTGTAAAGACATTCTTAGGTGGAAAAGTCTATATAAAAGGGGAGAAAAGCGCATAAAGAATGCAAACAATGATATCAAAAATCTCCTCTCTCAGCCTCTCTCAGCTTTAAAAAATTTTGTCCCAAAAAAACTTGAAAGAATTTTGTACCCAAAAAATTTTGACCCAAAAAACCTCGAAATATTTTGGGACCCAAAAAAATCTTCGAAAAATTTTGGGACCCAAAAAAACGTTGCAAAATTTTGCGACCCAGAAAATTTTGACATGAAATTAGTTAGAAAAAATTTTAGACCCGAAAAAATTTTGACAAAAAAACATCGAAAAACTTTGGGACCCAAAAATATTTTGACCTAAAATAACTTTGACTTCAAAATATCTTCGAAAAATTTGGGACCCAAAATAACTTTGAAAAATTTTGGGCCCAAAAAAGTTTGACCCAAAAAAATTTAAAAAATTTTTGAGACCCAAAAACACTTTGAAAAATTTTAAGACCAAAAAAATGTTGAGACCCGAAAAAATGTAGAAAAAATTTGGGACACAAAAAACTTTGGAAAATTTTAGACCCGAAAAAATTTTGACACAAAAAAACTTCAAAAAATTTCGGAACCCAAAAAAATCTTCGAAAAAAAATTTGACCTAAAATAATTTTGACCTCAAAATATCTTCGAAAAATTATTGGCTCAAAAAAAAATTGACCTAAAATAATTTTGACCTCAAAATATCTTCGAAAAATTTTGGGACCCAAAAAAACTTCGAAAAATTTTGGGACCCAAAAAAACTTTGAAAAATTTTGGGACCCAACAAAACTTTGAAAAATTTTGGGATCCAACAAAACTTTGAAAAATTTTTGGACCCAAAAAATTTTGACACAAAAATTCTCAGAATAGACAACATAGGTTTTTGCACTAATACCAATAATACCCGAACACTGAACAATTCAATGGGCTGTATGGGTGTGATTTTTGCTATCACACAGGTGAAGGACCCAATCCTTTCAGTAGACCAGAACTTGTTCTCAGGCAAAATCTGAGGCATCTGAGACAAACCAGTATGACCACCAGCTACTCCAGATCAGCCAGTTATGAGTGAAAAAGGCCAATCTGTATTGATTAGATTAAAACGTTTTGGATGATTGATGGCTTTTTTTCCAGAGTACCAACATAGTGTTTGTCTTGATGTGTCTTGACAGTCAGTGAATATATGGCTGGATTCACCAAATCACAGCAAAAATTTGTATATAGACAGAAAAACAAACACTGTTGGCCAAAAATTGCTCGCAGTCCAGCCTCCTGTAGAGTTCACCAGAACACCACAATCATTACATGATTGTAAATTTAGAGTGGAGGTAATTTCTTCTTTTCTTTTCATTGCAACTTCTAAATGGTTTTCTAATGAAGAAGTTCTGTAATCATTTCTTTCTTTTAGTTTTTGCTATGCACATGCTTCTTAAAGAAAATGTGAAACTATTAACATTACATACTCTCATATTTTCTTGAAGAAGCATGTGCATAGCAAAAACTATTCCAGTACTACAAAAAAGATTCCAGTACTTCTTAATTGGAACACCATTTAGAAGTGGCAATGAATAGAAAAGAAGAACTGACCTCTACTCTGAAGCTTTCCAGAATGTACAATCATGTAATAATCGTAGTGTTCTGGTAAACTCTACAAAAATGTCTATTTTTCTATCTATATATCACTTTTTGCTGTGATTTGGTGAATCCAGTCATATAATCACAGACTGTCGAGACAAACACTTTGTTGGTACTCTGGAAAAAAGCCATCAATCATCCAAAACGTTTTTAATTTCATCAATACAGATTGGCCTTTTACACTCATGACTGGCTGATCTGGAGTAGCTGGTGGTCATACTGTTTTGTCTCAGATGCCTCAGATTTTGCCTGAGAAGAAGTTCTGGTCTTCTGAAAGGATTTGGGTCCCAAAATTTAAAAAAAAAATTTTGGGTCAAAATTTTTTGGGTCTCAAAATTTTTCGAAGATTTTTTGAGGTCAAATTTTTTTGAGTCCCAAAATTTTCCGAAGATTTTTTAAGGTCAAAGTTTTTTTGGGTCCCAAAATTTTTCAAAGTTTTTTTTGGGTCCCAAAATTTTTAGGTCCCAAAATTTTCAAGTTTTTTTGGGTCAAAATGTTTTTGGGCCCAATATTTTTCAAAGTTTTTTTGGATCAAAATTATTTTGGGTCCTAAATTTTTTCGAAATTTATTTGGGTAAAAATTTTTTTGGGCCAAAATTTTTTAAAAGTTTTTTTTTGGGTCCCAAAATTTTTCGAAGTTTTTTTGGGTCGAAAATTTTTAGGGTCTCAAAATTTTTCTAAATTTTTTCGCGTCTCAAATATTTTTTGGGCTCAAAATTTTTTGAAGTTTATTTGGGTCAAAATTATTTTGGGTTCCAAATTTTTTCGAAGTTTTTTTGGGTCAAATTTTTTTAAAACAAAATTTTTTCAAAGTTTGTTTGGATCCCAAAATTTTTTGAAGTTTTTTTAGGTCCCAAAATTTTTCGAAGTGTTTTTGGGTCAAAATTGTTTTTTTTTTTTTTGTTTTTTTGGGTCGCAAAATTTTTCTACGTTTTTTTTGGGTCAAAATTTTTTGGGTCCCAAAAATATTCAACGTTTTTTTGGGTCCCAAAATTTTTCAAAGTTTTTTGGGTCCCAAAATTTTTCAAAGTTTTTTTGGGTCCCAAAATCTTTCAAAGTTTTTTTGGGTCCCAAAATTTTTCAAAGTTTTTTTTGGGTCCCAAAATTTTTAGGTCCCAAAATTTTCAAGTTTTTTTGGGTCAAAATGTTTTTGGGCCCAATATTTTTCAAAGTTTTTTTGGGTCAAAATTATTTTGGGTCCTAAATTTTTTCGAAATTTATTTGGGTAAAATTTTTTTTGTGCCAAAATTTTTTAAAAGTTTTTTTTGGGTCCCAAAATTTTTCGAAGTTTTTTTCGGTCGAAAATTTTTAGGGTCTCAAAATTTTTCTAAATTTTTTCGCGTCTCAAATATTTTTTGGGCTCAAAATTTTTTGAAGTTTATTTGGGTCAAAATTATTTTGGGTTCCAAATTTTTTCGAAGTTTTTTTGGGTCAAATTTTTTTAAAACAAAATTTTTTCAAAGTTTGTTTGGATCCCAAAATTTTTTGAAGTTTTTTTAGGTCCCAAAATTTTTCGAAGTGTTTTTGGGTCAAAATTGTTTTTTTTTTTTTTGTTTTTTTGGGTCGCAAAATTTTTCTACGTTTTTTTTGGGTCAAAATTTTTTGGGTCCCAAAAATATTCAACGTTTTTTTGGGTCCCAAAATTTTTCAAAGTTTTTTGGGTCCCAAAATTTTTCAAAGTTTTTTTGGGTCCCAAAATCTTTCAAAGTTTTTTTGGGTCCCAAAATTTTTCAAAGTTTTTTTTGGGTCCCAAAATTTTTAGGTCCCAAAATTTTCAAGTTTTTTTGGGTCAAAATGTTTTTGGGCCCAATATTTTTCAAAGTTTTTTTGGGTCAAAATTATTTTGGGTCCTAAATTTTTTCGAAATTTATTTGGGTAAAATTTTTTTTGTGCCAAAATTTTTTAAAAGTTTTTTTTGGGTCCCAAAATTTTTCGAAGTTTTTTTCGGTCGAAAATTTTTAGGGTCTCAAAATTTTTCTAAATTTTTTCGCGTCTCAAATATTTTTTGGGCTCAAAATTTTTTGAAGTTTATTTGGGTCAAAATTATTTTGGGTTCCAAATTTTTTCGAAGTTTTTTTGGGTCAAATTTTTTTAAAACAAAATTTTTTCAAAGTTTGTTTGGATCCCAAAATTTTTTGAAGTTTTTTTAGGTCCCAAAATTTTTCGAAGTGTTTTTGGGTCAAAATTGTTTTTTTTTTTTTTGTTTTTTTGGGTCGCAAAATTTTTCTACGTTTTTTTTGGGTCAAAATTTTTTGGGTCCCAAAAATATTCAACGTTTTTTTGGGTCCCAAAATTTTTCAAAGTTTTTTGGGTCCCAAAATTTTTCAAAGTTTTTTTGGGTCCCAAAATCTTTCAAAGTTTTTTTGGGTCCCAAAATTTTTCAAAGTTTTTTTTGGGTCCCAAAATTTTTAGGTCCCAAAATTTTCAAGTTTTTTTGGGTCAAAATGTTTTTGGGCCCAATATTTTTCAAAGTTTTTTTGGGTCAAAATTATTTTGGGTCCTAAATTTTTTCGAAATTTATTTGGGTAAAATTTTTTTTGTGCCAAAATTTTTTAAAAGTTTTTTTTGGGTCCCAAAATTTTTCGAAGTTTTTTTCGGTCGAAAATTTTTAGGGTCTCAAAATTTTTCTAAATTTTTTCGCGTCTCAAATATTTTTTGGGCTCAAAATTTTTTGAAGTTTATTTGGGTCAAAATTATTTTGGGTTCCAAATTTTTTCGAAGTTTTTTTGGGTCAAATTTTTTTAAAACAAAATTTTTTCAAAGTTTGTTTGGATCCCAAAATTTTTTGAAGGTTTTTTAGGTCCCAAAATTTTTCGAAGTGTTTTTGGGTCAAAATTGTTTTTTTTTTTTGTTTTTTTTGGGTCGCAAAATTTTTCTACGTTTTTTTGGGTCAAAATTTTTTGGGTCTCAAAATTTTTCGAAGATTTTTTGAGGTCAAATTTTTTCGGGTCCCAAACTTTTCCGAAAATTTTTTAAGGTCAAAATTTTTTGGGTCCCAAAATTATTCAACGTTTTTTTGGGTCCCAAAATTTTTCAAAGTTTTTTTGGGTCCCAAACTTTTTCAAAGTTTTTTTGGGTCCCAAAATCTTTCAAAGTTTTTTTGGGTCAACATTTTTTCGAAGTTTTTTTGGGTCAAAATTATTTTGGGTCCTAAATTTTTTCGAAATTTATTTGGGTCAAAATGTTTTTGGGCCAAAATTTTTTCAAAGTTTTTTTTGGGTCCCAATATTTTTTGAAGTTTTTTTAGGTCAAAATTGTTTAGGGTCCTAAATTTTTTCGAAATTTATTTGGGTCAAAATATTTTTGGGCCAAAATTTTTTCAATGTTTTTTTGGGTCCCAAAATTTTTCAAAGTTTTTTTGGGTCAAAATTTTTTCGAAGTTTTTTTGGGTCAAAATTATTTTGGGTCCTAAATTTTTTCGAAATTTATTTGGGTCAAAATGTTTTTGGGCCAAAATTTTTTCAAAGTTTTTTTTGGGTCCAGATATTTTGCGAAGTTTTTTTTAGGTCAAAATTGTTTAGGGTTCTAAATTTTTTCGAAATTTATTTGGGTCAAAATATTTTTGGGCCAAAATTTTTTCAAAGTTTTTTTGGGTCCCAAAATTTTTCAAAGTTTTTTTGGGTCAAAATTATTTTTGGTTCCAAATTTTTTAAAAGTTTTTTTGGGTCAAATTTTTTTTAAAACAAAAATTGTTCAGTTTGTTTAGGTCCCAAAAGTTTTTGAAGTGTTTTTGGGTCAAAATTTTTTTGGGTCCTAAAAATTTTCGAAGGTTTTTTGGGTCAAAATTATTTTGGGTCCCAAAATTTTTCGAAGTTTTTTTGGTTTAAAATTTTTGTTGGTCCCAAAACTTTTCAAAGATTTTTTGGGTCTCAAAATTTTTCAAAATTTTTTCGGGAATCAAATTTTTTTTCGGCCCATAATTTTTCTAAGTTTTTTTGGGTCAAAATTATTTTGGGTCGCAAAATTTTTCTACGTTTTTTTGGGTCAAAATTTTTTGGGTCTCAAAATTTTTCGAAGATTTTTTGAGGTCAAACTTTTTCGGGTCCCAAAATTTTCCGAAGATTTTTTAAGGTCAAAATTTTTTTGGGTCCCAAAATTTTTAGATGTTTTTTGGGTCAAAATTTTTTCCGGTCTCAAAATTTTTCGAAGTTTTTTTGTGTCAAAATTTTTTGGGTCCCAAAATTATTCAACGTTTTTTTGGGTCCCAAAATTTTTCAAAGTTTTTTTTGGGTCCCAAAATTTTTAGGTCCCAAAATTTTCAAGTTTTTCTGGGTCAAAATGTTTTTGGGCCCAATATTTTTCAAAGTTTTTTTGGGTCAAAATTATTTTGGGTCCTAAATTTTTTCGAAATTTATTTGGGTCAAAATGTTTTTGGGCCAAAATTTTTTAAAAGTTTTTTTTGGGTCCCAAAATTTTTCGAAGTTTTTTTGGGTCGGAAATTTTTAGGGTCTCAAAATTTTTCTAAATTTTTTCGCGTCTCAAATATTTTTTGGGCTCACAATTTTTTGAAGTTTATTTGGGTCAAAATTATTTTGGGTTCCAAATTTTTTCGAAGTTTTTTTGGGTCAAATTTTTTTAAAACAAAATTTTTTCAAAGTTTGTTTGGATCCCAAAATTTTTTGAAGTTTTTTTAGGTCCCAAAATTTTTCGAAGTGTTTTTGGGTCAAAATTGTTTTTTTTTTTTGTTTTTTTGGGTCGCAAAATTTTTCTACGTTTTTTTGGGTCAAAATTTTTTTAGGTCAAATTTTTTCGGGTCCCAAAATTTTCCGAAAATTCTTTAAGGTCAAAATTTTTTTGGGTCCCAAAATTATTCAACGTTTTTTTGGGTCCCAAAATTTTTCAAAGTTTTTTTGGGTCCCAAACTTTTTCAAAGTTTTTTTGGGTCCCAAAATCTTTCAAAGTTTTTTTTGGGTCCCAATATTTTTTGAAGTTTTTTTAGGTCAAAATTGTTTAGGGTCCTAAATTTTTTCGAAATTTATTTGGGTCAAAATATTTTTGGGCCAAAATTATTTCAATGTTTTTTTGGGTCCCAAAATTTTTCAAAGTTTTTTTGGGTCAAAATTTTTTCGAAGTTTTTTTGGGTCAAAATTATTTTGGGTCCTAAATTTTTTCGAAATTTATTTGGGTCAAAATGTTTTTGGGCCAAAATTTTTTCAAAGTTTTTTTTGGGTCCAGATATTTTGCGAAGTTTTTTTTAGGTCAAAATTGTTTAGGGTCCTAAATTTTTTCGAAATTTATTTGGGTCAAAATATTTTTGGGCCAAAATTTTTTCAAAGTTTTTTTGGGTCCCAAAATTTTTCAAAGTTTTTTTGGGTCAAAATTATTTTTGGTTCCAAATTTTTTCAAAGTTTTTTTGGGTCAAATTTTTTTTTAAACAAAAATTGTTCAGTTTGTTTAGGTCCCAAAAGTTTTTGAAGTTTTTTTGGGTCAAAATTTTTTTGGGTCCCAAAAATTTTCGAAGTTTTTTTGGGTCAAAATTTTTTGGGTCTCAAAATTTTTCGAAGATTTTTTGAGGTCAAACTTTTTCGGGTCCCAAAATTTTCCGAAGATTTTTTAAGGTCAAAATTTTTTTGGGTCCCAAAATTTGTAGATGTTTTTTGGGTCAAAATTTTTTCCGGTCTCAAAATTTTTCGAAGTTTTTTTTGGGTCCCAAAATTTTTAGGTCCCAAAATTATTCAACGTTTTTTTGGGTCAAAATGTTTTTGGGCCCAATATTTTTCAAAGTTTTTTTGGGTCAAAATTATTTTGGGTCCTAAATTTTTTCGAAATTTATTTGGGTCAAAATGTTTTTGGGCCAAAATTTTTTCAAAGTTTTTTTTGGGTCCCAAAATTTTTCAAAGTTTTTTTGGGTCGAAATTTTTTAGGGTCTCAAAATTTTTCTAATTTTTTTCGCTTCTCAAATATTTTTTGGGTTCCAAATTTTTTGAAGTTTTTTTGGGTCAAATTTTTTTAAAACAAAATTTTTTCAAAGTTTGTTTGGATCCCAAAATTTTTTGAAGTTTTTTTAGGTCCCAAAATTTTTCGAAGTGTTTTTGGGTCAAAATTGTTTTTTTTTTTTGTTTTTTTGGGTCGCAAAATTTTTCTACGTTTTTTTGGGTCAAAATTTTTTGGGTCCCAAAATTTTTCAAAGTTTTTTTGGGTCCCAAAATTTTTCAAAGTTTTTTTGGGTCCCAAAATCTTTCAAAGTTTTTTTGGGTCCCAAAATTTTTCAAAGTTTTTTTTGGGTCCCAAAATTTTTAGGTCCCAAAATTTTCAAGTTTTTTTGGGTCAAAATGTTTTTGGGCCCAATATTTTTCAAAGTTTTTTTGGGTCAAAATTATTTTGGGTCCTAAATTTTTTCGAAATTTATTTGGGTCAAAATGTTTTTGGGCCAAAATTTTTTCAAAGTTTTTTTTGGGTCCAGATATTTTGCGAAGTTTTTTTTAGGTCAAAATTGTTTAGGGTCCTAAATTTTTTCGAAATTTATTTGGGTCAAAATATTTTTGGGCCAAAATTTTTTCAAAGTTTTTTTGGGTCCCAAAATTTTTCAAAGTTTTTTTGGGTCAAAATTATTTTTGGTTCCAAATTTTTTCAAAGTTTTTTTGGGTCAAATTTTTTTTAAAACAAAAATTGTTCAGTTTGTTTAGGTCCCAAAAGTTTTTGAAGTTTTTTTGGGTCAAAATTTTTTTGGGTCCCAAAAATTTTCGAAGGTTTTTTGGGTCAAAATTATTTTGGGTCCCAAAATTTTTCGAAGTTTTTTTGGGTCAAAATTTTTTGGGTCTCAAAATTTTTCGAAGATTTTTTGAGGTCAAACTTTTTCGGGTCCCAAAATTTTCCGAAGATTTTTTAAGGTCAAAATTTTTTTGGGTCCCAAAATTTGTAGATGTTTTTTGGGTCAAAATTTTTTCCGGTCTCAAAATTTTTCGAAGTTTTTTTTGGGTCCCAAAATTTTTAGGTCCCAAAATTATTCAACGTTTTTTTGGGTCAAAATGTTTTTGGGCCCAATATTTTTCAAAGTTTTTTTGGGTCAAAATTATTTTGGGTCCTAAATTTTTTCGAAATTTATTTGGGTCAAAATGTTTTTGGGCCAAAATTTTTTCAAAGTTTTTTTTGGGTCCCAAAATTTTTCAAAGTTTTTTTGGGTCGAAATTTTTTAGGGTCTCAAAATTTTTCTAAATTTTTTCGCTTCTCAAATATTTTTTGGGTTCCAAATTTTTTGAAGTTTTTTTGGGTCAAATTTTTTTAAAACGAAATTTTTTCAAAGTTTGTTTGGATCCCAAAATTTTTTGAAGTTTTTTTAGGTCCCAAAATTTTTCGAAGTGTTTTTGGGTCAAAATTGTTTTTTTTTTTTGTTTTTTTGGGTCGCAAAATTTTTCTACGTTTTTTTGGGTCAAAATTTTTTGGGTCCCAAAATTTTTCAAAGTTTTTTTGGGTCCCAAAATTTTTCAAAGTTTTTTTGGGTCCCAAAATCTTTCAAAGTTTTTTTGGGTCCCAAAATTTTTCAAAGTTTTTTTTGGGTCCCAAAATTTTTAGGTCCCAAAATTTTCAAGTTTTTTTGGGTCAAAATGTTTTTGGGCCCAATATTTTTCAAAGTTTTTTTGGGTCAAAATTATTTTGGGTCCTAAATTTTTTCGAAATTTATTTGGGTCAAAATGTTTTTGGGCCAAAATTTTTTCAAAGTTTTTTTTGGGTCCAGATATTTTGCGAAGTTTTTTTTAGGTCAAAATTGTTTAGGGTTCTAAATTTTTTCGAAATTTATTTGGGTCAAAATATTTTTGGGCCAAAATTTTTTCAAAGTTTGTTTGGGTCCCAAAATTTTTAAGTTTTTTTAGGTCCCAAAATTTTTCGAAGTGTTTTGGGTCAAAATTTTTTCGGATCTCAAAATTTTTCAAAGTTTTAGGTCAAAATTGTTTTTTTTTTTGTTTTTTTGGGTCCCAAAATTTTTCAAAGATTTTATCGGGTCTCAAATTTTTTTGGTTTCATGGGTCAATATTTATTGGGTCCCAAAATTTTTCAAAGTTTTTGGGTCCCAAAATTTTTCAAAGTTTTTTTGGGTCCCAAAATTTTTCAAAGTTTTTTTGGGTCAAAATTTTTTCGAAGTTTTTTTGGGTCAAAATTATTTTGGGTCCTAATTTTTTTCGAAATTTATTTGGGTCAAAATGTTTTTGGGCCAAAATTTTTTAAAAGTTTTTTTTGGGTCCCAATATTTTTCGAAGTTTTTTGGTTCAAAATTTTTTAGGGTCTCAAATTTTTTTTTTGGCTCAAAATTTTTTTCAAATTTATTTTGGTCAAAATTATTTTTGGTTCCAAATTTTTTCGAATTTTTTTTGTGTCAAAATTTTTTCGGGTCTAAAAATTTTTCGAAATAATTTTGTGTCAAAATTTTTTGAAGTTTTTTTGGGTCAAACTTTTTTTGGGCCCAAAATTTTTCGAAGATATTTTGAGGTCAAAATTACTTTAGGTCAAATTTTTTTTGGGTCCCAAAATTTTTCGAAGATATTTTGAGGTCAAAATTATTTTAGGTCAAAATTTTTTTGGGTCCCGAAATTTTTCGAATATTTTTTTGGGATCCGAAATTTTTTGAAGTTTTTTTGTGTCAAACTTTTTTTGGGCCCAAAATTTTTCGAAGATATTTTGAGGTCAAAATTTTTTTGGGTCCCAAAAATTTTCGAAGGTTTTTTGGGTCAAAATTATTTTGGGTCCCAAAATTTTTCGAAGTTTATTTGGTTTAAAATTTTTGTTGGTCCCAAAACTTTTCAAAGATTTTTTGGGTCTCAAAATTTTTCGAAATTTTTTCGGGAATCAAATTTTTTTTCGGCCCATAATTTTTCTAATTTTTTTTGGGTCCCAAAATTTTTCTAAGTTTTTTTGGGTCAAAATTATTTTGGGTCCCAAAATTTTTTTGCGCCCAAAATTTTTCAAAGTTTTTTTGGGTCGCAAAATTTTTCTACGTTTTTTTGGGTCAAAATTTTTTGGGTCTCAAAATTTTTCGAAGATTTTTTGAGGTCAAATTTTTTCGGGTCCCAAAATTTTCCGAAGATTTTTTAAGGTCAAAATTTTTTTGGGTCCCAAAATTTTTAGATGTTTTTTGGGTCAAAATTTTTTCCGGTCTCAAAATTTTTCGAAGTTTTTTTGTGTCAAAATTTTTTGGGTCCCAAAATTATTCAACGTTTTTTTGGGTCCCAAAATTTTTCAAAGTTTTTTTTGGGTCCCAAAATTTTTAGGTCCCAAAATTTTCAAGTTTTTTTGGGTCAAAATGTTTTTGGGCCCAATATTTTTCAAAGTTTTTTTGGGTCAAAATTATTTTGGGTCCTAAATTTTTTCGAAATTTATTTGGGTCAAAATGTTTTTGGGCCAAAATTTTTTCAAAGTTTTTTTTGGGTCCCAAAATTTTTCAAAGTTTTTTTGGGTCGAAATTTTTTAGGGTCTCAAAATTTTTCTAAATTTTTTCGCGTCTCAAATATTTTTTGGGTTCCAAATTTTTTGAAGTTTTTTTGGGTCAAATTTTTTTAAAACAAAATTTTTTCAAAGTTTGTTTGGATCCCAAAATTTTTTGAAGTTTTTTTAGGTCCCAAAATTTTTCGAAGTGTTTTTGGGTCAAAATTTTTTCGGATCTCAAAATTTTTCAAAGTTTTTTTAGGTCAAAATTGGTTTTTTTTTTGTTTTTTTGGGTCCCAAAATTTTTCAAAGATTTTATCGGGTCTCAAATTTTTTTGGTTTCATGGGTCAATATTTATTGGGTCCCAAAATTTTTCAAAGTTTTTGGGTCCCAAAATTTTTCAAAGTTTTTTGGGTCCCAAAATTTTTCAAAGTTTTTTTGGGTCAAAGTTTTTTCGAAGTTTTTTTGGGTCAAAATTATTTTGGGTCCTAATTTTTTTCGAAATTTATTTGGGTCAAAATGTTTTTGGGCCAAATTTTTTTAAAAGTTTTTTTTGGGTCCCAATATTTTTCGAAGTTTTTTGGTTCAAAATTTTTTAGGGTCTCAAATTTTTTTTTTGGCTCAAAATTTTTTTCAAATTTATTTTGGTCAAAATTATTTTTGGTTCCAAATTTTTTCGAATTTTTTTTGTGTCAAAATCTTTTCGGGTCTAAAAATTTTTCCAAATAATTTTGTGTCAAAATTTTTTGAAGTTTTTTTGGGTCAAACTTTTTTTGGGCCCAAAATTTTTCGAAGATATTTTGAGGTCAAAATTACTTTAGGTCAAATTTTTTTTGGGTCCCAAAATTTTTCGAAGATATTTTGAGGTCAAAATTATTTTAGGTCAAAATTTTTTTGGGTCCCGAAATTTTTCGAATATTTTTTTGGGATCCGAAATTTTTTGAAGTTTTTTTGTGTCAAACTTTTTTTGGGCCCAAAATTTTTCGAAGATATTTTGAGGTCAAAATTTTTTTGGGTCCCAAAAATTTTCGAAGGTTTTTTGGGTCAAAATTATTTTGGGTCCCAAAATTTTTCGAAGTTTATTTGGTTTAAAATTTTTGTTGGTCCCAAAACTTTTCAAAGATTTTTTGGGTCTCAAAATTTTTCGAAATTTTTTCGGGAATCAAATTTTTTTTCGGCCCATAATTTTTCTAATTTTTTTTGGGTCCCAAAATTTTTCTAAGTTTTTTTGGGTCAAAATTATTTTGGGTCCCAAAATTTTTTTGCGCCCAAAATTTTTCAAAGTTTTTTTGGGTCGCAAAATTTTTCTACGTTTTTTTGGGTCAAAATTTTTTGGGTCTCAAAATTTTTCGAAGATTTTTTGAGGTCAAATTTTTTCGGGTCCCAAAATTTTCCGAAGATTTTTTAAGGTCAAAATTTTTTTGGGTCCCAAAATTTTTAGATGTTTTTTGGGTCAAAATTTTTTCCGGTCTCAAAATTTTTCGAAGTTTTTTTGTGTCAAAATTTTTTGGGTCCCAAAATTATTCAACGTTTTTTTGGGTCCCAAAATTTTTCAAAGTTTTTTTTGGGTCCCAAAATTTTTAGGTCCCAAAATTTTCAAGTTTTTTTGGGTCAAAATGTTTTTGGGCCCAATATTTTTCAAAGTTTTTTTGGGTCAAAATTATTTTGGGTCCTAAATTTTTTCGAAATTTATTTGGGTCAAAATGTTTTTGGGCCAAAATTTTTTCAAAGTTTTTTTTGGGTCCCAAAATTTTTCAAAGTTTTTTTGGGTCGAAATTTTTTAGGGTCTCAAAATTTTTCTAAATTTTTTCGCGTCTCAAATATTTTTTGGGTTCCAAATTTTTTGAAGTTTTTTTGGGTCAATTTTTTTTAAAACAAAATTTTTTCAAAGTTTGTTTGGATCCCAAAATTTTTTGAAGTTTTTTTAGGTCCCAAAATTTTTCGAAGTGTTTTTGGGTCAAAATTTTTTCGGATCTCAAAATTTTTCAAAGTTTTTTTAGGTCAAAATTGGTTTTTTTTTTGTTTTTTTGGGTCCCAAAATTTTTCAAAGATTTTATCGGGTCTCAAATTTTTTTGGTTTCATGGGTCAATATTTATTGGGTCCCAAAATTTTTCAAAGTTTTTGGGTCCCAAAATTTTTCAAAGTTTTTTGGGTCCCAAAATTTTTCAAAGTTTTTTTGGGTCAAAGTTTTTTCGAAGTTTTTTTGGGTCAAAATTATTTTGGGTCCTAATTTTTTTCGAAATTTATTTGGGTCAAAATGTTTTTGGGCCAAATTTTTTTAAAAGTTTTTTTTGGGTCCCAATATTTTTCGAAGTTTTTTGGTTCAAAATTTTTTAGGGTCTCAAATTTTTTTTTTGGCTCAAAATTTTTTTCAAATTTATTTTGGTCAAAATTATTTTTGGTTCCAAATTTTTTCGAATTTTTTTTGTGTCAAAATCTTTTCGGGTCTAAAAATTTTTCCAAATAATTTTGTGTCAAAATTTTTTGAAGTTTTTTTGGGTCAAACTTTTTTTGGGCCCAAAATTTTTCGAAGATATTTTGAGGTCAAAATCACTTTAGGTCAAATTTTTTTTGGGTCCCAAAATTTTTCGAAGATATTTTGAGGTCAAAATTATTTTAGGTCAAAATTTTTTTGGGTCCCGAAATTTTTCGAATATTTTTTTGTGTCAAACTTTTTTTGGGCCCAAAATTTTTCGAAGATATTTTGAGGTCAAAATTACTTTAGGTCAAATTTTTTTTGGGTCCCAAAATTTTTCGAAGATATTTTGAGGTCAAAATTATTTTAGGTCAAAATTTTTTTGGGTCCAGAAATTTTTCGAATATTTTTTTGGGATCCGAAATTTTTTGAAGTTTTTTTGTGTCCCAAATTTTTTCTAAATTTTTTCGGGTCTCAACAATTTTTTGGTCTTAAAATTTTTCAAAGTGTTTTTGGGTCTCAAATTTTTTTGAAGTTTTTGTGGGTCAAACTTTTTTGGGCCCAAAATTTTTCAAAGTTATTTTGGGTCCCAAACTTTTTCGAAGATATTTTGAAGTCAAAGTGATTTTAGGTCAAAATTTTTTTGGGTCCCAAAATTTGTTTATGTTTTTTGGTGTCAAACTTTTTACGGGTCTAAAAATTTTTCTAACTAATTTTATGTCAAAATTTTTTGGGTCGCAAAATTTTTCAACGTTTTTTTGGGTCCCAAAATTTTTCTAAGTTTTTTTGGGTTCCGAAATTTTTCGATGTTTTTTTGTGTCAAAACTTTTTCGGGTCCAAACTTTATTTGGGTCGCAAAATTTTTCAACGTTTTTTTGGGTCCCAAAATTTTTCTAAGTTTTTTTGGGTTCCGAAATTTTTCGATGTTTTTTTGTGTCAAAACTTTTTCGGGTCCAAACTTTTTTTGGGTCCCAAAATTTTTCTAAGTTTTTTTGGGTCAAAATTATTTTGGGTCCCAAAATTTTTTTGCGCCCAAAATCTTTCAAAGTTTTTTTGGGTCGCAAAATTTTTCTACGTTTTTTTGGGTCAAAATTGTTTAGGGTCCTAAATTTTTTCGAAATTTATTTGGGTCAAAATATTTTTGGGCCGAAATTTTTTCAAAGATTTTTTGGGTCCCAAAATTTTTCAAAGTTTTTTTGGGTCAAAATTATTTTTGGTTCCAAATTTTTTCAAAGTTTTTTTGGGTCAAATTTTTTTAAAAACAAAAATTGTTCAGTTTGTTTAGGTCCCAAAAGTTTTTGAAGTTTTTTTGGGTCAAAATTTTTTTGGGTCCCAAAAATTTTCGAAGGTTTTTTGGGTCAAAATTATTTTGGGTCCCAAAATTTTTCGAAGTTTTTTTGGTTTAAAATTTTTGTTGGTCCCAAAACTTTTCAAAGATTTTTTGGGTCTCAAAATTTTTCGAAATTTTTTCGGGAATCAAATTTTTTTTCGGCCCATAATTTTTCTAAGTTTTTTTGGGTCCCAAAATTTTTCTACGTTTTTTTGGGTCAAAATTATTTTGGGTCCCAAAATTTTTTTGCGCCCAAAATTTTTCAAAGTTTTTTTGGGTCGCAAAATTTTTCAAAGTTTTTTTGGGTCAAAATTTTTTGGGTCTCAAAATTTTTCGAAGATTTTTTGAGGTCAAATTTTTTCGGGTCCCAAAATTTTCCGAAGATTTTTTAAGGTCAAAATTTTTTTGGGTCCCAAAATTTGTTGAAGATTTTTTTGGGTCCCGAAATTTTTCGATGTTTTTTGGGTCAAAATTTTTTCCGGTCTCAAAATTTTTCGAAGTTTTTTCGTGTCAAAATTTTTTGGGTACCAAAATTATTCAACGTTTTTTTGGGCCCAAAATTTTTCAAAGTTTTTTTGGGTCCCAAAATTTTTCAAAGTTTTTTTGGGTCCCAAGATCTTTCAAAGTTTTTTTGGGTCCCAAAATTTTTCAAAGTTTTTTTTGGGTCCCAAAATTTTTAGGTCCCAAAATTTTCAAATGTTTTTGGGCCAAATATTTTTCAAAGTTTTTTTGGGTCAAAATTATTTTGGGTACTAAATTTTTTCGAAATTTATTTGGGTCAAAATGTTTTTGGGCCAAAATTTTTTCAAAATTATTTTGGGTTCCAAATTTTTTCGAAGTTTTTTTGGGTCAAATTTTTTTAAAACAAAATTTTTTCAAAGTTTGTATGGATCCCAAAATTTTTTGAAGTTTTTTTAGGTCCCAAAATTTTTCGAAGTGTTTTTGGGTCAAAATTTTTTCGGATCTCAAAATTTTTCAAAGTTTTTTTAGGTCAAAATTGTTTTTTTTTTTTGTTTTTTTGGGTCCCAAAATTTTTCGAAGTTTTTTTGGGTCGAAAATTTTTAGGGTCTCAAAATTTTTCTACATTTTTTCGCGTCTCAAATATTTTTTGGGCTCAAAATTTTTTGAAGTTTATTTGGGTCAAAATTATTTTGGGTTCCAAATTTTTTCGAAGTTTTTTTGGGTCAAATTTTTTTAAAACAAAATTTTTTCAAAGTTTGTTTGGATCCCAAAATTTTTTGAAGTTTTTTTAGGTCCCAAAATTTTTCGAAGTGTTTTTGGGTCAAAATTTTTTCGGATCTCAAAATTTTTCAAAGTTTTTTTAGGTCAAAATTGTTTTTTTTTTTGTTTTTTTGGGTCCCAAAATTTTTCAAATATTTTATCGGGTCTCAAATTTTTTTGGTTTCATGGGTCAATATTTATTGGGTCCCAAAATTTTTCAAAGTTTTTTTGGGTCCCAAAATTTTTCAAAGTTTTTTTGGGTCCCAAAATTTTTCAAAGTTTTTTTGGGTCAAAATTTTTTCGAAGTTTTTCTGGGTCAAAATTATTTTGGGTCCTAATTTTTTTCTAAATTTATTTGGGTCAAAATGTTTTTGGGCCAAAATTTTTTCAAAGTTTTTTTTGGGTCCCAATATTTTTCGAAGTTTTTTGGTTCAAAATTTTTTAGGGTCTCAAATTTTTTTTTTGGCTCAAAATTTTTTTCAAATTTATTTTGGTCAAAATTATTTTTGGTTCCAAATTTTTTCGAAGTTTTTTTGTGTCAAAATTTTTTCGGGTCTAAAAATTTTTCGTAATAATTTTGTGTCAAAATTTTTTGAAGTTTTTTTGAGTCAAACTTTTTTTGGGCCCAAAATTTTTCGAAGATATTTTGAGCTCAAAATTACTTTAGGTCAAATTTTTTTTGGGTCCCAAAATTTTTTGAAGATATTTTGAGGTCAAAATTATTTTAGGTCAAAATTTTTTTGGGTCCCGAAATTTTTCGAATATTTTTTTGGGATCCGAAATTTTTTGAAGTTTTTTTGTGTCAAACTTTTTTCGGGTCTAAAATTTTTCGAAGTTTTTTTGTGTCCCAAATTTTTTCTAAATTTTTTCGGGTCTCAACAATTTTTTGGTCTTAAAATTTTTCAAAGTGTTTTTGGGTCTCAAATTTTTTTGAAGTTTTTGTGGGTCAAACTTTTTTGGGCCCAAAATTTTTCAAAGTTATTTTGGGTCCCAAACTTTTTCGAAGATATTTTGAAGTCAAAGTGATTTTAGGTCAAAATTTTTTTGGGTCCCAAAATTTGTTTATGTTTTTTGGTGTCAAACTTTTTACGGGTCTAAAAATTTTTCTAACTAATTTTATGTCAAAATTTTTTGGGTCGCAAAATTTTTCAACGTTTTTTTGGGTTCCGAAATTTTTCGATGTTTTTTTGTGTCAAAACTTTTTCGGGTCCAAACTTTATTTGGGTCGCAAAATTTTTCAACGTTTTTTTGGGTCCCAAAATTATTTTGGGTCCCAAAATTTTTTTGCGCACAAAATCTTTCAAAGTTTTTTTGGGTCGCAAAATTTTTCTACGTTTTTTTGGGTCAAAATTTTTTGGGTCTCAAAATTTTTCGAAGATTTTTTGAGGTCAAATTTTTTCGGGTCCCAAAATTTTCCGAAGATTTTTTAAGGTCAAAATTTTTTTGGGTCCCAAAATTTGTTGAAGATTTTTTTGGGTCCCGAAATTTTTCGATGTTTTTTGGGTCAAAATTTTTTCCGGTCTCAAAATTTTTCGAAGTTTTTTCATGTCAAATTTTTTTGGGTCCCAAAAATATTCAACGTTTTTTTGGGTCCCAAAATTTTTCAAAGTTTTTTTGGGTCCCAAAATTTTTCAAAGTTTTTTTGGGTCCCAAAATCTTTCAAAGTTTTTTTTGGGTCCCAAAATTTTTAGGTCCCAAAATTTTCAATTTTTCTTGGGTCAAAATGTTTTTGGGCCCAATATTTTTCAAAGTTTTTTTGGGTCAAAATTATTTTGGGTCCTAAATTTTTTCGAAATTTATGTGGGTAAAAATTTTTTTGGGCCAAAATTTTTTAAAAGTTTTTTTTGGGTCCCAAAATTTTTCGAAGTTTTTTTGCGTCGAAAATTTTTAGGGTCTCAAAATGTTTCTAAATTTTTACGCGTCTCAAATATTTTTTGGGCTCAAAATTTTTTGAAGTTTATTTGGGTCAAAATTATTTTGGGTTCCAAATTTTTTCGAAGTTTTTTTGGGTAAAATTTTTTTAAAACAAAATTTTTTCAAAGTTTGTTTGGATCCCAAAATTTTTTGAAGTTTTTTTAGGTCCCAAAATTTTTCAAAGTTTTTTTGGGTCCCAAAATTTTTCAAAGTTTTTTTTGGGTCCCAAAATTTTTAGGTCCCAAAATTTTCAAGTTTTTTTGGGTCAAAATGTTCTTGGGCCCAATATTTTTCAAAGTTTTTTTGGGTCAAAATTATTTTGGGTCCTAAATTTTTTCGAAATTTATTTGGGTAAAAATTTTTTTGGGCCAAAATTTTTTTAAAGTTTTTTTTGGGTCCCAAAATTTTTCGAAGTTTTTTTGGGTTGAAAATTTTTAGGGTCTCAAAATGTTTCTAAATTTTTTCGCGTCTCAAATATTTTTTGGGCTCAAAATTTTTTGAAGTTTATTTGGGTCAAAATTATTTTGGGTTCCAAATTTTTTCGAAGTTTTTTTGGGTCAAATTTTTTTAAAACAAAATTTTTTCAAAGTTTGTTTGGATCCCAAAATTTTTTGAAGTTTTTTTAGGTCCCAAAATTTTTCGAAGTGTTTTTGGGTCAAAATTGTTTTTTTTTTTTGTTTTTTTGGGTCGCAAAATTTTTCTACGTTTTTTTGGGTCAAAATTTTTTGGGTCTCAAAATTTTTCGAAGATTTTTTGAGGTCAAATTTTTTCGGGTCCCAAAATTTTCCGAAAATTTTTTAAGGTCAAAATTTTTTTGGGTCCCAAAATTATTCAACGTTTTTTTGGGTCCCAAAATTTTTCAAAGTTTTTTTGGGTCCCAAACTTTTTCAAAGTTTTTTTGGGTCCCAAAATCTTTCAAAGTTTTTTTGGGTCCCAAAATTTTTCAAAGTTTTTTTTGGGTCCCAAAATTTTTAGGTCCCAAAATTTTCAAGTTTTTTTGGGTCAAAATGTTTTTGGGCCCAATATTTTTCAAAGTTTTTTTGGGTCAAAATTATTTTGGGTCCTAAATTTTTTCGAAATTTATTTGGGTGAAATTTTTTTTGGGCCAAAATTTTTTCAAAGTTTTTTTTGGGTCCCAAAATTTTTCGAAGTTTTTTTGGGTCGAAATTTTTTAGGGTCTCAAAATTTTTCTAAATTTTTTTGCGTCTCAAATATTTTTTGGGTCAAAATTTTTTGAAGTTTATTTGGGTCAAAATTATTTTGGGTTCCAAATTTTTTCGAAGTTTTTTTGGGTCAAATTTTTTTAAAACAAAATTTTTTCAAAGTTTGTTTGGATCCCAAAATTTTTTGAAGTTTTTTTAGGTCCCAAAATTTTTCGAAGTGTTTTTGGGTCAAAACTTTTTCGGATCTCAAAATTTTTCAAAGTTTTTTTAGGTCAAAATTGTTTTTTTTTTTGTTTTTTTGGGTCCTAAAAATTTTCAAAGATTTTATCGGGTCTCAAATTTTTTTGGTTTCATGGGTCAATATTTATTGGGTCCCAAAATTTTTCAAAGTTTTTTTGGGTCCTAAAATTTTTCAAAGTTTTTTTGTGTCAAAATTTTTTCGAAGTTTTTTTGGGTCAAAATTATTTTGGGTCCTAAATTTTTTCGAAATTTATTTGGGTCAAAATGTTTTTGTGTCAAAATTTTTTCGGGTCTAAAAATTTTTCGAAATAATTTTGTGTCAAAATTTTTTGAAGTTTTTTTGGGTCAAACTTTTTTTGGGCCCAAAATTTTTCGAAGATATTTTGAGGTCAAAATTACTTTAGGTCAAATTTTTTTTGGGTCCCAAAATTTTTCGAAGATATTTTGAGGTCAAAATTATTTTAGGTCAAAATTTTTTGGGTCCCGAAATTTTTCGAATATTTTTTTGGGATCCGAAATTTTTTGAAGTTTTTTTGTGTCAAACTTTTTTCGGGTCTAAAATTTTTCGAAGTTTTTTTGTGTCAAAATTTTTTGAAGTTTTTTTGGGTCAAACTTTTTTTGGGCCCAAAATTTTTCTAAATTATTTTGGGTCCCAAAATTTTTCGAAGATATTTTGAGGTCAAAATTATTTTAGGTCAAAAATTTTTTCGGTCCCAAAATTTTTTGAAGATATTTTGTGGTCAAAATTTTTTGGGTCCCAAAATTTTTCGAAGATATTTTGAGGTCAAAATTATTTTAGGTCAAAATTTTTTGGGTCCCGAAATTTTTCGAATATTTTTTTGGGATCCGAAATTTTTTGAAGTTTTTTTGTGTCAAACTTTTTCGGGTCTCAACATTTTTTTGGTCTTAAAATTTTTCAAAGTGTTTTTGGGTCACAAAATTTTTTGAAGTTTTTTTGTGTCAAACTTTTTTGGGCCCAAAATTTTCCAAAGTTATTTTGGGTCCCAAACTTTTTTGAAGATATTTTGAAGGCAAAGTTGTTTTAGGTCAAAAAATTTTTGGGTCCTAAAATTTTTCGATGTTTTTTTGTGTCGAAATTTTTTCGGGTCTAAAAATTTTTCTAACTAATTTTATGTCAAAATTTTTTGGGTCGCAAAAATTTTCAACGTTTTTTTGGGTCCCAAAATTTTTCGAAGATTTTTTTGGGTCCCAAAATATTTCGATGTTTTTTTGGGTCAAAATTTTTTGGGTACAAAATTCTTTCAAGTTTTTTTGGGACGAAATTTTTTAAAGCTGAGAGAAGCTAAGAGAGGAGATCTTTGATATCATTGTTTGCATTCTTTATGCACTTTTCTCCCCTTTTATATAGACTTTTCCACCTAAGAATGTCTTTACAATCTGGACAGGCACATGTGTAGTTCCACTGAAGTACTTCACAAGAGTGCCACTTAATAACTCAGAAGAAAAGGTGGAAATTGCCCACAAAGGACCCCATTTCCTATGGCTAACAGCAATTTGTGTCAGCAGGTGTACATTAAAAGACACTTTTGCAGTGTCATACAGCACCTCAAACTGGATAACAAGTTTCCTAAAAGCCATATCCGCTGCATTAACAACCTCTGTTGTCTATTCTGAGTTTTTTTGTGTCAACATTTTTTGGGTCCCAAAATTTTTCTAAGTTTTTTCGTGTCTCAACATTTTTTTGGTCTTAAAATTTTTCAAAGTTTTTTTGGGTCCCAAAATTTTTTGAAGTTTTTTTGGGTCCCAAAATTTTTCGATGTTTTTTTGTGTCAAAATTTTTTTGGGTGTCAAAATTTTTCGAAATTGTTTTGTGTCAAAATTTTATTGGGCCCAAAATTTTTCAAAGTTGTTTTGGGTCCCAAATTTTTTCGAAGATTTTTTTGCGTCCCAAAATATTTTGATGATTTTTTGGGTCAAAATGTTTTGGGTAAAAATTTTTTTCAAGTTTTTTTGGGACAAAATTTTTTAAAGCTGAGAGAAGCTGAGAGAGGAGATCTTTGATATAATTGTTTGCATTGTTTATGCTCTTACAATCTGGACAGGCACATGTGTAGTTCCACTGAAGTACTTTACAAGAGTGCCACTTAATAACTCAGAAGAAAAGGTGGAAGTTGCCCACAAAGGACCCCATTTCCTAAGGTTAACTGCAATTTGTGTCAGCAGGTGTACATTAAAAGATACTTTTGCAGTGTCGTACAGCACCTCAAACTGGATAAAAAGCCCTATCCGCTGCATTAACATTACATAGTTTCACATTTTCTTTAAGAAGCATGTGCATAGCAAAAAAAAATTGTTTCTGTCTATATACCACTTTTTGCTGTGATTTGGTGAATCCAGCCATATAATCACCGACTGTCTAGTCACATCAAGACAAACACTATGTTGGTACTCTGGAAAAAGCCATCAATCATCTAAAACGTTTTTAATCTCATCAATACAGATTGGCCTTTTACACCCATGACTGGCTGTTCTGGAGTAGCTGGTGGTCATACTGTTTTGTCTCAGATTTTGCCTGAGAACAAATTTCTGGTCTTCACCTATGTGATAGCAAAAATCACACCCACACAGCCCATTGAATTGATCAGTGTTCTGGAATTATTCTGAGTTTTTTGTGTCAAAATTTTTTGGGTCCAAAAATTTTCCAAGTTTTTTTGGCCCCAAAACTTTTCAAAGTTTTTTTGGGTCCCAAAATTTTACAAAGATTTTTTTGGGTCCCAAAATTTTTGAAGTTTTTTTGGGTCAAAATTTTTTTGGGTCCCAAAATTTTCCAAGTTTTTCTGGGTCAAAATATTTTTGGGCATAAAATTTTTCACAAAGTTTTTTTGCTTCAAAATATTTCAATTGCTGTTCTAAAGCTGAGAGAAGAGCTCTTTGATATGATTGTTTGCATTGTTTTTGCACTTTTCTCCCCTTTTACAATGACTTTTCCACCTATGAATGTCTTTGCAATCTGGACAGGCACATGTGTAGTTCCATTAAAGTACTTCACAAAAGTGCCATTTAATGACTCAGAAGAAAAAAAAGATGCTTTCAGTTCCTAACCCTTGAAGCAGTTTATCGCTGTAAGAAGTAAAATGGGAGCTCAAAACTGTACTCAGTTTAAACCGTCTGAAAACACACTTTAACACAAGAGTGAACCAAAACACTTCACAAACGTTTATTACACGATGTTAGAGCATTTTACACAGCTAAAACGTGTTTTCCTTCGTAAAAACTCATTTCTGATCGAAAAAGATGTTTTCAGTTCAAAACAACACTTGAAGCAGTTTATCGCTGTTAGGAGTGAGAGAGGAGCTCAAAACTATACGCAAACGTCTTTTCTCAGCTTAAACCGTCTGAAAACACACTTTACTACATTTAACACACGGGTGAACCTAACCACTTCAGAAACGATGTTAGTGCATTTTACTCAGCTAAAACGTGTTTTTCTTCGTAAAAACTCATTTCTGATCAAAAAAGATGTTTTCAGTTCAAAACAACACTTGAAGCAGTTTATCGCTGTTAGGAGTGAGAGAGGAGCTCAAAACTATACGCAAACGGCTTTTCTCAGCTTAAACTGTCTGAAAACACACTTTACTACATTTAACACATGGGTGAACCTAACCACTTCAGAAACGATGTTAGTGCATTTTACACACCTAAAACGTGTTTTCCTTCGTAAAAACTCATTTCTGATCGAAAAAGATGTTTTCAGTTCAAAACTATACGCAAACGAATTTTCTCAGCTTAAACCGTCTGAAAACACACTTTACTACATTTAACACATGGGTGAACCTAACCACTTCAGAAACGATGTTAGTGCATTTTACACAGCTAAAACGTGTTTTCCTTCGTAAAAACTCATTTCTGATCGAAAAAGATGTTTTCAGTTCAAAACTATACGCAAACGAATTTTCTCAGCTTAAACTGTCTGAAAACACACTTTACTACATTTAACACACGGGTGAACCAAAACAACTAAGAAAAGTTTATTACACGATCTTAGTGCATTTCACACAGCTAAAATGTGTTTTCCTTCGTAAAAACTCATTTCTGATCGAAAAAGATGTTTTCAGTTCAAAACTATTGTCAACCTAATTTCGGGACCCAAAAAAAACTTTGAAAAAAAATGTTCCCAAAAAAATTTTGACCCAAAAACACTTCGAAAAACAATCTTCGAAAAAATGTGAGACCCAAAAAAACTGTGAATCACTACCAAATCTGAATATCTCAGTGGGTATATAAGCAGTCTTTGGCACTGCTTCTAAACAGAGTGCGATACGCACAACCTAGCCACTGAAAGCCTTTAATGGTGGTCCTGTAACAAAGTGCGAGCACTACAGTTGTTTCCTGTATATTACCACTCGGATGCAACAACAGGTTGCAAAAGAGAAAAAAGTCTATTGTAGATACATAAGATGGAACTACACATGTGCCTGTCCAGATTGTTAAGACATTCTTAGGTGGAAAAGTCTATCTAAACGGGGAGAAAAGTGCATAAAGAATGCAAACAATGATATCAAAGATCTCTTCTCTCAGCATCAGAACAGCAATTAAAACATTTTGACCCAAAAAAACTTCGAAATATTTTGGGACCCAAAAAAATTTGACAAGAAAAAACTTCGAAAAATTTTGAGGCCCGAAAAAATTTTGACCCAAAAATCAACCAAAATTTTCGGGACCCAAAAAAATCTTCAAAAAATTTTGGGACCCAAAAAGTTTGACACAAAAAACTCAGAATAGACAACAAAGGTTTTTGCACGAATACCAAGAATACCAGAAAAGTGATCAATTCAATGGGCTGTGTGGGTGTGATTTTTTCTATCACGCAGGTGAAGGACCCTATCCTTTCAGAAGACCAGAACTTGTTCTCAGGCAACTTGTTCTGAGGCATCTGAGACAAAACTGTATGACCACCAGCTACTCCAGAACAGCCAGTCATGGGTGTAAAAGGCCAATCTGTGTTGATGAGATTAAAAACGTTTTAGATGATTGATGGCTTTTTTCCAGAGTAACAACATAGTGTTTGTCTTGATGTGACTCGACAGTCGGTGATTATATGGCTGGATTCACCAAATCAAAGCAAAAAGTGGTATATAGGCAGAAAAACAAACATTGTTGGGCAAACAATGCTCGCAGTTCAGCCTCCTGTAGAGTTCACCAGAACACCACAATCATTACATGACCGTAAATTTAAAGTGGAGGTCATTTCTTCTTTTTTATTCATTGCGACTTCTAACTGGTTAAGAAGTTCTGTAATCATCTTTTTCTTTCAGTTTTTGCTATGCACATGCTTCTTAAAGAAGATGTGAAACTATGTAATGTTAATGCAGCGAAAATGTTTTTTAGGAAATTTGTCATCCAGTTTGAGGTGCTGTATGACACTGCAAAAGTGTCTTTTAATGTACACCTGCTGCCTTAGGAAATGGGGTCCTTTGTGGGCAACTTCCACATTTTCTTCTGAGTCATTAAATGGCACTCTTGTGAAGTACTTCAGTGGAACTACACATGTGCCTGTTCAGATTGTAAAGACATTCTTAGGTGGAAAAGTCTATCTAAAAGGGGAGAAAACTGCATAAACAATGCAAAGATCTCTTGTCTCAGCTTTAGAACAGCAATTGAAACATTTTCACCCAAAAAAATTTCAAAAAATTTGACCCAAAAAAACTTCGAAAAAATTTGGAACCCAAAAATAATTTTGACCCAAATAAACTTCAAAAAAATTTGAGCCCTAAAAAAATTTGACCCAAAAAAACTTTGAAAAATTTTGGGACCAAAAAAAAATTTTGGCCCAAAAACATTTTGACCCAAATAAATTTCGAAAAAATTTAGGACCCAAAATAATTTTGACCCAAAAAAACTTTGAAAAATTTTGGGACCCAAAATTACTTTGAAAAATTTTGAAACCCGAAATATTTTTGACCCAAAAAAACTTTGGAAAGTTTTGGGACCCAAAAAAATTGGAAAAATTTTGGGACCCAAAAAAACTAAAAAAAAAAAAACAATTTTGACCTAAAAAAACTTTGAAAATTTTTGAGATCCGAAAACATTTTGACCCTAAAACAATTTGAAAACTTATGGGCCCAAAAAAATTTTGAAAAATTTTGGGACCCAAAAAATTTTGACACGAAAAAACTTCGAAAAATTTTGAGACCCGTAAAAATTTTGCCCCAAAAAACATCGAAAAATTTCGGGACCCAAAAAAATCTTCAACAAATTTTAGGACCCCAAAAAATTTTGACCTTTAAAAAATCTTCGGAAAATTTTTGGACCCAAAAAAAATTTGACCTCAAAAAATCTTTGAAAAATTTTGAGACCCAAAAAATTTTGACCCAAAACCACTACGAAAAATTTTGGGACCTAAAAAAACTTCGAAAAATTTTGGGATCCAAACAAACTTTGAAAAATTTTTGTTTTAAAAAAAATTTGACACAAAAAACTTCGAAAAAATTTGGGACCAAAAAAACTTCGAAAAGTTTTGGGACTCAAAAAAATTGGAAAAATTTTGGGACCCAAAATAATTTTGACCCAAAAAAACGTAGAAAAATTTTGCGACCCAAAAAACTTTGAAAAATTATGGGCCCAAAAAAATTTTAAAACCCGAAAAATTTTTGACCCAAAAAAAATTTGAAAAATTTTGGGACCCAAAAAAACTTTGAAAAATTTTGGGACCCAAAAAATCTTTGAAAAATTTTAACACGAAAAAACTTCGAAAAATTTTGAGACCCGAAAAAATTTTGCCCCAAAAAACATCGAAAAATTTCGGGACCCAAAAAAATCTTCAACAAATTTTGGGACCCAAAAAAATTTTGACCTTAAAAAAATCTTCGGAAAATTTTGGGACCCAAAAAAATTGGACCTCAAAAAATCTTCGAAAAATTTTGAGACCCAAAAAATTTTGACTCAAAACCACTTAAAAAAATTTTGGGACCTAAAAAATTTCGAAAAATTTTGGGATCCAAACAAACTTTGAAAAATTTTTGTTTTAAAAAAAATTTGACCCAAAAAACTTTGAAAAAATTTGGAACCCAAAATAATTTTGACCCAAATAAACTTCAAAAAATTTTGAGCAAAAAAAAATTTTGAGACGCGAAAAAATTTAGGAAAATTTTGAGACCCTAAAAAATTTTGACCCAAAAAAACTTTGAAAAAATTTTGGCCCAAAAAAAATTTGACCCAACTAAATTTCGAAAAAATCTAGGACCCAAAATAATTTTGACCAAAAAAAACTTCGAAAAAATTTTGACCCAAAAAAACTTTGAAAAATTTTGGGCCCAAAAACATTTTGACCCAAATAAACTTGAAAATTTTGGGACCCTAAAAATTTTGGGACCCAAAATAATTTTGAAGAATTTTGAAACCCGAAAAATTTTTGACCCAAAAAAACTTTGAAAAATTTTGGGACCCAAAAAAACTTTGAAAAATTGTGGGACCCAAAAAAACTTTGAAAAATTTTGGGACCCAAAAAAATTTGACACGAAAAAAACTTCGAAAAATTTTAAGACCCGAAAAAATTTTGACCCAAAAAACATCGAAAAATTTCGGCACCCAAAAATTTTTGACCCAAAAAAATTTCGAAAAATTTTGGGACACAAAATAATTTTGAAAAATTTTGAAAAACGAAAAATTTTGACCCAAAAAAACTTTGAAAAATTTTGGGACCGAAAAAAACTTTGAAAAATTTAGCGACCCAAAAAAACTTTGAAAAATTTAGCGACCCAAAAAATTTTGACACGAAAAAACTTCGAAAAATTTTAAGACCCGAAAAAATTTTGACCCAAAAAACATCGAAAAATTTTGGGACCCAAAAAAAAATTGACCTTAAAAGATCTTCGGAAAATTTTGGGACCCAAATAAATTTGACATCAAAAAATCTTCGAAAAATTTTGAGACCCAAAAAATTTTGACCCAAAAAAACTTTGAAAAATTTTGCGACCCAAAAAAACTTTGAAAAATTTTGCGACCCAAAAAAACTTTGAAAAATTTTGGGCGCAAAATAATTTTGGGACCCAAAATAATTTTGACCCAAAAAACATCGAAAAAATTTGGAACCTAAAATAATTTTGACCCAAATAAACTTTAAAAAATTTTGAGCCCAAAAAAATTTTGAGACGCAAAAAAATTTAGAAAAAGTTTGAGACCCTAAAAAATTTTGACCCAAAAAAATTCGAAAAATTTTGGGACCCAAAAAAAACTTTGAAAAAATTTTGGCCCAAAGAAATTTTGACCCAAAGAAATTTCGAAAAAATTTAGGACCCAAAATAATTTTGACCCAAAAAAACTTCGAAAAAATTTTGACCCAAAAAAACTTAGAAAAATTTTGGCACCCAAAAAAACTTTGAAAAATTTTGGGACCCAAAAAAACTTTGAAAAATGTTGGGACCCAAAAAAACTTTGAAAAATTTTGGGACCCAAAAAAACTTTGAAAAATTTTGGGACTCAAAAAAACGTTGAAAAATTTTGGGACCCAAAAAAACTTTGAAAAATTTAGCGACCCAAAAAATTTTGACCCAAAAAAATTTCGAAAAATTTTGGGCCCTAAAATAAATTTTAAAAATTTTGAAATCCGAAAAATTTTGACCCAAAAAAACTTTGAAAAATTTTGGGACCTGTCGTTCGTTATCTGACGACTCTTAAGGCCTCCCTTAAAGGGAAGCCTTGGGCTAGCTTAAAATAGACTCTTAAAAGGTTATCTAGTCATGCATCACTACAAAGTTTTAAATTCAAAAGAAAGAAGATAAAATCAACAGACGAGTGCCCCAAGTTAAAGAAAGGAGAAGACGAGTCGTTCCGAAGTTCTAAGTTGATTCTTTATTGCTCTTCAGTCAGGAGAATTCAGTCTTCTGATGAGACAATGGTTTTACACACATTTTTATACAGTCTTTGGGTGAACAAAAGGTGGGGGCATTAATGTTTTAATTATTTTATTATTATATGTAAGTTCCGTGCTCGTAAATAGTTTAAGTCCCAAGTCCATTTCAAACCACATTGATTTGACACAATCTTATGCATATAGGTGAGTAAACATGACAGAATAGTAGGAAATACATGGTTATATATGACACCAAAACAGATGGATAAATGATGGTGTAACTACGAAAGGTATGAAAATGCACACTTTCAAATGGATTACATAATGGATAACATGATTGGATTACATATGATAGATAAATTGAATACATGGTTTAAGTTCCATATTAATATATTGTCCACAAGGAGGGTCAGACAGGTCCGAATTACGCATCTCAAGTATTGAGATGTTCTTGTCACAAAATTGACATAAGTATCTTAGGTAAACCCCACATTCCCCTCTGTCTCCTCGCTGGTAACTGGCGACTAATTGAGCATAGAAAGGCATGTCAAACATGGCACCAAGCCAAGCAACCCGACGAGGCCCCACATACAGTCTCAAGAACCAAGGGTTAAGGCAAACCACCCCTGCACAAAGTCAAGGATGGCCAACCCCCCTAGAGCCAAGGCGCTATACTGATGGAGTAATACCTGTCAATTTGGTTGCTTCCTGGAAAAGCTACACTCTAATAGCGTTACCAAGACAATGCACAATCAAGAGGCTCTGCTTCACGCTTCTTCAGAGGAATTTGGGAACATGGGCAGAAGGCAAAAAGATCCAGTGAAACCTGTCCCCCCTTAGGCACAATACACATATGCAACTGTGAAACATTTCACCACACAGTGAAAGGCACGCTTGGAATAAGAAAACACGCAATCAATTATTATGGAACATTGGGACAGAAGAAACACAAGGGTGTAGGATTAAATAGTCCATAGATGTGGAGAAAAATCCAAAGGCAAAACACGAGATTGAAAAAACACAAAGTCAGTTGTGTGCGCCGAAGATGTCTTCCGCCTTTTGTGACTTTGCGCCACGTAGAAAGGCAGGGTGCAGGTCAAGGGAGAGGTTACTAGCACGTCACCTTGACCCGGAGAACGCAGTAGCTTTATTTAGCCGGGGCCACGCCCTGGCCCATTTGACAAATAACTTCAAGTCCCGCTGATGAGTCAACGGACGCATGAAAAACAGCATATTGTCCAGAGATGGATGAAATAGTTCGTTCAATCAACAATCTCAGGCAAGGTACAACACAACAAGCCACAAACATCAAAATCAAAATGACATACAAAAGCATCATAGCCAATCTCATCAAAAGAGCTTTCCATTGACCAGAAAATAACCAGTTAAACCAAGAGTCTTGTGCAGCTTGTGTGTTTCTAACATGTTCATCACGCAGGTTTCTAAGTTTGGACATTACCTTAGTAAAGTTACCATCAGAGCCAGTATGTAAGGGAATATAGGAACAACATTCCTCGCCAATCAAAACACAGACACCATCATCAGGTGCTCTCATTTGGTCAATAGCAAATCTGTTCTGAAGGGTCATTTTTGAAGTAGCATCCAATTGCTCACCAAGTGCTTCTAAAGCAGTAATGGTGTGGTTGAGAAATCTCTGTTGATTGTACCAAATGTAGTTAATCCAGTGGCCATTTCTATAGGCTTGCATTCCAGCAAATAGTATACCTGTGGCTCCAATGCTACCATCACTCATAACGAGGTGTTCTTTAGGAATTTTTACAGGTATGCCTAGGTAATTAAGTTCAGGAACATTCTGTATGTCTGATATGTCAGAGTAGAGATCCCTTTTTTGTCTGGGTAAAGCATCATCAAAGGTCATGACTGAAACAGAACCGGTTAAAGTGACAGGTGCACAACAGCCAGTCCATGTGTTAGTAAGGGACTGGAGCAGTTTAGTGTCTGAATGACATATCCAGAAAAGATCAGCTAGGGGAAGGGTACCATTAGCTAAGTTAACCTTAAGATATCTGTATCCTGTGAGTATATCAGTACCAGTAGGATTAAGTCTAATACGACACCTGTTGTCAAGTTCAGGGAGGTTGTGTCGCATATTGGTTCTGCAAAAACAAAAAGGATACTGAGCTCCAGTATCACGTATTACTGGAGGTGGTGGAACAATTGGGCCATCAATATCAGTACATCTTGGATCAACAGTTGAGTGTTGGTTGGGAATGGTCAATGAAGACATCAAGCATTGCAGAGGGGACGGAACTGTTCTATTAGTGACAATATCTAAACCGTCTATGGGGGTGATAGTTGGGACGCTGTTCCCATTGTGACAAGCAAAACAGTCAGTTGAAGCAACTGATTGGGCGGTGTAGGTCAAATATTGATAAAACATATTCTGGTCAGCATATTGAGAAATTACTACACCAGGGTCATTATCTGTGTCAGGTAAGTCATTAGGGTCTAAGGAATCGAATGTGAATAATCTCTGTGCTTCCCAGGAATGCACCACAGCTCTTGGAGTTCTGTTCAGGCGGGCTTGTTCGTAGCAGATTAGAGGCTCGCAGAAGGCATTTAAAGTATATTGAGCCTGATGTGAGCAGTTAGAACCAATTGGGTAAGCCTTCAGAGAAAATTTACCTTTGGTGTCAATTAGGAACGCTACTGAGTTCATTGAACGATATTCAACTTGGAAGTAGGTGTATCTGTCGCGTGTCGAGGGTGTAGTGGTCAGGAAGTATGACATTAATAAAGCTAGGCTACAATGCAAAGTCTTGGATGGTCGTCTCTTAAGGCGTGCCGAATTGAAACAGTTAGCAGGTTGGTCACAGATATTGGTAGGTGATGCCAGACAGCGTTTCTTAGTTGTTTTGTAATCAGATTGGCGATATTGTGTCCACTCAAAGTAAATATTCGCGTAGGAAAACGATGAGAACAGGTCGGAATTTGACATACAAACTGTTGGGTCGACATAAGGACAGTATCGTTCACACGTGCGATTGCCCGATTCAGACCAAGTCTGATGGACAATGGAACGTCTGTACTTGTTCGTGTCAAGTGAGCGTTTAAAGATAGTCCGAGAAGAGTTGTCAATCTTTTGGGTGGTAATCGTAGCCTGAGAGCCGGTTTGGTAAGTGCTACATATCATAGCTATGGCTAAGGCACCCAATGCAGAGGTAATAAAGGCTGCCAGGACTACTGTCAACCCGAGTAAGAGATGGTCCTTATGGGACCTCCAAAGGTCAAGACTCTTAGTTTTGATTTGTATAAGTCTCATGGTTAGGCCGCAGTCCAATGACAGCAGTATTCCGTTAGTGAGGATTTGCTTGTTGCAAACGAACGAAAGTATTGTCTGCGACTTAAAGATGTGTTATCACCTGGAGTGGCAAAATACCATACAATGGCAGTAGTAAAGTTTGGTCTAATTATTTCAGCAACTAGAAGGTGCTCAGGGTTAATCAATAGGGTTGATTCCAGAAAAGGAATAAAAGCAGAGTATGTTTCCAAACCAGTGTCTACAACACCATTTGGTCCAGAGTGGTTAGACGACTGTGCTATGAATGTGTGCGCTGTAGTAATGTCTGCGTTAATCAAATATAAGGGCAGGTCTTTGAAGAAGGAAAAAACGGATAATGGATAGGGGAGAGTCGGAATATGAAAAGCTTGGCAGGGGTTCATCAGGTGGAATTTGGCTAAAAACATACACAAAATCACACAATGAAAGTTAATGTACACAACAATAATGCAAAAACAAAAACAAGAAAAGGTCCAAGTACTTAATTAGTACTGTCCAGTAGTATTCGATTCAAAAGAACAGTTTGCACAAAGTTCAAGTTCCATGTGAGGTGACTTTGCAGATTGTTCCGTGAAAAGAATAGCAAAAACAATAATGCAAGAGATGATGATCAAAATAAGGGTGGTACCTTTTAGTCCGCAAAAACCAGGATGCCTAAAAGGATGCCATGGAGGCATTTCTTCCCCGAAGGATGGCAGTTGCAAGGTACCGGATTTTTAAGGTCGGCAGTGATGTAGCTTTAATCAGATTCTGAGTCAGTGTCAGGAGAAGTTAGACGTGCACGTTGTCGAGTCAGGATCTGGTATCCACTTGGTCCTGCCCTAGGTGAAACAGGAGCAGGGTCACCTTGTGTTTGTTCAGCAGGTTGCTCAGCAGTTTGCTGTGGTGGTTGCTCATCAGATTGTTGTGGGGGTTGGGAAAATGGAGGGGCTCGTGAACAATGGTTCAAATGGAACCAAACAGTCTTTCCCTCCACCTTAACAGCAGTGGGTGTAGCCAAAACTACCTTGTATGGACCTTCCCGTCTGGGTTGATCCCACTGTCTTTTGTGGACTCTGACATAAACATAATCTCCAGGGAGCAGTTCAGTCAGCGAGCTGTCAATCTCAGCAGATCTGTTAGCACTTGCTCCTTTTGCTTGAGCAAATAGGTCTCTGTGAATTTTGGTAAGGCATGTGACATAATCATGAAGTTCAGCTTGGAGCTGTTCAAGACTAGGGCCTTGATATGGTGCCCTAAGATACGTGACTGGCATTGGTCTGCCTGTCACCATCTCATGTGGTGTTAGGTTAGTCACTCTGTTTGTGGTCATTCTCATGCTCATCAAAGCTAGCGGTAGGGCATCCAGCCAATTAATTTTTCCTTCACTGTGCGCAATGATCTTTGCAATTTTTGCTTTTAGGACCCCATTTTGTCGTTCAACAATGCCTTGGCTCTGTGGTCTGTAGACACAACCAAGCCTACGCTTGATGCCAAGTGATTTAGCTATGACTGCGATGACTTTGTTAGCAAAATGCGAACCGTTATCTGAACTAATAGTATCCGGTATTCCAAATCTGGGAATCACCTCCCGGATCAGGAATCTGGCAGCTGCAGTTGCTGTTTCTTTTTGAGTTGCTTGTGCTTCAGTCCATCTACTAAATCTGTCAGTTACTACTATTATGTAACGGAACGCCCTAATGGGTTTTCCCATGTCTAGGTAATCCATTACCAAGTGTCTGAATGGGCCATCAGGAACAGGGATGTGTCCTAATGGGGCAGTCATAGATTTTCTGAAGTTATACTGTATACAGACAGCACAATTGTTAAGGAATTGGTCTACAGTATGAACTAGATATGGAGTCCACCACTCAGCCTTGATTTGTTTAATGATTTCTTTCCGGTGGACATGAGATACCCCATGTGTATCAGCAATTAGAATATTTAATAAGGATATGGGAGCTACTGGCAGGCCATTTGGGCCGTACCAGACACCATTTTCTGGTTTAGCTCTTCTTTTGATCCAAACGTTTCTTTCATAGATACTGGCATTTTCTTGGCATTCACTTAAGCTAGTTAAGTCTGGTGTATGTCCAGTTAGTTGTTCCTCAGCCAGTAGAAGTCTGTCTCTGGATTGGGCAGGGCATTGTAATGCAGTGGTAGCAGCATCTTTTGCCTCCTGATCAGCCATATTGTTGCCCTGGGTAATCAAAGAATCGTCATGTCTATGAGCAGCACATTTAACAATGGCAAGTCTGTCAGGTAGCAAAATAGCTTCTAAGAGGTCTGAAATGGCCTGTCCGTGTGCAATTACGAACCCGCGCTGGGCCCAGATAGATCCGTACACCTGTGAAACTCCGTGAGCGTACGAGCTGTCAGTGATCACAGTTGCTTGTTTACCTTTAGCTAATTGACAAGCAGTTGTTAATGCTTTGAGCTCTGCCAATTGGGCAGAGCATGGCTGTGGTACTTTGGCTTTAAAAAGGGTCACAAAGTTGTTAGTGGCCTGATCGTAATTTACCACGGCAAAACCAGCTAGGTTGCCATCTGGTCCTCTAAAACAGGAACCATCAACAAAGAGAATCAAGTCATTATACGTCAGGGGCTCGCTTGCCAGGTCATGTCTTGGCTTCAAGAAATCTGAGGTATGTTGCTCACAGTCATGTGGAGTACCCTCCGTTGGGAGTGGTATCTTGTCAGCTGGGTTGATTCTGTTGCATCGTTTGATTGTTAGTTCAGGGGCAGACAAAATAACGTCATAGCCTGTGCGTCTGGCATTGGTCAGCACAAAAGAGTTTGATGTCAGTAATGTGTGTAGACAATGGTTGGTATACATGGTAACTGGGTATCCCATGGTAATTGTAGTAGCTTTCTCAAAAGCATAGGCCGCTGCTGCCAAACCTTGATAGCAAGGTGGCATGCCTTGTTCAATTTTGTCAAGTTGTGTGCTAAAATAGGCTATGGTGTTTGCTTGAGTGTAGCCCTGTATGGGGTTTGACAATTGTCTCAAAATTGCATTAACAAAACCCTTCTTTACAGATACAAAGAGTTCAAAAGGTTTTGAGTAGTCTGGGTTGGCCAATGCTGGAGCATTGCACAGATCACGCTTGATCTGCATGAAAACTTGTTCAGCTTCCTCGTCCCAGACCAAGATTCCTTTAAGGTCTCTCTGTCCGGCTGCTTTTACCAATCTCCTCAGGGGAGCAGTTTTAAGTGCGAAGTCACAAATCCATTGTCGACTATAACCAGACATTCCTAAAAATGTAAGCATTTGGCCTACTGTAATTGGCTTAGGAACAGACTGGATGGTTTTAATGTGTGCTGGCATAATTGTACGCTTATTACCCTTTAAGCGTCTGCCAAGGTAGTCTACTTCCTCGGCACAAAATTGCAATTTATCCTTGCTAACTTTGTGGCCTTTCTCTGCCAATTTGGTTAATACTGTTATTGTGTCTTGTTCACACTCCTGTTTGGTTTTGGAAGCAATGAGCAGATCGTCAAAATACATGATCAATGTACTGCTGATTTCGATGTCGCCTAGGTCTTGTGCTACTGTTTTGTTAAATATGCTAGGGCTTTCACTAAAGCCTTGTGGCATGCGGATGTAAGTGTATTGTTTGCCTCCATATGTGAATGCGAACAAAAATCTGGATTGTTCATCAAGTGGAATGCTAAAAAATGCTGAGCAGAGGTCAATAACACTATAAAACGTAGCATCAAAAGGTATGTTTGATAGCAGTGTGTGTGGGTCAGGCACTACAGGAGTTTCGCCTTCCACAACAGCATTTACAGCTCTCAAGTCATGTACTAAACGCCATTTATCAGAGTTGGGCTTTTTCACAGGGTAAATTGGAGTATTGCATCGACTGGTGGTTTGTACTAGAACTCCTGCTTGTAGCAAGCCCTCAATTGTCGGTTTAATTCCCTCAAACGCAGCTTTACTCAGTGGGTATTGTCTTTGGTAAGGTAATCTAGCATTTGGCTTAAGAGTCACTTGAACTGGCTCTACAGATCTAATAAAGCCTACATCAGTGTGGTGTTTGGTCCATAGTTGCTCAGGTACTGCCTTTAACAGCTCTTCCTGATCCCTGGTCAGTTTAGCTTGAATATAAGGCGCTAGTCTATCCACAGCAACCTTTTCAGCTATTGTTCTGTTAACAGACTTGGTGGTTATTTTATAGTATGTTCGATCAGCCGATTCGAAAACACACTGATCATCTGTTTCAATCCATGTCATCTTTTTGCTAGCCAACACCATTGGACCTAAGTCCATTGGTTGATTGTATTTAGCAACCATAAGAGATACATGTGGTACAGAATTCTCAACCTTGTACCATTGTAACAAGTTGTCATCAAGGATGGCTTCTACAGCGACTCCTTGAGGACCTATGATCATGTCTCCTGTTCTTAGTGTGATTGATTTGCCCTGTAGGCACTGTTGCCAACATGCGTCATATTCAGTCTGTGAATTATCATGATCGTACAAAAGAGTACAGTGCAGATCATCACACACCTTTTTCGTGTCAGGTCTATGGTTCTCGATCCAAGGCTCCCACTTGTGGTATAGCCTGTCGAGTAGGCTATCTACTAGCCTCAGCCAGTAAACTGTTGGCAAGTCTTTGATTGGTCTTCCCTCTTTTGCTTTAATGTACATCTGGTAAACTGGAGTTGGGAAGTCTATATATAATCCAGTGGGTGAGCATTTAATATCTGCATTCAATTTACATAATATATCTCTACCTAGGAGATTAGCTGGACATGCTTCCGAATATAATAAAGGAGCTACCACAGTTTGCTCGTTTATAGTTAGGTGTACAGGTTCTGTAAATCTTAGTGTTTGTGTTTTCCCTGAAAAGCCTTGTGCCCTTAGTTGATGAGAGGACAGGGGAAGATTTACTCCTTCCAGACCAATTACGGAGTGGGTGGCTCCTGTATCAATTAAGAACAATATGTTTTTCTCACCATTAATTTTAACCTGTACTTTTGGATCACTAATAGATGAATTTGATACGGCCTCAAGGCTTTCCGGGCATCTTCAGTACCATCCAGCATTTGGGCAGTTTCTTGAGTAGTGGCCAGGTTGGTGACATGTGTAGCAAACTGGAGAAGTTCCAGCTTGTCGATAGCTTTGGCCTTGTTGGTAGTTTTGACCTTGTTGGTATCCTTGACCTTGTTGGTAATTTTGACCTGGAATGTCAAATGTATCCAATTGATCCAGGGTCTGCGCATTAGGCATTCCGAATGGGTTATTGTTAGGTCTTGGCATCCCACGGCCTCTACCTCTTCCTCTTCCTCTGAGTCCTCCCCTGTTGCATGATCCTGTGTTAACATAGACATTGACAGGTGGCATAGGCCGTTGGAGCTGGTTGAGATTGGGGTTTGTCATCTGGACAGTGTTGGGATGCATGCCTTGGTTCTGTGGCACGGTATTAATCGGCATCATTGATGTTGTAGGTGCAGGAAACATCTGAGTTGCAGGAACAACTTGTTGGGGTTGCATTCCCTGTGGGCCCTGCATTGGTTGTTGTACAGGTGCTTGTGTAGTCAGGACAGGCAAAATCTGATCAGTTGCACTTGGTGCCTTGGGTTTGTCAGAGGTCATCACTGCCATGAGGTCAGTTAGTTTCTTGTCTTTCTTCTTTAACTCTGATAGTTGTGCTCTTTGTAGCTGCAAAGCTATTTTCTCCAATTCTTCCTTGTTCTGTGCCTTCTTTTTCTTGTATCGCTCTGCATGATGGATGATGTGATCTTTAAACATGTTCCAATCCATGTTATTTAAGCCCACGACCTCATCAAGTGCATCCTGCACTTCCTTGGGCAAGCTCTTTCTCAGCATCATCTTAAACAGACACTGGTTGGAGGAGTTCCAAGCAGTACCTGTTTCCTCTAACCATTTCTTTTGAAAGTTGGTGATGTACTCGGTGGCAGAGGTGTCAGGTTTCAGCTCAAGTGAATCCAGTTGACTTGGATCCATGTCAGTTGGGAACTCTTGACGAATGGCATCCCAGATTTTGTTTCTGTAGTAGTTGAAGGGTGTGTCTTCAAAGAATTGTTTTGTTGCCAGGTTCTTGTAGTTGGCCAGTGAAAATATGTCTTCCATTCTGGCTTTTCCAACGGTGTGTGACAGGATAGCCTTTATGTCTCCAATGGCTATAGTGTAGCCTGATGTCTTGTCTTCAAAAGCAGTGATCCACTTCTGCCCTCCTGCGGTTATGTTGGGTAGTTGCTCAACCAGGCCTTTCAAATCCATAAATGACCAGGGCACATATGAGCTACCATGGCCCTGAGCTATTATGGGGCAGATCAGGGATGACCTGCATTGCTTAATTGGTCTGAGAAGGCCTTTGGATTTTTGTCTCAGTTTTATGCGTTCAGAACGTCTTGGTCCTGAAGGTGGTTTCCAGCCTTGAGGTGGTCTCCAGTCTGTTGGGTCGTCATCCTCATCAGTATCGGTGAGAGGGAAATCTGGACCCAAAACAGGTTCTTTCGGCATTAGTGGTGTCTGTAGCTCAACAGATCGGCTTCTACGCAAGCCATGAGCAAAGCGTGAAGTTGTCAAGTTCTCTGAATCACTTTTACTATGTAGCTTCTTTAGTTCTTCCTCAATGGCCTTCTCTGTTTCGTTGTATGTGTTCTGGAAGTCGTCTCGTCTCTGCCTAGCGCTCGCTTCAGGTTCTATCTCCAGCACGCCAGTAACTCTCCGCTGTAGTGGAGATGTGAGGAATCGCACTTCAGGGAAGTGTTCTTCAGCAGCTGGGGTGCGTAATCTTGATCCTCCATCCTCATCGGATAGCTTTTGCACGCTGCTATCATAATTACTCTTTGGTGTGGTCTCATCCCTCATCAGTTCCTTGGTGCGGTCAGTCGAGGATCCATTTGCGTTAGACATGGGCGTAGAGCTTGGCACCTTCCAGGGTGGAGACCAATTCAGCGACTTGCTGGATGACGAATTTCTTGGTGTATCTTTGCTGCAACCTTCTCCTGCTTCTTGATCTCTTGTCTGCACGGCCACAGATTGAACAACTGGTGGCTCAGGTGCTTCATGATCTGATGTGTTGTTGTCAAAATTTATTGTACCTTTTAGTTCAATTGAAGCTTCAGGCCAACACGTTATGGCAGGGTAAAGCCCTGTGGTTGGGGTTCGCTCAGAAGCATATGGTGGAGGTCTTTCTGGAATTGGGATTGGACTGGTAGGGCTTGTCAAGGCATTAGTTGGCTTAGGGCCATGGTCTATGAATGCCTTCAGCATAATCAGCCTGCGCTGCTGTTTAATTCTCTGACGGCTATTCCATACATAAGATTCTTGCTCTAAGGCACGTATCATGTTACACAGCTCTGTGTCAAAGGTCCCTGCAAGGGGCCATTGCTTATCAGCTTTAGCTGTCAGCTTATGCCATCTAGCCATACACTGAGTCAGTTCAGCATAAGTGCCAACCCCTTTTTCAATAAGGAGCTGTACTGGGTCTATCTCATTTTTACAAGTCTTGGTACTTTTATTACCCATAATAAATGAGTTAATAAGGAGTAGAATGTACTCTTATCTGTTTCTGCGTGAAGGGTGTCACCACGTTAGTCTCTCGTTTTCTCCTCAAGTGGGACTGTCGTCCAGTTGATTGAGGTTTTCTAAAAAGAAACTGAGAGAATATATTTACATTTCAAAATAGATTTCGAGATTAAAATAAATGTACTGCACCCTTTTTACTACTTAGAAATGGTAACCATAGTTGTCTTTGGTTTAGTTCAAGAGCTAACATAGCATCTACATGTTTTAGTGTGTGAGTGTGTGTGTGCCTGTGTGTCTATGTATGTGTGCGCATGCCCATATATGGGTGGGTCATTATGTGTGTGTGTGACTGCATAAGCGTATGTATGTGTGTGCGTATTTTACAGCCTGTACATTTTAGACAAAGGTTTACACTAGGGACTCTATTGAGCATATGGCTTGCTCCATTTCTTAATCAAATTCATCTCCCTAGCGTCTTCTCGTCTGCGCTGTTTTCGATGTTCTTTAATTCTCGCTCTGTTTATTCTCCTTCGAACTCTGCGTGTCTGGGCGATGTCCAGTGCTACAGCTGGCCCAGGGGCCGCTAGGCCTTGCAAACGCATTTGAAAATGAGTCATACCCTTAAATCTACATTGGTCACTCATTAGCGAAGTGAGCCATGGTTTGGATGTGTAAATCATAATTTCACCAACCCATGCTTCAAACAGTTTCCAATTACTTGGTCGGTACTGTTTGCAGTACCTCATGGTTCTCTCAGCTCTTTCGCTGGCTACTAAATCGATTGGGAACTTTTGATAAACCACTGTCACTGTGGTTATGGTTATTATCAAATTTTTGTACTGTAATTTGGCATATTGCTTCACCGACTCCAACCTTGTAGTTGGCGGATGCATTTTAGTACTCTTCTATAGGTGTCTGGGTCTAAAAACGTCTGCAGCTGTTTTACGCCCTTAACCACCTCACGACCAACTCTCCTTACAAAAATAACACGAATGTCCACTCTACGAAAAATGCCACGCCTACTGTGTATGGTAACAGTCACTAAGCAAGTAGTTATCACTCTGTTACAAATTCTCAATACTTTTCTGGGTGGGCTTATCACTAAACAACATCAAATAACATCAATGACATTTAAACAGGTTATCTACAAGTCACAGCCAACAGTAAACAGTTTACTTAAGTTTAGCAGAATCTAAACAGTTGTTGACTTAAAAATAAACTTAAAAATAAACTTAAAAATGAACTAGAAATCTCGGATAGTAGTTAAACATAGACATTGAACAGACAACAAAAAACATATACCCTGCTAGTCAGAATTGAATAGCTTCCCTCGTCTCTTTTGTCAGTTACAGTGGCGTTCTGCACTAAGCGTTTTTCTCCGAGTGAGAATCAATCTCCGCTGTAAAAACAGTCTAGGATAGAGTGTCTCAACTTACGCTCATGGAACAAAGAGACGGATTTGGTTTCTTATAACCTTCTGTATAGACAGACAGGCGTCCAAATCTTTTCCCCTTTATTTCTTACTTTTTCTTAGGCCTTTTTTGGCGCACGCTCTCTCTCAGGCGTCGCTCTTATACTTATTCTTTTTCTGTATTATTCTCTTTTTCTCATGTTCTTTTATCAAATCTAACGTCGTGCTTTCTAGATCGCACTTTATGACGTGTTCCGTCTTTAACGCCCGGGAGATAAACGTACAACATACACTTAGACAGACATTAACATATAATTACTTATTGTAATTTACTTAAATTTTGGTCAATTCACTTGAACTTAGGCGTCTAGACGCTAAAAATGCTCATCAAGTATTTCATTAAATTTGATCAATTGATTTCAATTTATTTTGTTATACACACATTTCTAAACATGTATATATCTTTCTTTAAATCATAGCGCTCGTCTGCTTGTTATTCAATTAATTATTACATTACCTTTTTATAAAGTTTTAATTTTCTTTTAATCTCTAAAGCAATGACATCTTTGTGAGCAAGAAAACACACTATTTCTTTTTCAGTAATTAAATTGAAAAAGGATTTAATGCTCACCTTTCCTTGAAGAGGATTGTCTTCTTCGCCACACGATGTCACAGCTGCTTGTCTCTAATGGTTACTGCGTATGGGCTCTTTTCGAGGCCCCACGCCTTTGGGCGCCAAAATGTCGTTCGTTATCTGACGACTCTTAAGGCCTCCCTTAAAGGGAAGCCTTGGGCTAGCTTAAAATAGACTCTTAAAAGGTTATCTAGTCATGCATCACTACAAAGTTTTAAATTCAAAAGAAAGAAGATAAAATCAACAGACGAGTGCCCCAAGTTAAAGAAAGGAGAAGACGAGTCGTTCCGAAGTTCTAAGTTGATTCTTTATTGCTCTTCAGTCAGGAGAATTCAGTCTTCTGATGAGACAATGGTTTTACACACATTTTTATACAGTCTTTGGGTGAACAAAAGGTGGGGGCTTTAGGCTCCACCTTTTACCGTTATGTAACCATTTTTCAGTTGAACATAATTGTTCCCAAACATGATCATCTTTAGGGAGGTTTTTCCGGTCACGTCTTTGGGCGCGGTGCCATTATTCCCATAATTGAACCTAATTGTAATCAAAAGTACTCGGAAAACACTTTTCTCATCCTAAAACGTCAAAAAGCAACATTTAACAAATTCAACGAACAAATGAACACAAACACTTTATGATGTGTTAACAATGCTTTAAGAACTGTTGAAAACAAGATGTTAGTGCGTTTTACACAGAAATATCATGTGATAGGTCTTAAAAACTCATTTCTGACGGAAAAAGTAGTTTTCAGTTCAAAACAACACTTGCAGTAGTTTATCTCTCTAAGGAATGCGAGAAGAGCTCAAAACTATGCGGAAAACACTTTTCTCGTCCTAAACGTCAAAATGCAGCATTTATCACATTCAACGAAGAAATGAACACAAACACTTAAGAACTATTAAAAACAAGATGTTAGTGCGTTTTACACAGAAATATCATGTGTTTAGTCTTAAAAACTCATTTCTGATCGAGAGAGAAGTATTCAGTTCCAAACAGCACTTGCAGTAGTTTATTTCTATATGAAGTTCGAGAGGAGCTCAAAAACTACTCGGAAAACACTTTTCTCATCCTAAAACGTCAAAAAGCAACATTTAACAAATTTAACGAACAAATGAACACAAACACTTAAGAACTGTTAAGAACAAGAAGTTAGTGCGTTTTACACAGAAATATCATGTGTTAGGTCTTAAAAACTCATTTCTGACGGAAAGATCAGATTTCAGTTCAAAACAGAGTTTAAAGCAAATAATCTCTCTAGGGAGTGCGCGAGGAGCTCAAAACTACTCGGAAAACGCTTTTCTCATCTTCTACCGTCAAAAAGCAGCATTTACCACACTAAACTAAAAAATGAACACAAACACTTAAGAACTTTTGAAAACAAGATGTAGTGCGTTTTACACAGAAATATCATGTGTTAAGGTCTTAAAAACTCATTTCTGATCGAAAGAGAAGTATTCAGTTCCAAAAAGCACTTGCCGTAGTTTATCTCTCTAAGCAATGCGAGAAGAGCTCAAAACTATGCGGAAAACACTTTTCTCATCCTAAACGTCAAAAAGCAACATTTAACAAATTCAACGAACAAATGAACACAAACACTTAAGAACTGTTGAAAACAAGATGTTAGTGCGTTTTACACAGAAATATCATGTGTTAGGTCTTAAAAACTCATTTCTGACGGAAAGAGCAGATTTCAGTTCAAAACAGAGTTTAAAGCAAATAATCTCTCTAGGGAGTGCGAGAGGAGCTCAAAACTACTCGGAAAACGCTTTTCTCATCGTCTACCGTCAAAAAGCAGCATTTGTCACATTCAACGAAAAAATGAACACAAACACTTAAGAACTGTTGAAAACAAGATGTTAGTGCGTTTTACACAGAAATATCATGTGTTTAGTCTTAAAAACTCATTTCTGATCGAGAGAGAAGTATTCAGTTCCAAACAGCACTTGCAGTAGTTTATTTATATAGGAAATGCGAGAGGAGCTCAAAAAGTACTCGGAAAACACTTTTCTCATCCTAAAACGTCAAAAAGCAACATTTAACAAATTCAACGAACAAATGAACACAAACACTTAAGAACTGTTGAAAACAAGATGTTAGTGCGTTTTACACAGAAATATCATGTGTTAGGTCTTAAAAACTCATTTCTGACGGAAAGAGCAGATTTCAGTTCAAAACAGAGTTTAAGGCAAATAATCTCTCTAGGGAGTGCGAGAGGAACTCAAAACTACTCGGAAATCGCTTTTCTCATCTTCTACCGTCAAAAAGCAGCATTTACCACACTAAACGAAAAAGTGAACCCCAATGCTTTAAGAACTATTTAAAACGAGATGTTAGTGCGTTTTACACAGAAATATCATGTGATAGGTCTTAAAAACTCATTTCTGATCGAGCGAGAAGTATTCAGTTCCAAACAGCACTTGCAGTCGTTTATTTATATAGGAAATGCGAGAGGAGCTCAAAAAGTACTCGGAAAACACTTTTCTCATCCTAAAACGTCAAAAAGCAACATTTAACAAATTCAACGAACAAATGAACACAAACACTTAAGAACTGTTGAAAACAAGATGTTAGTGCGTTTTACACAGAAATATCATGTGTTAGGTCTTAAAAACTCATTTCTGACGGAAAGAGCAGATTTCAGTTCAAAACAGAGTTTAAAGCAAATAATCTCTCTAGGGAGTGCGAGAGGAGCTCAAAACTACTCGGAAAACGCTTTTTCGTTGATGTTAGTGCGTTTTACACAGAAATATCATGTGTTAGGTCTTACAAACTCATTTCTGATGGAAAGAGCAGATTTCAGTTCAAAACAGAGTTTAAAGCAAATAATCTCTCTAGGGAGTGCGAGAGGAGCTCAAAACTACTCGGAAAACGCTTTTTCGTTGATGTTAGTGCGTTTTACACAGAAATATATGTGTTAGGTCTTACAAACTCATTTCTGACGGAAAGAGCAGATTTCAGTTCAAAACAGAGTTTAAAGCAAATTATCTCTCTAGGGAGTGAGAGAGGAGCTCAAAACTACTCGGAAAACGCTTTTCTCATCTTCTACCGTCAAAAAGCAGCATTTACCAAACTAAAAGAAAAAATGAACCCCAACACTTAAGAACTATTGAAAACAAGATGTTAGTGCGTTTTATACAGAAATATCATGTGATAAATCTTAAAAACTAATTTCTGATTGAAAGAGATGTATTCAGTTCAAAATAGAGCTTAAAGCAAATTATCTCTATAAGGAATGCGAGAGGAGCTCAAAACTACGCGGAAATCGCTTTTCTCATCCTAAACGTCAAAATGCAGCATTTATCACATTCAACAAAAAAATGAACACAAACACTTAAGAACTGTTGAAAACAAGATGTTAGTGCGTTTTACACAGAAATATCATGTGTTAGGTCTTAAAAACTCATTTCTGATCGAAAGAGATGTATTCAGTTCAAAATAGAGCTTAAAGCAAATTATCTCTATAAGGAATGCGAGAGGAGCTCAAAACTACGCGGAAATCGCTTTTCTCATCCTAAAACGTCAAAAAGCAGAACAGGGATTTACCTGCATTATACACTGCAGGACAGAGATTTTATACACTGGTTAATCCGTGAGGCAATGTGACCGTGTGGTGTAGTGGTTGTGTTGTTGCCATGTGGTCTTGGTTTGTTTCTTCGTGGAGTGTGATACTGAGTTTGATACGGACTATGTTTTTCACGATTTGGGATTTGGAAGAGACTACAGTACAGTATTTTAGAAAACAGGGATTTATCTGCAATTCACACTACAGGGCAAAGCTTTATACAATGATGAATAAATTGAGGCTTGAGACCTTGTGGTGTAATAGTTGGGTTGTTGACTCTGAACAAGATGGTTTAGGTTCGCCTCCTAGTGGAGTCAGATACTGAGTTTTCTTGTGGGCTTGTGGAAGACACTACAGGACTGTGTTTTACACACACATACATAACAGAACAGGGTATTTATCTGCATTATACACTAGAGGACAGAGATTTATACACTGGTAACTAAGTGAATCATTGTGACTGTGTGGTTTAGTGGTTGTTTTGTTGACATGAACAAGGTGGCCTTGGTTTGTTTCTTGGTGGAGTGCGATATGGAAGACACTACAGGACAGTGTTTTTCAGAACAGGCATTTTAGGTATTAGTACACACTACAGGACAGAGTAAATAACTGGATTTGTTTGTGGCGTGAGTTTCATTGTGAGATTTGAAAGATATCACATGACAGTGTTTTACACACCTGTACAAACAGATCAGGGATTTTAGCTGCAGTACAGCTACTGAATTTCATTTTGGGATTTGGAAGACAACTATTATGCAATTATGTCACTCCCCTCAGGAAAAGCCCCAGGCTTGGAAGGATAAACAGTTGGACGGATATTCAGTTAATTTCGCAGAGAATAAAAATGATATATAAAAATGACAAAGATGTATATTGTAAAAAAAAATCAAAGAAGATTTGGACCATTGGAACTTGCCCCCAAACTCAATTTAATGGGACATATCACTGTGATAAAAATGAATGTTTTGAACTCCACAGCCAAAATAGCCCTAAAATATTAAACAAATCAAAGGATTTTCAGCTATATTACTGGGCCAATCAAATAAAGGGCATGATTAGCTGGGTACTCTGCAAACCTATTCCTATTCCTTCCTTCCTATTCCTATCCTCTCTGTTATTTATCAAGTATGTAATAACACTACGCTTAGTCACAGCAACCTTTGTAATTTACAATACTCTTAAGGCGTGGCGTGATATAAAGTAGTTCCTTGGCCTGTCTGCCAATATTTCTATTTTAGCACCTTTATCTGCCAATCCAGATCTGCCACCTTCTATTGTAAAGTCCTTAACTCTCAAAGTGTAAAGAATACGGCCAAAAAAAATTCAGAACCTACTTAATAAAGACGCCCTCAAATCCTTTACAAAACTAAGAACAGAGTTTGATATTACAAAACAGGGTTTTATAAATACCTACAGACTGGGCACCTAATTACTACTTTAGAAAAAACAACTATGCAACTATGTAGGGAGCTTTCAAATATAGAAGAAATTTATATTTATGTATATATATATATATATATATATATATATATATATATATATATATATATAGATAGAGAGAGAGAGAGAGAGAGAGAGATAACACCATGTACTAATTAATACTTCTTAATACTTTGTCCCTATCATGACTCAAAAATGTGTAGCAAAAAGATCTGTAGTGTGTTTTAAGTGACGAACAGTGGAATGTGTCAGAATGTTTATACCCCTATTATTAATAAAATATAATTAATAAAATAACTGAACAAAACTACAAATATTTGCACAGGACGTATCTTGAGCCAGGATGTACTCAAATATATACCTCAGATGTCATCGTTGTAAAACTTGCGCTGGATCAGTCATTTATGTTTTCTGGAAAAACTGCCAATTAGTGCACAATGTAATTTTTAAGGTAATTTTTAAGGTTTTGGACAGTTCAGTAGACTTTGCTCATGTACTATTTGGTACTGATCCTGAAGGGATAATGGCATCTGTATCTGCCAAAAGGGTGAACATATCATATACAACCTGCTGAAGTGGAACCAACACCTCCAACACTTAAACTCTTCAAAAAAAATCTTCATGAAACTTTACGATTAAAACAGAGACACTTACCGTCTAAAAAACAAAAAAGAAAAATTTTGGAGAACATGCAAGCCATTTACAGACCTCTAAAATGTCTTACCTATTATCTGTATAGTTTGCTTTGACTATGTGACAGAACAGGTTGAGGATTGTTTCCTCGTCGGCTGCTTGACTCCTTTATTTCTTTGTTTTAGCTACATTTCAGTTTATTTTTTGTTTTATTTTGTGGTCTTTTGTGGTGTTTTCTATTGTGGTGTTTTCATACTCTGCTCCAGTAATTCACAATGCTATAAATTTGTTCTGCAGTGTGTTCTACAGCTAAAACCTTTGTTCTGTTGTAAGTGTTTAAAACTTTGTCCCATTTTTTTATCTTTACAAAAACACAACAACACACTTTTGTTTTTTGTACATGTTGTGATTTTGTAAAGATAAAAAGACGGGACAAAGTTTTAAACACTTACAACAGAACAAAGGTTTTAGCTGTAGAACACACTACAGAACAAATTTATAGCATTGTGAATTACTGGAGCAGTGTAACCTTGTGTTGCTATGGCTGGGTTGTTGACTCTGAGCCAGATGGCTTGGGTCTGATTCCTGGAGGGGTCATATTTTGAGTTTCTATGTGGGATTTGGAAGACACTACAGCCGTTGTTTAGGCAACAGAAAATGGATTTTAGCTGCAGTACACACAGTGTTTTATACACTGGTAAGTAGCTAAAGCAGAGTGACCTTGTGAAGAATTAGTTGTTTGTTGTTGACTTGTACTTCTGTGGTGTAGAACACTGTAGTGTAGTGTCCTCCCAATCCCATATCCAAACCACTAAAGCACTAGGTCACAATACTCAACCTTTGAAAGTCGTTTTCAGTGACAACAACCCAACCCCTACTTCACAAGGTCATATGCCTCCAGCTATTCACCAGTATATATAATGTCCTTTAGTGTGTACCATGCCTAAAATCCCTGTTCTGTTGAGTACGGGTTTGTAAAACACGGTTCTGTAGTGTGTACTGCACACTATAAAATATAAAATAATATAAAATAAGACATGCACATAGCTTTACAGTATAAACACTATACACAATACACTTAATAACAGTGAACATGATAACTTACACTATAGACAAATACTGCACAGAACAAATATTACACAGATGCAGATATGCATATATCTAGATTGTGTGTGTGGAAGTGAAGATAAGTCCAGTAGGTGACAGAATAACTATGAGTAAGTGGAGGTAAGGAATGAGTTGAGTGGGAAGTACAAAGGGCAGAATGCTGTTTAATATGGGAAAGTCTGATAGATGCAGTGTAAAGTAAAGTGCAGGGTGCAGAGTTTGTATGGGTGTCAGTGGGGTGGGGGGGGGGGGGGGTTGGGCAGAACACTGTTCTACTGGCTGTTCCACAGCCTGGCCGCCTGGGGGAAGAAGCTGTCTCTGAACCGGCTGGTTCTGGTCTTTAAGCTTCTGAGCCTCCTGGATTTCCTCAGGCAGCGGTTAGTGTATAAATCCAAAACACTACCCTCTGCAAGGATTTCCTCTCCAGAGCAGTACAGTTCCCGTGCTGTCAGTCAGAATGCTTTCCACAGTTCCTTGGTCTTGTTGACGTTTAGAGAGAGGTTATTCTCCTGGCACTAGTGTTCCAGGATGTTAACCTCCTCTCTGTAGGCCGATTCGTCATTATTGGAGATCAGGCCAACAATTGTTGTGTCGTCAGCAAATTTGATGATGACATTGGAGCTGTGTCTGGCTGTGCAGTCGTGGGTGTAAAGGGAGAAACACAGCCCTGAGGGGCTCCGATGTTGAGGGTCAGTGAGGAGGATGTGATGTTGCCCATCCTAAACCACCTGTTGTCGGTCCGACAGGAAGTTCAGGGCCCAGCTGCACAGTGTGCTTTTCAGACCCAGATCCCGGTGCTTGACGTTGAGCCTCGAGTGAACGATGGTGTTGAATGCTGAACTGTAGTCCACAAACAGCATTCTCACATACATTCCTTCCTGTCCAGATGAGAGAAGGCAGTGTGCAGGGTCAGAGTGATTGCATAATCATTGGATCTGTTCCACCTGTATAAAACTACAGTGGGTCCAGGGTGGCAGGTAGTAAGGAACAGATGATATCCCTAACCAGCCTCTCAAAACCTTTGCTTATGATGGAGGTTAGAGCAACAAGTCACCAGTCATTCAGACAGGTGATGTGGGCAGTCTTTGGAACTAGCACAATGGTGGACAGTTTGAATATGGTGCTGCAATGTCTTCTAAATGCCTCAAAGAACTTTAGAATCAAACCCCACCAGGAATCGAATCAAGATTCCATTGAGTCAACAACCCAACCACTACACCACATTGTCTCACTGCACCAGTTATTCACCAGTGTATAAAACTTTATCCTGTATTGTGTACTGCAAGTAAAATCCCTGTTCTGTATGTACAGGTGTTTAAAACAGTCATGCAATGTCTTCCAAATGCCACAAAAAAGTCAGTATCTTACCCCACCAAGAATTGAAGCCAAGATATCTTGTTCACAGACATCAACTCAACCATAACACCACAAGGTCCCAAGCCTTAAGCTCTTCACCAGTGTATAATGCCCTTCCTGTAGTGTGTACTGCAGATAAAATCCCTGATCTGTTATGTACAGGTAAAACACTGTCCTTTAATGTCTTCCAAATCCCACAAAAAAAAACTCAGTATTGGATCCCACCTGGAACCAAACCTACGCCATCTTGCTCAGAGTCAACAACCCAACCACTACACCACATAGTCACATAAAAGCTGTTTATTCACCACCTTTCCCATAGTGGGTACTGTAGCTAAAGTATCTTCTCTGAAAAACACTGTCCTATAGTGTCTTCCAAATCCCACAAAAACATTCAATATATGATGCCAACAGTACACGCTAGCCATCTTGTTCACAGTCATCAACCCAACTAACATAGCACTTGGTCACAGAACTCCACGTATTCACAAGTCTGTAAAACTCTATCCTGTAGTATTTTCTGCAGCTAAATCCTCTGTTCTGTTGTGCACGGGTGTGTAATACTCTGTCCTGTAGGGTAAATTGCCACTAATTTCACACCATATTTTTGTGTGAAATATGGTCCTGTAGTGTCTTCCAAATCCCACAAAGAATCTCAGTATCAGATCCCACCAGGAATCGAACCGTGACCCTCTTGATCATAGGCAACAACTTAACCACTACACCACAAGGTCATACTGAACCAGTTATTCAACAGTATATGAAACTCAGTCTTGTAGTGTGTAATGCAGGTAAAATCCCTGTTCTGTTATTCATAGGTGTTTAAAACACTGTCCTGTAGTGTCTTCCAAATACCACAAAAAAACAGTATATGACCCTACCAGGAATCAAACAACAAGCCATATTGTTAGGAGTCATCAACCCAACCGCTACACCACTTGGTCACAACACCTAGCTTCTTCATTAGTGTATAAAACTCTGTCTTGTAGTATTTTCTGCAACTACAACCCCTGTTCTCTTGTGTAAGGGTGGTAAAACTCACAGCTAAAATCCCTGTTGTGTTAAATATAGTGCTGTAGTGTCTTCTAAATCCCTCAAAAAAGATGTTAGTGTGTTTTACACAGAAATATCATGTGTTAAGTCTTAAAAACTCATTTCTGACGGAAAGAGAAGTATTCAGTTCAAAACAACACTTGCAGTAGTTTATCTTTCTAAGGAGTGTGAGAAGAGCCCCAAACTATGCGGAAAACGCTTTTTTCATCCTAAAACGTCAAAAAGCACTGGTGAATAAATTGTGGCTTTGGGACCTTGTGGTGTAATAGTTGGGTTGTTGACTCTGAAAAAGATCGCTTAATATTGATTCTTGTTGCGGTCAGATACTGAGTTCCTTTGTTGGATTTGGAAGAGACTACAGGACAGTATTTTAGAGAACAGGGATTCATCTGCAATGGATACAGGGCAAAGCTTTATACAATTGAGGCTTGAGACCTTGTGGTGTAATAGTTGGGTTGTTGACTCTGAACAAGATTTTTTTGTGGGCTTGTGGAAGACACTACAGGACTGTGTTTTACACATACATACATAACAGAACAGGGATTTTACTGGCATTATACACTAGAGGACAGAGATTTATACACTGGTAAATAAGTGAATCATTGTGACCGTGTGGTTTAGTGGTTGTGTTGTTGCCATGAACAAGGTGGCCTAGGTTTGTTTCTTGGTGGAGTGTGATACTAAGTTTCTTTGTGGGATATGGAAGACACTACAGGACAGTATTTTTCAGAACAGGCATTTTAGGTATTAGTACACACTACAGGACAGAGTGAATAAGTGGATGTGTGTGACGTTCGTGGGGTCAGATACTGAGTTTCATTGTGGTATTTGAAAGATATCACATGACAGTGTTTTATACACCTGTACATAACAGATCAGGGATTTTAGCTGCAGTACACCCTACAGGAGGGAGCTTTACTGGTGGAATGACTGGTGAACTGGTGAAAAACTTGAGTCTTGAGACCTTGTGGTGTAATGGTTGGGTCGATGTCTCTGAACAAGATGTCTTAGCTTTGATTCCTGGTGGGGTAAGATATTGACTTTATTCTGGAATTTGGAAGACACTGCAGGACAATGTCATAAACATCTATACATAAGCGAATAGGGATTTTACCTGCATTACACACAAAAGGACAAAATGTTATACACTGGTGAATAACCGGTGCAGTGTGACGTTGTGGTGTGACGTTCTTTGGTTTGGTTACTTGTGGGGTCAGATACTGAGATTTTTTGTGGGATTTGGAAGATACTAAAGTACAATGTTTTACACAACAGATCATTGATTTTAGCTACAGTGCACACTTCAGGACAGCATTGTTGACATGTTGGGTTGGGTTCGACTCCTGGTGGGGTCAGATACTGAGTTTCTTTGTGGGGTTTGGAAAACACTACAGGAAAGAGTTTTTCAGAAAAGTTATTTTAGCTGCAAGACACACTACAGGACAGTGTTTTATACACTGGTTAATAACTGGATGTGTTTGAAATTGTGGTATAGTTATTGGTTTGTTGACTTTGAGCAAGAAGGTTTAGGATTGATTCCAGGTGAGGTCAGATACTCAATTTCATTTTGGGATTTGGAAAACAGCTATTATGCAGTCATGTCACTCCCCTCAGGAAAAGCCCCAGGCTTGGAAGGATAAACAGTTGGACGGATATTCAGTTGAAAGCTTCTTATTATAACCATGCTTCTAGATTGCGCAGAGAATGAAAATGAAGACAGCTGTGATATCCTTGATATATAAAAATGACAAAGATGACCCCGAATGTACTACATTGTCCAATTTCATTCATCCCTGTTGACTTTAAAATAATATCAAAATTAATAGCCCACAGATTTGAAGATTAAGACTATTTGATTAACCCTAAACATTCTCGCTTTGAAAAAGTACAGATATGCTGCCGACAATATCCGGAGGCTATTAAATATAGTTGATTACTTGACCATATGTAAATGCCCGGTTTTAGTCCTATCACTCGACATGGAGAAAGCGTTCAACAGGATTGAGTGGCCATATTTGTTCTCTGTTTTGGAGAAAATAAACTTTGGGGAAAAAATATTAAATGGATTAAATGTCTGTACAGTAATCCGCATTCTCAAATAAGTGTGACTGCCAGCCTTACGGAAAAGTTTGACCAGAGGGTGTCGGTGGGGATATCCACTTTCTCCGTATTTATTCAATTTAGCTATAGAACCACTGGCCGTGCTAAAAGAACAAACATATATCTGGAATCAAGATTGGGAATACAGATAACAGAATATTTTTGTATGCAGATAATATCATTCTGTACTTGACTAAGCCAGGGAGTTAAATCCTGGCAGTGCTGGACCTTATTGGTACATTTGGTAAGATCTCATGGTACAAAGTTACTCTAACTAAATCTAATTGCTGCTTGGTAGGTTCGCCAGAGTCAAAAAAACTCAAGAATATCTATAACTGTGCAGAATAGTTTTAGGTATCTGGGGATAATTGTGTCTCCCAAACTTAAAGATTAATTTCACCGACATTACACCTCTCTTCTTAAAAAAAAAAGTCAAAGAAAATTTGGTCCATTGGAACTTGCCGTCAATTTCATTCATGGGATGTATCAATGTAAAAAAATTTTTTTTGCCTCAGTCACTGCCCTGACACCTGCATATTCAATTCTTTAAATCCATAAACAGAATAATGAGCTCCTTTATTAGGAAGAACTCCACACTTAAAATAGCCCTAAAACATTAAACAAATTAAAGGAAAAGGTTGGTCTGACCCTCCCAGATTTTCAGCTATATTACTGGGCTGATCTGACAAAGAGAATGATTAGCTGGGTACAACATCGCAGATCTGTTCACTGGACAGATATTGAACAAGAACAAGTATTGACCTATTCCTCTGACATCTCTGCCATTTATCAATAATGTAATAACACTACGCTCAGTCACAGCAACCTTTGTACAATACTCTTAAGGCGTGGCGTGATATAAAGTAGTTCCTTGGACTATCTGCCAATATTTCTATTTTAGCACCTTTATTTGCCAATCCAGATCTGGCACCCTCAATTGGAAAGTCAGTACTCTTAAAGTGGAAAGAATACTACTACTAATTTCTACTAAAAATACTGAAACTAATTTCAGAACCTACATAATAAAGACTCCCTCAAATCCTTTACAGAACTAAAGGATTTAGATCTGTAAAGATGGCGGCGCGCAGTAGTGCAGCGGCTTCTCACGTTCCTAGAAAACACCCTATTTTGAGCTGTTTTTACGTCGGTTCTGAACCCAACTCTACTCACCCCACGCGTGTGAGTTACAGCAGAACTGAACTTAAGGACAGGATTAAGGACAGTTTGGTCAGTAAAACAGCAACTTCGGACAATAATATCGGAGGTACGATGGGCGAGCTACAGCTCCTCCGCTGTCCGGCGAGGGGGAGCGGATCGCTGCAGACAAAGGGCAGGAGGAGAAGGCGGTGCGAGCGGCGTCAGAAGAGAGGGAAATGCGCTGGTGTGCTAGCCAGGCTAAAGGCCAATGCTATATGACTGAACGCAGAGGTGCGTTCTCTGCTGAAAGCCAGGGATGCTGCCTTCAGATCTGGAGACTCAGATGAACTCAGGAGTTAAGAGGGCAAAAGCTGCATATGCTCAGAAAATCCAGGGACACTTTTCCTCCCAGGATCCACAGAGCATGTGAAGAGGCTTCAAGTACATCACGGACTACAAATCTAACTTTGCACAAAGCTCCAAAGACCCATCCCTGCCTGAGGCTCTCAACAAGTTCTATGGCCGCTTTGAGAATCCTGACACACCCCCCAGCACCAGACTCCCACACTCACCAGGAGAGGAGCCCCTCAGCGTGACACCAGCAGAAGTAAGGAGGACGCTGAGGAGGATTAACCCCCGGAAAGCTGCTAGCCCGGACAACATCCCCGGACGGGTGCTAAGAGACTGCGCAGACCAGCTCTCGGACGTCTTGGCCGATATTTTCAACGCGTCCCTCATCCAGGCAGCTGTCCCCACTTGCCTGAAGACTGCCACCATCATCCCAGTTCCCAAGAGCTCCGCAGTGACAGGTTTGAATGACTACCGGCCAGTAGCCCTCACTTCGATAGTCACAAAGTGCTTTGAAAGACTGGTTCAGACCCACGTCAAAGCCACCATCAACGTCACTGTGGATCCACACTAGTACGCATACAGGAAGAACCGATCCACAGAGGATGCCACTGCCCTCACCCACCTGGAGCAGTAGGATTCCTACGTCCGTATGCTCTTTGATTCCATGATTCCTCAGACACTGATAACCAAACTCTCCTCACTTTTCCCTGTGCAACTGGGTCCTAGACTTCCTGAACAACAGGCTGCAGTCTGTGAGGATTCACAACATCTCCTCCCCGACCGTAATCCTCAGCACTGGCTCACTTCAGGGCTGTGTGCTGAGCCCCCTCCTGTTCACACTGCTCACATATGACTACTCACCTCTCCATCCAGGCTGTCAAATTGTGAAGTTTGTGGACGACACGGCAGTGGTTGGATGCATCACGAACAGAGATGAGTCCAGCTACAGGCAGGAGGTGGAACACCTAGAGGATTGGTGCAGAGAAAACAACCTCTGGATCAATGTAAAGTAGACGAAGGAGATGATTGTGGACTTCACAAGGGGCCAGCATGCCCACCTCCCCCGGCACACTGGAGGATCTGCGGTGGAAGTGGTTGGCAGCCACAGGTACTTGGTCAGGAAGGCACATCAGCGGCTCTACTTCCTCAGGTGGCTGAGACGAGCTGTACTCGGGCGTGCAGTCCTCACCTCCTTCTACAGATGTGTGGTGGAGAGCCTTGTGTGCTCCAGCATCAACGTGTGGCATGGAACCGCTTTGCTGCAGACAGGAAAGCTCTGCAGAGGGTGGTGAAGGCTGCACAGAGGATTGTTGGAGTCAGCTTCCCCAGCACCACGGACATCTACACCTCCAGATGCAGGAAAAGGGCCACCTGCATCAGGATGGATCCCACCCACCCAGCACACGCACTTTTTGTCCAGCTCCCCTCAGGACGGAGGCTGCGGAGCATTACGGCAAAACAATCAGACTGAGAAACAGCTTAATTCCGGAAGCTGTAAGACTCTTAAACTCCACCTAACAATACACTGAACTGACACACAAGGACACACAAGTACAATTACTGTTTACAAAACACTGTCACTTTACTTGCACTGAGACACTTTATCTTTTACTGCTCTTATTCCATATCATGCTGCTAAAGCACTTGCACTCTGGACTTCATGTTGATACAACCTGTCTACTCTCTGGGGTATTTATCTTTTGTATATTCTATTATTTATCTATTTTGTATATTCTATTTTTTATTGTATTCTTTATTTTATCTATATATCTATTTTAATAACAGCTCTTGGGTGTAAACTGGATCGTGAGATCACAATTTCGTTCCACCTTATGTACCACATGGGATGCGAATGACAATAAAATCACATATAATCCTTGAATCCTTGAAGAACGGAGTTTGATATTTCAAAACAGGTTTTTTTTTAATACCTACAGACTGGGTACCTTATTACTTCTTAAGAAAAAACTGTGCAACTATTTAGGGAGCTTTCAAATATAGAAGAAATTTTAGAAAATTCTACATCACTGAAAGTGATTTATATATATATATATATATATATATATATATATATATATATATATATATATATATATATATATATATATATATATATAACACCATGTACTAATTAATACTTCTTAATACTTCTTCCCTATCATGGAGTGTGTTTTAAGTGACGAACTGTGGGATGTGTCAGAATGTTTTATACCCCTATCATGCAATAAAATAATTGAACAAAACAACACATTTTGCACAGGATGTATCTTGCGCCAGTCCGCTTGGGCAGGATGTACTCCAAAATATACCCCAGATGTCATCGTTGTAAAACTTGCGCTGGATCAGCCTTTTGTGTTTTCTGAAAAAACTACCAAAAGTTAAATGGAAATGAGTACACAATGTAACTTTTAAGGTTTTGGACGGTTCAGTAGACTTTGCACATGTTTGGTACTGATCCTGAAGGAATAATTTAATCTGTATCTGCCAAGAGGATGGACATAATATCATATATATCAAAGCAAAGCGACCTGCTGAAGTGGAACCAAGAAAGACCTCCAACACTTAAACACTTAAACAAAAGAATTCTTCATGAAACTTTACGATTGAAACAGAGCACTTACTGTCTAAAAAACAAAAAATATATTTTTTTGGAGAACATGCAAGCCATTTAAAATGTCTAAAATGTCTTACCTATTATCTGTATAGTTTGCTTTGACTATGTGACAGAACAGGTTGAGCATGGTTTTCCTTTCTCTTTCTTTCTTTCTTTCTTTCTTTCTTTGTTTTAGCTACATTTAACTTGTTTATTTTTTGTTTTAATTTGTGGTGTTTTCTATCATAAATATTCCTTATGCTTTTTGTACATGTTGTGTTTTTGTAAAGATAAAAAGACGACAAAAAATAATTGAAAAAAAAAAAAAGATAGTTTAGGTTCGATTCCAGGTGGGCTCAGACACTGAGTTTTTTTTGTAGAATTTGGAGGACACTACCGGACATAGTTTTAAACACTCATACACAACAGAACAAAGGTTTTAGCTGCAGAACACACTACAGCACAGATTTATACCCTTGTGAATTACTGGAGCAGTGTAACCTTGTGGTGTTGTCGCTGGGTTGTTGACTCTGAGCCAGAGTCTGATTCCTGGTGAGGTCAGATTTTGAGTTTCTTTGTGGGATTTGGAAGACACTACAAGCGTTGTTTACGCAACAGAATAGGGATTTTAGCTGCAGTAAACACTACAGTACAGTGTTTTATACACTGGTATGTAGTTCAAGCAGTAGTTCAAGCAAGGATCGATCCCACCAAGAATTGAACCCAAACATCCTCTTCAGATTTAACAACCCAACCACCACAAGATCACTTATTCACCAGTGTATGTAACGTAAGGTTTCTCACTCCATTGGTAATCAAACCCAAGCCAACTTGTTCAGAGTCAACATCCCAACAAATATAGCAAATGGTAATACTGCTCCAGCTATTCACCATTGAATAAACCTCTGTCCTGTAATGTGTACTGCAGCCAAAATCCCAGTTCTGTTGTGTAAAGCACTGTACCGTAGCATTACATCAAAATCCCACAAAGAAATTCAGTATCTGATCCCACCAGGAATCAAACCTGAATCATAATTTTCAGAGTGAATGTGTGAGCTGAGTAGTGGCTGAAGCATTTTCTTTACTCCTGTCTGCGTCTTTCGAAAAAACGTCCACAGGAACTTACCTGGTGCCAAAGGTTACAAGCACATGGCACACCGTGGGAGGCCAGTCTTTACCACTGCCTTAGTCAGCTTCATGTAGAAGACAGAGCTTGGTAATTGGTCTATCCAATGTGCTTGTCTTGGTTTTAACACGGACCCGACGCACTAGCCCATTATCATCAGGAAGTGCCTTTACGACTTTTCCCGTGACCCAGGAGTTGCGTGGAGCAGTTTGGTCAACAATCAGCATAATGTCACCTACAGTGAAGTTGCGTGACGTGTGAGTCCACTTCTGGTGCTCTTGTAGCTGAGGTAGGTACTCTCTTGTCCATCGTTTCCAGAAGATATCCACCATGTATTGGACTTGTTTCCAGCTTCTGCGGGCATACATATCTTCTTTCACAAAGTGTCCAGGTGGTAAAGATGGCTTGGCCTTAAGAAGCAGGAGGTGATTGAGAGTAAGCGCTTCCAAGTCGTTCGGGTCACTGGAAGCCTTGGTAATCAGATGACTGTTAATGATTGCCTCTGCCTCACACAAGACAGTGTGAAAACCTTCTTCATTCAACATCTGGAGCTTTAAAGTTGCATTGAGGATCTTCCTGACTGATCTTATCTGCCGCTCCCAGGCTCCGCCGTGATGAGAATCAGTAGGGGGATTGAACATCCACTGGATTCCCTTTTGACGTGTAGCATCCTAAATCCTGGACATGTTCCACTCTTCGATGGCTCTCTTAAGCTCACGCTCAGCTCCAACGAAATTTGTCCCGTTGTTTGAGCGAAGAATCTTTACTTGTTCTCTTCTTGCAAAGAAGCGACGCAAGGCACTGATAAAGGAGTCGGTGTCTAGTGATGATGCCATTTCAATGTGGACTGCTCCTACCACCAAACAGGTGAAGATGACTCCATAGCTCTTTACGATGCTTCTACCCCTTCTGACCTTGAATGGACCAAAGTAGTCAACCCCAGTGTTAGTGAATGGGGGATCACATGGTATGATCCTGTCCCGAGGTAGGTCAGCCATCTGCTGTTGTCCAGCGATGCCATGCATGCGTCGACATGTGACACACTTGGAAAGAACTCTTCTTATGGCTGTCTTAGCACCAGGGATCCAAAACTTGAGCTGTAGCTTGGACAACATATGATTTCGGCCACTGTGACCTAAGCTCTGGTGGATCTCTCTGAGGATGAGATCTATCACATGCAGGTTCTTGTGAGGAATAGCTGGGTGCTTAACTTCCTCAGGCATAGCTGACCTGTGGAATCGTCCACCCAGGGTTGAGCTTATAGATGCTACTATTCTTCTTCAATCTTTCACCTTTACGCAGAAATTTCTACTGAATATTTTTGCTGCTGACTGAAATGAACAATCTCATGCTCTGCCAGTCATCCACTGTGAGCGTGCTTCCTCTGAGGTCAGTATTTAAACTCTGCATCGTCCTACTAACATCTGACTGAGTAATAGAAGCCTTCAGCTCCCTTCTCTTTCGACAAAATTTCAGCAGGGTGTTCTTGATCTTTAGGATCCAGGCAACTGCCTTTCTTAGGCAAAACCAGGAAGAGTAGTACTCCAGAAACTGCTGAACTATGTCCACCTGTTCCTCTGATGCAGTAGCACTGACTACAATGTCTTTGACTTCTGGATCTTCAGTGGTAAGAGTCTTAGTGTGGTCTGGATTTTGTGGCCATTCATCCTCATTCTTGGTGAGAAAGTCTGGTCCATGTAGCCATGTCTTATTGTGTATGAATGCTTGCACTTTGAGTCCTCTTGACACATGGTCAGCTGGATTCTGGGAAGTACCAACATATCTCCACTGTCTAACCTCTGACAGCTTTAGAATAGTTTCCACACGATTGGCGACAAAGGTTCAGAATCTGCTGGTTCTGTTTCCTATGTATTTGTGCACGGTAGTGCTGTCTGACCAAGACACAGATTCTTTGAGCTGAAGCTGAAGCTTTGACCTCAACGTTTTGTCCATGCGTGTTGCCATGGTAGCTGCTGCCAACTCCATGCGTGGGACAGTGATTGGCTTGAGCGGAGCAACTCTGGCCTTTGCCATGACCAAGGTGCAGTGAACTCTTTTGTCTTTGTTCTTTTGTAGAAGATAACTCGCTGTTCCATAGCCTGTCTCACTAGCATCTGCAAAATGATGCAGTTGGCTGAAAGTTGTCTCACCAAAGCCTATAGGCTTAAAGCACCGAGCCAAGTCTTCCAATAGGTGTAGGTTTTTCATCCAGTTGTACCACTGCTGCATTACATGCTCAGGAATGAACTCATTCCAGCCCATTTTCAATCTACAAAGTTCTTGTAGAATCATTTTTGCTGGCAAGATCACAGGAGCTAGGATGCCTAATGGGTCATACAGAGAGCTAACAACAGAAAGGATGTTCCTTCTGGTTGGCTGTTTGTCCTTTCCTTACAGGCTTTGCTCATGTGTCCAGATTTTAAGCAGCTGAAGCACAAACCTTTGTTCTTAAGGAAGTCAAGCTTCTCCTTGTAAGGGCTGGTGGCCGACGGGGGCGTCCTCCGGGGCATCGGAGGGTGCGCCAGGCCAGCGCAGAGGGTTGATTGGCTAATTACCAACACCTGCTTTGAGCTCTTTAAAAGCAACGCCAACCAACCACTCGGCGCTGGATCTTTGAAGCTCGTGGGAGCGAATCTATGCCGGTTTCTAGACCGAGCCTCTGCTCTTTTTTTTCCCCTTCTCTTCCTGCTATCCCTTTGGAGAGAGTATGATCCAGCACCGCTGGCATACTCCTCCCGCATAAGTAGCTTCCTCTGTCCCTTTATAATCTCGAGTGTGGTGTAGTCGCGTTGAGCGGTGTGCTCCGCGGCTAACCCCCCTTTCTCTCGGGTCTGTGTGTCTGTGTTTGTGTGTGTGTGGTAGCCGCTGCGAGGCACGCGGTGTGCTAACCTTTCCTCTCCCCTCGCTGTTCCTCTTCTCTCTGGTGGAGCAGCGTTTAATCCAAAAGCACCCCAATTCACTTCTTTGTTTAGTTTGGAAGCTCTTTTGTTTTTACCTCGCGCCATAAGAGGTAGCCGTTAGCTTCCGCGGCGAGTCTTGTTTACATTCTCCCCTTCTCTTTGACTCACGCTAGGCGTGATTTTGTTTTGCACCCATTTTCCTCCTCCGCCCGTTCTCGTTGCTCCGCCCCTTTCGGCGGAGGCTCTTAAAGGGCGATTAAAGCGGCCGCGTCCCAATCCACTCGCTGGTGTAGTGGTTAGAGCATTGGGCCGCGACCGCGACAGCCTCGGTTCGATCCCCGCGTGGAGCGGGGTTTAATATTAAGATTTACATGTATAATATTATTATATAATATTATTATATATCTTATTAATATATATATATATATATATATATATATATATATATATATATATATATATATATATATATACACTAACAGTTGTTGTTGTTATTATTATTATTATTATTATTATTATTATTATTATTATTATTATTATTATTATTATTATTATTTCCCTTTTTTGGGGTTTACCTGCTTTGAGATCTACTGCTTTGCAATTGGATTCTGCAACCCTCTGGGCTGGAGAGCCTCTGCTCCCCAACCCCCTTACACTCCTTGTGAAGAGATCTTTTCATTTTCTTGCAGTGTTCCATGGTGTGCTGTTCTCCTTGACTGAAAACACACGGCTTGGAAAAAGCACAGCCTACCATCTTAGCTGGTTTCTCCTCCACTAAATTCTTTACTTCTGTTGTAGCAGTGGTGAAACCTCGCCCTATTCCACTTTTTTTGAGTGCAGATTCCCTCGTGTACAATTTAGCTTGGCTCTTGGGTCCATCTATTATGCTGCCAAACACTGGGTGTGAAGCTTCTGTTGCTTGTCTATTTACAAAATCCACGAGGTCGCTGAACTTGACTCTACCCTGCTGTTTGTCGAGAATACCAAAAGCTATGGTCCTCCAACGTTCCCTCAGCTTGTAGGGAAGCTTGTTGATGATGGAGCGCATGGTAACCGCACTATCAAGCTCCTCCATGTACGCCACATCTGTCATGGCATTACAACAACTAGTGAGGTAGAGACCAAATGACTGAAGTGCAGCGCTGTCATCAGACTTAATAGCTGGCCAGTTCAGTGCCTTTTTGATATATGCCCTTGAAATTGTGTATTAGTTTCCAAAGTGCTCTTGCAAAAGCTTTTTTCCTTTACTATAGCCACGTTTTGGCTCCATGTGGAGACAACTCCGTATTAGCTCTTTTGGTTGCCCACTTGTGTACTGCTCCATTTAGTACAACCGATCTCTGCAACTGTCTGTCTTATCCTCTACACCATACTCAAAGGCTCAAATAAACAGTCTATATTCCATATGGTTCCCTCTGAATATAAGAATGTTCTGTGGTGGTAGAGCAGAGAGCTTTTGCTGTCTCACCAAGAACTCTGCGATGGCTTTGTTAGGCCCTGAAGTGTCTTGCTCTGACTGTGTGGCTACACTGGAAGCACTATGCTCATCTTCAATGTGTTCTCTCACAACAGATGGCCCAGACCCAAGAGTAGCATTGTTGGATTTTTTGCAAGCTTCTGATTGAGAGGACTTAGCTCTCTCAATGTAAGAATTCACTCCATCAGGACTAGGGGCTCTAGATGTGACCTGTAGACACTCAAATACTCAAGCACTTTAAATTTAGCATCTGAAGCTGCTAAGGCAGTCTGTATCTCCAGTTCCTCTCTTTGTAGCTTTAGTCTAGCTAAAATAGCTTCTGCTTCTTGTTTAGCTTTAGCTTCCTGAGCGTCCAACTCTTGCTTTTGCTTAAGAGCGGATGTTTTGGCAAGCAATGCAGCTCTCTCCAATTCTGCTTTCAAACGAGCAGCTGATGCTGAGGATGAGGCCCTTGAGTGACTTGAGGAAGACGCTATGGAGCCCTGCTTACGTGAGGTTGAAGATGCAACAGATACACTATCTGAAGGCTTGACCTCTTCGTTGTGCTTCTCAGACTCAGCAATACGTAGCTTTAACTACATGCTTTAACTCTTTCTAAGTAGTCCTGAAAAGTGTTAGCCCTAGCCTCAAACCATTTAACCTGGTCCTCATTCACCTCATCCTCTGAAATCTGCTGAAGTTATACTTTAACAGTGGGGTTAAGCTCACAAAACTCCCCAAATAACTTGTTGAATTGCACTGCCAACATAGTCTGAAGAACTTGCAGGTTGCTATCATCACCTTCATCCATCAATTGTACCATTTGCATTCTCTCGTCATTAGCTGTAGCAGTTAGATTTATTTTTCTAGACCCAGCTGCTGTGGTAGAATCAGCATTCTCCATATTGCTTGTTGCTAACAATGTGCAACGCTTCACGGCAGCTACCACAGGCTAATAAGATGTAGTTTAGCTTCTAAAACTTCCAACATCCAGTCAGAATCCACCAGAACAAGCCAAAACTTACTTTTCCTTTGATGCTTATTTGCTGCAATGCCTCTTACTCTTTCACTGTAGCTCCTTTCTCCCACAGCTCGGATACTTTCCAACTAGCCACAGTTTTCTTACTAAAATGGCTGAAGCAACTTCTTTACTCCTGTCTGCGTCTTCCGAAAAAACTTCAACAGGACTAAAATGAACAAAAACAACTGCTGTACAAGTGATGAAAACAAACAAAACTAAAACTTTTAAACCATAGTTGTTCCAAACACGTGATGCAATACTGTACTAAAACGCAAGCACGGTAAGAAAACTGTGTTGTTACTGGCATCCGAAAACGCAGCTCACTCAGCACTGCCCAAAACACGTCCAGGCAGAGGACCAGTGGCGTCTCTCTTAAAGCTACAGTACACCTATTTTCTGCATATTAACAAATGGTGTAAATGTAAACAATTTGGGTCTTATAAACAGTACTAAAGCACGTATTACTGTTTAACAGCAATATACACATATATACATTTCTTATCAAGTTAATTAACTATATATATACACACAAACAATGCAAAGCTTAGTCTTAATGTTTTGGCTCCTACAGAGAACATCCACTAAAGCACTAGGTCACAATACTCAACCTTTCAAACAATGTATAAAACTCTGTTCTGCAGTGTATACTGCAGCTAAAATCCTTCTTCTGTTATGTAAACCTTGTCCTGTAGTGTCTTCTAAATCCCAAAAAAGAATCTCAGTATCTGACCCACTGAAGAACAAACCCAAGCCCTCATTTTAAGAGTCAATACCCAACAACTACACCACACGGTCACACTGCGCAACCTTTTCACCACTGTATAAAACTTTGTCTTGTAGTGTGTACTGCAGCTAAAATCCCAGTTCTGTATTGTAGAACACTGTACTGTAGCGTTTTCCATATCCCAGAAAGAAACTCTTTAATCGTTTGAACAATCGTTTGATCTTTTTAAACAACCCAACCTATACTTCACAAGGTCATACGCCTCCAGCTATTCACCAGTATATATAATGTCCTGTAGTGTGTACCGTGCCTAAAATTCCTGTTCTGTTGTGTATGGATGTGTAAAACACTGTTGTGTAGTGTGTACTGCAGCTAAAATTCCTGTTCTGTTGTGTATGGATGTGTAAAACACTGTTGTGTAGTGTGTACTGCAGCTAAAATTCCTGTTCTGTGGTGTACGGGTATGAAAACACTGTCCTGTAGTGAATAATGCAACTAAAATTAATGTTATCTTGTGTAAAACACTGTCCTGTGTTGTCTTTCAAATCCCAAAAAGAAACTCAGTATCTTACCCCAACAACAATCGAAACCAAACCATCTTGTTCAGTCACTAACCCAATCACTACACCACAAGGTCTCCCTGGTCCAGATATTTACCTTAGTATAAAACAGTGTACTGTAGTGTGTACTGCAGCTACAACCCCTGTTCTGATGTGTAAAACATTATCCTGTATTTTGTACTGCAGCTAAAACCAATGTGGTGTACAGCTGTTTTCCAAATCCCACAAAGGATCTTAGTATCTGACCCTATCAGGAATCAAATCCAAGCAATCTCAAGTCAACAACCCAACCACTACACCACAAAGTCACACTGCACCTGTTATTCACCAGTGTATGAAACTCTGTCCTGTACTGTGTCCTGCTGCTAAAACAGTTGTGTTCTGTTGTGTGCCAGTCTCTAAAACATAGACATGTAGGGTGTATTGCAGTTAAACCCCTGTAATGTTGTAAATGGGTGTGTAAAACTTCGTCCAGTATTGTGTCCTGCAGCTTAAATTGTTCTGTAAAACACTAGAATACAATGTCAAACGACACCTGTGTATAAAACTCTCCCCTGTTGTGTTTACTACGGGTAAAAATCCCTCTTATGTTATGTCCGGGTGTTTAAAACTCTGTCCTGTAGTGTGCACTAAAGCTAAATTCCCTGTTTTTTTTTTTAATTTCAAGGATTCAAGGAGACTTCATTGTCATTTGCATCACATGTGGTAGATGACCTGGAATGAAATTGTGATCTCACGTTCCAGTGTATACAACTTTGTCCAGCAACGTGTATAGCAGGTAAAATCCTTCGTTTGTTATGTATGGGTGTTTAAAACACTGTCCTGGAGAGTCTCCCAAATCCCACAAAGAGGAATTGAAGCTAAGATATCTTGTTCAGAGACATCAAACCAACCATTTCACCACAAGGTCTTAAGTAGTTTGTAATGCAAATAAAATCCCTGATCTGTTATGAACAGGTGTGTAAAACACTGTCCTCTATTTTTTCCAAAGCCCACAACAAAATTCAGTATATGACCACACCAGGACTCATACCATCTTGTTCACAGTCATCAACCCAACCGCTACACCACTTGTTCACAGCGCTCCACCTATTCACAAGTCTATGAAACTCTTTCCTGTAGTTTTGCTGCAGCTAAATCCTCTGTTTTGTTGTGCACGGGTGTGTAATACTCCTGTCCTGCAGGGTGAATTTCCACTAAAATCCCGGTTGTGTAAAATATAGTCCAGTAGTGTGTTCTAAATCCGACAAAGAATCTCAGTATTAGAAACCACCAGAAATTGAACCGTGACCCCCTTGATCATAGGCAACCACTCAAACACTACACCACAAGGTCATACTGGACCAGTTATTCAACATTGTATACTCAGTCCTGCAGTGTGTACTGAAGGTAAAATCACTGTTCTGTTATGTATAGGTGTTTAAAACACTGTCCTGTAGTGTCTTCCAAATACCACAAAAAATATTTGTATATGACCCCACCAGGAATCTTACCATCTTGTTCAGAGTCACCAACCCAACCACTTCACCACTTGGTCATTGTGCCTAACCTATTCACCAGTGTATAAAACTCAGTTTTGTAGTATTTTCAAATCCTAGCCATCTTGTTCAGTCATCAGCCTACCCACTACACCACTTGGTCACAGCGCTCCAATTATTCACCAGTGTATAAAACTCTGTCCTGTAGTATTTTCTGCAGTTAAGCCCCTGCTTTGTTGTGTACGGATGTGTAAAAATCTGTCCTGTAATGTGCCCTGCAGGTAAAATTAGTGTTCCTTAAAATACAGGCCTATAGTGTCTTCAAAATCCACAAAGAAAATCGTTATTTATCTGTATCAAACCCAACCAACTGAGGCAATAACCCAACCACTACACCCCATTGTCTCAATGCACCAGTTATTCACCAGTGTATAAAACTTTGTCCTGTAGTGTTTACTGCAAGTAAAATCCCTGTTCTGTTATGTACAGGTGTATTATGTCTTCCAAATACCACAAAAGGGTCAGGTATCTGACCCAACCAAGAATCTAAGCCAAGAAATCTTGTTCACAGATATCAACCCAACCATCACACCACAAGGTCCCAAGCCTTAAGATCTTTACCAGTGTGTAAAGCTCTTTCATGTAGTGTGTACTGCAGATACAATTCCTGATCTGTTATGTTCAGGTGTGTACAACACTGTCCTTTAGTGACTTCCAAATCCCACAAAAAAACTCAGTATTGGATCCCACCTGGAACCAAACCCAAGCCCTCTTGCTCAGAGTCAACAACCCAACCACTACACCATTACATCCTGTAGTGTCGCTAAAATCCCGAATTGGTAAAATATGGTCCTGCCGTGTCTTCCAAATCCCACAAAAACTCTCAATATCAGACCCCACCAGGAAATCGAACTGTGGCCCCCTTGATCATAGGCAATAACTTAACCACTACACCAAAAGGTCCTACTGGACCAGTTGTTCAATATTATATGAAACTCAGTCCTTGTAGTGTGTACTGCAGGTAAAATCCCTGTTCTGTAATGCATAGATGTTTAAAACACTGTCCTGTAGTGTCTTCCAAATACCACAAAAAATACAATATATCACCCCACCAGGAATGAAACCCTAGCCATGTTGTGAAGGAGTCATCAACCCAACCGCTACACCACTTGTTCACAAAACTTAACTTCTTCAATTGTGTATAATACTATCACAAAAAAAGTCACCACCAGTGACCCCACCAAGAATCGAAGCCAAGACATCTCGTTCACAGACGTCATCCCAAACATTACAACACAAGGTCCCAGGCCTTAAGTTCCAGTATATAAATTTCTTTCTTGTAGTGTGTACTACAGATAAAATCCATGATCTGTTATGTACAGGAGTATAAAAAACTCTCCTCTAATGTCTTCCAAATGATCCCACCTGGAATCAAACCTAAGCCATCTTGCTCAGAGTCAACAACCCAACCACTACACTACCAGATCACACGAAGGTGTTTATTCACCAGTGTAGAAAACCTGTCCTCTAGAGTGAACTGTAGCTAAATACCTGTTCTGAAAAACACTGTCCTACAGTGTCTTCCAAATCCCACAAAAAATTCAGTATATGACCCCACCAGGACTCAAACGCTAGCCATCTTGTTTCACAGTCTTCAACCAAACTACTATACAACTTTGTCATAGCTCTTCACCTATTCACAATTCTATGAAACTCTGTACTGTAGTATTTTCTACAGCTAAATGCTCTGTTCTGTTGTGCATGGCAGTGTAATACTCTGTCCTGTAGGGTGAATTGCTGCTAAAATCCCGGTAAAATATGGCCCTCTAATGTCTTCCAAATCCCACAAAGAACCTCAATATCGGACCCCACCAGGAATCAAACCGCAACCTCCTTGATCATACACGACAACTCAACCACTACACCACAAGGTCATACTGGACCAGGTATTTCTCATTGCATAAAACTCAGTCCTGCAGTGTGTACTGTAGCTAAAATACCTGTTCTGAAAAACCCTGTCCTATAGTGTCTTCCAAATCCCACAAAAACATTCAATATATGACCCCACCAGGACTCAAACGCTTGCCACCTTGTTCACGGTCATCAACCCAACTAATATAGCACTTGGTTACAGAACTCCACCTATTCACAAGTCTATAGAATTCTATCCTGTAGTATTTTCTGCAGCTAAATCCTCTGTTCTGTTGTGCACAGTTTTGTAATACTCTGTCCTGTAGGGTAAATTGCCGCTAAAATCCCAGTTGTGTAAAATATGGTCCTGTAGTGTCTTCCAAAGCCCACAAAGAATCTCAGTATCAGGTCCCACCAGGAATCGAACCGTGACCCTCTTGATCATAGGCAACAACTCAACCACTACACCACAAGGTCCTGCTGGACCAGTTATTCAACATTATAAGAAACTCAGTCCCGTAGTGTGTACTGTAGCTAAAATACCTGTTCTGAAAAACCCTGTCCTATAGTGTCTTCCAAATCCCACAAAAACACTCAATATATGACCCCACCAGGACTCAAACGCTAGCCATCTTGTTCACAGTCATCAACCCAACTAATATAGCACTTGGTCACAGAACTCCACCTATTCACAAGTCTAAAAAACTCTATCCTGTAGTATTTCCTGCAGCTAAATCCTCTGTTCTGTTGTGCACGGTTGTGTAATACTCTGTCCTGTAGGGTAAATTGCTGCTAAAATCCCAGTTTAGTAAAATATGGTCCTGTAGTGTCTGCAAAATCCCACCAAGAATCTCAGTATCAGATCCCACCAGGAATCAAACCATGACCCATAGGCAACAACTCAATCACTACACCACAATGTCCTACCGGACCAGTTATTCAAAATTATATGAAACTCAGACCTGTAGTGTGTACTGCAGGTAAAATCCCTCTTCTGTTATGCATAGGTGTTTAAAACACTGTCCTGTAGTGTCTTCCAAATACCACAAAAAATACAGTTTATGATCCCACCAGGAATCCAACCCTAGCCATATTGTTAGGAGTCATCAACCCAACCGCTACACCACTTGGTCACAACACTTAGCTTCTTCATTTGTGTATAAAACTACCACAAAAAAGGCAGTATCTGACCCCACCAAGAATCGAAGCCAAGACATCTCGTTCACAGACGTCATCCCAAACATTACAACACAAGGTCACAAGCCTTAAGTTTTTCACCAGTGTATTAATTTATTTCCTGTAGTGTGTACTACAGATAAAATCCATGATCTGTTATGTACAGGAGTGTAAAAGACTGTCCTCTAATGTCTTCCAAATCCAACAAAGAAACTCAATATTTGATCCCACCTGGTATCAAACCTAGGCCATCTTGTTTAGAGTCAACAACCCAACCACTACACCACCAGATCAACCGAAACTGTTTATTCACCAGCGTAGAAAACCTGTCCTCTGGAGTGTACTATAGCTAAATACCTGTTCTGAAAAACACACTGTGCTACAGTGTCTTACAAATCCCACAAAACACTCAATATATGACCCCACCAGGACTCAAACGCTAGCCATCTTGTTTCACAGTCATCAACCCAACTACTATACAACTTTGTCACAGCACTTCACCTATTCACAAGTCCATGAAACTCTGTCCTGTAGTATTTTCTGCAGCTAAATCCTCTGTTCTGTTGTGCACGACAGTGTAATACTCTGTCCTGTAGGGTGAATTGCCGCTAAGGAGAATGAAGGTCAGGGAGCTCCAGCAAGGATTTGAGCGGTTGCTGCAGCCCGGTAAGGAAAGCCGAGAGAGGAGCCGGAGAGAGAACTGACAGAGATAAGGAAGGAGAAAGGCTGCCTGGAAGGGACGGGTTGGAGAACAGTGTTGCCAACTGCTCAGTAAGGAAAGTAGCCATTGGCTGCAATTTGTGATTAAAAACGCCTTAATGTTAGAAATGTTACAAATGAACTTCAACGAATGAACTACGTCTGTTGCTTTTATAAATAGGCAGAGACTTCTTAAAATAACTACATTTTAACATAAATTACATAAAGTTCATTTATGTTCATTTAGAGTTGTAAAACTCTTAATAACAAACAAAAACTAAGTTGGTAAGTTGGCAACACTGTTGGAGAACAGCAGGAGGAACGCAGAAGTGGAGAAGGAGGATGACAGAGAGGGGGTTTGAACGACTGAGGGGAAGAGGGAGAAGAGGGAGACAAGAGAGACGAGGCGCTGAGGCGAAGTTGGTGCCGCGACAGGGGCGCGAGAGCTGCAGCAGCAGAGAGGGGGTTTGGACGACTGAGGGAGGGGGTTTGGACGACTGAGGTAGGGGGTTGGATGATTGAGGGGAAGAGGGAGACAAGGGAGACAAGAGACGAGGCGCTGAGGCGAAGTTGGTGCCGCGCCAGGGGCGCGAGAGCTGCAGCGGCGGCGAGTTGAGCGGATGACATCATCAGGCCACGATGCCAGTGCGGCTCCTGGGCGCTGTTTAGAGGTTCAGTGAAAAGTTCCGCTGTTGGAGCAGAACGGGGGAAAGGAACGCCGTGGTCCTTCAAATCCTGCTGCAACTTGACAATGGTCCAATCGGAAATAGAGAAGGCTGGGATTTACTAGATGAATGGGGCTCAGCTGGGGAAGGGGCCGGTGAGGCCGGCCGAGGAAGTAGAGCGTCCGGAGTAGAGGTTAGATCGGGCCCAAAAAACCCGACCCGAACCATAAACTGTCATCATGAGCCCGAGCCCGACCCGATCCGCCCCATAAACTGTCTGTTTTCGGGCTGATTGAATGAGCGAAATATGATCAGAATTATGTTAATTAACACTAAAACATAGAAGCATAGAACTATTATTTAATTAAAAAGATTTTTAAGAACAGCTACACAGTTCTGCAAGTCAAACGCAGAGGAGTTCACCTGCGAGAGAGAGAAAGAGAGAGAGAGACAGAGAGAGAGAGAGAGAGAGAAAGAGAGATTTGCTTGTTCTGGTATGAGCTACTCACAGGTAAAGGATCTCTTTTATCTCCTCATGCTCATATTCTAGTCCCATACATAATTCTGCAGCTCCCTCAGTGTTTTCTGTCGTATTTTGCGGCTAGCGCGAGCGCTTACAACTAACACCGCGGACCGCGAGGTGCCGCAGCGTTTGTGCCGAATCCGCTGCTGAATCGGACTCCCGCTTCACGGACAGAATCGGCACAACACCCCCGCTGTACAACTGCGGAAGTGAAAACAGCGCTAATAAATAAATTTGTTTAGTTTCACTTTCAGTTTTCGTTATTTTATTTAAAAATAAAAATATAATAAAAAAACAGATGCCTACATCTAAGACTATTTTCTGGAGCCCGACCCGACTCGGCCCGAGGAATGTGGTGGGAAATCTCGATTTCGGGTCGGGCCTCGGGTCAGGTCGGGTTCGGGCAGAGAATCTAAGCTCTAGTCCGGAGCAACGAGCTCGACCAGGAGGAAGAAGGGTGGGGAAGAGCAGCGGGAGTGCCGAGATCCAGGGGTGCGCTGGTGAGGACGACCGACCCGGGAGGAAGAATGAGTAGAAGCTGGAGTAGAACCAGGAGTAGCAGGAATGGAGACTACTGACTTCAGACGATGAGCCCGGCGAGGTGGAGCAGGAGTGGAGACAGGCTGGCTAGGAGGGAAGAGGTCCTCGTCGGAGAGCAAGCTAATGCTAGCAGGTGGATGCGGTAGACTCCACTGATGCGAACTTTCGTCACGAGAGGTAGGGGAGGTATTTATAGGACGGTTGATTGATACGGGGTGGAGTTAGAACGTAGAGTTCGGGCATGGTCCTTCTTCCAAACTTTTGTTATTAAATAACATCATTTTGTGTAAAATATGGTCATCTAGTTTCTTCCAAATCCCACAAAGAATCTCAGTATCAGATCCCACCAGGAATCAACAAGTCTACCACTACACCACAAGGTCATACTGGACCAGTTATTCAACATTATATGAAACTCAGTCCTGTATTGTGTACTGTAGCTAAAATACCTGTTCTGAAAAACCCTGTCCTATAGTGTCTTTCAAATCCCACAAAAACACTCAATATATGAACTCACCAGGACTCAACCGCTAGCCATCTTGTTCACAGTCATCAACCCAACTAATATAGTACTTGGTCACAGAACTACACCTATTCACAAGTCTAAAAAACTCTATCCTGTAGTATGTTCTGCAGCTAAATCCTCTGTTCTGTTGTGCACGACAGTGTAATACTCTGTCCTGTAGGGTGAATTGCCGCTAAAATCCCAGTTGTGTAAAATATGGTCCTGTAGTGTCTTACAAATCCCACAAAGAATCTCAGTATCAGATCCCACCAGGATTTGATCCATTACCCTTTTGATCATAGGAAACAACTCAACCACTACACCACAAAAACCCACTGAACCAGTTATTCAATATTATATGAAACTCAGACCTGTAGTGTGTACTGCAGGTAAAATCCCTGTTCTGTTATGTATAGGTGTTTAAAACACTGTCCTGTAGTGTCTTCCAAATACCACAAAAAAATACAGTATATGACCCCATCAGGAATCAAACCCTAGCCATATTGTTAGGAGTCATCAACCCAACCGCTACACCACTTGGTCACAACACTTAGCTTCTTCATTTGTGTATAAAACTACCACAAAAAAGTCAGTATCTGACCACACCAAGAATGAAAGCCAAGACATCTCGTTCACAGACGTCATCCCAAACATTACAACACAAGGTCCCAAGCATTAAGTTCTTCGCCAGTGTATAAATTTCTTTCCTGTACCGTATACTACAGATAAAATCCATGATCTGTTATGTACAGGAGTGTAAAAGACTGTCTTCTAATGTCTTCCAAATCCCACAAACAAACTCAGTATTTGATCCGACATGGAATCAAACCTAGGCCATCTTGCTCAGAGTCAACAACCCAACCACTACACCACCAGATCACATGAAGCTGTTTATTCACCAGCGTAGAAAACCTGTCCTCTAGAGTGTACTGTAGCTGAATACCTGTTCTGAAAAACATTGTCCTACAGTGTCTTCCAAATCCCGCAAAAAAATTCAGTATATGACCCCACCAAACACTAGCCATCTTGTTTCAATGTCTTCAACCCAACTACTATACCACTTTGTCACAGCACTTCACCTATTCACAAGTCTATGAAACTCTGTCCTGTGGTATTTTCTGCAGCTAACTCCTCTGTTCTGTTGTGCACGACAGTGTAATACTCTGTCCTGTAGGGTGAATTGCCTCTAAAATCCAGGTTGTGTAAAATATGGTCCTCTAGTCTCTTCCAAATCCCACAAAGAACCTCAGTATCAGATCCCACCAGGATACCACAAAAAGTACAAAAATACCCCACCAGGATTCAAACCCTAACCATCTTGTTCATAGTCACCAACCCAACCACAACACCACTGTGGTGGAAATAGTGACAGAAAAGTAAAGTTGCAGAGTCTCTGAGTCTGGATCAAAATGAGGAACAAGATTTATTGAGAAGACAATGTGTAGTACAGAAATCTCCTAACTCTAACAGTGCCCCAGTGTCTCTTATACCCCCAACCCTTTGCTTCCTTATTACCTAATATGGATATACGTGCCACCAGAGTGACACGTTGACTTATTCTGACAAATGGTCAGAGTTATATGACATAATTTCTTCTTCAGCATATCAGGACTGTTCTCAAGACTGTGGTTTTCTGCACCCTGAGGGAGCAATGACCCTGGGCTCCAGATAACAGATAGAACAGTGACTGGCATTCTTCAGCACTCACACACTGCTACTCAGATAGGCAGACTGAGAGATGGAAAACAGTTTAGTCACTGAGCACACATTATCATTGTATGAAACAAATAGAAGTTACTAATAACCGTCACTGATTAAGAATCAATTCAATGAACACATCCCATTACACCACTTTCTCTTATACACTTGGCCTCTTCACCAGTGTATAGAAATCTGTCATGTAGTATTTTCTTCAGGTACATCCCCTGTTCTGTTGTGTACGGGTGTGTAAAACTCTGTCTTGTTGGGTTAATTGAAGCTAAAATCCCTGTTGTGTAAACTATGGTGTCTTCTAAATCCCTCAAAAAATCTTGGTATCAAACCCCACCAGGAATCGAACCAAGACACACTTGATCATAGGCAATAACTCAACCACTACACCACACAGTCACGCTGGACCAGTAATTCAACAGTGTATAAAACTGTTTATGAAAAACACTGTCCTCTAATGTCTTCCAAATTCCAAAAAACTCAGTATCTGATCTCACCTGGATCCAAACTTAAGCCATCTTCCTCAGAGTCAACAACCCAACCACTATACCACAAGGTCACACGAAGCTGTTTATTCACCAGTGTAGTCCTGTAGTGTCCACTGCAGCTAAAATTCCTGATCTGTAAAATACGGTCCTGTAGTGTCTTCCAAATACGGCAAAGAAAATCAGTATCTGACTCTAACAGGAATCAAGCCCAAGCCATCCTGTTTAGAGTCAATAACCAATCCACTACACCACAACCACCAACTGCACCAGTTTTTCACCAGTGTATAAAACTTTGTCCTGCAGTGTGTATTGCAGGTAAAATCCCTGTTCTGTTATTTATGGGTCTTTAAACCACTGTCCTGTAGCGTCTTCCAAATCCCACAAAAAAACTCAGTGTCTGACCCCACCTATTTACCAGTGTAAAACATCCTGTTGTGTACGGGTGTGTGAAACTCTGTCCTGTAGTATAAATTGCAGCTAACATTCCTATTGTAAAATACAGTTCTGTGGTTTCTTCTGAATTACACAACAAAATCTGAACAAATCATAAACAAATCATAAATAATATTTCAAAAAAACTATATACAATGATGCATTCCAATATTTATTAAAAACAGAATAACCTGCACTAATCCCATCCCACATCCACAAGAAAGGACTTTTATGGGAAAGTCTTTGTGCTGCCATAATGTCAAACAGTATTTGTCGCTGCTCAGAAATGTTTTAGACAATGTAACAATACATATTCTGGTGTCTCCCTTAGCGTCCAATAACGGCACATCGCTGTTTCATGTTTATTAATGAGATACAGTGCGGAGTTCAATAATGTATGCACTATGCGAAGCCTGGACTATATCCCCCAATATAGTGCTAGTACCAACCTTTGGCTAAATGATACAAAGATGTCAACTTTTTATCAGTGCTCCCGCTCACTCTGACACAATGTTAGCACGTCTTTTTATTAGCACTTTCACCTCTGCTTTACTTAGAGGAAGATTCACTTCACAGTCCTCTCGTTTCAGACACTGCTTAGCCATCATGTCCACCATTTCATTCCCTAGCACGCCTACATGAGCAGGTACCCAAAGGTAACAAACAGACTCTTTTTGCATTTGTAGTCTAAACAGCATTTGGAAAACCTCCCAAATCAGATCTGCTCTACAGGTGGCCCTCCCAGTTTGGAGACTCTGAAGAGCAGCCAACGAATCAGAGCAGATGACCATACATAATGGGCATACATCCTGGTGGGGCAATGGTAACAGAATGGCCATTCTTCTGTAGTGACAGTCTCCTATCAAAAAACACCTGAAATTCTGGGATAGCAAAGGCTGCTGCTGTAATACCAGAGTGCTTAGGGGTGCTCAGACCCATCTGTAAGATTTATGTAACAGTCAACCAAAGCAGATTTTGAAAGACCATCAGAGTCTATAGACAGATGGTCATGCAAGAATAGATCTACATCAGTCTCAAGAAACATCCAATTACTGTATTTGGTAACCACAGCTCCGATTGTGCAAGTTAATTTCAGTAAACTTATTTTGACATCCAAAACTTTGAAGGCCATCTCGGTCAGCAAAAAAAAAACATGAAAAATAGATGACACAGTTTGACTTTGCTCATGACCTTTAACACTGACCCAAAACACAGCTGATAGAGCCAACCTATGCAGTCTCAAAAGGCATTTCTCCTATCTCTTCGTGTAATTAAGTAATTTGTGATGATTTCACTGCTCCTCAGATAGCCTGAGCTTGGACTACATCCAACAACTTTAAAGTTGACACTGCTGCTGATCTGTGGGCTACACTCTCATAATCAAACACAGACCTCAACAGAGCTCTATAAATATATAGCAAGGAGGAGTGATCAGCACCCCAATCACAGCCTGCCAGATATTTAAGAACATGAAGTGCACTTTTACATCCACTATTTTATTAATATGAACTTTTCATGTCAGTTTGGAATCCGTCCACATACCAAGAAACTTTGTCACTTTACCAATTCACAGACAGCCTGAATCCCTGGGCAATCAGCACCGTTTCTTGCTAAAGTCAAAGCTTCCTGCACTTTTTGAACAATGAAAGGGAACTTCCGGCCTCTCTTCCAGAGAGACTGATAATCTGCATAGAGCATATACCAGGACTTAAATTATGAAAAATGTCATTGATTATAACATTGAATAGCAAGGTGCTTCAAACGCATCCCTGAGGTGTCCTGTATTCAATACAGTAACATCTAAACAATTTTGTACGCACCCTGACCTACACTGCCCTATTACTTAAAAAAAAAATCCCTAATCCAATTATACATTTTTCCCCCAATCCCTAGTTTATCCAATTTTATGAGCAATCACTCCATCCATAGCATATTATAAGCTTTCTCAATGTCCAAAAACACAGCTACTACCACTTGTTTAAGTAGCTAAGCCTTACATCTGATTCTATATACATATCTGAACAGCTCATATAGCTCATCTTTCCCAGGAGATTTAGCTACGGCTAAATTTTTCTTCCATCCGGCTAAAATCAGAGTCCAACACACTACTGCGTAACAGTTCACTTTGTGTAACAGCGCCCCAGGATGCTGCTACCACAGTTTATCTCTGTATCTTAACATTCTGTCACTTAAATTGGTAGAGCTATGAACAACACCTTTGCCAACATCTCTTATTATCTCATCACTTTATTATACTCTGAGACTGCTTCCTTATCCCCACTATACAATACAGGAAACATGCTACCTTTCCATATCCCCTTTCTTGTTGTAATCATATTCCATACATCGCTCACTGGAATATCAGGTCCAATCATGCTGTTCTTTGGGTCATTTTAATTGTTCTTCTTACCACTGCCTGAGCTCTTTTGTATGCAACCAAACCACACGGTGACATAGTTCACATTTCTGCAACCTTTGATCACACAGTTAAGAAAACTTTTTCCAAAATCCCAGCTAGGCAAGAACTCTCTCATCACCCTCAATGCTGAATTCACAAACAATCGGGAAGTGATCACTCTCTATGGTATGTGGACGGATTCCAAACTGACATGAAAAGTTCATATTAATAAAATAGTGGATGTAAAAGTGCACTTCATGTTCTTAAATATCTGGCAGGCTGTGATTGGGGTGCTGATCGCTCCTCCTTGCTATATATTTTTAGAGCTCTGTTGAGGTCTGTGTTTGATTATGAGAGTGTAGCCTACAGATCAGCAGCAGTGTCAACTTTAAAGTTGTTGGATGTAGTCCAAGCTCAGGCTATCTGGGGAGCAGTGAAATCATCACAAATTACTTCATTACAGGAAGAGATAGGAGTAATGCCTTTTGAGACTGCACAGGTTGGCTCTATCAGCTGTGTTTTGGGTCAGTGTTTAAGGTCATGAGCAAAGTCAAATTGTGTCATCTATTTTTCATGTGTTTTTTTGCTGACCGAGATGGCCTTCAAAGTTTTGGATGTCAAAATAAGTTTACTGAAATTAACTTGCACAATCGGAGCTGTGGTTACCAAATACAGTAATTGGATGTTTCTTGAGATGAGAAAAGCGTACCAAGAACGTACCATTATAATTTAAAATATTAAATCTGGTAGCCCTTCCTTCATTAAGACCTTTTTTCTATAATGCATATTTCTTCTATGACCAAACCATTGGCATTCATGTTAGTACTGCCCCACAAAGAACTATGTGCATTAAAATTCCAACACCAAACCTTAGACTGACCCCTTCTACCCACACTGTCTAGCACTTCCATGGTCAATTTATTACAAGGATTATAAAAAATTCACCAGTCTACACACTTGTCCCATATTTCAATTGAAAAACGCTACTTATCCCCAGTTAATGGGAGTGGTCTAAAGCTTTCCAAATAAAAGAAGCCACTTCACATTTACTACTCCGGTCTCTATGCCTACGTACTACTAAGAGTAAAACTGAAGCAAGGTTTTAACCATGTACGCAGATCAAGTCAGGAGTATGCTGTCTACTAAACATAAATCTTTTAAATTCCTGTCCATTGGCAATTAGACTCCAAGCATTACCATGAAAAATGGTAAATGGTACTCTTATTTTCAGCCTTTCCAGCCTGGTAAGTAACCACCTTTCCAGCTAAATCTCCACTAATTGATTCCCAAGTCATATACCTACAGGACTACTCCCTCCCCGCTCTTTTCCGAGCCTGACAATATGCCCATTTCTAAACTACACTTGCAGTATCTCTCTAAAGAGTGCAAGAGGCGCTCAAAACTATGCGGAAAGCGCTTTTCTCATCTTAAACCGTCAGAAAGCAGCATTTACCACATTCAACGAACAAATGAACCCCAACACGTAGGAACTGTTGAAAACAAGATGTTAGTGCGTTTTACACAGAAATATCATGTGTTACGTCTGAAAAACTCATTCTGACGGAAAGGGCAGATTTCAGTTCAAAACAGAGTTTAAAGCAAATTATCTCTCTAGGGAGTGCGAGAGGAGCTCAAAATTACTTGGAAAACGCTTTTCTCATCTTCTACCGTCAAAAAGCAGCATTTACCACACTAAACGAAAAAAACGAACACAAACACTTAAGAACTGTTGAAAACAAGATGTTAGTGCGTTTTACCCAGAAATATCATGTGTTAGGTCTTAAAAACTCATTTCTGACGGAAAAAGCAGATTTCAGTTCAAACAGAGTTTAAAGCAAATTATCTCTCTAAGGAATGCGAGAGGAGCTCAAAACTACTCGGAAAACGCTTTTCTCATCTTCTACCGTCAAAAAGCAGCATTTACCACACTAAACGAAAAAATGAACCCCAACACTTAAGAACTATTGAAAACAAGATGTTAGTGCGTTTTACACAGAAATATCATGTGTTAGGTCTTAAAAACTCATTTCTGACGGAAAGAGCAGATTTCAGTTCAAAACAGAGTTTAAAGCAAATAATCTCTCTCTAATGAGTGAGAGAGGAGCTCAAAACTACTAAAAGCAGCATTTACCACACTAAACGAAAAAATGAACCCCAATGCTTTAAGAACTACTGAAAACGAGATGTTAGTGCGTTTTACACAGAAATATCATGTGATAGGTCTTAAAAACTCATTTCTGACGGAAAAAGTAGTTTTCAATTCAAAACAACACTTGCAGTAGTTTATCTCTCTAAGGAATGCGAGAAGAGCTCAAAACTATGCGGAAAACACTTTTCTCATCCTAAACGTCAAAATGCAGCATTTATCACATTCAACGAAGAAATGAACACAAACACTTAAGAACTATTGAAAACAAGATGTTAGTGCGTTTTACACAGAAATATCATGTGTTAGGTCTTAAAAACTCATTTCTGACGGAAAAAGCAGATTTCAGTTCAAAACAGATACCGTCAAAAAGCAGCATTTGTCACATTCAACGACAAAATGAACACAAACACGAGATCGAGAGAGAAGTATTCAGTTCCAAACAGCACTTGCAGTAGTTTATTTATATAGGAAATGCGAGAGGAGCTCAAAAAGTACTCGGAAATATCATGTGTTAGGTCTTAAAAACTCATTTCTGACGGAAAGAGCAGATTTCAGTTCAAAACAGAGTTTAAAGCAAATAATCTCTCTAGGGAGTGCGCGAGGAGCTCAAAACTACTCGGAAAACGCTTTTCTCATCTTTTACCGTCAAAAAGCAGCATTTATCACATTCAACGAACAAATGAACACAAACCCTTAAGAACTGTTGAAAACAAGGTTAGTGCGTTTTACACAGAAATATCATGTGATAGGTCTTAAAAACTCATTTCTGACGGAAAGATCAGATTTCAGTTCAAAACAGAGTTTAAAGCAAATAATCTCTCTCTAGGGAGTGAGAGAGGAGCTCAAAACTACTAGGAAAACGCTTTTCTCATCTTCTACCGTCAAAAAGCAGCATTTACCACACTAAACGAAAAAATGAACCCCAATGCTTTAAGAACTATTGAAAACAAGATGTTAGTGCGTTTTACACAGAAATATCATGTGTTTAGTCTTAAAAACTCATTTCTGATCGAGAGAGAAGTATTCAGTTCCAAACAGCACTTGCAGTAGTTTATTTATATAGGAAATGCGAGAGGAGCTCAAAAAGTACTCGGAAAACACTTTTCTCATCCTAAAACGTCAAAAAGCAACATTTAACAAATTCAACGAACAAATGAACACAAACACTTAAGAACTGTTGAAAACAAGATGTTAGTGCGTTTTACACAGAAATATCATGTGTTAGGTCTTAAAAACTCATTTCTGACGGAAAGAGCAGATTTCAGTTCAAAACAGGGTTTAAAGCAAATTATCTCTCTAAGGAATGCGAGAGGAGCTCAAAACTACTCGGAAAACGCTTTTCTCATCTTCTCCCGTCAAAAAGCAGCATTTACATGAACCCCAACACTTAAGAACTGTTGAAAACAAGATGTTAGTGCGTTTTACACAGAAATATCATGTGTTAGGTCTTAAAAACTCATTTCTGATCGAAAGAGATGTATTCAGTTCAAAATAGAGCTTAAAGCAAATTATCTCTATAAGGAATGCGAGAGGAGCTCAAAACTACGCGGAAATCGCTTTTCTCATCCTAAAACGTCAAAAAGCAGAACAGGGATTTACCTGCATTATACACTGCAGGACAGAGATTTTATACACTGGTTAATCCGTGAGGCAATGTGACCGTGTGGTGTAGTGGTTGTGTTGTTGCCATGTGGTCTTGGTTTGTTTCTTCGTGGAGTGTGATACTGAGTTTGATACGGACTATGTTTTTCACGATTTGGGATTTGGAAGAGACTACAGTACAGTATTTTAGAAAACAGGGATTTATCTGCAATACACACTACAGGGCAAAGCTTTATAGAATGATGAATAAATTGAGGCTTGAGACCTTGTGGTGTAATAGTTGGGTTGTTGAGTCTGAACAAGATGGTTTAGGTTCGCCTCCTAGTGGAGTCGGATACTGAGTTTTCTTGTGGGCTTGTTGAAGACACCACTACAGGACTGTGTTTTACACACACATACATAACAGAACAGGGTATTTATCTGCATTATACACTAGAGGACAGAGATTTATACACTGGTAACTAAGTGAATCATTGTGACTGTGTGGTTTAGTGGTTGTTTTGTTGACATGAACAAGGTGGCCTTGGTTTGTATCTTGGTGGAGTGCGATATGGAAGACACTACAGGACAGTGTTTTTCAGAACAGGCATTTTAGGTATTAGTACACACTACAGGACAGAGTAAATAACTGGATTTGTTCGTGGCGTCAGATACTAAGTTTCATTGTGGGATTTGAAAGATATCACATGACAGTGTTTTACACACCTGTACAAACAGATCAGGGATTTTAGCTGCAGTACAGCTACTGAATTTCATTTTGGGATTTGGAAGACAACTATTATGCAATTATGTCACTCCCCTCAGGAAAAGCCCCAGGCTTGGAAGGATAAACAGTTGGACGGATATACAGTTGATTTCGCAGAGAATAAAAATTATATATAAAAATGACAAAGATGACCCCGAATGTATATTGTAAAAAAAAATCAAAGAAGATTTGGACCATTGGAACTTGCCCCCAAACTCAATTTAATGGGACATATCACTGTGATAAAAATGAATGTTTTGAACTCCACAGCCAAAATAGCCCTAAAATATTAAACAAATCAAAGGATTTTCAGCTATATTACTGGGCCAATCAAATAAAGGGCATGATTAGCTGGGTACTCTGCAAACCTATTCCTATTCCTTCCTTCCTATTCCTATCCTCTCTGTTATTTATCAAGTATGTAATAACACTACGCTTAGTCACAGCAACCTTTGTAATTTACAATACTCTTAAGGCGTGGCGTGATATAAAGTAGTTCCTTGGCCTGTCTGCCAATATTTCTATTTTAGCACCTTTACCTGCCAATCCAGATCTGCCACCCTCTATTGTAAAGTCCTTAACTCTCAAAGTGTAAAGAATACGGCCAAAAAAAATTCAGAACCTACTTAATAAAGACGCCCTCAAATCCTTTACAAAACTAAGAACAGAGTTTGATATTACAAAACAGGGTTTTATAAATACCTACAGACTGGGCACCTAATTACTACTTTAGAAAAAACTGTGCAACTATGTAGGGAGCTTTCAAATGTAGAAGAAATTATATATATATATATATATAAGTAGTAATTAGGTGCCCAGTCTGTAGGTTTTATAAATACCTACAGACTGGGCACCTAATTACTACTTATATATATAGAAAAAACTGTGCAACTATGTAGGGAGCTTACAAATGTAGAAGAAATTATATATATATATATATATATATATATATATATATATATATATATATATATATATATATATATATATATATATATATATATAGAGAGAGAGAGAGAGAGAGAGAGAGAGAGAGAGAGATAACACTAATTATTACTTCTTAATACTTTGTCCCTATCATGACTCAAAAATGTGTAGCAAAAAGATCTGTAGTGTGTTTTAATTGACGAACAGTGGAATGTGTCAGAATGTTTATACCCCTATTATTTAATAAAATAACTGAACAAAACTACAAATATTTGCACAGGACGTATCTTGAGCCAGCATGTACTCAAATATATACCTCAGATGTCACCGTTGTAAAACTTGCGCTGGATCAGTCTGGATGTTGGATGTTTTCTGGAAAAACTGCCAATTAGTACACAATGTAATTTTTAAGGTAATTTTTAAGGTTTTGGACAGTTCAGTAGACTTTGCACAAGGGATAATGGCATCTGTATCTGCCAAAAGGGTGAACAATAATATCATATACAACCTGCTGAAGTGGAACCAACACCTCCAACACTTAAACTCTTCAAAAAAATTCTTCATGAAACTTTACGATTAAAACAGAGACACTTACCGTCTAAAAAACAAAAAAGAAAAATTTTCGAGAACATGCAAGCCATTTACAGACCTCTAAAATGTCTTACCTATTATCTGTATAGTTTGCTTTGACTATGTGACAGAACAGGTTGAGGATTGTTTCCTCGTCGGCTGCTTGACTCCTTTCTTTCTTTGTTTTAGCTACATGTCACTTGTTTATTTTTTGTTTTATTTTGTGGTGTTTTGTGGTGTTTTCTATTGTGGTGTTTTCATACACTGCTCCAGTAATTCACAATGCTATAAATTTGTTCTGCAGTGTGTTCTACAGCTAAAACCTTTGTTCTGTTGTAAGTGTTTAAAACTTTGTCCCATTTTTTTATCTTTACAAAAACACAACAACACACTTTTGTTTTTTGTACATGTTGTGTTTTTGTAAAGATAAAAAGACGGGACAAAGTTTTAAACACTTACAACAGAACAAAGGTTTTAGCTGTAGAACACACTACAGAACAAATTTATAGCATTGTGAATTACTGGAGCAGTGTAACCTTGTGTTGCTATGGCTGGGTTGTTGACTCTGAGCCAGATGGCTTGGGTCTGATTCCTGGAGGGGTCATATTTTGAGTTTCTTTGTTGGATTTGGAAGACACTACAGCCGTTGTTTAGGCAACAGAAAATGGATTTTAGCTGCAGTACACACAGTGTTTTATACACTGGTAAGTAGCTAAAGCAGAGTGACCTTGCAAAGAATTAGTTGTTTGTTGTTGACTTGTACTTCTGTGGTGTAGAACACTGTAGTGTAGTGTCCTCCCAATCCCATATCCAAACCACTAAAGCACTAGGTCACAATACTCAACCTTTGAAAATCGTTTTCAGTGACAACAACCCAACCCCTACTTCACAAGGTCATATGCCTCCAGCTATTCACCAGTATATATAATGTCCTGTAGTGTGTACCATGCCTAAAATCCCTGTTCTGTTGAGTACGGGTTTGTAAAACACGGTTCTGTAGTGTGTACTGCACACTATAAAATATAAAATAATATAAAATAAGACATGCACATAGCTTTACAGTATAAACACTATACACAATACACTTAATAACAGTGAACATGATAACTTACACTATAGACAAATACTGCACAGAACAAATATTACACAGATGCAGATATGCATATATCTAGAGTGTGTGTGTGGAAGTGAGGAAAAAGTCCAGTAGGTGACAGAATAACTATGAGTAAGTGGAGGTAAGGAATGAGTTGAGTGGGAAGTACAAAGGGCAGAATGCTGTTTAATATGGGAAAGTCTGATAGATGCAGTGTAAAGTAAAGTGCAGGGTGCAGAGTTTGTATGGGTGTCAGTGGGGTGGGGGGGGTTGGGCAGAACACTGTTCTACTGGCTGTTCCACAGCCTGGCCGCCTGGGGGAAGAAGCTGTCTCGGAACCGGCTGGTTCTGGTCTTTAAGCTTCTGAGCCTCCTGGATTTCCTCAGGCAGCGGTTAGTGTATAAATCCAAAACACTACCCTCTGCAAGGATTTCCTCTCCAGAGCAGTACAGTTCCCGTACCAGGTGGTGATGCTGCCAGTCAGAATGCTTTCCACAGTTCCTTGGTCTTGTTGACGTTTAGAGAGAGGTTATTCTCCTGGCACCAGTGTTCCAGGATGTTAACCTCCTCTCTGTAGGCCGATTCGTCATTATTGGAGATCAGGCCAACAATTGTTGTGTCGTCAGCAAATTTGATGATGACATTGGAGCTGTGTCTGGCTGTGCAGTCGTGGGTGTAAAGGGAGAAACACAGCCCTGAGGGGCTCCGATGTTGAGGGTCAGTGAGGAGGATGTGATGTTGCCCATCCTAAACCACCTGTTGTCGGTCCGACAGGAAGTTCAGGGCCCAGCTGCACAGTGTGCTTTTCAGACCCAGATCCCGGTGCTTGACGTTGAGCCTCGAGTGAACGATGGTGTTGAATTCTGAACTGTAGTCCACAAACAGCATTCTCACATACATGTCCTTCCTGTCCAGATGAGAGAAGGCAGTGTGCAGGGTCAGAGTGATTGCATAATCATTGGATCTGTTCCACCTGTGGAAAAACTACAGTGGGTCCAGGGTGGCAGGTAGTAAGGAACAGATGATATCCCTAACCAGCCTCTCAAAACCTTTGCTTATGATGGAGGTTAGAGCAACAAGTCACCAGTCATTCAGCCAGGTGATGTGGGCAGTCTTTGGAACTAGCACAATGGTGGACAGTTTGAATATGGTGCTGCAATGTCTTCTAAATGCCTCAAAGAACTTTAGAATCAAACCCCACCAGGAATCGAATCAAGATTCCATTGAGTCAACAACCCAACCACTACACCACATTGTCTCACTGCACCAGTTATTCACCAGTGTATAAAACTTTATCCTGTATTGTGTACTGCAAGTAAAATCCCTGTTCTGTATGTACAGGTGTTTAAAACAGTCATGCAATGTCTTCCAAATGCCACAAAAAAGTCAGTATCTTACCCCACCAAGAATTGAAGCCAAGATATCTTGTTCACAGACATCAACTCAACCATAACACCACAAGGTCCCAAGCCTTAAGCTCTTCACCAGTGTATAATGCCCTTCCTGTAGTGTGTACTGCAGATAAAATCCCTGATCTGTTATGTACAGGTGTGTAAAACACTGTCCTTTAATGTCTTCCAAATCCCACAAAAAAAAACTCAGTATTGGATCCCACCTGGAACCAAACCTACGCCATCTTGCTCAGAGTCAACAACCCAACCACTACACCACATAGTCACATAAAAGCTGTTTATTCACCACCTTTCCCATAGTGGGTACTGTAGCTAAAGTATCTTCTCTGAAAAACACTGTCCTATAGTGTCTTCCAAATCCCACAAAAACATTCAATATATGATGCCAACAGTACACGCTAGCCATCTTGTTCACAGTCATCAACCCAACTAACATAGCACTTGGTCACAGAACTCCACGTATTCACAAGTCTGTAAAACTCTATCCTGTAGTATTTTCTGCAGCTAAATCCTCTGTTCTGTTGTGCACGGGTGTGTAATACTCTGTCCTGTAGGGTAAATTGCCACTAATTTCACACCATATTTTTGTGTGAAATATGGTCCTGTAGTGTCTTCCAAATCCCACAAAGAATCTCAGTATCAGATCCCACCAGGAATCGAACCGTGACCCTCTTGATCATAGGCAACAACTTAACCACTACACCACAAGGTCATACTGAACCAGTTATTCAACAGTATATGAAACTCAGTCTTGTAGTGTGTAATGCAGGTAAAATCCCTGTTCTGTTATTCATAGGTGTTTAAAACACTGTCCTGTAGTGTCTTCCAAATACCACAAAAAAACAGTATATGACCCTACCAGGAATCAAACAACAAGCCATATTGTTAGGAGTCATCAACCCAACCGCTACACCACTTGGTCACAACACCTAGCTTCTTCATTAGTGTATAAAACTCTGTCTTGTAGTATTTTCTGCAACTACAACCCCTGTTCTCTTGTGTAAGGGTGGTAAAACTCACAGCTAAAATCCCTGTTGTGTTAAATATAGTGCTGTAGTGTCTTCTAAATCCCTCAAAAAAGATGTTAGTGTGTTTTACACAGAAATATCATGTGTTAAGTCTTAAAAACTCATTTCTGACGGAAAGAGAAGTATTCAGTTCAAAACAACACTTGCAGTAGTTTATCTTTCTAAGGAGTGTGAGAAGAGCCCCAAACTATGCGGAAAACGCTTTTTTCATCCTAAAACGTCAAAAAGCACTGGTGAATAAATTGTGGCTTTGGGACCTTGTGGTGTAATAGTTGGGTTGTTGACTCTGAAAAAGATCGCTTAATATTGATTCTTGTTGCGGTCAGATACTGAGTTCCTTTGTTGGATTTGGAAGAGACTACAGGACAGTATTTTAGAGAACAGGGATTCATCTGCAATGGATACAGGGCAAAGCTTTATACAATTGAGGCTTGAGACCTTGTGGTGTAATAGTTGGGTTGTTGACTCTGAACAAGATTTTTTTGTGGGCTTGTGGAAGACACTACAGGACTGTGTTTTACACATACATACATAACAGAACAGGGATTTTACTGGCATTATACACTAGAGGACAGAGATTTATACACTGGTAAATAAGTGAATCATTGTGACCGTGTGGTTTAGTGGTTGTGTTGTTGCCATGAACAAGGTGGCCTAGGTTTGTTTCTTGGTGGAGTGTGATACTAAGTTTCTTTGTGGGATATGGAAGACACTACAGGACAGTATTTTTCAGAACAGGCATTTTAGGTATTAGTACACACTACAGGACAGAGTGAATAAGTGGATGTGTGTGACGTTCGTGGGGTCAGATACTGAGTTTCATTGTGGTATTTGAAAGATATCACATGACAGTGTTTTATACACCTGTACATAACAGATCAGGGATTTTAGCTGCAGTACACCCTACAGGAGGGAGCTTTACTGGTGGAATGACTGGTGAACTGGTGAAAAACTTGAGTCTTGAGACCTTGTGGTGTAATGGTTGGGTCGATGTCTCTGAACAAGATGTCTTAGCTTTGATTCCTGGTGGAGTAAGATATTGACTTTATTCTGGAATTTGGAAGACACTGCAGGACAATGTCATAAACATCTATACATAAGCGAATAGGGATTTTACCTGCATTACACACAAAAGGACAAAATGTTATACACTGGTGAATAACCGGTGCAGTGTGACGTTGTGGTGTGACGTTCTTTGGTTTGGTTACTTGTGGGGTCAGATACTGAGATTTTTTGTGGGATTTGGAAGATACTAAAGTACAATGTTTTACACAACAGATCATTGATTTTAGCTACAGTGCACACTTCAGGACAGCATTGTTGACATGTTGGGTTGGGTTCGACTCCTGGTGGGGTCAGATACTGAGTTTCTTTGTGGGGTTTGGAAAACACTACAGGAAAGAGTTTTTCAGAAAAGTTATTTTAGCTGCAAGACACACTACAGGACAGTGTTTTATACACTGGTTAATAACTGGATGTGTTTGAAATTGTGGTATAGTTATTGGTTTGTTGACTTTGAGCAAGAAGGTTTAGGATTGATTCCAGGTGAGGTCAGATACTCAATTTCATTTTGGGATTTGGAAAACAGCTATTATGCAGTCATGTCACTCCCCTCAGGAAAAGCCCCAGGCTTGGAAGGATAAACAGTTGGACGGATATTCAGTTGAAAGCTTCTTATTATAACCATGCTTCTAGATTGCGCAGAGAATGAAAATGAAGACAGCTGTGATATCCTTGATATATAAAAATGACAAAGATGACCCCGAATGTACTACATTGTCCAATTTCATTCATCCCTGTTGACTTTAAAATAATATCAAAATTAATAGCCCACAGATTTGAAGATTAAGACTATTTGATTAACCCTAAACATTCTCGCTTTGAAAAAGTACAGATATGCTGCCGACAATATCCGGAGGCTATTAAATATAGTTGATTACTTGACCATATGTAAATGCCCGGTTTTAGTCCTATCACTCGACATGGAGAAAGCGTTCAACAGGATTGAGTGGCCATATTTGTTCTCTGTTTTGGAGAAAATAAACTTTGGGGAAAAAATATTAAATGGATTAAATGTCTGTACAGTAATCCGCATTCTCAAATAAGTGTGACTGCCAGCCTTACGGAAAAGTTTGACAGAGGGTGTCGGTGGGGATATCCACTTTCTCCGTATTTATTCAATTTAGCTATAGAACCACTGGCCGTGCTAAAAGAACAAACATATATCTGGAATCAAGATTGGGAATACAGATAACAGAATATTTTTGTATGCAGATAATATCATTCTGTACTTGACTAAGCCAGGGAGTTAAATCCTGGCAGTGCTGGACCTTATTGGTACATTTGGTAAGATCTCATGGTACAAAGTTACTCTAACTAAATCTAATTGCTGCTTGGTAGGTTCGCCAGAGTCAAAAAAACTCAAGAATATCTATAACTGTGCAGAATAGTTTTAGGTATCTGGGGATAATTGTGTCTCCCAAACTTAAAGATTAATTTCACCGACATTACACCTCTCTTTTCATTCATGGGATGTATCAATGTAAAAAAAAAATGTTTTGCCTCAGTCACTGCCCTGACACCTGCATATTCAATTCTTTAAATCCATAAACAGAATAATTATAACTCCTTAATAATAACTCCTTTATTAGGAAGAACTCCACACTTAAAATAGCCCTAAAACATTAAACAAAGTAAAGGAGAAGGTTGGTCTGACCCTCCCAGATTTTCAGCTATATTACTGGGCTGATCTGACAAAGAGAATGATTAGCTGGGAACAACATCGCAGATCTGTTCACTGGACAGATATTGAACAAGAACAAGTATTGACCTATTCCTCTGACATCTCTGCCATTTATCAATAATGTAATAACACTACGCTCAGTCACAGCAACCTTTGTACAATACTCTTAAGGCGTGGCGTGATATAAAGTAGTTCCTTGGACTATCTGCCAATATTTCTATTTTAGCACCTTTATTTGCCAATCCAGATCTGGCACCCTCAATTGGAAAGTCAGTACTCTTAAAGTGGAAAGAATACTACTACTAATTTCTACTAAAAATACTGAAACTAATTTCAGAACCTACATAATAAAGACTCCCTCAAATCCTTTACAGAACTAAAGGATTTAGATCTGTAAAGATGGCGGCGCGCAGTAGTGCAGCGGCTTCTCACGTTCCTAGAAAACACCCTATTTTGAGCTGTTTTTACGTCGGTTCTGAACCCAACTCTACTCACCCCACGCGTGTGAGTTACAGCAGAACTGAACTTAAGGACAGGATTAAGGACAGTTTGGTCAGTAAAACAGCAATTTCGGACAATAATATCGGAGGTACGATGGGCGAGCTACAGCTCCTCCGCTGTCCGGGCAGGAGGAGAAGGGCAGGAGGAGAAGGCGGTGCGAGCGGCGTCAGAAGAGAGGGAAATGCGCTGGTGTGCTAGCCAGGCTAAAGGCCAATGCTATATGGCTGAACGCAGAGGTGCGTTCTCTGCTGAAAGCCAGGGACGCTGCCTTCAGATCTGGGGACTCAGATGAACTCAGGAGTTAAGAGGGCAAAAGCTGCATATGCTCAGAAAATCCAGGGACACTTTTCCTCCCAGGATCCACAGAGCATGTGAAGAGGCTTCAAGTACATCACGGACTACAAATCTAACTTTGCACAAAGCTCCAAAGACCCATCCCTGCCTGAGGCTCTAAACAAGTTCTACGGCCGCTTTGAGAATCCTGACACACCCCCAGCACCAGACTCCCACACTCACCAGGAGAGGAGCCCCTCAGCGTGACACCAGCAGAAGTAAGGAGGACGCTGAGGAGGATTAACCCCCGGAAAGCTGCTAGCCCGGACAACATCCCCGGACGGGTGCTAAGAGACTGCGCAGACCAGCTCTCGGACGTCTTGGCCGATATTTTCAACGCGTCCCTCATCCAGGCAGCTGTCCCCACTTGCCTGAAGACTGCCACCATCATCCCAGTTCCCAAGAGCTCCGCAGTGACAGGTCTGAATGACTACCGGCCAGTAGCCCTCACTTCGATAGTCACAAAGTGCTTTGAAAGACTGGTTCAGACCCACGTCAAAGCCACCATCAACGTCACTGTGCATCCACACTAGTACGCATACAGGAAGAACCGATCCACAGAGGATGCCACTGCCCTCACCCACCTGGAGCAGTAGGATTCCTACGTCCGTATGCTCTTTGATTCCATGATTCCTCAGACACTGATAACCAAACTCTCCTCACTTTTCCCTGTGCAACTGGGTCCTAGACTTCCTGAACAACAGGCTGCAGTCTGTGAGGATTCACAACATCTCCTCCCCGACCGTAATCCTCAGCACTGGCTCACTTCAGGGCTGTGTGCTGAGCCCCCTCCTGTTCACACTGCTCACATATGACTACTCACCTCTCCATCCAGGCTGTCAAATCGTGAAGTTTGTGGACGACACGGCAGTGGTTGGATGCATCACGAACAGAGATGAGTCCAGCTACAGGCAGGAGGTGGAACACCTAGAGGATTGGTGCAGAGAAAACAACCTCTGCATCAATGTAAAGTAGACGAAGGAGATGATTGTGGACTTCACAAGGGGCCAGCATGCCCACCTCCCCCGGCACACTGGAGGATCTGCGGTGGAAGTGGTTGGCAGCCACAGGTACTTGGTCAGGAAGGCACATCAGCGGCTCTACTTCCTCAGGTGGCTGAGACGAGCTGTACTCGGGCGTGCAGTCCTCACCTCCTTCTACAGATGTGTGGTGGAGAGCCTTGTGTGCTCCAGCATCAACGTGTGGCATGGAACCGCTTTGCTGCAGACAGGAAAGCTCTGCAGAGGGTGGTGAAGGCTGCACAGAGGATTGTTGGAGTCAGCTTCCCCAGCACCACGGACATCTACACCTCCAGATGCAGGAAAAGGGCCACCTGCATCAGGATGGATCCCACCCACCCAGCACACGCACTTTTTGTCCAGCTCCCCTCAGGACGGAGGCTGCGGAGCATTACGGCAAAACAATCAGACTGAGAAAAAGCTTAATTCCGGAAGCTGTAAGACTCTTAAACTCCACCTAACAATACACTGAACTGACACACAAGGACACACAAGTACAATTACTGTTTACAAAACACTGTCACTTTACTTGCACTGAGACACTTTATCTTTTACTGCTCTTATTCCATATCATGCTGCTAAAGCACTTGCACTCTGGACTTCATGTTGATACAACCTGTCTACTCTCTGGGGTATTTATCTTTTGTATATTCTATTATTTATCTATTTTGTATATTCTATTTTTTATTGTATTCTTTATTTTATCTATATATCTATTTTAATAACAGCTCTTGGGTGTAAACTGGATCGTGAGATCACAATTTCGTTCCACCTTATGTACCACATGTGATGCGAATGACAATAAAATCACATATAATCCTTGAATCCTTGAAGAACAGAGTTTGATATTTCAAAACAGGTTTTTTTTTAATACCTACAGACTGGGTACCTTATTACTTCTTAAGAAAAAACTGTGCAACTATTTAGGGAGCTTTCAAATATAGAAGAAATTTTAGAAAATTCTACATCACTGAAAGTGATATATATATATATATATATATATATATATATATATATATATATATATATATATATATATATATATATATATGTACTAATTAATACTTCTTAATACTTCTTCCCTATCATGGAGTGTGTTTTAAGTGACGAACTGTGGGATGTGTCAGAATGTTTTATACCCCTATCATGCAATAAAATAATTGAACAAAACAACACATTTTGCACAGGATGTATCTTGCGCCAGTCCGCTTGGGCAGGATGTACTCCAAAATATACCCCAGATGTCATCGTTGTAAAACTTGCGCTGGATCAGCCTTTTGTGTTTTCTGAAAAAACTACCAAAAGTTAAATGGAAATGAGTACACAATGTAACTTTTAAGGTTTTGGACGGTTCAGTAGACTTTGCACATGTTTGGTACTGATCCTGAAGGAATAATTTAATCTGTATCTGCCAAGAGGATGGACACAATATCATATATATCAAAGCAAAGCGACCTGCTGAAGTGGAACCAAGAAAGACCTCCAACACTTAAACACTTAAACAAAAGAATTCTTCATGAAACTTTACGATTGAAACAGAGCACTTACTGTCTAAAAAACAAAAAATATATTTTTTTGGAGAACATGCAAGCCATTTAAAATGTCTAAAATGTCTTACCTATTATCTGTATAGTTTGCTTTGACTATGTGACAGAACAGGTTGAGCATGGTTTTCCTTTCTCTTTCTTTCTTTCTTTCTTTCTTTCTTTCTTTCTTTCTTTCTTTCTTTGTTTTAGCTACATTTCACTTGTTTATTTTTTGTTTTAATTTGTGGTGTTTTCTATCGTAAATATTCCTTATGCTTTTTGTACATGTTGTGTTTTTGTAAAGATAAAAAGACGACAAAAAATAATTGAAAAAAAAAAAAGATAGTTTAGGTTCGATTCCAGGTGGGCTCAGACACTGAGTTTTTTTTGTAGAATTTGGAGGACACTACCGGACATAGTTTTAAACACTCATACACAACAGAACAAAGGTTTTAGCTGCAGAACACACTACAGCACAGATTTATACCCTTGTGAATTACTGGAGCAGTGTAACCTTGTGGTGTTGTCGCTGGGTTGTTGACTCTGAGCCAGAGTCTGATTCCTGGTGAGGTCAGATTTTGAGTTTCTTTGTGGGATTTGGAAGACACTACAGGCGTTGTTTACGCAACAGAATAGGGATTTTAGCTGCAGTAAACACTACAGTACAGTGTTTTATACACTGGTATGTAGTTCAAGCAGTAGTTCAAGCAAGGATCGATCCCACCAAGAATTGAACCCAAACATCCTCTTCAGATTTAACAACCCAACCACCACAAGATCACTTATTCACCAGTGTATGTAACGTAAGGTTTCTCACTCCATTGGTAATCAAACCCAAGCCAACTTGTTCAGAGTCAACATCCCAACAAATATAGCAAATGGTAATACTGCTCCAGCTATTCACCATTGAATAAACCTCTGTCCTGTAGTGTGTACTGCAGCCAAAATCCCAGTTCTGTTGTGTAAAGCACTGTACCGTAGCATTACATCAAAATCCCACAAAGAAATTCAGTATCTGATCCCACCAGGAATCAAACCTGAATCATAATTTTCAGAGTGAATGTGTGAGCTGAGTAGTGGCTGAAGCATTTTCTTTACTCCTGTCTGCGTCTTTCGAAAAAACGTCCACAGGAACTTACCTGGTGCCAAAGGTTACAAGCACATGGCACACCGTGGGAGGCCAGTCTTTACCACTGCCTTAGTCAGCTTCATGTAGAAGACAGAGCTTGGTAATTGGTCTATCCAATGTGCTTGTCTTGGTTTTAACACGGACCCGACGCACTAGCCCATTATCATCAGGAAGTGCCTTTACGACTTTTCCCGTGACCCAGGAGTTGCGTGGAGCAGTTTGGTCAACAATCAGCATAATGTCACCTACAGTGAAGTTGCGTGACGTGTGAGTCCACTTCTGGTGCTCTTGTAGCTGAGGTAGGTACTCTCTTGTCCATCGTTTCCAGAAGATATCCACCATGTATTGGACTTGTTTCCAGCTTCTGCGGGCATACATATCTTCTTTCACAAAGTGTCCAGGTGGTAAAGATGGCTTGGCCTTAAGAAGCAGGAGGTGATTGAGAGTAAGCGCTTCCAAGTCGTTCGGGTCACTGGAAGCCTTGGTAATCAGATGACTGTTAATGATTGCCTCTGCCTCACACAAGACAGTGTGAAAACCTTCTTCATTCAACATCTGGAGCTTTAAAGTTGCATTGAGGATCTTCCTGACTGATCTTATCTGCCGCTCCCAGGCTCCGCCGTGATGAGAATCAGTAGGGGGATTGAACATCCACTGGATTCCCTTTTGACGTGTAGCATCCTAAATCCTGGACATGTTCCACTCTTCGATGGCTCTCTTAAGCTCACGCTCAGCTCCAACGAAATTTGTCCCGTTGTTTGAGCGAAGAATCTTTACTTGTTCTCTTCTTGCAAAGAAGCGACGCAAGGCACTGATAAAGGAGTCGGTGTCTAGTGATGATGCCATTTCAATGTGGACTGCTCCTACCACCAAACAGGTGAAGATGACTCCATAGCTCTTTACGATGCTTCTACCCCTTCTGACCTTGAATGGACCAAAGTAGTCAACCCCAATGTTAGTGAATGGGGGATCACATGGTATGATCCTGTCCCGAGGTAGGTCAGCCATCTGCTGTTGTCCAGCGATGCCATGCATGCGTCGACATGTGACACACTTGGAAAGAACTCTTCTTATGGCTGTCTTAGCACCAGGGATCCAAAACTTGAGCTGTAGCTTGGACAACATATGATTTCGGCCACTGTGACCTAAGCTCTGGTGGATCTCTCTGAGGATGAGATCTATCACATGCAGGTTCTTGTGAGGAATAGCTGGGTGCTTAACTTCCTCAGGCATAGCTGACCTGTGGAATCGTCCACCCAGGGTTGAGCTTATAGATGCTACTATTCTTCTTCAATCTTTCACCTTTACGCAGAAATTTCTACTGAATATTTTTGCTGCTGACTGAAATGAACAATCTCATGCTCTGCCAGTCATCCACTGTGAGCGTGCTTCCTCTGAGGTCAGTATTTAAACTCTGCATCGTCCTACTAACATCTGACTGAGTAATAGAAGCCTTCAGCTCCCTTCTCTTTCGACAAAATTTCAGCAGGGTGTTCTTGATCTTTAGGATCCAGGCAACTGCCTTTCTTAGGCAAAACCAGGAAGAGTAGTACTCCAGAAACTGCTGAACTATGTCCACCTGTTCCTCTGATGCAGTAGCACTGACTACAATGTCTTTGACTTCTGGATCTTCAGTGGTAAGAGTCTTAGTGTGGTCTGGATTTTGTGGCCATTCATCCTCATTCTTGGTGAGAAAGTCTGGTCCATGTAGCCATGTCTTATTGTGTATGAATGCTTGCACTTTGAGTCCTCTTGACACATGGTCAGCTGGATTCTGGGAAGTACCAACATATCTCCACTGTCTAACCTCTGACAGCTTTAGAATAGTTTCCACACGATTGGCGACAAAGGTTCAGAATCTGCTGGTTCTGTTTCCTATGTATTTGTGCACGGTAGTGCTGTCTGATCAAGACACAGATTCTTTGAGCTGAAGCTGAAGCTTTGACCTCAACGTTTTGTCCATGCGTGTTGCCATGGTAGCTGCTGCCAACTCCATGCGTGGGACAGTGATTGGCTTGAGCGGAGCTACTCTGGCCTTTGCCATGACCAAGGTGCAGTGAACTCTTTTGTCTTTGTTCTTTTGTAGAAGATAACTCGCTGTTCCATAGCCTGTCTCACTAGCATCTGCAAAATGATGCAGTTGGCTGAAAGTTGTCTCACCAAAGCCTATAGGCTTAAAGCACCGAGCCAAGTCTTCCAATAGGTGTAGGTTTTTCATCCAGTTGTACCACTGCTGCATTACATGCTCAGGAATGAACTCATTCCAGCCCATTTTCAATCTACAAAGTTCTTGTAGAATCATTTTTGCTGGCAAGATCACAGGAGCTAGGATGCCTAATGGGTCATACAGAGAGCTAACAACAGAAAGGATGTTCCTTCTGGTTGGCTGTTTGTCCTTTCCTTACAGGCTTTGCTCATGTGTCCAGATTTTAAGCAGCTGAAGCACAAACCTTTGTTCTTAAGGAAGTCAAGCTTCTCCTTGTGAAGAGATCTTTTCATTTTCTTGCAGTGTTCCATGGTGTGCTGTTCTCCTTGACTGAAAACACACGGCTTGGAAAAAGCACAGCCTACCATCTTAGCTGGTTTCTCCTCCACTAAATTCTTTACTTCTGTTGTAGCAGTGGTGAAACCTCGCCCTATTCCACTTTTTTTGAGTGCAGATTCCCTCGTGTACAATTTAGCTTGGCTCTTGGGTCCATCTATTATGCTGCCAAACACTGGGTGTGAAGCTTCTGTTGCTTGTCTATTTACAAAATCCACGAGGTCGCTGAACTTGACTCTACCCTGCTGTTTGTCGAGAATACCAAAAGCTATGGTCCTCCAACGTTCCCTCAGCTTGTAGGGAAGCTTGTTGATGATGGAGCGCATGGTAACCGCACTATCAAGCTCCTCCATGTACGCCACATCTGTCATGGCATTACAACAACTAGTGAGGTAGAGACCAAATGACTGAAGTGCAGCGCTGTCATCAGACTTAATAGCTGGCCAGTTCAGTGCCTTTTTGATATATGCCCTTGAAATTGTGTATTAGTTTCCAAAGTGCTCTTGCAAAAGCTTTTTTCCTTTACTATAGCCACGTTTTGGCTCCATGTGGAGACAACTCCGTATTAGCTCTTTTGGTTGCCCACTTGTGTACTGCTCCATTTAGTACAACCGATCTCTGCAACTGTCTGTCTTATCCTCTACACCATGCTCAAAGGCTCAAATAAACAGTCTATATTCCATATGGTTCCCTCTGAATATAAGAATGTTCTGTGGTGGTAGAGCATTTTGCTGTCTCACCAAGAACTCTGCGATGGCTTTGGTAGGCCCTGAAGTGTCTTGCTCTGACTGTGTGGCTACACTGGAAGCACTATGCTCATCTTCAATGTGTTCTCTCACAACAGATGGCCCAGACCCAAGAGTAGCATTGTTGGATTTTTTGACTTAGCTCTCTCAATGTAAGAATTCACTCCATCAGGACTAGGGGCTCTAGATGTGACCTGTAGACACTCAAATACTCAAGCACTTTAAATTTAGCATCTGAAGCTGCTAAGGCAGTTTGTATCTCCAGTTCCTCTCTTTGTAGCTTTAGTCTAGCTAAAATAGCTTCTGCTTCTTGTTTAGCTTTAGCTTCCTGAGCGTCCAGCTCTTGCTTTTGCTTAAGAGCGGATGTTTTGGCAAGCAATGCAGCTCTCTCCAATTCTGCTTTCAAATGAGCAGCTGATGCTGAGGATGAGGCCCTTGAGTGACTTGAGGAAGACGCTATGGAGCCCTGCTTACGTGAGGTTGAAGATGCAACAGATACACTATCTGAAGGCTTGACCTCTTCGTTGTGCTTCTCAGACTCAGCAATACGTAGCTGAACCTCTTTCATCCATGCTTTAACTCTTTCTAAGTAGTCCTGAAAAGTGTTAGCCCTAGGCTCAAACCATTTAACCTGGTCCTCATTCACCTCATCCTCTGAAATCTGCTGAAGTTATACTTTAACAGTGGGGTTAAGCTCACAAAACTCCTCAAATAACTTGTTGAATTGCACTGCCAACATAGTCTGAAGAACTTGCAGGTTGCTATCATCACCTTCATCCATCAATTGTACCATTTGCATTCTCTCGTCATTAGCTGTAGCAGTTAGATTTATTTTTCTAGACCCAGCTGCTGTGGTAGAATCAGCATTCTCCATATTGCTTGTTGCTAACAATGTGCAACGCTTCACGGCAGCTACCACAGGCTAATAAGATGTAGTTTAGCTTCTAAAACTTCCAACATCCAGTCAGAATCCACCAGAACAAGCCAAAACTTACTTTTCCTTTGATGCTTATTTGCTGCAATGCCTCTTACTCTTTCACTGTAGCTCCTTTCTCCCACAGCTCGGATACTTTCCAACTAGCCACAGTTTTCTTACTAAAATGGCTGAAGCAACTTCTTTACTCCTGTCTGCGTCTTCCGAAAAAACTTCAACAGGACTAAAATGAACAAAAACAACTGCTGTACAAGTGATGAAAACAAACAAAACTAAAACTTTTAAACCATAGTTGTTCCAAACACGTGATGCAATACTGTACTAAAACGCAAGCACGGTAAGAAAACTGTGTTGTTACTGGCATCCGAAAACGCAGCTCACTCAGCACTGCCCAAAACACGTCCAGGCAGAGGACCAGTGGCGTCTCTCTTAAAGCTACAGTACACCTATTTTCTGCATATTAACAAATGGTGTAAATGTAAACAATTTGGGTCTTATAAACAGTACTAAAGCACGTATTACTGTTTAACAGCAATATACACATATATACATTTCTTATCAAGTTAATTAACTATATATATACACACAAACAATGCAAAGCTTAGTCTTAATGTTTTGGCTCCTACAGAGAACATCCACTAAAGCACTAGGTCACAATACTCAACCTTTTAAACAATGTATAAAACTCTGTTCTGCAGTGTATACTGCAGCTAAAATCCTTCTTCTGTTATGTAAACCTTGTCCTGTAGTGTCTTCTAAATCCCAAAAAAGAATCTCAGTATCTGACCCACTGAAGAACAAACCCAAGCCCTCATTTTAAGAGTCAATACCCAACAACTACACCACACGGTCACACTGCGCAATCTTTTCACCACTGTATAAAACTTTGTCTTGTAGTGTGTACTGCAGCTAAAATCCCAGTTCTGTATTGTAGAACACTGTACTGTAGCGTTTTCCATATCCCAGAAAGAAACTTGAATCGTTTGAACAATCGTTTGATCTTTTTAAACAACCCAACCTATACTTCACAAGGTCATACGCCTCCAGCTATTCACCAGTATATATAATGTCCTGTAGTGTGTACCGTGCCTAAAATTCCTGTTCTGTTGTGTATGGATGTGTAAAACACTGTTGTGTAGTGTGTACTGCAGCTAAAATTCCTGTTCTGTCGTGTATGGATGTGTAAAACACTGTTGTGTAGTGTGTACTGCAGCTAAAATTCCTGTTCTGTGGTGTACGGGTATGAAAACACTGTCCTGTAGTGAATAATGCAACTAAAATTAATGTTATCTTGTGTAAAACACTGTCCTGTGTTGTCTTTCAAATCCCAAAAAGAAACTCAGTATCTTACCCCAACAACAATCGAAACCAAACCATCTTGTTCAGTCACTAACCCAATCACTACACCACAAGGTCTCCCTGGTCCAGATATTTACCTTAGTATAAAACAGTGTACTGTAGTGTGTACTGCAGCTACAACCCCTGTTCTGATGTGTAAAACATTATCCTGTATTTTGTACTGCAGCTAAAACCAATGTGGTGTACAGCTGTTTTCCAAATCCCACAAAGGATCTTAGTATCTGACCCTATCAGGAATCAAACCCAAGCAATCTCAAGTCAACAACCCAACCACTACACCACAAAGTCACACTGCACCAGTTATTCACCAGTGTATGAAACTCTGTCCTGTACTGTGTCCTGCTGCTAAAACAGTTGTGTTCTGTTGTGTGCCAGTCTCTAAAACATAGACATGTAGGGTGTATTGCAGTTAAACCCCTGTAATGTTGTAAATGGGTGTGTAAAACTTCGTCCAGTATTGTGTCCTGCAGCTTAAATTGTTCTGTAAAACACTAGAATACAATGTCAAACGACACCTGTGTATAAAACTCTCCCCTGTTGTGTTTACTACGGGTAAAAATCCCTCTTATGTTATGTCCGGGTGTTTAAAACTCTGTCCTGTAGTGTGCACTAAAGCTAAATTCCCTGTTTTTAAAAAAAATTCAAGGATTCAAGGAGACTTCATTGTCATTTGCATCACATGTGGTAGATGACCTGGAATGAAATTGTGATCTCACGTTCCAGTGTATACAACTTTGTCCAGCAACGTGTATAGCAGGTAAAATCCTTCGTTTGTTATGTATGGGTGTTTAAAACACTGTCCTGGAGAGTCTCCCAAATCCCACAAAGAGGAATTGAAGCTAAGATATCTTGTTCAGAGACATCAAACCAACCATTTCACCACAAGGTCTTAAGTAGTTTGTAATGCAAATAAAATCCCTGATCTGTTATGAACAGGTGTGTAAAACACTGTCCTCTATTTTTTCCAAAGCCCACAACAAAATTCAGTATATGACCACACCAGGACTCATACCATCTTGTTCACAGTCATCAACCCAACCGCTACACCACTTGTTCACAGCGCTCCACCTATTCACAAGTCTATGAAACTCTTTCCTGTAGTTTTGCTGCAGCTAAATCCTCTGTTTTGTTGTGCACGGGTGTGTAATACTCCTGTCCTGCAGGGTGAATTTCCACTAAAATCCCGGTTGTGTAAAATATAGTCCAGTAGTGTGTTCTAAATCCGACAAAGAATCTCAGTATTAGAAACCACCAGAAATTGAACCGTGACCCCCTTGATCATAGGCAACCTCAAACACTACACCACAAGGTCATACTGGACCAGTTATTCAACATTGTATACTCAGTCCTGCAGTGTGTACTAAAGGTAAAATCACTGTTCTGTTATGTATAGGTGTTTAAAACACTGTCCTGTAGTGTCTTCCAAATACCACAAAAAATATTTGTATATGACCCCACCAGGAATCTTACCATCTTGTTCAGAGTCACCAACACAACCACTTCACCACTTGGTCACTGTGCCTAACCTATTCACCAGTGTATAAAACTCAGTTTTGTAGTATTTTCAAATCCTAGCCATCTTGTTCAGTCATCAGCCTACCCACTACACCACTTGGTCACAGCGCTCCAATTATTCACCAGTGTATAAAACTCTGTCCTGTAGTATTTTCTGCAGCTAAGCCCCTGCTCTGTTGTGTACGGATGTGTAAAAATCTGTCCTGTAATGTGCCCTGCAGGTAAAATTAGTGTTCTGTAAAATACAGGCCTATAGTGTCTTCAAAATCCACAAAGAAAATCGTTATTTATCTGTATCAAACCCAACCAACTGAGGCAATAACCCAACCACTACACCCCATTGTCTCACTGCACCAGTTATTCACCAGTGTATAAAACTTTGTCCTGTAGTGTTTACTGCAAGTAAAATCCCTGTTCTGTTATGTACAGGTGTATTATGTCTTCCAAATACCACAAAAAAATCAGGTATCTGACCCAACCAAGAATCTAAGCCAAGAAATCTTGTTCACAGATATCAACCCAACCATCACACCACAAGGTCCCAAGCCTTAAGATCTTTACCAGTGTGTAAAGCTCTTTCATGTAGTGTGTACTGCAGATACAATTCCTGATCTGTTATGTTCAGGTGTGTACAACACTGTCCTTTAGTGACTTCCAAATCCCACAAAAAAACTCAGTATTGGATCCCACCTGGAACCAAACCCAAGCCCTCTTGCTCAGAGTCAACAACCCAACCACTACACCATTACATCCTGTAGTGTCGCTAAAATCCCGAATTGGTAAAATATGGTCCTGCCGTGTCTTCCAAATCCCACAAAGACTCTCAATATCAGACCCCACCAGGAAATCGAACCGTGACCCCCTTGATCATAGGCAATAACTTAACCACTACACCAAAAGGTCCTACTGGACCAGTTATTCAACATTATATGAAACTCAGTCCTTGTAGTGTGTACTGCAGGTAAAATCCCTGTTCTGTAATGCATAGATGTTTAAAACACTGTCCTGTAGCGTCTTCCAAATACCACAAAAAATACAATATATCACCCCACCAGGAATGAAACCCTAGCCATGTTGTGAAGGAGTCATCAACCCAACCGCTACACCACTTGTTCACAAAACTTAGCTTCTTCAATTGTGTATAATACTATCACAAAAAAAGTCAGTATTTGACCCCACCAAGAATCGAAGCCAAGACATCTCGTTCACAGACGTCATCCCAAACATTACAACACAAGGTCCCAGGCCTTAAGTTCCAGTATATAAATTTCTTTCCTGTAGTGTGTACTACAGATAAAATCCATGATCTGTTATGTACAGGAGTATAAAAGACTCTCCTCTAATGTCTTCCAAATGATCCCACCTGGAATCAAACCTAAGCCATCTTGCTCAGAGTCAACAACCCAACCACTACACTACCAGATCACACGAAGCTGTTTATTCACCAGTGTAGAAAACCTGTCCTCTAGAGTGAACTGTAGCTAAATACCTGTTCTGAAAAACACTGTCCTACAGTGTCTTCCAAATCCCACAAAAAATTCAGTATATGACCCCACCAGGACTCAAACGCTAGCCATCTTGTTTCACAGTCTTCAACCAAACTACTATACCACTTTGTCATAGCTCTTCACCTATTCACAATTCTATGAAACTCTGTACTGTAATATTTTCTACAGCTAAATGCTCTGTTCTGTTGTGCACGGCAGTGTAATACTCTGTCCTGTAGGGTGAATTGCCGCTAAAATCCCGGTAAAATATGGCCCTCTAATGTCTTCCAAATCCCACAAAGAACCTCAATATCGGACCCCACCAGGAATCAAACCGCAACCTCCTTGATCATACGCGATAACTCAACCACTACACCACAAGGTCATACCGGACCAGGTATTTCTCATTGCATAAAACTCAGTCCTGCAGTGTGTACTGTAGCTAAAATACCTGTTCTGAAAAACCCTGTCCTATAGTGTCTTCCAAATCCCACAAAAACACTCAATATATGACCCCACCAGGACTCAAACGCTTGCCACCTTGTTCACGGTCATCAACCCAACTAATATAGCACTTGGTCACAGAACTCCACCTATTCACAAGTCTATAGAATTCTATCCTGTAGTATTTTCTGCAGCTAAATCCTCTGTTCTGTTGTGCACAGTTTTGTAATACTCTGTCCTGTAGGGTAAATTGCCGCTAAAATCCCAGTTGTGTAAAATATGGTCCTGTAGTGTCTTCCAAAGCCCACAAAGAATCTCAGTATCAGGTCCCACCAGGAATCGAACCGTGACCCTCTTGATCATAGGCAACAACTCAACCACTACACCACAAGGTCCTGCTGGACCAGTTATTCAACATTATAAGAAACTCAGTCCTGTAGTGTGTACTGTAGCTAAAATACCTGTTCTGAAAAACCCTGTCCTATAGTGTCTTCCAAATCCCACAAAAACACTCAATATATGACCCCACCAGGACTCAAACGCTAGCCATCTTGTTCACAGTCATCAACCCAACTAATATAGCACTTGGTCACAGAACTCCACCTATTCACAAGTCTAAAAAACTCTATCCTGTAGTATTTCCTGCAGCTAAATCCTCTGTTCTGTTGTGCACGGTTGTGTAATACTCTGTCCTGTAGGGTAAATTGCTGCTAAAATCCCAGTTTAGTAAAATATGGTCCTGTAGTGTCTGCAAAATCCCACCAAGAATCTCAGTATCAGATCCCACCAGGAATCAAACCATGACCCATAGGCAACAACTCAATCACTACACCACAATGTCCTACCGGACCAGTTATTCAACATTATATGAAACTCAATCCTGTAGTGTGTACTGCAGGTAAAATCCTTGTTCTGTTATGCATAGGTGTTTAAAACACTGTCCTTTAGTGTCTTCCAAATACCACAAAAAACACAGTATATGACCTCACCAGGAATTAAACCCTAGCCATATTGTAAGGAGTCATCAACCCAACCGCTACACCACTTGGTCACAACACTTAGCTTCTTCATTTGTGTATAAAACTACCACAAAAAAGTCAGTATCTGACCACACCAAGAATCGAAGCCAAGACATCTCGTTCACAGACGCCATCCCGAACATTACAACACAAGTTCCCAAGCATTAAGTTATTCGCCAGTGTATAAATTTATTTTCTGTAGTGTGTACTACAGATAAAATCCAAGATCTGTTATGTACAGGAGTGTAAAAGACTCACCTCTAATGTCTTCCAAATCCCACAAACAAACTCAGTATTTGATCCAACCTGGTATCAAACCTATGCCACCTTGCTCAGAGTCAACAACCCAACCACTACACCACCAGAACACACTAAGCTGTTTATTCACCAGTGTAGAAAACCTGTCCTCTAGAGTGTACTGTAGTTAAATATCTGTTCTGAAAAACACTGTCCTACAGTGTCTTCCAAATCCCACAAAAACACTCAATATATGACCCCACCAGGACTCAAACGCTAGCCATCTTTTTCACAGTCATCAACCCAACTAATTTAGCACTTGGTCACAGAACTCCACCTATTCACAAGTCCATAAAACTCTATCCTGTAGTATGTTCTGCAGCTAAATCCTCTGTTCTGTTGTGCACGACAGTGTAATACTCTGTCCTGTAGGGTGAACTGCCGCTAAAATCCCACTTCTGTAAAATATGGTCCTGTAGTGTCTTACGAATCCCACAAAGAATCTCAGTATCAGATCCCACCAGGATTTGATCGGTTACCCTCTTGATCATAGGAAACAACTCAACCACTACACCACAAAGACCTACTGAACCAGTTATTCAAAATGATATGAAACTCAGACCTGTAGTGTGTACTGCAGGTAAAATCCCTCTTCTGTTATGCATAGGTGTTTAAAACACTGTCCTGTAGTGTCTTCCAAATACCACAAAAAATACAGTTTATGATCCCACCAGGAATCCAACCCTAGCCATATTGTTAGGAGTCATCAACCCAACCGCTACACCACTTGGTCACAACACTTAGCTTCTTCATTTGTGTATAAAACTACCACAAAAAAGGCAGTATCTGACCCCACCAAGAATCGAAGCCAAGACATCTCGTTCACAGACGTCATCCCAAACATTTCAACACAAGGTCACAAGCCTTAAGTTTTTCACCAGTGTATTAATTTATTTCCTGTAGTGTGTACTACAGATAAAATCCATGATCTGTTATGTACAGGAGTGTAAAAGACTGTCCTCTAATGTCTTCCAAATCCCACAAAGAAACTCAATATTTGATCCCACCTGGAATCAAACCAAAGCCGTCTTGCTCAGAGTCAACAACCCAACCACTTAACCACCAAATCACATGAAGCTATTTATTCACCAGCGTAGAAAACCTGTCCTCTAGAGTGTACTGTAGTGTAATGGAATAACGTGGTATTAAATGATTCTTAATGTTAAAATGTCTGTAATTGTGTAAATAGCAACATATGGGTTTTCTATGAATACTAGTTAGTAAGCCTTATAGGTCACATGCTCTTTGAATGCCACATACACGTTTCAAAGGTCACACGCTCTTAGGCCACGTACTCACACGTCAAATACGACGTGTGTGGGCTGAGGGGCTGAGAGAATGTATAAAAAGGAATGAGGGGGGTAGCTGGATAAGCAGATTCTTGGTGTATGCGACACTGTCTGACTTCAATAAAACTTTGCTACTCACTTCGAACCTAACTCAACATTATTATTTCACTCCAAACCACCAAATTTCCACAACAGTAGCTAAATACCTGTTCTAAAAACATACTGTGCTACAGTATCTTCCAAATCAAACAAAACACTCAATATATGAACCCCACCAGGACTCAAACGCTAGCCATCTTGTTCACTGTCATCAACCCAACTAATATAGCACTTGGTCACAGAACTCCACCTATTCACAAGTCTATAAAACTCTATGATGTAGTATTTTCTGCAGCTAAATCCTCTGTTCTGTTGTGCACGGTTGTGAAATACTCTGTCCTGTAGGGTAAATTGCCGCTAAAATCCCAACTGTGTAAAATATGTTCCTGTAGTGTCTTCCAAATCCCACACAGAAACTTAGCATCAGATCCCACCAGGAATCGAACCGTGACCCTCTTGAGCATAGGCAACAACTCAACCTCTACACCACAAGGTTCTACTGGACCAGTTATACAACATTATATGAAACTCAGTCCCGTAGTGTGTACTGTTTTGAAAACCCTGTCCTATAGTGTCTTCCAAATCCCAAAAAGAATCTCAGTATCAGATCCCACCAGGAATCGAACCGTGACCCTCTTGATCATTGGCAACAACTACTACACCACAAGGTCCTACTGGACCACTTATCCAACAGTGTATAAAACTCAGTCCTGTAGTGTGTACTCCAGGTAAAATCCCTGTTCTGTTATGTATAGGTGTTTGAAACACTGTCCTGTAGTGTCTTCCAAATATGACAAAAAAAATACTCCACCAAGTATACAAAATACAAAATACAAAAATACCCCACCAAGAATCAAACCCTAACCATCTTGTTCGTAGTCACCAAACCAACCACAACACCGCTGTGGTGGAAATAGTGACAAAACAATAAAGTTGCAGAGTCTCTGAGTCTGGATCAAAATGAGTAACAAGATTTATTAAGAAAAGAATGTGTAGTACAGAAATATCCTAACTCTAACAGTGCCCCAGTGTCTCTTATACCCCCAACCCATTGCTACCTTATTACCTAATATGGATATACGTGCCACCAGTGTGACACGTTGACTTATTCTGACAGATTTTAAGAGCTATATGATATAATTTCTTCTTCAGCATATCAGGACAGTTCTCAAGACTGTGGTTTTCTGCATCCTGAGGGAGAAATGACCCTGGGCTCCAGATAACAGATAGAACAGTGACTGGCATTCTTCGGCACTCACACACTGCTACTCAGATAGGCAGACTGAGAGATGGAAAACAGTTTAGTCACTGAGCACACATTATCATTGTATGGAACAAATAAAAGTTACTAATGACCGTCCTTGATTAAGAATCAATTCAATGAACACATTCCATCACACCACTTTGTCTTATACACTTGGCCTGAGCTCTTTTGTATGCAACCAAACCACACGGTGACACAGTTCCCATTTCTGCAATCTTTGATCACACAGTTAAGAAAACTTTTTTCCAAAATCCCAGCTATGCAAGAACTCTCTCATCACCCTATTAACCTCAATGCTGAATTCACAAACAATCGGGAAGTGATCACTCTATGGTCGTGGACTGACATACGTCCCAAGAACTACTTCCTGATAAGGAAGAGGAGGCTACTGTTAAATCCAACAACGTACCATTATGATTTAAAATATTAAATCTGGTACCCCTTCCATCACTAAGACACACAAGACCGTTTTATATCAGGCATACTTCTTTTATGACCAAACCATCCATGTTAGTACTGCCCCACAAAGAAACCACCTTAGACTGACCCCTTCTATCCACACTGTCTAGCCCTTCCATGGTCAATTTATTACAAGGATTATAAAAAAAATCACCAGTCTACACACTTGTCCCAAATTTTATTGAAAGATTGGCAACTAGACTCCGAGCATTACCATGAAAAATAGGATACTCTTATTTTCAGCCTTTCCAGTCTGGTAAGTAACCATCTTTCCAGCTAAATATCCACTAATTGACTGATTGATTGATTAGGAGACCGAACAATATTCTTTTCTCTGTTCTGCTGACCATCTCTGCTGTACAATTAATCATATCAACTAAGAACAACAACAAATTTGGTCTTCTCAACCAGCAACGTTTCTACAAGAAGCACACTACACGCCATAGGTCTCAGATCAGACCTGACACCAACAGACTCCCTCCACACTCTTTTCCGAGCCTGACAATATGCCCGGCAATATGCCCATGTCTTCGGCAGTTGTAGCACCTCATCGGCGAAGGCACATACACCCTCACTGGAAAACTAATATAACCCAGAAATATCCTATGAATCAAGGTGCCATCAAACTGTACCTTAACCGACAGACTTTCTAAATGTGCACCATCCCTGAACCCTTTCAGTATATCAGCTTCAACTACAGTACCACCAGTGAGATGTTTTTTAATATGATAAAGGTTACATCAACAAACAACAAACAACCTCGCTGAGATCTTCTTACCTACCATATTCTTGAATTTAAGGGCTTTTGTCCCATAGTCTAGAAAGTAAAACATTTTTCCCCTCTTAGAATTTTAGCCCCAGGCAAATCACCCAAGGTTTTTTAAGCTCTATCATCAACCTGATTGGATTTAACATAACATCCTCAAACTTTATTAGAACAATATACTACTTCCTACGTTTAACATACTCATTCCTCGCCCACTGTCAGTTGAATCCCTATCATCTAGTAGACTCTGATACCTTTCTTGCCTCGAGAAGTTTGCCACAATCCACCACCTCCCTCATTCCAGTGCATAATCCCAAACAATTTTGACTCACTCTCCTCTCCTCTCCCGTCGATCTCAATTCCGTCAATCGGAGCAGTCACCTTCTGATGTCTTATTTATGCTGATAGGAAAACGCTTTTCTCATTCTGAAACTATGCTTTTCCACGAGCAAATAACCCCAACACTTAATAAATGTTCAGAACAAGTACATTTTACACAGAAATGTCATGTATGAGGTCGTAAAAACTTATTTCTGATCGAAAGAGAAGTAATTCAGTTCAAAACTATACTTGCAGTATCTCCATAAGGAGTGCGAGAGGCGCTCAAAACTATGCGGAAAACGCTTTTCTCATCTTAAACCGTCAGAAATCAACATTTACCACATTCAACGAATATATGAGCCTCAACACTTAAGAACTGTAGAAAACAAGATGTTAGTGCGTTTTACACAGAAATATCATGTGTTAGGTCTTAAAAACCCATTTCTGACGGAAAGAGTAGTTTTCAGTTCAAAACAGAGTTTAAAGCAAATTATCTCTCTAAGGATGCGAGAGGAGCTCAAAACTATGCGGAAAACGCTTTTCTTATCTTCAACCGTAAAAAAGCATAATTTAAAAACTCATTTCTGACGGAAAGAGTAGTTTTCAGTTCAAAACAGAGTTTAAAGCAAATTATCTCTCTAAGGAGTGCGAGAGGAGCTCAAAACTATGCAGAAAACGCTTTTCTCATCCCAAACCGTCAAAAAGAAGGATTTACCACATTCAACGAACAAAAAACACAAACACTTAAGAACTGATGAAAACAAGATGTTAGTGCGTTTTAAACGGAGATGTCATGTGATAGGTCTTAAAAACTCATTTCTGACGGAAAAAGTAGTTTTCAGTTCAAAACAACACTTGCAGTAGTTTATCTCTCTAATGAGTGCAAGAGGAGCTCAAAATTATGCTGAAAACACTTTTCTCACCTAAAAAAGTGAAAAAGCAGCATTTACCACATTCAATGAAAAAATGAACCCCAACACTTAGGAACTGTTGAAAACGAGATGTTTATGCGTTTTACACAGAAAGATCATGTGATAGGTCTTAAAAACTCATTTCTGACGGAAAAAGTAGTTTTCAGTTAATAACAGAGCTTAAAGCAAATTATCTCTCTAAGGAGTGCGAGAGCAGCTCAAAACTATGCAGAAAATGCTTTTCTCATCCTAAACCTTCAAAAAGCAGGATTTACCACATTCAACGAACAAAAAACACAAACACTTAAGAACTGATGAAAACAAGATGTTTATGCGTTTTACACAGAAATATCATGCGATAGGTCTTAAAAACTCATTTCTGACGGAAAAAGTAGTTTTCAGTTCAAAACAGAGCTTAAAGCAAATTATCTCTCTAAGGAGTGCGAGAGCAGCTCAAAACTATGCAGAAAACGCTTTTCTCATCCTAAACCTTCAAAAAGCAGGATTTACCACATTCAACGAACAAAAAACACAAACACTTAAGAACTGATGAAAACAAGATGTTAGTGCGTTTTAAACAGAGATGTCATGTGTTTGGTCTTAAAAACTTATTTCTGATCAAAAGAAAAGTAGTTTTCAGTTCAAAACAACACTTGCAGTAGTTTATCTCTCTAAGGAGTGCAAGAGGAGCTCAAAACTATGCGGAAATCGCTTTTCTCACCTAAAACGTCAAAAGCAGCATTTACCACATTCAACGAAAAAATGAACCCCAACACTTAAGAAATGTTGAAAACAAGATGTTAGTGCGTTTTACACAGAAATATCATGTGATAGGTCTTAAAAACTAATTTCTAACGGAAAAAGTAGTTTTCAGTTCAAAACAACACTTGCAAGAGGAGCTCAAAACTATGCTGAAAACACTTTTCTCACCTAAAAAAGTCAAAAAGCAGCATTTACCACATTCAATGAAAAAATGAACCCCAACACTTAGGAACTGTTGAAAACGAGATGTTTATGCATTTTACACAGAAATATCATGTGATAGGTCTTAAAAACTCATTTCTGACGGAAAAAGTAGTTTTCAGTTAATAACAGAGCTTAAAGCAAATTATCTCTCTAAGGAGTGCGAGAGCAGCTCAAAACTATGCAGAAAACGCTTTTCTCATCCTAAACCTTCAAAAAGCAGGATTTACCACATTCAACGAACAAAAAACACAAACACTTAAGAACTGATGAAAACAAGATGTTAGTGCGTTTTAAACAGAGATGTCATGTGTTTGGTCTTAAAAACTCATTTCTGATCGAAAGAGAAGTATTCAGTTCAAAACAACACTTGCAGTAGTTTATCTCTCTAAGGAGTGCGAGAGGAGCTCACAACTAAGCGGGAAACACTTTTCTCATGCTAAAACCTCAAAAAGCAGCATTTACCACATTCAACGAAAAAATGAACTCAAACACTTAAGAACTGATGAAAACTAGATGTTAGTGCGTTTTAAACGGAGATGTCATGTGATAGGTCTTAAAAACTCATTTCTGACGGAAAAAGTAGTTATCTCTCTAAGGAGTGCAAGGAGCTCAAAATTATGCTGAAAACACTTTTCTCACCTAAAAAAGTGAAAAAGCAGCGTTTACCACATTCAATGAAAAATTTAACCCCAACACTTAGGAACTGTTGAAAACGAGATGTTTATGCGTTTTACACAGAAATATCATGTGATAGGTCTTAAAAACTCATTTCTGACGGAAAAAGTAGTTTTCAGTTCAAAACAACACTTGCAGTAGTTTGTCTATCTGTAACCTGTAATGGGGTTATGGTGAGTGAAGCTGGTAGTGTACTCTTGAGGCTCTCCAGTAGAGGGAGGTAGTGCACTACAAATGTCTTAAGGCTTGCAGGCTTTGGTTTAAGTCTCGTGAGACTTTGTTTAACTCTCGTTTGGTTAGAAGTGTGTAGCCGCCATTCTTTAAAAGGCTCGTGGGATTTTGCCCAGCGATCTTTTTTTGGCTCACTGCCAGGGATATGTGCAGGTAGCACGGAGGGCTGAAACTTCAGAGCAGCGTTTTTGGTACTTCATTCGGTTGGTTTGGAGTGTGGTAGGGCTGGAGAAGTCAGCCGCTGTGCACCAGTGAATCCGGTACACATTGTGGGAGTCCAGATACAGGTATTTAATAATTGTTTTAACCTGTTTTGTGAAGTTAAGCTAGTATGCCTTTGTGGCCAGTTTTAAAAGTATGCACTTGTTTTACAGTGTGGAATAAGAGCCTATGTTGTAGTGAACTGCAGCCCTGTGTATGCCGGTGAGCCAGTATGCATTGCGGAAGTCCAGATACAGGTATCTGATGTTTCTGTTTATTATTTTGTGGGCTGCAGGTAAAATTAAATCATACAGCATGCTTATTTGGTTGTTTTTTTATGTTTTAAAGCAGTAACATCCAGTAGTGGACAGCAGTAACAAGGGAAGTGGAGCCCTTCCAAGGCAGATATATAGAATGTTTAGAATATAGGTAGGTTCATGTTTTAAATTAGTTTTAATGAAAGAAAAGTTTTAGAGCTGTAAAGTGCTAATGGTGTGCTTTCTCCTTTATAGGAGTATCCCTGGCCAGTGAAAATTAATTATTGTTCTTTCCTTCCCCTTGAAACTTTTAATAGCAATATATATATATATATATATATATATATATATATATATATATATATATATATATATATATATATATATATATATATATATATATATATATATATTAAAGATTGGGTTTTAAAGGTATCAAACGTTAATTGACTTGAGTGCCAATTCTGTTTTAAATTAAATTTGCATCACATTCAATTGAACCAGTTGGACAGTGTGGGGCCTGGTGGGAGGTGGTATTATTATAATCTCGTGTTAAGTAAGCTGAGGTACAAGTCGTGAGGGTTCTCTTTTGGGGTGGAGTGTTTTCTTTAAGTAAATTTTGAATTGGTTTGATTTTGAGTTTGTTGTGTTATCTATTTTATTTATTATTTTTTTAAGTATTTGGTTATAATTGAGCCCTTAAACTCTTGTAAACTCTCGTTTATTTTCTTTTGGGGTATTATACTACTAGTTTTCCCACGTTCATGCTACCAGGCAATTAATTCCTTTATTAACACTGCCAATTGTGGATTTTGGGTCAATTCATGTGAGCAAACGAGTGGTTGTTTTTTTTATTTAGATTTTCTAATAAAGACACATTGTGAAACGTCATCATCTCTCTCTTATTTCACCTTGGGTAATCCACCACTATTTATCCAAACCTGAGTGGGGACCGAGTCAGTTGGTACTATCTACTACCCCTAGGCAGTAGTGTTGTTTGTTTAATTGTTTTGGGAATTATTAGAGGGTGTTATTATTTGGGCCTAGTGGTTTGGGGGGCTTACATATCTAAGGAGTGCAAGAGGAGCTCAAAACTATGCGGAAATCGCTTTTCTCACCTAAAACGTCAAAAAGCAGCATTTACCACATTCAACAAAAAAATGAACCCCAACACTTAAGAAATGTTGAAAACAAGATGTTAGTGCGTTTTACACAGAAATATCATATGATAGTTCTTAAACTCATTTCTGACGGAAAAAGTAGTTTTCAGTTGAAAAACAACACTTGCAGTAGTTTGTCTATCTAAGGAGTGCAAGAGGAGCTCAAAACTACGCAGAAAACGCTTTTCTCATCCTAAACCTTCAAAAAGCAGCATTTACCACATTCAACAAAAAAATGAACCCCAACACTTAAGAACTGATGAAAACAAGATGTTAGTGCGTTTTAAACAGAGATGTCATGTGTTTGGTCTTAAAAACTCATTTCTGATCGAAAGAAAAGTAGTTTTCAGTTCAAAACAGAGCTAAAACAAATTATCTCTCTAAGGAGTGCGAGAGGAGCTCACAACTAAGCGGAAAACACTTTTCTCACCTAAAACGTCAAAAAGCAGCATTTACCACGTTCAACGAAAAAATGAACCCCAACACTTAAGAACTGTTAAAAAAAAAGATTTTAGTGCGTTTTACACAGACATATCATGTGTTTGGTCTTAAAAACTCATTTCTGATGGAAATAGTAGTTTTCAGTTCAAAACAGAGCTTAAAGCAAATTATCAATCTAAGGAGTGCGAGAGGACCTCAAAACGACTCGGAAAACACTTTTCTCATCTTAAACCGTCAAAAAGCAGCATTTACCACATTCAACGAAGAAATGAACACAAACACTTAAGAACTGTTAAAAAAAAGGTGTTAGTGCGTTTTACACAGAAATATCATGTGATAGGTTTTAAAAACTAATTTCTGATCGAAAGAGAAGTATTCAGTTCAAAGCACGTGCAGTAGTTTTTCTCTCAAAGAAGTGCGTGAGATATGCTGAAAACACTTTTCTGATCCTAACCGTCAAAAAACAGCATTTACCACTTTTAACAAACACTTTAGAACTGTTGAAAACGAGATGTTAGTGCGTTTTACACAGAAATATCATGTGTTAGGTCTTAAAAACTCATTTCTGACGGAAAGACTACGCGGAAAACACGTTTCTCACCTAAAACCTCAAAAAGCAGCATTTACCACATTCAATGAAAAAATGAACCCCAACACTTAAGAACTGTTAAAAAAAAGATTTTAGTGAGTTTTACACAAGAAACATCATGTGTCTTAAAAACTCATTTCTGACATGTGTAGTTTATTAGCTGATCAGTTGGATACGTTGGAAAACGGGCATATTAGGGCATATTAGGAAGCTCATTTAAACTAAGTAATGTATTCAATTCTTGCTATCCAGAATATCTAGCTTCCCCATCGCACTTCACAAAACCACCAAGCTGATTGGCTGTTTCTCCTAAAAGGCGGAACTTTATCCTTGAACTGGCTCTTTGATTAGCATTACGAGATTTGTCGTTCACACAGTGGTCAATGACCTGTCCTCTCATTAATAATACAAATGAGCTGAGCAACGATTTTGGGCTGCTGGAAAATGATTTGGGGCTAAAGTCCCCGAAGCCCAGGGCACGCGATGCCCTTGACTCTGAACAAGATGATTTTGATTCGTGGTGGGGTCAGATACTGAATTTCGTTGTAGAATTTGTAGTGCAGACACTATAAGACAGTATTTTTACAGAACAGGGATTTATATGCAGTACACAGTACAGGAAAAAGCTTTATACAACGTTGAATAAATTGAGTTGAGACCTTGTGGTGTAATAGTTGGGTTGTGGACTCTGAACAAGATGGTTAAGGTTCGACTCCTTATTGGAGTCAGATACTGAGTTTTCTTGTAGGCTTGTGGAAAACACTACAGGACTGTGTTTTACACACACACATACATAAAATAACAGGGATTTTACCTGCATTATACACTAGAGGACAGAGATTTATACACTGGTAAATAAGTGAATCAATGTGACGGTGTGGTGTAGTGGTTGTGTTGTTGTCATGAACCTTAACTTGGTTTGTTTCTTCATGGAGTGTGATACTGAGTTTCTTTGTGGGATATGAAAAAACACTACAGTGACAGTGTCAGAACAGGCATTGTAGGTATTAGTACACACTACAGGACAGAGTAAACAACTGGATGTGTCAGATACAGAGTTTCATTGTGGGATTTGAAAGATATCACATAAGTGTTTATACACCTGTACATAACAGATCAGGGACTTTACTTTACTGGTGAAATGACTGGTGAACTGGTGAATAACTTGAGTCTTGGGACCTTGTGGTGTAATGGTTGGGTTGATGTTTCTAAACAAGATGTCTTAGCTTTGATTCCTGGTGGGGTAAGATATTGGCTTTGAACTGGCTCTTTGATTGAATTTGGAAGACACTACAGGACATTGTTATAAACACCTATACATAAACGAACAGTGATTTTACCTGCATTACACACAAAAGAACAAAATGTGCAGTGTGACGTTGTGATGTAGTTCTTTGGTTTGGTTACTTGTGAGGTCAGATTTTTTTGTGGGATTTGGAAGATACTAAAGTACAATGTTTTACACAACAGGTCATTGATTTTAGCTACAGTGCACACTTCAGGACAGCATTGTTGACAAGTTGGGTTGGGTTCGACTCCTGGTGGGGTCAGATACTGAGTTTCTTTGTGGGGTTTGGAAAACACTACAGGAAAGAGTTTTTCAGAAAAGTTATTTTAGCTGCAGGTACACCCTACAGGTTAATAACTGGATGTGTTTGAAATTGTGGTATAGTTATTGATTTGTTGACTTTGAGCAAGATGGTTTAGGCTATTAAATATAGTTGATTACTTGACCCTATGTAAATGCCCAGTTTTATTCCTATCACTCGACATGGAGAAAGCGTTCAACAGGATTGAGTGGCCATACTTGTTCTCTGTTTTGGAGAAAAATGTATTAAATGGATTAAATGTCTGTACAGTAATCTGCAATATCAAATAAGTGTGACTGGCAAGTTTGACCAGAGGGTGTCGGTAGGGATATCCACTTTCAGCATATTTATTCAATTTGGCTATGGCCGAGCTATAAGAACAAATATATTTCTGGAATCAAGATTGGGAATACAGATAACAGAATATTGTATGCCTATAATATCATTCTGTACTTGACTAAGCCAGAGAGTTTAATCCTGGCAGTGCTGGACCTTATTGGTACATTTGGATGTCAGGGTACAAAGTTACTTTAACTAAATCTAATGGCTGCTTGGTAGGTTCGCCAATCTCAAAAAACTCAAGAATATCAGGTTTAGGTATCTGGGGATAATTGTGTCTCCCAAATCTAAAGATTCATTTTACCTACATTACTCCTCTCTTCTTAAAAAAAAAGAAATCAAAGAAGATTTGGTCCATTGGAACTTGCCCCCAAACTCAATTTAATGAGATTATCACTGTCATAAAAAATGTATGTTTTGCCTTAGCTATCTGTTTCAGTCACTGCCCTGCCCTACTCCATAAACAGAATAATGAGCTCCTTTATTTGGAATAACTCCACACCAAAAATAGCCCTAAAACATTAAACAAATCAAAGGAAAAGGGTGGTCTGGCCCTCCCAGATTTTCTGATATTTTATAAATACCTGTTGGGCACCTTATTACAACTTTAGAAAAAAACTGTGCAACTATGTAGGGCGCTTTCAAATATAGAAGAAAGTTTAGAAAATTCTACATCTCTGAAAGTGATTTTTTATATATAACAACAACTACTAATTAATACTTCTTAATACTTCTTCCCTATCATGAAAATGTGTAGCAAAAAGATCTGTAGTGTGTTTTAAGAGACGAACAATGGAATGTGTCAGAATGTTTTATACTCCTATCATGCAATAAAATAATTGAACAAAACTACACATTTTTGCACACGATGTATCTTGAGCCAGTCCGCTTGAGCAGGATGTACTCAAATATATACCCCGGATGTCATCGTTGTAAAACTTGTGCTGGATCAGTCATTTATGTTTTTTGAAAAAACTGCCAAAGGTTAAAACACTTTTGCAAATGAGTACACAATGTTATTTTTAAGGTTTTGGACAGTTCAGTAGACTTGTACATGTACATGCACATGTACTATTTGTTACTGATGGGATAATTGAATCTGTATCTGCCAAGAGGATGGACATAATATCATATATAGCAAAGCAAAGCAACCTGCTCAAGTGGAACCTCTGTAGGGTAATTTACCACAGCATGACTTAGATAAAACTCTGATGTGAGAAATTCCAGAACATGAAATGATGACCAATGAGTCAGAGCTTAGAATTTAAAATATATTAAAGTTTACTGGAAAAATAGTTTCAGCATTATATATATATATATATATATATATATATATATATATATATATATATATATATATATATATATATATATATATATAAATAAAAAGAACAAAAGTTAATAAATATATATTAGAAAAGAGTAAAAGTACATCAAAGAGTCAACACATAGTGTAATAAAATCTCGATAGCTCAACACATTCACAACCCAGATAGAGATAGAGAGAGATAGAGAGAGAAAGAAAGAGAGAGAAAGAAACTAAAGCAAGTTGAGGGACAAAAAGGACCCCTAAGACTTCATCCAAGCAGTTATACATTTATGCAAATGACATGTGATTGGACAGAACTTATCAATATGGTTACGTCTGCAGAGTCCAGTTAACAGCTTGTTGTCCAGATCCAATGACATGATCAGCTCTAGCCTGTCTGAGCAACAGGTTCTTATCATGGTGTTGTTCAGCTCTGTGTCCTTCATGAACACAGCAGACAGTCTATGTGTTTCAAACAGTCCTTAAGTGTCCTAAAGTCTGTGAAAAGATGAAACAGATAAAAAGAGTGGATGGAAAGATCTTCTGGCCTGTGTGCGACTTTACGGTGTGTAGAACAGGCATGCGCTGGCTATCTGAGGAGGGGTTCCCAGCACTTCACTCAGATAGCTTGTTGTCTCCTAGTTCATATGCACTGGTCCCAGAACAGCAGAACAGCAGTAAAGCTCCTCTGGGTAACACTTTACATTAAGTGTTGACTAACTAACATGAATTAATGCATTAGTTACCATGAATAGGACATGAGGTAATACATCAACAATCCTTAAGTAATGTTACTTACGGAAATAGAGCATTAATTAACGTTACTTTTACATGACATGTAGATGAACTAACGTTACAAGTGAAGCATTTGTTAAGATGAATAATAAATCATGTATAATTCATTAACAGTGTAAACTAATGTTAGCTAAACAAGTAACAACTGCATTAGTTAATATTGTCATTGGCTTATGTACTGCAGTTATGCATACAGTTACTTGTTTTAATGACTAATGTCCATTAACTGATACATTTTTTTTGTTTAACATTTTTACTTCTGCCTACCGCTTACAGTGTGTAGTACAGTGAAGTAATCTCAGATACACTGCAGTCATTAATGTGGAGCTGCTTTTCAGGGTTTATTGTGTCGTCTAGTTGTGTTGGTTTAGCTCCGGTTTTGCTGAAGCTCTCATTCTGGAGCTTTAATATTTTTTTTAATATACAACAAATTAAAAAGCCAAGTTTTTGATTATGGATGTGGTGGGGCTCATACATACCATTCGCTCACCTCAGGCAGTCTGGATGGTGCTCATTCTTCATTTCATCATATGAGTGTGTGCTGGTATTTTTGTTGGATTCTTTTCGCCAATCACAGGCTAACTTGGCACCTATGTCCAGCGCGCGAGCAGATGAAGTGTTTTTTTTTTTTTTTTCGTTTCCGCTGACACGGTAGGAGAGTTCACAATCCCTGGTTATCATGAGTGGTCCAGTAACACGCAAACGCACCAAAAAGAGAGAACAACATGGTGAAGCAAGCTGTGACCATGACACAACGAACGGCAACAACAGACCTGGTGCAGCCAGCAGAGGTAAGATATTTACTGAGATTCAGTTAAACGTGTAGTGATGTAAATCGATTCATTTGACCTTCTGATTCTTTTCACTAAGCAGTTGATTTTACCTACTGATTATTTTCGCTAAGCGATTCATTTTAGCTACTGATTATTCTGTTAATTATGTTTAATTGTACATCAAGTAATTGTGTTGGTGTGTTGCACTGCAGTAAAAACACAGGGAAATTTCTAAATATCTTAATACATCTTTTTTTTTATGTATGACGCAAGTGCACTAATTTTTAAAGCAATCTTGCTGTCTGATTTAATTATCTGGTTAAATATATGTTTGTAGTCAAAATCCACATATAAAAAACTACTAAATTACTCAGATAATCAGTTCTGCATGTTTTCTGATTAGCAAACTGCCTTGTCTGAAATAATGTTTTGAAACATGCAAAACACATATAACATGTTGCTGTTTTTGTACAGCAAAAATATTGGAATTAAATCTTGATTTTTTTCTCAGGTGATCCACAGTCCCTACAGCTCAAATTGCTCTAGCTAAGGCCAAATCTGTGTTGGAGTTACTAAAGCTAAAAGTATCATCACAGCAGGAAAAGATTAAAGATCTGGAGGAAGAAAGGGACTTTCTGAGGAAACAATTAACCCAAGGTAAACTAAACTACAGTAATGCTTATTGCTGAAAATATTTTAAATACATTAAACTAACATGGTACAATACATTGTTAAACAAAGTATCATTGGGTGTTTTTCCAAAAGCTTCCTAACGCTAAAAACTTCATTAACTCGTACTTAAAATTGATCATTAATTAAAGAGTGTTTTCCAAACAGGTAGGATTATTACTGTGAATTTCTACAGTAGTAGGATTATTACTGGGATTTTCTACAGTAGTAAGATTATTACTGTGTTTTTCTACAGTAGTGGGATTATTACTGGGATTTTCTACAGTAGAAAGATTATTACTGGGATTTTCTACAGTAGAAAGATTATTACTGGGATTTTCTACAGTAGAAAGATTATTACTGGGATTTTCTACAGTAGTGGGATTATTACTGTGTTTTTCTACAGTAGTGGGATTATTACTGTGATTTTCTACAGTAGTGGGATTATTACTGTGTTTTTCTACAGTATTGTGATTATTACTGTGTTTTTCTACAGTAGTGGGATTATTACCGTGTTTTTCTACAGTAGTAGGATTATTACCGTGATTTTCTACAGTAGTAGGATTATTACTGTGAATTTCTACAGTAGTAGGATTATTACTGGGATTTTCTACAGTAGTAAGATTATTACTGTGTTTTTCTACAGTAGTGGGATTATTACTGGGATTTTCTACAGTAGAAAGATTATTACTGGGATTTTCTACAGTAGTGGGATTATAACTGTGTTTTTCTACAGTAGTAAGATTATTACTGTGTTTTTCTACAGTAGTGGGATTATTACTGGGATTTTCTACAGTAGAAAGATTATTACTGGGATTTTCTACAGTAGTGGGATTATAACTGTGTTTTTCTACAGTAGTAGGATTATTACTGTGATTTTCTACAGTAGTGGGATTATTACTGTGATTTTCTACAGTAGTAGGATTATTACTGTGTTTTTCTACAGTAGTGGGATTATTACTGTGATTTTCTACAGTAGTGGGATTATTACCGTGTTTTTCTACAGTATTGTGATTATTACTGTGTTTTTCTACAGTAGTGGGATTATTACCGTGTTTTTCTACAGTAGTAGGATTATTACCGTGATTTTCTACAGTAGTAGGATTATTACCGTGATTTTCTACAGTAGTGGGATTATTACTGTGATTTTCTACAGTAGTAGGATTATTACTGTGTTTATCTACAGAAGTGGGATTATTACTGTGATTTTCTACAGTAGTGTGATTATTACTGTGGATTTCTACAGTAGTAGGATTATTACTGGGATTTTCTACAGTTGTAGGATTATTACTGGGATTTTCTACGGTAGTGTGATTAATTACTGGGATTTTCTACTGTAGTGTGATAATTACTGGGATTTTCTACAGTAGTAAGATTATTACTGGGATTTTCTACAGTACTGGGATTATAACTGTGTTTTTCTACAGTAGTAGGATTATTACTGTGATTTTCTACAGTAGTGGGATTATTACTGTGATTTTCTACAGTAGTAGGATTATTACTGTGTTTTTCTACAGTCGTTAATCTTAAAGTATTACATAAAGGGGATTCTGCATGCAGTTCATCACCTTAAACACCAGGGACCGCCAATTTTAATGGAGAAAAATTATAATTCTGTGGCTGAATCTATATAGTAGTGGGATTATTACTGTGTTTTTCTACAGAAGTGGGATTATTACTATGTTTTTCTACAGTAGTGGGAGTATTATTGGTATTTTCTACAGTACTGGGATTATAACTGTGTTTTTCTACAGTAGTGGGATTATTACTGTGATTTTCTACAGTAGTGGGATTATTCCAGTGTTTTTTTACAGTAGTAGGAGTATTACTGTGAATTTCTACAGTACTGGGATTATTACTGTGAATTTCTACAGTAGTAGGATTATTACTGTGAATTTCTACAGTAGTAGGATTATTACTGGGATTTTCTACAGTAGTAAGATTATTACTGTGTTTTTCTACAGTAGTGGGATTATTACTTGGATTTTCTACAGTAGAAAGATTATTACTGGGATTTTCTACAGTAGTAGGATTATTACTGTGATTTTCTACAGTAGTGGGATTATTACTGTGATTTTCTACAGTAGTAGGATTATTACTGTGTTTTTCTACAGTAGTGGGATTATTACTGTGATTTTCTACAGTAGTGGGATTATTACTGTGATTTTCTACAGTAGTGGGATTATTACTGTAGAAAATCCCACTACAGTAGTGGGATTATTACTGTGATTTTCTACAGTAGTGGGATTATTACTGTGATTTTCTACAGTATTGTGATTATTACTGTGTTTTTCTACAGTAGTGTGATTTTTACTGTGATTTTCTACAGTAGTAGGATTATTACTGTGTTTATCTACAGTAGTGGGATTATTACTGTCGATTTCTACAGTAGTGGGATTATTACTGTGTTTTTCTACAGTAGTGGGATTATTACTGTGATTTTCTACAGTAGTGGGATTATTACTGTGATTTTCTACAGTATTGTGATTATTACTGTGTTTTTCTACAGTAGTGGGATTATTACTGTGATTTTCTACAGTAGTAGGATTATTACTGTGATTTTCTATAGTAGTGGGATTATTACTGTGTTTTTCTACAGTAGTAGGATTATTACTGTGTTTATCTACAGTAGTGGGATTATTACTGTGATTTTCTACAGTAGTGGGATTATTACTGTGATTTTCTACAGAAGTGGGATTATTACTGTGATTTTCTACAGTAGTGTGATTATTACTGTGGATTTCTACAGTAGTAGGATATTACTGTGATTTTCTACAGTTGTAGGATTATTACTGGGATTTTCTACAGTAGTGTGATTAATTACTGGGATTTTCTACAGTAGTAAGATTATTACTGTGATTTTCTACAGTAGTGGGATTATAACTGGTTTTTTGTACAGTAGTAGGATTATTACTGGGATTTTCTACAGTAGTGGGATTATTACTGTGATTTTCTACAGTAGTAGGATTATTACTGTGGATTTCTACAGTAGTAGGATTATTACTGTTTTTCTACAGTAGTGGGATTATTGCTGTGATTTTCTACAGTATTGTGATTATTACTGTAGAAAATCCCACTACAGTAGTGGGATTATTACTGTGATTTTCTACAGTAGTGGGATTATTACTGTGATTTTCTACAGTAGTGGGATTATTACTGTGATTTTCTACAGTAGTGGGATTATTACTGTGATTTTCTACAGTATTGTGATTATTACTGTGTTTTTCTACAGTAGTGGGATTATTACTGTGATTTTCTACAGTAGTAGGATTATTACTGGGATTTTCTACAGTATTGTGATTATTACTGTGTTTTTCTACAGTAGTGGGATTATTACTGTGATTTTCTACAGTAGTAGGATTATTACCGTGATTTTCTATAGTAGTGGGATTATTACTGTGATTTTCTACAGTAGTGGGATTATTACTGTGATTTTCTACAGTAGTAGGATTATTACTGTGTTTTTCTACAGTAGTGGGATTATTACTGTGATTTTCTACAGTAGTGTGATTATTACTGTGTTTATCTACAGTAGTGGGATTATTACTGTGATTTTCTACAGTAGTGTAATTATTACTGTGGATTTCTACAGTAGTTGGATTATTACTGTGTTTTTCTACAGTAGTGGGATTATTACTGTGATTTTCTACAGTAGTGGGATTATTACTGTGATTTTCTACAGTATTGTGTTTATTACTGTGTTTTTCTACAGTAGTGGGATTATTAATGTGATTATTACTGGGATCAATGTGATTATTACTGTGTTTTTCTACAGTAGTGTGATTAATTACTGTGATTTTCTACTGTAGTGTGATAATTACTGGGATTTTCTACAGTAGTAAGATTATTACTGGAATTTTCTACAGTAGTAAGATTATTACTGTGATTTTCTACAGTAGTGGGATTATTACTGTGATTTTCTACAGTAGTAGGATTATTACTGTGTTTTTCTACAGTAGTGGGATTATTACTGTGATTTTCTACAGTATTGTGGTTATTACTGTGTTTTTCTACAGTAGTGTGATTATTACTGTGATTTTCTACAGTAGTAGGATTATTACTGTGTTTATCTACAGTAGTGGGATTATTACTGTGATTTTCTACAGTAGTGTTATTATTACTGTGGATTTCTACAGTAGTAGGATTATTACTGTGATTTTCTACAGTAGTGGGATTATTACTGTGTTTTTCTACAGTAGTGGGATTATTACTGTGATTTTCTACAGTAGTGGGATTATTACTGTGTTTTTCTACAGTAGTAGGATTATTACTGTGTTTATCTACAGAAGTGGGATTATTACTGTGATTTTCTACAGTAGTGTGATGATTACTGTGGATTTCTACAGTAGTAGGATTATTACTGGGATTTTCTACAGTAGTGAGACTATTACTGTGGTTTTATAATTTTCAAGTTAATAACTGTGGTTTTGGCTGCATTCAGAGTATAATACTGTAAAAGTATTTACAGTAGTTAATTGGGCAGGAACACAGTATACTGCTGTGGATTTCACAGCATTTTTTTTACAGTGCAGTGCACGGGAAGCTTGTGGTGTCTTTAATCCCACCTACACGTATGTAAAGGGTACTTTCTGTTGAATGTGAAGATAATATTTAATAATCTGGGAATTCTAACCAACATTGTGGCCATTCATCCGGGCAAACTCTGGGGTGTCTGTGTATTTTATCAGTGGAATGCAAAAGTACATCCTTTTATTATAAAAATTTCTAAATATGTATAATGATACTAATTACAACACATTTATCTTTTTTTTGCGTTTACGGTGAATAAATACTCTATATTTGGCAGTGTTGAGTCGATGTTTGGTTCGACTGAGCCAGAGCCATAGAGAGAGAGAGTCGCGTCAACTCCGTTCACTCCAATGGACCAGTTTTTTTACAGCAATGGCGCACCGTGGAGCCTGTCAATAGTTCCCGGAAGTTAGCACCAAATACTATCAGCACAGTGAAGCTGGAGCAGGATACACCATCTGTGATCCACTTTTACAGGTTAGTATGCTTAAATAGTCTGATTTTTTTTTTATCAGGACCTCAGAATCAAACTAACATGTGCACTGAAGCATTTTAGTGAATTAACCCCCTCTTAAAAAGCAGATTTAGGGGACTAAATCTATGCTAAGACAATGCGAATACAGTTACTGGCATTTAACATTAATGACTGAGAGCCTATTAATTGTAAATTCCTAAATATCTTAATATCTTATTTATCCAGATAGACAATGCTGACCTAACTAAGTAAATATCTAATATATCAATATATTATATATTCAGATAGACCATGCTAACCTAACTAACGTTTATTAAAAATCTTAATATCTTATATATACAGATAGGCCATGCTAACCTAACTAAGTAAATATCTTAATATCTTATAGATCAATATCTTATATATCCAGATAGACCATGCTAAACTAATTAAATATCTTAATATAGGGTGACCAGACGTCCTCTTTTTCCCGGACATGTCCTACTTTTGAGACATAAATAAATGTCTGGGGGTAATTTCAAAATCGTCTGGGATTTTGTTTGACTGCCCAAAGTACAGTGCATTGTGATTAGAATTGCCACTCTGTTCCATTCCACTCCATTCCAGGTTTCTCTGTATCGCAAATTGGTCACGCCCTTCTCCAAAAAAACTTTCCATTTTGTGTTGTGTGTGTGTGTGTGTGTGTGTGTGTGTGAAGAAGAAAGCGTGTGCGTGCCAGTCTACCCCCGAGTGTTTACAACTGAGCACACGTGTGTCCGCCGGTTCTACACCTTTTCTCTGCATGCAGCAGACCGGGAGAGCAGGCTTTTGACGGAGGAAACGAGGGACAGACTGTGCAAGAATGTGTAGCACGTAAGCAGGTAGTAACTTTAGTAAAGTTAGGATTACACAGGGACTTTGAGGTGATGGAGGTAACATTAGCTCTATTACATGAGAATGAAGAGCAATGGCTGATACTGAGAAGACTGAGAGACTGAGAAGTGTTGGATGAGCAGCAAGTGTGTATTTTAGGCTACATCATTTTATTTTCTATATTTAGGTTAAAGATGTGCTGAAAGGCTTCATAGTTTGAGTTTTGTACCGTCTATGCTGTGGATCAACGTGTTTTAAAAAGCACTCAAGCTAATGAAATAACAGATTTTAAAACTGATAAATGATCAGTTAACTTAAAAAGTAAGTGTAAGACTGTAAGTATAAAAGTAATATTAGCTAAAGGTATGCCCACACTGAATAAAAGTAAAACAGTGTCAAATGCTTTTAAGAAATAGTTGCATTGCATGAATTCATAAAGCAGCCCCTCGAAAAAAAAAAGTTGTCCTCCTTTTCAGAAACCCAAATCTGGTCCCCAATTTTAATATCTTATATATCCAGGTAGACCATGCTAAACTAATTTAAATATATTAATATCTTATATATCCAGGTAGACCATACTAAACTAATTAAATATCTTAATATCTTATATATCCAGGTAGACCATGCTAAGCTAACTAGCTAGGAAAATAAAGCTTAACTCTATTCATTTCAGAAAGAACTTTAAACATAACATAAAGATAAATGCTTAATAAATACAGACTACTGTGGAAACTAAATAGTACTGCAGAATATATATATAGTACCCCAAAATCGCAGTTCTGTCGCTGTGTTTATGGGCTCAAATTGCCCACCAAGAACTTCCTGGAACTATCTGAAGTCTCCATGAATCACGTGACCATCAAGGATTTTGAACTTCCGTTGTCCTGACTCTCTCTGGACTGAGCGCTGTTTTGGGGGAGGAGTCAACAAAGACGTTCTTTAAACTTGTTTGTTAACTTCCACTTTGCAATCGCTATTAGCCAATCAGATTCCAGCAAGCTTTTGACAGGCTAAACAATGACCAATCAGGACGATACTTATACCCTAAATGTATATGGGGGCCTTCTATCATCCATTAAAATATTGATTGGCCTCTAGGGGGCGCTATAGCAGAAAATCAGTTATATCTAAAGGTAGAAGTGGCCTAGGCATGTTATTCTTTTTGATTTGTATACTTTGCTGTAGCGTTTACAACTTTCTAATTACATGTTTTTACCAAAAATGCAAAGATTTTCATCAGTGTCCAAAAGAGTAAAAATGGCTCTTTTCGAACTTGTCTTTAAGTCTTCAATCAATCAAAACAAATTTGGTCTTGATGCAATCTTGAGACCCTGTAGGTAAATAATTATTGAAAAAATCTTGACATTTTAACTATTTGTGGCCCATAAACCTTGATCAAACATGTACGTGAAAGCCTTTTCAGAGTTATTTGGCCAAAGCTCTGTCAAAGTTTTAAACATGTCAAAACTGTTAAAGCTACTAATTATCAATGACATTTGAAGCACATTTGCCAAGTATGAGCCAAACAAGTCTTCAGTAGGCTCTACAGTGACAAATTAACTATTGTGAATTTATTCTATTTATCGCTATTTTCAAACCTAAATGGACGGAAGACAGGAACCTTTGACCCTATCAACATACAAATTTATACACATATATAGACTGATAATCTGATCTTGATTGCAAATTTTCAGCCAAATCGGACGTATTCCCTCTACAACGGCTGGAAATCTACAGCGATTTTGCAGGCCGTAAGGCTTTATTATCGCTTTTTCAAACCTAAATGGACAGAAGGCAGGAACCTTTGACCCTATCAACACACACATTTACATACATATATGTACAGACCACTTGATCATGACTACTAATTTGGAGCCAAATCGGACTTTTCTTCTCTTTGCAATAAAACTAAATGCACTGATAGGAACCGCTCACTCTTTCTGATAGATTGATAGATTCTCAGCAGGTTATATGTGGTCTCTTGCTGCGCTCTGGTGGTCATTTGGTGAAACAGCTACAGGTGAATAATTCTAAATTAAAGCTCTACTGATCTTGCTTGTCTTGCTGGTTGAACATCTTTATCCTTCTTGGTCATGCTGGTCAGCCACCTTGGTCATTCTTGTCCTTGCTCCACCCACTTAAGTTTTTTGCAAATTTGCATAACATGCAAAACCTACTTTTGAGAACTTGTTCTTGGCTTGTTGACCAATCATGACATGTTTGATGTCAAACAGTTGAGCAGAGCTTACTCCTCAATAATTATTTAAAAAGTCTTGAAATTTGTAAACAATATGGCCGCCATATGCAAACTAGACCTACCATGGTGCAGCAAAATTTCTTCTAACACTTATAACTTTTGAATGCTCAACCTGACATTAATACCACTCCAGTCCTTTGATCATTACATGATTCTCAGATACCCTGTCAGTTTATGTAGACAAACACCACAGGGGGCGGAGCCAATGTTACATAGCTGTTTCTCTAGAACCATGCAAGCTATCAAGCTCAGCCTTGGCAATTATCATCTATTGTCCATGCACTAATGGTACAACTTGATATGGACAATTTTGCAGTCACTATTGGCCAAACACATTCAAGCAAGCTTTTTACAGGCTGAATATCAAACAGGTCAAAACTTATTCTCTATACATGGGCTATTTATATGTGGCCTTTTTATGCCTCACTGCTAGGCTCTCAGCAGGATTATTGTGGCTTGTATTTTTCAATATAAGAACTGGAGTTGTTTTACTAAATGACCACTAGAGTGCAGCAAGACACCACATAAAACCTGTAACACTGTAAAACACTGTAGCTCAATTGATATTGCTGGTCATGCTGGTCAGCCACCTTGGTCGTTCTTGCTCCTTGCTCCACCCACTTAAGTTTTTTGCAAATTTGCATAATATGCAAAACCTACTTTTGAGAACTTGTCCTTGACTCCTTGACCAATCATGACATGTTTGATGTCAAACAGTTCAGCAGAGCTTACTCCTCAATAATAATTTTAAAAGTCTTTAAATTTGTAAACAATATGGCCGCTATATGCAAATCAGTTCTACCATGGTGCAGCAAAATGTCTTCTAACACTTGATCATAACATGATTCTCATATATCCCGTCAGTTTATGTAGACATACACCCCCAGTGGGTGGAGCCAAAGCTATACAGTAGTTTCTCTAGAACCATACAAGCTATCAAGCTCAACCTTGGCAATTATATATATATATATATATATATATATATATATATATATATATATATATAATATATATATATATATATATATATATATAATATATATATAATATATATATATATATATATATATATATATATATATATATAATATATATATATATATATATATATATATATATATATATATTTATGAGAAACACACTTGAGACTCCACATATCCCACAGCACACACCATGATGCCAGTAATTTCATGTTTGTGTTTTAGATTGTTGCAATATATTGGCAGTGTTTATTTACAAGGGCTATATTAGCTCTGTGTGGGTGCAGCTGAATACAAAAAACTTAAAAATGCAGCCAAGCTTTGTTTACCACTTGTCAGGTGTGGCAGAACTACTGTGTTAAAGTCCACTCAAATTTAAGCTCACAGGTCAGTTTTACAGCTTTCTGATTATTATCTGCCTCAAAAATCTAGAAACAGAAAACAAAAGAATAAAAGAGTACTGTATTGGCCATTGTATTGTTAAACTCTGGAATAACATAAAATCATATGTATGGTTTATGCAAATGGTTATATAAGTTTTAATGAATTCGCTTAAAAACTGTGCATAAGTGATTGGTTATCGGGAGATTTCCAATGTCTGACAGTTAGGCTGGGATAATAATTTAATATCAATAAATGGTGTTATAGCAATTCATAGGTTTTTATTTTTATTTAATTATTTAGAAGATAAAATCAGTCATATTTTTATTTAGTTTTAGTGTGCAAAGTACACAGAGCCAATGGAATGCAGTTAATGTCTAAACAGAAGTGCAATATACTGTATTGGTAACATAGAATTAAGTATTTTACCATAGGAAATTAGAAAGTTACTGCAAGAAAGTGAACGATGTCTGCATTTAATAAGAGCAACACATAAAAAGATTTATGCTGAATGTCCACTAGAGGGTGCTAATGGACTATTTTTGCAGGTGTATCCTGTTTTATCTGTTATCAGTCCTTAGTTCACCAGTCCTCTCCCTCCTAGTTCTGTCTTGTGTTGACATTGCTTTCATGTCCCTGGTAGCACAGTGTGTTTTTATTGTGGGTTAAACCTTGAAGTAGATTTTTGCGGGAGTTTGAGCCCCGCTCTCAGCTCTTTTTTCACAGAGCAACTTTTTGTTGCTCTGTTTTTTTTTTTTCAGAACAGCAGTGCCTTTCTTACTAGTCTAAGGCCGTTGTTTATTAATTTTATTTGATGTTATAAACTCTACATGTTAGTATACGTGCTGTCACCAAACCTTTGTGCTCTTCTATAGAGTAGTGGAGTACACATTGACCTGTCCCACCTGCAGCCTGTGTTGAAACCCAGCTTGTTGTAAGTTTCCCATGCCTGCTTCTTGAGTTCATCCTGATTGACATGTATAAATGTCAATGGTATTTTCCACCAGATTAAAAGAAATATGAGACAGCTATCTGGGTCTTACCTAGGTGGCAAACTGTCTGATTACACATTAATATAAAATGTTTGTACTGTTTGCTTCCTGCAGTAATGGCACAACTTTGACATGGCACAACTGCTTCAAAAAAAGCAAAACTGATTGTGTGTCCAGAAACCCTTGTATAGTATTGTAGTGCTCCTTACAATATTCAGTAAAAATGATAATTTATTAATCTAGGGAACACATTTCTTATCCTGAATGAAGATTCACCCATTTGCTTTATGAAAAGAATATAATTTAAAGATAATTTCACCTCAGTTTAGAAATAGAATTAATACAAATTTAGCTGTTATACATTTTTGGACTAATAATAGCTTGCATGTTTGAGCTAAAGTAGTAACTAGCAGGAGTTTTGGGAAATGTGTTGAAAAAGTGTGGAATTGTCTAAAGCCCAACTGAAATCCTTATTGTGTGTAATTAGTGGAGTGGTGTACAGCTTGTTAGTTTTTTTTAAAGGATTGTGTGTAGTTTTGCGAAATAAATTATGCTATGGTGGAATGTGTTGTGTGGCAGTTTGAATATGTCCTAATGTAATTAAAGGCACATAGCAATTCAAATTCACTCAGGTTGTCATGTGAAAGCATTTACAAAACATTTAAAAAATGACCATTTTGGATGTTGTGGTATGAAACCCTGGAATAACACAAACTTGTAATTTTAAATGTTAGGCCTGGACAATAATTTAATACTAATACAGATATAAAATGTTTGTAAAAAGGTGATACGTTTTGTTTTATTATTATTTCCTTATTTATAAGACTACATTGCATTAGACTCAACTTTAGTGTTGCTTTTAGTGTGCAGGAAGTGCTATATACATTATTATTTACACAAAAAAGCTGGAGGGTACCATAGCAAATACTTCAGTAAATGATCAGATATAGGAAATACAGTGTATAATTCATATGTATATACATATAACTGCTATACATCTATAGTGAGTAGAGAAATGCAGTCCACATTTAGTAAGAACAGCATATTAATAGATTTGTACCCACTGATCACTAGAGGGAAGTGAACACAAGGCTGTAATGGATATCATAGAGTAATTCCAAATAATCTCAAGTTCCTCTTTATTAGAAGCCATAAATAAAGCAATAAATAAAAAATATAAATAATCATATATAATAAATATATCCACAACATTTTAAACATTTCTATATGTCAGTTGCTGCAGGGTTAAGAAACAGATGAGAGTTCTGTGTCCAGAAAGTCTTAGTAAAGCATGTTAGTGATCATTACAATCCTAGTAGAGGTAATTTAATGGGTCACAATGTTCTTATGTAGAATGAAGATGGGATATCCATTTATACATTAGCAGTACTTTCACCCATCTGCTTTGTAAAAATAATATAATTTAAAGACCATTTCAATTCTGTTGTTTTAGGATTTATTTAATTTATTCATATATTCATTCTATAGACACAATAATCCCATTTAATTTCTTAACTTAATAAAACTCTCTTAATAAAACAGGAAAATCACCCCCCCACCCCCCACCCACCTCCAACCCAAATAAATAAAAATAAATACAAAAATCAACCTATGGTATGAATGATAAATAATAGAGCTTTGTGCAGGATATATATAAATATTACTGCTGTCCACACAAAAACCTCTGCCTACATAGTAAACATTTTTTCCTCATGCAGTGAATATTTTTTTCCACTGCTTATTCTGTTTATATTATAAACATATTTCTTAATGTTTAGACAAATACCAATCTATGTTAATTGTTTCAAATTTTACACAATTTGTCTACATTTTATTTCTACATTTATTGTATTTAACTATTTCTGTAAACTAACCATTTTGGAGAGGCGGTTTTGTTTGGACAGTAGCAAAATGAAATATATAAAAAATGAACAGGTATGATTAAACATTATTATACAGTGTACATAAAAACAGATGCATTGTTAGCATTCAAACTTGACTATTGTAGTACAGTTCAGAGTTGTCATAGACTAATAGTCTGTGAGTGCAAAGGATGCATCCATGAGGAAATTAAAATAAAGTAAGTGGAAGACTTGTCCATGCATAGGTCTATGTAGTGTGAGTGAATACAGTTCATTTTGAGTATCATCGTCCACAGGAGAGCACCTGTTCCAGTTTAGGCATCTGTTGTTGATTGAGGCATCAGCCTGGCTTAGTTGTTTAATTCACAGACTGGCAACTTTGTCTCTGAGAAAGACAAAGAACAAGTAATAATAAATGTAGTGAGAAGATTATCTATGCAGAGAATTGTCTATATATTTAAACTTATCATACATGAAGAATGCTGCAACTGCATGAATGATATCTTGGTGTGAGATACTGAAGTCTTTGGGGAATACAGTACACTCTGGGTATGATGAATCTTTACCCAGACTACTGCACTACTTTCAGTTTAAGCATCCTGTGTTGACTGGAGCCCCAACTTGGCTTAGTTGTCTAATTCACAGACTGGCAAAGTTGTCTCTGAGAATAAGAAGGGACAAGAAGACGTGTGAGCACCATTAAATGTCATGAGGAAACACTTTCTATGCAGATAATTGGCTATGGATTTCACTTACCTTATATGAAGAATGCTGCAACTGCATAGATTGTCTTGGTGTAAAATACTGAAGCTTTGGGGAATACTGCACACTCTGGGTATAATGAATCATCATCCAGACTACTGCACCACTTCCAGTTTAAGCATCTTTTGTTGAGTGGAGCCTGAACTTGGGTTAGTTGTCTCATTTTAAGACTGGCAAAGTTTTCTCTGAGAATGAGAAGGGACAAGAAGAAATGTGTGAGAACTATTACATTTCATGAGAAAATATTTTCTATGAAGAGAATTGACTGTGTGTGTCAGTTACCTTATATGAAGAATGCTGCAACTGCAAGGATGATATTTTAACAAGTGCATATATTACATAACATACAATTACATTATATAAACAAATACAAATTTAAGACATGCATAATTTATAATATATCCTGCACAAAGCTCTCTCTCAAAATAAATAAATAAATAAAAATAGAAAATAGAGATAGTGATTGACAGCAAATGATCTTTAGAAATCAGCGTCGTTGTATGCCACCACTTCTTGTGACTCTCTCTTCTTCTGGTTCAATTGGTGTAGCCTTTTCCAGTCCTGGTTTTAAGGATGGCCGTTTTGCTCGTAAGGTTCTACCAGCTCTTTTATTGTCAAATGTCACATTTACTTTTGATGGGAAATCTTCTCCAGGATTAAAATGTATATCACTAACTGTACCAAAAGCACCATTCACAAGTCCATCTGAAACATCAATGTTTTTAAGGAGCATGACTCTTGCATTAACTGCAATGTGAAGTGATCGTAAATGACATGTCTTGCAAACACTGCTGTGGTGGTTTACATCTGTACCAATAGCCAAAGAAGTATGTATTGTTGCAGCATTAATGTTGTAAGCACTTACACCAGTTGGAGCTGTCAGTAACACACGTGTGTCATCAGGATTATTTGATAAGCGACACAGGATACGATGTGCTTCATAATGTATTGCTTTAATCAACATAGATTTCCCTACACTTCCAGGGCCTGATATAAACACATTAAAGGGTTCTGGAGTATCACCATGTGCCTTTTGTAAACACCAGTGTCGGATTTTATAAAATATCTGGGACTGTGTCTCATTCATTGAACATAGTAAAGCCATAGCTTCTTCCCTTGGCATGTTATGAGAATTATCCTGTAATGAATAGATTTCCTTGGGGAAAAGGTCAGGTATAATGTCACTGTTTTCAGTTATTTCTGGAATTTCCTTCTGTTTCTGCTCAATGCATTCTAAACGTTCAGTCTCTGGACAAAGTTGTGCCCATGCATCTTCCATTGGACCATGTGCATCTAGGTCTTCTTGAGCTTTGTCTATGGAGTCACTCTCTTTTTCAAACATGGCCATGTTCATGTCCACTGTGACTTTAACTGAGACAAGTTCGTTATCAGAATATTTCACAAACCCAATTCTAAAATGCTTTCATAATATTTCTCTGGATTTTTTGTTTGTGAGAAACGGGCATATCGAATCACAGCAGCTTCTGTTCGTGACCTTTTCTTAGCAAATCCTGATCCTTTCAAAAGTTTGATGCTGTCACTGGATGAATGCTCCGATTTCGACAATATTCTATATTCTGATGCAAACTTTGCCAAACACATTTCTTCAAATTCCTTGCTTTTAGGTCTGTTTTTATATCTGTCAGAAATGCTGTACATCCAAATATTGTCACTTTCTTCCTCGCCGCACTGAGCTTTCCTCTATATGACATTTAGTGGAAGACTCATTCTGATTGTGTCACCAGTTGGAACAAATTGCACTTTGCGAGATGCCTGTTTCAATTTCATGTTTGTAAGACGTTTGTGAAACTTCACGATTATGAAAGAAAACACTGCCAAGTTTGCGCATAGCTTGTTTAGCATCAAGATTGCCTTGCTTCTTCCCATTTCTCTCTCTGCTTTTGATATGTATGAGATGATATAAACAATACAGGAATATGCATCAACTACAAACTGTATGTCCATATTTGCATTCCATGCTTTTAGAAGATCTCTGTTATATTGATTTACCCACACATCACATGGTTTCCTCTTCAATACAACACTGGTTTTCTTGGTCATTGTTTGATATGCTGCTTCAAAGATTTCTTGATTTATATCAAGTGAAGCAAATAAAGAGTCAACAGAGTCAAATGTGGCCTCAGTATTTAATAAAGCATTCCTGACTCCTTTTTATATTGTACTTGCTAATTCTATTTCCATTGTCTTTGTGGATTTGCTTGCTTTTTCATTTTCATCATTATTGTCATTTCTATGTTCCTCAGTCTCGTGTAATAAATGTTCTGTTACTTGGAGGACGTGGAAAGTTAAATCTGCGTGTAGTTCCCTTTTTCTTGCATGTTTTTGAGTGTCTCTTGCTGTGCATCTGAACTTGTGACACTATGTCATGCATTTCTTTGTCCTCATCTGAAGGCATTTCACATGTGACATACTGATCAATAAACTGACAAACACGGAGGTCATCATCTCTGTCTATCTGTGGAGCATCTTTTATCCAGAAAAGACAATGAGTGTGAGGTGATCCGCGATTTTGGAACTCAACTCTCTCTTCAATTGGTTTGGCTTCAGACATGATGATATCTTTTAGGAAACATTCTAGCAGCAGTCACAGGGTTACTTTTCAGCAGGTGACATCTCTCTGACCAATCAAGCTCATCAGCTGATACATGTTTTACTTCTTGTTTCAGGATTGTTTGCATGAGTTCTGACCACCGGAGGTCAGCAGAGGAAAAGGTAGCAAACCAGGTTGGAGTTCCTAGTTGTCTTACCATTGCAAACAAATCTTTCTGCACGCTTTGCCAGAACACTGGAGTGCCTCTGATGGGTTTCAAGAATTTATAGCCTTCATCAAAATGTAAAATCCGTTGTAGGGATCCTTTATTTGTCAAGATTTCTGAAGTAACTTCAGATTTCTGTGTGGAATGTCCTTTCCTCAATGCTATTGATATATTTGATACAACCTGATTTAGTCAGATAAATACTGACCATAAAAGATAAAGTCCAAGTTTTTGCAAATCTTCCATCTGCATTGAGTATTCTTGAACTCAAATATTGACATAATGTCAGCCTTTCTGGTCTTGTCTCATGAAAAGTACCTGTGCCTTTAGGAAACAGAACTGGGAAGCATTTGGCCTCATTTGACTCATCAGTTAACAGCCTGAATGGATTATTTCCTTCTGCAGGTGCTACAGACATGATTCCATAAAAATGCTGATCCAGAACCTCTTGTGCTACATCAACAGGTTGTAAACAAGTATCCATAAACATGCCATTGTCGGTCAAGAAGAGTTTCATCAATGTTCTCATCCTCATTGGTATTGTCAGTGTCTTCCTCATTACCAGCTTGTTCACTTTGTTCATCACAGTCATCTGCTCCTGCAGTGTTGCTCAGTGGATTAATCCAATCATTGTTGAATTTAACATCACTGTAGAATTTGTTATGGTTTTTGAGATACATCAGTGAATTTTGAATTTTCTCTGGGTGGACAAATTCATACTTATAATGTCCCTTGTATGTCAACTTTCTTTTCAATTTCACACGGATCATGAGATCAGCATTTTCTGATCTTGGTAAAAGCTCAGCTGCATCAGCTACATTTGATGGCACACAGGTTATTGGGCCTACAACAGAGCTCTGTGATCCTTTTGGCAGTGGCACAATCTTCATGAATGGTATATGCAATCAAATGACATTCCAATGTTTGCAATTCATGAGAGACTGGATCCAATGAAAGATTATTTGCAGCACTCTGTTCTGGCATTTTTGCATTAAAATCTTTCTGTGACAAGTATAACAGACCCAAAGAGAACCAGCTGGACCAGTTTTAATGGCACAATGTACATCACAGCTCTCATTACAAATATGCAAGTAATCCTCGGTGACACACTTTTCTGCTATACATGTAACTGCAGGATTTTTTTTAAATATTCATGTTTTTTCGACATTGTATGACTTGGTGTTTGAACAGGGCTCTGTGACAAACTGAACACACACATTCTGGACCTGTGCTTATTTTGTTTTTGAACTGTTCAATTACATACTCAATGTCTTTTCTTTTGTTTTTATTTGTGTCTCTTCTCTCTATGTTTTTGTTTTTAACAACCTGAGCAAATGAGCTGTCTGCTTTGTATTTTAAAATGGAAATCTGCTTTACACGCTCTCTGTGTTCCTCATCTGTTCTATATTTCATAACACTGTTCGTTTTTACAATTTCTCTGTGTTCCTCATCTGTTCTATATTTCAAAACACTGTTTTTGCAATTTCTCTGTGTTCCGCATCTGTTCTATATTTCATAACACTGTTCGTTTTTACAATTTCTCTGTGTTCATCTGTTCTATATTTCAAAACACTGTTCGTTTTTATAATTTCTCCGTGTTCCGTATCAGTTCTATATTTCATAACACTGTTCGTTTTTACAATTTCTCCATGTTCCGTATCTGTTCTATATTTCATAACACTGTACGTTTTTACAATTTCTCCGTGTTCCGTATCTGTTCTATATTTCAAAACACTGTTCGTTTTTACACTTTCTCTGTGTTCATCATCTGTTTTATACCTCAGCACACTGGAACGTTTTTCATGTTCCCTACGTTCCTCGTCCGTATTGTATTTGATTATACGTGAAGCTTTTTTATATTCTCTGTATTCGTGATCTGTGGCATATTTACGTTTTCTTGTTTTTTTAAGGTGATTCCTGTAATCTTCATTTTCAGAATATTGTTTGATACTTTTAGATTTTTTGTATTCCCTGTATTGGTCACTGCATGAATATTGCTCAACTGCTCTTTTTTGACCACAATTCTGAAAATCCTCATTTTCATGGTACTTTGTCAGAATTGTCCTAACGTTTCCTCTTTGTTTTGTTCATTTGTTTCATACTGTCTTTTCATACTTTGAAGTTTGCAACAGCTTGATGCAGTTTCAGGTTGTAGGTTCCTGCAGAACGCTGAACACAGTCCAGAACACACACCATGTCTTAAGCCAGGCGGACACTGTGCGATTTTTGTAATCGGATGCGTTCTGGAGAGCTCACACTGCACGTTTGAATCGTTTGTCGTGTATGACCAACGCCTGCGATTCATCTGCACACACTGTACGGTCCGACTGACCTGCTGCGACGGGGGAGCTTACACTGCACGTCTAAACGCAGCCCATAGGCGGAGCTTTCTTTGCGTACAAACTCTCGCTTCAACACATGTCGCCTTGCAAAAGAAAGCGCTTAACTTTGCTTATTTGTGCCCTGTTGTGCGCTGAAAGTCCACGGAAGAGACATACATGGACTCGCAGGTGGCTGAGGCGACTTGGACTCTACGGGTTGTCCGTTTTACAGAAGGAGAGCGCATAGAAAAATGACTGCGCCTCAGGCTGCGAAAGAAACACCAGCAGCTTAAATAAAATAAAATAATTTTATTTTTTATTCTGTTTATTGTTTATGTAAAAACTGGTTTTGCAACACTGAATATTAAACAAGCAATCGATTATTCACAATGGATAGGGACCCTCATTTACAGTGCCGCTGAGCATTAACAGTTTAAAAGGGATTAAAAATATATATAAAAAATAGAAATAAAAACTGACATTTATTATAGACGAATAAAATATATACGTAAAAAAGGAAAAATAGGACCTTTTAAAAAGATCATAAAAATTGACATAAGGTAAAAAAATTATATCTTATGAAGATATATATTTAATGATTTGATTAATAAAAGAAGAAAAATAATTAAAATGAATAAATAAAAAATATAAACTCATTAAAAATAACCCAGGCTTTCTGCAGAATAATCAAAGTTTCAGTTAGTTTCAGTTTCAAATCATGAAAACAGCTCACCAAAACCTCAAACTATTCTTTATATTTGACAATATTTACTTACAGGTCCTTTGCTTGTACTTACAGGGCCTTACTTATTTTTATTCAACTGAACTGAGTTTTATATTATCTGTAGCCTCGCGCTGAATTCAGCTCCGCGCTGCGAAAGAGAGCGAGAGAGGCGCAGCGCATTTTGTCCGATTTATCTTGATTAATTATCAGTACGTTTATTAGCTTTATTAGTTTAATAGCATTAATTTTACTACACTTCTCCGACCTTATTTATTAAAACTTTTATTTTAGAAGACAGAGGTTATTCTGCGCGCAATGCTGCGCGCTGCGCTAAGCTGGCTTTGCGTGGCTAATATTCTGGAGCACTGGACGAGATTTTTAATTAATAAATTAATATATTTATAATTTTAATAAATTTGCCCTGGCGAAAAGGAACAAATTATAAAATATAGCTTTATATTTCTGTGCATGTTTTAAGTTTTATATAATTGACGGGCAGCACCAGACGCTGACAATGTGCTTTATTTTTCAGATATAATAGCAAAGTGAAATAAAATAAATTTATGTTTGTCAAAGTTATTTTCTCTTTTTATTTATCTTTTCAAAAACTCCAGCTATTGACTGAGAATAAGCATCTGTTGAAATTCTTAAACAGCAGAATGCCTGTGTCTGCTATATTAAGCTATAAGTCTGTGTACCGAACATAAATATAAATCCTTATAACTGACAGAAATAAATATGACTAATAATAATTTATAGTTACTGTGCAGATTTTTGGGAAAACAGGTCGTGACCTTAAGAAATCGGCCCGCAAAATAGCTCACACTGTAAGACAAGCGACCAAAATTTCTGGCATGTCAGAAATCCCTGGTCGCGTCCGACTGCTCATTCGCAGCTCGTATGGGCAATTAATCGGACATCGCTTCCCCTCTCACACTGCACGACAAACGACGCACGATCAAGCTAAAATTCGGCCCGATCATGAAATTCAGTCGCATCCGACCAGATCGGGCTTAAAATCGGGCTAAAATCGCAGTGTCCGCCTGGCTTTACTTTCATGCAAATTACCACTTCATAATGTGACTCATTACAGTGTTTCAAATAAATTCCAGACTGTTGATTGCTGCGAGCACCTGAATCGTAGTGCGTACTGTACTTCAGCCACTTACTGTTAGTGTATGTGAAAATATCTACTTCAAGTAGATCTGCAGCAGCTTGAATTTCAACCTTTGTGGCCCATGTTCCAGTATATTTTATTCTGCTGCTACTGACATAATCAGAAAGAGAGCTGTACCCTTCCCTGAGATGATTAACATACTGAGCCTCATTTTTTTCCATGTGTCTCACAACAGCACGTCTGATTTTTAAGTGCTCCGTTTCACTTCCAGTGATTGAAAACGCCAGACATCGGAAGAAGCAGTTCTCATCACCTGTTATCCTCTGCATTTCACAAGGTTCTCCTACTGAAACCAGTTCACTCAGTTGTTTCTGTGTGGATTCACTGTACACAACATTGAGTTTCAGACACATGCTCTTTTGTTTCTGCACTGTTATTGGACTGAACTGAAACTTTTCACTTTGAGTCGAGCTTATAAACATGACAGAGTCACGTGACAACCTGATTGGCTGAACTAGTCACATGTTTAGCTTTTCTTTCAGTTGTAACTTGCGGTATTTAAGTTCAAACTACGTTGAATTATGCACACATCACGTTTAGCTTTTACAGCTTCACTATATAGCAGGCTGTTGCTTACAATGCTGCTTGAAAATGCGCCCTTCACTGTGTTCATTTTATCTGCAGTACCTTTTAGCTCGTTCCTCACATTTACACCCTCAGTTACCTGCGTGTGTGCTTCAGAAGTCTGCTGCCCTACGTCATTTAAAACCACAACACCACCAGTTACTTCAAAAGGCTCACCTTCTGCTTGCAATGACAGACCCAGGTTTGTAATGTGGTCAAGAAGTGACTCCAAGTTTGCATGATAAGCTAATAAACTTGTACCTGAACCATCCACCGCACCATGTGTTTCTTGCATGAGAGTCAATAATCACATACCAGGAGTCCTGTTTGATTATAGCACATGTATTCGTTTTCACAGTGAACAAACAAGCATCAAACTGTGACAACACTCTTACTACTGCTTCATCATGGGACATTAACACATTCTGCATCTCCATATTCAGTAACACCAAACAGTCCTGTAAACATTTCCTCACTGAAATTCAGTTCAAATCTGTGACCATGTAATGCATATTCTGTAGGCAACTCCTGTACTAAGAGGTATCCTGAATCATCATGAATCCTGCCAGCATCTCTAATGTGAGTGTAGAACTGGTCTCCATCGAGCAGGACTGCATCAAGGTCTCGTGTCGTCCATGTGAGCACATTCTTTACTTTACCAGTCATGATAGCAGTTACACTATTAGCAACACACTGTTTATTACTATTAATGCCAAACCGTGAGTGTGCTTGATGAAAAGAACCAGCGAGTCTCTGGACCTGAGGATTAACAGCAGAAACATGTGAAGACATACCATTCTGAGTGGCAGAGAGATTGGCAGAGAGCTTGGTAGATTGCTTTGCAGATTCTTTGAAAGGCTTTTTGTTCATTGTTGCGTAAGCATTTATGGACCCGTAGGTAGATGCGTAAGAATTGTTGGTTGGGGGGTAAGTGCTTGAGACCTTTTCATAATAGGGCAAAGGCATAACCCCGTCAGTCAGGAACTTTTTGTCAGGGGATGAAGGCGTAACCCCGTCAGTCAAAGCTAAAGAAGAGTCAGCTGGGCCAGAGTCAGTCAGGTTTTTTTTGTAAGGGGATAAATCCCTGTCAGTCTGAGCCACAGCCCTGTCTGCCATCCTCTTTCTCGCGGCAGCTGACCTCCGGGAGGCTTTGGTAGGGGGCATCTGCAAACATGAATATAAAACAAAAACAAACAAAACACAGTATTATAAATTATGCATATTGTATGTGTACACCACACATTATTCACTTTTTCCTGTGCTACACTAATGCCCCAGTGTTTAACCACATTCATTACTAAAACTTTAAACTTCACTATACTGCAAAACATTACAAATCACTTTGTAGCTTTAAACAATTACTTTAGCGATACAACCCATTTATTCAGCCTGTAACAGGCTATACTCAATACTCATGAATAGACAATAATGTTTACAATGCCCAACAATGTTTTAAACTTTGTGCAAACAATTCTCATAAGTTTTTTCATTTTGATTCACTAAAATATAGCACATTCTGTCTCTTAGCATACACAACACATTCATCTAAATAAGCTTTTTTTTGTTAGTATTTCATTTATTTTATGTATAACAGTTAATCATGTTGAATTCAGTTGCCAAGTGCATATTTTAAAAATATTTTCAAAATCAAAATTTCATTGCTCTTTTAAAGTGCAATTCCATTAAACTATTCTATTCTAATACAATTTATTACATTTATTAATTTCGGAGGCAATATTTCGTAAAAATCATGAGTAAAAACTGTACACATACCACAAATACTATTTAAATATTTTGTGTGGTATGATCATAACAAAAACAAGATTTCTCGCTTTCATATAATCAGCAAATATTTTATTTTTTATCTGACATGCTTTAACTGAACACATTCTTCTTGCTCCTTATTTGTAGTACACAATTTTAAAATCTGTGTCAACCTTACCACTCCTCAGCTGTTGTAACTCACATACCAAAACACAAAGTTTTCCAGTACTGCACATGTAGGATTGATCATACTAAATCAAAATACAGCTTTATTTTACTACTATTCCTATTATATAATGAAAGCACACTTTCAACTACAACCCTACTTCCAATAATTGTGTATACATTTGTGGAACAGACAAACTAAAAAAAAACCCGGCTGCCTGGAATAAAACCAAACCAGCTTTGCTGACTAAAGAACAAACCGATCACTTTATCAAGAGAAATGTCGCTGTGTTCTTTGTTTGGTGTTATTTTGCTTTAAATTTTTAATTTCTTGTATTGTCTCTGCTGGTCATGCTAACCCTGACATACTGGCATTGCAAACTGTGTAAGAACATTTTTCCAGTTGTTTATTTAAAGCAAGAAATAATCCCATAATGCGAACATCTTTCGTTCTGTCAAGCAACGACTAGAAATACACACCATAATGTGCTTAATTTTTGATGCCTACAGTGTGTGTAGAAAATATTTGTTTGTACATACAGCTCTGGAAAAAAAATAACAGACCACTTAAAAATGATGATTTTTTTTTTACTTTACCAAACTGAAAACCTCTGAATGTAATCAAGAGGAAGATGGATGATTATAAGCCATCAAACCACCAAACTGAACTGCTTGATTTTTTGCGCCAAGAGTAGCATAAAGTTTCCCAAAACCAGTGTGTAAAACTTATGGAGGACAACATGCCGAGCTGCATAAAAACTGGGATTAAAAACCAGGGTAATTGCACCAAATATTGATTTCTGAACTCTTAAAACTTTTATGAATATGAACTTGTTTTCTGTGCATTGCTTGAGGTCTGAAAGCTGTGCATCTTTATTTCATTATTATTTTCTTTATTTATTTATTTTTATATTTACTTATTTTCTGCAAATAAATGCTCTAAAAGACAATATTTTAATTTGGAATTTGGAAGAAATGTTGTCCATACTTTAAAGAATAAAATGTTCATTTTGTCAAACATAAACCTATAAATCGCAAAACCAGAAACTGGTTCACAAACGGAAGTGGTATTTTTTTCAGAACTGTAAGATACCCTACAAAAGTTCAGATTAGTTATTTAAAACATACCTTCAGCAAGTGTTTCCACTCCAATACTTCTTTTCACCAACAGGAAATTTCCAAAAACACAAAGAGTTTGGAATTAGTAACAAGATTGGAAATCAAGACATTTTGATAACTCTACACAGTTTGCAACCCTTGCAATAGACATCTTAAAATGCTACATAAAGTATTCACCACAATACTGCTTACACTACCTAAAAGGTACATTTCAACAAAAGTGTATTTACCATTCTTACCATGATTTTTTAAAATTATTTAATTTGTTAATTTGAATGAAAAGTCCTCACCTAGTCCTACTTCACTTGGGTTCAGAGAATGATTTAACATGCATTAGGTAGCCTCATAGATCCAAGATACAAAACAAATTTAAACTTTACATCTGAATAAACAAAAATAATAAAGTAAAAAAACTGTGTTGCTTATTAGTAGAGGTAGACATTATTTTTATTTGAAATATGTCTACCCTAAAACAATCTAGCACACATTAATTAAAAACTCACTATGACATCTGAACAGCATATATGAAATGTTAACATTGTGCCATGTAATCCTGTGCATACTGTAACAGAAGTGAGGTGCACTGCCACCTAGTGTCCACATTAATTTCCAACTCTCAGTTTATTAGTCTATGATGTGACCAATGGAGGTTATTTAAATAAACCTGCATTAAAATCCAACTCAAGACCATCTCTTTCTGATGGTTTTAGATGATCTCAGAAACCAAAAAGCTACTAATTAATATAAAAACACATAGTATGCTGATTCATCTAATCTGATGAATCAGTAAAACTTTGTTGTATCCCAGCACAGACCACAAATATGTTAAAAAATCTTCTGAACAGTAAAAAATAAATACACCCCTGACATTATTCTCCATTTTATATTATTAAACACGTACAAAAAAATATGTAAAATATTATAAAGTAAAACAGCAAAAGTAATGAAAGTTCACCAAATTTACCCAACGGGGTATTTGAATGTTTACAGATGATTAACTGACATAATGATTCTTTAATGCACTGCATCTCTGTCAATACATAATGTAGCACCATGTGTCAATTTACTACCTGTCTAGATGTAATACCACTTCTGAAGGCAGCTGCCCACGTGAAGAGTTCTAGCGCTCAGATTTAAAAACAGTCAGCACTACGGGGGCGTTTCTGTACAAATGTACATATTATTTTATACCTACAGTGTGTGTTAATGCCGGTATAGACACACATACTTATAAAGTATCAGCATCGGTGCAACACAAGTCCTTGCATTAACAGAAATGTTATCTAAATACTAAATTAACAGATTGTGGTGCACACTGATACTTCTCAAGCAAAATATTTGTTTGTACATACAGCTCTGGAAAAAATAACAGACCATTTAAAAATGATAAGTTTCTTTGATTTTACCAAATTGAAAACCTCTGAATGTAATTAAGAGCAAGACGGATGATCAAATGCCATTATTCCATGCTGAACTGCTTGAATTTTTGCACCAGGAGGGGCATAAAGTTATCAAAAAGCAGTGTGTAAGACTTGTGGAGGAGAATATGGCAATATGCATGAAAACTGTGATTAAAAACCAGGTTATTCCACCAAATGTTGATTTATGAGCTCTTAAAACTTAATGAATATGAACTTTTTTTCTGTGCATTACGAGACGTCTGTAAGCTCTGCATCTTTTTTTTGTTATTTCATTTCTTATGTTCTGCAAATAAATGCTTTAAATGACAATATTTTAATTTAGAATTTTGGAGAAATGCTGTCCGTAGTTTATAAAATAAAACAAAAATGTTCATTTTACTCAAACATCTACCTATAAATAGCAAAATCAGAGAAACTGAAGTGGTCTCTTATTTTTTCCAGAGCCGTAAGAGAGGCACGTGCGGGGGGGAGGGTGGGGGTGGGGGGGGTAGAGGGGACTGAAGCACCTGGCCCTTTGCCTCTTACTGCCCAAAGTGGCCTTTTGTTATTTATTTATTTATTTCTAAGTGTATGTGTCAAAGTAATACCAGTTTTGGCCAGGAAACTATCGTATTTTGTCCCTCTTTCCGCCATCTTTTTATATAAAAAAAAATAAATAAATAGTAATAATCAGGACACAGGCTGCCGGTGCCGGTTCACGTATAAAGTCTCGTCTTTCAGGAGAAAAAGCCAATCAGCTTGCTGGTTTTGCGGAGTGTGGAGGAGAGTTAGTGGGAGTGGAAAAGCCCTTCCCCTTCCCCTCGCTGCAAGTTTTAACAGACAGCAGCTGACGTTAAAACTCATATGGAGATACTGGGAGTTTTTTAAAAGAAAGGTAACGGTAGGCTAATCATGTAAACTGTGATGACACTGTTTCTGATAGCTGGTTAAACATACAAGTCTGAATGAAAACACAGATTAAACCCACTGTGTGTTTAATAAAATGCAGCTTGTGTCTAGTCAGTTAGCTTAACTTTGGAATTAGATACATAGGTAGTCATGGTTTGAGAAAAATATATAAATGTGATGTTTAACTTGCCCTGATGTGCCTGATCAGCCAATAACTATTTCATGTTTAATTGTGTTCATTAATTAAGGATTGTAGGACTTACTGTAAGCTATAATAAATGAAAATCCATTTAGATAACTAGTTTGCTAGAAGCCGGATGTAGAGGATAGCAAGTGTTTTCACTCCAATACTCCTTTTCACCAACAGGAAATTTCCAAAAACACATTGGAAGATTGGAATTAGTAACAAGATTGGAAATCAAGACATTTTGATAACTCTACACAGTTTGCAACCCTTGCAATACACATCTTAAAATGCTACATAAAGTATTCACCACAATGCTGCTTACACTACCTAAAAGGTACATTTCAACAAAAGTGTATTTACCATTCTTACCATGATTTTTTATTTATTTAATATGCGTTAAAATATACCAAACACTGTTCAAAAATTAAATAGTTGTAAACACAAACATAATCGTCAATTCCAATGAAAAGTTCTCACCTACATCTACTTCATTTGGGTACACAGAACTTTTCTACTAATAAAAAATAATCACTGATAATTTAACGTGCATTAGGTAGCCTCATAGATCCAAGATACAACACAAATTTAAACTTTACATCTCAATATACAAAAATCATAAAGTAAAAAAACTATGTTGCTTATCAGTAGAGGTAGACATTATTTTAATTTAAAATATGTTTTAGACTAAAACAATCTAGCACACATTAATTAAAAACTCACTATGACATCTGAACAGCATATATGAAATGTTAACATTGTTCCATGTAATCCTGTGCACACTGTAACAGAAGTGAGGTGCACTGCCACCTAGTGTCCACATTAATTTCCTACTGTCAGATGTGTCCATTGGAGGTTATTTAAATTAACCTGCATTATGCTTGCTTAACATCCACCTAATAGTCACCTAATAATTCATATGAAAACATACTATGCTGATTCATCTATTTAGCAAAACTACATTGTGCAGCTTAACCTAGCCATGTATCCTAGCACAGACCACAAATATGTTAAAATCTTCTGGAACATTAAAAAAAATAATATACCCCTGACATTATTCTCCATTTTATATTATTAAACACATACAAAAAAATATGTAAAATATTATAAAGTAAAACAGCCAAACCAATGTGGGTTCACCAAATTTACCCAACGGGGTATTTGAATGTTTACAGATGATTAACTGACAATGATTCTTTAAATGCACTGCATCTCTGTCAATACATAATGTAGCACCATGTGTCAATTTACTACCTGTCTAGATTTAACACCACTTCTGAAGGCAGCTGCCCACGTGGAGAGTTCTAGCGCTCAGATTTAAAAACAGTCAGCACTATGGGGGCGTTCCTGTATTTCCACTCACTGCTGTATGTGAGTATCAAACTAGTATATTATAAAGTTTGAGTTGTTAGACTGTTAGTGTTGTTTTTCCGCATGTACTTTATTTAAAGTAAGACCTGACCGGGTGAAGCTTTAGTTAGCTTTGCGGTTTAGCCGATATACCAGGTAAACTACACTGTAAAACCCGATAAGTTCAATAAACTCAAAACTTTTGTTGTAACTGATTACCTAATAAATTTTAAATTCATGTTATATATTTTTTGAGTACAATTAACTTAATAAATATATATACATATAGATTTTAAATTAAGATTTTTCTGAACTTATATTTTTCATTTACAAAATCATTTTTCTCAAGTACTATATACTACATTGGTTTTAGTAATAATTACATAAACATATATTGTCCCCAACTTAATCTGAACACAAAATATATGATTTTAAGCAACTTATTTCTTTTAGCAAAATCTACTCAAAAGATTAAAGTGCACCAAACTCTTAGCTAATCCTAGTCAACATTATTTCAACCAGTTACTTAACAAAAATCAACTGAGTAATTAAAAAACCATGAAATTACACACATTTCAAAATAAGTTATTTATTAAAACTATAAAACTCTGCCATTTCAACGGCTGTACAATTTAAACAGACTGCCTACTGATGGCAATAACAAAAAAGCCATTTCAAAGGCAATATTACATACAACAGGCTGCCATTTCAAAGGTATAACACAAACAAGCTGCCTATATTAAAGGAAATTACACAATTTAGAGAGAAGAAAAAAAAAAGGCTGCCATTATAAAGGCAATAATTGTTAGAGTTGAAATATCCCGTCACAATAACTTTGAATTACTGTTCAATAATGCCTCAATTGTTTTTCTAAACTGCATAACACCCATTATACTTTTGTAAGCAAGAAGTTACTGTTACTGCCAATCAACCCATATATCAACTTTAAGTATTATTATTATTATTAGTAGTAATAGTATTAGTTATTATTATTATTATTACTATAATATTAAGATAATTTTCTTATTGTCCAGTAAAAAAAATGTCATAATGACGGGTCCACTTCTATAATTAAATATTTAATTGTAAAATATATATATATATAATAACAATAATGGGGGAAAAAAGCATTTAAGCAATCAGAATGGTTGCTTGGTTCAGTCCTTCAACAACATTTCAAAGGCAATGTAACATACAACAGGCTGCCATTTTAAAGGCAATATAACAGCACAGGCTGGCATGTCAAAGGCAAATATGACATTATAAAACAGACTGCCATTTCAAAGGCAATTATAACATTAGAAAACAGGCTGCCATTTCAAAGGCAATTATGACATTATAAAACAGACTGCCATTTCAAAGGCAATAACATTATAAAACAGACTGCCATTTCAAAGGCAATAACATTATTAAACAGACTGCCATTTCAAAAGCAATTATAACATTATAAAACAGACTGCCATTACAAAGGCAATTATAACATTATAGCACAGGCTACCATTTCAAAAGGCTGCCATACAAGTCCCAATTCCAATAGAAACCACACTTACAGGCTACCAATCCAAAGGTATAACACAAACAAGCTGTCTAAATTAAAGGAAATTACACAATTCAGAGAGAAGAAAAAAAAGGGCTGCCATTATAAAGGCTATAATTGTTAAGAGTTTAAATATCCCGTCACAATAACATTATTGATTTACTGTTCAATAATGCCTCAATTATTTTTCTAAACTCCTTAACACCCGTTATACTTTTCTTAGCAAGAAGTTACTGTTACTGCCAATCAACCCATATATCAACTTCAAGTTTTTTTTATTAGTAGTAGTATTAGTTATTATTAATATTATTATTATTATTATTACTACAACATTAACATAATTTTCTGCAACTTATATAATGACCCTAATATTGTTTATCAATCATTTTTGGGGTGATATATTGTCCAGTAAAAAATTGTTATCATGACGGGTCCACTTCTATAATTAAATATGTCCCTGTAAAAATATATATAATAATAATAATAATTGAAGAAAAAAAAAAAACAGCAATTAAAATGGTTGGTTGGTTCAGTTTTTCAACAACTCATTTTTCAGATTGAGCACACATGGCTTTAGTGGTTTTCCATCATCCAGCAACATCAGTACTTTCTGGACAAATGTGAACATGTGGATGAGTTTCTTTGGGTATTGTAAATTAAAAGCATAGATCAAGCCAAAGGACACAATGAATGCATCAGGCAACCTGGGAAGATCCCTCACAACAACTTCTCCCTCAACTACAAGGAAGAAGCTGTCAGAGCTGAAGTAGTTTTCACCAGTGGTGAAAAGGGCGACAGGAGTGTCGGCGATGTCTGGCTCTTCTTCATGCTGCAAAACACATGCAATAGACAGGTGTCAAATGATAAATTGTAGGGTTATTATTGCTCAAATCAGACTTGTATACAGTTTCATTGTAGACCAGTCGTGGTGCATTGTATATTAGGAGTTATTAGTATGTACATTGATATTGGTTCGTGAAACAGTTTTTAAACAATTCAGCAAAAGCCTGACTGACAGAACCATGCATGTTGCCCTTTTTAGGATCATTTTAAGTGACAGAGGCATTCAAGAATTTATAAGACAACAGGTCAGCTAGATCCCTTATTCACACATGATAAACAAGTGTAAATGTTCATGTGTCTATACTGTCCACTTGCAATCTAACTGCCCAAGATGAATTTAAAACTAAGTTTTTTTTGACACCTGAAACCTGCACCAAGGTTGATGTTTTTATTAATGCTGTGTGACTCCTGCAGTCGTATATTTCGGCACAACACTGCTTCTTTTTTTTGTTTTTTTAAAATAACTTGACCAGATTTATAAAATATTCACTGAAGTAGTAGACATGTTTTATCCCCACACAATATGGTATTTTTGCAAGTCTATCCTAACACAATTCTCACAATTACATGAAATCCTGGAAGACACATTTAAGCTTGTTTACTTTATAACGTGTTGACTAAACTGAATAAGTCTTAATTGATATATACTTGTGACACTGCTTACATTGTAAGTCTTGAAGAACTCTGAGGCATCCTCACGCAGGTAAATAGGAAGTGCACGAAGGAACAAAGTGCGTCTTGTGTTGACATCATTTTCCTCCTTGATTGACAAATCAAAATAAATAGTTCATTAAGTACAGTCTGTTTTAACAAAATCATATCTATACATCACTTATCCTCTTAATTTAATTGGGTAGTACAGTGGTTCAGATCCATATTATTCCACATTTTTGTATTAACTTTACAAATATTAAGATGATTATTTTTAAAATGATTACATAATTATGAATTCATAGCTTTTCAAGCCAACTCTTAGGAACGGTCAACATTATTAACTAACAAATTGATTGACACATTCAGCACTGTCCTTTAAACAGAAATAAGGATGAATATTTTTGTTAGACAGGGTTAATTACTTCTGTGAGACAAAATATGAGAGACCATTCCAGTCACTATCCCAGCACTTAAATCCAGGATAAGCCTTCCCTAACAATTATTTAAATATGTGCTTAAAAAAATTTGCTAACATCCGAGATGTTTAAGGAAAAAATGAAAATGTGCATTAAGACGCTGATTTTGGGTTTTCATTAGCTGTAAGCCAAAATCATCAACAATAAAATAAATAAACTCTTAAAATAGATCACTCTGTGTTTAATACATCTATACAATATGAGTTACACATTTTGAACTGAATTACTGGAATATGGTAACTTTTCAATGATTTTCTAATTTTATGACCAGCACCTGTACGTGCCAAAGCACTACACTACAGCACAGCTACAGACCATATGGCCGCAGTAATACGTTTAAAGCAGCATCAGCCAAGCATGTCAAAAGATCAAACTGGTGAAAGTGTTTGAGCCGCACTGGGGAATCCCCTTGTGCATACTTCAGTACACTCATTGAGCCAGAACTTTATGAACATGAAGAGGGCAAAAAAAGTCAAATAATTATTCAATAATTATTTATCTGCTGCGGCCCAAACAACCGGCGTAATGTTGCGTGACTGACAGCGGAGTGTGAGGAGCGTTACACACACGCAGGCAGGTACTCAAGTATGTAATGTTTCAGGCCAGAGCAAAACCACAAGGGATTAGTGGATTAATGTATAAATCATTCTCAACTGCAGCCAATCAGATGCTACCTTTTTTACTGTACAATTTTTCAGATATAAAAATAATTATACATTAGATATTAACAATTACAAAAAATAAAAAAGGTTATTAAGAGTATAAAACAAATAGCCATGATCCGATCCGTGAGATACGTGATAATCCGTTACACCCCTACTGATAATGGTGTACTGATTTGTTAGATGGCTTTGCTCTGCAATACTGTGAAAAGTCTTCACAAAAAGTGATCAATAAAGTGCTGTTTGCAAGATACATCCCAAACATACCTGGCGATCATAAGTCTCAAGTAGCTTGCGTAGCGCCAATGCCATCTTGCCGGTGTGTAGTGCCTTCTGCCTCAACAAGGCGATCAGTCGTGGTGTGCAACGGTCCAATTCCGAGTAGAACTGGTTCCTCAAATTCACGTTGGTTATGCGGTGGAATTCCGCAAACACCTGCAGGGACACAAATACGTAAGTATTCTATAAGACATGTGTCAGGCACCTAACTACTAGCACACTACAAAATTTTGGTCAAGTTTTCAGTCACTGACCTTTTCTGTTGATTACAGACAAAACACTCTTTGGTTAATAAAAAGTGTTTCTAGAGAGCAGCCAGATGAGTCTGCAATTTCTCACTGTTAAAATATTATAATGCATTGTAGTGGATTAAACAGAGGATTCCTGCATCGCTTGGACACACACACACACACACACATACACACACACACATACTACCCCCACTTTATGGTCTATAAGGAACTTCAACCTCCACTCTAAAAGCCTTGGAGTTATCTTTTTCAAACAGCCTTAAATTTCAAAATGACATTTCCTGACTATTTCTTCACTCAGCCTCGCTCGAGAACCCTAAATGCAAGTCAGGGTAAACATTTTTAAATTCTTTTTTGACATTCCTTCAGACGCTGTCAGTCGTAAATCTGGATTTAGGACCGTTAATGTTTAAACATCTGGAACTGTGCACAATTGTGGTTTTGCCAACAGCACAATCACCAGGACAAGGACGGGACTACGGGACTTGAGAGAGGGTTCAAAACTTAATGAATGCCTTGGAAATTGTAAATTCACCAAATATATTATACCAATTTAGGGGTTTGTGCTTTCTGCAACCACTTAGAAATAAGATTCATGAAGTTAAAATGAATGCTCTTAGCTTGGAAATTACATTCCCAACACCAACTTCACCAACTTCCCCCACGGTCGTAAATTCCGACGACAGCCGCTTATCTAAACACTCAGCAGAGAAGAGGAATTTCTCACTGAGAAGATTTTGCTTAAAATACATATATATTGACTATATAAAAAAGGTGTTTTATAGAATGTTTACTAGATAATGGTATATGTGTTTGGATGTGTCCTGATTAAATTCTCCTACACATTCAAGTCTGAATCAACAAGGTTTAACTAGCATTTGATAATTTAGCTTTATTTGGTTATCAGTGGTTTAACCATGTATTATCTTTTAAGTGATTTAATTGGGTTTAAATAATAACATGACTCTTGATCTCTTTCTGACAGAGTACCATCCATCATTGTATTTCTAAGATTATCTTGAGTATTACAAAACTGTTTGTGGGCAATATATATATATTACATTTATTGTGATTCAATTGTAAGATTGTGTTTCCTGAATTTATCATCACAAACTGATATGCTGAAAAATGTATTTTGATCCACTGTTTAATTGAGTTTTCTTTTGGTTTGATCTATTAGAAAAATTCTGAAGCATGCTGACCATGTGAGCGAGGGGGGGTTTTATGGCCCTTTGTGAATCCCCACCAAAGTTTGAAATTGCTCCTAGACCAATCAAAACACAGACACTTGGGCCACAGGGCCAATCATAGCTCGAAGGCCAAACAGGCCACAGAGTCTAATAGTTAAACTCAGTTGCCAGTTTTAGAGTTTCCAGTAGAGTTGGGAGTTTAGTTCGGAGGAGTTGGAGGAGAAGCAGTTGGAGTTAGAGAAGGAGTGGAAGAAGATGAGTTGAGGAAAACAGTTAGAGGAGAGAGGTTAGGGAGGGCCTAGAGATGGAGAAAGGATAGACTGTTAGTGTAGTCATCTTAAGTTAAGTTTTCTTAGACTAGTGCATTTAATCTTCAAGTATATTAATATTAGCTATCCTAGTTAAATAACTAGGCTATTTTATGATCTACGGAGTTCTCCTGCTTGCCAAGATAGTTAATATAGTTCAGTAAACCAACTAGACCAACCGACGGATCACCGAGAGAGTACGCCAGCCGATCCAGCTCCAGGGAAGGCCTTCCCTGTGCAGAGACTAGAAGCGGGTGTCGTCCAGGTGCGCCGCTGGCCCATAAGAGCACCATCTTTACCCTGCGGATGGGTCCACACCGGACCTTCTAGGGGTGCAGGATGTCAGCCGAACAAGAGGTTTAAACAGCGGACCGAACCGATGGGGACCCCCCTTTGTAGACGTCTCAGAGTAAGGCAGTTTGGGTATTTCTCTCAGTAATTGGTGTTTTGGTTGGTCAAGTCTAGTTTGGTTATTGTTCTTAACTCTCTTCTTAGTATAGATTAATTTTTAGTTATTTGGCGAAAGGGATGATCTTTGTAGGCCGTAAAATATCTTACTTATCTACTTATTTTAGTGTTCTCATTTGATTAGTTTGACCTCATTACATTTAGACCCTTATTTAGAAATATTCACTTAATAGATCTATTAATCTTTATTCCTTTCATACCAGTATTATAACGTGTTTGTTCTTTTATTTCTCATTTATTATTCTACACTATGATTTAATATCTAATGGCTACATTATGACTTTTTAATGAATTATTTACTCATATCTGTGTGATTTAATAAAATATTTTTATTTTACAAAACCTGTAATTTCAGTGTGTTTTTCTGGATAACTTGGTTATGAAAATTTCTGTCACCTGTAGAAACCACACCCTGAGATGTCTTGTGTTATTAATTAATTTGATTAATTAATTTATTAATTAATCTAATTAAATTAATTTAATAACTGGCGCCCAATTAAAAATATTTCAACATCTCAATTAGCACCAGGTATTAAACCACTGAGCCCGCTACATAATTGGCTCGCCAACGTGGGGCAGGATTATATTCTTATTGGTTCTCCGCCGCGAGACCAGAATATATACACATTTCATAACCAGTTCCAGAAAATAGCGCTGTAAGTTGCAGAATAAAGTGTATTTTGTTGTTATTATTAAATGCGTTAGCTGCTGGCTAGCTGGCTTAGCTGGAGTTAACTGCATAAACCCAGCGTGTTAGAAACACACGCACATGTGCTACACGTGTTTTTGTTTACAATTCAGGACTGGCCAGTCCCCCGCTGTGTGTGCGCGTCGCGCGCACGGTCCCCTGTTTGTCTGTATAACGTGTACAGTTATGTGTGTGGTATGCGAGCGCTCTTGAAAACATTACTCTTATTTGTAAAATAAGCTTGGTTGACACACCGCCGTGTGTGGGCAACCTTAAACCCGGGTGTATATACGTGTATATACGTGTGTACTTACATAAAGTTCGAACTGTTTCCAGTAAAATAGACATATTTTGCCAGTGTTGATCTAAGGCCTTCGCGCAGCCCTGAGTCGCGGATCTCCGGCTCATCGACTCCGCGCTCCAGTTAAAACTGCCGGTTTTTGCGCGAAATCCGTAAAATCCTGCAGTACTGGACACTTCCACGTGCGTAAAAGAGTAGCTAACTTTTACGTAACACCACCCTGAGTGGCAGGAAGTTTATTGTGTGCGTGATTAAACTAACCACGCCAGGATGTAAATCCTCTTTGCTCATCTTGTGAAGTGTGTTGCTGCTGTGTTAAACTTTCGGACAGCCGTGTCCTTCTCCTCTGCTATTCACAGTCGACTGAGTCAGTCAAATCTGCTGACCAGGTCCCAGACCCAAGGGGCGGTCCTTAACGTGGCATCATCAGTGGGCGTGACCACTCCCACCAGTCGGCCTCTGCCACCATCTGGTGGACAGCCTGACTATTTACACTCAAACTCAAAGGGTGTTTTACTACCCCTCACCACTAGGGGGGGTACACTGCCACATCGCCATCTGGTGTTTGATTTGGTTAACTGCATACAGTGCAGAAAGGTGCATTTCATTTGTTTGACCACCAGAGGGAGCCACTTAGCCATATAGCTGTGTCGCCACCTGGTGTTGTACTTGTGTAATTGCTATCATCCTGTAGAGTGCATTTAGAGTTTCTGTCGCCAGAGGGTGCCAATTTCAAACAAACTTTTTGTTAAGTTAATAAAGGGAATTTGCATTGTGGTGGGGTTAAATGGTTTGTAAATAAGTAAACAAATAACTGCATTCATTTAATCGGTTAATATTAAATAGTTAAATTTAAGTTTCAGGTCTGCTCTCTTAAACATTACTCTTTATGTTACATTGAACCAAGCTAAATAGCTATCTCCATTGAGTAACTAATCACAACATAAAATAATTAACTGGTCATTTTAATCAATTTGATTAAGTAAAGTTAATTAAATTTTTGTTAATTAATTATTTTCAATTTAATTCAACCATCTTCAAATAAATTAAGCTTAATTATTGATCGATTAAGATCAATTATTAATAACTGATTGAAATTAATTAATTAATTAACCATTAAAAAAAAAAAAAAAAAAAAAAAAAAAAACCTATCCAGTTATCAGTTACTCAACCATATACCCAGCACACCTGTGCTTAATACATAGTTAAATTCTCCCATCCTGTACATAGTTAATAACTATACCCATATTTAGATTTAGACATTGTGTATAGTGCCCTACAGTTATTAAACTGTTCACTAGCATCACTGACAACAAATCTAACTATTCTTTTAAAATTAATCTACTAATTGTAACCTTAGGTCGCCCACTTTTAACAGATTTTCTTCTTAGCAAAGGCAAAATGCTAATTGACTCGAACATAAAATAAACTTGTTTGTCATCAAAATTGTTTGATTCCACGTGCTTTACGTAAATCAAAATGTGTGTCACTGAAAAAGCTCTTTTAGAGCTTACAGCTGGTCTACCCCCAGGACTTACCATCCCAGTCCAACAAACGGACAGTGGGGGTCTCCATGCACTAATTGCCAAAAGCCTCAATGAGTGTGTATCTAAAATCCTTGAGGGCAAGCAACAAGTGGATCCGATTTCCCTAATACTGTGGAAACAACTGCTGTTGTCACAGGATCAACTTGCTGCTTCCTCCAAAACCATTCAAAATCTCCAAGCAGAGATTGTGACTTTAAATGATAGAGTTGCAGACCTAGAGAACAAAACTGTACAGTCTGAAATGAACCAAAGAGACCTCAAAACCGAAGTGCAGCTGCTTCAAAAGGAAGCCAACATAGCTACCCAACTTGCAGCTCAGTCACAGGAAAAACTAAAACATGCTATTGCAAAACAGGTTGAGCTACAAACTGAATTAGCACATGCTAACAATGCAGTCAAATTAACTCGAGACCAAACAGAGTTAACATTTGAGCTGATGATGGAGGGAGACTCCCCCATCAATCCAGCTGGTAAATCAGGAACCCCTGGGGTTCCGGATCCTAGGCAACAACCATCCACAAATACAATCCCTCTAGTCTCCCTTAAAGGTGCTGAAGCGCCAGTAGAACCAAGGTTCACTCAGCGTTCCCAGCCACATGGGACCTCTGTGCAACCTCAAGCACCCTCTGATAGAGATTTGGACAAAATTGCGCGTAACATCCCACGCTTTGAACCAGAACCGGACGGTTCTAATGATGTCCACCAGTATCTTCGCGACATTGACTTCTTCTTACGCCGTTTCCCCAAGGCCACGGTAAATGATAAAATCTACCTCATTAAGGTGTCCTCTAGTCGGGAAGTTGGACGTTTCATTGAGCGCCAACCACCCCAGGTTAAGAGAGATTATCCTGCTCTTTGCAAGGCTTTGGAGAATGAGTTCTCCAACCACCTTGTTCAAACCGGCCTTGCTGCAGCTCTTGCAATTAAGCAGAGACGCCAGGAAACACCCCTACAGTACTATCACCGCCTCAGGCTAGCTTATTTCGGCTATAGAAATGAGCCTGGAATGGAGGAAGAGGAAGTTTTCAAAACATTGTTCGTGAGAAACCTCCATCCCTCCACCAGTCGCTCTTTTGGAGTCGCAGCCTGCCCTTGTACGCTAACAAGCCGGCAGCTGCGTGATTTGGCTCTCAGAGGATTTGCTAAGTTCCAACAAAACATTAATAAAAAATCAGAGTCAAATGACATCCTGATAATTAATGAGCAGTCCTCCCACGTCAAGCAAAAAGGGGCACACAAGGCTCCAATGCCACCTAAGACCCAGTTAAACCACAAAAACCAGAGAGTGTTCCACTCTTGGCGTCGCTCGTCCCTACATTGGGCCCAGCAAAGTGACCAAAAGCCCTCCTATCGAAGGAAAGGTAGGATAAAACGCAGTTGGAATGGCGAACACTCACAGCACCATGTTCGAGCACAGAGCTCCAGCAAACTTCAATCTCCGCTCAGGAGAAAGAGCCCAAAGCACCACAAACGTTGGTGTCCACCTAAAGGGCACAAGGATGAGACATATCCAACTAACCTGAGCACTAAAGACGGCAGTCTGCTCAGACAATTTCGTAACGAAATACGCAAGCAGGACAATGCTGAATCTGAATTCTTGCCAATTGTCCAAGCTCCAGATCAACCTGCTTGGGGGGGTGCGAAATCCATCCACCCCAATGCAGCCTTGGTTGTACAGCCAGACGCTGAAAACAACCACACTGAGGAAGCTTCTTTCCTCAGCCTGGAGGATCCACCACCTAAACAATTCTTGGGTTTCTTAACCGAGAAAGGTTCAACACCAAAATTCTACCTAGCCACCTGGCTGGAAGATGTGTTCGGGTATGAAGCTCTTTTGGACACGGGGTCAGACATTTCTTTAATGTCAAATTCACTTTTTGACCAGGTGAGGGCGACAGCCCGCCGAAACAACAAAGAGATACCTCTGAAAAAGTGTGCTCTTCACCTTCAACCATATTCGCACACTGGTATCACTCTGCATTCTGCAGCCCTGGTGCACGTTGCCATCGGTCCAATGAGCCTCACCCATCCAATTCACATTTCTCCATTGGAGAACGTCCCATTGCTCTTTGGCAAAGACCTCCTTGACCGGTTCAAACCATTGATTGACTTTCAGCATCGTAGAATCTGGGCACAGGTTTGCGAACCCCTGCCCTGTCCTAAGGCACAGGATAGAGTTCAATGCTATCATGTTGCTAGCAACATTGAGCCACACAAGCTCATTGAACCTTCAAATTCCACGGGAATCAATGAGAAGCTCACAGTCAGGATTCTGAAACCACCATCTTCAGAGTCCCCTAACATGACTCTAAAACAAAACACCTGTTCATGGGCATTGACTCCCTCTATGGCTGTAGATGAGTACAACCCAAAAGCTGGAAAGTCATTCACTCTTAACACAACGGTCAACGGTGAAATCTTTGTTCCATGGGCTGACAAGTCAGCTGTTCACAGACCACCTGCAGGTTCCTTGCCACGGACTAACTGTGATCCTCTGTTCGTGCACCAAAAGGATTGTTCTCTTCTTGTTCCTGCACCAGTGGTTCCAGACAAACACAGTCCCTTGGATTCTGATGAATGTAAAAACATTCCCACCATCTACACAGATGGATGTGCTTTTCGGAATGCTCAGATCAAATGGAAAGTTAACATGACAATTGGTGCATGTGGCAACACTTTTTTCAGAACACTGGCATTTCAACTTGATCCACTTGCCACTTACTGTGCGTCTTTCAGGATGCTCAAGGGCCTGTTTGTTTATGCCCCAGATACACACGCTTCATCTTCATTCGTGGTGCCTCAGCGCCATGGGGGGGAGAGCCTGGCCCAGGCCCTCGATCACCCATGGGTGGACCACAAAATGATGGGGGAAACACACCAAGCATTCCCACAATTGACATATCTGCCACTTGTTGGAAAAAGGCTAGTGTGTTTTCATCCCCAATCTTCAGAAGATCTGTGTGGTATATGGCCAATTCCACAAATGGATTGGGTCGAAAGACTCATGAAATTTGTTCGAAGGAACAAACATCGCATCACTGTGGCAGGTGCATTTGCCAGATGGAGGGGACGTCCCCCAGACCCTATTGAAATGGCTCAGGCCACAACTTTTTCGCTGAACCACACTTTCTCAGGTGTTGGTATATCTCACCGTTCTAGCGGAGAACTGCGGAAACACCCAAAACTGGGAAAAAGCACGCTTGGATACCAACCATTGTGCTACACTGCTGACAAGCTACTGGTGAGGTCCCAGCACAGCACTGGCAAAACAATTCGCGAGCTCAGGTCTCATTGGTTTGGTCCTCATGCAGGGGCAGACAAACTGCCTCGCATCTGGAACCAAATCCCGCATCGTCAGTGTTTTATTAAACCGATTCTCAAACAAGTTCACTGTAACCCAATTAAACTATGCAAAAGCCCCATGGGACAAGTCGGGACCAATAATGCCCTAGGTTAAATCATAATACTGGGCCAAATACTTAGACACACTGAGTGTTCATTGTCCACCATTTTCTGGCCTGACGCAATTGTTAAATTGAGAACGTACCACACATTCATTGTCTGGAACTCACCTATCCAAGTAGCATAACTCACAACAAATTGGATATTTTGTTAAACCTAGTGTTTGAATCACCATTTCAAACCATTAGCATAGCAGTATAATAAATACATGGAGAAGGGGGGGTGCCAATTTTTTTTTTTCTCTTCTCTTCAGGTGCCCAAAACATATTTTGTTTCCCTTCTGACTACGTTTGCTCCGCTATATTGTTCTCAATTGTTGACTAAGTAGTGGCTAATTATTGAAGCATACCTTATGGGTAGGTTGTCTTGATAAAGTTATAAAGGAACAAATAGCTAGCAAACTATTTGTGACCCTTTCATATGCTTGTTGCCACACTATCACATTAAATTAACTATTCTATTCAGAACCAAAAGCCAATAGCTACAACAAAAAAAAAAACTGATCATCAGAGAAATTGTATATCCATTAGACCAAAAACTCTGTCAGCGACCTTGTAGTAGATTGTCTTAAGAAAGCATGACCAACAAGACACCAATTGCATGAAAGATGTACCCTAACGTGCTCTGTCTACAGAAATCCACGTTGACATCGACCGATGACCCAACGTCCAGTGGCCCATCGATCGATGGGGGGGGAATGTAGTGGATTAAACAGAGGATTCCTGCATCGCTTGGACACACACACACACACACACACATACACACACACACATACTACCCCCACTTTATGGTCTATAAGGAACTTCAACCCCCAGAACACTCTAAAAGCCTTGGAGTTATCTTTTTCAAACAGCCTTAAATTTCAAAATGACATTTCCTGACTATTTCTTCACTCAGCCTCGCTCGAGAACCCTAAATGCAAGTCAGGGTAAACATTTTTAAATTCTTTTTTGACATTCCTTCAGACGCTGTCAGTCGTAAATCTGGATTTAGGACCGTTAATGTTTAAACATCTGGAACTGTGCACAATTGTGGTTTTGCCAACAGCACAATCACCAGGACAAGGACGGGACTACGGGACTTGAGAGAGGGTTCAAAACTTAATGAATGCCTTGGAAATTGTAAATTCACCAAATATATTATACCAATTTAGGGGTTTGTGCTTTCTGCAACCACTTAGAAATAAGATTCATGAAGTTAAAATGAATGCTCTTAGCTTGGAAATTACATTCCCAACACCAACTTCACCAACTTCCCCCACGGTCGTAAATTCCGACGACAGCCGCTTATCTAAACACTCAGCAGAGAAGAGGAATTTCTCACTGAGAAGATTTTGCTTAAAATACATATATATTGACTATATAAAAAAGGTGTTTTATAGAATGTTTACTAGATAATGGTATATGTGTTTGGATGTGTCCTGATTAAATTCTCCTACACATTCAAGTCTGAATCAACAAGGTTTAACTAGCATTTGATAATTTAGCTTTATTTGGTTATCAGTGGTTTAACCATGTATTATCTTTTAAGTGATTTAATTGGGTTTAAATAATAACATGACTCTTGATCTCTTTCTGACAGAGTACCATCCATCATTGTATTTCTAAGATTATCTTGAGTATTACAAAACTGTTTGTGGGCAATATATATATATTACATTTATTGTGATTCAATTGTAAGATTGTGTTTCCTGAATTTATCATCACAAACTGATATGCTGAAAAATGTATTTTGATCCACTGTTTAATTGAGTTTTCTTTTGGTTTGATCTATTAGAAAAATTCTGAAGCATGCTGACCATGTGAGCGAGGGGGGGTTTTATGGCCCTTTGTGAATCCCCACCAAAGTTTGAAATTGCTCCTAGACCAATCAAAACACAGACACTTGGGCCACAGGGCCAATCATAGCTCGAAGGCCAAACAGGCCACAGAGTCTAATAGTTAAACTCAGTTGCCAGTTTTAGAGTTTCCAGTAGAGTTGGGAGTTTAGTTCGGAGGAGTTGGAGGAGAAGCAGTTGGAGTTAGAGAAGGAGTGGAAGAAGATGAGTTGAGGAAAACAGTTAGAGGAGAGAGGTTAGGGAGGGCCTAGAGATGGAGAAAGGATAGACTGTTAGTGTAGTCATCTTAAGTTAAGTTTTCTTAGACTAGTGCATTTAATCTTCAAGTATATTAATATTAGCTATCCTAGTTAAATAACTAGGCTATTTTATGATCTACGGAGTTCTCCTGCTTGCCAAGATAGTTAATATAGTTCAGTAAACCAACTAGACCAACCGACGGATCACCGAGAGAGTACGCCAGCCGATCCAGCTCCAGGGAAGGCCTTCCCTGTGCAGAGACTAGAAGCGGGTGTCGTCCAGGTGCGCCGCTGGCCCATAAGAGCACCATCTTTACCCTGCGGATGGGTCCACACCGGACCTTCTAGGGGTGCAGGATGTCAGCCGAACAAGAGGTTTAAACAGCGGACCGAACCGATGGGGACCCCCCTTTGTAGACGTCTCAGAGTAAGGCAGTTTGGGTATTTCTCTCAGTAATTGGTGTTTTGGTTGGTCAAGTCTAGTTTGGTTATTGTTCTTAACTCTCTTCTTAGTATAGATTAATTTTTAGTTATTTGGCGAAAGGGATGATCTTTGTAGGCCGTAAAATATCTTACTTATCTACTTATTTTAGTGTTCTCATTTGATTAGTTTGACCTCATTACATTTAGACCCTTATTTAGAAATATTCACTTAATAGATCTATTAATCTTTATTCCTTTCATACCAGTATTATAACGTGTTTGTTCTTTTATTTCTCATTTATTATTCTACACTATGATTTGATATCTAATGGCTACATTATGACTTTTTAATGAATTATTTACTCATATCTGTGTGATTTAATAAAATATTTTTATTTTACAAAACCTGTAATTTCAGTGTGTTTTTCTGGATAACTTGGTTATGAAAATTTCTGTCACCTGTAGAAACCACACCCTGAGATGTCTTGTGTTATTAATTAATTTGATTAATTAATTTATTAATTAATCTAATTAAATTAATTTAATAACTGGCGCCCAATTAAAAATATTTCAACATCTCAATTAGCACCAGGTATTAAACCACTGAGCCCGCTACAGCATGAACCTATGTCATCAGTCGTGTAGTGTGAATGGCACAACACCCTGATGACTTAAGTTATATAGTGTAGACATAACTTGGCTGAAAAAAGGAATATATTAGCTATAGTTATTGTGTGCTGCAAGAAAGGTTATAACATTTAAACACAATTAAACAGAGTTTGGGTGAGATTTTGTGTAAAAAATAATAATAATTGAGTATGGCCACACTAAATTTAGTACAGTTATTACCTGTGACTCCATTCGTAGGGCTGGCCAGCTCGTCAAAATATCCTTCACCGGTAGATCTTCCTTCACAATATCTTGCCGACGAAGAGCAAAGGACGTCTGCATTAGTTTTGCAATCAATACCTGGTTTCTCTCTGCCTTTTCAAGTTCTTGTACGATTTGAAGTTGTACGTCTTTCAGAGTATCTTGGTTCTCTCCCTTGGGAAAGTTGGGCAGAAAGTTAACCTCAGAAAGCCGGGCTCGTTTAATACTGGAATGGGGGTGATCACTGTCAGGATTATTCTTGCTCCTCTTTCCCACATTGACAGACACTTCTGCACATCCAGACCTGGCCAGCTTTGAACGAAAATTCCCCATCTTAAATTTCAAACTAACTTTCCATCCATACCAACCAGTGTCACTTCCAAGCTCTCTGAGGCACGGATGTACGGTAACTAGAGCTTCAGCTGCCTTCCCCACTTCCTTGTCATTTGGGTAAGGTTTGAAGCTGTGCATCGTTTCAGCCATTTTTTCCAGGATGTTGTGCTTTTGGGCTCTTGATAATATCAGTGGCTTTCCAGACCTGTTTCCTTCTTCAAGTACGTGTTCAACTTCAAAAGAAAAAGTTGGCACAGGAAAAGAATCAGGCCAGCTCTTCTGACGCAGGGTCAAAGGTGCATGTGGAAGTATGTCTGTATCAGAACTTGCAGTTGAACTTTCATCACATTCCGCTCTCACTACTTTCAATGTACCCTTTTCTGGCAATTCTTCCATGTCCACAAGGACACTAAGTTGTCCATCAAAGTCAGGATCCTCATACTGAAGGTCGAAGTCACTATTCAGTTTTGGCTTGAACTTCTCTTTCATTATGCTCTTCAGTTCTTCAACTGACTTTGGACGCTCATTTAGAGTGAGCTTCATGGCGACGTCTGTGGCAATATGTACACGGAGTACAATTTTTTGTGGAGTAGCCATCTCAGTGCCAATGTTCTGTTTCAACACACAATAAAAAGATACATGCATTTTGATTAAAGCAAATTATACACTGACTAGACTAATATGAACACCACCTTGTTTCTATACCCATTACACATCTTTGGAGCTCCACTAAGCATATATGACATTGTAAACTATTCAGTCCAGCAGTGACAGCACTGTGCCGTCTGATCCACTCATATCTCTGGGGTCCTAATCATTGAAGAACAGAGTGAAAGCAGGATAATAAAGTATGCAGATCAATAGAAGGACTACAACCTGTGATTAGAGATCTACAAATGGTCCTATATGATCAGTGGCGCTGAAAAAATGGTCATAATGATTGGTATACAGTGGCGTGAAAAAGTATTTGCCCCCTTACAGATTTTAGTTTTTGCGTTTTTGTTATACTTACAATGTTTCAGATTATCAAACAAACTGTTTTTTATATTTACTCAGGTTATATTTGTTGGATATTAAAGTTTGTTTGATAATCTGAAACATGTAAGTATGACAAAAACGCAAAAAGAAAAGAAATCTGTAAGTGGGGCAAATACTTTTTAACGCCACTGTATAAGGATGTCTCTTCAAACTGCCATCATCCTGTGTAATTCGTGAAATATACATACAGGAATACATGTTGTATAATGTGATCTACACTAAAATGTATCGTTTCGGTGTAATGAGTAGTCTTCCTTGTGTGTTGTAGGCAGAGAGAGGTAGTTGGTCATTGAGCTGCGATACTGTGTGAACTGTCAAACTCCCTGGGAAAAGTTCATATGACAGCAGGTGTTCAATGTAGTGTGATGTGTGTTTTTGGCAAAGAAAAACAACCTCAGTGTTAACAAGAAATATCTGTTCAATTTTGCAGAACAGAGGCAGTTCTCCCACCTGTCCCACTGACACAAACATTCCCACATCATAATCAGTTCCATCAATGTTGACCCTTGATGTGCTGTAAATCATGCTGCTGCCTGTTTTTTGTACAATGTATGCCTTTGCAATATCAGGAAGCATCGACACCATCACAGATGAGACCTTAGATGTCTGCTGGTGTGGCTTAAAGAATGACGGGGCACTGAGATGGTATGCTACCATGTGTTGATGCCTGGTTGCTAATGTATTTAGCACATTCTTAAAGTTCTGTGTGTCCTGAACAACCCGCTTGAAAAAGCGATGTTTGCCCTCGAATCTCATTGTCCACAGCTGGACAACTGGCCCAAAACAGCGTATGAGATCAGGGTAATGCTCAAGGTAGTGATGTTTAGGGCGGAGTGAGAAACGAGGAAAAACCTCCAGCAGCATCCGTCTATGGTCCTGTATCTTTGTCTGCAAATACTGAATTGTTTCCTCTGTAAATGTCAAGGATAGCCCCAACTCAACTATCTCTTTCAAATCCATGAGAACTGCCCATGCTCCATCTCCTTCTGGAATTTTATCACCAATAATCAAAGGGAGCAGTCTAAGCAACGTGGAATATTCATGACCATTGCCGCCTATTGTGTTCTTTACAGTGAATGTTTTTGGGATAGGCTTTGGTTTGTCAACATTATCTGCGTGCTGGTATGGAAAAGACAGAATCCTTTTGTTTAAATACTCATGAGTAAAGTATTTGCAACGGATCATCTCCCCTATACACAGGGCAAGTTCTACGGGCACAATGCCCTCAAGAAGATCATGTAGAACATCAGGTGGAAAACCAGTGACTGTATGAAAATGTTTCAGTCTCTGGTTGAGAACACAATCTCCTTGAACCCCACACTGATCCTGACTTTCCCCATGCGTCACAGCATGCACATCGAAATCGTGGCTGGCTTTTGTCCTCAGACAAAATTCCCCACTTCCAACTTCACAAGTGTGCATTTGATCTTGAGTAGCTTTGCAAAATCTGCAAAAATATTTTGCCCTGAAGGACTTTGTAAAGCCTGCTAGAGAATGTGCAGCTAGATTGTCAGACACTACACACATGACAGTCCCCCGAACTGCCTTACCAATGGACTCAATGAATACACCGTCTTCTTCTAGAGTACAAAGGTCTTTTAACAGAGGAGCAAGTACTCTCTCATAGCCAAATTTCTGAATGTCAGAAACTTTACACAAAGTTGCTAGCTGAATCACATGCAAGGATGACCTGTATTTAACAGGCAGATCAGCAAGTACCCAGTACACTGCACTGGGTGTACAAGATGAGAGGCAGTGTTAAATCCTCTGAAAAAGACAACAGCTCATTGTCTTTAAAATAGGACCCATCTTGGTGACTCACATAATGTCCCTTTGGTGATGTTGTTGTCTCTTTTACTTTGTCCAGAATGTCTGTATGTCTGAACATTTCCTGAATCATTTCAAGGATTGAAACATGCACAACTGTGTGTCCTGGCTCTAGCACATACTGCGTAGGCACAACTACTGGGAAATTTTTCTCAACGTAAGTCTTTCGTCTCTTGGCCGAAGATAAGTCTTGGCCTTCAGCTGTTGAACTGGTCAAAATGTTACTGTCCATAACAGCACTGACTACCTGTTCAATAGATGCTTCAGTAACAGGAACGTCAAAACTTTGCAAGACATCACTAATAGTCTTCTTGATGAGGGGCTGGGACAGTGCAAATATCTGAGATAAATGCTCTATTATTTCCTGAGTTGCCATGTTGGATACATGGAGAACAGTTTGCATCTTTAGAAACAATGATGCCAAGTTGCGTTGCAACTCTGCTCTCAAATTACCAGCATCACATTGACTTTCAACCTCAAGAAGGTCTAAGGAGCCTGAGCTCTCACACTGAGTAGGTCCTTCGTCACAGTCAGCAGAGGATGTTGCTGGAGCACTACCACTCTCAGCTGACACCACACTATCATCATAGTCTGAACTACCCATGTGTTTTCTACTTTTGTGGGCGTTAAATGAAGAATACACATTTGTGCGGTAATTACAGTTCTTGAATGGGCATGGTACCATCTCATGTTTTCGCAAGTGACTTCTCAAATGACCAAACAGTGCTTCTTCAGAAAAGGGCTGCTTACAGGTACACATGTGGCATGAGAAAAATACATGTGCTGCTTCTTCTGTTTCTAATCTGCCCACATTCTTATGAGACCGTGACAAATGAGCTTTCAATGCAGTAAATGAATGAAAAGTGCAAATACAATCGGCATAAAGACACGGCAAAGGGCTAATTCTTGAATAATGACTATGTTGCAAACGATAGTGCATTAATAATTTTGCCCTGGTATCTAAGGATACAAAACACAACTTGCAGTTCCACGCCATCGAACAACGCCATTGAACAATCTGACCTAGAAATATAAATGTGTGTAAAAATGTGTGTAAAAACAAACGCAAGATATTTTAGAAATATTTTTCAAAATTCAAAACGTACCTTAGATGACACTGAAGGAAACTGTTGGCACACAATCCTGCAGAAGAAAAAAAAAACATTGATGAAATAAAATCTAATTTAGAGGTTTAAAAAAAATAATTTGATGCTGATATTTTATTTAATTACAAAATCCTAGTAAAGGGATGATAATGTTCATGTTAAATTGAACAAGCAAGTACAGAAATGCAGAATTTCCTGTTGTGAAAACTGAATTGGGTCTTCAAACAGAAATTCTCCACACCTAACGTTACGAACTAAAAACAAAGAAATGTAAAGTTTTGTATTTGTTTCTAACTTGTTTTAGCGCGCTGATTTGCTTAAAAACAAGCATTTTATTAATTTTCGTTGCCAATCGTTCATATCGTTGTGCATTAACTAAGTTACATAGTAGGGCTGTGCGATATAACTAAAAACTCATTCACATATCAACCATTTTATATCCCGTTAAGAATAATGACATACATTTTATCTAAATTGTAAAAAAAAAAATACTGAATTAGCTTAGCGCGAACAATTTTCTTACCGTGACTCGGTCTCAACGCGAACCGCTTAGGAGTACCTCTCTTTCGGCCAGCGGTGCAGGAAACACCGTGGTTCTTAGCGGGCCTAGCGCTCGTAGACCGTCTGTGCGTTTTGTAACTATCTGACGTTTGTAGACGGTGGTGCTGCTTGCATTGGTTGTAAACTCTTGCATGATTTCATGATCAGGTCGAGTTTTAACAATAAATGGCAACGTTTTTCGTTCTCGAATTAGCCGCTGCAGCTAAACCGCGCCAACTAACGCGCTAGCTAGCTAGCGTTAGCTAAATAACTATCATGCTATAACCAGGGCACTTAACGATAAGGAAGGAAGCCAATTTTACATAGTTAGGTTAACATTAAAACACTTAACGGCTAATAGAAGCAGGGGTGAGAAGTTTCAGGGAAGTAAACGTATTTTTGTTGACGACTGACTGGCGAGACCTAGCTAGCTAGCTAACCTAGCTTAACTATTTCAGGAACGATATATAGTGCTAGCTTCGTTAGCTTACAACTAATGCCACTTTTACCAAGCTGATACAGTCATATATTCAAGTTTGGAAAAACTAAAGACGCCCAAACGGTGTGTTTTCTTAATTTCCGTATAAAAAAACAGCTACTTACCCGTTTAGCTCGAGAACTTATTTCGGCTCTCGCCCGCTAACGCGCCGCCATCTTCAAGCACCGTGAAGAGTGAATCTGGGACACCAGTCGTGGTTGGTGACGTCAGGAAATGCGTAACGTCGTATACTCATAAATTATAATGTTATTGACAATCATTACTCAAAAAAGTGTACTAATTTCAAATTAAAACATAACGAAACGTTCAGACAGCTCAAAACCTTAATGCTGGGTTAACTAAATAACAAGATTTGATTGTTACACAAATAAAGTTTATTAGTTAACAATACTGTTCGGGTTTACAGTGTACAAATGTTAGCCGAATATCCGAGTAGCAAACGAGGCTGCCACGCTAAACTAGCCCCCGCTAACATGCTAAGCTAACCCCGCGCAAGTGTAAAAGGGTTAACTGTTACACAAAGTAATTTTAGATTAACCTGTGACTGAGTGATTTAATGTGTAAATAGTGGAATTAGGATTGTGTTCTCCATTAATCGCTGTAACTAATTCAGACTATTTGTCTCCAGGAATGAACGCGATTACTGGGCCAGGGATAAGGCTCTTATAATGGAGAGCTAAACTCCACTAAGACCAGCTAGAGGCAGCGTTAGCTCCTTATGTGGAGAGTTTTTTGTCACTATGCATATTGTATCGCATACGAACAAGTGGGTATGGGTACATTTTACACTTTTATTTGCAAATAAGTTTATGAAGCATGTTATGTTTTTGCTTTATAAAACTAAAATGTAAAAATAGATTAGCTGACTGTGTATGAATGTACTATTATGTGAAACAAAGTTTAGTTTGATGGCTTCTGCAAACTATTATATTATGGTTACATTACTCATGCATTTATACAAAGCATCTAATCAGAAATCAATTAAATAAACAAATAAAACGGACCCTACTTCTAAGTATAAAGTGAGGGAAAGTGCATAAAGTAAATATAGAATATTTAAGTTTATCTGTAATATTTGGATGAGTAAAAGAGAAATAGATGTGCTATTTTAGATTTATCCTGAGATAAGAGTTTAATAACTTGAACTAGTACAGTGCTCACGAGCACAACGCGCCCGACATGATGGCGTATGCGGACTCCAGAGCGTTTCCGAACACGGTGCCTCTTAACATCCCTTCTGGTTTAAAATGGTGCTGAAGGAGGGCGCTGCCTTTGAAGGCAATGACTACCTAGGCAGCTGCCTTTACATTGGACCGCAGCTAACGTGTCAATTTTAGAAATATGTAGATTTAACACAAAGTGTCAATTTTCTAGCCATCTAAATAGGGCAAAAAGTGTCAAATTGACCTACACAAGACATAAAAGGTCCCTAATACACCAGTTTGCGCGTAAAAAGCTTAATACGAGTGGGAATACGATTAGCACATGGTTAGCTAGCCAGCTCAGGGCCTAACGGGTCACACGCGATATTTTTAACTTTCATCTGCTTAAACCTCCCCAACAGAAGTAAATTAAAACAACTACACGAATATTACGTTATTTTATCACTACACATATTTTTATGGCAGATTAAAACTACCTCAATGCGTTTATTGAACACAATTCAGCTTTACAATGACGACGTGCGTCTTACCTCGTGTAAAGGAATGTAGCACTGACGAGTCCGCAGGAAAAGTGAAGCATACAAGTACGCGGAGTAGACTGATTTCAATATAAAAGTCCTTAAACACTGTTGTTCATTTCTAATTTTTTTATGTTACCATAAACGTATAACCATCACTACACTTTCCCAGACACACAGTGCAATTTCCCAGACAATAATTAATCCTCAACATACATTTAACCATAAATGCCATCCTGTGTTTTGCATTTCATTAGTTAATTTGATAATCTGTGACTAAATGCTTTTCCTCGAAAAAAACATATGGCACATGCTTTGCGTGTGTGTGTATATATTGTTGTAGAAAAGAAAATCAACACCCACCTCTCGACCGGGGTACAACTCCCCTGCGTGTTCGTTTGATAGAGAGAGTCAGACAGGTGGAGTGAAGTTGAAAGCAAACCAAGTATTTATTACAAAGTACTGAATATTCAGGAGAACCCACACATGAAAGACCGTCTAACAGCCGTCCCAGCATAAGTTCTGACCCCCCTCTGATCTGACTCCATGTTTTATACCCCAAATGACGTGAAACCTGCTGATGAGGCGTTGCTAAAATCATCTCATGTTAGCATGCATAATTTCACGTGTTAGTATTCAAGTTTCACAGGTCTGACCGGACCACTAGTGTTTGGCCTTGACTGTGTTCTTCCAGAATGGAACACTAGTGTTTGGCCTTGACTGTGTTCTTCCAGAATGGAACATCGTGGCACTATCTGTGTGAGTGTGCGTCACCCCCCTCTTTGAAGCCGCTGCAGGTTCCCCCACACACAGAAGGCCGCTTTGATCTAAAAGCCTCCTCTGTAGAAATGTAGTCTCGTACCGAGTGTACCAGTCGAGTTGATGACCGTTAGTTAGGGTCATGCAGTGAACGAAATGCTTCAAGCATGAGCTACGCAATAGTCACACAATAGATTTCATATGTTATATGTTAATGTGTTAGTAACGCATGGTTTGTCCGACATATAATAAATCCTATGTGTTAGTAAATGCCTTATGTATCATGTGGGTTAATTTGTCATATAATAGAGTCTGTGTTAATCACATGCCTGATCAAACAATGTTTTACTATATATGTAAAAAATATATTGTGATTATTGGTTAATCTTCTATATAATTGCGTGTAAAATACAGTGTGAGTAAAAATGATCAAATATAATGTGAGTATTGGTTAATGCATATAAAATACAAGGTTTCACACAATGATTATGTTATTATAGATACTAAGATAAGTAATCATAACTGAAAGATATTTGTCAATACACCCAAAGTATAATAAACAGTTACTCTTCAATTCCCGCTTTTGACGTATCAACCAGATACGTCAACACATCGTAATTCCTCCAAATATGTATTTACATATGTTCAACACTTGGCAAACATATGTGTGAACATTTTGCTAATGGTGGGAGCGAAAACCTGTCCGGCAGCCTTCCAACCAATTTTTGACAGGAAAAATTCTCCCACAGCCCCTCTGCCTCCAGGCGGCCAATAATTTGAACCCTATCAAAGGAGGAAGTGACATCATTGCCTTAAAGTCATCCCCAAGACTGGTTGGTTTACAGCATTTCCACCTGCTCTTCCTCATACTCCAGTATAGGTAACATATATGGCGGTTTATCGTCTTTGCCCTCCATCATTCGTGTTATTGTTCTTTCTATCAGGGATCTAATACACGGCACGCAGCAGCATCCGCATGTAACTAAAATAGCAGCGAATACAGCGATTGCCGAAGCCATAGATACAAATACCCCCTTCCATTGTCCGAAAGTTCTCTCCAGCCATTGAGTGATTGGATTATCTACCCCCGTGTTTTCTGCCATTTCTCTGGACAGGGCTTTTAGGGCAATTAACGCTTTAGTTACCTTTCCATCTGGGGCCGTGTTATTAGGGATTACGGTACAACATACATCTCCAAACATATGACAGACGCCACCCTGATTAGCGAGTACCATATCTAAGGCAATACGGTTTTGTATGGTCATTAGTGAAGTTGCTGATAGCTGTTCTGATAAGCCTGTTATTGCTGCCCCGGTAATGTTAGCCAGTCTCATTACTTGGTAATTTACGTAATTAATTCAATCGACATTCTTATTTGGTGTGATCCAAAGTAAGATACTTTCCCATCCGGCGGCTATCTGATCCACTAATTTATGCTCGTCTGGCACGCCCCGAGGCACGCCTATTGCGTCTATGTACGTAGGTGTATTTTTGGTTAAGTCAAAATCAGAGTCATCTGATCTCCTAGCCCTATTAAAATTAGAAATAGTTTTGTGTGCGCCGTACATAGTGATTGGGGAAATTAGTCTTACCATAGCGCAGAGGCCTTGACTACACGTGGGTAGTCTTAGCAGTAGGGTTGATCCTCCACAATATTGCGTTTTTTGTGGCCTCGTCGGTGTCAATGGTCGGTTTATCTGTAACTCTAACTTTGATCCATCCCACAGGGTCATTACCATTTACATCCACCCCGACCCCTATAAAAAATGCCGAAGATTTTTCCCCATTAGGATCAGATTGCCACTCTAATGCAATGGTTATTAGATTATTTATCGGATCATTATCTCTTTGTATGTTAAGTTTATTCCATTTCTCCCGTTCACGAGTCGCCCAACGTTCGCTCGGATCCCAATTGACATGCGTTGACCTAATTACGTGTTCCCACTTGTTACAAGGTCTGGCCTTATAAGCTGCTTGGTCGGTGTTATGGTTACACTTAAGATTATCATCACGGGACCAGCACAAGTACACCGCTTCCCCCTTGGACCCCTGCTTACCACAAGTCACCACGTCGCATAAGTTCACTGTCCATGCGGTCGTCTCACCCCAACAATAGTCTATACCTCCTCAGCGCCTAATGCATTTTGAGTTAGACTGGGCGATGGTCAGTGTTGGGAAGTAACGGATTACATGTAACGGCGTTACGTAATCAGATTACAAATTATAAGTAACTGTAATCCGTTACAGTTACTGCTTCAATAAATGGTAATCAGATTACAGTTACTCTGCTAAAATTAAAGGATTACATTGCGGTACTTTCCTATTTTTGCTCTTCCAACACTGACAAAGCGCAAATAACATTTTGCGGTGAAATCGCTCTGATATGAAAGGGAACTGTCTGCCCCTCGTCCCGTCTCGCTGCACACACACACACACACACACACACACAGGGAGGAGGGGCAGACAGCGGCTCCGCACACACAACGAGACGAAATTAACTGACATTTTGGTCAACGAATAAAAACAAGACGAAAATGTTTGGCAGGGACGAAATCCAATCAGAACTGATTTAGTTCTGTGAAAGGTAGGGACCAGTTAGGAAGAGATCCAATCACTGCTACTTTAGCGAAGGTGGAGAGGCGGGATAAGCGGGGTACTCATCCAATCAGTACCCGCCTCTCCTGCAGTTGCGCCGCGCGCTCAGTTACAAACCCGGGAATTAACCTGTCGTTACGGAGCTCGACTGGAAGTTAACTCCACAGTGTTCAGCAGGGAGAGAGAGAGAGGGGCGATATATTTCTCCTTTGACGTCGCGAAAAACAAGATAACGTGTAAACCGCGTGGAGCGACTCCATCTCCGGTAAAAACACCACTAATCTTTCAGCTTCTGCAGAGCAGAGTCACACAGATCTCCATGCAGAGACCCGCGTTTAATGCTGATGTTATTTCATGAGCTGATGTGTTTAACTCGGCAGTGCACTAAAACACAGAACTGATACAGAACTCACTCATTAAGATCAGATCATCTGTTTAGTCTCACACTGGGAAAGATATAGCTAGTGTTAAAGCAGGAACAGGTCAGAAAGAAACTCAATAATATAACCAAAATAAAACAATAAAATAAGTGAATCTCTGAACCCAAAAGTCTGTGTAAATTCCTTACAGCACTTTCTCATAAGTTTCTCACTTTAACTCATGAAGTCTCTCAGTACATCCTGAGAGCATCTCTACAGGACAGTGTGTGAATGTGTGTTTTTGATCTCATTTATAGACTGTAGCTCCAGTAGGTGTGCTGGGTTACTGCTGGAGATAAAACTAGATCATTTAAAAGCTGTTTTTGCATCTACAGCTCTGTTCAAACTATAATTTAACTATTCAGTTGTTTTATGACCTGATTTCTAGAGCAAAAATTTAAATGTAAAATATATATAGTCACACACCTATAATAATAATAATATACATTAAATCATATATAAATATATTTCACATTCAAACATTAACAATATTACTCAAGTGGTTATTAAACGTTTCATTTCATATGAGTGTATAGTTAATAATTCAAGGGAACTGATGAAAAAGCATTTACATTTACACCCTTTACATTTTAGTCGACTAAATTTACTGTAATTTTAGTAGACTATATTCTTATGACATTAAGTCGACTAAAACTAAGTTGACTAAATTACTAAATTGTGACTAAAACTAAATGCTATTTTCGTCACAAGACTATGACTAAGACTAAATCAAAATTTGTTTTCAAAATTAACACTGGTGGCAAACCTGCAAGTAGATAGCTTACAGTTGTTGTTACATTGTTTGGTTTTAAATTGTTTTATTATCAATTTATAGAAGTGTTTCATAAAATAGTTTGATGAAATGGTTTCATAAGTATTTTTATAGAGTGATTGAAAAGGCTGTTTTATTTGTTTATCTATTTGTTAACTGGAAAGAAAAATAAAAGAATAATATGCAATATGTGGTTGCTACATTCATTCTGGTTTAAAAAACGACAATATTGTAAGTAATCCAAAGTAATCAGATTACGTTACTCACTTGAAGTAATGTAACTGATTACGTTACAAATTACATTTTGAGTGATGTAATCAGTAATCTGTAAGGGATTACATTTTAAAAGTAACCTTCCCAACACTGGCGATGGTTGATCGTTTGGTTCTATTAAGCTGTGTGGGCTGGTCTTTAGCTGTTGCGTTTGTCGGGTGCATGGTCGCCGAAGTGTTTACAATTGTTCCCTCTACCGTTGTTAGTTGTTCTTGCTTTGAGACAATGGCCAGTGTTATTATCATTATATCCATGAGTGCCACGGTTATGATTATCTGGAGCCATATTGGAATAGCCAGAGGAAATGCTGGTCCGTTATAGTGTCCGTACTTTGACCTGTCCCACTCCCTTTTTCCGTACCAAGCCATTATTAAACCATAAATGTGTTTTCCCTCTAAGGTTCCCACTATTTAGTAAACTGTTATGTATAGCCCTATATGTGTAAGTGTTAAGGTTACAGAGTGTATATATATATATATATATATATATATTTTTTTTTTTACAATTCCGTTTTTTCAAGAGTCCAAGGCAACCTGTAAAGGAAAGCAATGTCCAGGACAACCTGTAAAGAAAAAATAATGTGTTCCCCCCCTAATTTAGCAAATCACAGTTTATAACCCTATATGTGTAAATGTTAAAGTTGCAATGCGTGTTCTTTTCTTCTTTCTTCTTGCTTCAGGGTTCTGAAGGTAGACTACCTCAGCCCCACGTACGAAGAGCTTTATTCTGGCTCTTGATGTCTGCAATATCAGTGAATGAAAAGTTGGTGTGTGATAAGACTATGTGTGTTCTTTAATGAGATGTGTTTAAGAGTCTCTGTATGTAGTGTACTTTGACGCAATCGAAACGTTGCTGAATGAGTTACTCCCTCAATTCCTCTCCTCGGTCACAGCCAGGCACTGACGGCCCCTGCTGTGTGCTGTCTGCTGCTGTGGGCGATTCAGCTGCCCCTCCTTCCTGCTGCGGGCCTGCTGAGGGGGATTCAGCTACCCCTCCTTCCTGCAGGCCTTCTGCTGCTGCTGCTGCAGGGTCAGACTTTTCAGCTGCTGCTGTCTCGTCTCCTCCTGCTTGCTCTGTGAGCGATCTCTGTTGCTGCACAGCTGTAGAACCCTCGCCTATCAGTTGATCTGCGTACGTTGTTCTCTCAGTCACCTGGAAAGGCTCAATCCAGCCATGCTCGTTCCCCTTTCGTGCATAATGGCGGAGGAGCCCTGACTCTGTGTCTGGACTGGTCCACCTTTGCACCACGTTCTCCTTCTCCCCCTGTGTAAACAGATCTGAAACGAGAATTTTGTCTGTGCACAGATTTTAGCCCAATTTTTGTTTTCTTACCTTCTTCAGTTGTCCTGATTTTCAGTTATACTCAATCATGATCTTTACTGTCAAATGTGCGTTCAATTCGTAACATTTAGTAATTTTCAATTTTAAATTGCAACATTTAATTATCATCACCATTAATTACTGGCTTTTACCTTACTTTTGTTCACATCCCTTTCCCTTTTAATGTAACTGCTTCCCTGTTGCTCTAACTAATCTCTTATATCCAAATTAGATCTTACAAACACTTCCAATTTGCACGACCAAGTTTACCACCAGACACACACTATGTCTCATGCAGGCACACACACAAACTCAAACACTTCCACTCTCACATACCCTACCAAAGGTAAAGGTCAGCAACAGACATTAAAACAACCCAGCTCTGGAGTTCCATCATTGTACAGACCATATTTTACTGCTTCACAGCCCAAAGCTGCTGCTTTAAACGCACCTGCTGCTAAACCTACCACTGAAAGCTTCTCATATTGTATTGGTAACACTATATAGATAATAGATGAGAAACAAACACTTGGAAATACATCTAAATCATGTTTTTTTTTATATAGCTCCATGCAAAGTTTTAATGATCAGCTGCTCTATTCTCCCCTCCATCTCCACACTGATTGATAGAATATCAGGGCCCAAAGTTTTTAATTCTGCACAAACTACACATAATGTGGCTTCTGTGTCAGGAATGGTTCCATATTGATGTACTGGGCTTTCTTGGGTTACTTTTGCTTGGACTTTAGAATCACCGCTTGTGGCTACATTATTTTACCTGCCACTTTATTTTCTGCGGGGTGCTATTTTACTAAGAAATTATGTTTCTGACTTTTTTCAGTTCCCAAGCTTTTTATGAAGACTTGATTTCTAGTTTTAGTTGATTTTATTAAGTGCTTTAAGAATTGGGATAAGTGGAAAGTGATTATTTTCTCTGTATCAATCTTTCCATTACAGATAATAATATTATCAATATAAATAAACAATTTTATGCTTTGCTTTGTCCACATTATTATAGCAAATAAAATCCGAACAATGCTTTTCATTTACTGATCAATATGTTCAATATGTATTTATGCATATACAATGCCAAGCAGATTGCTTTTCACAATTATCAACAATACATCTATTTCCTTAAACTATTTATCAAATCTCACTTACTGTTTCCCTTGCTCAAAAAGTGGCTCACATGTTGAATAGTGAAAGTTCAATTTTGTGCTTTCTAAGTTTCTTATTTCTTCTTTTTAAATTAGGATTGAGTGTGTCTTAAAGTTAAGACTGTTACAATATTGCTGAAAGTAATTGCTCATCCGCATAGTGGTTGTTTTAAAACCATACTTTAAAAAGATAAACAAGCTAAAAGTTTAAAAAATGCTCTATATCTATAAAATAATGATTGGTCAAAAAATTTTAGTAATAGTGGTGAGGGATGAAAAAGGTAATAGGTTTAAAAAAGATAAAAAGTATAAAATAATTATTGGGCAAATAATGGTGGTAATAATGATCATCTATTCACATCTCCCCCTTTTTCTGAAACAGAATTTCTGTTTCAGAGAACTTAACGCAAAATTGCTTCACCCTCTTACTGTCCATTGGGCTGGTCTACCCTGCCCAGGCCTCCACTGACACACACCCCATCACTTCATGCATCCACTCACTCTCCCCCTGGGCTGCGCTTCCCTTCCATGATGTTTTCTCCGTGTTCTGTTAAAATGCATGTGGTGGTCAGATCGAGACTGTGCCTGCCTTAGGTTGTCCCTGTGTAATACGTTGGGATCTTACCCGTCTTTGGCTAACCAGCCTAGCCCACTGAACCACACAGCGTAGCAGCACTGTTTTATCAACATTCAGTGCTGTAGTGTTCCTGCAGGGTACAGTTAGGGAGCGCAAACCCAGGTATGTCATACTGTCAGAAACTCACACTCTGGTGTTGACTGTAAAAGCCTGTGCAAGGCACCAAGTACCCATGGTTTATTATTTGTTAGTATTGTATACATATTTTATTTATTACCATCAGTATCACCTTTTCTCTCCCACTGAATTTAGCTTAAATTATTTGCTTTGATGCCACTGCTCTGGAATAGACCCAAAAGAGTGCATGTCAATGAATAATTATTCAGATTTGGCATCTGTATCTCACAGATGTACCACAAGGTTAAATTTTGGTCCAGTTTTATTTAATATATACATAAATTATATTGCTGGCTCTGCTTCTCAGATTGCAAACTTTACCATTATGCAGATGAAACAATTTTATATTGCTTAGCTGATTTTGTTCATGCTACAGCCAGAAAATTATGCATTTGTTTTATAGGTGGCATTGTATAAGCATGAAAACTAAATTTATGCTGTTTTCCAGATCTCTTTCTAGTCTAATTTGGTACCATAAAGCAAAACAGAGAGCTGCATTTTTAAACACATTTTATTTCCCCTTATTTAAAATGAGAAAGACCCAATGCACTACAGCTTGTATTACATCCAATACTGAGTTTCCTTTTCAAATCAGTAAGGTCTTTCCTCACTGGTGTCTGAAATCAACTATCCCTCTTAAGAGGATCGAAATGTCAGCATAGACTGAGATACCTGAGAACATAGAGAAATTAGATATTACATCTGTCTTATATAAGTCTCATTCAGCTAGGACTGAACTGAGATCAGTCTGAATAAGAAACGAATAGTAAGATAATGGACTAAATCACCTGATAGAAAAAGCTGTGTTTGGAATGGCTCACTCATTAACTCATTCACTATTCACTATGTAGCATTTTCTATTTATTGAACTGATTATTTAAAAATCAAATAATAAACCATGTTTATTTGTCCTGCTCTGAGGACATCTTACACAGCAGTACTGCATGGCATAGTATATTTTGGAATTTCTAGCATACATCTTCTGTACAATATTATTATAATATAATATAATTAATAGTGAACTATATGGGGAAAAATGTACTGCTCAGTTTTTACAAAGCACTGCAAAAATGGCCAATCCAAATTGCTTAGTATTTCTGCAATAGGAAACGATTCCGCCACCGCCACACACATTCATTATTTCCATTAGTAGATTTGCTTATAGAATATAGAGCTAGACATATGTCCCTGTTAGGTTAGGGCCCCCAAGATATAGTCCAATACCCAAAATTAAGCTAATTATTTTCATCAATTCTGTCTCCATAATCCCTTTATTAAATTCTCTAAATTCTCTAATTATATATCCAGTCACACACCACTCGGACATTATTCAACAACTTAATTATTTATATTAACAGTTCCCCAACCTCGCTTACATTAAAGTACACTTTACTCATGATTGGGTATTCACATTTTCACATTCTCTTTTTAGAACTGTCTTCTAACGCATGCATATTTATATTATATTATATTTTTATGTCACATCAGTTACTTTCATAATCGATGTCATCGCACTTTACTCTGTTAATTACTTAATTATTTATGACCATTAGTAACATCTACTGCACCGCTCCGTTTACAGATAGATCCTTACCTTGTATAGTTAGGTTTTTTATATCCTTATATTTTCTTATATATACACTGCTCAAAAAAATAAAGGGAACACTCAAATAACACATCCTAGATCTGAATGAATGAAATATTCTCATTGAATACTTTGTTCTGTACAAAGTTGAATGTGCTGACAACATAATCACACAAAAATCATCAATGGAAATCAAATTTATTAACCAATGGAGGCCTGGATTTGGAGCCACACACAAAATTAAAGTGAAAAAACACACTACAGGCTGATCCAACTTTAATGTAATGTCCTTAAAACAAGTCAAAATGAGGCTCAGTATTGTGTGTGGCCTACACGTGCCTGTATGACCTCCCTACAACGCCTGGGCATGCTCCTGATGAGGTGGCGGATGGTCTCCTGAGGGATCTCCTCCCAGACCTGGACTAAAGCATCCGCCAACTCCTGGACAGTCTGTGGTGCAACGTGACGTTGGTGGATGGAGCGAGACATGATGTCCCAGATGTGCTCAATCAGATTCAGGTCTGGGGAACGGGCGGGCCAGTCCATAGCTTCAATGCCTTCATCTTGCAGGAACTGCTGACACACTCCAGCCACATGAGGTCTAGCATTGTCCTGCATTAGGAGGAACCCAGGGCCAACCGCACCAGCATATGGTCTCACAAGGGGTCTGAGGATCTCATCTCGGTACCTAATGGCAGTCAGGCTACCTCTGGTGAGCACATGGAGGGCTGTGCGGCCCTCCAAAGAAATGCCACCCCACACCATTACTGACCCACTGCCAAACCGGTCATGCTGAAGGATGTTGCAGGCAGCAGACCGCTCTCCACGGCGTCTCCAGACTCTGTCACGTCTGTCATGTGCTCAGTGTGAACCTGCTTTCATCTGTGAAGAGCACAAGGCGCCAGTGGCGAATTTGCCAATCCTGGTGTTCTCTGGCAAATGCCAAGCGTCCTGCACGGTGTTGGGCTGTGAGCACAACCCCCATCTGTGGACGTCGGGCCCTCATACCATCCTCATGGAGTCGGTTTCTAACCGTTTGTGCAGACACATGCACATTTGTGGCCTGCTGGAGGTCATTTTGCAGGGCTCTGGCAGTGCTCCTCCTGTTCCTTCTTGCACAAAGGCGGAGGTAGCGGTCCTGCTGCTGGGTTGTTGCCCTCCTACGGCCTCCTCCACGTCTCCTGGTGTACTGGCCTGTCCCCTGGTAGCGCCTCCAGCCTCTGGACACTACGCTGACAGACACAGCAAACCTTCTTGCCACAGCTCGCATTGATGTGCCATCCTGGATGAGCTGCACTACCTGAGCCACTTGTGTGGGTTGTAGAGTCCGTCTCATGCTACCACGAGTGTGAAAGCACCACCAACATTCAAAACTGACCAAAACATCAGCCAGACAGCATAGGTTCTGAGAAGTGGTCTGTGGTCCCCACCTGCAGAACCACTCCTTTATTGAGTGTGTCTTGCTAATTGCCAATAATTTCCACCTGTTGTCTATTCCATTTGCACAACAGCAGGTGAAATTGATTGTCAATCAGTGTTGCTTCCTAAGTGGACAATTTAATTTCACAGAAGTTTGATTTACTTGGAGTTATATTGTGTTATTTGAGTGTTCCCTTCATTTTGTTGAGCAGTGTATATATATATATATATATATATATATATATATATTGTGAGCAACCTAGCTAGGAGGACCCAGTTGAAGCAGGAGTCAGAGGCAGGTTCAACAAAAAGCTCCCCGTAGGGCGTTTATTAATAAAAGGGAAACAAGAAAAACTTAGGAAAGTAAAGTCCCTGGTTCAAATGACCGAGGCTGTAGGAGCCACCAGGCTAGAGGGGCCAATATCCCTTCCCAATCCAGGAGAGGTTAGTCCATCCAATGACTGGAGTTTTAGGACGGGGATCCCTTTGTGCAACGGGTCCAGAGTCAGCCTTCTAGGTCGAGGAGAGACAGAAAAAGTGTTAGTGTGGAGCTGGGGACAAGCCAAACCATACTCCCCTCAGCCTCAGTAATACTGAGGCTTTTAAAGGGCAGCTCCACTCTCTGGCAGCGTCCTGATTAGTGGCTGCCAGCCGTGCCTCGTCTGCTCCTCCAGCAAGCAGGTGATCAGTGCGCTGTCCTTGGTGCTGAAGGAGCAGGAGCTTTGTTGATCCTGGCCATGTGCTTTCGGGCGCTGTCCGGTGCTGCAGGAGCTGGAGCTCCGGATCTGTTTCTGGGAGACAGCGAACCTCCTCCTTGCGGGACCTTCACGCCACAGTACCCCCCCCTTAGCTGACACCACAGGGACAGATCTTCCGGGCATCTTCGGGAGAGAGCATCCGCATCCTCGTTTGTCCTTGCCTGGTCGGTGCCGGACCTGGAACGAGAATTCCTGGAGGGCTAGGAACCACCTGGTCACACAAGCATTGGTGTCTTTATATTTGGAGACCCACCTCAATGGCACATGGTCAGTGACCAGGGTGAACTGCCTACCAATTAGGAAGTAGCGTAGTTCTTCCACCGCCCATTTAATGGCCAGGGCTTCTCGCTCCAGGGCGGCGTAGCGTGTTTCGGCGGGGATGAGCTTCCGACTCAGGTAGAGGATGGGATGCTCTTCTCCGTCGAAATCCTGCACGAGGACTGCTCCCAGCCCTGTCTCAGAGGCATCTGTGTGGAGGACAAAAGGCTGGTTAAAGTCAGGGTTCCTCAACACCGGTTGGGAAGAAAGCCTACCCTTCAGGTCGGTGAAGGCAGTTTGTGCTTCGGGGGTCCAGTTCACTTTCTCCGGGGCGGCCTTTTTGATCAACTCCGTGAGTGGAGCGGCTATGGAGGCGAAGTGAGGGACGAACCGCCTGTAGTATCCTGCGAGTCCCAGGAAGGCGCGGACGTCCGTTTTCGTGCGGGGAGTGGGCCAGTTCTTCACCGCCTCAACTTTTTTTTCCTGTGGCTTTAGGAGACCTCTGCCGATTTTGTACCCCAAGTACTGTGCCTCGGACTGTCCAAGACGGCATTTTCGGGGGTTGGCAGTGAGACCGGCTTGCTGGATGGCTGTCAGTACCCGGTCCAGGTGGAGTAGGTGCTCGGCCCACGTCTCTGAGTGGACGACGACGTCATCCATATAGGCTGCGGCGAAGCTGTGATGGGGCCGGAGGATGATGTCCATCAACCTCTGGAAGGTGGCCGGTGCACCATGCAGCCCGAACGGCAGGACCGAGTAGTGCCATAGACCTGAGGGAGTGACGAACGCCGTCTTCTCTCGGTCCTCTGGAGCCAGTGGTACCTGCCAGTATCCTTTTGTTAGGTCGAGGGTGGAGATATACCGGCTCTTTCCCAGACGGTCGATGAGTTCGTCCACTCGGGGCATGGGATATGCGTCGAACCGGGATACCTCATTCAGCCTGCGGAAGTCGTTACAGAAGCGCCACGAGCCGTCCGGTTTGGGCACCAGGACTATTGGACTGGACCATGGGCTCGATGATGCTTCCATCACCCCCAACTTACGCATTTTCTCTACCTCCTCCTCCACAGCTTTCCTGCGGGCCTCGGGAAGACGGTAGGGTCGCTGTCTCACAACGACTCCTGGAGGGGTAGAGATCCGGTGATGCAGCACTTGGGATCGGCCAGGTAGTTCCGAGAAGAGGCGGTGATGCCTGTCGATGCACTCCCGCAGTTCCTGTTGCTGGTCTTCGCCCAACGGCACCTCCATGCTGGCTCGACACTCAGGAACCTGGGTGAACAAAGACACAGGCGGTGGTGGTTCAATCCATTTCTTTAACAAGTTGATATGGTATACCTGTGTCTTTTTCCGCTTGTCTGGTTGGCCAACGCTGTAATTCACTGGGCTGATCTTCTCCCGGATAGTGAATGGACCCTGCCAGCGAGCCAGGAACTTGCAGGTGGTGTTAAGACCATGACTCTCTCTCCTGGCTGGAATTCTCTCAAGACAGCAGGGCGGTTGTAGGTGCGTTGTTGGGCCTGCTGCGCCTGCTGCATATGTTCTCACACCAGAGGAAGCACAGAGTTGATCTTCTCCTGCATGGACTGTATGTGCTCAATCACCGACCTGAAAGGTGAAGGCTGACTTTCCCATGCTTCCTTCATGACGTCGAGCAGTCCTCTGGGTTTCCTGCCGTAGAGAAGCTCGAAGGGGCTAAAGCCGGTCGATGCTTGGGGCACCTCTCTGACAGCGAAGAGTGCGTGGGGGATGAGCTGGTCCCAATCCCGGGGTTCTTTCTCGACCACCCGTTTCAGCATCTTTTTGAGTGTCTGGTTAAATCGCTCAACCAGTCCGTCTGTTTGGGGATGCCAGATCGAGGTGGTGAGGTGCCGCACCTGAAGGAGACGACAAAGGTCACTCATAAGCTTGGATACAAAGGGCGTACCTTGGTCCGTGAGGATCTCTTTTGGGATCCCCACTCTGCTCATCAGCAGCACCAGCTCTTTAGCGATTGCCTTCGAGGTTGCCTTCCGGAGCGGCACCGCATCTGGGAAGCGAGTGGCATAGTCGACCAGGACAAGGATGTACTCATGTCCCCGCCCTGACTTCGGCAGGGGGCCCACGATGTCCATCCTGAGCCTCTCAAACGGGGTGTCGATGATGGGGAGGGGTACTAGAGGAGCCGGGGCCGGCTTGTAGGGGCTGGTAAGCTGACACGTGGAACAGCGCCGGCAGTGGTTTTTGACTTCAGCCCGGATGCCTGGCCAGTAAAACCGTTGCTGAATCCGGGCCAAGGTGTTCTCCATTGCTAGGTGACCCCCCAGCGGATGGTGATGTGCTAGGTGCATCACCTTGTCCACGTGTCGGGTCGGCACCAGGAGTTGCTCCACGGTCTCCCCATTGATCTTCACCACCCTGTAGGCACGCTGATCCCTGACCATAAAATATGGTGGAGCTGGTGCCGTGGGTCCCACGGCCCTCCCATCAATCTCGGCGATGGCCTCCCAGATGTTTTTGAGCCTGGGGTCCTCCTTCTGCTCGCGGCTAAAGCACCCCTCTCGGAGGACCTGCTGATGGAGAGAGAACAGAGGATTAGATAGTGGGTCTCTCACCTTCGGAGGCGCTTTCCTCGGAGGGGCTCCGGCCGCTCGCAGCCAGGGCAGGTCGGAGGGATGGCCCCCTTCTTCTCCCACTTCTGTGACCGGGCCGAAACTGTGAGGTTCTGTTCAGCTCTTCCTCAAACTGCGGGTAATCCCTGCCGATGAGGAGGGAGACAGGAAGATCGGGGAGGCCAATGGTGATGGGCCACTGCTGCTGGGGGCGGCCTAGGGACACCTTTGCGGTCCGTACGGTCTTTTGATCCCCATGGACACAGCTGACCTTTATGGTGGTGTAGTCTGCACGTACCCAGGGAATGGCCTCGGGACGGGCCAAGGTGACTGTACTCCCGGAATCCAGGACGGCTTGTACTCGGCGGCCATTGAGCTGGAGAGTGCAGCGAGGGATGGGTCGGGCCAGACCAGTGTGGAGTCCACAGCCTGCTAACCAGGCTTTTGCGGCTGGGGCTGGGCGATGTGGACTTTCTGGGGCTGTGTTCATGGGCTCGTCTATCGGCCCCAGCGGGGGCTCTTTGGGCCTAAAACCAGGTCTAGGACCTCTAGTGGGGTTTAGAGGGACACCGGAAAAAAGGGGCCTATCCTTCTGGGTAGGGAAAGGACCAGGGCTTCTTTTCTCTACAGGTCTTGCCATGGATAAGATGGTCTGCGCCGACTCGGTGGCCTCAACCATCCCTCTCATGGTCGGGGCTCCTTGCAGGCCCACTGCTGTTTGTAGCTCTGAAGGCAGTGTGTGGAGGAAGTGGTGAGCTACCACTCTCTCCACTACGCCCTCAGAGCTAGTCTGGTCTGGCTGCAGCCATCTTTTGGCTAAGCGGAGGAGCTGGGTCATTTGGGGCCTGGGGGGAGCATTGGGCTTAAAGGTCCATTTATAAAATGATATGGCTGATGCTGCCGGCCCTAGACCTACACGGGCCAGAATCTCCTCCTTTAAAAGCTCGTAATCTTGAGCTTGGATAGGGGGCAGGGAGAAGTAGGCCAACTGGGCCTCGCCGGTAAGAAAGGGGGCCAGGATGTTGGTCCACTCCTCCTTGTTCCATAACTCTCTCTCTGCAATCCCCTCAAATGTGTACAGGTAGGCCTCCACATCGTCTCCCGGAGCCAGCTTGGTCAGGAGTTGGTGAGCACTGCGACGGGGATCAGGGAGCAAAGCCAGCTGTCCTGCACGACGGGAGGAGAGCAGATCCTCCGTCAGCTCCCGGAGCCCTCGCGCCAACTCCCGGGTGACCTCCTGCTGTTGGAGGCTGGTCTCCAAGAGATGCTGGAGCACCTGGTCCATCTCTGAGAGAGTGAGAGAGAGAAAAAAAAATAGAGAGGGAGAAAGACGTCTTCCTGGGGGCTCTGTTCGGGAGGCTATAGAGGAGCTTCCGACAGAGAACCGGGAGGTTAAGGCCCAGACTCCAAAAATATTTGTCAAAAAAAAAAAAAAATTTTTTTTTTTTTTTTAAATTATAATTTATATATATTTACACCTGCCTCTCCTTCAAAAGGGTCCAGTTTCCCGCATTCTCCACCAGTGTGAGCAACCTAGCTAGGAGGACCCAGTTGAAGCAGGAGTCAGAGGCAGGTTCAACAAAAAGCTCCCCGTAGGGCGTTTATTAATAAAAGGGAAACAAGAAAAACTTAGGAAAGTAAAGTCCCTGGTTCAAATGACCGAGGCTGTAGGAGCCACCAGGCTAGAGGGGCCAATATCCCTTCCCAATCCAGGAGAGGTTAGTCCATCCAATGACTGGAGTTTTAGGACGGGGATCCCTTTGTGCAACGGGTCCAGAGTCAGCCTTCTAGGTCGAGGAGAGACAGAAAAAGTGTTAGTGTGGAGCTGGGGACAAGCCAAACCATACTCCCCTCAGCCTCAGTAATACTGAGGCTTTTAAAGGGCAGCTCCACTCTCTGGCAGCGTCCTGATTAGTGGCTGCCAGCCGTGCCTCGTCTGCTCCTCCAGCAAGCAGGTGATCAGTGCGCTGTCCTTGGTGCTGAAGGAGCAGGAGCTTTGTTGATCCTGGCCATGTGCTTTCGGGCGCTGTCCGGTGCTGCAGGAGCTGGAGCTCCGGATCTGTTTCTGGGAGACAGCGAACCTCCTCCTTGCGGGACCTTCACGCCACAATATATATATATCTACCCATACAAAAGCCTTTTCCCTGTGTAATACTCTATTTCCCTACTGAACTTATGTTCTATTTTCTATGATGTCCCACAAGCGTTAATTCACAAATAAAACCAACCTCTCAGTCTAAAACCAATAGGCTGGACCAACTCCACCTACTTCACCTTGGACTCCTCCCCTGCAGTGGGACTCATTCCTATTTTGTTGTCACTCACGACTTCGTACACTCAACCAATCACACCGCTCACAGGAGCCCCGCTCTCACACAGTTTCACACACACTCCAACACATACGCACACTCTTCTGTTTCACTCACTCTGTCTTACACACACTCTTTAATTTGCTGCCATACACTTTCTCAGTCACTGCCACACACACATTCTTTCTCTCCGCCACACAAGATACACATTTTCTGTTTCACTCTCAGGAAAACTGGACACGCACACTTTCACACTCACAGGTACACTTTTAATCCCTGTAACAGACACTCGTAGACCCTTTTCTTTTTCTCTCTGTCAGTCGCACATACACAATCACAAAGTCAGACACACTCAGTCCCTGGAAGAAGCACACATACACACGCATACCCTCTTACACTTATTGGCCACAGACTCACTGCACTTATACATATAGTTTATACTGCTATGTATACCCCGTTTTATTTGTTTTGTTTTACCCCAGAGAAGACACGAATAAGCCATGCACACAAGCAGTGGGTCGCTGCCCACCCGCGAGATACCGCTCCCGGTCCGCCTTCGATTATACCTAAGGACCCCCGTTCACACTTTTAAGCTACTAATTTATTTTAAACTAACACTCATGCGCTAATGAAGGCTTTCCATATGGTCCCAGTCACGCTTCTTAAAGCCCGCAACTTTCAACATGAAACGCCCAATATATTAACCCGATCTTTTGTCAATTATTTCTATCTGTATTAATAACAAATCATTAATCTATGGGAATACAGCCCCCTGCCTGGCAAGGCACACCTTTTATCCAATGCTAGAATTGTCATCATTTACATCTGCATTAAGAACAAATCCTTACAACCACCGTATCATACCAGAACTATTATTTATACAACTAGTAGAAGTGCATAATAGTTACAGCGCCTACTAATAATACCAAATGTCTAGAGCAGCAACAGTGTCTGCTTATATTATTTTATGTTTATTATTACTATAATTTATTATTTATTCATTACTTATTGTTTATCGTATTTTTATTATTTATTTTTTTTGTTTATTTGTTTTTTATGTGGTTTTGTTATTTTCTGAACCTGTTCACGAGCGGATCAATCTCGAGGTGGGCTTACACCTAGCCGTTATCCGAACATCTCGTCAGAAGCCGGGGGGACACGCCAGCTTCCAATCCTTAAAACCAGAGGAGACCCTTGTCTCAACTCCTGAGGAGACCCTTGTCTCTACTCACATATATATAAAAGCAGAGGAGACCCTTGTCTCTACTCACCTATATTAAACCAGAGAAGACCCTTGTCTCTACTCCTGAGGAGACCCTTGTCTCTACTCACATATATATAAAACCAGAGGAGACCCTTGTCTCTACTCCTGAGGAGACCCTTGTCTCTACTCACCTATATTAAACCAGAGGAGACCCTTGTCTCTACTCACCTATATTAAACCAGAGGAGACCCTTGTCTCTACTCCTGAGGAGACCCTTGTCTCTACTCACCTATATATAAAACATATAAAACCTGAGGAGTAAAATACATTGGTCTGCTTCCTGCCCCCTCCGGACAGCAGCCCGACCGCCGCTCCACTCAAATTTGAAATAGCCAATATGCAGAATTTGATTAAACCGGCTCTGCTTACCTGTTTTGTTAAGTTCGGCCGTGAGTGGATCAGTGCCGGATGCTGTCCTTCGTCAGACTCGTTCAGAGGTCGGGGTCACCAAATTGTTGTAGAAAAGAAAATGAAACGTGGGTCAACACCCACCTCTCGACCGGGGTACAACTCCCCTGCGTGTTCGTTTGATAGAGAGAGTCAGACAGGTGGAGTGAAGTTGAAAGCAAACCAAGTATTTATTACAAAGTACTGAATATTCAGGAGAACCCACACATGAAAGACCGTCTAACAGCCGTCCCAGCATAAGTTCTGACCCCCCTCTGATCTGACTCCATGTTTTATACCCCAAATGACGTGAAACCTGCTGATGAGGCGTTGCTAAAATCATCTCATGTTAGCATGCATAATTTCACGTGTTAGTACTCCAGTTTCACAGGTCTGACCGGACCACTAGTGTTTGGCCTTGGACTGTGTTCTTCCAGAATGGACCATCGTGGCACTATCTGTGTGAGTGTGCGTCACCCCCCTCTTTGAAGCCGCTGCAGGTTCCCCCACACACAGAAGGCCGCTTTGATCTAAAAGCCTCCTCTGTAGAAATGTAGTCTCGTACCGAGTGTACCAGTCGAGTTGATGACCGTTAGTTAGGGTCATGCAGTGAACGAAATGCTTCAAGCATGAGCTACGCAATAGTCACACAATAGATTTCATATGTTATATGTTAATGTGTTAGTAACGCGTGGTTAGTCCGCCATATAATAAATCCTATGTGTTAGTAAATGCCTTATGTATCATGTGGGTTAATTTGTCATATAATAGAGTCTGTGTTAGTCACATGCCTGATCAAACAATGTTTTACTATATATGTAAAGAATATATTGTGATTATTGGTTAATCTTCTATATAAATGCGTGTAAAATACACTGTGAGTAAAAATGATCAAATGTAAGGTGAGTATTGGTTAATGCATATAAAATACAAGGTTTCACACAATGATTATGTAATTATAGATACTAAGATAAGTAATCATAACTGAAAGATATTTGTCAATACACCCAAAGTATAATAAACAGTTACTCTTCAATATATATATATATATATATATATATATATATATATTAGGGGTGTCACGATTCTCTAAATCCTCGATTCGATTTCATTTTCGATTTGAGGGTCACGATTCGATTCGATTCTCGATTTTCTTGTTTTTTTTTTCTTGTTATTATTTTATGCCTCATAAAATTTAAATAATATATTTATTATTATTATTATTATTATTATTATTATAAATATTATAAATATTATTATTATTATTTATTAAGATATATATGGTAATGCCATCTAGTGACTTTTCTTGGTAGCAACAGTGTGCACTATTAAAACAAGCAGTTTATCAGAGCTGTGTGTGGATGGCTGGTGAAACTGCAGTTCTTCATCAAACCACTAGTCGGAGCTGCAGCAGCACAAGCCCCGCTCTCTTCACTCAGTCACTACTTCAGTACAGCCCAGCCACGGGCTACAGGGCTCAGCCAGTCCGTTTTTACTGTTTCTGTAAACAAATAAAGGTTTTAACCCCACTAACCGGATAATACAGCTCACTACAGTTCATCTTTCAGCCCAAGCAGCTAACAGCAGCAGGTTAGAACAGCCGACACGGAGTCACTGCTCGGATTACATTATAAACAGGTCAGTTAGCGCGCTGCTAACCTCAGGATGTTTAGTAGTGATGGCAAACCGAGGCTTTCTGAAGCACTGAAGCCTTTTTCCTAATTGTATCGAAAAAAGGTTCATTACTCGGAGCTTCATAACACAGTGGACATCAGCGGCACCTGGTGGGCAAAACCTGAAAGTGCTTTGTGTATTTAAAGGACGAGGGGCGTTTTTTTTGTCTTTTTACAGTTCTTAAACCTGTTCCAGTGCATTTACATGACATTTGAGGTTTAAATAAAAACTGAAAAAAGGAAATGGAAGAATACTTTGATGTATGGATAATTTAATGCATTATATTAAAAGACATAACTGTAATATATTTTTAATTAATATATAATACACTTAGAATGTACCTTGATAAGGCACACTGGAGAAACTACACTTGTAATTCTAATTGCATTCACATTGTTGCTTTTTTCCCTTCACCATGTTATTAATCTGTTAATATACCAAATTTTAAAATTATATTATTCACTATTATTCACATCTTTCCAAGCAGGGTTTGTAACATGTTTACATGTATCACTAGTCCATTGCCTATTTTTCCATAGGCAAGGCTCATGTAGATATGCTGCATGGGGGATATGGAAGAATTTGATGAAAGAAATGTATGCTCATAAAGGTGAAGGTGCTTGTGTAAGGGGCAGGGGGCACATATTTAATGGACGTGGTTATGTACATGTGTAATTTAGTTTTTATTTAGGAATAAAAAAATTTCCACAGTGCTGGGGTTCAGTTGGTTATTTCAAAATATGTTGTCATAAGGCAACACTTTTACTGGATGTATGCCATGACAGTACACACATTGAACTATGAAGATATATATATATATATATATATATATATATATATATATATATAATTATTGTACACTCTTACAGAACTAATAAAATGCCATATGTCTAAAAGGCATAGTTTTCTTTCAAAGTTTATATTTTCTAAATAATAATTTTCTACCTTATTTGATGGCAAAAGTTCAAAGTGTTCCCAAACTTCAGAACGGCCTCTTTTTCTTACTGGTTCCATTCTAATATTTTATTATCTACTATCTATATCTATCTATCTATCTATCTATCTATCTATCTATCTATCTATCTATCTATCTATCTCTCTCTCTCTCTCTCTCTCTCTCTCTCTCTCGCTCTCGCTCTCGCTCTCGCTCTCTCGCTCTGTATCTGTATCTCCGCTAACAACCCTCGAACTGCGCGCCAGGATTTGCCGCTTTTGAATCTTTCCCTGAAGCAGTCACGTGGTTGTGTGCCGAAATGAAGCTTCGGACGTCATTGGTCACGTGATCTTTGTAGAACGAATCAAGCATCAGCTCAGTGATTCGAACCAATGCGTGTCGTTTTTTCAACACACGCCTCGAAGCTTCAGGTTCAAGGGTAGCATCACTAATGTTTATAACTACGGAGTTTAGTGGACACACCACGGCCGCCAGGTAAGTCTTTTAAAGGCTACTGAAGACTATTAAAGGCTATTAGAGGTTATTGAAAGCATTATTGGGGGGCAGAAATCAGTACAGGCTGGTTAGATAAGTGATGTGGTGAAACTGTGACTAGCGCTGTCACAGTGATGTTTATTAAAGGGGACATGAAACACTTCAAGTATTTAGTTTAATTCACAAGATGTATTTTCACTCTAACAAATTTTATAAGTTTAACAGTTGTCAGTGAAGCGGAATTAAAATAATAAGCAATCTAAATGTCATTTTTTTAAGTAAGGGCAGCGCCATCTTGTCCCAGCGCTGAAAGTGACGTCACGAGGTTGGTTCTCGCACGCCTCACTACTATAATCTATGAGAATACCGTAATTTAGCTCCTCAATAGATAATAAAATCCAAACCAAAACTCAATGCAGAGCGGGGGGCACTTTTGTATTGTCCCTGTGTGTAGTAATACTGGGAGTAGTGAATTTTAATAGGGTGAGGAATGAGAAATATTTACTTTCACTTTCATACCTTCAGCGGGGGCTCGCAGCGCTGAAGCGTGAGAATCCTCCGGTTAGCTGCAACGCTAGGGGTTAGTGGCGAGCACTTTCTAGACCAGGACTATGTGAAGGAGAGGGGTTTGAGTCAGGAGCATTAGAGCCGGATAAATAAGCTGCAGTCCGAGGCTTTTTTCCTCCGTTTTTTATTTTTCCTCTGATCAGCTGGAATGTACAGACCGTCCGAATGTGTAACGTTACTATGAGAGCAGCAGCTGTGAGCCGCACCAGCCAAACAACACGCCCACCCAGCAGAGCAGCGAGAGGTACCGTTACCGAAAATCTAGATAAATTGACAATTTAAAGATAACATAGCTAGCGTTAGCTACTTAGCTAGCTATCTTATTCTAGCTAGCCAACGCTAGCTAACTAGCTTACACTAACTAGATGAAGCTAAGTACCCAGTAAGCATTCTAACTTCTAAACTGAACGGTTTATCAACCAAACAGCGCCTGGATGTTTCAATATCCACTTAAATCATGTTCGTTTCATTCAGTCTTAATGAACTCTGGACTTTGCATGTTAAATAGCTAAATGTATATAAAATAGCTGGTTAACTGGATGGCAGTACCTTCTGTGGTTGCGCTGCAGGGTTTCTGCACGGCTCCACGTAGAGAGAGAATAAACACTCACAAAACGTCTCGCTCTCAGAAAAGCATCTGAAAAGTTCTGCTCAGGTTTATACAGGAAAGATCTCTGAGTAAATGCTCCATGTTAGCCTAGTTCAGCTTCGTCTTCATCCATAATCTCGACAAACAACAAGCTCTTTTCCTCTAGCTATATGCCTGGGATCTTAAACCAACCAACCTCGTGACGTCACCAGCGCTGCACGGGCAACATGGCGGCGCCCTAGCTCAAACATAACAAAAATAAATATATTATAATTTAGTGTGTAAACATTTTATATAAAAAAATCCCCCCCAAATAAATTCCATTATATTTAATACCTTAGAAAACTTGTACAAACTGAAATGTTTCATGTCCCCTTTAACGTCATTAAAACAGATTTTGTCAGGTATTGTCTTATAAATATTTACACATAACTTATATCTCTCCTGAAAAGCTTTTATTTTAGTCAGAAACACGCTTGTGTTTACTTTATCTGAGAGAAAGATGTTTTTTTAATTCAATGGAAAGCAACAGGTGTAGTCAACTATAAGTTTAAGATTTTTAATCCACCTCACTGTGATCTATAGTCAGTGTTCTCAAGTCACACTGACACACGCATTTCAGCGAGTTCACACGCTCTCACCTGCGCGCACCCACCCCTCCGTTAGATACAGATACAAAACCTGCGCGCCCAACCCCCGCCCCCCCTCCCCCGTTGGACAGATAAAAAACAGTGATCACACTCCCGCCGACACTCAAAACTTGAGAGCCCTGTCTATATTTCTATAAATCCGTTTTCAGTTTCTCCTCCGTGGTTGAAAGGCAGCTGTCTCTCACACAGCAGAACTGAGGGCGGGGCTGCGCTCATGCAGCGGCTCTCTATTTAAATGAATAGGATGCGCTGTGTTGGTGCCGCGCCATTTGCGTAGCGCGCTGCGCTATTTGCGTAGCGCGCGCGGGAGGGATCGTCGATCCTCTTTTTGACTTCGATACTCGAGACCATGACCTCATTTCGATTCGATTTCGATAAAATATCGAGATCGTGACACCCCTAATATATATATATATACGTATATATATATACGTATATATATATATATATACGTATATATATATATATACGTATATATATATATATATATATATATATATATATATATATATATATATATATATATATACGTATATATATATATATATACACTGCTCAAAAAAATAAAGGGAACACTCAAATAACACAATATAACTCCAAGTAAATCAAACTTCTGTGAAATTAAACTGTCCACTTAGGAAGCAACACTGATTGACAATCAATTTCACCTGCTGTTGTGCAAATGGAATAGACAACAGGTGGAAATTATTGGCAATTAGCAAGACACACTCAATAAAGGAGTGGTTCTGCAGGTGGGGACCACAGACCACTTCTCAGAACCTATGCTGTCTGGCTGATGTTTTGGTCAGTTTTGAATGTTGGTGGTGCTTTCACACTCGTGGTAGCATGAGACGGACTCTACAACCCACACAAGTGGCTCAGGTAGTGCAGCTCATCCAGGATGGCACATCAATGCGAGCTGTGGCAAGAAGGTTTGCTGTGTCTGTCAGCGTAGTGTCCAGAGGCTGGAGGTGGGACAGGCCAGTACACCAGGAGACGTGGAGGAGGCCGTAGGAGGGCAACAACCCAGCAGCAGGACCGCTACCTCCGCCTTTGTGCAAGAAGGAACAGGAGGAGCACTGCCAGAGCCCTGCAAAATGACCTCCAGCAGGCCACAAATGTGCATGTGTCTGCACAAACGGTTAGAAACCGACTCCATGAGGATGGTATGAGGGCCCGACGTCCACAGATGGGGGTTGTGCTCACAGCCCAACACCGTGCAGGACGCTTGGCATTTGCCAGAGAACACCAGGATTGGCAAATTCGCCACTGGCGCCTTGTGCTCTTCACAGATGAAAGCAGGTTCACACTGAGCACATGACAGACGTGACAGAGTCTGGAGACGCCGTGGAGAGCGGTCTGCTGCCTGCAACATCCTTCAGCATGACCGGTTTGGCAGTGGGTCAGTAATGGTGTGGGGTGGCATTTCTTTGGAGGGCCGCACAGCCCTCCATGTGCTCACCAGAGGTAGCCTGACTGCCATTAGGTACCGAGATGAGATCCTCAGACCCCTTGTGAGACCATATGCTGGTGCGGTTGACCCTGGGTTCCTCCTAATGCAGGACAATGCTAGACCTCATGTGGCTGGAGTGTGTCAGCAGTTCCTGCAAGATGAAGGCATTGAAGCTATGGACTGGCCCGCCCGTTCCCCAGACCTGAATCCGATTGAGCACATCTGGGACATCATGTCTCGCTCCATCCACCAACGTCACGTTGCACCACAGACTGTCCAGGAGTTGGCGGATGCTTTAGTCCAGGTCTGGGAGGAGATCCCTCAGGAGACCATCCGCCACCTCATCAGGAGCATGCCCAGGCGTTGTAGGGAGGTCATACAGGCACGTGGAGGCCACACACAATACTGAGCCTCATTTTGACTTGTTTTAAGGACATTACATTAAAGTTGGATCAGTCTGTAGTGTGTTTTTTCACTTTAATTTTGTGTGTGGCTCCAAATCCAGGCCTCCATTGGTTAATAAATTTGATTTCCATTGATGATTTTTGTGTGATTTTGTTGTCAGCACATTCAACTTTGTACAGAACAAAGTATTCAATGAGAATATTTCATTCATTCAGATCTAGGATGTGTTATTTGAGTGTTCCCTTTATTTTTTTGAGCAGTGTATATATATATATATATACACACTCAATTTTCTACATACATTTATTTTCATTGTACTCAGATACTGTTGTTCTTAACACCGCTGTAAGCTCATAGAATTCCAATAACTATGTGACAAGCGTTAAGACTTCAGCTTTATTTAATCTTATTTAGAACTTGTACAAAACCATCCTTACTGTCTGATTTACAACTAATACTCATATGAGTTATTTTAACTTACCTTGATCACTATGGAGTACTTTAGCCTCGTTTATATAGCTTTTAGGATAGGTACTAAATAAACTGTACTTATATTTATATGCATTTGAAAGGACAATTTTTATATTCTTTGATTTTCTATGAGTTCATAAATGTAAGTCAGTACCTTTTATAAAACATTCACAAAAAACTAGTACCATCCACAACACATGGACAGAATAATTTTAAAAATTAAATAAAAGGGTACTTCTGTAGATGTTTTTACTACAGGCATAGTCACAAAGCTGCTTTACACAGACAAAAAAAGAAATACACTTGTATACGAAAGACAAAATGCATATATTACTGCAATAAATGTTTAAGGTGTCTGTTGAGCAAAAATACTTAATTACATTAACACTATTTGCCTTCAGGCAACAATCTACTTAAGCAGCGAAAATAAAATCCTTCATATCATCTTAGACGTTTTGTATCAACACTCTTTAATCACCTTAATTTACATTAAATAACAAGTCTCTCTTTTACTTTCAGTAGTATGCAGTTAACTAGTCACACACTAATGCCTATTAAAATGATCATTAACAGGAAACAATAAAAGCAAACAATTCCCATTACCTACAAACCACTGGGTGTGAATAACGTGAAGCAAAGAAGCAAGTTTGACTTGAAGATTTATTTAAAATTGACTAAAAACTTGCTTTAGACCCAGCTTCCCAAATTGTTTGTGCTTTACTACAACCCTTAATTTCAATTAAGTTAAGATGTTGCGTAAAACATAATTAAACAAAAAAAGAGTATGCTGAGATGCAAATCCTTTTTAAACCTATATTTAACTGAATATGCTACAAATACATTTAATAATCAAACAGAAACAGTTTTTGCAAATATTGACTCATTTTTATTTGGATCATGCTCTGAAAAAGTTGGGACTGCCGCAACAAAACACCTGAAACACCTGAAACAGGTCAGCCTCTTGATTAGATATAAAGGCAGCATCCCTGAAAAACTCCGTCCATAATGCCATTAAAAGATTCAGAGAATTTGAGTACAGGTAATCTTCGATCCCTCCTGTTGCAGTAAAAGCAATATATCAGTAACACCCTGAAATGCTGCTGGCTTCTCAGTGCCCAGGCTCGTCTGACAAGTCCACATTTGAAATTGTTTTTGGAAATCATGGATATTGTGCCCTGTGCGCCAAGAAGAAAAAAAGAACTATCGGGATTGTTATCAGTGCAGAGTTTAAAAGCCAGCCTCTCTGATGGTATGAGGATGTGTAAATGCCCATTACAAGTTTAACATGTAACAATATACAAAAAAATACACTAAGCAAAACCACAGTTAACAGTACATTTGCTATAATGAACCCCGCCTACACTATGCGGGGAGGGGAACTGTGATGATGATAATTGGGGTACAGTTCAGAACAGCTTGGGACGGTTCTCAAGCCAAATCCCCCCCGCAGCTAGGTAAGAGATTAAGATGAGGGTGGTGATGGGGTGGAGGCGGGTGCGAGGTCGAAAGTCACGTAGGTGAGGAGCACCTGGGAGGTATATATATAAGACCAGGGGGAGGAGCTAGGGAACTTGAGGCGTGGTTCATATCCCAAAACTTTGTTAATTCTTAACAACACTTTGCTATAATGAACCCCGCCTACACTATGCGGGGAGGGGAACTGTGATGATGATACTTGGGGTACAGTTCAGAACAGCTTGGGACGGTTCTCAAGCCAAATCCCCCCAAAAAAAGACGAAGTGTGAGGACCGGCAGCCGAATCTGAACTGAAAGTGAGGTAAGCGAAGGTGAGAGTCTGGGGTCTTCAGCAGAACTTCATAAGATCTTGAACGGCGTTTCGGGTGGTTTGAGTGAAAAGTCTTAATAGTAGATGGCATGCAGAGTTAGCATCGTCCTCGTGATACGATTTGAAAACCAGTATAATGTTTGACTGAATGGGGAGTTCGACAGGTTTGTGGCCGGGTGAGTTATCTTCTCTTGACAAGGGAATGTGACAACCATGAAAATCTAAATCAACGTCTAGGGTATGACACTTGCTCCCAACTGGGTTGAAGGCCAATCGGCTGAGAATAGGGGTTGATCTCATGAAGGTGGACTGATTGTCCCTTTTTGGCCTGAAGTCTGTTCTTTACATTGTCAGGTCCGTTCGCCCCTTCTGGGGCATAGGCCCCCAACAAGATTTCGCCAGGCATCCCGATCCTGGGCCTTTGTCCTACTTGACTCCAGGTGTACCACATCCACTTAAGTCCGCATCCAGAACCCTACGCGACATGTTTCTGGGCCTCCTCTACTTCTTTCTCCCTGGGTTCCAGGTCAGTGCTTGCTTAGTGATGTTGGAGGCAGGCTTCCGAAGAGTGAGTCCGATCCATCTCCAACACCTTTTCTGGAACTCTTCTTCTTGTAGGAAGTTGGTTTGTTTCTACCACAGATCCTGATTGCTGATGATGTTTGGCCAGTGGATCTGGAGAATATTGTGCAGACATGAATTAATGAAGTTTACTTCACTAGAGGGACTAGAGGGACTTCAACCAGCAGGCGGAGAGAAGTGACGACTGAAGAATTCAGCGCATTAGTATGGCCGGGCGCAGGGGTCCGCCTCGCTTGCAGGGATTGAGGGAACTGAAAAAGAACTGAGGAAACAACAGAATCGAGGAATTAGAAAGGAGCCGTCGCGGAATGGAACAAGGGAACAGGGGAACGGATTGAGGGAACAGGGGAACAGGGGAACTCGGGAACAGGGGAACTCGGGAACAGGGGAACGGGGGAACTAGGGAACGGGGGAACTAGGGAACGAGGGAACGTAACGAGGGAACTAGGGAAGAGGGGAACGAAGGAACTAGGGAACAAGGGGAACGAGGGAACAAGGGGAACGAGGGAACAGGGGAACGAGGGAACAAGGGGAACGAGGGAACAGGGGAACGAGGGAACAGGGGAACGGGGGAACTAGGGAACGGGGGAACTAGGGAACGGGGGAACTAGGGAACAGGGGAACGAGGGAACGTAACGAGGGAACTAGGGAAGAGGGGAACGAGGGAACTAGGGAACAAGGGGAACGAGGGAACAAGGGGAACGAGGGAACAAGGGGAACGAGGGAACAGGGGAACGAGGGAACAGGGGAACGAGCGAACAGGGGAACGTAACGAGGGAACTAGGGAAGAGGGGAACTAGGGAACTAGGGAACAAGGGGAACGAGGGAACAAAGGGGAACGAGGGAACAAGGGGAACGAGGGAACAAGGGGAACGAGGGGAAGGAGGGGAACAGGGGAACGGAACGAAGGAACAGTGAAATAGATCAAAGGAAAAGGTGAAATGGATCGAGGGAACAATGAAATATAGTGAAATGATTAATTAAATAGAGGAAACAAATCGAATCGAACTGTAAAATAGATCAAGGGAATGATTAATAAATTTGAGGGAACGGTGAATAAATAGAGGGAACACTAAAATAAACTAGCAGGGAAATGGATCGAGGGAAAGATTAATAAATCGAGGGGACGATGAAGAGGGAACAATAAATTAAATCCAGCGGTGAAATAGACAGAGGGAATGAGTAATAAATTGAGGGAACGATATATAAAATAGAGGAAACCAGAAATTAAATCTAACAGTGAAATATATAGAGGGAACGATGAATAAATGTGGGAACAATAAATAAAACTAGCAGTGAAATAGCTCGAGGAATGATCAATAAATCGAGGGGACAATGAAGAGGGAACAATAACTTAAATCTAGCGGTGAAACAGATCGAGGGAACGATTAATAAATCGAGGGAACGATTAATAAATCGAGGGAAAATAGATCTAGGGAATGGTGAAATGGATTGAGGGAACAATTGAATAAATAGAGGGAACAGTAAATTACATAGAGGGAATAATACATAATGCTGAACAGACAAACAGTTCGACGGAATGCTAGAGAGAACAATTAATAGAGGGAACAATAAATTGATTGAATGAAGGAACAGTGAATTAATTATAGGGAACATTGAATTAATTAAGGGAACAATGAATAGAGTAAATAATAAAATAGAGGAAACCGATATAAATAGAGGGAACAATGGAGTAAATCAAGAACAATAGATCAAACTGAGGGAACCATGTATTAATTCGAGATATTAGATCGGCCTCACCGGCAGGGAGGGAGGGTGGTCGCGCTGTCTGGGAACTGATTCGCTGTGTCGAGCAGTATAGCTGGCGCTGGTGCTGAGGCGTAGAATCAGCAAGTCAGGCAGGTTACGTGCTGGGCCGGGCATCAGACGAGCTGGATCGAGTAGTTTAGCTTGCGCTGAATCAAAGATCCGGTGCTCCGAACCGGGAACCGACTCTCTGGATCGAGTAGTTTAGCTTGCGCTGAATCAAGGTCCGGTGCTCCGAACCGGGAACTGACTCGTAGCTTTAGCTAGCGCCGGTGCTGAGGCGTGGAATCAGCGTCTGAGGCGTGGAATCAGCGTGACGAGTCGGGCAGGTAACGTGCTGGGCCGGATATCAGGCGAGCCGAGTCGAGGAGACCACGGAGCGCAGCCTGGAGTGAGATGAGAGCGGCAGAGGATGAGCGGTCAGAGAACAGCTCGAAATCCGAGGCAACCAGATCAAGGCCCGGGGCGGCAAGATCAGCAGGTGCTTGTCGTGCGAGGTCGACAGTCACGTGCGAGGTCGACAGTCACGTAGGTGAGGAGCACCTGGGAGGTATATATATAGGACCAGGGGGAGGAGCTAGGGAACTTGAGGCGTGGTTCATATCCCAAAACTTTGTTAATTCTTAACAACACTAAACAAATTATTGTCACTTTATGGTTCTCCATCAGTTGCTCCAAGACACAAAGCCAACCATGACTATAGCAAACAGTCACAGGATAAGACCTTGGGATAACACCTTCGGAAACAGTCCTCTTCGGATTTATAGGATTCTAAAAAACAAACAAACAAAGCATACAACAAACTAATTGATTAATATAAAAAATGTAACATGACACTACGTAATTGTAGTAAATGTAATGACACTACGCATCAGAGACATCTCGATGATAACCTTACACCAGCCTCAAACCAGACAACCATGGTTTCACTCGACATAAAGTAACACAGAAATGGTTAAATTCTGTTTCATATAACTGTGCACAATAAAGCTGAAACAAACTGATACACCTAAAACAGCATGTTTTACCTTAATAGCCTAAGTAAAAATTAACATTCAAAAGGAACATTTTTTATTTAGATAATAGAAACAGCCTTGCGCCCACCATCTAAGTAAAATACATCAAAGTAAGTACATAGAAATACATAGAAGCCACATATCAGCCGTAACATTACACGTCACCTAAAATCAATATATAACAACCTACCAACATTTATCACTTACATTACTCAGTTTCCGTTTTCTCGCAGCTACTGATGCAACAGAAGATCTTGTTTTTTGAAATTTAATCACTGTATTAATCAAATGTATATATACAGCTCTGGAAAAAAATAAGAGTAAAATTCAATAAAAAACTGAATTTCTTTGATTTGACCAAATTGAAAACCTCTGGAACATAATTAATTTGGTTTGAAGCTTGTGATCATCCATCTTCCTCTAGAACTTCCTGAATTTTTACCCCAGTAGTGCCGTAAGGTTATTCAAAAGCAGTGTGTAAGACTGTTGGAGAAGAACACGCCAAGATGCATGAAAACTGTGTTTAAAAAACAGGGTTATTCCACCAAACATTGATTTCTGAACTCTGTAGTTTATAATTATGAACTTGTTTTCTTTGCATTACTTGAAGTCTGAAAGCTCTGTATCTTTTGTATTTACGCCATTTCTTGTTTTCTGCAATTATGACAATGTCTTTATTTGGAATTTGGAAGAAATGTTGTCCATAGTTTATGGAATAAAACAACATAGTTCATTTTACACGAACATAAAGCTATAAACAGCAAAATAAGAGAAACTGATTTAGAAACTGAAACAGTATCTTTATTTTTTCCAGAGATGTGCATATATACATAATGAATTTCAGAACCCACCTTACTGTAATTGGAAACTACATCATTTACTACAGGTGTACCAGATTGCAAATCTTACAGGATCAAGTTATATCACTGTTTTTGAGACTTAGTTTATTTTTCTGGATCAGAATAATAATAATAATAATAATAATAATAATAATAATAATAATAATAATAATAATAATATAAAAGCAAAATTAATTTGCTTTCCATTTCTTAAGAAATTCAATCACATCTGTAGTGACTGTGATATTTGTATTGACAAAATAATCAGCATATTTATGACTCCTATATTTCTCGTACGCTCTTATTATATTTGATAGATATATTGTAGTATTGTTAAATATCTAATTTATACTTAAATTGTACCTATGAAAAATTCTACAGTAAAACCACAAATGAAACTAAATGTCATGATACATGACTTTAAATTGATACACAAGCGATTGATTTCATGAAAAGATATTGACAGCAAAAGGTAGCATTTGATTTGCTTTCGTGGGAAATTATTGCCAGGTTTACCACCCACTGTCACCTCCTCTCTGTGCTATGCCTAAAGCTTTATATACTTCTGTATCTATCCCAGACCTGTGCCTGTCACTCGCATAGAGATGTTACATCTGTAGCACCCACTCAGATGAGTCAATCACATTCGCTGCCTGGGAGCTCCACCTGACTGTGGTTAGGGCAGCAGAATTTACACTGAATAATTTGGTGACAATTTATATATTTTCCTGTTCATAAACATCTGCCATAAACATTACTTTTACTGAAGCACACATCTGATTTTGTAGACCTTTCACCATGTTTTTCAACCAGCTCCCAGTTTCATCTCTGAAAGCCTTGGGTGATGCCACTGTAAACACATTGCTGTGTTGGACATGTTGTCATGGTCATACAGCATACTTATGCCACAATGCTACATACAGAAATGTTACAGTGAAGCCAATAGGTTTGAGAACTACAGGCTTGGCTTTACCAGTTAATACATAGTTCATGTCAGTTCCAAACAGTTTATTTCATATTTAAAAAAAAACATATAAAATAATTTAAACTATCATAAGAGAACTATGTAAGAAAAAAACACTAGTAGCAATATACAGTCTTCACTGTATGCAAGAACCCCATCTTTTGTTCCCTTAACTACACCTCTTTTATTGCTATGAGTTCTAAAAACTGAATAACTTCTCAATACACAGATCTTAGATATAAATGCTAAGCTCAACACACACCTATAGACAGTACACCAAGAATAACATTCAGATTCTCAAATGTTTATAACTACAACTATAAAGCCTTTGCATACATGATGCAAGTAAAGAGACATGTTTATGGTGCTTAACACACAAACTTAGAATTACATCTGTGATTGCAAAGCTTTTGGAATATATAAAGACTTCAATTACCTGTCAGTATTTATGACTGTAGACAGAGTTTATACAATGATAACTGTAATGTATAGGTAGTCTTGCTTACCCAGATGCTTGTGGCTGCATGCATGACACTTTGGACGATACGCTGCAGGAACATTGTCTCCAAGATCTTACATCACCTCAAACGAGACACATGTGGTTAAAGATGGTTAATTTGTCTTTCATGATATTGGGTACAATAAATAACATGAAATAAACTACAAAAAGTGTCTCTGTCTCACACAAAATGTACAACAGTTTGTAAGATTGGTGGAGGAACACATGCCAAGATGCATAAAACTGTGATTAAAAACCAGGGTTATTCCACCAAATACTGATTTCTCAACTCCTCAAACTTTATGAATATAAACTGTTTTTTTTGCTCTATTTAAAGTCTGAAAGCTCTGCATCTTTTTAGTTTGACCATTTATCATTTTCTGCAAATGACAATATATTTATTTGGAATTTGGGAGAAATTTTGTCCGTAGTTTACAGAATAAAACAACAATGTTCATTTTACCCAAACATACATTTAAATACTAAAATTTGAGAAACTAATTCAGAAACTGAAGTGTCTCATTTTTTCCCAGAGCTGTATATATACATACAGGTCCTTCTCATAAAATTTGCATATTGTGATAAAGTTCATTCTTTTCCATAACGAAATTATAAAAATTCATCATATATGTTAGATTCATTGCACACCAACTGAAATATTTCAGATCTTTTATTGTTTTAATACTGATTATTTTGGCATCAGCCTCATGAATACCCAAAATTCCTATCTCACACAATTAGCATATCATGAAAAGCTTCTCTAAACGAGCTATTAACATAATCATCTGAATCAACGAATTAACTCTAAACACCTGCAAAAGATTGCTAAGGCTTTTAAAAACTCCCAGCCTGGTTCATTAATCAAAACCCCAATCATGAGTAAGACTGCCAACCTCACTGCTGTCCAGAAGGCTATCATTGACACCCTCAAGCAAGAGGGTAAGACACAGAAAGAAATTTCTGAACTAATAGTCTGTTCCCAGAGTGCTGTATCAAGGCACCTCAGTGGGAAGTCTGTGGGAAGGAAAAAGTGTGGCAGAAAACGCTGCACAACGAGAAGAGGTGACTGAACCCTGAGGAAGATTGTGGAGAACGGCCGATTCCAACTTTCACCTTAAGCTAATACACATTTATTCCATTTCTACTGATGTGCAGATATATTTACAAACATTTGGCAGCCTTCAGACACCACAGCTGTCTCATCCGTCTCACTTTTTTTTCAATCTGAGCGCACCTGCAAAACCATGCCGCCAACCCCCACAGTAAACAGTACAGCGGCTCGCTCGCGTGCCGGCACAGTTAACAGTACAGCAGCTGTGTTTTATACAGTAATACACAAAGGAAAAGACGTGGGCGCTCCAGTAAATCCTACAGAACAGTGTTGTATACAACAGGACAGTGTTTTTTTCACCAGTACATAACAGGACAGTGATTTATTCACCTCTACACCCTACAGGACAGTGGTTTATTCACCAGTACACCCTACAGGACAGTGGTTTATACACCATACCCAACAAAACAGTGCTTTACCCACCAGTACACAACAAGACAATGTTTTACACGCCAGGACACCCTACAGGGCAGTAGTTTATACACCAGTACACCCTACAGGACAGTGGTTTATACGTCAGTAAACCCTACAGGACAGTGGTTTATACACCAGTAAACCCTAGGACCGTGGTTTATACACCAGTACACAACAGGACAACTTGGCATATCGAGCCATGATGCAGAACAAGACAGGATTGATTTATTTATATAGTTATTGTCTTTACATAATAATTATTAAAATGCTATTTACAAGGAACTGGTGAGAACAGTTTGTAGGAATAGTTGAATTTGCTCTCGCTTCTTTTTCTGGTCAGAAATGTCCTGCAGTCAGCAGCTTCACCGAACCCAGCTTTTTTTCTTGCTGGAGAGTCTGGTTAGTTTGTGCAGGAACATCAGCTTCATATTAATTTTATTTAGTGGAAAATGGCTTGATATGCAAAGTTGACAATTAATTTTACAATATAAAATCTGCTCAGGCCAGGCTAATTCCTGTTTTTTTCTTAAAATAGAAAACTAGAACTCTTCATTTGATATGTATTTATTTTGGCCCAAGACGTAAAAGTCCTTTAAAATCACAGTAGATTAATTTTTTGTGCACATTGGTTTTTAAAGTATAAAAATATATAATATTTATTATTAATTATTATACAAATAATTTCATATAAATTAAAAAATATATAAATCAAAAAGTATAAAATCAGCTCAGGCCAGGCTAATTCTATGATTTCCTTAATATAGGAGAGTAGAACTTTATTTAGAATATTTCCTACTTACTAATTGAATAACACTAGTGATGGAACATTGTGTAAATAAGATTATATTTAATAACATATTTTATATTTATAATGTTAATAAACAGCTGTACTGCTTTCCTTCATCAAATCTCCTTCAGTATTAGTCTATGAGGTGTTTAATATAATCTGAGCAGCACCGGGTTTGTGTGAACGCTCCCTTTAGTTCACGTGCTTCAGTGAAGCAGCAGCTGCGAATATCAAACCAACTTCAGCCAGGGAAAACGAGGCTGTGAATAAGAAGCCAAACGAATCTGGAGCAGCAAATATGGAACTAAAGGCCTATGCCTATATTACCTGACATATTCACCAAACTCTACATTATGCTTTTAAACTTCAGCGTTTGCTCCTGTAAAACTCATGAAATATTGATGCGCGTCAGAAATTTGGTATGAGCTACATGTGTACTCGAGCTCATACTGTTCTGTTGGGTGTGCTGTTGTACACTCTAAAAAACAGAGGTACGATATGAGTACTTTTTTGTACTCAAAGGTACACTCTTCATAATTGTACCATAAAGGTACAATATTGGTCTTTACAGGGTCAGATTTGTTCCTTCTGAAATACAAAGTAATTTCTAACAGAAATAAGTACAGATTTGTACCATTTAACCAGCCAAAGGGTACATTCAGTATTATGTATCACTGTACTAATAAACAAGATATATTTTAATTGCACATTTTTTATTTTAAAGCCAGACAATTTTCAGATCATCAAGTTTTTGAGCCATATTTATTTGATGATAATGTTTATAATCTTTATAATCTTTACTGGCACAAAAACCATGGGTACAAAAAAGGACTTTCACTGTCAATATAAGGTACAGCCCCAGCGACAAGCTTTGTACCCTTTTAAGTAACCACTGTTCTATAGGGTGTACTGGTGTATAAACCACTATCCTCTTGTGTACTGGTGTATAAAGCACTGTCCTATATGGTGTACTGGTGTATAAACCATTATCCTGTTGTCTACTGGTGTATAAACCACTGTCCTGTAGGGTGTACTGGTGTATAAACCACTGTCCTGTAGGTTGTACTGGTGAATAAACCACTGTCCTGTAGGGTGTACTGGTGAATAAACCACTGTCCTGTTATGTACTGGTGAAAAAAAACACTGTCCTGTTGTGTACAACACTGTTCTGTAGGATTTACTGGAGCGGCCACGTCTTTTACTTTGTTTATTACTGTATAAAACACAGCTGCTGTACTGTTAACTGTGCCGGCACGCGAGCGAGTCGCTGTACTGTTTACTGTGCTGGCACACATTCCGCTGTGCTGCTATGTGTGCCGGAGCACACTCCACTGTGTTGTTCAGTGTCCCGGCGCACACTCCGTTGTGCTGTACTTCCGGTTTTAGTGAGATGGAACAAAAGCGACGGCACAGCAACATCGCGGCTAAAACTGGCTCTCCTTCAGTGCGAGCAAAAGACATGCTTTTCTGCAAGCGGCTCAGAATGGCACCCCGCTCACCCTATCGCCAGTCAGAAAGGCTCTAAGTAAGTAATTAATTTCTGATAAGCTATTTAAACATTAATTCAATGATCCCCTGTATTAAGTTATACCTATTCTGTTCTAAAGGCTTCAGGGGGACGTCCGACTTCGACGTCGTGGTCACCAGCCGGGCTGATCTGACCATCACCAGCGTCCCGTTTGTCCGCAGACAACCTACAACACAATCAAAGAGCCCACTTCGAGAAATGTCCACGATGCCATCAGTACGAAAGGTAGACACATTAAAAAATAGATTACGTTATAAATGACTTGATTAAACTTACCACTTACTAAATCCTTTTCTCATTCTTTCAGGTCAATCTCGTAGAGGCAAAGGTGGTCTCCGTCACCCCAACTACCCGGACCATTCCCATCCGAGGCACCGAGCGAGAGCTCCAGGAGTGTCTCATCTCTGACGGCACCGACAAAATCACGCTGCAGCTTTGGGAGCACCACATCAACGCCGTCCAGATGCTCTCCAGCTACCGCTTCACTGACCTCTCCACCAGGGTCTTCAAGGGGAAAGTCCAGCTGACCACAACCTTGTCCACAGCGGTGGAGAAAATCCCGAACCTGCGCGTTTCTGACACGGCCATTAGCACCCCGGAGCCAGCGGTGAACTCTGTTACCGGTTCGGTGTACGCTCTGGAACTCCGGGCGGTCATGAAGTGCTCCATCTGCGGCAACAAACAGGACAAGCTGGATCACCGCACCGTGTTTCATCGCTGCCAAAGCTGCAACATGAAGCAGAAGACCGCAACCTTCATCAAACTGCTGTCTGGCATGCTCAGAATCCAGACGGACAGCGAGAAACACACCCTGGCCGTCCCTTGGTAACGTACCTGGAGCGTTACAACCTCAACCACCTAACTCTCACTGACGAAGTGGAAGAGCACTTTTTGGCTCTAGAAACGGGCTGCGTCCAGAAACCCCAAAAGTGTCTCCTTTTTCCTACCGATCCTCCTCCTCTCCTCCGTGACCCGGAAACTGATTTCGTGACGCCATCTTGCCGACTGTCCGAATACCGTAGGAGACGAAAGAAGCCGCTTAAAATTCTTCTGTAGTAGGCTTTCAACGGAAATCAGTGTATCCTACTCCTGAAGACTTTTAAGGATTTTCCAATGACATCACTGCATCCACACCCACAGAGCACGTGGGAATGGAGCAGGCAACGCACAAATATACGTCATAAGCATATTAATTAACTAGGTTCCTTATCTAATTAAACAGCCAGTGAAGCAGTAATATAATTTATAGTTTAGATAAGCTGTATGCTCAGTAAAACTATATTAATGATCCCATATTTGTAACATGATATATATATATATATATCACTGGCCAGAGAAATGTGGCCAAAATGCCTGGGAGTAAGCAGGATTTTATTGGAATATCTGAATATTTAGCTGTGTGTGATAGTAATGTTCCATTGATGCTGTTTAATCTAATATTTTTTCACTTCAACATGTATGCAAAATATAATATGTATTATTATATTTATTATTTATTAAGATTTGTTATTTGTTTTATTACATTCAATGAAATCATATTTTACTCTTAAAATAATTTAAGATTTACATATGCAACCTCCATCAATGGCTAATCAGGAGGAGTAGGAGAGGAGGAGTAGCAAAAGTTTCTGAACGCAGCCACGGGCTGCGTCCAGAAACTTTTGCTACTCCTCCTCTCCTACTCCTCCTTTCCTACTCCTCCTCTCCTACCCTGGAAGAAGGTGGAGGAATCGAGGAGAGGAGAGGAGGAGGAATGGAGGGAAGGAGCTGTAATTGGGGAAATGGGACAGCTGATCCCTTTTAGATAGGATGTTGACAACCGTTGAACTGAGCCAATCACAACGCTCACTTTCAGCACATTTCAGAACATTACTATCACACACAGCTAAAAATTCAGATATTCCAATAAAATCCTGAGTACTCCCAGCCGCATTTTTGGCCGCATCTCTGGCCAGTGACTCTGGCAGCCCTGTCTGACCTCAGCCTTATGAGGGTTTCAGTTTACTCATCAGTCCCTAAGTTAAAATAAATAAGTTAATTAATTAATTAATTAAAATTATATATATATATATGTTTTTATATGTATAACATGATACACATAGGGTCATAAATATAGTTTTACTGAGCATACAGTTTATCTAAACTATAAATTATATTACTGCTTTACTGGCTGTTTAATTAGATAAGGAACCTAGTTAATTAATATGTTTATGACGTATATTTGGGCGTTGTCTTCCCCATTTTCGTGTACTCTGTGGGCGTGGATGCAGTGATGTCATTGGAAATCCTTAAAAGTCTTCCGGAGTAGGATACACTGATGTAACCTCCGTTGGAAGCCTACTACAGGTGGATTTTAAGCGTCTTCTTTCGTCTCCTACGGTATTCGGACAGGCGGCAAGATGGCGTCACGAAATCAGTTTCCGGGTCACGGAGGAGAGGAGGAGGATCGGTAGGAAAAAGGAGACACTTTTCTGGACACAGCCACGGTCTCGGGCTGTATTCGGAATGGCATACTACATACTACTCGCGTTCTAAATCTGCCTAAAGCTAGTATGCAGTACGCAGTATGCGACCAAACTGAGGATCTGTAGTGCACTACAGGTACCCGGATGGTGTACTACTCCGCTCCGATTCCGCAGTGTGCATGGGGAGCTATCTTCGCGGTGTACTGCATCCCAACATGCATTGCAACTGGCTTCTCCAGCTCGCTTCAGAAAAAAACAAGATGGAGGCGAGTGCGAGAGAATTATGGAAATATGTATATTTTTAAATTAAGGGAATTATTTTGGAAAGTATTGGCTCACCTCTGTTGAGACCCTCCGCTGCCGCGGCCGTGTCCCTCCGCTGCCTCGGCCGAGCGCTCTCCGCGGCCGGGACCCTCCGCTGACGCGGCCGCGCGTTCTCCGCGTCCGGGACCCTCCGCTGACGTGGCCGCGCGTTCTCCGCGGCCGGGACCTTCCGCTGCCCCGGCCGAGCGCTTTCCGCGGCCGGGACCCTCCGCTGTGTGCTGCCTTGATGTAGTAAATAATTCCCTCAGTTTTAATAAATTATTCTGTTATTTTAATAAATAATTCCCTCAGTTTTAATAAATTATTCTGTTATTTTAATAAATAATTCCCTCAGTTTTAATAAATTATTCTGTTATTTTAATAAATAATTTCCTCAGTTTTAATAAATTATTTTGTTATTTTAGTAAATAATTCCCTCAGTTTTAATAAATCGTTCTTATTTATTTAATAAATAATTCCAAAAAAATATTCTGTTATTTTAATAAATGTTTCCCTCAGTTTAAATAAATTATTCTGTTACTTTAATAAATAATTCCCTTCGTTTAATAAATCGTTCTCTTTATTTAATAAATAATTCCAATAGATTGTTCTGTTCTTTTAATAAATAATTCCCTCAGTTTTAATAAATTATTTTGTTACTTTAATAAATAATTCCCTCAGTTTTAATAAATTTGTTACTTTAATAAATAATTCCAATAAATCGTTCTGTTAATTTAATAAATAATTCCCTTCTTAATCAATCGTTTTGTTGATTTAATAAATAATTCCCTCAGTTTTAATACATATTTTTCTTTTAAATAAGGGAATGATTTGAATACAAATTAATAAAATTGTTTCACTTGTGCAACGTGTCTCATTTCTTTTATTGTTGAGATTGTGTAAATATGAATGAGAGTTTGTTTAAATGTGTTCTTCTTGTTGGTATTTACATAGATGAAAATAGTAATCTACTAAAATAAATAGGAAAACATATTTAACTGGAACATACTTGGGTTGTGGGGGCTGCTGCTAAATGGTTGTTAGAATTGGGTTAACTGCACTTACATTAAACTCTAAAATAAAAGCAGCAATTGCTGTTCTGGACAGTATGCAGCTCTCATTAGTCTTAATAATGAAAAGGTAGGACATTTTTCATGTTCTTTCAGTTTACAACTCACTCTGAGGAATTCAGAGCACTACAGAGCACTGACTGGTGTGTCACAGCAGGACCGCGTAGGGTACTACAATCAAAAGTGTTACAGTACCGAATACTACATACTGGGCAGTGTGTAGTATGCAGTACATACTAGTGCAGTATGCAGTACGCAGTATAGTAGTATGCCATTCCGAATACAGCCTCGGTCATTGTCACTCCCCGATCTGTACCCCCTGCCCGATTTGTGCCGCACATGCGCACTGCACACTGAGCAGGGGGCGCAGATCGGGCAGCCACGGCTGTCAACAGTTGTCGGCGCTGTGAGATCGCTGATCAAGCTTAACTTCCGTTTTCTGAATTCTAGATAGACAGATAGGTGTTTAAAATAATTAAAAATCGAAAATAATCTGTTAAAATGTGTGAGCCTGCGGTGTTTTTATTTATTTTTTGTTACATATACCAAGTCTGTAAATTACTTCACATTTAAAAATTCTTTTTATTCTTAAAATACACAGCAAATTATTATAAATAACAGGAACAACACATTCATCAAAATATCAATTTATTTTACTCTCAGAAAAAGCATGAGAGCGAACCCATATCTCTCTCAACACACACACACACACACACACACGCACACACACACTTTCCTTGCCCATTCCTTCGTTGGAGGATGGCGTGAATGCTGAATTTAACGAAAATGTACTCTGCACAGCTCTGTAAAACTTAAAATCCTTAATTTTGACACCACAGTGTACGAGCTGTTTGCGACAGTGTGGGCGGAAGTACACCTTGGCATTACCTACCCGATCTGTGCCCCTGCTCATCTCGCTCAGTTTGCAGTGCGCATGCGTGCGCATGCGCGGCACAAATCGGGCAGGGGGTACAGATCGGGGAGTGACAGGGGGTACAGATCGGGGAGTGACAACACCCCCTTTGTTTCCCCATACCGGAAGTGAACCCTTATTAGGTGCTGGCCTGATATGGCACCAGAAATTAAGTTTTTATTATTAGAAAATGCTTTTAAAACCCACTTACCGTGTTAGTATCCCACTAATGTACATAAAAGAAAAATATATATATCTAATAATAATAAAAAATATAGCCGCAAGCGGCAATCATCGGGTTCAAGCACCAACTTGCACAATGGTGCCTACTGGAGCATTGAATGGTGATGTGTAAGAAGGTCTAATATGATTGGAGATGCCCTGTCACATTTAGAAATTATCAAGTTTTTCACCTGTTATTAATGTTGAGCAGAGGCCTTTCAACCTGATCAGTGCTTAAATTCACATGTAAATCTAGTGAACTTTGTAGGATATTCATTAAGTGAGTTAGAACTAGTCAAAAGGTGTCTACATGTTATTGGTATTGATCAGGTGGCTTCAACCAGAATGTTCACAAAGTGGTATTCAGATTGACCTTTGAACCTTTGCAGAACAAGCTGAAATGTTTGACCAAACAAGTTTAAATTAACACAAAGGAGTGAATGTTCTGATATGACATGTAATTACGAAGTTATTATAAATCTAGTTCTGAATTAAATGGCGCTTCATCAAGCACCAACTAGCACAATGGTGCCTACTAGAGCAGTGGTTCCCAACCTATGGGTCGCGACCCAACCTATGGGTCGCCAAAGATCCATGATGGGTCGCGAAGCCCTCTTGATTTTAAGGGGTTTAATTTTAATACTATATATAGTCTAGGGTAAGCAAAATTCGCAGCGCTGCGCTGCGCTCTCTCTGTCTCTCTCTCTCTCTCTCTGGCGCGCGCGCGCGCTCTCTCTCCGGCAGCGCGGAGCTGAATTCAGCGCGAGGCTGAATATAATAATATAATAATATAAGAATATAAAACTCAGTTTAGTTAAATAAATGAAAATGAGTGAGGGCCTGTAAAGTTAATCAATTATTGTCCAATATTTGGACAGGTTGAGGTTTTGGTGAGCTGTTTTACTGATTTGAAACTGAAACTGAAACTGATATTATTCTTTTTTTGTTTGTTTGTTTGTTTTTATTTTATATAAATTATTTTTTATTCATTTTAAATAGTTGTATTATTTTATTGATCTAATTATTTTTTTCTTCATAAGATAAAAAATCCTTATGTTTTATGTATCAATTTTTCCTTTTTTACGTGTTTATTTTATTCATCTATAGTAAATGTCAGTTTTTATTTGTCATTTCTAACCCCCCCCCCCCCAACCCAATTAAACACTTACATCTTTTACATTTGGGGGGGGGGGTGGTATTATGTTGGGTCACCAAAGCTTACAATGGTAAAAATATGGGTCCCTGAAGAAAAAGGTTGGGAACCACTGTACTAGAGCATAGGATGGTGATGTGTAAGAAGGTCTAACACAATTGGAGACATTCTGTCACATTTAAAATGATCAAAAGTCTTTCACCTGTTATTAATGTTGAGAAGAGGCACAAAGGAGTGAATGTTCTGATATGACATGTAATTACGAAGTTGTTCTTAATCTAGTTCTGTATTAAATGGCGCTTCATCAGAGTGATATTGTACAGAGGTCTTTAACATTGTGAGATTACAGCAAATACTGCAGAGTTACAGCAATTTAGGTTAGAAATTCCAAGGACGCACAGATTGCTTGATGCCTGGAGAGTATTGTATGTGAAATTTTCACAAATGTTTTTAATGAACATTTACCTAGAGACTCTACAGTGTGCAGCAAGACTGAAATGGAGGTGATAGGCCAAATATCCAGAGAGTAGTTTCAATATAGCTATTTTCAAACAATTAGCAATTATGAATGAACAAAGCACTTTTTAAACATAGTTGTATTGAGAAATTTGTCAGAGCCACTGTACTAAATATGGCAAAAACAATTAGATGTCAAAATAGTACAGCATGATTGACATATACTCGTTTTTTTGGAACAGCGCCCCCCAGTGGGCGGATTGTTTCAGCACTTTGCAGGTCACTACAGTGTCTCCACCTGAACATAACTGCCAAATATCATCCAGATTGGGCAACATTCAGCCTGCCAAAATGTCTGCTGAATGCTGATTGGCTGATGGTGTTCAGCCATGTTGATTGATTAAGTTGCCCTTTGAACATCCTTTAGAGGCTGTATGATAGATTCTGCATGCAAAGTTTCAACTTGCTAGGTTGCACGGTTGCTGAGAAACAGTGCTCCAAATTTACCTCTTGAAGTGAATGGGGCATATATCCGGAAGGACTAATTTGCATATGGCGGCCATATTGTTTACATATTTCAACTTTTTCTTAATGAATATTGAAGCGCATGCTCTCACGAGTGTTTTGATACCAAACATGACAGGATTGGTCAAAATTCCTAGGACTAGTTTGCAAAAGTAGGTTTTGCATATTATGCAAATTAGCACAAAATCTATATAGACGGAAGTGCATGGTCCAAATTGGAAAGTTGTTGGTATTGACCCAAGGAATCCATCAAAAAAAGAATTTTGAATGTAGGTCTTATGGTTTTTGAGTTATTGAGAAAATTGTGAAAAATGAATTTCCTTGTTTATAGCGCCACCACTTGACCAATCGGTGCCATTTTTGTTGTCCACCGAGATGCACTGATCTACCTACATCTACCTACCAAGTTTCATTTCTCTATGACTTACGGTTTAGGCTGCACAACTGTTTTTACAGGAGAAAAAGAATAATAATAAATATAGCCGCAAGCGGCGATTTACGGGGTTCGAGCGTTACAGGCAAAGAGACCCCTGGAGGCCAGTTAGGCTTAAAACATGTTGCCGGTTGACCGGCATCGCCAAACTGGATGAGGATGACCAGCATGACCGTGAAGACCAAGCTAGATTACCAGCATGACTAATCTGGATGACAAACTTGTTGACCATATTGACCAAGCTGGAAGACCATAATGACCAAACTGGATGACCAGCATGGCAAAGGTGGTTGGCCAGTATGACCAAGCTGGAAGACCACCATTACTATGAGGACAAAGCTGAATGACCAGCAGGACCATAATGACCAATGTGAATGGCCAGCATGACCAAGCTGGATGGCCAGCATAACCAAGCTGGGTGACCAGCGTGACCATAAAGACCATAATGGCAATGCTAGATGAGTGGTGTGAGTAAACTAGTTGTAAAGCATTGATAAATTGAGCTGTAGTGTTCATCAGGTTTTATGTGGTGTCTTACTGCACTCTAGTGGGCATTTGGTGAAACAAATTCAGTTCTTAAATTGAAAAAACACAAGGCATAAAAAGGGCCTATAAATAACCCGTATATAGTATATAAGTTTTGACCTGATTAACATTCCGCCTGTTAAAAGCTTGCTGGAATGTGATTGGCTAATAGTGACCACAAAAGTGTCCATATCAAATTTTCATTTGGTGTACCATTAGTGCATGGGCCATAGATGATAATTGGCTAGGATGACCTTGATAGCTTGTATGGTTCTAGAGAAACAGCTATCGAGCATTGGCCCCGCCCCCTGGGGGGGTGTATGTCTACTTGAACTGACAGGGTATCTGAGAATCATGTAATGATCAAAGGACTGAAGTGGTATTAGTGTCAGGTTAAGCATTCAAAAGTTATAAGTGTTAAAAACATTTTACTGCACCATGGTAGAACTCATTTGCATATGGCGGCCATATTGTTTATAAATGTAAAGATTTTTTTAAATAATTATTGAGGAGTAAGCTCTGCTGAACTGTTTGACACCAAACATGTCATGATTGGTCAAGGATCCAAGGACAAGATCTCAAAAGTAGGTTTTGCATATTATGCAAATTTTAAAAAAAATTAAGTGTGTGGAGCATAAACAAGAATGACCCAGGCGGCTGACTAGCATGACCAAGAAGGATAAAGATCTTCAATTAAGCAAGACAAGCAAGATTGAATAAGTTCAGCAGAGCTTTAATTTAGAATAATTCAACTGTAACTGTTTCACCAAATGACCACCAGAGCGCAGCAAGAGACCACATATAACCTGCTGGAAATCTATCACTCTATCAGAAAGACAGAATATTCCCTATCAGTGTGTTTCTATTTATTAAAAAGAGAAGAAAAGTCCGATTGGGCTCCAAATTGGTACTCATGATCAAGTGGTCTGTATATACATGTATGTAAATTTGTGTGTTGATAGGGTCAAAGGTTCCTGACTTCTGTCCATTTAGGCTTGAAAAAAGCGATAATATAGGCTTATGGCCTACAAAATGGCTGTTGCTCTTTGGCCATATTAGAGGCAAAAAATATCTGATTTGGCTCAAAATTTGCAATCAAGATCACAATATCAGTCTATATATGTATGTCAATTTCTGTGTCAATAGGGTCAAAGGTTCCTGACTTCTGTCCATTTAGATTTGAAAAAACGCGATAATACAGGCTTGAGGCCTACAAAATCGCTGTAGTTTTCCAGCCGTTGTAGAGGGAAAACATGTCCGATTTGGCTGAAAATTTGCAATCAAGATCAGATTATCAGTCTATATATGTGTATAAATTTGTGTGTTGATAGGGTGAAAGGTTCCTGTCTTCTGTCCATTTAGGTTGGAAAATAGCGATAAATAGAATAAATTGAAAATAGTTATTTTTTCACTGTAGAGCCTACTGAAGACTTATTTGGCTCATACTTGGCAAATGTGCTTCAAATGTCATTGTTAATTAGTAGCTTCAACAGTTTTGGCATGTTTTAAACTTTGACAGAGTTTTGGCCAAATAACTCTGAAAAGGCTTTCACGTACATGTTTGATCAAGGTTTATGGGCCTCAAGTAGTTAAATTGTCAAGATTTTTTTGATAATTTTTTACCTACACGGTCTCATGATTGCATCAAAACCAAAGTTATTTTGATTGATTAAGGACTTAAAGACAAGTTCGAAAAGAGCAATTTTTACTCTTTTGGCCACTGATGAAAATCTTTGCATTTTTGGTAAATACATGTAATTACAAAGTTGTAAAGGCTACAGCAAAGTATACAACTAAAAAAGAATAACAAGCCTAGGCCACTTGTACCTTTAGATATAACTGATTTTCTGCTATAGCGCCCCCTTGAGGCCAATCAACGCCATATTTTAATGGATGATAGAAGGCCCTGAGATACATGTAGGGTATAAGTATCATCCTGATTGGTCATTGTTTAGCATGTCAAAAGCTTGCTGGAAACTGATTGGCTAATAACGATCGCAAAAATTTGCATATCAAATTTTCCTTCTGTAAAACATTAGGACATAGGCCATAGATGATACATGCCAAAGGAGAGCTTCATAGCTTGTACGGTTCCTGAGAAACAGATTTTTAGCTTTGGCTCCGCCCCCTGGGGGCGTATGTCTACACAGATTGACGGGCTACCTCAGAATCATGTTGGCATCAACGGTCTAAAGTGGCATTAGTGTAGTTTTAAGCATTCAAAAGTTACAGCTGTTAGAGTAAATTTGGGTGTGCCACGGTAAGATTAATTTGCATATGGCGGCCATATTGTTTACAAATTTCACAATTTTTTTGATAATTATTGAGGATGGGACTCTGCTGAGTTGTTTGACACCAAATATGACAGGATTGGTCAATGACCCTAGGACAAGTTCTCAAAAGTAGGTTTTGCATATTATGCTAAATAGCAAAAAATCTAAGTGGGCGGAGCTTAGTGGTTCTATTGACCTTTTTGATTTGCCATTAACCAAGGAATCATATAATGCAAGAATTTTTGCTCTAGCTATCAGGGCGTGGCAGTTACGAGGCCTAACGCGTTGACCTTCGCCATAGCGCCCCCTTGAGGCCGATCGGGCTCATCTTTTGAATCTGAGTAGCGGTGAGAAGTACTACCATATGACCAAGTCTCAGCCCTGTAGGCCTTACGGTTTCTTCTGCCCGATCACTTCTATGGCAGAAAAAGAATAAGAATAATAAATATAGCCGCAAGCGGCGATTTACGGGGTTCGAGCGTTACAGGCAAAGAGACCTCTGGAGGCCAGTTAGGCTTAAAACATGTTGCCGGTTGACCGGCATCGCCAAACTGGATGAGGATGACCAGCATGACCGTGAAGACCAAGCTAGATTACCAGCATGACTAATCTGGATGACAAACTTGTTGACCATATTGACCAAGCTGGAAGACCATAATGACCAAACTGGATGACCAGCATGGCAAAGGTGGTTGGCCAATATGACCAAGCTGGAAGACCACCATTACTATGAGGACAAAGCTGAATGACCAGCAGGACCATAATGACCAATGTGAATGGCCAGCATGACCAAGCTGGATGGCCAGCATAACCAAGCTGGGTGACCAGCGTGACCATAAAGACCATAATGGCAATGCTAGATGAGTGGTGTGAGTAAACTAGTTGAAAAGCATTGATAAATTGAGCTGTAGTGTTCATCAGGTTTTATGTGGTGTCTTACTGCACTCTAGTGCGCATTTGGTGAAACAAATTCAGTTCTTAAATTGAAAAAAACACAAGGCATAAAAAGGGCATATAAATAACCCGTATATAGTATATAAGTTTTGACCTGATTAACATTCCGCCTGTTAAAAGCTTGCTGGAATGTGATTGGCTAATAGTGACCACAAAAGTGTCCATACCAAATTTTCATTTGGTGTACCATTAGTGCATGGGCCATAGATGATAATTGGCTAGGATGACCTTGATAGCTTGTATGGTTCTAGAGAAACAGCTATCGAGCATTGGCCCCGCCCCCTGGGGGGCTGTATGTCTACTTAAACTGACAGGGTATCTGAGAATCATGTAATGATCAAAGGACTGAAGTGGTATTAGTGTCAGGTTAAGCATTCAAAAGTTATAAGTGTTAAAGACATTTTACTGCACCATGGTAGAACTCATTTGCATATGGCGGCCATATTGTTTATAAATGTAAATATTTTTTTTATAATTATTGAGGAGTAAGCTCTGCTGAACTGTTTGACACCAAACATGTCATGATTGGTCAAGGATCCAAGGACAAGATCTCAAAAGTAGGTTTTGCATATTATGCAAATTTAAAAAAAAACTTAAGTGGGTGGAGCATAAACAAGAATGACCCAGGCGGCTGACCAGCATGAACAAGAAGGATAAAGATGTTCAATTAAGCAAGACAAGCAAGATTGAATAAGTTCAGCAGAGCTTTAATTTAGAATAATTCACCTGTAGCTGTTTCACCAAATGACCACCAGAGCGCAGCAAGAGACCACATATAACCTGCTGGAAATCTATCACTCTATCAGAAAGACAGAACATTCCCTATCAGTGTGTTTCTATTTATTAAAAAGAGAAGAAAAGTCCGATTGGGCTCCAAATTGGTACTCATGATCAAGTGGTCTGTATATACATGTATGTAAATTTGTGTGTTGATAGGGTCAAAGGTTCCTGACTTCTGACCATTTAGGTTTGAAAAAAGTGATAATACAGGCTTATGGCCTACAAAATGGCTGTTGCTCTTTGGCCATATTAGAGGCAAAAAATATCTGATTTGGCTCAATATTTGCAATCAGGATCACAATATCAGTCTATATATGTATGTCAATTTCTGTGTCAATAGGGTCAAAGGTTGCTGACTTCTGTCCATTTAGATTTGAAAAAAGCGATAATACAGGCTTGAGGCCTACAAAATCGCTGTAGTTTTCCAGCCGTTGTAGAGGCAAAACATGTCCAATTTGGCTGAAAATTTGCAATCAAGATCTGATTATCAGTCTATATATGTCTATAAATTTGTGTGTTGATAGGGTGAAAGGTTCCTGTCTTCTGTCCATTTAGGTTGGAAAATAGCGATAAATAGAATAAATTGAAAATAGTTATTTTTTCACTGTAGAGCCTACTGAAGACTTATTTGGCTCATACTTGGCACATGTACTTCAAATGTCATTGTTAATTAGTAGCTTCAACAGTTTTGGCATGTTTTAAACTTTGACAGAGTTTTGGCCAAATAACTCTGAAAAGGCTTTCACGTACATGTTTGATCAAGGTTTATGGGCCACAAATAGTTCAAATGTCAAGATTTTTTTGATAATTATTTACCTACAGGCTCTCAAGATTGCATCAAGACCAAATTTGTTTTGATTGATTAAGGACTTAAAGACAAGTTCGAAAAGAGCAATTTTTACTCTTTTGGCCACTGATGAAAATCTTTGCATTTTTGGTAAATACATGTAATTACAAAGTTGTAAAGGCTACAGCAAAGTATACAACTAAAAAAGAATAACAAGCCTAGGCCACTTGTACCTTTAGATAAAACTGATTTTCTACTATAGCGCCCCCTTGAGGCCAATCAACGCCATATTTTAATGGATGATAGAAGGCCCTGAGATACATGTAGGGTATAAGTATCGTCCTGATTGGTCATTGTTTAGCCTGTCAAAAGCTTGCTGGAAACTGATTGGCTAATAACGATTGCAAAAATTTGCATATCAAATTTTCCTTCTGTAAAACATTAGGACATAGGCCATAGATGATACATGCCAAAGGAGAGCTTCATAGTTTGTATGGTTCCTGAGAAACAGATTTTTAGCTTTGGCTCCGCCCCCTGGGGGCGTATGTCTACACAGATTGAGGGGCTACCTCTGAATCATGTTGGCATCAAAGTTGTAAATTGGCATTAGTGTAGGTTTAAGCATTCAAAAGTTACAGCTGTTAGAGTAAATTTGGGTGTGCCACGGTAAGATTAATTTGCATATGGCGGCCATATTGTTTACAAATTTCAAAATTTTTTCGATAATTATTGAGGTTGGGACTCTGCTGAGTTGTTTGACACCAAATATGACAGGATTGGTCAATGACCCTAGGACAAGTTCTCAAAAGTAGGTTTTGCATATTATGCTAAATAGCAAAAAATCTAAGTGGGCGGAGCTTAGTGGTTCTATCGACCTTTTTGATTTGCCATTAACCAAGGAATCATATAATTCAAGAATTTTTGCTCTAGCTATCAGGGCGTAGGAGTTACACGGCCAAACGCGTTGACCTTCGCCATAGCGCCCCCTTGAGGCCGATCGGGCTCATCTTTTGAATCTGAGTAGCGGTGAGAAGTACTACCATATGACCAAGTCTCAGCCCTGTAGGCCTTACGGTTTCTTCTGCCCAATCACTTCTATGGCAGAAAAAGAATAAGAACTATAATAATAATAATAAATATAGCCGCAAGCGGCGATTTACGGGGTTCGAGCGTTACAGGCAAAGAGACCCCTGGAGGCCAGTTAGGCTTAAAACATGTTGCCGGTTGACCGGCATCGCCAAACTGGATGAGGATGACCAGCATGACCGTGAAGACCAAGCTAGATTACCAGCATGACTAATCTGGATGACAAACTTGTTGACCATATTTACCAAGCTGAAAGACCATAATGACCAAACTGGATGACCAGCATGGCAAAGGTGGTTGGCCAGTATGACCAAGCTGGAAGACCACCATTAATATGAGGACAAAGCTGAATGACCAGCAGGAGCATAATGACCAATGTGAATGGCCAGCATGACCAAACTGGATGGCCAGCATAACCAAGCAGGGTGACCAGCGTGACCATAAAGACCATAATGGCAATGCTAGATGAGTGGTGTGAGTAAACTAGTTGAAAAGCATTGATAAATTGAGCTGTAGTGTTCATCAGGTTTTATGTGGTGTCTTACTGCACTCTAGTGGGCATTTGGTGAAACAAATTCAGTTCTTAAATTGAAAAAACACAAGGCATAAAAAGGGCATATAAATAACCCGTATATAGTATATAAGTTTTGACCTGATTAACATTCCGCCTGTTAAAAGCTTGCTGGAATGTGATTGGCTAATAGTCACCACAAAAGTGTCCATATCAAATTTTCATTTGGTGTACCATTAGTGCATGGGCCATAGATGATAATTGGCTAGGATGACCTTGATAGCTTGTATGGTTCTAGAGAAATAGCTATCGAGCATTGGCCCCGCCCCCTGGGGGCGTGTATGTCTACTTAAACTGACAGGGTATCTGAGAATCATGTAATGATCAAAGGACTGAAGTGGTATTAGTGTCAGGTTAAGCATTCAAAAGTTATAAGTGTTGAAGACATTTTACTGCACCATGGTAGAACTCATTTGCATATGGCGGCCATATTGTTTATAAATGTAAAGATTTTTTTAATAATTATTGAGGAGTAAGCTCTGCTGAACTGTTTGACACCAAACATGTCATGATTGGTCAAGGATCCAAGGACAAGATCTCAAAAGTAGGTTTTGCATATTATGCAAATTTAAAAAAAATTAAGTGGGTGGAGCATAAACAAGAATGACCCAGGCGGCTGACCAGCATGAACAAGAAGGATAAATATGTTCAATTAAGCAAGACAAGCAAGATTGAATAAGTTCAGCAGAGCTTTAATTTAGAATAATTCACCTGTAGCTGTTTCACCAAATGACCACCAGAGCGCAGCAAGAGACCACATATAACCTGCTGGAAATCTATCACTCTATCAGAAAGACAGAACATTCCCTATCAGTGTGTTTCTATTTATTAAAAAGAGAAGAAAAGTCCGATTGGGCTCCAAATTGGTACTCATGATCAAGTGGTCTGTATATACATGTATGTAAATTTGTGTGTTGATAGGGTCAAAGGTTCCTGACTTCTGACCATTTAGGTTTGAAAAAAGTGATAATACAGGCTTATGGCCTACAAAATGGCTGTTGCTCTTTGGCCATATTAGAGGCAAAAAATATCTGATTTGGCTCAAAATTTGCAATCAAGATCACAATATCAGTCTATATATGTATGTCAATTTCTGTGTCGATAGGGTCAAAGGTTCCTGACCTCTGTCCATTTAGATTTGAAAAAAGCGGTAATACAGGCTTGAGGCCTACAAAATCGCTGTAGTTTTCCAGCTGTTGTAGAGGCAAAACATGTCCGATTTGGCTGAAAATTTGCAATCAAGATCAGATTATCAGTCTATATACGTGTATAAATTTGTGTGTTGATAGGGTGAAAGGTTCCTGTCTTCTGTCCATTTAGGTTGGAAAATAGCGATAAATAGAATAAATTGAAAATAGTTATTTTTTCACTGTAGAGCCTACTGACGACTTATTTGGCTCATACTTGGCACATGTGCTTAAAATGTCATTGTTAATTAGTAGCTTCAACAGTTTTGGCATGTTTTAAACTTTGACAGAGTTTTGGCCAAATAACTCTGAAAAGGCTTTCACGTACATGTTTGATCAAGGTTTATGGGCCTCAAGTAGTTAAAATGTCAAGATTTTTTTGATAATTATTTACCTACAGGGTCTCAAGATTGCATCAAGACCAAATTTGTTTTGATTGATTAAGGACTTAAAGACAAGTTCGAAAAGAGCAGTTTTTACTCTTTTGGCCACTGATGAAAATCTTTGCATTTTTGGTAAACACATGTAATTACAAAGTTGTAAAGGCTACAGCAAAGTATACAACTAAAAAAGAATAACATGCCTAGGCCACTTGTACCTTTAGATATAACTGATTTTCTGCTATAGCGCCCCCTTGAGGCCAATCAACGCCATATTTTAATGGATGATAGAAGGCCCTGAGATACATGTAGGGTATAAGTATCGTCCTGATTGGTCATTGTTTAGCATGTCAAAAGCTTGCTGGAATCTGATTGGCTAATAACGATCGCAAAAATTTGCATATCAAATTTTCCTTCTGTAAAACATTAGGACATAGGCCATAGATGATACATGTCAAAGGAGAGCTTCATAGCTTGTACGGTTCCTGAGAAACTGATTTTTAGCTTTGGCTCCGCCCCCTGGGGGTGTATGTCTACACCGATTGACAGGCTACCTCAGAATAATGTAAGGATCAAAGGTCTAAAGTGGTATTAGTGTCGGTTTAAGCATTCAAAAGTTACAGCTGTTAGAGTAAATTTGGGTGTGCCACGGTAAGAGTTATTTAAATATGGCGGCCATATTGTTCACAAATTTCAAGATTTTTTTGATAATTATTGAGGTTGGGACTCTGCTAAGTTGTTTGACACCAAATATGATAGGATGGGTCAATGCCCCTAGAACAAGTTCTCAAAAGTAGGTTTTGCATATTATGCTAAATAGCAAAAAATCTAAGTGGGCGGAGCTTAGTGGTTCTATTGACCTTTTTGATTTGCCATAAACCAAGGAATCATAAAACGAAAGAATTTTTCGTCTAGCTATCAGGGCGTGAGAGTAACGAGGCAAAACGCGTTTTGCTTCGCCATAGCGCCCCCTTGAGGCCGTTCGGGCTCATCTTTTGAATCTGAGTAGCGGTGAGAAGTACTACCATATGACCAAGTCTCAGCTCTGTAGACCTTACGGTTTCTTCTGCCCAATCACTTCTATGGCAGAAAAAGAATAAGAATAATAATAATCAGAACAATTACAATAGGGCTTCTAGCACTACGTGCTCGAACCCCTAATAATAATCAGAACAATTACAATAGGGTTTCTAGCACTACGTGCTCGAACCCCTAATAATAATCAGAACAATTACAATAGGGTTTCTAGCACTACGTGCTCGAACCCCTAATAATATAGCCGCAAGCGGCGATTTACGGGGTTCGAGCGTCACAGGCAAAGAGGCCCCTGGAGGCCAGTTAGGCTTAAAACCTGTTGCTGGTTGACCGTCATCACCAAACTGGATAACCAAGCTGGGTAACCAGCGTGACCATAAAGACCATAATAACAATGCTAGATGAGTGGTGTGAGTAAACTAGTTGAAAAGCATTGATAAATTGAGCAGTAGTGTTCATCAGGTTTTATGTGGTGTCTTGCTGCACTCTAGTGGGCATTTGGTGAAACAACTTCAGTTCTTAAATTCAAAAAACACAAGGCATAAAAAGGGCATATAAATAACCCATATATAGTGTATAAGTTTTGACCTGATAAACATTCTGCCTGTCAACAGCTTGCTGGAATGTGATTGGCTAATAGTGACCACAAAAGTGTCCATATAAAATTTTAATTTGGTGTACCATTAGTGCATGGGCCATAGATGATAATTGGCAAGGATGACCTTGATAGCTTGTATGGTTGTAGAGAAACAGCTATCGAGCATTGGCTCTGCCCCCTGGGGGTGTATGTCTACTTAAACTCACAGGGTATCTGAGAATCATGTAATGATCAAAGGACTGAAGTGGTATTAGTGTCAGGTTAAGCATTCAAAAGTTATAAGTGTTAAAGACATTTTACTGCACCATGGTAAAACTAATTTGCATATGGCGGCCATATTGTTTATAAATGTAAAGATTTTTTTTAATAATTATTGAGGAGTAAGCTCTGCTGAACTGTTTGACACCAAACATGTCATGATTGGTCAAGGAGGCAAAGACAAGATCTCAAAAGTAGGTTTTGCATATTATGCAAATAAAATTAAAAAAAAAGTGGGTGAAGCATAAATAAGAATGACCCAGGTGGCTGAGCAGCATGACCAAGAAGGATAAATATGTTCAATTAAGCAAGACAAAAAAGATTAAATAAGTTCAGCAGAGCTTTAATTTAGAATAATTCACCTGTAGCTGTTTCACCAAATGACCACCAGAGCGCAGCAAGAGACCACATATAACCTGCTGGAAATCTATCACTCTATAAGTAAGAAAGAACATTCCCTATCAGTGTGTTTCTATTTATTATAAAGAGAAGAAAAGTCTGATTGGGCTCCAAATTGGTAGACATGATCAAGTGGTCTGCATATATATGTGTGTAAATTTGTGTGTTGATAGGGTCAAAGGTTCCTGACTTCTGACCATTTAGGTTTGAATAAAGTGATAATACAGGCTTATGGCCTACAAAATGGCTGTTGCTCTTTGGCCATATTAGAGGCAAAAAATATCTGCAATCAGGATCACAATATCAGTCTATATATGTATGTCAATTTCTGTGTCAATAGGGTCAAAGGTTCCTGACTTCTGTCCATTTAGATTTGAAAAAAGCGATAATACAGGCTTGAGGCCTACAAAATCGCTGTAGTTTTCCAGCCGTTGTAGAGGGAAAACATGTCCGATTTGGCTGAAAATTTGCAATCAAGATTAGATTATCAGTCTATATATGTGTCTAAATTTGTGTGTTGATAGGGTGAAAGGTTCCTGTCTTCTGTCCATTTAGGTTGGAAAATAGTGATAAATAGAATAAATTGAAAATAGTTATTTTTTCACTGTAGAGCCTACTGAAGACTTATTTGGCTCATACTTGGCACATGTGCTTCAAATGTCATTGTTAATTAGTAGCTTCAACAGTTTTGGCATGTTTTAAACTTTGACAGAGTTTTGGCCAAATAACTCTGAAAAGGCTTTCACGTACATGTTTGATCAAGGTTTATGGGCCTCAAATAGTTAAAATGTCAAGATTTGTTTGATAATTATTTAACTACAGGGTCTCAAGATTGCATCAAGACCAAATTTGTTTTGATTGATTAAGGACTTAAAGACAAGTTCGAAAAGAGCAATTTTTACTCTTTTGGCCACTGATGAAAATCTTTGCATTTTTGGTAAACACATGTAATTACAAAGTTGTAAAGGCTACAGCAATGTATACAAATAAAAAAGAATAACAAGCTTAGGCCACTTGTACCTTTAGATATAACTGATTTTCTGCTATAGCGCCCCCTTGAGGCCAATCAACGCCATATTTTAATGGATGATAGAAGGCCCTGAGATACATGTAGGGTATAAGTATCGTCCTGATTGGTCATTGTTTAGCCTGTCAAAAGCTTGCTGGAAACTGATTGGCTAATAACGATTGCAAAAATTTGCATATCAAATTTTCCTTCTGTAAAACATTAGGACATAGGACATAGATGATACATGCCAAAGGAGAGCTTCATAGCTTGTACGCTTCCTGAGAAACAGATTTTTAGCTTTGGCTCCGCCCCCTGGGGGCGTATGTCTACACAGATTGACATTCTACCTCAGAATCATGTTGGCATCAACGGTCTAAAGTGGCATTAGTGTCGGTTTAAGCATTCAAAAGTTACAGCTGTTAAAGTAAATTTGGGTGTGCCACGGTAAGATTAATTTGCATATGGCGGCCATACTTTTTGCAAATTTCAAGATTTTTTTAATAATTATTGAGGATGGGACTCTGCTGAGTTGTTTGACACCAAACATGTCAGGATTGGTCAATGAGTTTAGGACAAGTTCTCAAAAGTAGGTTTTGCATATTATGCTAAATAGCAAAAAATCTAAGTGGGCGGAGCTTAGTGGTTCTATTGACCTTTTTGATTTGACATTAACCAAGGAATCATATAATGCAAGAATTTTTGCTCTAGCTATCAGGGCGTAGGAGTTACGGGGCCAAACGCGTTGACCTTCGCCATAGCGCCCCCTTGAGGCCGATCGGGCTCATCTTTTGAATCTGAGTAGCGGTGAGAAGTACTACCATATGACCAAGTCTCAGCCCTGTAGGCCTTACGGTTTCTTCTGCCCAATCACTTCTATGGCAGAAAAAGAATAAGAATAATAATCAGAACAATTACAATAGGGTTTCTAGCACTACGTGCTCGAACCCCTAATAATAATAATAATCAGAACAATTACAATAGGGTTTCTAGCACTACGTGCTCGAACCCCTAATAATAATAATAATAATAATAACGAGCGTTACAGGCAAAGAGACCCCTGGAGGCCAGTTAGGCTTAAAACATGTTGCCGGTTGACCGGCATCGCCAAACTGGATGAGGATGACCAGCATGACCGTGAAGACCAAGCTAGATTACCAGCATGACTAATCTGGATGACAAACTTGTTGACCATATTGACCAAGCTGGAAGACCATAATGACCAAACTGGATGACCAGCATGGCAAAGGTGGTTGGCCAGTATGAACAAGCTGGAAGACCACCATTACTATGAGGACAAACCTGAATGACCAGCAGGACCATAATGACCAATGTGAATGGCCAGCATGACCAAGCTGGATGGCCAGAATAACCAAGCTGGGTGACCAGCGTGACCATAAAGACCATAATGGCAATGCTAGATGAGTGGTGTGAGTAAACTAGTTGAAAAGCATTGATAAATTGAGCTGTAGTGTTCATCAGGTTTTATGTGGTGTCTTGCTGCACTCTAGTGGGCATTTGGTGAAACAAATTCAGTTCTTAAATTGAAAAAACACAAGGCATAAAAAGGGCATATAAATAACCCGTATATAGTATATAAGTTTTGACCTGATTAACATTCCGCCTGTTAAAAGCTTGCTGGAATGTGATCGGCTAATAGTGACCACAAAAGTGTCCATATCAAATTTTCATTTGGTGTACCATTAGTGCATGGGCCATAGATGATAATTGGCTAGGATGACCTTGATAGCTTGTATGGTTCTAGAGAAACAGCTATCGAGCATTGGCCCCGCCCCCTGGGGGTGTATGTCTACTTAAACTGACAGGGTATCTGAGAATCAAGTAATGATCAAAGGACTGAAGTGGTATTAGTGTCAGGTTAAGCATTCAAAAGTTATAAGTGTTACAGACATTTTACTGCACCATGGTAGAACTCATTTGCATATGGCGGCCATATTGTTCATAAATGTAAAGATTTTTTAAATAATTATTGAGGAGTAAGCTCTGCTGAACTGTTTGACACCAAACATGTCATGATTGGTCAAGGATCCAAGGACAAGATCTCAAAAGTAGGTTTTGCATATTATGCAAATTTAAAAAAAATTAAGTGGGTGGAGCATAAACAAGAATGACCCAGGCGGCTGACCAGCATGAACAAGAAGGATAAATATGTTCAATTAAGCAAGACAAGCAAGATTAAATAAGTTCAGCAGAGCTTTAATTTAGAATAATTCACCTGTAGCTGTTTCACCAAATGACCACCAGAGCGCAGCAAGAGACCACATATAACCTGCTGGAAATCTATCACTCTATAAGTAAGACAGAACATTCCCTATCAGTGTGTTTCTATTTATTACAAAGAGAGGAAAAGTCCGATTGGGCTCAAAATTGGTTCTCATGATCAAGTGGTCTGTATATATATGTGTGTAAATTTGTGTGTTGATAGGGTCAAAGGTTCCTGACTTCTGTCCATTTAGGCTTGAAAAAAGCGATAATACAGGCTTATGGCCTACAAAATGGCTGTTGCTCTTTGGCCATATTAGAGGCAAAAAATATCTGATTTGGCTCAAAATTTGCAATCAAGATCACAATATCAGTCTATATATTTATGTCAATTTCTGTGTCAATAGGGTCAAAGGTTCCTGACTTCTGTTCATTTAGGTTTGAAAAAAGCGATAATACAGGCTTGAGGCCTACAAAATCGCTGTAGTTTTCCAGCCGTTGTAGAGGCAAAACATGTCCGATTTGGCTGAAAATTTGCAATCAAGATCAGATTATCAGTCTATATATGTGTATAAATTTGTGTGTTGATAGGGTGAAAGTTTCCTGTCTTCTGTCCATTTAGGTTGGAAAATAGCGATAAATAGAATAAATTGAAAATAGTTATTTTTTCACTGTAGAGCCTACTGAAGACTTATTTGGCTCATACTTGGCACATGTACTTCAAATGTCATTGTTAATTAGTAGCTTCAACAGTTTAGGCATGTTTTAAATTTTGACAGAGTTTTGGCCAAATAACTCTGAAAAGGCTTTCACGTACATGTTTGATCAAGGTTTATGGGCCTCAAATAGTTAAAATGTCAAGATTTTTTTGATAATTATTTACCTACAGGGTCTCAAGATTGCATCAAGACCAAATTTGTTTTGATTGATTAAGGACTTAAAGACAAGTTCGAAAAGAGCAATTTTTACTCTTTTGGCCACTGATGAAAATCTTTGCATTTTTGGTAAACATATGTAATTACAAAGTTGTAAAGGCTACAGCAAAGTATACAACTAAAAAAGAATAACAAGCCTAGGCCACTTGTACCTTTAGATATAACTGATTTTCTGCTATAGCGCCCCCTTGAGGCCAATCAACGCCATATTTTAATGGATGATAGAAGTCCCTGAGATACATGTAGGGTATAAGTATCATCCTGATTGGTCATTGTTTAGCCTGGCAAAAGCTTGCTGGAATCTGATTGGCTAATAACGATCGCAAAAATTTGCATATCAAATTTTCCTTCTGTAAAACATTAGGACATAGGCCATAGATGACACATGCCAAAGGAGAGCTTCATAGCTTGTACAGTTCCTGAGAAACAGATTTTTAGCTTTGGCTCCGCCCCCTGGGGGCGTATGTCTACACAGATTGACATACTACCTCAGAATCATGTTGGCATCAAAGATCTAACGTGGCATTAGTGTAGGTTTAAGCATTCAAAAGTTACAGCTGTTAGAGTTAATTTGGGTGTGCCACGGTAAGATTAATTTGCATATGGCGGCCATATTGTTTACAAATTTCTCAATTTTTTCGATAATTATTGAGGTTGGGACTCTGCTGAGTTGTTTGACACCAAATATGACAGGATTGGTCAATGACCCTAGGACAAGTTCTCAAAAGTAGGTTTTGCATATTATGCTAAATAGCAAAAAATCTAAGTGGGCGGAGCTTAGTGGTTCTATTGACCTTTTTGATTTGCCATTAACCAAGGAATCATATAATGCAAGAATTTTTGATCTAGCTATCAAGGCGTGGGAGTTACGTGGCCAAACGCGTTGACCTTCGCCATAGCGCCCCCTTGAGGCCGATCGGGCTCATCTTTTGAATCTGAGTAGCGGTGAGAAGTACTACCATATGACCAAGTCTCAGCCCTGTAGGCCTTACGGTTTCTTCTGCCCAATCACTTCTATGGCAGAAAAAGAATAAGAATAATAATAATAATAATAATAATCAGAAATATAGCCGCAAGCGGCGATTTACGGGGTTCGAGCGTCACAGGCAAAGAGGCCCCTGGAGGCCAGTTAGGCTTAAAACCTGTTGCTGGTTGACCGTCATCACCAAACTGGATAACCAAGCTGGGTAACCAGCGTGACCATAAAGACCATAATGACAATGCTAGATGAGTGGTGTGAGTAAACTAGTTGAAAAGCATTGATAAATTGAGCTGTAGTGTTCATCAGGTTTTATGTGGTGTCTTGCTGCACTCTAGTGGGCATTTGGTGAAACAACTTCAGTTCTTAAATTGAAAAAACACAAGGCATAAAAAGGGCATATAAATAACCCATATATAGTGTATAAGTTTTGACCTGATAAGCATTCTGCCTGTCAAAAGCTTGCTGGAATGTGATTGGCTAATAGTGACCACAAAAGTGTCCATATAAAATTTTCATTTGGTGTACCATTAGTGCATGGGCCATAGATGATAATTGGCTAGGATGACCTTGATAGCTTGTATGGTTGTAGAGAAACAGCTATCGAGCATTGGCTCTGCCCCCTGGGGGTGTATGTCTACTTAAACTGACAGGGTATCTGAGAATCATGTAATGATCAAAGGACTGAAGTGGTATTAATGTCAGGTTAAGCATTCAAAAGTTATAAATGTTAGAAGAAATTTTACTGCACCATGGTAAAACTAATTTGCATATGGCGGCCATATTGTTTATAAATGTAAAGATTTTTTTTAATAATTATTGAGGAGTAAGCTCTGCTGAACTGTTTGACACCAAACATGTCATGATTGGTCAAGGAGGCAAAGACAAGATCTCAAAAGTAGGTTTTGCATATTATGCAAATTTAAAAAAAATTAAGTGGGTGGAGCATAAATAAGAATGACCCAGGTGGCTGAGCAGCATGACCAAGAAGGATAAATATGTTCAATTAAGCAAGACAAAAAAGATTAAATAAGTTCAGCGGAGCTTTAATTTAGAATAATTCAAATGTAGCTGTTTCACCAAATGACCACCAGAGCGCAGCAAGAGACCACATATAACCTGCTGGAAATCTATCACTCTATAAGTAAGACAGAACATTCCCTATCAGTGTGTTTCTATTTATTAAAAAGAGAAGAAAAGTCCGATTGGGCTCCAAATTGGTAATCATGATCAAGTGGTCTGCATATATATGTGTGTAAATTTGTGTGTTGATAGGGTCAAAGGTTCCTGACTTCTGTCCATTTAGGTTTGAAAAAAGCGATAATACAGGCTTATGGCCTACAAAATGACTGTTGCTCTTTGGCCATATTAGAGGCAAAAAATATCTGATTTGGCTCAAAATTTGCAATCAAGATCACAATATCAGTCTATATATGTATGTCAATTTCTGTGTCAATAGGGTCAAAGGTTCCTGACTTCTGTCCATTTAGGCTTGAAAAAAGCGATAATACAGGCTTGAGGCCTACAAAATCGCTGTAGTTTTCCAGCCGTTGTAGAGGCAAAACATGTCCGATTTGGCTGAAAATTTGCAATCAAGATCAGATTATCAGTCTATATATGTGTATAAATTTGTGTGTTGATAGGGTGAAAGGTCCCTGTCTTCTGTCCATTTAGGTTGGAAAATAGCGATAAATAGAATAAATTGAAAATAGTTATTTTTTCACTGTAGAGCCTACTGAAGACTTATTTGGCTCATACTTGGCACATGTGCTTCAAATGTCATTGTTAATTAGTAGCTTCAACAGTTTTGGCATGTTTTAAACTTTGACAGAGTTTTGGCCAAATAACTCTGAAAAGGCTTTCACGTACATGTTTGATCAAGGTTTATGGGCCTCAAATAGTTAAAATGTCAAGATTTTTTTGATAATTATTTACCTACAGGGTCTCAAGATTGCATCAAGACCAAATTTGTTTTGATTGATTAAGGACTTAGAGACAAGTTCGAAAAGAGCAATTTTTACTCTTTTGGCCACTGATGAAAATCTTTGCATTTTTGGTAAACACATGTAATTACAAAGTTGTAAAGGCTACAGCGTAGTATACAACTAAAAAAGAATAACAAGCCTAGGCCACTTGTACCTTTAGATATAACTGATTTTCTGCTATAGCGCCCCCTTGAGGCCAATCAACGCCATATTTTAATGGATGATAGAAGGCCCTGAGATACATGTAGGGTATAAGTATCGTCCTGATTGGTCATTGTTTAGCATGTCAAAAGCTTGCTGGAAACTGATTGGCTAATAACGATCGCTAAAAATTTGCATATCAAATTTTCCTTCTGTAAAACATTAGGACATAGGCCATAGATGATACATGCCAAAGGAGAGCTTCATAGCTTGTACGGATCCTGAGAAACAGATTTTTAGCTTTGGCTCCGCCCCCTGGGGGCGTATGTCTACACAGATTGACGAGCTACCTCAGAATCATGTTGGCATCAAAGTTGTAAAGTGGCATTAGTGTAGGTTTAAGCATTCAAAAGTTACAGCTGTTAGAGTAAATTTGGGTGTGCCACGGTAAGATTAATTTGCATATGGCGGCCATATTGTTTACAAATTTCACAATTTTTTCGATAATTATTGAGGTTGGGACTCTGCTGAGTTGTTTTACACCAAATATGACAGGATTGGTCAATGACCCTAGGACAAGTTCTCAAAAGTAGGTTTTGCATATTATGCTAAATAGCAAAAAATCTAAGTGGGCGGAGCTTAGTGGTTCTATTGACCTTTTTGATTTGGCATTAACCAAGGAATCATATAATGCAAGAATTTTTGCTCTAGCTATCAGGGCGTAGGAGTTACGAGGCCAAACGCGTTGACCTTCGCCATAGCGCCCCCTTGAGGCCGATCGGGCTCATCTTTTGAATCTGAGTAGCGGTGAGAAGTACTACCATATGACCAAGTCTCAGCCCTGTAGGCCTTACGGTTTCTTCTGCCCAATCACTTCTATGGCAGAAAAAGAATAAGAATAATAAATATAGCCGCAAGCGGCGATTTACGGGGTTCGAGCGTTACAGGCAAAGAGACCCCTGGAGGCCAGTTAGGCTTAAAACATGTTGCCGGTTGACCGGCATCGCCAAACTGGATGAGGATGACCAGCATGACCGTGAAGACCAAGCTAGATTACCAGCATGACTAATCTGGATGACAAACTTGTTGACCATATTGACCAAGCTGGAAGACCATAATGACCAAACTGATGACCAGCATGGCAAAGGTGGTTGGCCAGTATGACCAAGCTGGAAGACCACCATTACTATGAGGACAAAGCTGAATGACCAGCAGGACCATAATGACCAATGTGAATGGCCAGCATGACCAAGCTGGATGGCCAGCATAACCAAGCTGGGTGACCAGCGTGACCATAAAGACCATAATGGCAATGCTAGATGAGTGGTGTGAGTAAACTAGTTAAAAAGCATTGATAAATTGAGCTGTAGTGTTCATCAGGTTTTATATGGTGTCTTCCTGCACTCTAATGGGCATTTGGTGAAACAAATTCAGTTCTTAAATTGAAAAAACACAAGGCATAAAAAGGGCATATAAATAACCCGTATATAGTATATAAGTTTTGACCTGATTAACATTCCGCCTGTTAAAAGCTTGCTGGAATGTGATTGGCTAATAGTGACCACAAAAGTGTCCATATCAAATTTTCATTTGGTGTACCATTAGTGCATGGGCCATAGATGATAATTGGCTAGGATGACCTTGATAGCTTGTATGGTTCTAGAGAAACAGCTATCGAGCATTAGCCCCGCCCCCTGGGGGTGTATGTCTACTTAAACTGACAGGGTATCTGAGAATCATGTAATGATCAAAGGACTGAAGTGGTATTAGTGTCAGGTTAAGCATTCAAAAGTTATAAGTGTTAAAGACATTTTACTGCACCATGGTAGAACTCATTTGCATATGGCGGCCATATTGTTTATAAATGTAAAGATTTTTTTAATAATTATTGAGGAGTAAGCTCTGCTGAACTGTTTGACACCAAACATGTCATGATTGGTCAAGGATCCAAGGACAAGATCTCAAAAGTAGGTTTTGCATATTATGCAAATTTCAAAAAACAATTAAGTGGGTGGAGCATAAACAAGAATGACCCAGGTGGCTGACCATCATGAACAAGAAGGATAAATATGTTCAATTAAGCAAGACAAGCAAGATTGAATAAGTTCAGCAGAGCTTTAATTTAGAATAATTCACCTGTAGCTGTTTCACCAAATGACCACCAGAGCGCAGCAAGAGACCACATATAACCTGCTGGAAATCTATCACTCTATAAGTAAGACAGAACATTCCCTATCAGTGTGTTTCTATTTATTAAAAAGAGAAGAAAAGTCCGATTGGGCTCCAAATTGGTACTCATGATCAAGTGGTCTGTATATACATGTATGTAAATTTGTGTGTTGATAGGGTCAAAGGTTCCTGACTTCTGACCATTTAGGTTTGAAAAAAGTGATAATACAGGCTTATGGCCTACAAAATGGCTGTTGCTCTTTGGCCATATTAGAGGCAAAAAATATCTGATTTGGCTCAAAATTTGCAATCAGGATCACAATATCAGTCTATATATGTATGTCAATTTCTGTGTCGATAGCGTCAAAGGTTCCTGACTTCTGTCCATTTAGATTTGAAAAAAGCGATAATACAGGCTTGAGGCCTACAAAATCGCTGTAGTTTTCCAGCCGTTGTAGAGGCAAAACATGTCCGATTTGGCTGAAAACTTGCAATCAAGATCAGATTATCAGTCTATATATGTGTATAAATTTGTGTGTTGATAGGGTGAAAGGTTCCTGTCTTCTGTCCATTTAGGTTGGAAAATAGCGATAAATAGAATAAATTGAAAATAGTTATTTTTTCACTGTAGAGCCTACTGAAGAGTTATTTGGCTCATACTTGGCACATGTACTTCAAATGTCATTGTTAATTAGTAGCTTCAACAGTTTTGGCATGTTTTAAACTTTGACAGAGTTTTGGCGAAATAACTCTGAAAAGGCTTTCACGTACATGTTTGATCAAGGTTTATGGGCCTCAAATAGTTAAAATGTCAAGATTTTTTTGATAATTATTTACCTACAGGGTCTCAAGATTGCATCAAGACCAAATTTGTTTTGATTGATTAAGGACTTAAAGACAAGTTCGAAAAGAGCAATTTTTACTCTTTTGGCCACTGATGAAAATCTTTGCATTTTTGGTAAACATATGTAATTACAAAGTTGTAAAGGTTACAGCAAAGTATACAACTAAAAAAGAATAACAAGCCTAGGCCACTTGTACCTTTAGATATAACTGATTTTCTGCTATAGCGCCCCCTTGAGGCCAATCAACGCCATATTTTAATGGATGATAGAAGGCCCTGAGATACATGTAGGTTATAAGTATCGTCCTGATTGGTCATTGTTTAGCATGTCAAAAGCTTGCTGGAACCTGATTGGCTAATAACGATCGCAAAAATTTGCATATCAAATTTTCCTTCTGTAAAACATTAGGACATAGGCCATAGATGATACCTGCCAAAGGAGAGCTTCATAGCTTGTACGGTTCCTGAGAAACAGATTTTTAGCTTTGGCTCCGCCCCCTGGGGGCGTATGTCTACACAGATTGACGGTCTACCTCAGAATCATATTGGCATCAAAGTTGTAAAGTGGCATTAATGTAGGTTTAAGCATTCAAAAGTTACAGCTGTTAGAGTAAATTTAGGTGTGCCACGGTAAGATTAATTTGCATATGGCGGCCATATTGTTTACAAATTTCACAATTTTTTCGATAATTATTGAGGTTGGGACTCTGCTGAGTTGTTTGACACCAAGTATGACAGGATTGGTCAATGACCCTAGGACAAGTTCTCAAAAGTAGGTTTTGCATATTATGCTAAATAGCAAAAAATCTAAGTGGGCGGAGCTTAGTGGTTCTATTGACCTTTTTGATTTGCCATTAACCAAGGAATCATATAATGCAAGAATTTTTGCTCTAGCTATCAGGGCGTAGGAGTTACGAGGCCAAACGCGTTGACCTTCGCCATAGCGCCCCCTTGAGGCCGATCGGGCTCATCTTTTGAATCTGAGTAGCGGTGAGAAGTACTACCATATGACCAAGTCTCAGCCTTGTAGGCCTTACGGTTTCTTCTGCCCAATCACTTCTATGGCAGAAAAAGAATAAGAACTATAATAATAAATATAGCCGCAAGCGGCGATTTACGGGGTTCGAGCGTTACAGGCAAAGAGACCCCTGGAGGCCAGTTAGGCTTAAAACATGTTGCCGGTTGACCGGCATCGCCAAACTGGATGAGGATGACCAGCATGACCGTGAAGACCAAGCTAGATTACCAGCATGACTAATCTGGATGACAAACTTGTTGACCATATTGACCAAGCTGGAAGACCATAATGACCAAACTGGATGACCAGCATGGCAAAGGTGATTGGCCAGTATGACCAAGCTGGAAGACCACCATTACTATGAGGACAAAGCTGAATGACCAGCAGGACCATAATGACCAATGTGAATGGCCAGCATGACCAAGCTGGATGGCCAGCATAACCAAGCTGGGTGACCAGCGTGACCATAAAGACCATAATGGCAATGCTAGATGAGTGGTGTGAGTAAACTAGTTGAAAAGCATTGATAAATTGAGCTGTAATGTTCATCAGGTTTTATGTGGTGTCTTACTGCACTCTAGTGGGCATTTGGTGAAACAAATTCAGTTCTTAAATTGAAAAAACACAAGGCATAAAAAGGGCATATAAATAACCCGTATATAGTATATAAGTTTTGACCTGATTAACATTCCGCCTGTTAAAAGCTTGCTGGAATGTGATTGGCTAATAGTGACCACAAAAGTGTCCATATCAAATTTTCATTTGGTGTACCATTAGTGCATGGGCCATAGATGATAATTGGCTAGGATGACCTTGATAGCTTGTATGGTTCTAGAGAAACAGCTATCGAGCATTGGCCCTGCCCCCTGGGGGTGTATGTCTACTTAAACTGACAGGGTATCTGAGAATCATGTAATGATCAAAGGACTGAAGTGGTATTAGTGTCAGGTTAAGCATTCAAAAGTTATAAGTGTTAAAGACATTTTACTGCACCATGGTAGAACTCATTTGCATATGGCGGCCATATTGTTTATAAATGTAAATATTTTTTTTAATTATTATTGAGGAGTAAGCTCTGCTGAACTGTTTGACACCAAACATGTCATGATTGGTCAAGGATCCAAGGACAAGATCTCAAAAGTAGGTTTTGCATATTATGAAAATTAAAAAAAAAATTAAGTGGGTGGAGCATAAACAAGAATGACCCAGGCGGCTGACCATCATGAACAAGAAGGATAAATATGTTCAATTAAGCAAGACAAGCAAGATTAAATAAGTTCAGCAGAGCTTTAATTTAGAATAATTCACCTGTAGCTTTTTCACCAAATGACCACCAGAGCGCAGCAAGAGACCACATATAACCTGCTGGAAATCTATCACTCTATAAGTAAGACAGAACATTCCCTATCAGTGTGTTTCTATTTATTAAAAAGAGAAGAAAAGTCCGATTAGGCTCCAAATTGGTAGTCATGATCAAGTGGTCTGTATATATATGTGTGTAAATTTGTGTGTTGATAGGGTCAAAGGTTCCTGACTTCTGTCCATTTAGGCTTGAAAAAAGCGATAATACAGGCTTGTGGCCTACAAAATGGCTGTTGCTCTTTGGCCATATTAGAGGCAAAAAATATCTGATTTGACTCAAAATTTGCAATCAAGATCACAATATCAGTCTATATATGTATGTAAATTTCTGTGTCAACAGGGTCAAAGGTTCCTGACTTCTGGCCATTTAGGTTTGAAAAAAGCGATAATACAGGCTTGAGGCCTACAAAATCGCTGTAGTTTTCCAGCCGTTGTAGAGGCAAAACATGTCCGATTTGGCTGAAAATTTGTAATCAAGATCAGATTATCAGTCTATATATGTGTATAAATTTGTGTGTCGATAGAGTGAAAGCTTCCTGTCTTCTGTCCATTTAGGTTGGAAAATAGCGATAAATGGTATAAATTGAAAATAGTTAATTTTTCACTGTAGAGCCTACTGAAGACTTATTTGGCTCATACTTGGCACATGTGCTTCAAATGTCATTGTTAATTAGTAGCTTCAACAGTTTTGGCATGTTTTAAACTTTGAAAGAGTTTTGACCAAATAACTCTGAAAACGCTTTCATGTACATGTTTGATCAAGGTTTATGGGCCTCAAATAGTTAAAATGTCAAGATTTTTTCGATAATTATTTACCTACAGCGTCTCATGATTGCATCAAGACCAAATTTGTTTTGATTGATTGAAGACTTAAAGACAAGTTCGAAAAGAGCCATTTTTACTCTTTTGGCCATTGATGAAAATCTTTGCATTTTTGGTAAACACATGCAATTACAAAGTTGTAGAGGCTACAGCAAAGTATAAAAGTTAAAAACAAAAACAAGCCTAGGCCACTTGTATGTTTAGATATAACAGATTTTCTGCTATAGCGCCCCCTAGAGGCCAATCAACGCCATATTTTAATGGATGATAGAAGGCCCTCATATACATGTAGGGTATGAGTATCGTCCTGATTGGTCATTGTTTAGCCTGTCAAAAGCTTGCTGCAAACTGATTGGCTAATAACGATCGCAAAAATTTGCATATCAAATTTTCCTTCTGTGAATCATTAGGACATAGGCCATAGATGATACATGCCAAAGGAGAGTTTGATAGCTTGTACGGTTCCTGAGAAACAGATTTTTAGCTTTGGCCCCGCCCCCTGGGGGCGTATGTCTACACAGATTGAATGGCTACCTCAGAATCATATTGGCATCAAAGTTGTAAAGTGGCATTAGTGTAGGTTTAAGCATTCAAAAGTTACAGCTGTTAGAGTAAATTTGGGTGTGCCACGGTAAGATTAATTTGCATATGGCGGCCATATTGTTTACAAATTTCACAATTTTTTTGATAATTATTGAGGTTGGGACTCTGCTGAGTTGTTTGACACCAAATATGACAGGATTGGTCAATGACCCTAGGACAAGTTCTCAAAAGTAGGTTTTGCATATTATGCTAAATAGCAAAAAATCTAAGTGGGCGGAGCTTAGTGGTTCTATTGACCTTTTTGATTTGCCATTAACCAAGGAATCATATAATGCAAGAATTTTTGCTCTAGCTATCAGGGCGTAGGAGTTACGAGGCCAAACGCGTTGACCTTTGCCATAGCGCCCCCTTGAGGCCGATCGGGCTCATCTTTTGAATCTGAGTAGCGGTGAGAAGTACTACCATATGACCAAGTCTCAGCCCTGTAGGCCTTACGGTTTCTTCTGCCCAATCACTTCTATGGCAGAAAAAGAATAAGAACTATAATAATAATAATCAGAACAATTACAATAGGGTTTCTAGCACTACGTGCTCGAACCCCTAATAATAATAATAAATATAGCCGCAAGCGGCGATTTACGGGGTTCGAGCGTTACAGGCAAAGAGACCTCTGGAGGCCAGTTAGGCTTAAAACATGTTGCCGGTTGACCGGCATCGCCAAACTGGATGAGGATGACCAGCATGACCGTGAAGACCAAGCTAGATTACCAGCATGACTAATCTGGATGACAAACTTGTTGACCATATTGACCAAGCTGGAAGACCATAATGACCAAACTGGATGACCAGCATGGCAAAGGTGGTTGGCCAGTATGACCAAGCTGGAAGACCACCATTACTATGAGGACAAAGCTGAATGACCAGCAGGACCATAATGACCAATGTGAATGGCCAGCATGACCAAGCTGGATGGCCAGCATAACCAAGCTGGGTGACCAGCGTGACCATAAAGACCATAATGGCAATGCTAGATGAGTGGTGTGAGTAAACTAGTTGAAAAGCATTGATAAATTGAGCTGTAGTGTTCATCAGGTTTTATGTGGTGTCTTACTGCACTCTAGTGGGCATTTGGTGAAACTAATTCAGTTCTTAAATTGAAAAAACACAAGGCATAAAAAGGGCATATAAATAACCCGTATATAGTATATAAGTTTTGACCTGATTAACATTCCGCCTGTTAAAAGCTTGCTGGAATGTGATTGGCTAACAGTGACCACAAAAGTGTCCATATCAAATTTTCATTTGGTGTACCATTAGTGCATGGGCCATAGATGATAATTGGCTAGGATGACCTTGATAGCTTGTATGGTTCTAGAGAAACAGCTATCGAGCATTGGCCGCGCCCCCTGGGGGTGTATGTCTACTTAAACTGACAGGGTATCTGAGAATCATGTAATGATCAAAGGACTGAAGTGGTATTAGTGTCAGGTTAAGCATTCAAAAGTTATAAGTGTTAAAGACATTTTACTGCACCATGGTAGAACTCATTTGCATATGGCGGCCATATTGTTTATAAATGTAAAGATTTTTTAAATAATTATTGAGGAGTAAGCTCTGCTGAACTGTTTGACACCAAACATGTCATGATTGGTCAAGGATCCAAGGACAAGATCTCAAAAGTAGGTTTTGCATATTATGCAAATTTAAAAAAAAATTAAGTGGGTGGAGCATAAACAAGAATGACCCAGGCGGCTGACTAGCATGACCAAGAAGGATAAAGATCTTCAATTAAGCAAGACAAGCAAGATTGAATAAGTTCAGCAGAGCTTTAATTTAGAATAATTCAACTGTAACTGTTTCACCAAATGACCACCAGAGCGCAGCAAGAGACCACATATAACCTGCTGGAAATCTATCACTCTATCAGAAAGACAGAACATTCTCTATCAGTGTGTTTCTATTTATTAAAAAGAGAAGAAAAGTCCGATTGGGCTCCAAATTGGTACTCATGATCAAGTGGTCTGTATATACATGTAAGTAAATTTGTGTGTTGATAGGGTCAAAGGTTCCTGACTTCTGACCATTTAGGTTTGAAAAAAGTGATAATACAGGCTTATGGGCTACAAAATGGCTGTTGCTCTTTGGCCATATTAGAGGCAAAAAATATCTGATTTGGCTCAAAATTTGCAATCAAGATCACAATATCAGTCTATATATGTATGTCAATTTCTGTGTCAATAGGGTCAAAGGTTCCTGACTTCTGTCAATTTAGATTTGAAAAAAGCGATAATACAGGCTTGAGGCCTACAAAATCGCTGTAGTTTTCCAGCCGTTGTAGAGGCAAAACATGTCCGATTTGGCTGAAAATTTGCAATCAAGATCAGATTATCAGTCTATATATGTGTATAAATTTGTGTGTTGATAGGGTGAAAGGTTCCTGTCTTCTGTCCATTTAGGTTGGAAAATAGCGATAAATAGAATAAATTGAAAATAGTTATTTTTTCACTGTAGAGCCTACTGAAGACTTATTTGGCTCATACTTGGCACATGTACTTCAAATGTCATTGTTAATTAGTAGCTTCGACAGTTTTGGAATGTTTTAAACTTTGACAGAGTTTTGGCCAAATAACTCTGAAAAGGCTTTCACGTACATGTTTGATCAAGGTTTATGGGCCTCAAATAGTTAAAATGTCAAGATTTTTTTGATAATTATTTACCTACAGGGTCTCAAGATTGCATCAAGACCAAATTTGTTTTGATTGATTAAGGACTTAAAGACAAGTTCGAAAAGAGCAATTTTTACTCTTTTGGCCACTGATGAAAATCTTAGCATTTTTTGTAAACACATGTAATTACAAAGTTGTAAAGGCTACAGCAAAGTATACAACTAAAAAAGAATAACAAGCCTAGGCCACTTGTACCTTTAGATATAACTGATTTTCTGCTATAGCGCCCCCTTGAGGCCAATCAACGCCATATTTTAATGGATGATAGAAGGCCCTGAGATACATGTAGGGTATAAGTATCGTCCTGATTGGTCATTGTTTAGCATGTCAAAAGCTTGCTGGAATCTGATTGGCTAATAACGATCGCAAAAATTTGCATATCAAATTTTCCTTCAGTAAAACATTAGGACATAGGCCATAGATGATACATGCCAAAGGAGAGCTTCATAGCTTGTACGGTTCCTGAGAAACAGATTTTTAGCTTTGGCTCCGCCCCCTGGAGGCGTATGTCTACACAGATTGACGGGCTACCTCAGAATCATGTTGGCATCAAAGGTCTAAAGTGGCATTAGTGTAGGTTTAAGCATTCAAAAGTTACAGCTGTTAGAGTAAATTTGGGTGTGCCACGGTAAGATTAATTTGCATATGGCGGCCATATTGTTTACAAATTTCACAGTTTTTTTGATAATTATTGAGGTTGGGACTCTGCTGAGTTGTTTGACACCAAATATGACAGGATTGGTCAATGACCCTAGGACAAGTTCTCAAAAGTAGGTTTTGCATATTATGCTAAATAGCAAAAAATCTAAGTGGGCGGAGCTTAGTGGTTCTATTGACCTTTTTGATTTGCCATTAACCAAGGAATCATATAATGCAAGAATTTTTGCTCTAGCTATCAGGGCGTAGGAGTTACGAGGCCAAACACGTTGACCTTCCCCATAGCGCCCCCTTGAGGCCGATCGGGCTCATCTTTTGAATCTGAGTAGCGGTGAGAAGTACTACCATATGACCAAGTCTCAGCCCTGTAGGCCTTACGGTTTCTTCTGCCCAATCACTTCTATGGCAGAAAAAGAATAAGAACTATAATAATAATAATAATCAGAACAATTACAATAGGGTTTCTAGCACTACGTGCTCGAACCCCTAATAATAATAATAATAATAATCAGAACAATTACAATAGGGTTTCTAGCACTACGTGCTCGAACCCCTAACAATTACAATAGGGTTTCTAGCACTACGTGCTCGAACCCCTAATAATAATCAGAACAATTACAATAGGGTTTCTAGCACTACGTGCTCGAACCCCTAAATATAGCCGCAAGCGGCGATTTACGGGGTTCGAGCGTTACAGGCAAAGAGACCCCTGGAGGCCAGTTAGGCTTAAAACATGTTGCCCTTTGACCGGCATCGCCAAACTGGATGAGGATGACCAGCATGACCGTGAAGACCAAGCTAGATTACCAGCATGACTAATCTGGATGACAAACTTGTTGACCATATTGACCAAGCTGGAAGACCATAATGACCAAACTGGATGACCAGCATGGCAAAGGTGGTTGGCCAGTATGACCAAGCTGGAAGACCACCATTACTATGAGGACAAAGCTAAATGACCAGCAGGACCATAATGACCAATGTGAATGGCCAGCATGACCAAGCTGGATGGCCAGCATAACCAAGCTGGGTGACCAGCGTGACCATAAAGACCATAATGGCAATGCTAGATGAGTGGTGTGAGTAAACAAGTTGAAAAGCATTGATAAATTGAGCTGTAGTGTTCATCAGGTTTTATGTGGTGTCTTACTGCACTCTAGTGGGCATTTGGTGAAACAAATTCAGTTCTTAAATTGAAAAAAACACAAGGCATAAAAACGGCATATAAATAACCCGTATATAGTACATAAGTTTTGACCTGATTGACATTCAGCCTGTCAAAAGCTTGCTGGAAAGTGATTGGCTAATAGTGACCACAAAAGTGTCCATATCAAATTTTCATTTGGTGTACCATTAGTGCATAGGCCATAGATGATAATTGGCAAGGACGACCTTGATAGCTTGTATGGTTCTAGAGAAACAGCTATCGAGCATTGGCTCCGCCCCCTGGGGGGGGTGTATGTCTACTTAAACTGACAGGGTATCTGAGAATCATGTAATGATCAAAGGACTGAAGTGGTATTAGTGTCAGGTTAAGCATTCAAAAGTTATAAGTGTTAAAGACATTTTACTGCACCATGGTAGAACTCATTTGCATATGGCGGCCATATTGTTTATAAATGTAAAGATTTTTTTAATAATTATTGAGGAGTAGGCTCTGCTGAACTGTTTGATACCAAACATGTCATGATTGGTCAAGGAGCCAAGGACAAGATCTCAAAAGTAAGTTTTGCATATTATGCAAATAAAAAAAAAATTAAGTGCGTGGAACATAAACAAGAATGACCCAGGTGGCTGAGTAGCATGACCAAGAAGGATAAAGATCTTCAATTAAGCAAGACAAGCAAGATTAAATAAGTTCAGCAGAGCTTTAATTTAGAATAATTCACCTGTAGCTGTTTCACCAAATGACCACCAGAGCGCAGCAAGAGACCACAAATAACCTGCTGGAAATCTATCACTCTATAAGTAAGACAGAACATTCCCTATCAGTGTGTTTCTATTTATTAAAAAGAGAAGAAAAGTCCGATTGGGCTCCAAATTGGTACTCATGATCAAGTGGTCTGTATATACATGTATGTAAATTTGTGTGTTGATAGGGTCAAAGGTTCCTGACTTCTGACCATTTAGGTTTGAAAAAAGTGATAATACAGGCTTATGGCCTACAAAATGGCTGTTGCTCTTTGGCCATATTAGAGGCAAAACATGTCCGATTTGGCTCAAAATTTGCAATCAAGATCACAATATCAGTCTATATATGTATGTAAATTTCTGTGTCAATAGGGTCAAAGGTTCCTGACTTCTGTCCATTTAGATTTGAAAAAAGCGATAATACAGGCTTGAGGCCTACAAAATTGCTCTAGTTTTCCAGCCGTTGTAGAGGGAAAACATGTCCGATTTGGCTGAAAATTTGCAATCAAGATCAGATTATCAGTCTATATATGTGTATAAATTTGTGTGTTGATAGGGTGAAAGGTTCCAGTCTTCTGTCCATTTAGGTTGGAAAATAGCGATAAATAGAATAAATTGAAAATAGTTATTTTTTCACTGTAGAGCCTACTGAAGACTTATTTGGCTCATACTTGGCACATGTGCTTCAAATGTCATTGTTAATTAGTAGCTTCAACAGTTTTGGCATGTTTTAAACTTTGACAGAGTTTTGGCCAAATAACTCTGAAAAGGCTTTCACGTACATGTTTGATCAAGGTTTATGGGCCTCAAATAGTTAAAATGTCAAGATTTTTTGATAATTATTTACCTACAGGGTCTCAAGATTGCATCAAGACCAAAATTGTTTTGATTGATTAAGGACTTAAAGACAAGTTCGAAAAGAGCAATTTTTACTCTTTTGGCCACTGAAGAAAATCTTTGCATTTTTGGTAAACACATGCAATTACAAAGTTGTAAAGGCTACAGCAAAGTATACAACTAAAAAAGAATAACAAGCCTAGGCCACTTGTACCTTTAGATATAACTGATTTTCTGCTATAGCGCTCCCTTGAGGCCAATGACCGCCATATTTTAATGGATAATAGAAGGCCCTCATATACATGTAGGGTATAAGTATCGTCCTGATTGGTCATTGTTTAGCCTGTCAAAAGCTGGCTGGAAACTGATTGGCTAATAGCGATCGCAAAAATTTGCATATCAAATTTTCCTTCTGTAAAACATTAGGACATAGGCCATAGATGATACATGCCAAAGGAGAGCTTCGTAGCTTGTACGGTTCCTGAGAAACAGATTTTTAGCTTTGGCTCCGCCCCCTGGGGGCGTATGTCTACACAGATTGACGGGCTACCTCAGAATCATGTTGGCATCATAGGTTTAAAGTGGCATTAGTGTAGGTTTAAGCATTAAAAAGTTACAGCTGTTAGAGTAAATTTGGGTGTGCCACGGTAAGATTAATTTGCATATAGCGGCCATATTGTTTAAAAAATTCTCAATTTTTTCGATAATTATTGAGCATGGGACTCTGCTGAGTTGTTTGACACCAAATATGACAGGATTGGTCAATGACCCTAGGACAAGTTCTCAAAAGTAGGTTTTGCATATTATGCTAAATAGCAAAAAATCTATGTGGGCGGAGCTTAGTGGTTCTATTGACCTTTTTGATTTGCCATTAACCAAGGAATCATATAATGCAAGAATTTTTGCTCTAGCTATCAGGGCGTAGGAGTTACGAGGCCAAACGCGTTGACCTTCGCCATAGCGCCCCCTTGAGGCCGATTTGGCTCATCTTTTGAATCTGAGTAGCGGTGAGAAGTACTACCATATGACCAAGTCTCAGCCCTGTAGGCCTTACGGTTTCTTCTGCCCGATCACTTCTATGGCAGAAAAAGAATAAGAATAATAATAAATATAGCCGCAAGCGGCGATTTACGGGGTTCGAGCGTTACAGGCAAAGAGACCCCTGGAGGCCAGTTAGGCTTAAAACATGTTGCCGGTTGACCGGCATCGCCAAACTGGATGAGGATGACCAGCATGACCGTGAAGACCAAGCTAGATTACCAGCATGACTAATCTGGATGACAAACTTGTTGACCATATTGACCAAGCTGGAAGACCATAATGACCAAACTGGATGACCAGCATGGCAAAGGTGGTTGGCCAGTATGACCAAGCTGGAAGACCACCATTACTATGAGGACAAAGCTGAATGACCAGCAGGACCATAATGACCAATGTGAATGGCCAGCATGACCAAGCTGGATGGCCAGCATAACCAAGCTGGGTGACCAGCGTGACCATAAAGACCATAATGGCAATGCTAGATGAGTGGTGTGAGTAAACTAGTTGAAAAGCATTGATAAATTGAGCTGTAGTGTTCATCAGGTTTTATGTGGTGTCTTACTGCACTCTAGTGGGCATTTGGTGAAACAAATTCAGTTCTTAAATTGAAAAAACACAAGGCATAAAAAGGGCATATAAATAACCCGTATATAGTATATAAGTTTTGACCTGATTAACATTCCGCCTGTTAAAAGCTTGCTGGAATGTGATTGGATAATAGTGACCACAAAAGTGTCCATATCAAATTTTCATTTGGTGTACCATTAGTGCATGGGCCATAGATGATAATTGGCTAGGATGACCTTGATAGCTTGTATGGTTCTAGAGAAACAGCTATCGAGCATTGGCCCCGCCCCGTAGGGGTGTATGTCTACTTAAACTGACAGGGTATCTAAGAATCATGTAATGATCAAAGGACTGAAGTGGTATTAGTGTCAGGTTAAGCATTCAAAAGTTATAAGTGTTACAGACATTTTACTGCACCATGGTAGAACTCATTTGCTTATGGCGGCCATATTGTTTATAAATGTAAAGATTTTTTTAATAATTATTGAGGAGTAAGCTCTGCTGAACTGTTTGACACCAAACATGTCATGATTGGTCAAGGATCCAAGGACAAGATCTCAAAAGTAGGTTTTGCATATTATGCAAATTTAAAAAAAAATTAAGTGGGTGGAGTATAAACAAGAATGACCCAGGCGGCTGAACATCATGAACAAGAAGGATAGAGATGTTCAATTAAGAAAGACAAGCAAGATTGAATAAGTTCAGCAGAGCTTTAATTTAGAATAATTCACCTGTAGCTGTTTCACCAAATGACCACCAGAGCGCAGCAAGAGACCACATATAACCTGCTGGAAATCTATCACTCTATAAGTAAGACAGAACATTCCCTATCAGTGTGTTTCTATTTATTAAAAAGAGAAGAAAAGTCCGATTGGGCTCCAAATTGGTACTCATGATCAAGTGGTCTGTATATATATGTATGTAAATTTGTGTGTTGATAGGGTCAAAGGTTCCTGACTTCTGACCATTTAGGTTTGAAAAAAGTGATAATACAGGCTTATGGCCTACAAATTGGCTGTTGCTCCTTGGCCATATTAGAGGCAAAAAATATCTGATTTGGCTCAAAATTTGCAATCAGGATCACAATATCAGTCTATATATGTATTTCAATTTCTGTGTCAATAGGGTCAAAGGTTCCTGACTTCTGTCCATTTAGATTTGAAAAAAGCGATAATACAGGCTTGAGGCCTACAAAATCGCTGTAGTTTTCCAGCCGTTGTAGAGGCAAAACATGTCCGATTTGGCTGAAAATTTGCAATCAAGATCAGATTATCAGTCTATATATGTGTATAAATTTGTGTGTTGATAGGGTGAAAGGTTCCTGTCTTCTGTCCATTTAGGTTGGAAAATAGCGATAAATAGAATAAATTGAAAATAGTTATTTTTTCACTGTATAGCCTACTGAAGACTTATTTGGCTCATACTTGGCAAATGTACTTCAAATGTCATTGTTAATTAGTAGCTTCAACAGTTCTGGCATGTTTTAAACTTTGACAGAGTTTTGGCCAAATAACTCTGAAAAGGCTTTCACGTACATGTTTGATCAAGGTTTATGGGCCTCAAGTAGTTAATTTGTCAAGATTTTTTTGATAATTATTTACCTACAGTGTCTCAAGATTGCATAAAGACCAAATTTGTTTTGATTGATTAAGGACTTAAAGACAAGTTCGAAAAGAGCCATTTTTACTCTTTTGGCCACTGATGAAAATCTTTGCATTTTTGGTAAATACATGTAATTAGAAAGTTGTAAAGGCTACAGCAAAGTATACAACTAAAAAAGAATAACAAGCCTAGGCCACTTGTACCTTTAGATATAACTGATTTTCTGCTATAGCGCCCCCTTGAGGCCAATCAACGCCATATTTTAATGGATGATAGAAGGCCCTGAGATACATGTAGGGTATAAGTATCGTCCTGATTGGTCATTGTTTAGCATGTCAAAAGCTTGCTGGAAACTGATTGGCTAATAACGATCGCAAAAATTTGCATATCAAATTTTCCTTCTGTAAAACATTAGGACATAGGCCATAGATGATACATGCCAAAGGAGAGCTTCATAGCTTGTACGGTTCCTGAGAAACAGATTTTTAGCTTTGGCTCCGCCCCCTGGAGGCGTATGTCTACACAGATTGACGGGCTACCTCAGAATCATGTTGGCATCAAAGGTCTAAAGTGGCATTAGTGTAGGTTTAAGCATTCAAAAGTTACAGCTGTTAGAGTAAATTTGGGTGTGCCACGGTAAGATTAATTTGCATATGGCGGCCATATTGTTTACAAATTTCACAATTTTTTTGATAATTATTGAGGTTGGGACTCTGCTGAGTTGTTTGACACCAAATATGACAGGATTGGTCAATGACCCTAGGACAAGTTCTCAAAAGTAGGTTTTGCATATTATGCTAAATAGCAAAAAATCTAAGTGGGCGGAGCTTAGTGGTTCTATTGACCTTTTTGATTTGCCATTAACCAAGGAATCATATAATGCAAGAATTTTTGATCTAGCTATCAGGGCGTAGGAGTTACGAGGCCAAACGCGTTGACCTTCGCCATAGCGCCCCCTTGAGGCCGATCGGGCTCATCTTTTGAATCTGAGTAGCGGTGAGAAGTACTACCATATGACCAAGTCTCAGCCCTGTAGGCCTTACGGTTTCTTCTGCCCGATCACTTCTATGGCAGAAAAAGAATAAGAATAATAATAATAAATATAGCCGCAAGCGGCGATTTACGGGGTTCGAGCGTTACAGGCAAAGAGACCCCTGGAGGCCAGTTAGGCTTAAAACATGTTGCCGGTTGACCGGCATCGCCAAACTGGATGAGGATGACCAGCATGACCGTGAAGACCAAGCTAGATTACCAGCATGACTAATCTGGATGACAAACTTGTTGACCATATTGACAAAGCTGGAAGACCATAATGACCAAACTGGATGACCAGCATGGCAAAGGTGGTTGGCCAGTATGACCAAGCTGGAAGACCACCATTACTATGAGGACAAAGCTGAATGACCAGCAGGACCATAATGACCAATGTGAATGGCCAGCATGACCAAGCTGGATGGCCAGCATAACCAAGCTGGGTGACCAGCGTGACCATAAAGACCATAATGGCAATGCTAGATGAGTGGTGTGAGTAAACTAGTTGAAAAGCATTGATAAATTGAGCTGTAGTGTTCATCAGGTTTTATGTGGTGTCTTACTGCACTCTAGTGGGCATTTGGTGAAACAAATTCAGTTCTTAAATTGAAAAAACACAAGGCATAAAAAGGGCATATAAATAACCCGTATATAGTATATAAGTTTTGACCTGATTAACATTCCGCCTGTTAAAAGCTTGCTGGAATGTGATTGGATAATAGTGACCACAAAAGTGTCCATATCAAATTTTCATTTGGTGTACCATTAGTGCATGGGCCATAGATGATAATTGGCTAGGATGACCTTGATAGCTTGTATGGTTCTAGAGAAACAGCTATCGAGCATTGGCCCCGCCCCGTAGGGGTGTATGTCTACTTAAACTGACAGGGTATCTAAGAATCATGTAATGATCAAAGGACTGAAGTGGTATTAGTGTCAGGTTAAGCATTCAAAAGTTATAAGTGTTACAGACATTTTACTGCACCATGGTAGAACTCATTTGCTTATGGCGGCCATATTGTTTATAAATGTAAAGATTTTTTTAATAATTATTGAGGAGTAAGCTCTGCTGAACTGTTTGACACCAAACATGTCATGATTGGTCAAGGATCCAAGGACAAGATCTCAAAAGTAGGTTTTGCATATTATGCAAATTTAAAAAAAAATTAAGTGGGTGGAGCATAAACAAGAATGACCCAGGCGGCTGAACATCATGAACAAGAAGGATAGAGATGTTCAATTAAGAAAGACAAGCAAGATTGAATAAGTTCAGCAGAGCTTTAATTTAGAATAATTCAAATGTAACTGTTTCACCAAATGACCACCAGAGCGCAGCAAGAGACCACATATAACCTGCTGGAAATCTACCACTCTATAAGTAAGACAGAACATTCCCTATCAGTGTGTTTCTATTTATTAAAAAGAGAAGAAAAGTCCGATTGGGCTCCAAATTGGTACTCATGATCAAGTGGTCTGTATATACATGTATGTAAATTTGTGTGTTGATAGGGTCAAAGGTTCCTGACTTCTGACCATTTAGGTTTGAAAAAAGTGATAATACAGGCTTATGGCCTACAACATGGCTGTTGCTCTTTGGCCATATTAGAGGCAAAAAATATCTGATTTGGCTCAAAATTTGCAATCAAGATCACAATATCAGTCTATATATGTATGTCAATTTCTGTGTCAATAGGGTCAAAGGTTCCTGACTTCTGTCCATTTAGATTTGAAAAAAGCGATAATACAGGCTTGAGGCCTACAAAATCGCTGTAGTTTTCCAGCCGTTGTAGAGGCAAAACATGTCCGATTTGGCTGAAAATTTGCAATCAAGATCAGATTATCAGTCTATATATGTGTATAAATTTGTGTGTTGATAGGGTGAAAGGTTCCTGTCTTCTGTCCATTTAGGTTGGAAAATAGCGATAAATAGAATAAATTGAAAATAGTTATTTTTTCACTGTAGAGCCTACTGAAGACTTATTTGGCTCATACTTGGCACATGTACTTCAAATGTCATTGTTAATTAGTAGCTTCAACAGTTTTGGCACGTTTTAAACTTTGACAGAGTTTTGGCCAAATAACTCTGAAAAGGCTTTCACGTACATGTTTGATCAAGGTTTATGGGCCTCAAGTAGTTAAAATGTCAAGATTTTTTTGATAATTATTTACCTACAGGGTCTCAAGATTGCATCAAGACCAAATTTGTTTTGATTGATTAAGGACTTAAAGACAAGTTCGAAAAGAGCAATTTTTACTCTTTTGGCCACTGATGAAAATCTTTGCATTTTTGGTAAACACATGTAATTACAAAGTTGTAAAGGCTACAGCAAAGTATACAACTAAAAAAGAATAACAAGCCTAGGCCACTTGTACCTTTAGATATAACTGATTTTCTGCTATAGCGCCCCCTTGAGGCCAATCAACGCCATATTTTAATGGATGATAGAAGGCCCTGAGATACATGTAGTGTATAAGTATCGTCCTGATTGGTCATTGTTTAGCATGTCAAAAGCTTGCTGGAATCTGATTGGCTAATAACGATCGCAAAAATTTGCATATCAAATTTTCCTTCTGTAAAACATTAGGACATAGGCCATAGATGATATATGTCAAAGGAGAGCTTCATAGCTTGTACGATTCCTGAGAAACAGATTTTTAGCTTTGGCTCCGCCCCCTGGGGGCGTATGTCTACATAGATTGACGGGCTACCTCAGAATCATGTTGGCATCAAAGTTGTAAAGTGGCATTAGTGTAAGTTTAAGCATTCAAAAGTTACAGCTGTTAGAGTAAATTTGGGTGTGCCACGGTAAGATTAATTTGCATATGGCGGCCATATTGTTTACAAATTTCACAATTTTTTCGATAATTATTGAGGTTGGGACTCTGCTGAGTTGTTTGACACCAAATGTGACAGGATTGGTCAATGACCCTAGGACAAGTTCTCAAAAGTAGGTTTTGCATATTATGCTAAATAGCAAAAAATCTAAGTGGGCGGAGCTTAGTGGTTCTATTGACCTTTTTGATTTGCCATTAACCAAGGAATCATATAATGCAAGAATTTTTGCTCTAGTTATCAGGGCGTAGGAGTTACGAGGCCAAACGCGTTGACCTTCGCCATAGCGCCCCCTTGAGGCCGATCGGGCTCATCTTTTGAATCTGAGTAGCGGTGAGAAGTACTACCATATGACCAAGTCTCAGCCCTGTAGGCCTTACGGTTTCTTCTGCCCAATCACTTCTATGGCAGAAAAAGAATAAGAACTATAATAATAAATATAGCCGCAAGCGGCGATTTACGGGGTTCGAGCGTTACAGGCAAAGAGACCCCTGGAGGCCAGTTAGGCTTAAAACATGTTGCCGGTTGACCGGCATCGCCAAACTGGATGAGGATGACCAGCATGACTGTGAAGACCAAGCTAGATTACCAGCATGACTAATCTGGATGACAAACTTGTTGACCATATTGACCAAGCTGGAAGACCATAATGACCAAACTGGATGACCAGAATGGCAAAGGTGGTTGGCCAGTATGACCAAGCTGGAAGACCACCATTACTATGAGGACAAAGCTGAATGACCAGCAGGACCATAATGACCAATGTGAATGGCCAGCATGACCAAGCTGGATGGCCAGCATAACCAAGCTGGGTGACCAGCGTGACCATAAAGACCATAATGGCAATGCTAGATGAGTGGTGTGAGTAAACTAGTTGAAAAGCATTGATAAATTGAGCTGTAGTGTTCATCAGGTTTTATGTGGTGTCTTACTGCACTCTAGTGGGCATTTGGTGAAACAAATTCAGTTCTTAAATTGAAAAAACACAAGGCATAAAAAGGGCATATAAATAACCCGTATATAGTATATAAGTTTTGACCTGATTAACATTCCGCCTGTTAAAAGCTTGCTGGAATGTGATTGGCTAATAGTGACCACAAAAGTGTCCATATCAAATTTTCATTTGGTGTACCATTAGTGCATGGGCCATAGATGATAATTGGCTAGGATGACCTTGATAGCTTGTATGGTTCTAGAGAAACAGCTATCGAGCATTGGCCCCGCCCCCTGGGGGTGTATGTCTACTTAAACTGACAGGGTATCTGAGAATCATGTAATGATCAAAGGACTGAAGTGGTATTAGTGTCAGGTTAAGCATTCAAAAGTTATAAGTGTTAAAGACATTTTACTGCACCATGGTAGAACTCATTTGCATATGGTGGCCATATTGTTTATAAATGTAAAGATTTTTTAAATAATTATTGAGGAGTAAGCTCTGCTGAACTGTTTGACACCAAACATGTCATGATTGGTCAAGGATCCAAAGACAAGATCTCAAAAGTAGGTTTTGCATATTATGCAAATTAAAAAAAAAATTAAGTGGGTGGAGCATAAACAAGAATGACCCAGGTGGCTGACCATCATGAACAAGAAGGATAAATATGTTCAATTAAGCATGACAAGCAAGATTGAATAAATTCAGCAGAGCTTTAATTTAGAATAATTCACCTGTAGCTGTTTCACCAAATGACCACCAGAGCGCAGCAAGAGACCACATATAACCTGCTGGAAATCTATTACTCTATGAGAAAGACAGAACATTCCCTATCAGTGTGTTTCTATTTATTACAAAGAGAGGAAAAGTCCGATTGGGCTCCAAATTGGTACTCATGATCAAGTGGTCGGTATATACATGTATGTAAATTTGTGTGTTGATAGGGTCAAAGGTTCCTGACTTCTGACCATTTAGGTTTGAAAAAAGTGATAATACAGGCTTATGGCCTACAAAATGGCTGTTGCTCTTTGGCCATATTAGAGGCAAAAAATATCTGATTTGGCTCAAAATTTGCAGTCAGGATCACAATATCAGTCTATATATGTATGTCAATTTCTGTGTCAATAGGGTCAAAGGTTCCTGACTTCTGTCCATTTAGATTTGAAAAAAGCGATAATACAGGCTTGAGGCCTACAAAATCGCTGTAGTTTTCCAGCCGTTGTAGAGGCAAAACATGTCCGATTTGGCTGAAAATTTGCAATCAAGATCTGATTATCAGTCTATATATGTGTATAAATTTGTGTGTTGATAGGGTGAAAGGTTCCTGTCTTCTGTCCATTTAGGTTGGAAAATAGCGATAAATAGAATAAATTGAAAATAGTTATTTTTTCACTGTAGAGCCTACTGAAGACGTATTTGGCTCATACTTGGCACATGTACTTCAAATGTCATTGTTAATTAGTAGCTTCAACAGTTTTGGCATGCTTTAAACTTTGACAGAGTTTTGGCCAAATAACTCTGAAAAGGCTTTCACGTACATGTTTGATCAAGGTTTATGGGCCCCAAATAGTTAAAATGTCAAGATTTTTTTGATAATTATTTACCTACAGGGTCTCAAGATTGCATCAAGACCAAATTTGTTTTGATTGATTAAGGACTTAAAGACAAGTTCGAAAAGAGCAATTTTTACTCTTTTGGCCACTGATGAAAATCTTTGCATTTTTGGTAAACACATGTAATTACAAAGTTGTAAAGGCTACAGCAAAGTATACAAGTAAAAAAGAATAACAAGCCTAGGCCACTTGTACCTTTAGATATAACTGATTTTCTGCTATAGCGCCCCCTTGAGGCCAATCAACGCCATATTTTAATGGATGATAGAAGGCCCTGAGATACATGTAAGGTATAAGTATCGTCCTGATTGGTGATTGTTTAGCATGTCAAAAGCTTGCTGGAATCTGATTGGCTAATAACGATCGCAAAAATTTGCATATCAAATTTTCCTTCTGTAAAACATTAGGACATAGGCCATAGATGATACATGTCAAAGGAGAGCTTCATAGCTTGTACGGTTCCTGAGAAACAGATTTTTAGCTTTGGCTCCGCCCCCTGGGGGCGTATGTCTACACAGATTGACATGCTACCTCAGAATCATGTTGGCATTATAGGTCTAAAGTGGCATTAGTGTAGGTTTAAGCATTCAAAAGTTACAGCTGTTAGAGTAAATTTGGGTGTGCCACGGTAAGATTAATTTGCATATGGCGGCCATATTGTTTACAAATTTCACAATTTTTTTGATAATTATTGAGGTTGGGACTCTGCTGAGTTGTTTGACACCAAATATGACAGGATTGGTCAATGACCCTAGGACAAGTTCTCAAAAGTAGGTTTTGCATATTATGCTAAATAGCAAAAAATCTAAGTGGGCGGAGCTTAGTGGTTCTATTGACCTTTTTGATTTGCCATTAACCAAGGAATCATATAATGCAAGAATTTTTGATCTAGCTATCAGGGCGTAGGAGTTACGAGGCCAAACGCGTTGACCTTCGCCATAGCGCCCCCTTGAGGCCGATCGGGCTCATCTTTTGAATCTGAGTAGCGGTGAGAAGTACTACCATATGACCAAGTCTCAGCCCTGTAGGCCTTACGGTTTCTTCTGCCCGATCACTTCTATGGCAGAAAAAGAATAAGAATAATAATAATAAATATAGCCGCAAGCGGCGATTTACGGGGTTCGAGCGTTACAGGCAAAGAGACCCCTGGAGGCCAGTTAGGCTTAAAACATGTTGCCGGTTGACCGGCATCGCCAAACTGGATGAGGATGACCAGCATGACCGTGAAGACCAAGCTAGATTACCAGCATGACTAATCTGGATGACAAACTTGTTGACCATATTGACAAAGCTGGAAGACCATAATGACCAAACTGGATGACCAGCATGGCAAAGGTGGTTGGCCAGTATGACCAAGCTGGAAGACCACCATTACTATGAGGACAAAGCTGAATGACCAGCAGGACCATAATGACCAATGTGAATGGCCAGCATGACCAAGCTGGATGGCCAGCATAACCAAGCTGGGTGACCAGCGTGACCATAAAGACCATAATGGCAATGCTAGATGAGTGGTGTGAGTAAACTAGTTGAAAAGCATTGATAAATTGAGCTGTAGTGTTCATCAGGTTTTATGTGGTGTCTTACTTTACTCTAGTGGGCATTTGGTGAAACAAATTCAGTTCTTAAATTGAAAAAACACAAGGCATAAAAAGGGCATATAAATAACCCGTATATAGTATATAAGTTTTGACCTGATTAACATTCCGCCTGTTAAAAGCTTGCTGGAATGTGATTGGATAATAGTGACCACAAAAGTGTCCATATCAAATTTTCATTTGGTGTACCATTAGTGCATGGGCCATAGATGATAATTGGCTAGGATGACCTTGATAGCTTGTATGGTTCTAGAGAAACAGCTATCGAGCATTGGCCCCGCCCCGTAGGGGTGTATGTCTACTTAAACTGACAGGGTATCTAAGAATCATGTAATGATCAAAGGACTGAAGTGGTATTAGTGTCAGGTTAAGCATTCAAAAGTTATAAGTGTTACAGACATTTTACTGCACCATGGTAGAACTCATTTGCTTATGGCGGCCATATTGTTTATAAATGTAAAGATTTTTTTAATAATTATTGAGGAGTAAGCTCTGCTGAACTGTTTGACACCAAACATGTCATGATTGGTCAAGGATCCAAGGACAAGATCTCAAAAGTAGGTTTTGCATATTATGCAAATTTAAAAAAAAATTAAGTGGGTGGAGCATAAACAAGAATGACCCAGGCGGCTGAACATCATGAACAAGAAGGATAGAGATGTTCAATTAAGAAAGACAAGCAAGATTGAATAAGTTCAGCAGAGCTTTAATTTAGAATAATTCAAATGTAACTGTTTCACCAAATGACCACCAGAGCGCAGCAAGAGACCACATATAACCTGCTGGAAATCTACCACTCTATAAGTAAGACAGAACATTCCCTATCAGTGTGTTTCTATTTATTAAAAAGAGAAGAAAAGTCCGATTGGGCTCCAAATTGGTACTCATGATCAAGTGGTCTGTATATACATGTATGTAAATTTGTGTGTTGATAGGGTCAAAGGTTCCTGACTTCTGACCATTTAGGTTTGAAAAAAGTGATAATACAGGCTTATGGCCTACAAAATGGCTGTTGCTCTTTGGCCATATTAGAGGCAAAAAATATCTGATTTGGCTCAAAATTTGCAATCAAGATCACAATATCAGTCTATATATGTATGTCAATTTCTGTGTCAATAGGGTCAAAGGTTCCTGACTTCTGTCCATTTAGATTTGAAAAAAGCGATAATACAGGCTTGAGGCCTACAAAATCGCTGTAGTTTTCCAGCCGTTGTAGAGGCAAAACATGTCCGATTTGGCTGAAAATTTGCAATCAAGATCAGATTATCAGTCTATATATGTGTATAAATTTGTGTGTTGATAGGGTGAAAGGTTCCTGTCTTCTGTCCATTTAGGTTGGAAAATAGCGATAAATAGAATAAATTGAAAATAGTTATTTTTTCACTGTAGAGCCTACTGAAGACTTATTTGGCTCATACTTGGCACATGTACTTCAAATGTCATTGTTAATTAGTAGCTTCAACAGTTTTGGCACGTTTTAAACTTTGACAGAGTTTTGGCCAAATAACTCTGAAAAGGCTTTCACGTACATGTTTGATCAAGGTTTATGGGCCTCAAGTAGTTAAAATGTCAAGATTTTTTTGATAATTATTTACCTACAGGGTCTCAAGATTGCATCAAGACCAAATTTGTTTTGATTGATTAAGGACTTAAAGACAAGTTCGAAAAGAGCAATTTTTACTCTTTTGGCCACTGATGAAAATCTTTGCATTTTTGGTAAACACATGTAATTACAAAGTTGTAAAGGCTACAGCAAAGTATACAACTAAAAAAGAATAACAAGCCTAGGCCACTTGTACCTTTAGATATAACTGATTTTCTGCTATAGCGCCCCCTTGAGGCCAATCAACGCCATATTTTAATGGATGATAGAAGGCCCTGAGATACATGTAGTGTATAAGTATCGTCCTGATTGGTCATTGTTTAGCATGTCAAAAGCTTGCTGGAATCTGATTGGCTAATAACGATCGCAAAAATTTGCATATCAAATTTTCCTTCTGTAAAACATTAGGACATAGGCCATAGATGATATATGTCAAAGGAGAGCTTCATAGCTTGTACGATTCCTGAGAAACAGATTTTTAGCTTTGGCTCCGCCCCCTGGGGGCGTATGTCTACATAGATTGACGGGCTACCTCAGAATCATGTTGGCATCAAAGTTGTAAAGTGGCATTAGTGTAAGTTTAAGCATTCAAAAGTTACAGCTGTTAGAGTAAATTTGGGTGTGCCACGGTAAGATTAATTTGCATATGGCGGCCATATTGTTTACAAATTTCACAATTTTTTCGATAATTATTGAGGTTGGGACTCTGCTGAGTTGTTTGACACCAAATGTGACAGGATTGGTCAATGACCCTAGGACAAGTTCTCAAAAGTAGGTTTTGCATATTATGCTAAATAGCAAAAAATCTAAGTGGGCGGAGCTTAGTGGTTCTATTGACCTTTTTGATTTGCCATTAACCAAGGAATCATATAATGCAAGAATTTTTGCTCTAGTTATCAGGGCGTAGGAGTTACGAGGCCAAACGCGTTGACCTTCGCCATAGCGCCCCCTTGAGGCCGATCGGGCTCATCTTTTGAATCTGAGTAGCGGTGAGAAGTACTACCATATGACCAAGTCTCAGCCCTGTAGGCCTTACGGTTTCTTCTGCCCAATCACTTCTATGGCAGAAAAAGAATAAGAACTATAATAAATATAGCCGCAAGCGGCGATTTACGGGGTTCGAGCGTTACAGGCAAAGAGACCCCTGGAGGCCAGTTAGGCTTAAAACATGTTGCCGGTTGACCGGCATCGCCAAACTGGATGAGGATGACCAGCATGACCGTGAAGACCAAGCTAGATTACCAGCATGACTAATCTGGATGACAAACTTGTTGACCATATTGACCAAGCTGGAGGACCATAATGACCAAACTGGATGACCAGTATGGCAAAGGTGGTTGGCCAGTATGACCAAGCTGGAAGACCACCATTACTATGAGGACAAAGCTGAATGACCAGCAGGACCTTAATGACCAATGTGAATGGCCAGCATGACCAAGCTGGATGGCCAGCATAACCAAGCTGGGTGACCAGCGTGACCATAAAGACCATAATGGCAATGCTAGATGAGTGGTGTGAGTAAACTAGTTGAAAAGCATTGATAAATTGAGCTGTAGTGTTCATCAGGTTTTATGTGGTGTCTTACTGCACTCTAGTGGGCATTTGGTGTACCATTAGTGCATGGGCCATAGATGATAATTGGCAAGGATGACCTTGATAGCTTGTATGGTTGTAGAGAAACAGCTATCGAGCATTGGCTTTGGCCCCGCCCCCTGGGGGGGTGTATGTCTACTTGAACTGACAGGGTATCTGAGAATCATGTAATGATCGAAGGACTGAAGTGGTATTAGTGTCAGGTTAAGCATTCAAAAGTTATGTGTTAAAGACATTTTACTGCACCATGGTAGAACTCATTTGCATATGGCGGCCATATTGTTTATAAATGTAAAGATTTTTTTAATAATTATTGAGGAGTAAGCTCTGCTGAACTGTTTGACACCAAACATGTCATGATTGGTCAAGGATCCAAGGACAAGATCTCAAAAGTAGGTTTTGCATATTATGCAAATTTAAAAAAAAATTAAGTGGGTGGAGCATAAACAAGAATGACACAGGCGGCTGACCAGCATGAACAAGAAGGATAAATATGTTCAATTAAGCAAGACAAGCAAGATTGAATAAGTTCAGCAGAGCTTTAATTTAGAATAATTCACCTGTAGCTGTTTCACCAAATGACCACCAGAGCGCAGCAAGAGACCACATATAACCTGCTGGAAATCTATCACTCTATCAGAAAGACAGAACATTCCCTATCAGTGTGTTTCTATTTATTAAAAAGAGAAGAAAAGTCCGATTGGGCTCCAAATTGGTACTCATGATCAAGCGGTCTGTATATACATGTATGTAAATTTGTGTGTTGATAGGGTCAAAGGTTCCTGACTTCTGACCATTTAGGTTTGAAAAAAGTGATAATACAGGCTTATGGCCTACAAAATGGCTGCTGCTCTTTGGCCATATTAGAGGCAAAAAATATCTGATTTGGCTCAAAATTTGCAATCAGGATCACAATATCAGTCTATATATGAATGTCAATTTCTGTGTTAATAGGGTCAAAGGTTCCTGACTTCTGTCCATTTAGATTTGAAAAAAGCGATAATACAGGCTTGAGGCCTACAAAATCGTTGTAGTTTTCCAGCCGTTGTAGAGGCAAAACATGTCCGATTTGGCTGAAAATTTGCAATCAAGATCAGATTATCAGTCTATATATGTGTATAAATTTGTGTGTTGATAGGGTGAAAGGTTCCTGTCTTCTGTCCATTTAGGTTGGAAAATAGCGATAAATAGAATAAATTGAAAATAGTTATTTTTTCACTGTAGAGCCTACTGAAGACTTATTTGGCTCATACTTGGCACATGTGCTTCAAATGTCATTGTTAATTAGTAGCTTCAACAGTTTTGGCATGTTTTAAACTTTGACAGAGTTTTGGCCAAATAACTCTGAAAAGGCTTTCACGTACATGTTTGATCAAGGTTAATGTGCCTCAAATAGTTAAAATGTCAAGATTTTTTTGATAATTATTTACCTACAGGGTCTCAAGATTGCATCAAGACCAAATTTGTTTTGATTGATTAAGGACTTAAAGACAAGTTCGAAAAGTGCAATTTTTACTCTTTTGGCCACTGATGAAAATCTTTGCATTTTTGGTAAATACATGTAATTACAAAGTTGTAAAGGCTACAGGAAAGTATACAAATAAAAAAGAATAACAAGCCTAGGCCACTAGTACCTTTAGATATAACTGATTTTCTGCTATAGCGCCCCCTTGAGGCCAATCAACGCCATATTTTAATGGTTGATAGAAGGCCCTGAGATACATGTAGGGTATAAGTATCGTCCTGATTGGTCATTGTTTAGCATGTCAAAAGCTTGCTGGAATCTGATTGGCTAATAACGATCGCAAAAATTTGCATATCAAATTTTCCTTCTGTAAAACATTAGGACATAGGCCATAGATGATACATGCCAAAGGAGAGCTTCATAGCTTGTACGGTTCCTGAGAAACAGATTTTTAGCTTTGGCTCCGCCCCCTGGGGGCGTATGTCTACACAGATTGACGGGCTACCTCAGAATCATGTTGGCATCAAAGTTGTAAAGTGGCATTAGTGTAGGTTTAAGCATTCAAAAGTTACAGCTGTTAGAGTAAATTTGGGTGTGCCACGGTAAGATTAATTTGCATATGGCGGCCATATTGTTCACAAATTTCACAATTTTTTCGATAATTATTGAGTTTGGGACTCTGCTGAGTTGTTTGACACCAAATATGACAGGATTGGTCAATGACCCTAGGACAAGTTCTCAAAAGTAGGTTTTGCATATTATGCTAAATAGCAAAAAATCTAAGTGGGCGGAGCTTAGTGGTTCTATTGACCTTTTTGATTTGCCATTAATCAAGGAATCATATAATGCAAGAATTTTTGCTCTAGCTATCAGGGCGTATGAGTTACGAGGCCAAACGCGTTGACCTTCGCCATAGCGCCCCCTTGAGGCCGATCGGGCTCATCTTTTGAATCTGAGTAGCGGTGAGAAGTACTACCATATGACCAAGTCTCAGCCCTGTAGGCCTTACGGTTTCTTCTGCCCAATCACTTCTATGGCAGAAAAAGAATAAGAACTATAATAATAATAATAATAATCAGAACAATTACAATAGGGTTTCTAGCACTACGTGCTCGAACCCCTAATAAATATAGCCGCAAGCGGCGATTTACGGGGTTCGAGCGTTACAGGCAAAGAGACCCCTGGAGGCCAGTTAGGCTTAAAACATGTTGCCGGTTGACCGGCATCGCCAAACTGGATGAGGATGACCAGCATGACTGTGAAGACCAAGCTAGATTACCAGCATGACTAATCTGGATGACAAACTTGTTGACCATATTGACCAAGCTGGAAGACCATAATGACCAAACTGGATGACCAGAATGGCAAAGGTGGTTGGCCAGTATGACCAAGCTGGAAGACCACCATTACTATGAGGACAAAGCTGAATGACCAGCAGGACCATAATGACCAATGTGAATGGCCAGCATGACCAAGCTGGATGGCCAGCATAACCAAGCTGGGTGACCAGCGTGACCATAAAGACCATAATGGCAATGCTAGATGAGTGGTGTGAGTAAACTAGTTGAAAAGCATTGATAAATTGAGCTGTAGTGTTCATCAGGTTTTATGTGGTGTCTTACTGCACTCTAGTGGGCATTTGGTGAAACAAATTCAGTTCTTAAATTGAAAAAACACAAGGCATAAAAAGGGCATATAAATAACCCGTATATAGTATATAAGTTTTGACCTGATTAACATTCCGCCTGTTAAAAGCTTGCTGGAATGTGATTGGCTAATAGTGACCACAAAAGTGTCCATATCAAATTTTCATTTGGTGTACCATTAGTGCATGGGCCATAGATGATAATTGGCTAGGATGACCTTGATAGCTTGTATGGTTCTAGAGAAACAGCTATCGAGCATTGGCCCCGCCCCCTGGGGGTGTATGTCTACTTAAACTGACAGGGTATCTGAGAATCATGTAATGATCAAAGGACTGAAGTGGTATTAGTGTCAGGTTAAGCATTCAAAAGTTATAAGTGTTAAAGACATTTTACTGCACCATGGTAGAACTCATTTGCATATGGTGGCCATATTGTTTATAAATGTAAAGATTTTTTAAATAATTATTGAGGAGTAAGCTCTGCTGAACTGTTTGACACCAAACATGTCATGATTGGTCAAGGATCCAAAGACAAGATCTCAAAAGTAGGTTTTGCATATTATGCAAATTAAAAAAAAAATTAAGTGGGTGGAGCATAAACAAGAATGACCCAGGTGGCTGACCATCATGAACAAGAAGGATAAATATGTTCAATTAAGCATGACAAGCAAGATTGAATAAATTCAGCAGAGCTTTAATTTAGAATAATTCACCTGTAGCTGTTTCACCAAATGACCACCAGAGCGCAGCAAGAGACCACATATAACCTGCTGGAAATCTATTACTCTATGAGAAAGACAGAACATTCCCTATCAGTGTGTTTCTATTTATTACAAAGAGAGGAAAAGTCCGATTGGGCTCCAAATTGGTACTCATGATCAAGTGGTCGGTATATACATGTATGTAAATTTGTGTGTTGATAGGGTCAAAGGTTCCTGACTTCTGACCATTTAGGTTTGAAAAAAGTGATAATACAGGCTTATGGCCTACAAAATGGCTGTTGCTCTTTGGCCATATTAGAGGCAAAAAATATCTGATTTGGCTCAAAATTTGCAGTCAGGATCACAATATCAGTCTATATATGTATGTCAATTTCTGTGTCAATAGGGTCAAAGGTTCCTGACTTCTGTCCATTTAGATTTGAAAAAAGCGATAATACAGGCTTGAGGCCTACAAAATCGCTGTAGTTTTCCAGCCGTTGTAGAGGCAAAACATGTCCGATTTGGCTGAAAATTTGCAATCAAGATCTGATTATCAGTCTATATATGTGTATAAATTTGTGTGTTGATAGGGTGAAAGGTTCCTGTCTTCTGTCCATTTAGGTTGGAAAATAGCGATAAATAGAATAAATTGAAAATAGTTATTTTTTCACTGTAGAGCCTACTGAAGACGTATTTGGCTCATACTTGGCACATGTACTTCAAATGTCATTGTTAATTAGTAGCTTCAACAGTTTTGGCATGCTTTAAACTTTGACAGAGTTTTGGCCAAATAACTCTGAAAAGGCTTTCACGTACATGTTTGATCAAGGTTTATGGGCCCCAAATAGTTAAAATGTCAAGATTTTTTTGATAATTATTTACCTACAGGGTCTCAAGATTGCATCAAGACCAAATTTGTTTTGATTGATTAAGGACTTAAAGACAAGTTCGAAAAGAGCAATTTTTACTCTTTTGGCCACTGATGAAAATCTTTGCATTTTTGGTAAACACATGTAATTACAAAGTTGTAAAGGCTACAGCAAAGTATACAAGTAAAAAAGAATAACAAGCCTAGGCCACTTGTACCTTTAGATATAACTGATTTTCTGCTATAGCGCCCCCTTGAGGCCAATCAACGCCATATTTTAATGGATGATAGAAGGCCCTGAGATACATGTAAGGTATAAGTATCGTCCTGATTGGTGATTGTTTAGCATGTCAAAAGCTTGCTGGAATCTGATTGGCTAATAACGATCGCAAAAATTTGCATATCAAATTTTCCTTCTGTAAAACATTAGGACATAGGCCATAGATGATACATGTCAAAGGAGAGCTTCATAGCTTGTACGGTTCCTGAGAAACAGATTTTTAGCTTTGGCTCCGCCCCCTGGGGGCGTATGTCTACACAGATTGACATGCTACCTCAGAATCATGTTGGCATTATAGGTCTAAAGTGGCATTAGTGTAGGTTTAAGCATTCAAAAGTTACAGCTGTTAGAGTAAATTTGGGTGTGCCACGGTAAGATTAATTTGCATATGGCGGCCATATTGTTTACAAATTTCAAGATTTTTTCGATAATTATTGAGGCTGGGACTCTGCTGAGTTGTTTGACACCAAATATGACAGGATTGGTCAATGACCCTAGGACAAGTTCTCAAAAGTAGGTTTTGCATATTATGCTAAATAGCAAAAAATCTAAGTGGGCGGAGCTTAGTGGTTCTATTGACCTTTTTGATTTGCCATTAACCAAGGAATCATATAATGCAGGAATTTTTGCTCTAGCTATCAGGGCGTGGGAGTTACGAGGCCTAACGCGTTGACCTTCGCCATAGCGCCCCCTTGAGGCCGATCGGGCTCATCTTTTGAATCTGAGTAGCGGTGAGAAGTACTACCATATGACCAAGTCTCAGCCCTGTAGGCCTTACGGTTTCTTCTGCCCAATCACTTCTATGGCAGAAAAAGAATAAGAATAATAATAATAATAATAATAATAATAATAATAATAATAATAATAATCAGAACAATTACAATAGGGTTTCTAGCACTACGTGCTCGAACCCCTAATAATAATAATAATAATCAGAACAATTACAATAGGGTTTCTAGCACTACGTGCTCGAACCCCTAATAATAAATATAGCCGCAAGCGGCGATTTACGGGGTTCGAGCGTTACAGGCAAAGAGACCCATGGAGGCCAGTTAGGCTTAAAACATGTTGCCGGTTGACCGGCATCGCCAAACTGGATGAGGATGACCAGCATGACCGTGAAGACCAAGCTAGATTACCAGCATGACTAATCTGGATGACAAACTTGTTGACCATATTGACCAAGCTGGAAGACCATAATGACCAAACTGGATGACCAGCATGGCAAAGGTGGTTGGCCAGTATGACCAAGCTGGAAGACCACCATTACTATGAGGACAAAGCTGAATGACCAGCAGGACCATAATGACCAATGTGAATGGCCAGCATGACCAAGCTGGATGGCCAGCATAACCAAGCTGGGTGACCAGCGTGACCATAAAGACCATAATGGCAATGCTAGATGAGTGGTGTGAGTAAACTAGTTGAAAAGCATTGATAAATTGAGCTGTAGTGTTCATCAGGTTTTATGTGGTGTCTTACTGCACTCTAGTGGGCATTTGGTGAAACAAATTCAGTTCTTAAATTGAAAAAACACAAGGCATAAAAAGGGCATATAAATAACCCGTATACAGTATATAAGTTTTGACCTGATTAACATTCCGTCTGTTAAAAGCTTGCTGGAATGTGATTGGCTAATAGTGACCACAAAAGTGTCCATATCAAATTTTCATTTGGTGTACCATTAGTGCATGGGCCATAGATGATAATTGGCTAGGATGACCTTGATAGCTTGTATGGTTCTAGAGAAACAGCTATCGAGCATTGGCCCCGCCCCCTGGGGGGGTGTATGTCTACTTATACTGACAGGGTATCTGAGAATCATGTAATGATCAAAGGACTGAAGTGGTATTAGTGTCAGGTTAAGCATTCAAAAGTTATAAGTGTTAAAGGCATTTTACTGCACCATGGTAGAACTCATTTGCATATGGCGGCCATATTGTTTATAAATGTAAAGATTTTTTTAATAATTATTGAGGAGTAAGCTCTGCTGAACTGTTTGACACCAAACATGTCATGATTGGTCAAGGATCCAAGGACAAGATCTCAAAAGTATTTTTTGCATATTATGCAAATTTATAAAAAAAAAATAAGTGGGTGGAGCATAAACAAGAATGACCCAGGCGGCTGACCAGCATGAACAAGAAGGATAAATATGTTCAATTAAGCAAGACAAGCAAGATTAAATAAGTTCAGCAGAGCTTTAATTTAGAATAATTCACCTGTAGCTGTTTCACCAAATGACCACCAGAGTGCAGCAAGAGACCACATATAACCTGCTGGAAATCTATCACTCTATCAGAAAGACAGAACATTCCCTATCAGTGTGTTTCTATTTATTAAAAAGAGAAGAAAAGTCCGATTGGGCTCCAAATTGGTACTCATGATCAAGTGGTCTGTATATACATGTATGTAAATTTGTGTGTTGATAGGGGCAAAGGTTCCTGACTTCTGACCATTTAGGTTTGAAAAAAGTGATAATACAGGCTTATGGCCTACAAAATGGCTGTTGCTCTTTGGCCATATTAGAGGCAAAAAATATCTGATTTGGCTCAAAATTTGCAATCAGGATCACAATATCAGTCTATATATGTATGTCAATTTCTGTGTCAATAGGGTCAAAGGTTCCTGACTTCTGTCCATATAGATTTGAAAAAAGCGATAATACAGGCTTGAGGCCTACAAAATCGCTGTAGTTTTCCAGCCGTTGTAGAGGCAAAACATGTCCGATTTGGCTGAAAATTTGCAATCAAGATCAGATTATCAGTCTATATATGTGCATAAATTTGTGTGTTGATAGGGTGAAAGGTTCCAGTCTTCTGTCCATTTAGGTTGGAAAATAGCGATAAATAGAATAAATTGAAAATAGTTATTTTTTCACTGTAGAGCCTACTGAAGACTTATTTGGCTCATACTTGGCACATGTACTTCAAATGTCATTGTTAATTAGTAGCTTCAACAGTTTTGGCATGTTTTAAACTTTGACAGAGTTTTGGCCAAATAACTCTGAAAAGGCTTTCACGTACATGTTTGATCAAGGTTTATGGGCCTCAAATAGTTAAAATGTCAAGATTTTTTTGATAATTATTTACCTACAGGGTCTCAAGATTGCATCAAGACCAAATTTGTTTTGATTGATTAAGGACTTAAAGACAAGTTCGAAAAGAGCAATTTTTACTCTTTTGGCCACTGATGAAAATCTTTGCATTTTTGGTAAACACATGTAATTACAAAGTTGTAAAGGCTACAGCAATGTATACAAATAAAAAAGAATAACAAGCCTAGGCCACTTGTACCTTTAGATATAACTGATTTTCTGCTATAGTGCCCCCTTGAGGCCAATCAACGCCATATTTTAATGGATGATAGAAGGCCCTGAGATACATGTAGGGTATAAGTATCGTCCTGATTGGTCATTGTTTAGCCTGTCAAAAGCTTGCTGGAAACTGATTGGCTAATAACGATCCCAAAAATTTGCATATCAAATTTTCCTTCTGTAAAACATTAGTACATAGGCCATAGATGATACATGCCAAAGGAGAGCTTCATAGCTTGTACGGTTCCTGAGAAACAGATTTTTAGCTTTGGCTCCGCCCCCTGGGGGCGTATGTCTACACAGATTGACATGCTACCTCAGAATCATGTTGGCATCATAGAACTAAAGTGGCTTTAGTGTCGGTTTAAGCATTCAAAAGTTACAGCTGTTAAAGTAAATTTGGGTGTGCCACGGTAAGATTAATTTGCATATGGCGGCCATATTTTTTGCAAATTTCTCAATTTTTTCGATAATTATTGAGGTTGGGACTCTGCTGAGTTGTTTGACACCAAATATGACAGGATTGGTCAATGACCCTAGGACAAGTTCTCAAAAGTAGGTTTTGCATATTATGCTAAATAGCAAAAAATCTAAGTGGGCGGAGCTTAGTGGTTCTATTGACCTTTTTGATTTGCCATTAACCAAGGAATCATACAGTGCAAGAATTTTTGCTCTAGCTATCAGGGCGTGGGAGTTACAAGGCCAAACGCGTTGACCTTCGCCATAGCGCCCCCTTGAGGCCGATCGGGCTCATCTTTTGAATCTGAGTAGCGGTGAGAAGTACTACCATATGACCAAGTCTCAGCCCTGTAGGCCTTACGGTTTCTTCTGCCCAATCACTTCTATGGCAGAAAAAGAATAAGAACTATAATAATAATAATAATAATAATAAATATAGCCGCAAGCGGCGATTTACGGGGTTCGAGCGTTACAGGCAAAGAGGCCCCTGGAGGCCAGTTAGGCTTAAAACCTGTTGCTGGTTGACCGTCATCACCAAACTGGATAACCAAGGTGGGTGACCATTATGACCATAAAGACCCAGGTGTTAGACCAGCATGACCATAAAGACCCAGCTGGTAGACCAGCATGACCATAAAGACCCAGCTGATTGACCAGCATGAACATAAAGACCCAGGTGGTTGACCAGCATGACCAAAATACCCAGCTAGTTGACCAGAATGAAAATAAGGACCAAGCTGGTTGACTAGCATGACCATAATAACCATGCTAGATGAGTGATGTGAGTAAACTAGTTGTAAAAAGCATTGATAAATTGAGCTGTAGTGTTCAGCAGGTTTTATGTGGTGTCTTTCTGCACTCTAGTGGGCATTTGGTGAAACAACATCAGTTCTTAAATTGAAAAATACAAACCACATTAATCCTGATGGGAGCCTAGTGGTGAGGCATAAAAAGGCCACATATAAATAACTCACATATGGTGTATACGTTTTTACCTGATTAACATTCAGCCTGTCAAAAGCTTGCTGGAAAGTGATTGGCTAATAGTGACCACAAAAATGTATCAACATTTCCTTTGGTGTACCATTAGTGCATGGGCCATAGATGATAATTGGCAAGGATGACCTTGATAGCTTGTATGGTTCTAGAGAAACAGCTATCGAGCATTGGCTCCGCCCCCTGGGGGTGTATGTCTACTTACACTGACAGGGTATCTGAGAGTCATGTAATGATCAAAGGACTGAAGTGGTATTAGTGTCAGGTTAAGCATTCAAAAGTTATAAGTGTTAAAGACATTTTACTGCACCATGGAAAAACTAATTTGCATATGGCGGCCATATTGTTTATAAATGTAAAGATTTTGTTTAATAATTATTGAGGAGTAAGCTCTGCTGAACTGTTTGACACCAAACATGTCATGATTGGACAAGGAGGCAAAGACAAGTTCTCAAAAGTAGGTTTTGCATATTATGCAAATTAAAAAAAAAAAATTGGGTGGAGCATAAACAAGAATGACCCAGGTGGCTGACTAGCATGACCAAGAAGGATACAGATGTTCAATTAAGCAAGACAAGCAAGATTAAATAAGTTCAGCAGAGCTTTTATTTAGAATAATTCAACTGTAACTGTTTCACCAAATGACCACCAGAGCGCAGCAAGAGACCACATATAACCTGCTGGAAATCTATCACTCTATAAGTAAGACAGAACATTCCCTATCAGTGTGTTTCTATTTATTAGAAAGAGAAGAAAAGTCCGATTGGGCTCCAAATTGGTACTCATGATCAAGTGGTCTGTATATATATGTTTGTAAATTTGTGTGTTGATAGGGTCAAAGGTTCCTGACTTCTGTCCATTTAGGCTTGAAAAAAGCGATAATACAGGCTTATGGCCTACAAAATGGCTGTTGCTCTTTGGCCATATTAGAGGCAAAAAATATCTGATTTGGCTCAAAATTTGCAATCAGGATCACAATATCAGTCTATATATGTATGTCAATTTCTGTGTCAATAGGGTCAAAGGTTCCTGACTTCTGTCCATTTAGATTTGAAAAAAGCGATAATACAGGCTTGAGGCCTACAAAATCGCTGTAGTTTTCCAGCCGTTGTAGAGGCAAAACATGTCCGATTTGGCTGAAAATTTGCAATCAAGATCAGATTATCAGTCTATATATGTGTATAAATTTGTGTGTTGATAGGGTGAAAGGTTCCTGTCTTCTGTCCATTTAGATTGGAAAATAGCGATAAATAGAATAAATTGAAAATAGTTATTTTTTCACTGTAGAGCCTACTGAAGACTTATTTGGCTCATACTTGGCACATGTACTTCAAATGTCATTGTTAATTAGTAGCTTCAACAGTTTTGGCATGTCTTAAACTTTGACAGAGTTTTGGCCAAATAACTCTGAAAAGGCTTTCACGTACATGTTTGATCAAGGTTAATGGGCCTCAAATAGTTAAAATGTCAAGATTTTTTTGATAATTATTTACCTACAGGGTCTCAAGATTGCATCAAGACCAAATTTGTTTTGATTGATTAAGGACTTAAAGACAAGTTCGAAAAGAGCAATTTTTATTCTTTTGGCCACTGACAAAAATCTTTGCATTTTTGGTAAACACATGTAATTACAAGTTGTAAAGGCTACAGCAAAGTATACAAGCAAAAAAGAATAACAAGCCTAGGCCACTTGTACGTTTAGATATAACTGATTTTCTGCTATAGCGCCCCCTTGAGGCCAATCAACGCCATATTTTAATGGATGATAGAAGGCCCTGAGATACATGTAGGGTATAAGTATCGTCCTGATTGGTCATTGTTTAGCCTGTCAAAAGCTTGCTGGAATCTGATTGGCTAATAACGATCGCAAAAATTTGCATATCAAATTTTCCTTCTGCAAAACAATAGGACATAGGCCATAGATGATACATGCCAAAGGAGAGCTTCATAGCTTGTACGGTTCCTGAGAAACAGATTTTTAGCTTTGGCTCCGCCCCCTGGGGGCGTATGTGTACACAGATTGACAGGCTACCTCAGAATCATGTTGGCATCAAAGTTGTAAAGTGGCATTAGTGTAGGTTTAAGCATTCAAAAGTTACAGCTGTTAGAGTAAATTTGGGTGTGCCACGGTAAGATTAATTTGCATATGGCGGCCATATTGTTTAAAAATTTCTCAATTTTTTCGATAATTATTGAGGTTGGGACTCTACTGAGTTGTTTGACACCAAATATGACAGGATTGGTCAATGACCCTAGGACAAGTTCTCAAAAGTAGGTTTTGCATATTATGCTCAATAGAAAAAAATCTAAGTGGGCGGAGCTTAGTGGTTCTATTGACCTTTTTGATTTGCCATTAACCAAGGAATCATAGAATGCAAGGATTTTTGCTCTAGCTATCATGGCGTGGGAGTTACAAGGCCTAACGCATTGACCTTCGCCATAGCGCCCCCTTGAGGCCGATCTGGACTCATGTCATGCCGCTGAGTAGGGGTCTAAAGTACTACCATATGACCAAGTCTCAGCTCTCTAGGCCTTACAGTTTGTTCTGTGCAATCACTTCTAGGTCAGAAAAAGCAGGGGAAGCGATTATAAATACCAATATAGCCGCAAGCGGCGATTTACGGGGTTCGAGCGTTACAGGCAAAGAGACCCCTGGAGGCCAGTTAGGCTTAAAACATGTTGCCGGTTGACCGGCATCGCCAAACTGGGTGAGGATGACCAGCATGACCGTGAAGACCAAGCTAGATTACCAGCATGACTAATCTGGATGACAAACTTGTTGACCATATTGACCAGGCTGGAAGACCATAATGACCAAACTGATGACCAGCATGGCAAAGGTGGTTGGCCAGTATGACCAAGCTGGAAGACCACCATTACTATGAGGACAAAGCTGAATGACCAGCAGGACCATAATGACCAATGTGAATGGCCAGCATGACCAAGCTGGATGGCCAGCATAACCAAGCTGGGTGACCAGCGTGACCATAAAGACCATAATGGCAATGCTAGATGAGTGGTGTGAGTAAACTAGTTGAAAAGCATTGATAAATTGAGCTGTAGTGTTCATCAGGTTTTATGTGGTGTCTTACTGCACTCTAGTGCGCATTTGGTGAAACAAATTCAGTTCTTAAATTGAAAAAACACAAGGCATAAAAAGGGCATATAAATAACCCGTATATAGTATATAAGTTTTGACCTGATTAACATTCCGCCTGTTAAAAGCTTGCTGGAATGTGATTGGCTAATAGTGACCACAAAAGTGTCCATATCAAATTTTCATTTGGTGTACCATTAGTGCATGGGCCATAGATGATAATTGGCTAGGATGACCTTGATAGCTTGTATGGTTCTAGAGAAACAGCTATCGAGCATTGGTCCCGCCCCCTGGGGGGGGTGTATGTCTACTTAAACTGACAGGGTATCTGAGAGTCATGTAATGATCAAAGGACTGAAGTGGTATTAGTGTCAGGTTAAGCATTCAAAAGTTATAAGTGTTAAAGACATTTTACTGCACCATGGTAGAACTCATTTACATATGGCGGCCATATTGTTTATAAATGTAAAGATTTTTTTAATAATTATTGAGGAGTAAGCTCTGCTGAACTGTTTGATACCAAACATGTCATGATTGGTCAAGGAGCCAAGGACAAGATCTCAAAAGTAAGTTTTGCATATTATGCAAATAAAAAAAAAATTAAGTGGGTGGAACATAAACAAGAATGACCCAGGTGGCTGACTAGCATGACCAAGAAGGATAAAGATCTTCAATTAAACAAGACAAGCAAGATTAAATAAGTTCAGCAGAGCTTTAATTTAGAATAATTCACCTGTAGCTGTTTCACCAAATGACCACCAGAGCGCAGCAAGAGACCACATATAACCTGCTGGAAATCTATCACTCTATAAGTAAGACAGAACATTCCCTATCAGTGTGTTTCTATTTATTACAAAGAGAGGAAAAGTCTGATTGGGCTCAAAATTGGTTCTCATGATCAAGTGGTCTGTATATATATGTGTGTAAATTTGTGTGTTGATAGGGTCAAAGGTTCCTGACTTCTGTCCATTTAGGCTTGAAAAAAGCGATAATACAGGCTTATGGCCTACAAAATGGCTGTTGCTCTTTGGCCATATTAGAGGCAAAAAATATCTGATTTGGCTCAAAATTTGCAATCAAGATCACAATATCAGTCTATATATGTATGTCAATTTCTGTGTCAATAGGGTCAAAGGTTCCTGACTTCTGTCCATTTAGGTTTGAAAAAAGCGATAATACAGGCTTGAGGCCTACAAAATCGCTGTAGTTTTCCAGCCGTTGTAGAAGCAAAACATGTCCGATTTGGCTGAAAATTTGCAATCAAGATCAGATTATCAGTCTATATATGTGTATAAATTTGTGTGTTGATAGGGTGAAAGGTTCCTGTCTTCTGTCCATTTAGGTTGGAAAATAGCGATAAATAGAATAAATTGAAAATAGTTATTTTTTCACTGTAGAGCCTACTGAAGACTTATTTGGCTCATACTTGGCACATGTGCTTCAGATGTCATTGTTAATTAGTAGCTTCAACAGTTTTGGCATGTTTTAAACTTTGACAGAGTTTTGGCCAAATAACTCTGAAAAGGCTTTCACGTACATGTTTGATCAAGGTTTATGGGCCTCAAATAGTTAAAATGTCAAGATTTTTTTGATAATTATTTACCTACAGGGTCTCAAGATTGCATCAAGACCAAAGATATTTTGATTGATTAAGGACTTAAAGACAAGTTCGAAAAGAGCAATTTTTACTCTTTTGGCCACTGATGAAAATCTTTCCATTTTTGGTAAATACATGTAATTACAAAGTTGTAAACGCTACAGCAAAGTATACAACTAAAAAAGAATAACAAGCCTAGGCCACTTGTACCTTTAGATATAACTGATTTTCTGCTATAGCGCCCCCTTGAGGCCAATCAACGCCATATTTTAATCGATGATAGAAGGCCCTGAGTTACATGTAGGGTATAAGTATCGTCCTGATTGGTCATTGTTTAGCATGTCAAAAGCTTGCTGGAAACTGATTGGCTAATAACGATCGCAAAAATTTGCATATCAAATTTTCCTTCTGTAAAACATTAGGACATAGGCCATAGATGATACATGCCAAAGGAGAGCTTCATAGCTTGTACGGTTCCTGAGAAACAGATTTTTAGCTTTGGCTCCGCCCCCTGGGGGCGTATGTCTACACAGATTGACGGGCTACCTCAGAATCATGTTGGCATCAACGGTCTAAAGTGGCATTAGTGTAGGTTTAAGCATTCAAAAGTTACAGCTGTTAGAGTAAATTTGGGTGTGCCACGGTAAGATTAATTTGCATATGGCGGCCATATTGTTTACAAATTTCACAATTTTTTTGATAATTATTGAGGTTGGGACTCTGCTGAGTTGTTTGACACCAAATATGACAGGATTGGTCAATGACCCTAGGACAAGTTCTCAAAAGTAGGTTTTGCATATTATGCTAAATAGCAAAAAATCTAAGTGGGCGGAGCTTAGTGGTTCTATTGACCTTTTTGATTTGCCATTAACCAAGGAATCATATAATGCAAGAATTTTTGCTCTAGCTATCAGGGCGTGGCAGTTACGAGGCCTAACGCGTTGACCTTCGCCATAGCGCCCCCTTGAGGCCGATCGGGCTCATCTTTTGAATCTGAGTAGCGGTGAGAAGTACTACCATATGACCAAGTCTCAGCCCTGTAGGCCTTACGGTTTCTTCTGCCCGATCACTTCTATGGCAGAAAAAGAATAAGAATAATAATAATAATAATAATAATAATAATAATAATAATAATAATAATCAGAACAATTACAATAGGGTTTCTAGCACTACGTGCTCGAACCCCTAATAATAATAATCAGAACAATTACAATAGGGTTTCTAGCACTACGTGCTCGAACCCCTAATAATAATAATAATAATAATAATAATAATAATAATCAGAACAATTACAATAGGGTTTCTAGCACTACGTGCTCGAACCCCTAATAATAATAATAATAATAATAATAATAATCAGAACAATTACAATAGGGTTTCTAGCACTACGTGCTCGAACCCCTAATAATCAGAACAATTACAATAGGGTTTCTAGCACTACGTGCTCGAACCCCTAATAATAATAATAATAATCAGAACAATTACAATAGGGTTTCTAGCACTACGTGCTCGAACCCCTAAATATAGCCGCAAGCGGCGATTTACGGGGTTCGAGCGTTACAGGCAAAGAGACCCCTGGAGGCCAGTTAGGCTTAAAACATGTTGCCGGTTGACCGGCATCGCCAAACTGGATGAGGATGACCAGCATGACCGTGAAGACCAAGCTAGATTACCAGCATGACTAATCTGGATGACAAACTTGTTGACCATATTGACCAAGCTGGAAGACCATAATGACCAAACTGGATGACCAGCATGGCAAAGGTGGTTGGCCAGTATGACCAAGCTGGAAGACCACCATTACTATGAGGACAAAGCTGAATGACCAGCAGGACCATAATGACCAATGTGAATGGCCAGCATGACCAAGCTGGATGGCCAGCATAACCAAGCTGGGTGACCAGCGTGACCATAAAGACCATAATGGCAATGCTAGATGAGTGGTGTGAGTAAACTAGTTGAAAAGCTTTGATAAATTGAGCTGTAGTGTTCATCAGGTTTTATGTGGTGTCTTACTGCACTCTAGTGCGCATTTGGTGAAACAAATTCAGTTCTTAAACTGAAAAAACACAAGGCATAAAAAGGGCATATAAATAACCCGTATATAGTATATAAGTTTTGACCTGATTAACATTCCGCCTGTTAAAAGCTTGCTGGAATGTGATTGGCTAATAGTGACCACAAAAGTGTCCATATCAAATTTTCATTTGGTGTACCATTAGTGCATGGGCCATAGATGATAATTGGCTAGGATGACCTTGATAGCTTGTATGGTTCTAGAGAAACAGCTATCGAGCATTGGCCCCGCCCCCTGGGAGTGTATGTCTACTTAAACTGACAGGGTATCTGAGAATCATGTAATGATCAAAGGACTGAAGTGGTATTAGTGTCAGGTTAAGCATTCAAAAGTTATAAGTGTTAAAGACATTTTACTGCACCATGGTAGAACTCATTTGCATATGGCGGCCATATTGTTTATAAATGTAAAGGTTTTTTTAATAATTATTGAGGAGTAAGCTCTGCTGAACTGTTTGACACCAAACATGTCATGATTGGTCAAGGATCCAAGGACAAGATCTCAAAAGTAGGTTTTGCATATTATGCAAATTTAAAAAAAAATTAAGTGTGTGGAGCATAAACAAGAATGACCCAGGTGGCTGACCATCATGAACAAGAAGGATAAATATGTTCAATTAAGCAAGACAAGCAAGATTGAATAAGTTCAGCAGAGCTTTAATTTAGAATAATTCAAATGTAACTGTTTCACCAAATGACCACCAGAGCGCAGCAAGAGACCACATATAACCTGCTGGAAATCTATCACTCTATAAGTAAGACAGAACATTCCCTATCAGTGTGTTTCTATTTATTAAAAAGAGAAGAAAAGTCCGATTGGGCTCCAAATTGGTACTCATGATCAAGTGGTCTGTATATACATGTATGTAAATTTGTGTGTTGATAGGGTCAAATGTTCCTTACTTCTGACCATTTAGGTTTGAAAAAAGTGATAATACAGGCTTATGGCCTACAAAATGGCTGTTGCTCTTTGGCCATATTAGAGGCAAAAAATATCTGATTTGGCTCAAAATTTGCAATCATGATCACAATATCAGTCTATATATGTATGTCAATTTCTGTGTCAATAGGGTCAAAGGTTCCTGACTTCTGTCAATTTAGATTTGAAAAAAGCGATAATACAGGCTTGAGGCCTACAAAATCGCTGTAGTTTTCCAGCCGTTGTAGAGGCAAAATATGTCCGATTTGGCTGAAAATTTGCAATCAAGATCAGATTATCAGTCTATATATGTGTATAAATTTGTGTGTTGATAGGGTGAAAGGTTCATGTCTTCTGTCCATTTAGGTTGGAAAATAGCGATAAATGGAATAAATTGAAAATAGTTATTTTTTCACTGTAGAGCCTACTGAAGACTTATTTGGCTCATACATGGCACATGTGCTTCAAATGTCATTGTTAATTAGTAGCTTCAACAGTTTTGGCATGTTTTAAACCTTGACAGAGTTTTGGCCAAATAACTCTGAAAAGGCTTTCACGTACATGTTTGATCAAGGTGTTGGGGCCATAAAAAGTTAAAATTCTAACATTTTTTTGATAATTATTTACCTACATGGTCTCAAGATTGTGAAAAGACCAAAGTTGATTTAATTGGTTGAATATCCAGGGACTAGTTCAAAAAGTGCAATTTTTACTCTACTGGCCACTGATGCAAAACAATACATTTTTGGTAAAGACATGTAATTACAAAGTTGTAAAGGTTACAGCAAAGCATAAAACTCAAAAAGAATAACAAGCCTAGGCCACTTGTACCTTTAGATATAACTGATTTTCTGCTATAGCGCCCCCTAGAGGCCAATCAACGCCATATTTTAATGGATGATAGAAGGCCCTCATATACATGTACAATATAAGTATCGTCCTGATTGGTGATTGTTTAGCCTGTCAAAAGCTTGCTGTAATCTGATTGGCTAATAGCGACCACAAAAATTCACACATCAAAATATCCTTCAGTAGTCCATTAGGACATAGGCCACAGAGGATACATGCCAAACGAGAGCTTGATAGCTTGTACGGTTCCTGAGAAACAGATTTTTAGCTTTGGCTCCGCCCCCTGGGGGCGTATGTCTACACAGATTGACGGGCTACCTCAGAATCATGTTGGCATTAAAGTTGTAAAGTGGCATTAGTGTAGGTTTAAGCATTCAAAAGTTACAGCTGTTAGAGTAAATTTGGGTGTGCCACGGTAAGATTAATTTGCATATGGCGGCCATATTGTTTACAAATTTCACAATTTTTTCGATAATTATTGAGGTTGGGACTCTGCTGAGTTGTTTGACACCAAATATGACAGGATTGGTCAATGACCCTAGGACAAGTTCTCAAAAGTAGGTTTTGCATATTCTGCTAAATAGCAAAAAATCTAAGTGGGCGGAGCTTAGTGGTTCTATTGACCTTTTTGATTTGCCATTAACCAAGGAATCATATAATGCAAGAATTTTTGCTCTAGCTATCAGGGCGTAGGAGTTACGAGGCCAAACACGTTGACCTTCCCCATAGCGCCCCCTTGAGGCCGATCGGGCTCATCTTTTGAATCTGAGTAGCGGTGAGAAGTACTACCATATGACCAAGTCTCAGCCCTGTAGGCCTTACGGTTTCTTCTGCCCAATCACTTCTATGGCAGAAAAAGAATAAGAACTATAAATATAGCCGCAAGCGGCGATTTACGGGGTTCGAGCGTTACAGGCAAAGAGACCCCTGGAGGCCAGTTAGGCTTAAAACATGTTGCCGGTTGACCGGCATCGCCAAACTGGATGAGGATGACCAGCATGACCGTGAAGACCAAGCTAGATTACCAGCATGACTAATCTGGATGACAAACTTGTTGACCATATTGACCAAGCTGGAAGACCATAATGACCAAACTGGATGACCAGCATGGCAAAGGTGGTTGGCCAGTATGACCAAGCTGGAAGACCACCATTACTATGAGGACAAAGCTGAATGACCAGCAGGACCATAATGACCAATGTGAATGGCCAGCATGACCAAGCTGGATGGCCAGCATAACCAAGCTGGGTGACCAGCGTGACCATAAAGACCATAATGGCAATGCTAGATGAGTGGTGTGAGTAAACTAGTTGAAAAGCATTGATAAATTGAGCTGTAGTGTTCATCAGGTTTTATGTGGTGTCTTACTGCACTCTAGTGCGCATTTGGTGAAACAAATTCAGTTCTTAAATTGAAAAAACACAAGGCATAAAAAGGGCATATAAATAACCCGTATATAGTATATAAGTTTTGACCTGATTAACATTTCGCCTGTTAAAAGCTTGCTGGAATGTGATTGGCTAATAGTGACCACAAAAGTGTCCATATCAAATTTTCATTTGGTGTACCATTAGTGCATGGGCCATAGATGATAATTGGCAAGGATGACCTTGATAGCTTGTATGGTTCTAGAGAAACAGCTATCGAGCATTGGCCCCGCCCCCTGGGGGGGTGTATGTCTACTTAAACTGACAGAGTATCTGAGAATCATGTAAAGATCAAAGGACTGAAGTGGTATTAGTGTCAGGTTAAGCATTCAAAAGTTATAAGTGTTAAAGAGATTTTACTGCACCATGGTAGAACTCATTTGCATATTTGCAAAAAAAAATTGGGTGGAGCATAAACAAGAATGACCTTGGTGGCTGACTAGCATGACTAAGAAGGATAAATATGTTCAATTAAGCAAGACAAGCAAGATTAAATAAGTTCAGCAGAGCTTTAATTTAGAATAATTCACCTGTAGCTGTTTCACCAAATGACCACCAGAGCGCAGCAAGAGACCACATATAACCTGCTGGAAATCTATCACTCTATAAGTAAGACAGAACATTCCCTATCAGTGTGTTTCTATTTATTACAAAGAGAGGAAAAGTCCGATTGGGCTCAAAATTGGTACTCATGATCAAGTGTTCTGTATATATATGTGTGTAAATTTGTGTGTTGATAGGGTCAAAGGTTCCTGACTTCTGTCCATTTAGGCTTGAAAAAAGCGATAATACAGGCTTATGGCCTACAAAATGGCTGTTGCTCTTTGGCCATATTAGAGGCAAAAAATATCTGATTTGGCTCAAAATTTGCAATCCAGATCACAATATCAGTCTATATATGTAAGTCAATTTCTGTGTCAATAGGGCCAAAGGTTCCTGACTTCTGTCCATTTAGGTTTGAAAAAAGCGATAATACAGGCTTGAGGCCTACAAAATCGCTGTAGTTTTCCAGCCGTTGTAGAGGCAAAACATGTCCGATTTGGCTGAAAATTTGCAATCAAGATCAGATTATCAGTCTATATATGTGTATAAATTTGTGTGTTGATAGGGTGAAAGGTTCCTGTCTTCTGTCCATTTAGGTTGGAAAATAGCGATAAATAGAATAAATTGAAAATAGTTATTTTTTCACTGTAGAGCCTACTGAAGACTTATTTGGCTCATACTTGGCAAATGTGCTTCAAATGTCATTGTTAATTAGTAGCTTCAATAGTTTTGGCATGTTTAAAACTTTGACAGAGTTTTGGCCAAATAACTCTGAAAAGGCTTTCACGTACATGTTTGATCAAGGTTTATGGGCCTCAAGTAGTTAAATTGTCAAGATTTTTTTGATAATTATTTACCTACATGGTCTCAAGATTGCATCAAGACCAAAGTTATTTTGATTGATTAAGGACTTAAAGACAAGTTCGAAAAGAGCAATTTTTACTCTTTTGGCCACTCATGAAAATCTTTGCATTTTTGGTAAATACATGTAATTACAAAGTTGTAAAGGCTACAGCAAAGTATACAACTAAAAAAGAATAACAAGCCTAGGCCACTTGTACCTTTAGATATAACTGATTTTCTGCTATAGCGCCCCCTTGAGGCCAATCAACGCCATATTTTAATGGATGATAGAAGGCCCTGAGATACATGTAGGGTATAAGTATCTTCCTGATTGGTCATTGTTTAGCATGTCAAAAGCTTGCTGGAAACTAATTGGCTAATAACGATCGCAAAAATTTGCATATCAAATTTTCCTTCTGTAAAACATTAGGACATAGGCCATAGATGATACATGCCAAAGGAGAGCTTCATAGCTTGTACGGTTCCTGAGAAACAGATTTTTAGCTTTGGCTCCGCCCCCTGGGGGCCTATGTCTACACAGATTGACGGGCTACCTCAGAATCATGTTGGCATCAAAGCTGTAAAGTGGCATTAGTGTAGGTTTAAGCATTCAAAAGTTACAGCTGTTAGAGTAAATTTGGGTGTGCCACGGTAAGATTAATTTGCATATGGCGGCCATATCGTTTACAAATTTCACAATTTTTTTGATAATTATTGAGGTTGGGACTCTGCTGAGTTGTTTGACACCAAAAATGACAGGATTGGTCAATGACCCTAGGACAAGTTCTCAAAAGTAGGTTTTGCATATTATGCTAAATAGCAAAAAATCTAAGTGGGCGGAGCTTAGTGGTTCTATTGACCTTTTTGATTTGCCATTAACCAAGGAATCATATAATGCAAGAATTTTTGCTCTAGCTATCAGGGCGTAGGAGTTACGGGGCCAAACGCGTTGACCTTCGCCATAGCGCCCCCTTGAGGCCGATCGGGCTCATCTTTTGAATCTGAGTAGCGGTGAGAAGTACTACCATATGACCAAGTCTCAGCCCTGTAGGCCTTACGGTTTCTTCTGCCCAATCACTTCTATGGCAGAAAAAGAATAAGAACTATAAATATAGCCGCAAGCGGCGATTTACGGGGTTCGAGCGTTACAGACAAAGAGGCCCCTGGAGGCCAGTTAGGCTTAAAACATGTTGCTGGTTGACTGGCATCACCAAACTGGATGACCAGCATGGCAAAGGTGTTTGGCCAGTATGACCAAGCTGGATGACCAGCATTGCTATGATGACAAAGCTGAATGACCAGCAGGACCATAATGACCAATGTGAATGACCAGAATGACCTAGCTGGATGGGCAGCATAACCAAGCTAGGTGACCAGCGTGACCATAAAGACCATAATGACAATGCTAGATGAGTGGTGTGAGTAAACTAGTTGAAATGCATTGATAAATTGAGCCGTATTGTTCAGCAGGTTTTATGTGGTCTCTTGCTGCACTCTAGTGGGCATTCGGAGAGCCTAGCAGTAAGGCATGACAAGGGCACATATTAATAACCAATAATATCAATAATAGTACATAAGTTTTGACCTGATTGACATTCAGCCTGTCAAAATCTTGCTGGAATGTGATTGGCTAATGGTGACCACAAAAGTGTCCATATCAAATTTTCATTTCGTGTACCATTAGTGCATGGGCCATAGATGATAATTGGCAAGGACGACCTTGATAGCTTGTATGGTTCTAGAGAAACAGCTATCGAGCATTGGCTCCGCCCCCTGGGGGGGTGTATGTCTACTTAAACTGACAGGGTATCTGAGAATCATGTAATGATCAAAGGACTGAAGTGGTATTAGTTTCAGGTTAAGCATTCAAAAGTTATAAGTGTTAAAGACATTTTACTGCACCATGGAAAAACTAATTTGCATATGGCGGCCATATTGTTTATAAATGTAAAGATTTTGTTTAATAATTATTGAGGAGTAAGCTCTGCTGAACTGTTTGACACCAAACATGTCATGATTGGACAAGGAGGCAAAGACAAGTTCTCAAAAGTAGGTTTTGCATATTATGCCAATTAAAAAAAAAAAATTGGGTGGAGCATAAACAAGAATGACCCAGGCGGCTGACCAGCATGACCAAGAAGGATAGAGATGTTCAATTAAGCAAGACAAGCAAGATTAAATAAGTTCAGCAGAGCTTTTATTTAGAATAATTCAACTGTAACTGTTTCACCAAATGACCACCAGAGCGCAGCAAGAGACCACATATAACCTGCTGGAAATCTATCACTCTATAAGTAAGACAGAACATTCCCTATCAGTGTGTTTCTATTTATTAAAAAGAGAAGAAAAGTCCGATTGGGCTCCAAATTGGTACTCATGATCAAGTGGTCTGTATATACATGTATGTAAATTTGTGTGTTGATAGGGTCAAAGGTTCCTGACTTCTGACCATTTAGGTTTGAAAAAAGTGATAATACAGGCTTATGGCCTACAAAATGGCTGTTGCTCTTTGGCCATATTAGAGGCAAAAAATATCTGATTTGGCTCAAAATTTGCAATCAGGATCACAATATCAGTCTATATATGTATGTCAATTTCTGTGTCAATAGGGTCAAAGCTTCCTGACTTCTGTCCATTTAGATTTGAAAAAAGCGATAATACAGGCTTGAGGCCTACAAAATCGCTGTAGTTTTCCAGCCGTTGTAGAGGCAAAACATGTCCGATTTGGCTGAAAATTTGCAATCAAGATCAGATTATCAATCTATATATGTGTATAAATTTGTGTGTTGATAGGGTGAAAGGTTCCTGTCTTCTGTCCATTTAGGTTGGAAAATAGCGGTAAATAAAATAAATTGAAAATAGTTATTTTTTCACTGTAGAGCCTACTGAAGACTTATTTGGCTCATACTTGGCACATGTACTTCAAATGTCATTGTTAATTAGTAGCTTCAACAGTTTTGGCATGTTTTAAACTTTGACAGAGTTTTGGCCAAATAACTCTGAAAAGGCTTTCACGTACATGTTTGATCAAGGTTTATGGGCCTCAAATAGTTAAAATATCAAGATTTTTTTGATAATTATTTACCTACAGGGTCTCAAGATTGCATCAAGACCAAATTTGTTTTGATTGATTAAGGACTTAAAGACAAGTTCGAAAAGAGCATTTTTTACTCTTTTGGCCACTGATGAAAATCTTTGCATTTTTGGTAAACATATGTAATTACAAAGTTGTAAAGGCTACAGCAAAGTATACAACTAAAAAAGAATAACAAGCCTATGCCACTTGTACCTTTAGATATAACTGATTTTCTGCTATAGCGCCCCCTTGAGGCCAATCAACGTCATATTTTAATGGATGATAGAAGGCCCTGAGATACATGTAGGGTATAAGTATCGTCCTGATTGGTCATTGTTTAGCCTGTCAAAAGCTTGCTGGAATCTGATTGGCTAATAACGATTGCAAAAATTTGCATATCAAATTTTCCTTCTGTAAAACATTAGGACATAGGCCATAGATGATACATGCCAAAGGAGAGCTTCATAGCTTGTACGGTTCCTGAGAAACAGATTTTTAGCTTTGGCCCCGCCCCCTGGGGGCGTATGTCTACACAGATTGACGGGCTACCTCAGAATCATGTTGGCATCAAAGCTGTAAAGTGGCATTAGTGTAGGTTTAAGCATTCAAAAGTTACAGCTGTTAGAGTAAATTTGGGTGTGCCACGGTAAGATTAATTTGCATATGGTGGCCATATTGTTTAAAAATTTCTCAATTTTTTTGATAATTATTGAGGTTGGGACTCTGCTGAGTTGTTTGACACCAAATATGACAGGATTGGTCAATGACCCTAGGACAAGTTCTCAAAAGTAGGTTTTGCATATTATGCTAAATAGCAAAAAATCTAAGTGGGCGGAGCTTAGTGGTTCTATTGACCTTTTTGATTTGCCATTAACCAAGGAATCATATAATGCAAGAATTTTAGCTCTAGCTATCAGGGCGTAGGAGTTACGAGGCCAAACGCGTTGACCTTCGCCATAGCGCCCCCTTGAGGCCGATCGGGCTCATCTTTTGAATCTGAGTAGCGGTGAGAAGTACTACCATATGACCAAGTCTCAGCCCTGTAGGCCTTACGGTTTCTTCTGCCCAATCACTTCTATGGCAGAAAAAGAATAAGAACTATAATAATAATAATAATAATAATAAATATAGCCGCAAGCGGCGATTTACGGGGTTCGAGCGTCACAGGCAAAGAGGCCCCTGGAGGCCAGTTAGGCTTAAAACCTGTTGCTGGTTGACCGTCATCACCAAACTGGATAACCAAGCTGGGTAACCAGCGTGACCATAAAGACCATAATGACAATGCTAGATGAGTGGTGTGAGTAAGCTAGTTGAAAAGCATTGATAAATTGAGCTGTAGTGTTCATCAGGTTTTATGTGGTGTCTTGCTGCACTCTAGTGCGCATTTGGTGAAACAACTTCAGTTCTTACATTCAAAAAACACAAGGCATAAAAAGGGCATATAAATAACCCATATATAGTGTATAAGTTTTGACCTGATAAACATTCTGCCTGTCAAAAGCTTGCTGGAATGTGATTGGCTAATAGTGACCACAAAAGTGTCCATATCAAATTTTCATTTGGTGTACCATTAGTGCATGGGCCATAGATGATAATTGGCAAGGATGACCTTGATAGCTTGTATGGTTCTAGAGAAACAGCTATTGAGCATTGGCTCTGCCCCCTGGGGGTGTATGTCTACTTAAACTCACAGGGTATCTGAGAATCATGTAATGATCAAAGGACTGAAGTGATATTAATGTCAGGTTAAGCATTCAAAAGTTATAAGTGTTAGAAGACATTTTACTGCACCACGGTAAAACTAATTTGCATATGGCGGCCATATTGTTTATAAATGTAAAGATTTTTTTAATAATTATTGAGGAGTAAGCTCTGCTGAACTGTTTGACACCAAACATGTCATGATTGGTCAAGGAGGCAAAGACAAGATCTCAAAAGTAGGTTTTGCATATTATGCAAATTAAAAAAAAATTAAGTGTGTGGAGCATAAATAAGAATGACCCAGGTGGCTGACTAGCATGACCAAGAAGGATAAATATGTTCAATTAAGCAAGACAAAAAAGATTAAATAAGTTCAGCAGAGCTTTAATTTAGAATAATTCAAATGTAGCTGTTTCACCAAATGACCACCAGAGTGCAGCAAGAGACCACATATAACCTGCTGGAAATCTATCACTCTATAAGTAAGACAGAACATTCCCTATCAGTGTGTTTCTATTTATTAAAAAGAGAAGAAAAGTCCGATTGGGCTCCGAATTGGTACTCATGATCAAGTGGTCTGCATATATATGTGTGTAAATTTGTGTGTTGATAGGGTCAAAGGTTCCTGACTTCTGTCCATTTAGGTTTGAAAAAAGCGATAATACAGGCTTATGGCCTACAAAATGGCTGTTGCTCTTTGGCCATATTAGAGGCAAAAAATATCTGATTTGGCTCAAAATTTGCAATCAAGATCACAATATCAGTCTATATATGTATGTCAATTTCTGTGTCGATAGGGTCAAAGGTTCCTGACTTATGTCCATTTAGGTTTGAAAAAAAGCAATAATACAGGCTTGAGGCCTACAAAATCGCTGTAGTTTTACAGCCGTTGTAGAGGGAAAACATGTCCGATTTGGCTGAAAATTTGCAATCAAGATCAGATTATCAGTCTATATATGTGTATAAATTTGTGTGTTGATAGGATGAAAGGTTCCTGTCTTCTGTCCATTTAGGTTGGAAAATAGCGATAAATAGAATAAATTGAAAATAGTTATTTTTTCACTGTAGAGCCTACTGACGACTTATTTGGCTCATACTTGGCACATGTGCTTCAAATGTCATTGTTAATTAGTAGCTTCAACAGTTTTGGCATGTTTTAAACTTTGACAGAGTTTTGGCCAAATAACTCTGAAAAGGCTTTCACGTACATGTTTGATCAAGGTTTATGGGCCTCAAATAGTTAAAATGTCAAGATTTTTTTGATAATTATTTACCTACAGGGTCTCAAGATTGCATCAAGACCAAACTTATTTTCATTGATTAAGGACTTAAAGACAAGTTCGAAAAGAGCAATTTTTACTCTTTTGGCCACTGATGAAAATCTTTGCATTTTTGGTAAACACATGTAATTACAAAGTTGTAAAGGCTACAGCAAAGTATACAAATAAAAAAGAATAACAAGCCTAGGCCACTTGTACCTTTAGATATAACTGATTTTCTGCTATAGCGCCCCCTTGAGGTCAATCAACGCCATATTTTAATGCATGATAGAAGGCCCTGAGATACATGTAGGGTATAAGTATCGTCCTGATGGGTCATTGTTTAGCCTGTCAAAAGCTTGCTGGAATCTGATTGGCTAATAACGATTGCAAAAATTTGCATATCAAATTTTCCTTCTGTAAAACATTAGGACATAGGCCATAGATGATACATGCCAAAGGAGAGCTTCATAGCTTGTACGGTTCCTGAGAAACAGATTTTTAGCTTTGGCTCCGCCCCCTGGGGGCGTATGTCTACACAGATTGACGGGCTACCTTAGAATCATGTTGGCATCAAAATTGTAAAGTGGCATTAGTGTAGGTTTAAGCATTCAAAAGTTACAGCTGTTAGAGTAAATTTGGGTGTGCCACGGTAAGATTAATTTGCATATGGTGGCCATATTGTTTACAAATTTCACAATTTTTTCGATAATTTTTGAGGTTGGGACTCTGCTGAGTTGTTTGACACCAAATATGACAGGATTGGTCAATGACCCTAGGACAAGTTCTCAAAAGTAGGTTTTGCATATTATGCTAAATAGCAAAAAATCTAAGTGGGCGGAGCTTAGTGGTTCTATTGACCTTTTTGATTTGCCATTAACCAAGGAATCATACAATGCAAGAATTTTTGCTCTAGCTATCAGGGCGTAGGAGTTACGCGGCCAAACGCGTTGACCTTCGCCATAGCGCCCCCTTGAGGCCGATCGGGCTCATCTTTTGAATCTGAGTAGCGGTGAGATGTACTACCATATGACCAAGTCTCAGCCCTGTAGGCCTTACGGTTTCTTCTGCCCAATCACTTCTATGGCAGAAAAAGAATAAGAACTATAATAATAATCAGAACAATTACAATAGGGTTTCTAGCACTACGTGCTCGAACCCCTAATAAATATAGCCGCAAGCGGCGATTTACGGGGTTCGAGCGTTACAGGCAAAGAGGCCCCTGGAGGCCAGTTAGGCTTAAAACCTGTTGCTGGTTGACCGTCATCACCAAACTGGATAACCAAGGTGGGTGACCATTATGACCATAAAGACCCAGGTGTTAGACCAGCATGACCATAAAGACCCAGCTGGTAGACCAGCATGACCATAAAGACCCAGCTGATTGACCAGCATGAACATAAAGACCCAGGTGGTTGACCAGCATGACCAAAATACCCAGCTAGTTGACCAGAATGAAAATAAGGACCAAGCTGGTTGACTAGCATGACCATAATAACCATGCTAGATGAGTGATGTGAGTAAACTAGTTGTAAAAAGCATTGATAAATTGAGCTGTAGTGTTCAGCAGGTTTTATGTGGTGTCTTTCTGCACTCTAGTGGGCATTTGGTGAAACAACATCAGTTCTTAAATTGAAAAATACAAACCACATTAATCCTGATGGGAGCCTAGTGGTGAGGCATAAAAAGGCCACATATAAATAACTCACATATGGTGTATACGTTTTTACCTGATTAACATTCAGCCTGTCAAAAGCTTGCTGGAAAGTGATTGGCTAATAGTGACCACAAAAATGTATCAACATTTCCTTTGGTGTACCATTAGTGCATGGGCCATAGATGATAATTGGCAAGGATGACCTTGATAGCTTGTATGGTTCTAGAGAAACAGCTATCGAGCATTGGCTCCGCCCCCTGGGGGTGTATGTCTACTTACACTGACAGGGTATCTGAGAGTCATGTAATGATCAAAGGACTGAAGTGGTATTAGTGTCAGGTTAAGCATTCAAAAGTTATAAGTGTTAAAGACATTTTACTGCACCATGGAAAAACTAATTTGCATATGGCGGCCATATTGTTTATAAATGTAAAGATTTTGTTTAATAATTATTGAGGAGTAAGCTCTGCTGAACTGTTTGACACCAAACATGTCATGATTGGACAAGGAGGCAAAGACAAGTTCTCAAAAGTAGGTTTTGCATATTATGCAAATTAAAAAAAAAAATTGGGTGGAGCATAAACAAGAATGACCCAGGTGGCTGACTAGCATGACCAAGAAGGATACAGATGTTCAATTAAGCAAGACAAGCAAGATTAAATAAGTTCAGCAGAGCTTTTATTTAGAATAATTCAACTGTAACTGTTTCACCAAATGACCACCAGAGCGCAGCAAGAGACCACATATAACCTGCTGGAAATCTATCACTCTATAAGTAAGACAGAACATTCCCTATCAGTGTGTTTCTATTTATTAAAAAGAGAAGAAAAGTCCGATTGGGCTCCAAATTGGTACTCATGATCAAGTGGTCTGTATATATATGTTTGTAAATTTGTGTGTTGATAGGGTCAAAGGTTCCTGACTTCTGTCCATTTAGGCTTGAAAAAAGCGATAATACAGGCTTATGGCCTACAAAATGGCTGTTGCTCTTTGGCCATATTAGAGGCAAAAAATATCTGATTTGGCTCAAAATTTGCAATCAGGATCACAATATCAGTCTATATATGTATGTCAATTTCTGTGTCAATAGGGTCAAAGGTTCCTGACTTCTGTCCATTTAGATTTGAAAAAAACGATAATACAGGCTTGAGGCCTACAAAATCGCTGTAGTTTTCCAGCCGTTGTAGAGGCAAAACATGTCCGATTTGGCTGAAAATTTGCAATCAAGATCAGATTATCAGTCTATATATGTGTATGAATTTGTGTGTTGATAGGGTGAAAGGTTCCTGTCTTCTGTCCATTTAGGTTGGAAAATAGCGATAAATAGAATAAATTGAAAATAGTTATTTTTTCACTGTAGAGCCTACTGAAGACTTATTTGGCTCATACTTGGCACATGTACTTCAAATGTCATTGTTAATTAGTAGCTTCAACAGTTTTGGCATGTTTTAAACTTTGACAGAGTTTTGGCCAAATAACTCTGAAAAGGCTTTCACGTACATGTTTGATCAAGGTTTATGGGCCTCAAATAGTTAAAATGTCAAGATTTTTTTGATAATTATTTACCTACAGGGTCTCAAGATTGCATCAAGATCAAATTTGTTTTGATTGATTAAGGACTTAAAGACAAGTTCGAAAAGAGCAATTTTTACTCTTTTGCCAACTGATGAAAATCTTTGCATTTTTGGTAAACACATGTAATTACAAAGTTGTAAAGGCTACAGCAAAGTATACAAATAAAAAAGAATAACAAGCCTAGGCCACTTGTACCTTTAGATATAACTGATTTTCTGCTATAGCGCCCCCTTGAGGCCAATCAACGCCATATTTTAATGGATGATAGAAGGCCCTGAGATACATGTAGGGTATAAGTATCGTCCTGATTGGTCATTGTTTAGCCTGTCAAAAGCTTGCTGGAATCTGATTGGCTAATAACGATCGCAAAAATTTGCATATCAAATTTTCCTTCTGTAAAACATTAGGACATAGGCCATAGATGATACTTGCCAAAGGAGAGCTTCATAGCTTGTACGGTTCCTGAGAAACAGATTTTTAGCTTTGGCTCCGCCCCCTGGGGGCGTATGTCTACACAGATTGACATGCTACCTCAGAATCATGTTGGCATCGTAGGTCTAAAGTGGCATTAGTGTCGGTTTAAGCATTCAAAAGTTACAGCTGTTAAAGTAAATTTGGGTGTGCCACGGTAAGATTAATTTGCATATGGCGGCCATATTTTTTGCAAATTTCAAGATTTTTTTAATAATTATTGAGATTGGGACTCTGCTGAGTTGTTTGACACCAAACATGTCAGGATTGGTCAATGAGTTTAGGACAAGTTCTCAAAAGTAGGTTTTGCATATTATGCTAAATAGCAAAAAATCTAAGTGGGCGGAGCTTAGTGGTTCTATTGACCTTTTTGATTTGCCATTAACCAAGGAATCATATAATGCAAGAATTTTTGCTCTAGCTATCAGGGCGTAGGAGTTACGAGGCCAAACGCGTTGACCTTCGCCATAGCGCCCCCTTGAGGCCGATCGGGCTCATCTTTTGAATCTGAGTAGCGGTGAGAAGTACTACCATATGACCAAGTCTCAGCCCTGTAGGCCTTACGGTTTCTTCTGCCCAATCACTTCTATGGCAGAAAAAGAATAAGAACTATAATAATAATAAATATAGCCGCAAGCGGCGATTTACGGGGTTCGAGCGTTACAGGCAAAGAGGCCCCTGGAGGCCAGTTAGGCTTAAAACCTGTTGCTGGTTGACCGTCATCACCAAACTGGATAACCAAGGTGGGTGACTATTATGACCATAAAGACCCAGGTGTTAGACCAGCATGACCATAAAGACCCAGCTGGTTGACCAGCATGACCAAAATACCCAGCTAGTTGACCAGAATGAAAATAAGGACCAAGCTGGTTGACTAGCATGACCATAATAACCATGCTAGATGAGTGATGTGAGTAAACTAGTTGTAAAAAGCATTGATAAATTGAGCTGTAGTGTTCAGCAGGTTTTATGTGGTGTCTTTCTGCACTCTAGTGGGCATTTGGTGAAACAACATCAGTTCTTAAATTGAAAAATACAAACCACATTAATCCTGATGGGAGCCTAGTGGTGAGGCATAAAAAGGCCACATATAAATAACTCACATATGGTGTATACGTTTTTACCTGATTAACATTCAGCCTGTCAAAAGCTTGCTGGAAAGTGATTGGCTAATAGTGACCACAAAAATGTATCAACATTTCCTTTGGTGTACCATTAGTGCATGGGCCATAGATGATAATTGGCTAGGATGACCTTGATAGCTTGTATGGTTCTAGAGAAACAGCTATCGAGCATTGGCTCCGCCCCCTGGGGGTGTATGTCTACTTACACTGACAGGGTATCTGAGAGTCATGTAATGATCAAAGGACTGAAGTGGTATTAGTGTCAGGTTAAGCATTCAAAAGTTATAAGTGTTAAAGACATTTTACTGCACCATGGAAAAACTAATTTGCATATGGCGGCCATATTGTTTATAAATGTAAAGATTTTGTTTAATAATTATTGAGGAGTAAGCTCTGCTGAACTGTTTGACACCAAACATGTCATGATTGGACAAGGAGGCAAAGACAAGTTCTCAAAAGTAGGTTTTGCATATTATGCAAATAAAAAATAAAAAATTGGGTGGAGCATAAACAAGAATGACCCAGGTGGCTGACCAGCATGACCAAGAAGGATACAGATGTTCAATTAAGCAAGACAAGCAAGATTAAATAAGTTCAGCAGAGCTTTTATTTAGAATAAATCAACTGTAACTGTTTCACCAAATGACCACCAGAGCGCAGCAAGAGACCACATATAACCTGCTGGAAATCTATCACTCTATAAGTAAGACAGAACATTCCCTATCAGTGTGTTTCTATTTATTAAAAAGAGAAGAAAAGTCCGATTGGGCTCCAAATTGGTACTCATGATCAAGTGGTCTGTATATATATGTTTGTAAATTTGTGTGTTGATAGGGTCAAAGGTTCCTGACTTCTGTCCATTTAGGCTTGAAAAAAGCGATAATACAGGCTTATGGCCTACAAAATGGCTGTTGCTCTTTGGCCATATTAGAGGCAAAAAATATCTGATTTGGCTCAAAATTTGCAATCAGGATCACAATATCAGTCTATATATGTATGTCAATTTCTGTGTCAATAGGGTCAAAGGTTCCTGACTTCTGTCCATTTAGATTTGAAAAAAGCGATAATACAGGCTTGAGGCCTACAAAATCGCTGTAGTTTTCCAGCCGTTGTAGAGGCAAAACATGTCCGATTTGGCTGAAAATTTGCAATCAAGATCAGATTATCAGTCTATATATGTGTATAAATTTGTGTGTTGATAGGGTGAAAGGTTCCTGTCTTCTGTCCATTTAGGTTGGAAAATAGCGATAAATAGAATAAATTGAAAATAGTTATTTTTTCACTGTAGAGCCTACTGAAGACTTATTTGGCTCATACTTGGCACATGTACTTCAAATGTCATTGTTAATTAGTAGCTTCAACAGTTTTGGAATGTTTTAAACTTTGACAGAGTTTTGGCCAAATAACTCTGAAAAGGCTTTCACGTACATGTTTGATCAAGGTTTATGGGCCTCAAATAGTTAAAATGTCAAGATTTTTTTGATAATTATTTACCTACAGGGTCTCAAGATTGCATCAAGACCAAATTTGTTTTGATTGATTAAGGACTTAAAGACAAGTTCGAAAAGAGCAATTTTTACTCTTTTGGCCACTGATGAAAATCTTTGCATTTTTGGTAAACACATGTAATTACAAAGTTGTAAAGGCTACAGCAAAGTATACAACTAAAAAAGAATAACAAGCCTAGGCCACTTGAACCTTTAGACATAACTGATTTTCTGCTATAGCGCCCCCTTGAGGCCAATCAACGCCATATTTTAATTGATGATAGAAGGCCCTGAGATACATGGAGGGTATAAGTATCGTCCTGATTGGTCATTGTTTAGCCTGTCAAAAGCTTGCTGGAAACTGATTGGCTAATAACGATCGCAAAAATTTGCATATCAAATTTTCCTTCTGTAAAACATTAGGACATAGGCCATAGATGATATATGCCAAAGGAGAGCTTCATAACTTGTACGGTTCCTGAGAAACAGATTTTTAGCTTTGGCTCCGCCCCCTGGAGGCGTATGTCTACACAGATTGACGGGCTACCTCAGAATCATGTTGGCATCAAAGGTCTAAAGTGGCATTAGTGTAGGTTTAAGCATTCAAAAGTTACAGCTGTTAGAGTAAATTTGGGTGTGCCACGGTAAGATTAATTTGCATATGGCGGCCATATTGTTTACAAATTTCACAATTTTTTTGATAATTATTGAGGTTGGGACTCTGCTGAGTTGTTTGACACCAAATAAGACAGGATTGGTCAATGACCCTAGGACAAGTTCTCAAAAGTAGGTTTTGCATATTATGCTAAATAGCAAAAAATCTAAGTGGGCGGAGCTTAGTGGTTCTATTGACCTTTTTGATTTGCCATTAACCAAGGAATCATATAATGCAAGAATTTTTGCTCTAGCTATCAGGGCGTGGCAGTTACGAGGCCTAACGCGTTGACCTTCGCCATAGCGCCCCCTTGAGGCCGATTTAGCTCATCTTTTGAATCTGAGTAGCGGTGAGAAGTACTACCATATGACCAAGTCTCAGCCCTGTAGGCCTTACGGTTTCTTCTGCCCGATCACTTCTATGGCAGAAAAAGAATAAGAATAATAATAATAATAATAATAATAATAATAATAATAATAATAATAATCAGAACAATTACAATAGGGTTTCTAGCACTACGTGCTCGAACCCCTAATAATAATAATAATAATAATAATAATAATAATAATAATAATAATCAGAACAATTACAATAGGGTTTCTAGCACTACGTGCTCGAACCCCTAATAATAAATATAGCCGCAAGCGGCGATTTACGGGGTTCGAGCGTTACAGGCAAAGAGACCCCTGGAGGCCAGTTAGGCTTAAAACATGTTGCCGGTTGACCGGCATCGCCAAACTGGATGAGGATGACCAGCATGACCGTGAAGACCAAGCTAGATTACCAGCATGACTAATCTGGATGACAAACTTTTTGACCATATTGACCAAGCTGGAAGACCATAGTGACCAAACTGGATGACCAGCATGGCAAAGGTGGTTGGCCAGTATGACCAAGCTGGAAGACCACCATTACTATGAGGACAAAGCTGAATGACCGGGAGGACCATAATGACCAATGAGAATGGCCAGCATGACCAAGCTGGATGGCCAGCATAACCAAGCTGGGTGACCAGCGTGACCATAAAGACCATAATGGCAATGCTAGATGAGTGGTGTGAGTAAACTAGTTGAAAAGCATTGATAAATTGAGCTGTAGTGTTCATCAGGTTTTATGTGGTGTCTTACTGCACTCTAGTGGGCATTTGGTGAAACAAATTCAGTTCTTAAATTGAAAAAACACAAGGCATAAAAAGGGCATATAAATAACCCGTATATAGTATATAAGTTTTGACCTGATTAACATTCCGCCTGTTAAAAGCTTGCTGGAATGTGATTGGCTAATAGTGACCACAAAAGTGTCCATATCAAATTTTCATTTGGTGTACCATTAGTGCATGGGCCATAGATGATAATTGGCTAGGATGACCTTGATAGCTTGTATGGTTCTAGAGAAACAGCTATCGAGCATTGGCCCCGCCCCCTGGGGGTGTATGTCTACTTAAACTGACAGGGTATCTGAGAATCATGTAATGATCAAAGGACTGACGTGGTATTAGTGTCAGGTTAAGCATTCAAAAGTTATAAGTGTTAAAGACATTTTACTGCACCATGGTAGAACTCATTTGCATATGGCGGCCATATTGTTTTTAAATGTAAAGATTTTTTTTAATAATTATTGAGGAGTAAGCTCTGCTGAACTGTTTGACACCAAACATGTCATGATTGGTCAAGGATCCAAGGACAAGATCTCAAAAGTAGGTTTTGCATATTATGCAAATTAAAAAAAAAATTAAGTGGGTGGAGCATAAACAAGAATGACCCAGGCGGCTGACCATCATGAACAAGAAGGATAAATATGTTCAATTAAGCAAGACAAGCAAGATTGAATAAGTTCAGCAGAGCTTTAATTTAGAATAATTCACCTGTAGCTGTTTCACCAAATGACCACCAGAGCGCAGCAAGAGACCACATATAACCTGCTGGAAATCTATCACTCTATCAGAAAGACAGAACATTCCCTATCAGTGTGTTTCTATTTATTAAAAAGAGAAGAAAAGTCCGATTGGGCTCCAAATTGGTACTCATGATCAAGTGGTCTGTATATATATGTGTGTAAATTTGTGTGTTGATAGGGTCAAAGTTTCCTGACTTCTGTCCATTTAGGCTTGAAAAAAGCGATAATACAGGCTTATGGCCTACAAAATGGCTGTTGCTCTTTGGCCATATTAGAGGCAAAAAATATCTGATTTGGCTCAAAATTTGCAATCAGAATCACAATATCAGTCTATATATGTATGTCAATTTCTGTGTCAATAGGGTCAAAGGTTCCTGACTTCTGTCCATTTAGATTTGAAAAAAGCGATAATACAGGCTTGAGGCCTACAAAATCGCTGTAGTTTTCCAGCCGTTGTAGAGGCAAAACATGTCCGATTTGGCTGAAAATTTGCAATCAAGATCAAATTATCAGTCTATATATGTGTATAAATTTGTGTGTTGATAGGGTGAAAGGTTCCTGTCTTCTGTCCATTTAGGTTGGAAAATAGCGATAAATCGAATAAATTGAAAATAGTTTTTTTTTCACTGTAGAGCCTACTGAAGACTTATTTGGCTCATACTTGGCACATGTGCTTGAAATGTCATTGATAATTAGTAGCTTCAACAGTTTTGGCATGTTTTAAACTTTGACAGAGTTTTGGCCAAATAACTCTGAAAAGGCTTTCACGTACATGTTTGATCAAGGTTTATGGGCCTCAAATAGTTAAAATGTCAAGATTTTTTCGATAATTATTTACCTACCGTGTCTCAAGATTGCATCAAGACCAAATTTGTTTTGATTGATTAAGGACTTAAAGACAAGTTCGAAAAGAGCAATTTTTACTCTTTTGGCCACTGATGAAAATCTTTGCATTTTTGGTAAACACATGTAACTACAAAGTTGTAAAGGCTACAGCAAAGTATACAAATAAAAAAGAATAACAAGCCTAGGCCACTTGTACCTTTAGATATAACCGATTTTCTGCTATAGCGCCCCCTTGAGGCCAATCAACGCCATATTTTAATGGATGATAGAAGGCCCTGAGATACATGTAGGGTATAAGTATCGTCCGGATTGGTCATTGTTTAGCATGTCAAAAGCTTGCTGGAATCTGATTGGCTAATAACAATCGCAAAAATTTGCATATCAAATTTTCCTTTTGTAAAACATTAGGACATAGGCCATAGATGATACATGCCAAAGGAGAGCTTCATAGCTTGTACGGTTCCTGAGAAACAGATTTTTAGCTTTGGCTCCGCCCCCTGGGGGCGTATGTCTACACAGATTGACAGGCTACCTCAGAATCATGTTGGCATCAAAGTTGTAAAGTGGCATTAGTGTAGGTTTAAGCATTCAAAAGTTACAGCTGTTAGAGTAAATTTGGGTGTGCCACGGTAAGATTAATTTGCATATGGCGGCCATATTGTTTACAAATTTCACAATTTTTTCGATAATTTTTGATGTTGGGACTCTGCTGAGTTGTTTGACACCAAATATGACAGGATTGGTAAATGACCCTAGGACAAGTTCTCAAAAGTAGGTTTTGCATATTATGCTAAATAGCAAAAAATCTAAGTGGGCGGAGCTTAGTGGTTCTATTGACCTTTTTGATTTGCCATTAACCAAGGAATCATATAATGCAAGAATTTTTGCTCTAGCTATCAGGGCGTAGGAGTTACGAGGCCAAACGCGTTGACCTTCGCCATAGCGCCCCCTTGAGGCCGATCGGGCTCATCTTTTGAATCTGAGTAGCGGTGAGAAGTACTACCATATGACCAAGTCTCAGCCCTGTAGGCCTTACGGTTTCTTCTGCCCAATCACTTCTATGGCAGAAAAAGAATAAGAACTATAATAATAATAAATATAGCCGCAAGCGGCGATTTACGGGGTTTGTGCGTTACAGGCAAAGAGGCCCCTGGAGGCCAGTTAGGCTTAAAACCTGTTGCTGGTTGACCGTCATCACCAAACTGGATAACCAAGGTGGGTGACCATTATGACCATAAAGACCCAGGTGTTAGACCAGCATGACCATAAAGACCCAGCTGGTAGACCAGCATGACCATAAAGACCCAGCTGATTGACCAGCATGAACATAAAGACCCAGGTGGTTGACCAGCATGACCAAAATACCCAGCTAGTTGACCAGAATGAAAATAAGGACCAAGCTGGTTGACTAGCATGACCATAATAACCATGCTAGATGAGTGATGTGAGTAAACTAGTTGTAAAAAGCATTGATAAATTGAGCTGTAGTGTTCAGCAGGTTTTATGTGGTGTCTTTCTGCACTCTAGTGGGCATTTGGTGAAACAACATCAGTTCTTAAATTGAAAAATACAAACCACATTAATCCTGATGGGAGCCTAGTGGTGAGGCATAAAAAGGCCACATATAAATAACTCACATATGGTGTATACGTTTTTACCTGATTAACATTCAGCCTGTCAAAAGCTTGCTGGAAAGTGATTGGCTAATAGTGACCACAAAAATGTATCAACATTTCCTTTGGTGTACCATTAGTGCATGGGCCATAGATGATAATTGGCAAGGATGACCTTGATAGCTTGTATGGTTCTAGAGAAACAGCTATCGAGCATTGGCCCCGCCCCGTAGGGGTGTATGTCTACTTAAACTGACAGGGTATCTGAGAATCATGTAATGATCAAAGGACTGAAGTGGTATTAGTGTCAGGTTAAGCATTCAAAAGTTATAAGTGTGAAAGACATTTTACTGCACCATGGTAGAACTCAGTTGCATATGGCGGCCATATTGTTTATAAATGTAAAGATTTTTTTAATAATTATTGAGGAGTAAGCTCTGCTGAACTGTTTGACACCAAACATGTCATGATTGGTCAAGGATCCAAGGACAAGATCTCAAAAGTAGGTTTTGCATATTATGCAAATTAAAAAAAAATTAATTGGGTGGAGCATAAACAAGAATGACCCAGGCGGCTGACCATCATGAAGAAGAAGGATAAATATGTTCAATTAAGCAAGACAAGCAAGATTGAATAAGTTCAACAGAGCTTTAATTTAGAATAATTCACCTGTAGCTGTTTCACCAAATGACCACCAGAGCGCAGCAAGAGACCACATATAACCTGCTGGAAATCTATCACTCTATAAGTAAGACAGAACAATCCCTATCAGTGTGTTTCTATTTATTAAAAAGAGAAGAAAAGTCCGATTGGGCTCCAAATTGGTACTCATGATCAAGTCGTCTGTATATATATGTGTGTAAATTTGTGTGTTGATAGGGTCAAAGGTTCCTGACTTCTGTCCATTTAGGCTTGAAAAAAGCGATAATACAGGCTTATGGCCTACAAAATGGCTGTTGCTCTTTGGCCATATTAGAGGCAAAAAATATCTGATTTGGCTCAAAATTTGCATTCAAGATCACAATATCAGTCTATATATGTATGTCAATTTATGTGTCGATAGGGTCAAAGGTTCCTGACTTCTGTCCATTTAGATTTGAAAAAAGCGATAATACAGGCTTGAGGCCTACAAAATCGCTGTAGTTTTCCAGCCGTTGTAGAGGCAAAACAAGTCCGATTTGGCTGAAAATTTGCAATCAAGATCAGATTATCAGTCTATATATGTGTATAAATTTGTGTGTTGATAGGGTGAAAGGTTCCTGTCTTCTGTCCACTTAGGTTGGAAAATAGCGATAAATAGAATAAATTGAAAATAGTTATTTTTTCACTGTAGAGCCTACTGAAGACTTATTTGGCTCATACTTGGCACATGTGCTTCAAATGTCATTGTTAATTAGTAGCTTCAACAGTTTTGCCATGTTTTAAACTTTGACAGAGTTTTGGCCAAATAACTCTGAAAAGGCTTTCACGTACATGTTTGATCAAGGTTTATGGGCCTCAAATAGTTAAAATGTCAAGATTTTTTTGATAATTATTTACCTACAGGGTCTGAAGATTGCATCAAGACCAAATTTGTTTTGATTGATTAAGGACTTAAAGACAAGTTCGAAAAGAGCAATTTTTACTCTTTTGGCCACTGATGAAAATCTTTGCATTTTTGGTAAACACATGTAATTACAAAGTTGTAAAGGCTACAGCAAAGTATACAACTAAAAAAGAATAACAAGCCTAGGCCACTTGTACCTTTAGATATAACTGATTTTCTGCTATAGCGCCCCCTTGAGGCCAATCAACGCCATATTTTAATGGATGATAGAAGGCCCTGAGATACATGTAGGGTATAAGTATCGTCCTGATTGGTCATTGTTTAGCATGTCAAAAGCTTGCTGGAATCTTATTGGCTAATAACGATCGCAAAAATTTGCATATCAAATTTTCCTTCTGTAAAACATTAGGACATAGGCCATAGATGATACATGCCAAAGGAGAGCTTCATAGCTTGTACGGTTCCTGAGAAACAGATTTTTAGCTTTGGCTCCGCCCCCTGGGGGCGTATGTCTACACAGATTGACGGGCTACCTCAGAATCATGTTGGCATCAAAGTTGTAAAGTGGCATTAGTGTAGGTTTAAGCATTCAAAAGTTACAGCTGTTAGAGTAAATTTGGGTGTGCCACGGTAAGATTAATTTGCATATGGCGGCCATATAGTTTACAAATTTCACAATTTTTTTGATAATTATTGAGGTTGGGACTCTGCTGAGTTGTTTGACACCAAATATGACAGGATTGGTCAATGACCCTAGGACAAGTTCTCAAAAGTAGGTTTTTCATATTATGCTAAATAGCAAAAAATCTAAGTGGGCGGAGCTTAGTGGTTCTATTTACCTTTTTGATTTGCCATTAACCAAGGAATCATATAATGCAAGAATTTTTGCTCTAGCTATCAGGGCGTAGGAGTTACGAGGCCAAACGCGTTGACCTTCGCCATAGCGCCCCCTTGAGGCCGATCGGGCTCATCTTTTGAATCTGAGTAGCGGTGAGAAGTACTACCATATGACCAAGTCTCAGCCCTGTAGGCCTTACGGTTTCTTCTGCCCAATCACTTCTATGGCAGAAAAAGAATAAGAATAATAATAATAATAATAATAATAATCAGAACAATTACAATAGGGTTTCTAGCACTACGTGCTCGAACCCCTAATAATAATAATCAGAACAATTACAATAGGGTTTCTAGCACTACGTGCTCGAACCCCTAAATATAGCCGCAAGTGGCGATTTACGGGGTTCGAGCGTTACAGGCAAAGAGACCCCTGGAGGCCAGTTAGGCTTAAAACATGTTGCCGGTTGACCGGCATCGCCAAACTGGATGAGGATGACCAGCATGACCGTGAAGACCAAGCTAGATTCCCAGCATGACTAATCTGGATGACAAACTTGTTGACCATATTGACCAAGCTGGAAGACCATAATGACCAAACTGGATGACCAGCATGGCAAAGGTTTATGTGGTGTCTTACTGCACTCTAGTGGGCATTTGGTGAAACAAATTCAGTTCTTCAATTGAAAAATCACAAGGCATAAAAAGGGCATATAAATAACCCGTATATAGTATATAAGTTTTGACCTGATTAACATTCCGCCTGTTAAAAGCTTCCTGGAATGTGTTTGGCTAATAGTGACCACAAAAGTGTCCATATCAAATTTTCATTTGGTGTACCATTAGTGCATGGGCCATAGATGATAATTGGCAAGGATGACCTTGATAGCTTGTATGGTTGTAGAGAAACAGCTATCGAGCATTGGCCCCGCCCCCTGGGGGTGTGTATGTCTACTTAAACTCACAGGGTATCTGAGAATCATGTAATGATCAAAGGACTGAAGTGGTATTAGTGTCAGGTTAAGCATTCAAAAGTTATAAGTGTTAAAGACATTTTACTGCACCATGGTAAAACTAATTTGCATATGGCGGCCATATTGTTTATAAATGTAAAGATTTTTTTTATAATTATTGAGGAGTAAGCTCTGCTGAACTGTTTGACACCAAACATGTCATGATTGGTCAAGGAGGCAAAGACAAGATCTCAAAAGTAGGTTTTGCATATTATGCAAATTAAAAAAAAATTAAGTGGGTGGAGCATAAATAAGAATGACCCAGGTGGCTGACTAGCATGACCAAGAAGGATAAATATGTTCAATTAAGCAAGACAAAAATGATTAAATAAGTTCAGCAGAGCTTTAATTTAGAATAATTCAAATGTAGCTGTTTCACCAAATGACCACCAGAGCGCAGCAAGAGACCACATATAACCTGCTGGAAATCTATCACTCTATAAGTAAGACAGAACATTCCCTATCAGTGTGTTTCTATTTATTAAAAAGAGAAGAAAAGTCCGATTGGGCTCCAAATTGGTACTCATGATTAAGTGGTCTGCATATATATGTGTGTAAATTTGTGTGTTGATAGGGTCAAAGGTTCCTGACTTCTGTCCATTTAGGTTTGAAAAAAGCGATAATACAGGCTTATGGCCTACAAAATGGCTGTTGCTCTTTGGCCATATTAGAGGCAAAAAATATCTGTTTTGGCTCAAAATTTGCAATCAAGATCACAATATCAGTCTATATATGTATGTCAATTTCTGTGTCGATAGGGTCAAAGGTTCCTGACTTATGTCCATTTAGGTTTGAAAAAAGCGATAATACAGGCTTGAGGCCTACAAAATCGCTGTAGTTTTCCAGCCGTTGTAGAGGCAAAACATGTCCGATTTGGCTGAAAATTTGCAATCAAGATCAGATTATCAGTCTATATATGTGTATAAATTTGTGTGTTGATAGGGTGAAAGGTTCCTGTCTTCTGTCCATTTAGGTTGGAAAATAGCGATAAATAGAATAAATTGAAAATAGTTATTTTTTCACTGTAGAGCCTACTGAAGACTTATTTGGCTCATACTTGGCAAATGTGCTTCAAATGTCATTGTTAATTAGTAGCTTCAACAGTTTTGGCATGTTTTAAACTTTGACAGAGTTTTGGCCAAATAACTCTGAAAAGGCTTTCACGTACATGTTTGATCAAGGTTTATGGGCCTCAAATAGTTAAAATGTCAAGATTTTTTTGATAATTATTTACCTACAGGGTCTCAAGATTGCATCAAGACCAAATTTGTTTTGATTGATTAAGGACTTAAAGACAAGTTCGAAAAGAGCAATTTTTACTCTTTTGGCCACTGATGAAAATCTTTCCATTTTTGGTAAATACATGTAATTACAAAGTTGTAAAGGCTACAGCAAAGTATACAACTAAAAAAGAATAACAAGCCTAGGCCACTTGTACCTTTAGATATAACTGATTTTCTGCTATAGCGCCCCCTTGAGGCCAATGAACGCCATATTTTAATGGATGATAGAAGGCCCTGAGATACATGTAGGGTATAAGTATCGTCCTGATTGGTCATTGTTTAGCATGTCAAAAGCTTGCTGGAAACTGATTGGCTAATAACGATCGCAAAAATTTGCATATCAAATTTTCCTTCTGTAAAACATTAGGACATAGGCCATAGATGATACATGCCAAAGGAGAGCTTCATAGCTTGTACGGTTCCTGAGAAACAGATTTTTAGCTTTGGCTCCGCCCCCTGGGGGCGTATGTCTACACAGATTGACGGGCTACCTCAGAATCATGTTGGCATCAAAGTTGTAAAGTGGCATTAGTGTAGGTTTAAGCATTCAAAAGTTACAGCTGTTAGAGTAAATTTGGGTGTGCCACGGTAAGATTAATTTGCATATGGCGGCCATATTGTTTACAAATTTCACAATTTTTTTGATAATTATTGAGGTTGGGACTCTGCTGAGTTGTTTGACACCAAATATGACAGGATTGGTCAATGACCCTAGGACAAGTTCTCAAAAGTAGGTTTTGCATATTATGCTAAATAGCAAAAAATTTAAGTGGGCGGAGCTTAGTGGTTCTATTGACCTTTTTGATTTGCCATTAACCAAGGAATCATATAATGCAAGAATTTTTGCTCTAGCTATCAGGGCGTAGGAGTTACGGGGCCAAACGCGTTGACCTTCGCCATAGCGCCCCCTTGAGGCCGATTTGGCTCATCTTTTGAATCTGAGTAGCGGTGAGAAGTACTACCATATGACCAAGTCTCAGCCCTGTAGGCCTTACGGTTTCTTCTGCCCAATCACTTCTATGGCAGAAAAAGAATAAGAACTATAATAATAATAAATATAGCCGCAAGCGGCGATTTACGGGGTTCGAGCGTTACAGACAAAGAGGCCCCTGGAGGCCAGTTAGGCTTAAAACATGTTGCTGGTTGACTGGCATCACCAAACTGGATGACCAGCATGGCAAAGGTGTTTGGCTAGTATGACCAAGCTGGATGACCAGCATTGCTATGATGACAAAGCTGAATGACCAGCAGGAACATAATGACCAATGTGAATGACCAGAATGACCTAGCTGGATGGGCAGCATAACCAAGCTAGGTGACCAGCGTGACCATAAAGACCATAATGACAATGCTAGATGAGTGGTGTGAGTAAACTAGTTGAAATGCATTGATAAATTGAGCTGTAGTGTTCAGCAGGTTTTATGTGGTCTCTTGCTGCACTCTAGTGGGCATTCGGAGAGCCTAGCAGTGAGGCATGACAAGGGCACATATTAATAACCAATAATATCAATAATAGTACATAAGTTTTGACCTGATTAACATTCAGCCTGTTAAAAGCTTGCTGGAATGTGATTGGCTAATAGTGACCACAAAAGTGTCCATATCAAATTTTCATTTGGTGTACCATTAGTGCATGGGCCATAGATGATAATTGGCAAGGACGACCTTAATAGCTTGTATGGTTCTAGAGAAACAGCTATCGAGCATTGGCTCCGCCCCCTGGGGGGTGTATGTCTACTTAAACTGACAGGGTATCTGAGAATCATGTAATGATCAAAGGACTGAAGTGGTATTAGTGTCAGGTTAAGCATTCAAAAGTTATAAGTGTTAAAGACATTTTACTGCACTGTGGTAGAACTAATTTGCATATGGCGGCCATATTGTTTACAAATGTAAAGATTTATTAAATAATTATTGAGGAGCAAGCTCTGCTAAATTGTTTGACACCAAACATGTCATGATTGGTCAAGGAGGCAAGGGAAAGATGTCAAAAGTAGGTTTTGCATATTATGCTTATTTAAAAAAAATTAAGTGGGTGGAGCATAAACAAGAATGACCCAGGTGGCTGAGCAGCATGACCAAGAAGGATAAAGATGTTCAATTAAGCAAGACAAGCAAGATTAAATAAGTTCAGCAGAGCTTTAATTTAGAATAATTCACCTGTAGCTGTTTCACCAAATGACCACCAGAGCGCAGCAAGAGACCACATATAACCTGCTGGAAATCTATCACTCTATCAGTAAGACAGAACATTCCCTATCAGTGTGTTTCTATTTATTAAAAGAGAAGAAAAGTCCGATTGGCCTCCAAATTAGTACTCATGATCAAGTGGTCTCTATATATATGTGTGTAAATTTGTGTGTTGATAGGGTCAAAGGTTCCTCACTTCTGTCCATTTAGGCTTGAAAAAAGCGATAATACAGGCTTATGGCCTACAAAATGGCTGTTGCTCTTTGGCCATATTAGAGGCAAAAAATATCTGATTTGGCTCAAAATTAGCAATCAAGATCACAATATCAGTCTATATATGTATGTCAATTTATGTGTCGATAGGGTCAAAGGTTCCTGACTTCTGTCCATTTAGATTTGAAAAAAGCGATAATACAGGCTTGAGGCCTACAAAATCGCTGCAGTTTTCCAGCCGTTGTAGAGGCAAAACATGTCCGATTTGGCTGAAAATTTGCAATCAAGATCAGATTATCAGTCTATATATGTGTATAAATTTGTGTGTTGATAGGGTGAAAGGTTCCTGTCTTCTGTCCATTTAGGTTGGAAAATAGCGATAAATAGAATAAATTGAAAATAGTTATTTTTTCACTGTAGAGCCTACTGAAGACTTATTTGGCTCATACTTGGCACATGTGCTTCAAATGTCATTGTTAATTAGTAGCTTCAACAGTTTTGGCATGTTTTAAACTTTGACAGAGTTTTGGCCAAATAACTCTGAAAAGGCTTTCACGTACATGTTTGATCAAGGTTTATGGGCCTCAAATAGTTAAAATGTCAAGATTTTTTTGATAATTATTTACCTACAGGGTCTCAAGATTGCATCTCGACCAAATTTGTTTTGATTGATTAAGGACTTAAAGACAAGTTCGAAAAGAGCAATTTTTACTCTTTTGGCCACTGATGAAAATCTTTGCATTTTTGGTAAACACATGTAATTACAAAGTTGTAAAGGCTACAGCAAAGTACACAACTAAAAAAGAATAACAAGCCTAGGCCACTTGTACCTTTAGATATAACTGATTTTCTGCTATAGCGCCCCCTTGAGGCCAATCAACGCCATATTTTAATGGATGATAGAAGGCCCTGAGATACATGTAGGGTATAAGTATCGTCCTGATTGGCCATTGTTTAGCATGTCAAAAGCTTGCTGGAATCTGATTGGCTAATAACGATCGCAAAAATTTGCATATCAAATTTTCCTTCTGTAAAACATTAGGACATAGGCCATAGATGATACATGCCAAAGGAGAGCTTCATAGCTTGTACGGTTCCTGAGAAACAGATTTTTAGCTTTGGCTCCGCCCCCTGGGGGCGTATGTCTTCATAGATTGACGGGCTACCTCAGAATCATGTTGGCATCAAAGTTGTAAAGTGGCATTAGTGTAGGTTTAAGCATTCAAAAGTTACAGCTGTTAGAGTAAATTTGGGTGTGCCACGGTAAGATTAATTTGCATATCGCGACCATATTGTTTACAAATATCACATATTTTTTTATAATTATTGAGGTTGGGACTCTGCTGAGTTGTTTGACACCAAATATGACAGGATTGGTGAATGACCCTAGGACAAGTTCTAAAAAGTAGGTTTTGCATATTATGCTAAATAGCAAAAAATCTAAGTGGGCGGAGCTTAGTGGTTCTATTGACCTTTTTGATTTGCCATTAAGCAAGGAATCATATAATGTAAGAATTTTTGCTCTAGCTATCAGGGCGTAGGAGTTACGAGGCCAAACGCGTTGACCTTCGCCATAGCGCCCCCTTGAGGCCGATCGGGCTCATCTTTTGAATCTGAGTAGCGGTGAGAAGTACTACCATATGACCAAGTCTCAGCCCTGTAGGCCTTACGGTTTCTTCTGCCCAATCACTTCTATGGCAGAAAAAGAATAAGAACTATAATAATAATAATAATAATCAGAACAATTACAATAGGGTTTCTAGCACTACGTGCTCGAACCCCTAAATATAGCCGCAAGCGGCGATTTACGGGGTTCGAGCGTTACAGGCAAAGAGACCTCTGGAGGCCAGTTAGGCTTAAAACATGTTGCCGGTTGACCGGCATCGCCAAACTGGATGAGGATGACCAGCATGACCGTGAAGACCAAGCTAGATTACCAGCATGACTAATCTGGATGACAAACTTGTTGACCATATTGACCAAGCTGGAAGACCATAATGACCAAACTGGATGACCAGCATGGCAAAGGTGGTTGGCCAGTATGACCAAGCTGGAAGACCACCATTACTATGAGGACAAAGCTGAATGACCAGCAGGACCATAATGACCAATGTGAATGACCAGAATGACCTAGCTGGATGGGCAGCATAACCAAGCTAGGTGACCAGCGTGACCATAAAGACCATAATGACAATGCTAGATGAGTGGTGTGAGTAAACTAGTTGAAATGCATTGATAAATTGAGCTGTAGTGTTCAGCAGGTTTTATGTGGTCTCTTGCTGCACTCTAGTGGGCATTCGGAGAGCCTAGCAGTGAGGCATGACAAGGGCACATATTAATAACTAATAATATTAATAATAGTACATAAGTTTTGACCTGATTAACATTCAGCCTGTTAAAAGCTTGCTGGAATGTGATTGGCTAATAGTGACCACAAAAGTGTCCATATCAAATTTTCATTTGGTGTACCATTAGTGCATGGGCCATAGATGATAATTGGCAAGGATGACCTTGATAGCTTGTATGGTTCTAGAGAAACAGCTATCGAGCATTGGCTCCGCCCCCTGTGGGGGTGTATGTCTACTTAAACTGACAGGGTATCTGAGAATCATGTAATGATGTAAGGACTGAAGTGGTATTAGTGTCAGGTTAAGCATTCAAAAGTTATAAGTGTTAAAGACATTTTACTGCACTGTGGTAGAACTAATTTGCATATGGCGGCCATATCATTTACAAATGTAAAGATTTTTTTAATAATTATTGAGGAGTAAGCTCTACTGAACTGTTTGACACCAAACATGTCATGATTGGTCAAGGAGGCAAGGGAAAGATGTCAAAAGTAGGTTTTGCATATTATGCTAATTTAAAAAAAAAATTAAGTGGGTGGAGCATAAACAATAATGACCCAGGTGGCTGACCATCATGAACAAGAAGGATAAAGATGTTCAATTAAGCAAGACAAGCAAGATTGAATAAGTTCAGCAGAGCTTTAATTTAGAATAATTCACCTGTAGCTGTTTCACCAAATGACCACCAGAGCGCAGCAAGAGACCACATATAACCTGCTGGAAATCTATCACTCTATAAGTAAGACAGAACATTCCCTATCAGTGTGTTTCTATTTATTAAAAAGAGAAGAAAAGTCTGATTGGGCTCCAAATTAGTACTCATGATCAAGTGGTCTGTATATATATGTGTGTAAATTTGTGTGTTGATACGGTCAAAGGTTCCTGACTTCTGTCCATTTAGGCTTGAAAAAAGCGATAATACAGGCTTATGGCCTACAAAATGGCTGTTGCTCTTTGGCCATATTAGAGGCAAAAAATATCTGATTTGGCTCAAAATTTGCAATCAAGATCACAATATCAGTCTATATATGTATGTCAATTTATGTGTCGATAGGGTCAAAGGTTCCTGACTTCTGTCCATTTAGATTTGAAAAAAGCGATAATACAGGCTTGAGGCCTACAAAATCGCTGTAGTTTTCCAGCCGTTGTAGAGGCAAAACATGTCCGATTTGGCTGAAAATTTGCAATCAAGATCAGATTATCAGTCTATATATGTGTATAAATTTGTGTGTCGATAGGGTGAAAGGTTCCTGTCTTCTGTCCATTTAGGTTGGAAAATAGCGATAAATAGAATAAATTGAAAATAGTTATTTTTTCACTGTAGAGCCTACTGAAGACTTATTTGGCTCATACTTGGCACATGTGCTTCAAATGTCATTGTTAATTAGTAGCTTCAACAGTTTTGGCATGTTTTAAACTTTGACAGAGTTTTGGCCAAATAACTCTGAAAAGGCTTTCACGTACATGTTTGATCAAGGTTTATGGGCCTCAAATAGTTAAAATGTCAAGATTTTTTTGATAATTATTTACCTACAGGGTCTCAAGATTGCATCAAGACCAAATTTGTTTTGATTGATTAAGGACTTAAAGACAAGTTCGAAAAGAGCAATTTTTACTCTTTTGGCTACTGATGAAAATCTTTACATTTTTGGTAAACACATGTAATTACAAAGTTGTAAAGGCTACAGCAAAGTATACAACTAAAAAAGAATAACAAGCCTAGGCCACTTGTACCTTTAGATATAACTGATTTTCTGCTATAGCGCCCCCTTGAGGCCAATCAACGCCATATTTTAATGGATGATAGAAGGCCCTGAGATACATGTAGGGTATAAGTATCGTCCTGATTGGTCATTGTTTAGCATGTCAAAAGCTTGCTGGAAACTGATTGGCTAATAACGATCGCAAAAATTTGCATATCAAATTTTCCTTCTGTAAAACATTAGGACATAGGCCATAGATGATACATGCCAAAGGAGAGCTTCATAGCTTGTACGGTTCCTGAGAAACAGATTTTTAGCTTTGGCTCCGCCCCCTGGGGGCGTATGTCTACACAGATTGACGGGCTACCTCAGAATCATGTTGGCATCAACGGTCTAAAGTGGCATTAGTGTAGGTTTAAGGATTCAAAAGTTACAGCTGTTAGAGTAAATTAAGGTGTGCCACGGTAAGATTAATTTGCATATGGCGGCCATATTGTTTACAAATTTCACAATTTTTTTGATAATTATTGAGGTTTGGACTCTGCTGAGTTGTTTGACACCAAATATGACAGGATTGGTCAATGACCCTAGGACAAGTTCTCAAAAGTAGGTTTTGCATATTATGCTAAATAGCAAAAAATCTAAGTGGGCGGAGCTTAGTGGTTCTATTGACCTTTTTGATTTGCCATTAACCAAGGAATCATATAATGCAAGAATTTTTGCTCTAGCTATCAGGGCGTGGCAGTTACGAGGCCTAACGCGTTGACCTTCGCCATAGCGCCCCCTTGAGGCCGATCGGGCTCATCTTTTGATTCTGAGTAGCGGTGAGAAGTACTACCATATGACCAAGTCTCAGCCCTGTAGGCCTTACGGTTTCTTCTGCCCGATCACTTCTATGGCAGAAAAAGAATAAGAATAATAATAATAATAAATATAGCCGCAAGCGGCGATTTACGGGGTTCGAGCGTTACAGTCAAAGAGGCCCCTGGAGGTCAGTTAGGCTTAAAACATGTTGCTGGTTGACCGGCATCACCAAACTGGATGACCAGCATGGCAAAGGTGTTTGGCCAGTATGACCAAGCTGGATGACCAGCATTGCTATAATGACAAAGCTGAATGACCAGCAGGACCATAATGACCAATGTGAATGACCAGAATTACCTAGCTGGATGGGCAGCATAACCAAGCTAGGTGAACAGCGTGACCATAAAGACCATAATGACAATGCTAGATGAGTGGTGTGAGTAAACTAGTTGAAATGCATTGATAAATTGTGCTGTAGTGTTCATCAGGTTTTATGTGGTCTCTTGCTGCACTCTAGTGGGCATTCGGAGAGCCTAGCAGTGAGGCATAAAAGGGCACATATCAATAACCAATAATATCAATAATAGTGTATAAGTTTTGACCTGATTAACATTTAGCCTGTCAAAAGCTTACTGGAATGCGATTGGCTTATAGTGACCACAAAAGTGTCCATATCAAATTTTCATTTGGTGTACCATTAGTGCATGGGCCATAGATGATAATTGGCAAGGATGACCTTGATAGCTTGTATGGTTCTAGAGAAACAGCTATCGAGCATTGGCTCCGCCCCCTGGGGGTGTATGTCTACTTAAACTGACAGGGTATCTGAGAGTCATGTAATGATCAAAGGACTGAAGTGGTATTAGTTTCAGGTTAAGCATTCAAAAGTTATAAGTGTTAAAGACATTTTACTGCACCATGGAAAAACTAATTTGCATATGGCGGCCATATTGTTTATAAATGTAAAGATTTTGTTTAATAATTATTGAGGAGTAAGCTCTGCTGAACTGTTTGACACCAAACATGTCATGATTGGACAAGGAGGCAAAGAAAAGTTCTCAAAAGTAGGTTTTGCATATTATGCAAATTTAAAAAAAAAAATTGGGTGGAGCATAAACAAGAATGACCCAGGTGGCTGACCAGCATGACCAAGAAGGATAGAGATGTTCAATTAAGCAAGACAAGCAAGATTAAATAAGTTCAGCAGAGCTTTTATTTAGAATAATTCAACTGTAACTGTTTCACCAAATGACCACCAGAGCGCAGCAAGAGACCACATATAACCTGCTGGAAATCTATCACTCTATAAGTAAGACAGAACATTCCCTATCAGTGTGTTTCTATTTATTAAAAAGAGAAGAAAAGTCCGATTGGGCTCCAAATTGGTACTCATGATCAAGTGGTCTGTATATATATGTGTGTAAATTTGTGTGTTGATAGGGTCAAAGGTTCCTGACTTCTGTCCATTTAGGCTTGAAAAAAGCGATAATACAGGCTTATGGCCTACAAAATGGCTGTTGCTCTTTGGCCATATTAGAGGCAAAAAATATCTGATTTGGCTCAAAATTTGCAATCAAGATCACAATATCAGTCTATATATGTATGTCAATTTCTGTGTCAATAGGGTCAAAGGTTCCTGACTTCTGTCCATTTAGATTTGAAAAAAGCGATAATACAGGCTTGAGGCCTACGAAATCGCTGTAGTTTTCCAGCCGTTGTAGAGGCAAAACATGTCCAATGTGGCTGAAAATTTGCAATCAAGATCAGATTATCAGTCTATATATGTGTATAAATTTGTGTGTTGACAGGGTGAAAGGTTCATGTCTTCTGTCCATTTAGTTTGGAAAATAGCGATAAATAGAATAAATTGAAAATAGTTATTTTTTCACTGTAGAGCCTACTGAAGACTTATTTGGCTCATACTTAGCACATGTACTTCAAATGTCATTGTTAATTAGTAGCTTCAACAGTTTTGGCCTGTTTTAAACTTTGACAGAGTTTTGGCCAAATAACTCTGAAAAGGCTTTCACGTACATGTTTGATCAAGGTTTATGGGCCTCAAATAGTTAAAATGTCAAGATTTTTTTGATAATTATTTACCTACAGGGTCTCAAGATTGCATCAAGACCAAATTTGTTTTGATTGATTAAGGACTTAAAGACAAGTTCGAAAAGAGCAATTTTTACTCTTTTGGCCACTGATGAAAATCTTTGCATTTTTGGTAAACATATGTAATTACAAAGTTGTAAAGGCTACAGCAAAGTATACAACTAAGAAAGAATAACAAGCCTAGGCCACTTGTACCTTTAGATATAACTGATTTTCTGCTATAGCGCCCCCTTGAGGCCAATCAACGCCATATTTTAATGGATGATAGAAGGCCCTGAGATACATGTAGGTTATAAGTATCGTCCTGATTGGTCATTGTTTAGCATGTCAAAAGCTTGCTGGAATCTGATTGGCTAATAACGATTGCAAAAATTTGCATATCAAATTTTCCTTCTGTAAAACATTAGGACATAGGCCATAGATGATACATGCCAAAGGAGAGCTTCATAGCTTGTACGGTTCCTGAGAAACAGATTTTTAGCTTTGGCTCCGCCCCCTGGGGGCGTATGTCTACACAGATTGACGGGATACCTCAGAATCATGTTGGCATCAAAGTTGTAAAGTGGCATTAGTGTAGGTTTAAGCATTCAAAAGTTACAGCTGTTAGAGTAAATTTGGGTGTGCCACGGTAAGATTAATTTGCATATGGCGGCCATATTGTTTACAAATTTCACAATTTTTTCGATAATTATTGAGGTTGGGAATCTGCTGAGTTGTTTGACACCAAATATGACAGGATTGGTCAATGACCCTAGGACAAGTTCTCAAAAGTAGGTTTTGCATATTATGCTAAATAGCAAAAAATCTAAGTGGGCGGAGCTTAGTGGTTCTATTGACCTTTTTGATTTGCCATTAACCAAGGAATCATATAATGCAAGAATTTTTGCTCTAGCTATCAGGGCGTAGGAGTTACGAGGCCAAACGCGTTGACCTTCGCCATAGCGCCCCCTTGAGGCCGATCGGGCTCATCTTTTGAATCTGAGTAGCGGTGAGAAGTACTACCATATGACCAAGTCTCAGCCCTGTAGGCCTTACGGTTTCTTCTGCCCAATCACTTCTATGGCAGAAAAAGAATAAGAATAATAATAATAAATATAGCCGCAAGCGGCGATTTACGGGGTTCGAGCGTTACAGGCAAAGAGACCCCTGGAGGCCAGTTAGGCTTAAAACATGTTGCCGGTTGACCGGCATCGCCAAACTGGATGAGGATGACCAGCATGACCGTGAAGACCAAGCTAGATTACCAGCATGACTAATCTGGATGACAAACTTGTTGACCATATTGACCAAGCTGGAAGACCGTAATGACCAAACTGGATGACCAGCATGGCAAAGGTGGTTGGCCAGTATGACCAAGCTGGAAGACCACCATTACTATGAGGACAAAGCTGAATGACCAGCAGGACCATAATGACCAATGTGAATGGCCAGCATGACCAAGCTGGATGGCCAGCATAACCAAGCTGGGTGACCAGCGTGACCATAAAGACCATAATGGCAATGCTAGATGAGTGGTGTGAGTAAACTAGTTGAAAAGCATTGATAAATTGAGCTGTAGTGTTCATCAGGTTTTATGTGGTGTCTTACTGCACTCTAGTGCGCATTTGGTGAAACAAATTCAGTTCTTAAATTGAAAAAACACAAGGCATAAAAAGGGCATATAAATAACCCGTATATAGTATATAAGTTTTGACCTGATTAACATTCCGCCTGTTAAAAGCTTGCTGGAATGTGATTGGCTAATAGTGACCACAAAAGTGTCCATATCAATATTTCATTTGGTGTACCATTAGTGCATGGGCCATAGATGATAATTGGCTAGGATGACCTTGATAGCTTGTATGGTTCTAGAGAAACAGCTATCGAGCATTGGCCCCGCCCCCTGGGGGGGTGTATGTCTACTTAAACTGACAGGGTATCTGAGAATCATGTAATGATCAAAGGACTGAAGTGGTATTAATGTCAGGTTAAGCATTCAAAAGTTATAAGTGTTAAAGACATTTTACTGCACCATGGTAGAACTCATTTGCATATGGCGGCCATATTGTTTATAAATGTAAAGATTTTTTTAATAATTATTGAGGAGTAAGCTCTGCTGAACTGTTTGACACCAAACATGTTATGATTGGTCAAGGATCCAAGGACAAGATCTCAAAAGTAAGTTTTGCATATTATGCAAATAAAAAAAAAATTAAGTGGGTGGAACATAAACAAGAATGACCCAGGTGGCTGAGTAGCATGACCAAGAAGGATAAATATGTTCAATTAAGCAAGACAAGCAAGATTGAATAAATTCAGCAGAGCTTTAATTTAGAATAATTCACCTGTAGCTGTTTCACCAAATGACCACCAGAGCGCAGCAAGAGACCACATATAACCTGCTGGAAATCTATCACTCTATAAGTAAGACAGAACATTCCCTATCAGTGTGTTTCTATTTATTAAAAAGAGAAGAAAAGTCTGATTGGGCTCCAAATTGGTACTCATGATCAAGTGGTCTGTATATACATGTATGTAAATTTGTGTGTTGATAGGGTCAAAGGTTCCTGACTTCTGACCATTTAGGTTTGAAAAAAGTGATAATACAGGCTTATGGCCTACAAAATGGCTGTTGCTATTTGGCCATATTAGAGGCAAAAAATATCTGATTTGGCTCAAAATTTGCAATCAGGATCAAAATATCAGTCTATATGTATGTCAATTTCTGTGTCAATAGGGTCAAAGGTTCCTGACTTCTGTCCATTTAGATTTGAAAAAAGCGATAATACAGGCTTGAGGCCTACAAAATCGCTGTAGTTTTCCAGCCGTTGTAGAGGCAAAACATGTCCGATTTGGCTGAAAATTTGCAATCAAGATCAGATTATCAGTCTATATATGTGTTTAAATTTGTGTGTTGATAGGGTGAAAGGTTCCTGTCTTCTGTCCATTTAGGTTGGAAAATAGCGATAAATAGAATAAATTGAAAATAGTTATTTTTTCACTGTAGAGCCTACTGAAGACTTATTTGGCTCATACTTGGCACATATACTTCAAATGTCATTGTTAATTAGTAGCTTCAACAGTTTTGGCATGTTTTAAACTTTGACAGAGTTTTGGCCAAATAACTCTGAAAAGGCTTTCACGTACATGTTTGATCAAGGTTTATGGGCCTCAAATAGTTAAAATGTCAAGATTTTTTTGATAATTATTTACCTACAGGGTCTCAAGATTGCATCAAGACAAAATTTGTTTTGATTGATTAAGGACTTAAAGACAAGTTCGAAAAGAGCAATTTTTACTCTTTTGGCCACTGATGAAAATCTTTGCATTTTTGGTAAACATATGTAATTACAAAGTTGTAAAGGCTACAGCAAAGTATACAACTAAAAAAGAATAACAAGCCTAGGCCACTTGTACCTTTAGATATAACTGATTTTCTGCTATAGCACCCCCTTGAGGCCAATCAACGCCATATTTTAATGGATGATAGAAGGCCCTGAGATACATGTAGGGTATAAGTATCGTCCTGATTGGTCATTGTTTAGCCTGTCAAAAGCTTGCTGGAATCTGATTGGCTAATAACGATTGCAAAAATTTGCATATCAAATTTTCCTTCTGTAAAACATTAGGACAAAGGCCATAGATGATACATGCCAAAGGAGAGCTTCATAGCTTGTACGGTTCCTGAGAAACAGATTTTTAGCTTTGGCTCCGCCCCCTGGGGGCGTATGTCTACACAGATTGACATGCTACCTCAGAATCATGTTGGCATCAAAGTTGTAAAGTGGCATTAGTGTAGGTTTAAGCATTCAAAAGTTACAGCTGTTAGAGTAAATTTGGGTGTGCCACGGTAAGATTAATTTGCATATGGCGGCCATATTGTTTAACAAATTCTCAATTTTTTCGATAATTATTGAGCTTGGGACTCTGCTGAGTTGTTTGACACCAAAAATGACAGGATTGGTCAATGACCCTAGGACAAGTTCTCAAAAGTAGGTTTTGGATATTATGCTAAATAGCAAAAAATCTAAGTGGGCGGAGCTTAGTGGTTCTATTGACCTTTTTGATTTGCCATTAACCAAGGAATCATATAATGCAAGAATTTTTGCTCTAGCTATCAGGGCGTAGGAGTTACGAGGCCAAACGCGTTGACCTTCGCCATAGCGCCCCCTTGAGGCCGATCGGGCTCATCTTTTGAATCTGAGTAGCGGTGAGAAGTACTACCACATGACCAAGTCTCAGCCCTGTAGGCCTTACGGTTTCTTCTGCCCAATCACTTCTATGGCAGAAAAAGAATAAGAATAATAATAATAATAATAATCAGAACAATTACAATAGGGTTTCTAGCACTACGTGCTCGAACCCCTAATAATAATAATAATAATAATCAGAACAATTACAATAGGGTTTCTAGCACTACGTGCTCGAACCCCTAATAATAATAAATATAGCCGCAAGCGGCGATTTACGGGGTTCGAGCGTTACAGGCAAAGAGACCCCTGGAGGCCAGTTAGGCTTAAAACATGTTGCCGGTTGACCGGCATCGCCAAACTGGATGAGGATGACCAGCATGACCGTGAAGACCAAGCTAGATTACCAGCATGACTAATCTGGATGACAAACTTGTTGACCATATTGACCAAGCTGGAAGACCATAATGACCAAACTGGATGACCAGCATGGCAAAGGTAGTTGGCCAGTATGACCAAGCTGGAAGACCACCATTACTATGAGGACAAAGCTGAATGACCAGCAGGACCATAATGACCAATGTGAATGGCCAGCATGACCAAGCTGGATGGCCAGCATAACCAAGCTGGGTGACCAGCGTGACCATAAAGACCATAATGGCAATGCTAGATGAGTGGTGTGAGTAAACTAGTTGAAAAGCATTGATAAATTGAGCTGTAGTGTTCATCAGGTTTTATGTGGTGTCTTGCTGCACTCTAGTGTGCATTTGGTGAAACAACTTCAGTTCTTAAATTAAAAAAAACACAAGGCATAAAAAAGGCATATAAATAACCCATATATAGTGTATAAGTTTTGACCTGATAAACATTCTGCCTGTCAACAGCTTGCTGGAATGTGATTGGCTAATAGTGACCACAAGTGTCCATATCAAATTTTCATTTGGTGTACCATTAGTGCATGGGCCATAGATGATAATTGGCTAGGATGACCTTGATAGCTTGTATGGTTCTAGAGAAACAGCTATCGAGCATTGGCCCCGCCCCCTGGGGGGGTGTATGTCTACTTAAACTGACAGGGTATCTGAGAATCATGTAATGATCAAAGGACTGAAGTGGTATTAGTGTCAGGTTAAGCATTCAAAAGTTATAAGTGTTAAAGACATTTTACTGCACCATGGTAGAACTCATTTGCATATGGCGGCCATATTGTTTATAAATGTAAAGATTTTTTTAATAATTATTGAGGAGTAAGCTCTGCTGAACTATTTGACACCAAACATGTCATGATTGGTCAAGGATCCAAGGACAAGATCTCAAAAGTAGTTTGCATATTATGCAAATTAAAAAAAAAATTAAGTGGGTGGAGCATAAACAAGAATGACCCAGGCGGCTGACTATCATGAACAAGAAGGATAAATATGTTCAATTAAGCAAGACAAGCAAGATTGAATAAGTTCAGCAGAGCTTTAATTTAGAATAATTCACCTGTAGCTGTTTCACCAAATGACCACCAGAGCGCAGCAAGAGACCACATATAACCTGCTGGAAATCTATCACTCTATCAGAAAGACAGAACATTCCCTATCAGTGTGTTTCTATTTATTAAAAAGAGAAGAAAAGTCCGATTGGGCTCCAAATTGGTACTCATGATCAAGTGGTCTGTATATACATGTATGTAAATTTGTGTGTTGATAGGGTCAAAGGTTCCTGACTTCTGACCATTTAGGTTTGAAAAAAGTGATAATACAGGCTTATGGCCTACAAAATGGCTGTTGCTCTTTGGCCATATTAGAGGCAAAAAATATCTGATTTGGCTCAAAATTTGCAATCAGGATCACAATATCAGTCTATATATGTATGTCAATTTCTGTGTCAATAGGGTCAAAGGTTCCTGACTTCTGTCCATTTAGATTGGAAAAAAGCGATAATACAGGCTTGAGGCCTACAAAATCGCTGTAGTTTTCCAGCCGTTGTAGAGGCAAAACATGTCCGATTTGGCTGAAAATTTGCAATCAAGATCAGATTATCAGTCTATATATGTGTATAAATTTGTGTGTCGATAGGGTGAAAGTTTCCTGTCTTCTGTCCATTTAGGTTGGAAAATAGCGATAAATAGAATAAATTGAAAATAGTTATTTTTTCACTGTAGACCCTACTGAAGACTTATTTGGCTCATACTTGGCACATGTACTTCAAATATCATTGTTAATTAGTAGCTTCAACAGTTTTGGCATGTTTTAAACTTTGACAGAGTTTTGGCCAAATAACTCTGAAAAGGCTTTCACGTACATGTTTGATCAAGGTTTATGGGCCTCAAATAGTTAAAATGTCAAGATTTTTTTGATAATTATTTACCTACAGGGTCTCAAGATTGCAACCAGATCAAATTTGTTTTCATTGATTAAGGACTTAAAGACAAGTTCGAAAAGAGCAATTTTTACTCTTTTGGCCACTGATGAAAATCTTTGCATTTTTGGTAAACATATGTAATTACAAAGTTGTAAAGGCTACAGCAAAGTATATAACTAAAAAAGAATAACAAGCCTAGGCCACTTGTACCTTTAGATATAACTGATTTTCTGCTATAGCGCCCCCTTGAGGCCAATCAACGCCATATTTTAATGGATGATAGAAGGCCCTGAGATACATGTAGGGTATAAGTATCGTCCTGATTGGTCATTGTTTAGCATGTCAAAAGCTTGCTGGAATCTGATTGGCTAATAACGATCGCAAAAATTTGCATATCAACTTTTCCTTCTGTAAAACATTAGGACATAGGCCATAGATGATACATGCCAAAGGAGAGCTTCATAGCTTGTACGGTTCCTGAGAAACAGATTTTTAACTTTGGCTCCGCCCCCTGGAGGCGTATGTCTACACAGATTGACGGGCTACCTCAGAATCATGTTGGCATCAAAGGTCTAAAGTGGCATTAGTGTAGGTTTAAGCATTCAAAAGTTACAGCTGTTAGAGTAAATTTGGGTGTGCCACGGTAAGATTAATTTGCATATGGCGGCCATATTGTTTACAAATTTCACAATTGTTTTGATAATTATTGAGGCTGGGTCTCTGCTGAGTTGTTTGACACCAAATATGACAGGATTGGTCAATGACCCTAGGACAAGTTCTCAAAAGTAGGTTTTGCATATTATGCTAAATAGCAAAAAATCTAAGTGGGCGGAGCTTAGTGGTTCTATTGACCTTTTTGATTTGCCATTAACCAAGGAATCATATAATGCAAGAATTTTTGCTCTAGCTATCAGGGCGTGGCAGTTACGAGGCCTAACGCGTTGACCTTCGCCATAGCGCCCCCTTGAGGCCAATTTGGCTCATCTTTTGAATCTGAGTAGCGGTGAGAAGTACTACCATATGACCAAGTCTCAGCCCTGTAGGCCTTACGGTTTCTTCTGCCCGATCACTTCTATGGCAGAAAAAGAATAAGAATAATAATAATAATAATAATAATCAGAACAATTACAATAGGGTTTCTAGCACTACGTGCTCGAACCCCTAATAATAATAATCAGAACAATTACAATAGGGTTTCTAGCACTACGTGCTCGAACCCCTAATAATAATAATAATAATAATAATAATAATAATAATAATCAGAACAATTACAATAGGGTTTCTAGCACTACGTGCTCGAACCCCTAAATATAGCCGCAAGCGGCCATTTACGGGGTTCGAGCGTTACAGGCAAAGAGACCCCTGGAGGCCAGTTAGACTTAAAACATGTTGCCGGTTGACCGGCATCGCCAAACTGGATGAGGATGACCAGCATGACCGTAAAGACCAAGCTAGATTACCAGCATGACTAATCTGGATGACAAACTTGTTGACCATATTGACCAAGCTGGAAGACCATAATGACCAAACTGGATGACCAGCATAGCAAAGGTGGTTGGCCAGTATGACCAAGCTGGAAGACCACCATTACTATGAGGACAAAGCTGAATGACCAGCAGGACCATAATGACCAATGTGAATGGCCAGCATGACCAAGCTGGATGGCCAGCATAACCAAGCTGGGTGACCAGCGTGACCATAAAGACCATAATGGCAATGCTAGATGAGTGGTGTGAGTAAACTAGTTGAAAAGCATTGATAAATTGAGCTGTAGTGTTCATCAGGTTTTATGTGGTGTCTTACTGCACTCTAGTGGGCATTTGGTGAAACAAATTCAGTTCTTAAATTGAAAAAACACAAGGCATAAAAAGTGCATATAAATAACCCGTATATAGTATATAAGTTTTGACCTGATTAACATTCCGCCTGTTAAAAGCTTGCTTTAATGTGATTGGCTAATAGTGACCACAAAAGTGTCCATATCAAATTTTCATTTGGTGTACCATTAGTGCATGGGCCATAGATGATAATTGGCAAGGACGACCTTGATAGCTTGTATGGTTCTAGAGAAACAGCTATCGAGCATTGGCCCCGCCCCCTGGGGGCGTATGTCTACTTAAACTGACAGGGTATCTGAGAATCATGTAATGATCAAAGGACTGAAGTGGTATTAGTGTCAGGTTAAGCATTCAAAAGTTATAAGTGTTAAAGACATTTTACTGCACCATGGTAGATCTCATTTGCATATGGCGGCCATATTGTTTATAAATGTAAAGATTTTTTTTAATAATTATTGAGGAGTAAGCTCTGCTGAACTGTTTGACACCAAACATGTCATGATTGGTCAAGGATCGAAGGACAAGATCTCAAAAGTAGGTTTTGCATATTATGCAAATTTAAAAAAAAATTAAGTGTGTGGAGCATAAACAAGAATGACCCAGGCGGCTGAGCAGCATGACCAAGAAGGATAAATATGTTCAATTAAGCAAGACAAGCAAGATTGAATAAGTTCAGCAGAGCTTTAATTTAGAATAATTCACCTGTAGCTGTTTCACCAAATGACCACCAGAGCGCAGCAAGAGACCACATATAACCTGCTGGAAATCTATCACTCTATCAGAAAGACAGAACATTCCCTATCAGTGTGTTTCTATTTATTAAAAAGAGAAGAAAAGTCCGATTGGGCTCCAAATTGGTACTCATGATCAAGTGGTCTGTATATACATGTATGTAAATTTGTGTGTTGATAGGGTCAAAGGTTCCTGACTTCTGACCATTTAGGTTTGAAAAAAGTGATAATACAGGCTTATGGCCTACAAAATGGCTGTTGCTCTTTGGCCATATTAGAGGCAAAAAATATCTGATTTGGCTCAAAATTTGCAATCAAGATCACAATATCAGTCTATATATGTACGTCAATTTCTGTGTCAATAGGGTCAAAGGTTCCTGACTTCTGTCCATTTAGATTTGAAAAAAGCGATAATACAGGCTTGAGGCCTACAAAATCGCTGTAGTTTTCCAGCCGTTGTAGAGGCAAAACATGTCCGATTTGGCTGAAAATTTGCAATCAAGATCAGATTATCAGTGTATATATGTGTATAAATTTGTGTGTTGATAGGGTGAAAGGTTCCTGTCGTCTGTCCATTTAGGTTGGAAAATAGCGATAAATAGAATAAATTGAAAATAGTTTTTTTTTCACTGTAGAGCCTACTGAAGACGTATTTGGCTCATACTTGGCAAATGTGCTTCAAATGTCATTATTAATGAGTGTCTGTAATATTTTTGACATACCGCAAACATTTACAGAGTTTTGGCCAAATAACTCTGAAAAGGCTTTCACGTACATGTTTGATCAAGGTGTTGGGGCCATAAAAAGTTAAAATTCCAATATTTTTTTGATAATTATTTACCTACACGGTCACACGATTGTGAAAAGACCAAATTTGATTTAATTGGTTGAATATCCAGGGACTAGTTCGAAAAGTGCAATTTTTACTCTACTGGCCACTGATGCAAAACAATAAATTTTTGGTAAAGACATGTAATTACAAAGTTGTAAAGGTTACAGCAAAGCATAAAACTCAAAAAGAATAACAAGCCTAGGCCACTTGTACCTTTAGATATAACTGATTTCCTGCTATAGCGCCCCCTAGAGGCCAATCAACGCCATATTTTAATGGATGATAGAAGGCCCTCATATACATGTACAATATAAGTATCGTCCTGATTGGTGATTGTTTAGTCTGTCAAAAGCTTGCTGTAATCTGATTGGCTAATAGCGACCACAAAAATTGACACATCAAAATATCCTTCAGTAGACCATTAGGACATAGGCCACAGAGGATACATGCCAAACGAGAGCTTGATAGCTTGTACGGTTCCTGAGAAACAGATTTTTAGCTTTGGCTCCGCCCCCTGGGGGCGTACGTCTACACAGATTGACAGGCTACCTCAGAATCATGTTAGTACCAAAGGTCTAAAGCGGCATTAGTGTCAGTTTAAGCATTCAAAAGTTACAGCTGTTAGAGTGAATTTTGGTGTGCCACGGTAAGATTAATTTGCATATGGCGGCCATATTGTTTACAAATTTCAAGATTTTTTCGATAATTATTGAGGGTGGGACTCTGCTGAGTTGTTTGACACCAAACTTGTCAGGATTGGTCAAAAATCCACAGACTAGTTCGCAAAAGTAGGTTTTGCATTTTATGCTAAATAGCAAAAAATCTAAGTGGGCGGAGCTTAGTGGTTCTATTGACCTTTTTGATTTGCCATTAACCAAGGAATCATATAATGCAAGAATTTTTGCTCTAGCTATCAGGGCGTAGGAGTTACGAGGCCAAACGCGTTGACCTTCGCCATAGCGCCCCCTTTAGGCCGATCGGGCTCATCTTTTGAATCTGAGTAGCGGTGAGAAGTACTACCATATGACCAAGTCTCAGCCCTGTAGGCCTTACGGTTTCTTCTGCCCAATCACTTCTATGGCAGAAAAAGAATAAGAACTATAAATATAGCCGCAAGCGGCGATTTACGGGGTTCGAGCGTCACAGGCAAAGAGGCCCCTGGAGGCCAATTAGGTTTAAAACCTGTTGCTGGTTGACCGTCATCACCAAACTGGATAACCAAGCTCGGTAACCAGCGTGACCATAAAGACCATAATGACAATGCTAGATGAGTGGTGTGAGTAAACTAGTTGAAAAGCATTGGTAAATTGAGCTGTAGTGTTCATCAGGTTTTATGTGGTGTCTTACTGCACTCTAGTGGGCATTTGGTGAAACAAATTCAGTTCTTAAATTGAAAAAACACAAGGCATAAAAAGGGCATATAAATAACCCGTATATAGTATATAAGTTTTGACCTGATTAACATTCCGCCTGTTAAAAGTTTGCTGGAATGTGATTGGCTAATAGTGACCACAAAAGTGTCCATATCAAATTTTCATTTGGTGTACCATTAGTGCATGGGCCATAGATGATAATTGGCTAGGATGACCTTGATAGCTTGTATGGTTCTAGAGAAACAGCTATCGAGCATTGGCCCCGCCCCCTGGGGGGGTGTATGTCTACTTAAACTGACAGGGTATCTGAGAATCATGTAATGATCAAAGGACTGAAGTGGTATTAGTGTCAGGTTAAGCATTCAAAAGTTATAAGTGTTAAAGACATTTTACTGCACCATGGTAGAACTCATTTGCATATGGCGGCCATATTGTTTATAAATGTAAAGATTTTTTTAATAATTATTGAGGAGTAAGCTCTGCTGAACTGTTTGACACCAAACATGTCATGATTGGTCAAGGATCCAAGGACAAGATCTCAAAAGTAGGTTTTGCATATTATGCAAATTTTAAAAAAAATTAAGTGGGTGGAGCATAAACAAGAATGACCCAGGCGGCTGACCAGCATGACCAAGAAGGATAAATATGTTCAATTAAGCAAGACAAGCAAGATTGAATAAGTTCAGCAGAGCTTAATTTAGAATAATTCACCTGTAGCTGTTTCACCAAATGACCACCAGAGCGCAGCAAGAGACCACATATAACCTGCTGGAAATCTATCACTCTATCAGAAAGACAGAACATTCCCTATCAGTGTGTTTCTATTTATCAAAAAGAGAAGAAACGTCCGATTGGGCTCCAAATTGGTACTCATGATCAAGTGGTCTGTATATACATGAATGTAAATTTGTGTGTTGATAGGGTCAAAGGTTCCTGACTTCTGACCATTTAGGTTTGAAAAAAGTGATAATACAGGCTTATGGCCTACAAAATGGCTGTTGCTCTGTGGCCATATTAGAGGCAAAAAAATATCTGATTTGGCTCAAAATTTGCAATCAAGATCACAATATCAATCTATATATGTATGTCAATTTCTGTGTCAATAGGGTCAAAGGTTCCTGTCTTCTGTCCATTTAGATTTGAAAAAAGCGATAATACAGGCTTGAGGCCTACAAAATCGCTGTAGTTTTCCAGCCGTTGTAGAGGCAAAACATGTCCGATTTGGCTTAAAATTTGCAATCAAGATCAGATTATCATTCTATATATGTGTATAAATTTGTGTGTTGATAGGGTGAAAGGTTCCTGTCTTCTGTCCATTTAGGTTGGAAAAAAGCGATAAATAGAATAAATTGAAAATAGTTATTTTTTCACTGTAGAGCCTACTGAAGACTTATTTGGCTCATAATTGGCACATGTACTTCCAATGTCATTGTTAATTAGTAGCTTCAACAGTTTTGGCATGTTTTAAACTTTGACAGAGTTTTGGCCAAATAACTCTGAAAAGGCTTTCACGTACATGTTTGATCAAGGTGTTGGGGCCATAAAAAGTTAAAATTCCAACATTTTTTTGATAATTATTTACCTACACGGTCTCAAGATTGTGAAAAGACCAAATTTGATTTAATTGGTTGAATATCCAGGGACTAGTTCGAAAAGTGCAATTTTTACTCTACTGGCCACTGATGCAAAACAATACATTTTTGGTAAAGACATGTAATTACAAAGTTGTAAAGGTTACAGCAAAGCATACAACTCAAAAAGAAGAACAAGCCTAGGTCACTTGTACCTTTAGATATAACTGATTTTCTGCTATAGCGCCCCCTAGAGGCCAATCAACGCCATATTTTAATGGATGATAAAAGGCCCTCATATACATGTACAATATAAGTATCGTCCTGATTGGTGATTGTTTAGCCTGTCAAAAGCTTGCTGTAATCTGATTGGCTAATAGCGACCACAAAAATTCACACATCAAAATATCCTTCGGTAGACCATTAGGACATAGGCCACAGAGGATACATGCCAAACGAGAGCTTGATAGCTTGTACGGTTCCTGAGAAACAGATTTTTAGCTTTGGCTCCGCCCCCTGGGGGCGTACGTCTACACAGATTGACAGGCTACCTCAGAATCATGTTATTACCAAAGGTCTAAAGCGGCATTAGTGTCAGTTTAAGCATTCAAAAGTTACAGCTGTTAGAGTGAATTTTGGTGTGCCACGGTAAGATTAATTTGCATATGGCGGCCATATTGTTTACAAATTTCAAGATTTTTTCGATAATTATTGAGGTTGGGACTCTGCTGAGTTGTTTGACACCAAACTTGTCAGGATTGGTCAAAAATCCACAGACTAGTTCGCAAAAGTAGGTTTTGCATTTTATGCTAAATAGCAAAAAATCTAAGTGGGCGGAGCTTAGTGGTTCTATTGACCTTTTTGATTTGCCATTAACCAAGGAATCATATAATGCAAGAAGTTTTGCTCTAGCTATCAGGGCGTGGGAGTTACGAGGCCAAACGCGTTGACCTTCGCCATAGCGCCCCCTTGAGGCCGATCGGGCTCATCTTTTGAATCTGAGTAGCGGTGAGAAGTACTACCATATGACCAAGTCTCAGCCCTGTAGGCCTTACGGTTTCTTCTGCCCAATCACTTCTATGGCAGAAAAAGAATAAGAACTATAATAATAATAATAATAATCAGAACAATTACAATAGGGTTTCTAGCACTACGTGCTCGAACCCCTAATAATAATAATAATAATAATAATAATCAGAACAATTACAATAGGGTTTCTAGCACTACGTGCTCGAACCCCTAATAATAATAAATATAGCCGCAAGCGGCGATTTACGGGGTTCGAGCGTTACAGGCAAAGAGACCCCTGGAGGCCAGTTAGGCTTAAAACATGTTGCCGGTTGACCGGCATCGCCAAACTGGATGAGGATGACCAGCATGACCGTGAAGACCAAGCTAGATTACCAGCATGACTAATCTGGATGACAAACTTGTTGACCATATTGACCAAGCTGGAAGACCATAATGACCAAACTGGATGACCAGCATGGCAAAGGTGGTTGGCCAGTATGACCAAGCTGGAAGACCACCATTACTATGAGGACAAAGTTGAATGACCAGCAGGACCATAATGACCAATGTGAATGGCCAGCATGACCAAGCTGGATGGCCAGCATAACCAAGCTGGGTGACCAGCGTGACCATAAAGACCATAATGGCAATGCTAGATGAGTGGTGTGAGTAAACTAGTTGAAAAGCATTGATAAATTGAGCTGTAGTGTTCATCAGGTTTTATGTGGTGTCTTACTGCACTCTAGTGCGCATTTGGTGAAACAAATTCAGTTCTTAAATTGAAAAAACACAAGGCATAAAAAGGGCATATAAATAACCCGTATATAGTATATAAGTTTTGACCTGATTAACATTCCGCCTGTTAAAAGCTTGCTGGAATGTGATTGGCTAATAGTGACCACAAAAGTGTCCATATCAAATTTTCATTTGGTGTACCATTAGTGCATGGGCCATAGATGATAATTGGCTAGGATGACCTTGATAGCTTGTATGGTTCTAGAGAAACAGCTATCGAGCATTGGCCCCGCCCCCAGGGGGGGTGTATGTCTACTTAAACTGACAGGGTATCTGAGAATCATGTAATGATCAAAGGACTGAAGTGGTATTAGTGTCAGGTTAAGCATTCAAAAGTTATAAGTGTTAAAGACATTTTACTGCACCATGGTAGAACTCATTTGCATATGGCGGCCATATTGTTTATAAATGTAAAGATTTTTTTAATAATTATTGAGGAGTAAGCTCTGCTGAACTGTTTGACACCAAACATGTCATGATTGGTCAAGGATCCAAGGACAAGATCTCCAAAGTAAGTTTTGCATATTATGCAAATAAAAAAAAAATTAAGTGGGTGGAACATAAACAAGAATGACCCAGGTGGCTGAGTAGCATGACCAAGAAGGATAAATATGTTCAATTAAGCAAGACAAGCAAGATTAAATAAGTTCAGCAGAGCTTTAATTTAGAATAATTCACCTGTAGCTGTTTCACCAAATGACCACCAGAGCGCAGCAAGAGACCACATATAACCTGCTGGAAATCTATCACTCTATAAGAAAGACAGAACATTCCCTATCAGTGTGTTTCTATTTATTACAAAGAGAGGAAAAGTCAGATTGGGCTCACAATTGGTTCTCATGATCAAATCGTCTGTATATATATGTGTGTAAATTTGTGTGTTGATAGGGTCAAAGGTTCCTGACTTCTGTCCATTTAGGCTTGAAAAAAGCGATAATACAGGCTTATGGCCTACAAAATGTCTGTTGCTCTTTGGCCATATTAGAGGCAAAAAATATCTGATTTGGCTCAAAATTTGCAATCAGGATTACAATATCAGTCTATATATGTACGTCAATTTCTGTGTCAATAGGGTCAAAGGTTCCTGACTTCTGTCCATTTAGATTTGAAAAAAGCGATAATACAGGCTTGAGGCCTACAAAATCGCTGTAGTTTTCCAGCCGTTGTAGAGGCAAAACATGTCCGATTTGGCTGAAAATTTGCAATCAAGATCAGATTATCAGTCTATATATGTGTATAAATGTGTGTGTTGATAGGGTGAAAGGTTCCTGTCTTCTGTCCATTTAGGTTGGAAAATAGCGATAAATAGAATAAATTGAAAATAGTTATTTTTTCACTGTAGAGCCTACTGAAGACTTATTTGGCTCATACTTGGCACATGTACTTCAAATGTCATTGTTAATTAGTAGCTTCAACAGTTTTGGCATGTTTTAAACTTTGACAGAGTTTTGGCCAAATAACTCTGAAAAGGCTTTCACGTACATGTTTGATCAAGGTTTATGGGCCTCAAATAGTTAAAATGTCAAGATTTTTTTGATAATTATTTACCTACAGGGTCTCAAGATTGCATCAAGACCAAATTTGTTTTGATTGATTAAGGACTTAAAGACAAGTTCGAAAAGAGCAATTTTTACTCTTTTGGCCACTGACGAAAATCTTTGCATTTTTGGTAAACATATGTAATTACAAAGTTGTAAAAGCTACAGCAAAGTATACAAGTAAAAAAGAATAACAAGCCTAGGCCACTTGTACCTTTAGATATAACTGATTTTCTGCTATAGCGCCCCCTTGAGGCCAATCAACGCCATATTTTAATGGATGATAGAAGGCCCTGAGATACATGTAGGGTATAAGTATCGTCCTGATTGGTCATTGTTTAGCATGTCAAAAGCTTGCTGGAATCTGATTGGCTAATAACGATCGCAAAAATTTGCATATCAAATTTTCCTTCTGTAAAACATTAGGACATAGGCCATAGATGATACATGCCAAAGGAGAGCTTCATAGCTTGTACGGTTCCTGAGAAACAGATTTTTAGCTTTGGCTCCGCCCCCTGGGGGCGTATGTCTACACAGATTGACGGGCTACCTCAGAATCATGTTGGCATCAAAGTTGTGAAGTGGCATTAGTGTAGGTTTAAGCATTCAAAAGTTACAGCTGTTAGAGTAAATTTGGGTGTGCCACGGTAAGATTAATTTGCATATGGCGGCCATATTGTTTACAAATTTCACAATTTTTTCGATAATTATTGAGGTTGGGACTCTGCTGAGTTGTTTGACACCAAATATGACAGGATTGGTCAATGACCCTAGGACAAGTTCTCAAAAGTAGGTTTTGCATATTATGCTAAATAGCAAAAAATCTAAGTGGGCGGAGCTTAGTGGTTCTATTGACCTTTTTGATTTGCCATTAACCAAGGAATCATATAATGCAAGAATTTTTGCTCTAGCTATCAGGGCGTAGGAGTTACGAGGCCAAACGCGTTGACCTTCGCCATAGCGCCCCCTTGAGGCCGATCGGGCTCATCTTTTGAATCTGAGTAGCGGTGAGAAGTACTACCATATGACCAAGTCTCAGCCCTGTAGGCCTTACAGTTTCTTCTGCCCGATCACTTCTATGGCAGAAAAAGAATAAGAACTATAATAATAATAATAATAATAATAATCAGAACAATTACAATAGGGTTTCTAGCACTACGTGCTCGAACCCCTAATAAATATAGCCGCAAGCGGCGATTTACGGGGTTCGAGCGTTACAGGCAAAGAGACCTCTGGAGGCCAGTTAGGCTTAAAACATGTTGCCGGTTGACCGGCATTGCCAAACTGGATGAGGATGACCAGCATGACCGTGAAGACCAAGCTAGATTCCCAGCATGACTAATCTGGATGACAAACTTGTTGACCATATTGACCAAGCTGGAAGACCATAATGACCAAACTGGATGACCAGCATGGCAAAGGTGGTTGGCCAGTATGACCAAGCTGGAAGACCACCATTACTATGAGGACAAAGCTGAATGACCAGCAGGACCATAATGACCAATGTGAATGGCCAGCATGACCAAGCTGGATGGCCAGCATAACCAAGCTGGGTGACCAGCGTGACCATAAAGACCATAATGGCAATGCTAGATGAGTGGTGTGAGTAAACTAGTTGAAAAGCATTGATAAATTGAGCTGTAGTGTTCATCAGGTTTTATGTGGTGTCTTACTGCACTCTAGTGCGCATTTGGTGAAACAAATTCAGTTCTTAAATTGAAAAAACACAAGGCATAAAAAGGGCATATAAATAACCTGTATATAGTATATAAGTTTTGACCTGATTAACATTCCGCCTGTTAAAAGCTTGCTGGAATGTGATTGGCTAATAGTGACCACAAAAGTGTCCATATCAAATTTTCATTTGGTGTACCATTAGTGCATGGGCCATAGATGATAATTGGCAAGGATGACCTTGATAGCTTGTATGGTTGTAGAGAAACAGCTATCGAGCATTGGCTCTGCCTCCTGGGGGTGTATGTCTACTTAAACTCACAGGGTATCTGAGAATCATGTAATGATCAAAGGACTGAAGTGGTATTAGTGTCAGGTTAAGCATTCAAAAGTTATAAGTGTTAGAAGACATTTTACTGCACCATGGTAAAACTAATTTGCATATGGCGGCCATATTATTTATAAATGTAAAGATTTTTTTTAATAATTATTGAGGAGTAAGCTCTGCTGAACTGTTTGACACCAAACATGTCATGATTGGTCAAGGAGGCAAAGACAAGATCTCAAAAGTAGGTTTTGCATATTATGCAAATTAAAAAAAAATTAAGTGGGTGGAGCATAAATAAGAATGACCCAGGTGGCTGAGCAGCATGACCAAGAAGGATAAATATGTTCAATTAAGCAAGACAAAAAAGATTAAATAAGTTCAGCAGAGCTTTAATTTAGAATAATTCAAATGTAGCTGTTTCACCAAATGACCACCAGAGCGCAGCAAGAGACCACATATAACCTGCTGGAAATCTATCACTCTATAAGTAAGACAGAACATTCCCTATCAGTGTGTTTCTATTTATTAAAAAGAGAAGAAAAGTCCGATTGGGCTCCAAATTGGTACTCATGATCAAGTGGTCTGCATATATATGGGTGTAAATTTGTGTGTTGATAGGGTCAAAGGTTCCTGACTTCTGTCCATTTAGGTTTGAAAAAAGCGATAATACAGGCTTATGGCCTACAAAATGGCTGTTGCTCTTTGGCCATATTAGAGGCAAAAAATATCTGATTTGGCTCAAAATTTGCATTCAAGATCACAATATCAGTCTATATATGTATGTAAATTTCTGTGTCAATAGGGTCAAAGGTTCCTGACTTCTGTCTATTTAGGTTTGAAAAAAGCGATAATACAGGCTTGAGGCCTACAAAATCGCTGTAGTTTTCCAGCCGTTGTAGAGGGAAAACATGTCCGATTTGGCTGAAAATTTGCAATCAAGATCAGATTATCAGTCTATATATGTGTATAAATTTGTGTGTTGATAGGGTGAAAGGTTCCTGTCTTCTGTCCATTTAGGTTGGAAAATAGCGATAAATAGAATAAATTGAAAATAGTTATTTTTTCACTGTAGAGCCTACTGAAGACTTATTTGGCTCATACTTGGCAAATGTGCTTCAAATGTCATTGTTAATTAGTAGCTTCAACAGTTTTGGCATGTTTTAAACTTTGACAGAGTTTTGGCCAAATAACTCTGAAAAGGCTTTCACGTACATGTTTGATCAAGGTTTATGGGCCTCAAATAGTTAAAATGTCAAGATTTTTTTGATAATTATTTACCTACAGGGTCTCAAGATTGCATCAAGACCAAATTTGTTTTGATTGATTAAGGACTTAAAGACAAGTTCGAAAAGAGCAATTTTTACTCTTTTGGCCACTGATGAAAATCTTTGCATTTTTGGTGAATACATGTAATTACAAAGTTGTAAAGGCTACAGCAAAGTATACAATTAAAAAAGAATAACAAGCCTAGGCCACTTGTACCTTTAGATATAACTGATTATCTGCTATAGCGCCCCCTTGAGGCCAATCAACGCCATATTTTAATGGATGATAGAAGGCCCTGAGATACATGTAGGGTATACGTATCGTCCTGATTGGTCATTGTTTAGCATGTCAAAAGCTTGCTGGAATCTGATTGGCTAATACCGATCGCAAAAATTTGCATATCAAATTTTCCTTCTGTAAAACATTAGGACATAGGCCATAGATGATACATGCCAAAGGAGAGCTTCATAGCTTGTACGGTTCCTGAGAAACAGATTTTTAGCTTTGGCTCCGCCCCCTGGGGGCGTATGTCTACACAGATTGACAGGCTACCTCAGAATCATGTTGTCATCAAAGGTCTAAAGTGGCATTAGTGTAGGTTTAAGCATTCAAAAGTTACAGCTGTTAGAGTAAATTTGGGTGTGCCTCGGTAAGATTAATTTGCATATGGCGGCCATATTGTTTACAAATTTCACAATTTTTTTGATAATTATTGAGGTTGGGACTCTGCTGAGTTGTTTGACACCAAATATGACAGGATTGGTCAATGACCCTAGGACAAGTTCTCAAAAGTAGGTTTTGCATATTATGCTAAATAGCAAAAAATCTAAGTGGGCGGAGCTTAGTGGTTCTATTGACCTTTTTGATTTGCCATTAACCAAGGAATCATATAATGCAAGATTTTTTGCTCTAGCTATCAGGGCGTAGGAGTTACGAGGCCAAACGCGTTGACCTTCGCCATAGCGCCCCCTTGAGGCCGATCGGGCTCATCTTTTGAATCTGAGTAGCGGTGAGAAGTACTACCATATGACCAAGTCTCAGCCCTGTAGGCCTTACGGTTTCTTCTGCCCAATCACTTCTATGGCAGAAAAAGAATAAGAACTATAATAATAATAATAATAATAATAATAATAATAATAATCAGAACAATTACAATAGGGTTTCTAGCACTACGTGCTCGAACCCCTAATAATAATAATAATAATAATAATCAGAACAATTACAATAGGGTTTCTAGCACTACGTGCTCGAACCCCTAATAATAATAAATATAGCCGCAAGCGGCGATTTACGGGGTTCGAGCGTTACAGGCAAAGAGACCCCTGGAGGCCAGTTAGGCTTAAAACATGTTGCCGGTTGACCGGCATCGCCAAACTGGATGAGGATGACCAGCATGACCGTGAAGACCAAGCTAGATTACCAGCATGACTAATCTGGATGACAAACTTGTTGACCATATTGACCAAGCTGGAAGACCATAATGACCAAACTGGATGACCAGCATGGCAAAGGTGGTTGGCCAGTATGACCAAGCTGGAAGACCACCATTACTATGAGGACAAAGCTGAATGACCAGCAGGACCATAATGACCAATGTGAATGGCCAGCATGACCAAGCTGGATGGCCAGCATAACCAAGCTGGGTGACCAGCGTGACCATAAAGACCATAATGGCAATGCTAGATGAGTGGTGTGAGTAAACTAGTTGAAAAGCATTGATAAATTGAGCTGTAGTGTTCATCAGGTTTTATGTGGTGTCTTACTGCACTCTAGTGGGCATTTGGTGAAACAAATTCAGTTCTTAAATTGAAAAAACACAAGGCATAAAAAGGGCATATAAATAACCCGTATATAGTATATAAGTTTTGACCTGATTAACATTCCGCCTGTTAAAAGCTTGCTGGAATGTGATTGGCTAATAGTGACCACAAAAGTGTCCATATCAAATTTTCATTTGGTGTACCATTAGTGCATGGGCCATAGATGATAATTGGCTAGGATGACCTTGATAGCTTGTATGGTTCTAGAGAAACAGCTATCGAGCATTGGCCCCGCCCCCTGGGGGGGGGGTGTATGTCTACTTATACTGACAGGGTATCTGAGAATCATGTAATGATCAAAGGACTGAAGTGGTATTAGTGTCAGGTTAAGCATTCAAAAGTTATAAGTGTTAAAGACATTTTACTGCACCATGGTAGAACTCATTTGCATATGGCGGCCATATTGTTTATAAATGTAAAGATTTTTTTAATAATTATTGAGGAGTAAGCTCTGCTGAACTGTTTGACACCAAACATGTCATGATTGGTCAAGGATCCAAGGACAAGATCTCAAAAGTATTTTTTGCATATTATGCAAATTTATAAAAAAAAAATAAGTGGGTGGAGCATAAACAAGAATGACCCAGGCGGCTGACCAGCATGAACAAGAAGGATAAATATGTTCAATTAAGCAAGACAAGCAAGATTAAATAAGTTCAGCAGAGCTTTAATTTAGAATAATTCAAATGTAGCTGTTTCACCAAATGACCACCAGAGCGCAGCAAGAGACCACATATAACCTGCTGGAAATCTATCACTCTATAAGTAAGACAGAACATTCCCTATCAGTGTGTTTCTATTTATTAAAAAGAGAAGAAAAGTCCGATTGGGCTCCAAATTGGTACTCATGATCAAGTGGTCTGCATATATATGTGTGTAAATTTGTGTGTTGATAGGGTCAAAGGTTCCTGACTTCTGTCCATTTAGGTTTGAAAAAAGCGATAATACAGGCTTATGGCCTACAAAATGGCTGTTGCTCTTTGGCCATATTAGAGGCAAAAAATATCTGATTTGGCTCAAAATTTGCAATCAAGATCACAATATCAGTCTATATATGTATGTCAATTTCTGTGTCGATAGGGTCAAAGGTTCCTGACTTATGTCCATTTAGGTTTGAAAAAAGCGATAATACAGGCTTGAGGCCTACAAAATCGCTGTAGTTTTCCAGCCGTTGTAGAGGCAAAACATGTCCGATTTGGCTGTAAATTTGCAATCAAGATCACAATATCAGTCTATATATGTGTATAAATTTGTGTGTTGATAGGGTGAAAGGTTCCTGTCTTCTGTCCATTTAGGTTGGAAAATAGCGATAAATAGAATAAATTGAAAATAGTTATTTTTTCACTGTAGAGCCTACTGAAGACTTATTTGGCTCATACTTGGCAAATGTGCTTCAAATGTCATTGTTAATTAGTAGCTTCAACAGTTTTGGCATGTTTTAAACTTTGACAGAGTTTTGGCCAAATAACTCTGAAAAGGCTTTCACGTACATGTTTGATCAAGGTTTATGGGCCTCAAATAGTTAAAATGTCAAGATTTTTTTGATAATTATTTACCTACAGGGTCTCAAGATTGCATCAAGACCAAAGTTATTTTGATTGATTAAGGACTTAAAGACAAGTTCGAAAAGAGCAATTTTTACTCTTTTGGCCACTGATGAAAATCTTTCCATTTTTGGTAAATATATGTAATTACAAAGTTGTAAAGGCTACAGCAAAGTATACAACTAAAAAAGAATAACAAGCCTAGGCCACTTGTACCTTTAGATATAACTGATTTTCTGCTATAGCGCCCCCTTGAGGCCAATCAACGCCATATTTTAATGGATGATAGAAGGCCCTGAGATACATGTAGGGTATAAGTATCGTCCTGATTGGTCATTGTTTAGCATGTCAAAAGCTTGCTGGAAACTGATTGGCTAATAACGATCGCAAAAATTTGCATATCAAATTTTCCTTCTGTAAAACATTAGGACATAGGCCATAGATGATACATGTCAAAGGAGAGCTTCATAGCTTGTACGGTTCCTGAGAAACAGATTTTTAGCTTTGGCTCCGCCCCCTGGGGGCGTATGTCTACACAGATTGACGGGCTACCTCAGAATCATGTTGGCATCAAAGTTGTAAAGTGGCATTAGTGTAGGTTTAAGCATTCAAAAGTTACAGCTGTTAGAGTAAATTTGGGTGTGCCACGGTAAGATTAATGTGCATATGGCGGCCATATTGTTTACAAATTTCACAATTTTTTCGATAATTATTGAGGATGGGACTCTGCTGAGTTGTTTGACACCAAAAATGACAGGATTGGTCAATGACCCTAGGACAAGTTCTCAAAAGTAGGTTTTGCATATTATGCTAAATAGCAAAAAATCTAAGTGGGCGGAGCTTAGTGGTTCTATAGACCTTTTTGATTTGCCATTAACCAAGGAATCATACAATGCAAGAATTTTTGCTCTAGCTATCAGGGTGTAGGAGTTACGAGGCCAAACGCGTTGACCTTCGCCATAGCGCCCCCTTGAGGCCGATCGGGCTCATGTTTTGAATCTGAGTAGCGGTGAGAAGTACTACCATATGACCAAGTCTCAGCCCTGTAGGCCTTACGGTTTCTTCTGCCCAATCACTTCTATGGCAGAAAAAGAATAAGAACTATAATAATAATAATAAATATAGCCGCAAGCGGCGATTTACGGGGTTCGAGCGTTACAGGCAAAGAGACCCCTGGAGGCCAGTTAGGCTTAAAACATGTTGCCGGTTGACCGGCATCGCCAAACTGGATGAGGATGACCAGCATGACCGTGAAGACCAAGCTAGATTACCAGCATGACTAATCTGGATGACAAACTTGTTGACCATATTGACCAAGCTGGAAGACCATAATGACCAAACTGGATGACCAGCATGGCAAAGGTGGTTGGCCAGTATGACCAAGCTGGAAGACCACCATTACTATGAGGACAAAGCTGAATGACCAGCAGAACCATAATGACCAATGTGAATGGCCAGCATGACCAAGCTGGATGGCCAGCATAACCAAGCTGGGTGACCAGCGTGACCATAAAGACCATAATGGCAATGCTAGATGAGTGGTGTGAGTAAACTAGTTGAAAAGCATTGATAAATTGAGCTGTAGTGTTCATCAGGTTTTATGTGGTGTCTTACTGCACTCTAGTGCGCATTTGGTGAAACAAATTCAGTTCTTAAATTGAAAAAACACAAGGCATAAAAAGGGCAAATAAATAACCCGTATATAGTATATAAGTTTTGACCTGATTAACATTCCGCCTGTTAAAAGCTTGCTGGAATGTGATTGGCTAATAGTGACCACAAAAGTGTCCATATCAAATTTTCATTTTGTGTACCATTAGTGCATTAGTGCCATAGATGATAATTGGCTAGGATGACCTTGATAGCTTGTATGGTTCTAGAGAAACAGCTATCGAGCATTGGCCTCGCCCCCTGGGGGTGTATGTCTACTTAAACTGACAGGGTATCTGAGAATCATGTAATGATCAAAGGACTGAAGTGGTATTAGTGTCAGGTTAAGCATTCAAAAGTTATAAGTGTTAAAGACATTTCACTGCACCATGGTAGAACTCATTTGCATATGGCAGCCATATTGTTTATAAATGTAAAGATTTTTTAAATAATCATTGAGGAGTAAGCTCTGCTGAACTGTTTGATACCAAACATGTCATGATTGGTCAAGGATCCAAGGACAAGATCTCAAAAGTAGGTTTTGCATATTATGCAAATTTAAAAAAAAAAAATAAGGGGGTGGAGCATAAACAAGAATGACCCAGGCGGCTGACCAGCATGAACAAGAAGGATAAATATGTTCAATTAAGCAAGACAAGCAAGATTGAATAAGTTCAGCAGAGCTTTAATTTAGAATAATTCACCTGTAGCTGTTTCACCAAATGACCACCAGAGCGCAGCAAGAGACCACATATAACCTGCTGGAAATCTATCACTCTATCAGAAAGACAAAACATTCCCTATCAGTGTGTTTCTATTTATTAAAAAGAGAAGAAAAGTCCGATTGGGCTCCAAATTGGTATTCATGATCAAGTGGTCTGTATATACATGTATGTAAATTTGTGTGTTGATAGGGTCAAAGGTTCCTGACTTCTGACCATTTAGGTTTGAAAAAAGTGATAATACAGGCTTATGGCCTACAAAATGGCTGTTGCTCTTTGGCCATATTAGAGGCAAAAAATATCTGATTTGGCTCAAAATTTGCAATCAACATCACAATATCAGTCTATATATGTATGTCAATTTCTGTGTCAATAGGGTCAAAGGTTCCTGACTTCTGTCCATTTAGATTTGAAAAAAGCGATAATACAGGCTTGAGGCCTACAAAATCGCTGTAGTTTTCCAGCCGTTGTAGAGGCAAAACATGTCCGATTTGGCTGAAAATTTGCAATCAAGATCAGATTATCAGTCTATATATGTGTATAAATTTGTGTGTTGATAGGGTGAAAGGTTCCTGTCTTCTGTCCATTTAGGTTGGAAAATAGCGATAAATAGAATAAATTGAAAATAGTTATTTTTTCACTGTAGAGCCTACTGAAGACTTATTTGGCTCATACTTGGCACATGTACTTCAAATGTCATTGTTAATTAGTAGCTTCAACAGTTTTGGCATGTTTTAAACTTTGACAGAGTTTTGGCCAAATAACTCTGAAAAGGCTTTCACGTACATGTTTGATCAAGGTTTATGGGCCTCAAATAGTTAAAATGTCAAGATTTTTTTGATAATTATTTACCTACAGGGTCTCAAGATTGCATCAAGATCAAATTTGTTTTGATTGATTAAGGACTTAAAGACAAGTTCGAAAAGAGCAATTTTTACTCTTTTGCCAACTGATGAAAATCTTTGCATTTTTGGTAAACACATATAATTACAAAGTTGTAAAGGCTACAGCAAAGTATACAAATAAAAAAGAATAACAAGCCTAGGCCACTTGTACCTTTAGATATAACTGATTTTCTGCTATAGCGCCCCCTTGAGGCCAATCAACGCCATATTTTAATGGATGATAGAAGGCCCTGTGATACATGTAGGGTATAAGTATCGTCCTGATTGGTCATTGTTTAGCCTGTCAAAAGCTTGCTGGAATCTGATTGGCTAATAACGATCGCAAAAATTTGCATATCAAATTTTCCTTCTGTAAAACATTAGGACATAGGCCATAAATGATACATGCCAAAGGAGAGCTTCATAGCTTGTACAGTTCCTGAGAAACAGATTTTTAGCTTTGGCTCCGCCCCCTGGTGGCGTATGTCTACACAGATTCACATGCTACCTCAGAATCATGTTGGCATCGTAGGTCTAAAGTGGCATTAGTGTAGGTTTAAGCATTCAAAAGTTACAGCTGTTAAAGTAAATTTGGGTGTGCCACGGTAAGATTAATTTGCATATGGCGGCCATATTTTTTGCAAATTTCAAGATTTTTTTAATAATTATTGAGGCTGGGACTCTGCTGAGTTGTTTGACACCAAACATGTCAGGAATGGTCAATGAGTTTAGGACAAGTTCTCAAAAGTAGGTTTTGCATATTATGCTAAATAGCAAAAAATCTAAGTGGGCGGAGCTTAGTGGTTCTATTGACCTTTTTGATTTGCCATTAACCAAGGAATCATATAATGCAAGAATTTTTGCTCTAGCTATCAGGGCGTAGGAGTTACGAGGCCAAACGCGTTGACCTTCGTCATAGCGCCCCCTTGAGGCCGATCGGGCTCATCTTTTGAATCTGAGTAGCGGTGAGAAGTACTACCATATGACCAAGTCTCAGCCCTGTAGGCCTTACGGTTTCTTCTGCCCAATCACTTCTATGGCAGAAAAAGAATAAGAACTATAATAATAATAATAATAATAATAATAATAATAATAATAATAAATATAGCCGCAAGCGGCGATTTACGGGGTTCGAGCGTTACAGGCAAAGAGACCCCTGGAGGCCAGTTAGGCTTAAAACATGTTGCCGGTTGACCGGCATCGCCAAACTGGATGAGGATGACCAGCATGACCGTGAAGACCAAGCTAGATTACCAGCATGACTAATCTGGATGACAAACTTGTTGACCATATTGACCAAGCTGGAAGACCATAATGACCAAACTGGATGACCAGCATGGCAAAGGTGGTTGGCCAGTATGACCAAGCTGGAAGACCACCATTACTATGAGGACAAAGCTGAATGACCAGCAGGACCATAATGACCAATGTGAATGGCCAGCATGACCAAGCTGGATGGCCAGCATAACCAAGCTGTGTGACCAGCGTGACCATAAAGACCATAATGGCAATGCTAGATGAGTGGTGTGAGTAAACTAGTTGAAAAGCATTGATAAATTGAGCTGTAGTGTTCATCAGGTTTTATGTGGTGTCTTACTGCACTCTAGTGGGCATTTGGTGAAACAAATTCAGTTCTTAAATTGAAAAAACACAAGGCATAAAAAGGGCATATAAATAACCCGTATATAGTATATAAGTTTTGACCTGATTAACATTCCGCCTGTTAAAAGCTTGCTGGAATGTGATTGGCTAATAGTGACCACAAAAGTGTCCATATCAAATTTTCATTTGGTGTACCATTAGTGCATGGGCCATAGATGATAATTGGCTAGGATGACCTTGATAGCTTGTATGGTTCTAGAGAAACAGCTATCGAGCATTGGCCCCGCCCCCTGGGGGGGGGGTGTATGTCTACTTATACTGACAGGGTATCTGAGAATCATGTAATGATCAAAGGACTGAAGTGGTATTAGTGTCAGGTTAAGCATTCAAAAGTTATAAGTGTTAAAGACATTTTACTGCACCATGGTAGAACTCATTTGCATATGGCGGCCATATTGTTTATAAATGTAAAGATTTTTTTAATAATTATTGAGGAGTAAGCTCTGCTGAACTGTTTGACACCAAACATGTCATGATTGGTCAAGGATCCAAGGACAAGATCTCAAAAGTATTTTTTGCATATTATGCAAATTTATAAAAAAAAAATAAGTGGGTGGAGCATAAACAAGAATGACCCAGGCGGCTGACCAGCATGAACAAGAAGGATAAATATGTTCAATTAAGCAAGACAAGCAAGATTAAATAAGTTCAGCAGAGCTTTAATTTAGAATAATTCAAATGTAGCTGTTTCACCAAATGACCACCAGAGCGCAGCAAGAGACCACATATAACCTGCTGGAAATCTATCACTCTATAAGTAAGACAGAACATTCCCTATCAGTGTGTTTCTATTTATTAAAAAGAGAAGAAAAGTCCGATTGGGCTCCAAATTGGTACTCATGATCAAGTGGTCTGCATATATATGTGTGTAAATTTGTGTGTTGATAGGGTCAAAGGTTCCTGACTTCTGTCCATTTAGGTTTGAAAAAAGCGATAATACAGGCTTATGGCCTACAAAATGGCTGTTGCTCTTTGGCCATATTAGAGGCAAAAAATATCTGATTTGGCTCAAAATTTGCAATCAAGATCACAATATCAGTCTATATATGTATGTCAATTTCTGTGTCGATAGGGTCAAAGGTTCCTGACTTATGTCCATTTAGGTTTGAAAAAAGCGATAATACAGGCTTGAGGCCTACAAAATCGCTGTAGTTTTCCAGCCGTTGTAGAGGCAAAACATGTCCGATTTGGCTGAAAATTTGCAATCAAGATCACAATATCAGTCTATATATGTGTATAAATTTGTGTGTTGATAGGGTGAAAGGTTCCTGTCTTCTGTCCATTTAGGTTGGAAAATAGCGATAAATAGAATAAATTGAAAATAGTTATTTTTTCACTGTAGAGCCTACTGAAGACTTATTTGGCTCATACTTGGCAAATGTGCTTCAAATGTCATTGTTAATTAGTAGCTTCAACAGTTTTGGCATGTTTTAAACTTTGACAGAGTTTTGGCCAAATAACTCTGAAAAGGCTTTCACGTACATGTTTGATCAAGGTTTATGGGCCTCAAATAGTTAAAATGTCAAGATTTTTTTGATAATTATTTACCTACAGGGTCTCAAGATTGCATCAAGACCAAAGTTATTTTGATTGATTAAGGACTTAAAGACAAGTTCGAAAAGAGCAATTTTTACTCTTTTGGCCACTGATGAAAATCTTTCCATTTTTGGTAAATATATGTAATTACAAAGTTGTAAAGGCTACAGCAAAGTATACAACTAAAAAAGAATAACAAGCCTAGGCCACTTGTACCTTTAGATATAACTGATTTTCTGCTATAGCGCCCCCTTGAGGCCAATCAACGCCATATTTTAATGGATGATAGAAGGCCCTGAGATACATGTAGGGTATAAGTATCGTCCTGATTGGTCATTGTTTAGCATGTCAAAAGCTTGCTGGAAACTGATTGGCTAATAACGATCGCAAAAATTTGCATATCAAATTTTCCTTCTGTAAAACATTAGGACATAGGCCATAGATGATACATGCCAAAGGAGAGCTTCATAGCTTGTACGGTTCCTGAGAAACAGATTTTTAGCTTTGGCTCCGCCCCCTGGGGGCGTATGTCTACACAGATTGACGGGCTACCTCAGAATCATGTTGGCATCAACGGTCTAAAGTGGCATTAGTGTAGGTTTAAGCATTCAAAAGTTACAGCTGTTAGAGTAAATTTGGGTATGCCACGGTAAGATTAATTTGCATATGGCGGCCATATTGTTTACAAATTTCACAATTTTTTTGATAATTATTGAGGGTGGGACTCTGCTGAGTTGTTTGACACCAAATATGACAGGATTGGTCAATGACCCTAGGACAAGTTCTCAAAAGTAGGTTTTGCATATTATGCTAAATAGCAAAAAATCTAAGTGGGCGGAGCTTAGTGGTTCTATTGACCTTTTTGATTTGCCATTAACCAAGGAATCATATAATGCAAGAATTTTTGCTCTAGCTATCAGGGCGTGGCAGTTACGAGGCCTAACGCGTTGACCTTCGCCATAGCGCCCCCTTGAGGCCGATCGGGCTCATCTTTTGAATCTGAGTAGCGGTGAGAAGTACTACCATATGACCAAGTCTCAGCCCTGTAGGCCTTACGGTTTCTTCTGCCCGATCACTTCTATGGCAGAAAAAGAATAAGAATAATAATAATAAATATAGCCGCAAGCGGCGATTTACGGGGTTCGAGCGTTACGGGCAAAGAGACCTCTGGAGGCCAGTTAGGCTTAAAACATGTTGCCGGTTGACCGGCATCGCCAAACTGGATGAGGATGACCAGCATGACCGTGAAGACCAAGCTAGATTCCCAGCATGACTAATCTGGATGACAAACTTGTTGACCATATTGACCAAGCTGGAAGACCATAATGACCAAACTGGATGACCAGCATGGCAAAGGTGGTTGGCCAGTATGACCAAGCTGGAAGACCACCATTACTATGAGGACAAAGCTGAATGACCAGCAGGACCATAATGACCAATGTGAATGGCCAGCATGACCAAGCTGGATGGCCAGCATAACCAAGCTGGGTGACCAGCGTGACCATAAAGACCATAATGGCAATGCTAGATGAGTGGTGTGAGTAAATTAGTTGAAAAGCATTGATAAATTGAGCTGTAGTGTTCATCAGGTTTTATGTGGTGTCTTACTGCACTCTAGTGCGCATTTGGTGAAACAAATTCAGTTCTTAAATTGAAAAAACACAAGGCATAAAAAGGGCATATAAATAACCCGTATATAGTATATAAGTTTTGACCTAATTAACATTGCGCCTGTTAAAAGCTTGCTGGAATGTGATTGGCTAATAGTGACCACAAAAGTGTCCATATCAAATTTTCATTTGGTGTACCATTAGGGCATGGGCCATAGATGATAATTGGCTAGGATGACCTTGATAGCTTGTATGGTTCTAGAGAAACAGCTATCGAGCATTGGCCCCACCCCCTGGGGGGGTGTATGTCTACTTAAACTGACAGGGTATCTGAGAATCATGTAATGATCAAAGGACTGAAGTGGTATTAGTGTCAGGTTAAGCATTCAAAAGTTATAAGTGTTAAAGACATTTTACTGCACCATGGTAGAACTCATTTGCATATGGCGGCCATATTGTTTATAAATGTAAAGATTTTTTTAATAATTATTGAGGAGTAAGCTCTGCTGAACTGTTTGACACCAAACATGTCATGATTGGTCAAGGATCCAAGGACAAGATCTCAAAAGTAGGTTTTGCATATTATGCAAATTTAAAAAAAAATTAAGTGGGTGGAGCATAAACAAGAATGACCCAGGCGGCTGACCAGCATGAACAAGAAGGATAAATATGTTCAATTAAGCAAGACAAGCAAGATTGAATAAGTTCAGCAGAGCTTTAATTTAGAATAATTCACCTGTAGCTGTTTCACCAAATGACCACCAGAGCGCAGCAAGAGACCACATATAACCTGCTAGAAATCTATCACTCTATCAGAAAGACAGAACATTCCCTATCAGTGTGTTTCTATTTATTAAAAAGAGAAGAAAAGTCCGATTGGGCTCCAAATTGGTACTCATGATCAAGTGGTCTGTATATACATGTATGTATATTTGTGTGTTGATAGGGTCAAAGGTTCCTGACTTCTGACCATTTAGGTTTGAAAAAAGTGATAATACAGGCTTATGGCCTACAAAATGGCTGTTGCTCTTTGGCCATATTAGAGGCAAAAAATATCTGATTTGGCTCAAAATTTGCAATCAAGATCACAATATCAGTCTATATATGTATGTCAATTTCTGTGTCGATAGGGTCAAAGGTTCCTGACTTCTGTCCATTTAGATTTGAAAAAAGCGATAATACAGGCTTGAGGCCTACAAAATCGCTGTAGTTTTCCAGCCGTTGTAGAGGCAAAACATGTCCGATTTGGCTGAAAATTTGCAATCAAGATCAGATTATCAGTCTATATATGTGTATAAATTTGTGTGTTGATAGGGTGAAAGGTTCCTGTCTTCTGTCCATTTAGGTTGGAAAATAGCGATAAATAGAATAAATTGAAAATAGTTACTTTTTCACTGTAGAGCCTACTGAAGACTTATTTGGCTCATACTTGGCACATGTACTTCAAATGTCATTGTTAATTAGTAGCTTCAACAGTTTTGGCATGTTTTAAACTTTGACAGAGTTTTGGCCAAATAACTCTGAAAAGGCTTTCACGTACATGTTTGATCAAGGTTTATGGGCCTCAAATAGTTAAAATGTCAAGATTTTTTTGATAATTATTTACCTACAGGGTCTCAAGATTGCATCAAGACTAAATTTGTTTTGATTGATTAAGGACTTAAAGAGAAGTTCGAAAAGAGCAATTTTTACTCTTTTGGCCACTGATGAAAATCTTTGCATTTTTGGTAAACATATGTAATTACAAAGTTGTAAAGGCTACAGCAAAGTATACAACTAAAAAAGAATAACAAGCCTAGGCCACTTGTACCTTTAGATATAACTGATTTTCTGCTATAGCGCCCCCTTGAGGCCAATCAACGCCATATTTTAATGGATGATAGAAGGCCCTGAGATACATGTAGGGTATAAATATCGTCCTGATTGGTCATTGTTTAGCATGTCAAAAGCTTGCTGGAATCTGATTGGCTAATAACGATCGCAAAAATTTGCATATCAAATTTTCCTTTTGTAAAACATTAGGACATAGGCCATAGATGATACATGTCAAAGGAGAGCTTCATAGCTTGTACGGTTCCTGAGAAACAGATTTTTAGCTTTGGCTCCGCCCCCTGGGGGCGTATGTCTACACAGATTGACGGGCTACCTCAGAATCATGTTGGCATCAAAGTTGTAAAGTGGCATTAGTGTAGGTTTAAGCATTCAAAAGTTACAGCTGTTAGAGTAAATTTGGGTGTGCCACGGTAAGATTAATTTGCATATGGCGGCCATATTGTTTAAAAATTTCTCAATTTTTTTGATAATTATTGAGGTTGGGACTCTGCTGAGTTGTTTGACACCAAATATGACAGGATTGGTCAATGACCCTAGGACAAGTTCTCAAAAGTAGGTTTTGCATATTATGCTAAATAGCAAAAAATCTAAGTGGGCGGAGCTTAGTGGTTCTATTGACCTTTTTGATTTGCCATTAACCAAGGAATCATATAATGCAAGAATTTTTGCTCTAGCTATCAGGGCGTAGGAGTTACGAGGCCAAACACGTTGACCTTCGCCATAGCGCCCCCTTGAGGCCGATCGGGCTCATCTTTTGAATCTGAGTAGCGGTGAGAAGTACTACCATATGACCAAGTCTCAGCCCTGTAGGCCTTACGGTTTCTTCTGCCCAATCACTTCTATGGCAGAAAAAGAATAAGAATAATAATAATAATAATAATCAGAACAATTACAATAGGGTTTCTAGCACTACGTGCTCGAACCCCTAATAATAATAATAATAATAATCAGAACAATTACAATAGGGTTTCTAGCACTACGTGCTCGAACCCCTAATAATAATAATAATCAGAACAATTACAATAGGGTTTCTAGCACTACGTGCTCGAACCCCTAATAAATATAGCCGCAAGCGGCGATTTACGGGGTTCGAGCGTTACAGGCAAAGAGACCCCTGGAGGCCAGTTAGGCCTAAAACATGTTGCCGGTTGACCGGCATCGCCAAACTGGATGAGGATGACCAGCATGACCGTGAAGATTACCAGCATGACTAATCTGGATGACAAACTTGTTGACCATATTGACCAAGCTGGAAGACCATAATGACCAAACTGGATGACCAGCATGGCAAAGGTGGTTGGCCAGTATGACCAAGCTGGAAGACCACCATTACTATGAGGACAAAGCTGAATGACCAGCAGGACCATAATGACCAATGTGAATGGCCAGCATGACTAAGCTGGATGGCCAGCATAACCAAGCTGGGTGACCAGCGTGACCATAAAGACCATAATGGCAATGCTAGATGAGTGGTGTGAGTAAACTTGTTGAAAAGCATTGATAAATTGAGCTGTAGTGTTCATCAGGTTTTATGTGGTGTCTTACTGCACTCTAGTGCGCATTTGGTGAAACAAATTCAGTTCTTAAATTGAAAAAACACAAGGCATAAAAAGGGCATATAAATAACCCGTATATAGTATATAAGTTTTGACCTGATTAACATTCCGCCTGTTAAAAGCTTGCTGGAATGTGATTGGCTAATAGTGACCACAAAAGTGTCCATATCAAATTTTCATTTGGTGTACCATTAGTGCATGGGCCATAGATGATAATTGGCTAGGATGACCTTGATAGCTTGTATGGTTCTAGAGAAACAGCTATCGAGCATTGGCCCCGCCCCCTGGGGGGGTGTATGTCTACTTAAACTGACAGGGTATCTGAGAATCATGTAATGATCAAAGGACTGAAGTGGTATTAGTGTCAGGTTAAGCATTCAAAAGTTATAAGTGTTAAAGACATTTTACTGCACCATGGTAGAACTCATTTGCATATGGCGGCCATATTGTTTATAAATGTAAAGATTTTTTTTTATAATTATTGAGGAGTAAGCTCTGCTGAACTGTTTGACACCAAACATGTCATGATTGGTCAAGGATCCAAGGACAAGATCTCAAAAGTAGGTTTTGCATATTATGCAAATAAAAAAAAAAATTAAGTGGGTGGAGCATAAACAAGAATGACCCAGGCGACTGACCAGCATGAACAAGAAGGATAAATATGTTCAATTAAGCAAGACAAGCAAGATTGAATAAGTTCAGCAGAGCTTTAATTTAGAATAATTCACCTTTAGCTGTTTCACCAAATGACCACCAGAGCGCAGCAAGAGACCACATATAACCTGCTGGAAATCTATCACTCTATCAGAAAGACAGAACATTCCCTATCAGTGTGTTTCTATTTATTAAAAAGAGAAGAAAAGTCCGATTGGGCTCCAAATTGGTAGTCATGATCAAGTGGTCTGTATATACATGTATGTAAATTTGTGTGTTGATAGGGTCAAAGGTTCCTGACTTCTGACCATTTAGGTTTGAAAAAAGTGATAATACAGGCTTATGGCCTACAAAATGGCTGTTGCTCTTTGGCCATATTAGAGGCAAAAAATATCTGATTTGGCTCAAAATTTGCAATCACGATCACAATATCAGTCTATATATGTATGTCAATTTCTGTGTCAATAGGGTCAAAGGTTCCTGACTTCTGTCCAATTTAGATTTGAAAAAAGCGATAATACAGGCTTGAGGCCTACAAAATCGCTGTAGTTTTCCAGCCGTTGTAGAGGCAAAACATGTCCGATTTGGCTGAAAATTTGCAATCAAGATCAGATTATCAGTCTATATATGTGTATAAATTTGTGTGTTGATAGGGTGAAAGGTTCCTGTTTTCTGTCCATTTAGGTTGGAAAATAGTGATAAATAGACTAAATTGAAAATAGTTATTTTTTCACTGTAGAGCCTACTGAAGACTTATTTGGCTCATACTTGGCACATGTGCTTCAAATGTCATTGTTAATTAGTAGCTTCAACAGTTTTGGCATGTTTTAAACTTTGACAGAGTTTTGGCCAAATAACTCTGAAAAGGCTTTCACGTACATGTTTGATCAAGGTTTATGGGCCTCAAATAGTTAAATTGTCAAGATTTTTTTGATAATTATTTACCTACAGGGTCTCAAGATTGCATAAAGACCAAATTTGTTTTGATTGATTAAGGACTTAAAGACAAGTTCGAAAAGAGCAATTTTTACTCTTTTGGCCACTGATGAAAATCTTTGCATTTTTGGTAAATACATGTAATTACAAAGTTGTAAAGGCTACAGCAAAGTATACAACTAAAAAAGAATAACAAGCCTAGGCCACTTGTACCTTTAGATATAACTGATTTTCTGCTATAGCGCCCCCTTGAGGCCAATCAACGCCATATTTTAATGGATGATAGAAGGCCCTGAGATACATGTAGGGTATAAGTATCGTCCTGATTGGTCATTGTTTAGCATGTCAAAAGCTTGCTGGAATCTGATTGGCTAATAACGATCGCAAAAATTTGCATATCAAATTTTCCTTCTGTAAAACATTAGGACATAGGCCATAGATGATACATGCCAAAGGAGAGCTTCATAGCTTGTACGGTTCCTGAGAAACAGATTTTTAGCTTTGGCTCCGCCCCCTGGGGGCGTATGTCTACACAGATTGACGGGCTACCTCAGAATCATGTTTGCATCAAAGGTCTAAAGTGGCATTAGTGTAGGTTTAAGCATTCAAAAGTTACAGTTGTTAGAGTAAATTTGGGTGTGCCACGGTAAGATTAATTTGCATATGGCGGCCATATTGTTTACAAATTTCACAATTTTTTTGATAATTATTGAGGTTGGGACTCTGCTGAGTTGTTTGACACCAAATATGACAGGATTGGTCAATGACCCTAGGACAAGTTCTCAAAAGTAGGTTTTGCATATTATGCTAAATAGCAAAAAATCTAAGTGGGCGGAGCTTAGTGGTTCTATTGACCTTTTTGATTTGCCATTAACCAAGGAATCATATAATGCAAGAATTTTTGCTCTAGCTATCAGGGCGTAGGAGTTACGAGGCCAAACGCATTGACCTTCGCCATAGCGCCCCCTTGAGGCCGATCGGGCTCATCTTTTGAATCTGAGTAGCGGTGAGAAGTACTACCATATGACCAAGTCTCAGCCCTGTAGGCCTTACGGTTTCTTCTGCCCAATCACTTCTATGGCAGAAAAAGAATAAGAATAATAATAATAAATATAGCCGCAAGCGGCGATTTACGGGGTTCGAGCGTTACAGGCAAAGAGACCCCTGGAGGCCAGTTAGGCTTAAAACATGTTGCCGGTTGACCGGCATCGCCAAACTGGATGAGGATGACCAGCATGACCGTGAAGACCAAGCTAGATTACCAGCATGACTAATCTGGATGACAAACTTGTTGACCATATTGACCAAGCTGGAAGACCATAATGACCAAACTGGATGACCAGCATGGCAAAGGTGGTTGGCCAGTATGACCAAGCTGGAAGACCACCATTACTATGAGGACAAAGCTGAATGACCAGCAGGACCATAATGACCAATGTGAATGGCCAGCATGACCAAGCTGGATGGCCAGCATGACCAAGCTGGGTGACCAGCGTGACCATAAAGACCATAATGGCAATGCTAGATGAGTGGTGTGAGTAAACTAGTTGAAAAGCATTGATAAATTGAGCTGTAGTGTTCATCAGGTTTTATGTGGTGTCTTACTGCACTCTAGTGCGCATTTGGTGAAACAAATTCAGTTCTTAAATTGAAAAAACACAAGGCATAAAAAGGGCATATAAATAACCCGTATATAGTATATAAGTTTTGACCTGATTAACATTCCGCCTGTTAAAAGCTTGCTGGAATGTGATTGGCTAATAGTGACCACAAAAGTGTCCATATCAAATTTTCATTTGGTGTACCATTATTGCATGGGCCATAGATGATAATTGGCTAGGATGACCTTGATAGCTTGTATGGTTCTAGAGAAACAGCTATCGAGCATTGGCCCCACCCCCTGCGGGGGTGTATGTCTACTTAAACTGACAGGGTATCTGAGAATCATGTAATGATCAAAGGACTGAAGTGGTATTAGTGTCAGGTTAAGCATTCAAAAGTTATAAGTGTTAAAGACATTTTACTGCACCATGGTAGAACTCATTTGCATATGGTGGCCATATTGTTTATAAATGTAAAGATTTTTTAAATAATTATTGAGGAGTAAGCTCTGCTGAACTGTTTGACACCAAACATGTCATGATTGGTCAAGGATCCAAGGACAAGATCTCAAAAGTAGGTTTTGCACATTATGCAAATTTTAAAAAAAATTAAGTGGGTGGAGCATAAACAAGAATGACCCAGGCGGCTGACCAGCATGAACAAGAAGGATAAATATGTTCAATTAAGCAAGACAAGCAAGATTGAATAAGTTCAGCAGAGCTTTAATTTAGAATAATTCACCTGTAGCTGTTTCACCAAATGACCACCAGAGCGCAGGAAGAGACCGCATATAACCTGCTGGAAATCTATCACTCTATCAGAAAGACAGAACATTCCCTATCTTAGATAATACTTTATACTTTATTGTCAGATCCATGATCTGAAATTTGTTTTGCATAAAAACAGTAGCTCCGTTACAACATCATACATTAACAACACAACATATAAGGGCACAAACAACCATTATAAAAGGGGGAAAAAAATGAAAAGGGGGTACATTAAATACATAGTTCGCTCGCATTATCTCGGTTCATAAAGATCTTGTATGATTATAGATTAGGCTCCCGGTTCAATTTAAGGATTGACTGGTGCACGAAAGAGTGCTTCAGTCTGACTTTATTAAACCGCGGAACACTGTATCGTCGTCCCGATGGGAGAAGTACATATTCGCTGTTCAGAACATGATTAGCATCAGAAAGAAGGTTTTTAGCTAACCGCATTGTGTTGTTATGATAAGCGGTCTCATACTATCAGTGTGTTTCTATTTATTAAAAAGAGAAGAAAAGTCTGATTGGGCTCCAAATTGGTACTAATGATCATGTGGTCTGTATATACATGTATGTAAATTTGTGTGTTGATAGGGTCAAAGGTTCCTGACTTCTGACCATTTAGGTTTGAAAAAAGTGATAATACAGGCTTATGGCCTACAAAATGGCTGTTGCTCTTTGGCCATATTAGAGGCAAAAAATATCTGATTTGGCTCAAAATTTGCAATCAGGATCACAATATCAGTCTATATATGTATGTCAATTTCTGTGTCAATAGGGTCAAAGGTTCCTGACTTCTGTCCATTTAGATTTGAAAAAAGCGATAATACAGGCTTGATGCCTACAAAATCGCTGTAGTTTTCCAGCCGTTGTAGAGGCAAAACATGTCCGATTTGGCTGAAAATTTGCAATCAAGATCAGATTATCAGTCTATATATGTGTTTAAATTTGTGTGTTGATAGGGTGAAAGGTTCCTGTCTTCTGTCCATTTAGGTTGGAAAATAGCGATAAATAGAATAAATTGAAAATAGTTATTTTTTCACTGTAGAGCCTACTGAAGACTTATTTGGCTCATACTTGGCACATGTACTTCAAATGTCATTGTTAATTAGTAGCTTCAACAGTTTTGGCATGTTTTAAACTTTGACAGAGTTTTGGCCAAATAACTCTGAAAAGGCTTTCACGTACATGTTTGATCAAGGTTTATGGGCCTCAAATAGTTTAAATGTCAAGATTTTTTTGATAATTATTTACCTACAGGGTCTCAAGATTGCATCAAGACCAAATTTGTTTTGATTGATTAAGGACTTAAAGACAAGTTCGAAAAGAGCAATTTTTACTCTTTTGGCCACTGATGAAAATCTTTGCATTTTTGGTAAACATATGTAATTACAAAGTTGTAAAGGCTACAGCAAAGTATACAACTAAAAAAGAATAACAAGCCTAGGCCACTTGTACCTTCAGATATAACTGATTTTCTGCTATAGCGCCCCCTTGAGGCCAATCAACGCCATATTTTAATGGATGATAGAAGGCCCTGAGATACATGTAGGGTATAAGTATCGTCCTGATTGGTCATTGTTTAGCCTGTCAAAAGCTTGCTGGAATCTGATTGGCTAATAACGATCGCAAAAATTTGCATATCAAATTTTCCTTCTGTAAAACATTAGGACATAGGCCATAGATGATACATGCCAAAGGAGAGCTTCATAGCTTGTACGGTTCCTGAGAAACAGATTTTTAGCTTTGGCTCCGCCCCCTGGGGGCGTATGTCTACACAGATTGACAGGCTACCTCCGAATCATGTTGGCATCAAAGTTCTAAAGTGGCATTAGTGTAGGTTTAAGCATTCAAAAGTTACAGCTGTTAGAGTAAATTTGGGTGTGCCACGGTAAGATTAATTTGCATATGGCGGCCATATTGTTTACAAATTTCAAAAATTTTTTGATAATTATTGAGGTTGGGACTCTGCTGAGTTGTTTGACACCAAATATGACAGGATTGGTCAATGACCCTAGGACAAGTTCTCAAAAGTAGGTTTTGCATATTATGCTAAATAGCAAAAAATCTAAGTGGGCGGAGCTTAGTGGTTCTATTGACCTTTTTGATTTCCCATTAACCAAGGAATCATATAATGCAAGAATTTTTGCTCTAGCTATCAGGGCGTAGGAGTTACGAGGCCAAACGCGTTGACCTTCGCCATAGCGCCCCCTTGAGGCCGATCGGGCTCATCTTTTGAATCTGAGTAGCGGTGAGAAGTACTACCATATGACCAAGTCTCAGCCCTGTAGGCCTTACGGTTTCTTCTGCCCAATCACTTCTATGGCAGAAAAAGAATAAGAACTATAATAATAATAATAAATATAGCCGCAAGCGGCGATTTACGGGGTTCGAGCGTTACAGGCAAAGAGACCCCTGGAGGCCAGTTAGGCTTAAAACATGTTGCCGGTTGACCGGCATCGCCAAACTGGATTAGGATGACCAGCATGACCGTGAAGACCAAGCTAGATTACCAGCATGACTAATCTGGATGACAAACTTGTTGACCATATTGACCAAGCTGGAAGACCGTAATGACCAAACTGGATGACCAGCATGGCAAAGGTGGTTGGCCAGTATGACCAAGCTGGAAGACCACCATTACTATGAGGACAAAGCTGAATGACCAGCAGGACCATAATGACCAATGTGAATGGCCAGCATGACCAAGCTGGATGGCCAGCATAACCAAGCTGGATGACCAGCGTGACCATAAAGACCATAATGGCAATGCTAGATGAGTGGTGTGAGTAAACTAGTTGAAAAGCATTGATAAATTGAGCTGTAGTGTTCATCAGGTTTTATGTGGTGTCTTACTGCACTCTAGTGGGCATTTGGTGAAACAAATTCAGTTCTTAAATTGAAAAAACACAAGGCATAAAAAGGGCATATAAATAACCCGTATATAGTATATAAGTTTTGACCTGATTAACATTCCGCCTGTTAAAAGCTTACTGGAATGCGATTGGCTAATAGTGACCACAAAAGTGTCCATATCAAATTTTCATTTGGTGTACCATTAGTGCATGGGCCATAGATGATAATTGGCTAGGATGACCTTGATAGCTTGTATGGTTCTAGAGAAACAGCTATCGAGCATTGGCCCCGCCCCGTAGGGGTGTATGTCTACTTAAACTGACAGGGTATCTGAGAATCATGTAATGATCAAAGAACTGAAGTGGTATTAGTGTCAGGTTAAGCATTCAAAAGTTATAAGTGTTAAAGACATTTTACTGCACCATGGTAGAACTCATTTGCATATGGCGGCCATATTGTTTATAAATGTAAAGATTTTTTTAATAATTATTGAGGAGTAAGCTCTGCTGAACTGTTTGACACCAAACATGTCATGATTGGTCAAGGATCCAAGGACAAGATCTCAAAAGTAGGTTTTGCATATTATGCAAATTTAAAAAAAAATTAAGTGGGTGGAGCATAAACAAGAATGACCCAGGTGGCTGACCATCATAAACAAGAAGGATAAAGATGTTCAATTAAGCAAGACAAGCAAGATTGAATAAGTTCAGCAGAGCTTTAATTTAGAATAATTCACCTGTAGCTGTTTCACCAAATGACCACCAGAGCGCAGCAAGAGACCACATATAACCTGCTGGAAATCTATCACTCTATCAGAAAGACAGAACATTCCCTATCAGTGTGTTTCTATTTATTAAAAAGAGAAGAAAAGTCCGATTGGGCTCCAAATTGGTACTCATGATCAAGTGGTCTGTATATACATGTATGTAAATTTGTGTGTCAATAGGGTCAAAGGTTCCTGACTTCTGACCATTTAGGTTTGAAAAAAGTGATAATACAGGCTTATGGCCTACAAAATGGCTGTTGCTCTTTGGCCATATTAGAGGCAAAAAATATCTGATTTGGCTCAAAATTTGCAATCAGGATCACAATATCAGTCTATATATGTATGTCAATTTCTGTGTCAATAGAGTCAAAGGTTCCTGACTTCTGTCCATTTAGATTTGAAAAAAGCGATAATACAGGCTTGAGGCCTACAAAATCGCTGTAGTTTTCCAGCCGTTGTAGAGGCAAAACATGTCCGATTTGGCTGAAAATTTGCAATCAAGATCAGATTATCAGTCTATATATGTGTATAAATTTGTGTGTTGATAGGAAGAAAGGTTCCTGTCTTCTGTCCATTTAGGTTGGAAAATAGCGATAAATAGAATAAGTTGAAAATAGTTATTTTTTCACTGTAGAGCCTACTGAAGACTTATTTGGCTCATACTTGGCACATGTACTTCAAATGTCATTGTTAATTAGTAGCTTCAACAGTTTTGGCATGTTTTAAACTTTGACAGAGTTTTGGCCAAATAACTCTGAAAAGGCTTTCACGTACATGTTTGATCAAGGTTTACGGGCCTCTGGCTTATTCTATGGCCCTGTAGCGAGCTAGTTAGGCCCATTTAGTGCAGGAAAAGTAGTCAGTCACGTTTTTTAAAGGCTTTATGTCAGAATAGGCCTGTTCTTTGCTGAAAGTTTATTATTTACTGTAGGTGCAATATCTTTTAAACTATAAGACCTTTTAATTCCAAATTTTACAGAGTGTAGACCACTAATGGAACAAGTTTAAATCAAAAAAGGTATTCAACCAGAAGAACTGATCAAGTTATAGGCTCTAAAACATGAATTTTAAAATAAAAAAAGTGGCTAGATTTTTTTTTTTTTTTTATCATATTCTGACCACTGGGGATCCATGTCAACATCTTTAAGTATTTCTAATAAAACATCAAAGGCTTTTAATTAACAATACTTCATGAAACTGTCACAACTTTATATCCTGTTTGAGTATAAGGCCTCAAGATTTGTGTGTAAAATTCAGGCGGAAAATGGCAAAAACTGGCCTGGAGGTTAAGAGGTTAAGTAATTTGTTGTGCATTAGCTATTTGTTACATATGTCTTAACACTGTCAATACTCAGCCAAACACTTAATAATTAGTTTACATGTTTCCAATAAAGTTTTTGACTTGGATTAATGTAGAGACTTGGCATTTCTTACACAAATGGTGTGTGTGCTTATGACAAAACCGTGAGCACATGTGCATAGTTGTATGGTAACTATTTAACAGTGTAGTCGTACATCATACACACATTAATTAATGACCTTTGTACCCTCTCTCCCAAATTACTAAGACATAACTGACTATTGTAGTTCAATCAAATGGTCTTTTTTTTTTTTTTTTTTACAGTATGTTCTCACTTGATAATGGTTTGATCTGTCATCTCTTGTACAAGCTTGTTTATGGTTGCACTGGAACCCCAAAGGAGAGTTTTAAGTGAAACTAAAATCAACATAAACCTGCAAGGTGCCCTACCAATTTTCAGACAACAAAATATTTTCACGGATTCCTTGGGTCAAGACAAATCAGTGTTCTACTGGCAGCATAAAGTACAAATGTTTTTGAATGACTGGAAAATATTTAAAACCTTTTTTCATTAACCTGTCATACAGTTAATGCAATGTAATAGCTAATGATCTTATATTGCATTTATTGATAACATTGAAAAGATGAAAATATAGACCCGGGGTACATGACAATTGCCTTTGGGACACTATAGTAATTAAAAGGAGGTCGGCTTCAGGTTGAGTACTTTATTGGATTTGTCATGGTATCATGGTGTATCAGTAGTATGTCAGTGGCAATGCATAACCAATGATTAATGTAGATTTAATGCTGAATGTGAACAAGGTGCATCATCTGTAGTATATGCCTTAGAACTGCTGGTCTAGAACTGAGGTTGGCTGTCGTTAAATTCAGAGCCGCTAGGTGGGGCAAGTCTAAAAGTACTGCACATCTAGAAGTGGAGGTCTAAATGTGCAGGTGTTGAACTGCAATAGCTCTCCGGCGGTGTCAACCACGCTGCCATCTTAGGTCGCGCAAGAACATTCTCTCCTCTTGGACAACATGGACAACAAGAGATTCAAAACTGACGACGGACACGAAACTATATCAGGCTACATACACGTAGTATCGCCGATAAAAACGCGAAACAGCAAGTATTTTAACGCGGTATTTCAGGTGGGCAGAGATGAGTACCACCACCTTGTTTGCTTTTCTCCGGAGAAACACGACAGCATGGCCATGGCTTCTAAACAGTTAACCCCGGTTAAACTGAAGAACGCAAAGAAAGTTCTGAGTAAGTCACAAGATTTCACGTTGTTTCTTGTTTATGCTCTCAATCAACTTCTGGACCAAATCCTGACTGATAGCAGTCCATTCTTGCACAATCAATGCTTGTATTTTGTCAGAATTTGTTGGTTTTTGTTTGTCCACCCGTCTCTTGATGATTGACCACAAGTTGTCAATGGGATTAAGATCTGGGGCGTTTCCATGGTATGGACCCATGAGCCATTTAGTTATCACCTGTCCAGTTTGGTGACCTGTGCATTGCTGATCACCAAACTGCTCTTGGAGGGTTGGGAGAAGTTGCTCTCGGAGGACATTCTAGTACCATTCTTTATTTATGGCTGTGTTTTTAGGCAAGACTGTGAGAGAGCCAATTCCCTTGGCTGAGAAGCAACCCCACATGAATGGTTTCAGGATGCTTTACAGTTGGCATGAGACAAGACTGGTGGTAGCGCTCACCTCGTCTTCTCCAAACAAGCTGTTTTCCAGATGTCCCAAACAATCGTAAAGGGGATTCATCAGAGAAAATGACTTTACCCCAGTCTTCAGCAGTCCACTCCCTGTACCTTTTGCAGAATATCAGTCTGTCCCTGATGTTTTTTCTGGAGACAAGTGGCTTCTTTGCTGCCCTCCTTGAGACCAGGTCTTGCTCCAAGAGTCTCCGCCTCACAGTGCGTGCAGATGCACTCACACCTGCCTGCTGCCATTCCTAAGCAAGCTCTGCACTGCTGGTAGCCCGATCCTGCAGCTAAAACACTTTTAAGAGACGGTCCTGGCGCTTGCTGGTCTTTCTTGGGTGCCCTGGAGCTTTTTTGGAAACAATGGAACCTCTCTTCTTGAAGTTCTTGATGATGCGATAGATTGTTGACTGAGGTGCAATCTTTCTAGCTGTGATACTTTTCCCTGTTAGGCCATTTTTGTGTAGTGCAATGATGACTGCACGTGTGTCTTTAGAGATAACCATGGTTAACAGAAGAGAAACAATGATGCCAAGCACCAGCCTCCTTTTAAAGTGTCCAGTGGTGTCATTTTTACTTAATCATGACAGATTGATCTCCAGTCCTGTCTTCATCAACACCCACACCTGTGTTAATGGAGCAATCGCTGAAACCATGTTAGCTGGTCCTTTTTTAAGGCACGGCTGCAATGAGGTTGAAATGTGTTTTGGGGGATAAAGTTCATTTTCTAGGCAAATATTGACTTTGCAATTAATTGCTGTTAAGCTGATCACTCTTTATAATATTCTGGAGTATATGCAAATTGCCATTATAAAAACTGAAGCAGCAGACTTTGTAAAAATTAATATTTGAATCATTCTCAAAACTTTTGGCCATGACTGTACTTTCTCTCAGTCAGTTTTACTAAAGCCTGCTGGACTTAAATAATACTTCTAATTTTTCTGACGTTGTGTGGAAGTGTTTAAACATCACGGCCAAGTGTACATACATTGCTGTTGTGTTATTAAATAATGATAATAATAAAATTAATGCATCTGTTAATTCTTAATGTAAACACTAATATTTTATGGTAGGTTGTGTATTCCATTTAAATTACATTAGTTCTGTGAAATTGTTAATATTTGAACAATGTCTTGTAAACTTTATATTTATATTTGATTAATTGAAAAAATAAGACAGATTAATCGATTATCAAAATAATCGTTAGTTGCAGCCCTATATAAAATGTTTACATGACATAAAATATGGATGTAAGGAAAACACAAATATTCAAATTATGAACAATAGCTTCAATAAAACTTTAGCTATAAAGGAACCTGTCACCCAAAATTTTATTTTATGAAAGGACATACAACTAAAAAAGAAACAGCTTTAAAACACCGTCATATTTGAAAAACAACAAAAAAGCAAAAGCCTAAACAACAGCATCAACAAAAAAACATCAGTTATATTGACTTACAATACACAGAAACCCCCATAAACACCTAAGGCATATTATTTCTGATGTGTACAAACATTAAACTGTGTCTCTTCTGCTTAGTGATCAGTACTGAAAATTTATTCTTCAAAGTGTATTTAATCTATGTTTCTGTTTGCATTTTAGGTTTGAGAGAACATCAGGGATATGACATCCAGTGCACAAAACAGACACTAATAGAGGTGACTCAGCTGCAGTTCACTGCCAAGCCGCCAAGAGGAGAACTGCCCTTAACGATTGCAGATGTAAAAAATCTGAGCCCCAGACAGTTGGTAAGTATCTTGGTTTCATCTTATAATTGTCCTAAAAGTGTTTTTGGATACATGTGAACTGTGTACGCAGGGGTCACCAATCCAGTCCAGAAAGTGCCGCTGTGGTTGCGGGTTTTCATTCCAACCAGGCACGGGCACACCCTGTATGGGTGGCCACTTGTTTGGGGACTGAGACTGATTGAACAAGTGGAATCAGGTGTGCCGCAGCTTTGTTGTAATGAAAGCCTGCACCCTCACCGGCCCAATGTGGACAAGATTGGTGACTCATGGTTTACAGTTTTCTGTGTACAAGCAAAAATTATGCCTAAAACGTCATCTGATTTTGACACATATGTTCACAATAGACAGATATTACCAATCTAGACAAATATGGCAAACTTTTTTCATAGGGATTTACTTGTTGATGAAAATGTTACATGGCTATGTGTGATTTATAGTCTGCTGTCTGATCAGCAGTGTGGGAATCTGTGTCAATCATTACTTAGTGAATTCACTCTATGAAATAATATTTAAAGACTATGGACGGCTTGGGAATGGACAAATTTTTCATCCAATGTAAAATCTGTGGCTTGATTGCAGAGTGTAATTCTCGAGACACACACACACACAGGGCAGAGTGGAAGTCATAGTTATTGCTTCACAGTTTCACACCATATCCTGAAAACAGACACTGATGCATTTTTGCCATATTAGATATTTAATAGACATTGTTCTTTGAGTACATGACCAAGTCTAATAAGTTTTTTTTTTTTTCATTTCTTTAAAATTCTTCTTTTTGCCTGTGTGTGAAAGTTGTGTTAAAAATCAAAAGTAGGCCCTTTAACCCAGAAATATAAAACCTTTTCATAGATTCACAGGTATTTAGAGAGTAATCCAATTCATACTTTGTATAAGCGATTAAATTGAGACATTCAGTCTGAAAGTGATTTTTTGTTTTTTGTAAACTGTAAATATGTAACCAAGATTAAATGCAGCTTGATACTATACCGACTCTTTGCATCTTCTTGTAGGTAGCCACACTGGAAGCTGCAGTGTGCAGTATGGATGACTCACCAACCATGGTGAACATCAGACAGTCACAATGCGAAGTACTGAACTGCTGCATTGGAGACAGAACCGGCAGAATACAACTGTCGTTATGGGACAATGGTCAAAGAAGGACAATCCTACACTTTCACAAACCTGTCAACAAGAAACTTTATGGGACAACTGGTTTTAACAAGCACTCGCCAGACAAAAATTCAGTCCCTTGACCGTACACTTGAAGTTGCAGTTGAACAAGGCACCTGTGACTCTCAGAAGTCCTTGAAACAGCTCATTTCCAATGTAGTGGGTGCACAAATAACTGTCAAAAAACAGTGCCCCACGTGCCACACTGCACAGCACATTGACAACTCAAAGGAGGTCTACCATAGATGTCAAACGTGTAAAATGTTGCGTCAAACTAAAAGCTACACCACCAAATGCAGTGGTTTGCTTCTTTTTGAGACATGTGAAGGTGAGATTACTATGAACATCTCACACTCGATCATTTCAAAGTTCATTCAGCCAGCAGGCTGTATTGATGCAATGGACTCTCAGGACATTGAGGAAAGCTTCCTTGGGGCTGGCATCTTGGCAGTCACGTACACACATGACAACAACATTGCAGACATTCAGCAAATGGTGTCTGAACACCATACACTTCCTAAGGAACAAGGTGACAGCCAAACCCTTGTGACTGACACATCTACAGAAGAACATGACAACGATGAAGAGTTAGCAGCTTGTGCTGTATCAGCGCATGAGTCAGTTCTCAAATCAGAGGACAAACTGCCCTTGATTGTTCAGCAACCACTGGACAACGTCATCAGTGGGATGGACAAAGCTCATCAGTGGGATGGACAAAGGCTCCCTGCTCTGCTCCCTGCTCTGCTCTCTACTACTCTGGTCTGCTGCTGTGCTGCTCTGCTGCTGAAAGCTTGCTTTAATCTTCAGCTTCTACACTTTTCTCTGTTTTCTTCTCTTTTACTCTCTTCACACTTACTAATCCACTTTTAGTCTGCTTCCTCTTTGCTCTACACACCTATTAATCCACTCTCAGTCTACTTTTATAGACTTTTTCCTCAGGTTTGCTGGATTAGCTGTTTGCTGCTGCAGTTTGTTTGTGTAAGTTTCTAATTTCAACTGAAACAAGGTGAGTGCTTTTTTTTCTCCATGGCTTCTGCTCAGGTTTACACCTGTTTAGAGTGTGGCATGTATAGCTTAGATCCCTTATCCACCGATACTGGTAACAATAGTGGTATTTGTACTAAGTGTGAGATAGTTAGCTCCTTGGTGGATAAGGTGAATAAGTTAGAGCTGCATGTCCGGGGTTTAATAAGGGATAGACAGCAGGATTCACTGTTAGCAGCCCCGGGTGTCTCAGGGAGAGTTAGTACCCCCTCGACTCCGGCCTTAGAGCCCTCACAGCGGGGCGAATGGGTAACGTCTCGGCGGCATAGTCGAAAGGCTAAGGCTAATGCTACCGCAAAGGCCACAGCCAGCCCACCTAAACACCACGCTCCCCCAGTTCACGTGTCAAACAGGTTTGCCCCGCTCAGTGAAGCACCAACTGAGGAGCCTGTTAAAGGTACTCTGGTGATAGGAGACTCTATCGTCCGACACGTGAAATTAGCTACTCCTTTAGGGGCACCAGCGGCAACAGTTACTTGTTTACCGGGAGCCAGAGCACCGGACATTAGTGGCAACCTTAGGTTAGGGAATAGGAGATATTCGAGGGTAGTAATTCATGTAGGGGCCAATGATATTCGTCTGCGGCAGTCTGAAGTAACTAAGGCTAATATTAAAGAGGTGATTAAACAGGCCCAGACGCTGTCCGAGGAGGTAATCTGCTCTGGCCCCATCCCAATGAGGCGTGGTGATGAAGCTTACAGCAGGCTTTCTTCGCTGAACCGCTGGATGTCCAAGTGGTGTGCAGAAAATCATGTGGGCTTTATAGATAACTGGCTACACTTTGAGGGCAAGCCTGGTCTTTTAGGTAGGGATGGTGTCCACCCCACGCGGGAGGGTGCTGCCTTACTTTCATGCAGCATAGCTCATAGTCTTTTAGTTAGTCGGCAGAGTAGTATTAGAAGCTGCTGACAATCCAGAGCCGGGACCAGGCCGCAGACAGAGAGGCTTAACCGACCGTCTGCAAGCTGCAAAGAGACGTTACCTAGATACCAATGTATTCAGACTGTGTCTGTCCCCCGAGTCAAACAAAAACATCAAAAAACTAAAACAGTAAATCTAAATAACTTAACTTATATTAAACAATCATATCCAGACTGTAGTACTAACATTTCAAGCCTAAAGATTGGTTTACTTAATATTAGATCTCTAAATTCAAAAGCAGTTCTAGTGAATGAAATCATAACTGATCAGAAATTCGATGTTCTGTGTCTGACAGAAACCTGGATTAGGCCAAATGAATATGTAGCATTAAATGAAGCCACCCCTGCAGGCTATAATTATATACACAATCCGAGATTGTCCGGTAGAGGAGGTGGGGTCTGCATATTTTTCCAAAGTACCTTAGTTAGCAATCAGAAACACTATGAAAATTTTACTTCTTTTGAGCTTCTTTACACCAGTATAATTAATCCAGTTACAAAAAAGAATGCATTTTCTTTAATTAACATCTACAGACCACCAGGGCCCTATTTAGAATTTTTAAAAGAATTTAGTGATCTTGTCACAGACTTAGCAGTAAGTAATGATAAAGTGATTATAGTTGGAGACTTCAACACTCATTTCGAAAAATTGGATGATCCATTAAAAAAGGCATTCACATCGATTTTAGACTCAGTTGGTATTATTCAAAATATAACAGGACCTACTCATTACTGTAATCATACTCTGGATTTAGTTTTGACCCTGGGTGTGAGCATAGATAACCCGAATATTCGTTCTCAAACCTCCGCGATTTCAGATCATTACCTTATTTCATTTAAATTACATCTTAGTCATAATATACGTACATCCCCTAGCTACTCTGTAAAACGTTCAATTACGCCTTTTACAGCCCAACAATTTACAGATAAGCTTCCAGACTTATCAACTCTAATGTACTCTCCTGTAGACCCAGTAGAACTAGATAAACTAACCGAAGGTTTAGAAAATACCTTTCGCTCTACCTTAGATGTTGTAGCACCCCTTAAACACAAAATAGATAGACAGAAAAAGCTCGCACCGTGGTACAATGATCAAACTCGTACCTTAAAGCAGTTAGTACGAAATTTAGAGCGTAAATATCGATCAACTAAACTGGAAGTGTTTCACTCTGCGTGGAAAGACAGTCTTGTTAAATATAGAAAAGAACTAATTAAAGCCCGCTCAGCGTGTCTGGCCTCACAGATCGAGATAAATAAAAATAATCCTAGAGTTCTCTTTAGAGTTATTTCTAAATTAACTAAAAACCAGGCAGGTACTGAACCTCAGATTCCAGCCATTCACACCAGCAACGATTTTATGGTCTTCTTCAATAGTAAAATTGAAAACATTCGGGATAAAATTAAACAGATAAATATTACATCCTCTCTGTCATCTGGTCTGGCTGATCTAGAACAAAACCCTGTTACTGAAGTTAGGTTGGAAGTCTTTAACCCACTTCCACAGCTAGAACTAGAGAAAATGATCTCCTCTTCAAACAGCACAACCTGCACACTTGATGCAGTCCCCACAAAATTACTAAAACAGGTACTGCCAGATATAATTAAACCTCTGTTAATGATAGTAAACTCATCACTCACCCTGGGCCATGTACCCAAAGCCTTTAAAACAGCTGTAATTAAACCTCTGATCAAGAAACCAAATCTTGATCCTAGTGTACTGTCTAACTATAGACCTATTTCAAACTTACCATTTATTTCTAAGATTTTAGAAAAAGCTGTAGCCCAACAACTTTGCTCTTACCTGCAAAGAAACCAGATCTATGAAAAATTTCAATCTGGATTTAGGCCTTATCACAGCACTGAGACAGCTTTAGTTAGAATAACAAACGATCTACTTATAGCCGCCGACCAAGGCTGTGTTTCCCTACTCGTACTTCTCGATCTGAGCGCAGCCTTTGATACAATAGATCATGCTATCCTTTTAGAAAGACTAGAGAACATGGTCGGTGTAACCGGAACTGCCTTAGCATGGTTTAAATCGTACTTAACCGATCGCTATCAGTTTGTGAGGATAAATGATATGTCTTCCAGTTATACCAAGGTAAGATATGGAATTCCACAAGGCTCTATATTAGGACCGTTATTATTTACATTATATATGCTCCCACTGGGCAAAGTTATTAGAAAACATACTGTGAATTTTCATTGTTATGCGGATGACACGCAGCTCTTCATATCAGCCAAACCTGATGACAGAGTGAGATTAAAGAAAATCGAGGATTGTGTAGAAGATGTAAAATCATGGATGTCGCACAACTTCCTCCTATTAAATAGTGATAAAACAGAAGTTCTCCTATTAGGCCCCAAAGCTGCTAGAAATAAATGATCAGACTTAATGCTAAATCTGGCTGACTTCTCAGCCACCCCTGGTTCAGCAGCTAAAAACCTTGGAGTTATCATAGATTCAGATCTAGCATTCGATAAACACATATCTAATGTTACTAGAACAGCTTTTCTACACCTCCGTAATATTGCCAAGCTAAGAAATGCCCTATCACTGCATGACACAGAAAAATTAGTACATGCCTTTATTACCTCAAGGCTAGATTATTGTAATGCGCTACTGTCTGGATGTTCCGGCAGTAACTTAAATAAACTTCAGCTAGTTCAAAATGCTGCAGCCAGGGTCCTTACTAAAACTAGAAAATTTGACCATATTAGTCCAGTACTATCAGCACTGCACTGGCTTCCAGTCAAATTCCGCATAGACTATAAAATTCTCCTGTTAACGTATAAAGCCCTACACGGACTCGCTCCTGAGTATTTACAAGACCTCATCTCCTGTTATGAACCACCGCGATTACTCAGATCTCAGGGTGCTGGTTTATTAGTAGTGCCTAAAATTCAGAGGAGCTCTGCAGGAGGAAGAGCTTTCTCTTATAAAGCGCCTCAACTCTGGAATAATCTCCCCGAATATGTTCGGGACTCAGACACAGTCTCAATCTTTAAGTCTAGACTGAAAACTTACTTGTTTAGTTTAGCTTTTGGTAATTAATGTTTTTCCCTTTAGATAAGGCTGCAGATTCAGGGGTTCATGGACAGAGGAAATTGTGGTAAACTGAGATGCTGGTGCTGTTGTTCTCCCACTGCACACGGTCACTCAGGTTTGTGGACGGTGGAGTGGGTGGATGCTGGTGTTTCAGGGTGCCTCCATGTCTATGTTACCTTCTGGCTCTCTGCCTTTAGTTAGGCTGTTTTATTCAGTTCTGCCGGAGTCACTTGCCACACTCTGATAATGTTTTATATTCTCTATTTTACATAAATCCAGTCAAAACTAATTCCATCTCTCTGCCTTCCTCCGAGTTACTGACTGCCACCTGTCTGACCCGATACCGATGTTGGACCCTCAGGCTCTCGCGTCTCCTGTCCGGCCAGACTGATGGAAGTTTCTGAAGTCAGCTCTTCTCCACCACCACCACAGATCAGCTGCTCATCGACCATCTTACTCTCCACTACAGATTACATCCAAGCCATTAGTGGCGCTATTACACTCCTGAGTACATAAAACCTATATAGATGTATAAAAGACTTTTTAAATTTCTATTTAAAAGCCGTTTGACCAGTGGTAGGATGGTCCCCCCTTTAATGTGAGTCTTGGTCCTCCCAAGGTTTCTTCCTCCTCCTGCAGCTCTGAGGGAGTTTTTCCTTGCCTCCGCGCTCACTGGGGGTTCTGTATTCTGTATTTTCTATGTGTAATGTTTTGCCTGATTCTTTGTCCTGTAATCATGTTTCTGTAAAGCTGCTTTGTGCCAACACCTGTTGTAAAAAGCGCTATACAAATAAATTTGATTTGATTTGATTTGATTATGGCCTACAAAATGGCTGTTGCTCTTTGGCCATATTAGAGGCAAAAAATATCTGTTTTGGCTCAAAATTTGCAATCAAGATCACAATATCAGTCTATATATGTATGTCAATTTCTGTGTCGATAGGGTCAAAGGTTCCTGACTTATGTCCATTTAGGTTTGAAAAAAGCGATAATACAGGCTTGAGGCCTACAAAATCGCTGTAGTTTTCCAGCCGTTGTAGAGGCAAAACATGTCCGATTTGGCTGAAAATTTGCAATCAAGATCAGATTATCAGTCTATATATGTGTATAAATTTGTGTGTTGATAGGGTGAAAGGTTCCTGTCTTCTGTCCATTTAGGTTGGAAAATAGCGATAAATAGAATAAATTGAAAATAGTTATTTTTTCACTGTAGAGCCTACTGAAGACTTATTTGGCTCATACTTGGCAAATGTGCTTCAAATGTCATTGTTAATTAGTAGCTTCAACAGTTTTGGCATGTTTTAAACTTTGACAGAGTTTTGGCCAAATAACTCTGAAAAGGCTTTCACGTACATGTTTGATCAAGGTTTATGGGCCTCAAATAGTTAAAATGTCAAGATTTTTTTGATAATTATTTACCTACAGGGTCTCAAGATTGCATCAAGACCAAATTTGTTTTGATTGATTAAGGACTTAAAGACAAGTTCGAAAAGAGCAATTTTTACTCTTTTGGCCACTGATGAAAATCTTTCCATTTTTGGTAAATACATGTAATTACAAAGTTGTAAAGGCTACAGCAAAGTATACAACTAAAAAAGAATAACAAGCCTAGGCCACTTGTACCTTTAGATATAACTGATTTTCTGCTATAGCGCCCCCTTGAGGCCAATCAACGCCATATTTTAATGGATGATAGAAGGCCCTGAGATACATGTAGGGTATAAGTATCGTCCTGATTGGTCATTGTTTAGCATGTCAAAAGCTTGCTGGAAACTGATTGGCTAATAACGATCGCAAAAATTTGCATATCAAATTTTCCTTCTGTAAAACATTAGGACATAGGCCATAGATGATACATGCCAAAGGAGAGCTTCATAGCTTGTACGGTTCCTGAGAAACAGATTTTTAGCTTTGGCTCCGCCCCCTGGGGGCGTATGTCTACACAGATTGACGGGCTACCTCAGAATCATGTTGGCATCAACGGTCTAAAGTGGCATTAGTGTAGGTTTAAGCATTCAAAAGTTACAGCTGTTAGAGTAAATTTGGGTGTGCCACGGTAAGATTAATTTGCATATGGCGGCCATATTGTTTACAAATTTCACAATTTTTTTGATAATTATTGAGGTTGGGACTCTGCTGAGTTGTTTGACACCAAATATGACAGGATTGGTCAATGACCCTAGGACAAGTTCTCAAAAGTAGGTTTTGCATATTATGCTAAATAGCAAAAAATCTAAGTGGGCGGAGCTTAGTGGTTCTATTGACCTTTTTGATTTGCCATTAACCAAGGAATCATATAGTGCAAGAATTTTTGCTCTAGCTATCAGGGCGTGGCAGTTACGAGGCCTAACGCGTTGACCTTCGCCATAGCGCCCCCTTGAGGCCGATCGGGCTCATCTTTTGAATCTGAGTAGCGGTGAGAAGTACTACCATATGACCAAGTCTCAGCCCTGTAGGCCTTACGGTTTCTTCTGCCCGATCACTTCTATGGCAGAAAAAGAATAAGAATAATAATAATAATAATAATAATAATAATAATAATAATAATAATCAGAACAATTACAATAGGGTTTCTAGCACTACGTGCTCGAACCCCTAATAATAATAATAATAATAATAATAAATATAGCCGCAAGCGGCGATTTACGGGGTTCGAGCGTTACAGACAAAGAGGCCCCTGGAGGCCAGTTAGGCTTAAAACATGTTGCTGGTTGACTGGCATCACCAAACTGGATGACCAGCATGGCAAAGGTGTTTGGCCAGTATAGCCAAGCTGGATGACCAGCATTGCTATGATGACAAAGCTGAATGACCAGCAGGACCATCATGACCAATGTGAATGACCAGAATGACTTAGCTGGATGGGCAGCATAACCAAGCTAGGTGACCAGCGTGACCATAAAGACCATAATGACAATGCTAGATGAGTGGTGTGAGTAAACTAGTTGAAATGCATTGATAAATTGAGCTGTAGTGTTCAGCAGGTTTTATGTGGTCTCTTGCTGCACTCTAGTGGGCATTCGGAGAGCCTAGCAGTGAGGCATGACAAGGGCACATATTAATAACCAATAATATCAATAATAGTACATAAGTTTTGACCTGATTGACATTCAGCCTGTCAAAAGCTTGCTGGAATGTGATTGGCTAATAGTGACCACAAAAGTGTCCATATCAAATTTTCATTTGGTGTACCATTAGTGCATGGGCCATAGATGATAATTGGCAAGGACGACCTTGATAGCTTGTATGGTTCTAGAGAAACAGCTATCGAGCATTGGCCCCGCCCCCTGGGGGCGTATGTCTACTTAAACTGACAGGGTATCTGAGAATCATGTAATGATCAAAGGACTGAAGTGGTATTAGTGTCAGGTTAAGCATTCAAAAGTTATAAGTGTTAAAGACATTTTACTGCACCATGGTAGATCTCATTTGCATATGGCGGCCATATTGTTTATAAATGTAAAGATTTTTTTTAATAATTATTGAGGAGTAAGCTCTGCTGAACTGTTTGACACCAAACATGTCATGATTGGTCAAGGATCCAAGGACAAGATCTCAAAAGTAGGTTTTGCATATTATGCAAATTTAAAAAAAAATTCAGTGGGTGGAGCATAAACAAGAATGACCCAGGCGGCTGATCAGCATGAACAAGAAGGATAAATATGTTCAATTAAGCAAGACAAGCTAGATTGAATAAGTTCAGCAGAGATTTAATTAAGAATAATTCACCTGTAGCTGTTTCACCAAATGACCACCAGAGCGCAGCAAGAGACCACATATAACCTGCTGGAACTCTATCACTCTATTAGAAAGACAGAACATTCCCTATCAGTGTGTTTCTATTTATTAAAAAGAGAAGAAAAGTCCGATTGGGCTCCAAATTGGTACTCATGATTAAGTGGTCTGCATATACATGTATGTCAATTTGTGTGTTGATAGGGTCAAAGGTTCCTGACTTCTGACCATTTAGGTTTGAAAAAAGTGATAATACAGGCTTATGGCCTACAAAATGGCTGTTGCTCTTTGGCCATATTAGAGGCAAAAAATATCTGATTTGGCTCAAAATTTGCAATCAGGATCACAATATCAGTCTATATATGTATGTCAATTTCTGTGTCAATAGGGTCAAAGGTTCCTGACTTCCGTCCATTTAGATTTGAAAAAAGCGATAATACAGGCTTGAGGCCTACAAAATCGCTGTAGTTTTCCAGCCGTTGTAGAGGAAAAACATGTCCGATTTGGCTGAAAATTTGCAATCAAGATCAGATTATCAGTCTATATATGTGTATAAATTTGTGTGTTGATAGGGTGAAAGGTTCCTGTCTTCTGTCCATTTAGGTTGGAAAATAGCGATAAATAGAATAAATTGAAAATAGTTAATTTGTCACTGTAGAGCCTACTGATGACTTATTTGGCTCATTCTTAGCACATGAGCTTATAATGTCATTATTAATGAGTGTCTGTAATATTTTTTACATACCGCAAACATTTACAGAGTTTTGGCCAAATAACTCTGAAAAGGCTTTCACGTACATGTTTGATCAAGGTGTTGGGGCCATAAAAAGTTAAAATTCCAACATTTTTTTGATAATTATTTACCTACACGGTCTCAAAATTGTGAAAAGACCAAAGTTGATTTAATTGGTTGAATATCCAGGGACTAGTTCGAAAAGTGCAATTTTTACTCTACTGGCAACTGATGCAAAACAATACATTTTTGGTAAAGACATGTAATTACAAAGTTGTAAAGGCTACGGCAAAGCATAAAACTCAAAAAGAATAACAAGCCTAGGCCACTTGTACCTTTAGATATAACTGATTTTCTGCTATAGCGCCCCCTAGAGGCCAATCAACGCCATATTTTAATGGATGATAGAAGGCCCTCATATACATGTACTATATAAGTATCGTCCTGATTGGTGATTGTTTAGCCTGTCAAAAGCTTGCTGTAATCTGATTGGCTAATAGCGACCACAAAAATTCACACATCAAAATATCCTTCAGTAGACCATTAGGACATAGGCCACAGAGGATACATGCCAAACGAGAGCTTGATAGCTTGTACGGTCCCTGAGAAACAGATTTTTAGCTTTGGCTCCGCCCCCTGGGGGCGTACGTCTACACAGATTGACAGGCTACCTCAGAATCATGTAAGTACCAAAGGTCTAAAGCGGCATTAGTGTCAGTTTAAGCATTCAAAAGTTACAGCTGTTAGAGTGAATTTTGGTGTGCCACGGTAAGATTAATTTGCATATGGCGGCCATATTGTTTACAAATTTCAAGATTTTTTCGATAATTATTGAGGTTGGGACTCTGCTGAGTTGTTTGACACCAAACTTGTCAGGATTGGTCAAAAATCCACAGACTAGTTCGCAAAAGTAGGTTTTGCATTTTATGCTAAATAGCAAAAAATCTAAGTGGGCGGAGCTTAGTGGTTCTATTGACCTTTTTGATTTGCCATTAACCAAGGAATCATATAATGCAAGAATTTTTGCTCTAGCTATCAGGGCGTAGGAGTTACGGGGCAAAACGCGTTGACCTTCGCCATAGCGCCCCCTTGAGGCCGATCGGGCTCATCTTTTGAATCTGAGTAGCGGTGAGAAGTACTACCATATGACCAAGTCTCAGCCCTGTAGGCCTTACGGTTTCTTCTGCCCAATCACTTCTATGGCAGAAAAAGAATAAGAACTATAATAATAATAATAATAAATATAGCCGCAAGCGGCGATTTACGGGGTTCGAGCGTTACAGGCAAAAAGACCCCTGGAGGCCAGTTAGGCTTAAAACATGTTGCCGGTTGACCGGCATCGCCAAACTGGATGAGGATGACCAGCATGACCGTGAAGACCAAGCTAGATTACCAGCATGACTAATCTGGATGACAAACTTGTTGACCATATTGACCAAGCTGGAAGACCATAATGACCAAACTGGATGACCAGCATGGCAAAGGTGGTTGGCCAGTATGACCAAGCTGGAAGACCACCATTACTATGAGGACAAAGCTGAATGACCAGCAGGACCATAATGACCAATGTGAATGGCCAGCATGACCAAGCTGGATGGCCAGCATAACCAAGCTGGGTGACCAGCGTGACCATAAAGACCATAATGGCAATGCTAGATGAGTGGTGTGAGTAAACTAGTTGAAAAGCATTGATAAATTGAGCTGTAGTGTTCATCAGGTTTTATGTGGTGTCTTACTGCACTCTAGTGCGCATTTGGTGAAACAAATTCAGTTCTTAAATTGAAAAAACACAAGGCATAAAAAGGGCATATAAATAACCCGTATATAGTATATAAGTTTTGACCTGATTAACATTCCGCCTGTTAAAAGCTTGCTGGAATGTGATTGGCTAATAGTGACCACAAAAGTGTCCATATCAAATTTTCATTTGGTGTACCATTAGTGCATGGGCCATAGATGATAATTGGCTAGGATGACCTTGATAGCTTGTATGGTTCTAGAGAAACAGCTATCGAGCATTGGCCCCGCCCCCTGGGGGTGTATGTCTACTTAAACTGACAGGGTATCTGAGAATCATGTAATGATCAAAGGACTGAAGTGGTATTAGTGTCAGGTTAAGCATTCAAAAGTTATAAGTGTTAAAGACATTTTACTGCACCATGGTAGAACTCATTTGCATATGGCGGCCATATTGTTTATAAATGTAAAGATTTTTAAAATAATTATTGAGGAGTAAGCTCTGCTGAACTGTTTGACACCAAACATGTCATGATTGGTCAAGGATCCAAGGACAAGATCTCAAAAGTAGGTTTTGCATATTATGCAAATTTAAAAAAAAATTAAGTGGGTGGAGCATAAACAAGAATGACCCAGGCGGCTGACCAGCATGAACAAGAAGGATAAATATGTTCAATTAAGCAAGACAAGCAAGATTGAATAAGTTCAGCAGAGCTTTAATTTAGAATAATTCACCTGTAGCTGTTTCACCAAATGACCACCAGAGCGCAGCAAGAGACCACATATAACCTGCTGGAAATCTATCACTCTATCAGAAAGACAGAACATTCCCTATCAGTGTGTTTCTATTTATTAAAAAGAGAAGAAAAGTCCGATTGGGCTCCAAATTGGTACTCATGATCAAGTGGTCTGTATATACATGTAAGTAAATTTGTGTGTTGATAGGGTCAAAGGTTCCTGACTTCTGACCATTTAGGTTTGAAAAAAGTGATAATACAGGCTTATGGCCTACAAAATGGCTGTTGCTCTTTGGCCATATTAGAGGCAAAAAATATCTGATTTGGCTCAGAATTTGCAATCAGGATCACAATATCAGTCTATATATGTATGTCAATTTCTGTGTCAATAGGGTCAAAGGTTCCTGACTTCTGTCCATTTAGATTTGAAAAAAGCGATAATACAGGCTTGAGGCCTACAAAATCGCTGTAGTTTTCCAGCCGTTGTAGAGGCAAAACATGTCCGATTTGGCTGAAAATTTGCAATCAAGATCAGATTATCAGTCTATATATGTGTATAAATTTGTGTGTTGATAGGGTGAAAGGTTCCTGTCTTCTGTCCATTTAGGTTGGAAAATAGCGATAAATAGAATAAATTGAAAATAGTTATTTTTTCACTGTAGAGCCTACTGAAGACTTATTTGGCTCATACTTGGCACATGTACTTCAAATGTCATGGTTAATTAGTAGCTTCAACAGTTTTGGCATGTTTTAAACTTTGACAGAGTTTTGGCCAAATAACTCTGAAAAGGCTTTCACGTACATGTTTGATCAAGGTTTATGGGCCTCGAATAGTAAAAATGTCAAGATTTTTTTGATAATTATTTACCTACAGTGTCTCAAGATTGCACCAAGACCAAATTTGTTTTGATTGATTAAGGACTTAAAGACAAGTTCGAAAAGAGGAATTTTTACTCTTTTGGCCACTGATGAAAATCTTTGCATTTTTGGTAAACATATGTAATTACAAAGTTGTAAAGGCTACAGCAACGTATACAACTAAAAAAGAATAACAAGCCTAGGCCACTTGTACCTTTAGATATAACTGATTTTCTGCTATAGCGCCCCCTTGAGGCCAATCAACGCCATATTTTAATGGATGATAGAAGGCCCTGAGATACATGTAGGGTATATGTATTGTCCTGATTGGTCATTGTTTAGCCTGTCAAAAGCTTGCTGGAATCTGATTGGCTAATAACGATCGCAAAAATTTGCATATCAAATTTTCCTTCTGTAAAACATTAGGACATAGGCCATAGATGACACATGCCAAAGGAGAGCTTCATAGCTTGTACAGTTCCTGAGAAACAGATTTTTAGCTTTGGCTCCGCCCCCTGGGGGCGTATGTCTACACAGATTGACATGCTACCTCAGAATCATGTTGGCATCAAAGTTGTAAAGTGGCATTAGTGTAGGTTTAAGCATTCAAAAGTTACAGCTGTTAGAGTAAATTTGGGTGTGCCACGGTAAGATTAATTTGCATATGGCGGCCATATTGTTTAAAAATTTCTCAATTTTTTCGATAATTATTGAGGATGGGACTCTGCTGAGTTGTTTGACACCAAATATGACAGGATTGGTCAATGACCCTAGGACAAGTTCTCAAAAGTAGGTTTTGCATATTATGCTAAATAGCAAAAAATCTAAGTGGGCGGAGCTTAGTGGTTCTATTGACCTTTTTGATTTGCCATTAACCAAGGAATCATATAATGCAAGAATTTTTGCTTTAGCTATCAGGGCGTGGGAGTTACGAGGCCAAACGCGTTGACCTTCGCCATAGCGCCCCCTTGAGGCCGATCGGGCTCATGTTTTGAATCTGAGTAGCGGTGAGAAGTACTACCATATGACCAAGTCTCAGCCCTGTAGGCCTTACGGTTTCTTCTGCCCAATCACTTCTATGGCAGAAAAAGAATAAGAACTATAATAATAATAATAATAATCAGAACAATTACAATAGGGTTTCTAGCACTACGTGCTCGAACCCCTAATAATAATAATAATAATAATCAGAACAATTACAATAGGGTTTCTAGCACTACGTGCTCGAACCCCTAATAATAATAATAAATATAGCCGCAAGCGGCGATTTACGGGGTTCGAGCGTTACAGGCAAAGAGACCCCTGGAGGCCAGTTAGGCTTAAAACATGTTGCCGGTTGACCGGCATCGCCAAACTGGATGAGGATGACCAGCATGACCGTGAAGACCAAGCTAGATTACCAGCATGACTAATCTCGATGACAAACTTGTTGACCATATTGACCAAGCTGGAAGACCATAATGACCAAACTGGATGACCAGCATGGCAAAGGTGGTTGGCCAGTATGACCAAGCTGGAAGACCACCATTACTATGAGGACAAACCTGAATGACCAGCAGGACCATAATGACCAATGTGAATGGCCAGCATGACCAAGCTGGATGGCCAGCATAACCAAGCTGGGTGACCAGCGTGACCATAAAGACCATAATGGCAATGCTAGATGAGTGGTGTGAGTAAACTAGTTGAAAAGCATTGATAAATTGAGCTGTAGTGTTCATCAGGTTTTATGTGGTGTCTTACTGCACTCTAGTGGGCATTTGGTGAAACAACTTCAGTTCTTCAATTCAAAAAACACAAGGCATAAAAAGGGCATATAAATAACCCATATATAGTGTATAAGTTTTGACCTGATAAACATTCTGCCTGTCAAAAGCTTGCTGGAATGTGATTGGCTAATAGTGACCACAAAAGTGTCCATATTAAATTTTCATTTGGTGTACCATTAGTGCATGGGCCATAGATGATAATTGGCAAGGATGACCTTGATAGCTTGTATGGTTGTAGAGAAACAGCTATCGTGCATTGGCTCTGCCCCCTGGGGGTGTATGTCTACTTAAACTCACAGGGTATCTGAGAATCATGTAATGATCAAAGGACTGAAGTGGTATTAATGTCAGGTTAAGCATTCAAAAGTTATAAGTGTTAGAAGACATTTTACTGCACCATGGTAAAACTAATTTGCATATGGCGGCCATATTGTTTATAAATGTAAAGATTTTTTTTTAATAATTATTGAGGAGTAAGCTCTGCTGAACTGTTTGACACCAAACATGTCATGATTGGTCAAGGAGGCAAAGACAAGATCTCAAAAGTAGGTTTTGCATATTATGCAAATTTAAAAAAAAATAAGTGGGTGGAGCATAAATAAGAATGACCCAGGTGGCTGAGCAGCATGACCAAGAAGGATAAATATGTTCAATTAAGCAAGACCAAAAATATTAAATAAGTTCAGCAGAGCTTTAATTTAGAATAATTCAAATGTAGCTGTTTCACCAAATGACCACCAGAGCGCAGCAAGAGACCACATATAACCTGCTGGAAATCTATCACTCTATAAGTAAGACAGAACATTCCCTATCAGTGCGTTTCTATTTATTAAAAAGAGAAGAAAAGTCCGATTGGGCTCCAAATTGGTACTCATGATCAAGTGGTCTGCATATATATGTGTGTAAATTTGTGTGTTGATAGGGTCAAAGGTTCCTGACTTCTGTCCATTTAGGTTTGAAAAAAGCGATAATACAGGCTTATGGCCTACAAAATGGCTGTTGCTCTTTGGCCATATTAGAGGCAAAAAATATCTGATTTGGCTCAAAATTTGCAATCAGGATCACAACATCAGTCTATATATGTATGTCAATTTCTGTGTCAATAGGGTCAAAGGTTCCTGACTTCTGTCCATTTAGATTTGAAAAAAGCGATAATACAGGCTTGAGGCCTACAAAATCGCTGTAGTTTTCCAGCCGTTGTAGAGGCAAAACATGTCCGATTTGGCTGAAAATTTGCAATCAAGATCAGATTATCAGTCTATATATGTGTATAAATTTGTGTGTTGATAGGGTGAAACGTTCCTGTCTTCTGTCCATTTAGGTTGGAAAATAGCGATAAATAGAGTAAATTTAAAATGGTTAATTTGTCTCTGTAGAGCCTACTGAAGACTTATTTGGCTCATACTTGGCAAATGTACTTCAAATGTCATTGTTAATTAGTAGCGTCAACAGTTTTGGCATGTTTTAAACTTTGACAGAGTTTTGGCCAAATAACTCTGAAAAGGCTTTCACGTACATGTTTGATCAAGGTTTATGGGCCTCAAATAGTTAAAATGTCAAGATTCTTTTGATAATTATTTACCTACAGGGTCTCAAGATTGCATCAAGACCAAATTTGTTTTGATTGATTGAAGACTTAAAGACAAGTTCGAAAAGAGCCATTTTTACGCTTTTGGCCATTGATGAAAATCTTTGCATTTTTGGTATACATATGTAATTACAAAGTTGTAAAGGCTACAGCAAAGTATACAACTAAAAAACAATAACAATCCTAGGCCACTTGTACCTTTAGATATAACTGATTTTCTGCTATAGCGCCCCCTTGAGGCCAATCAACGCCATATTTTAATGGATGATAGAAGGCCATGAGATACATGTAGGATATAAGTATCGTCCTGATTGGTCATTGTTTAGCCTGTCAAAAGCTTGCTGGAATCTGATTGGCTAATAACGATCGCAAAAATGTGCATATCAAATTTTCCTTCTGTTAAACATTAGGACATAGGCCATAGATGATACATGTCAAAGGAGAGCTTCATAGCTTGTACGGTTCCTGAGAAACAGATTTTTAGCTTTGGCTCCGCCCCCTGGGGGCGTATGTCTACACAGATTGACGGGCTACCTTAGAATCATGTTGGGATCAAAGTTGCAAAGTGGCATTAGTGTAGGTTTAAGCATTCAAAAGTTACAGCTGTTAGAGTAAATTTGGGTGTGCCACGGTAAGATTAATTTGCATATGGTGGCCATATTGTTTACAAATTTCACAATTTTTTCGATAATTATTGAGGTTGGGACTCTGCTGAGTTGTTTGACACCAAATATGACAGGATTGGTCAATGACCCTAGGACAAGTTCTCAAAAGTAGGTTTTGCATATTATGCTAAATAGCAAAAAATCTAAGTGGGCGGAGCTTAGTGGTTCTATTGACCTTTTTGATTTGCCATTAACCAAGGAATCATATAATGCAAGAATTTTTGCTTTAGCTATCAGGGCGTGGGAGTTACGAGGCCAAACGCGTTGACCTTCGCCATAGCGCCCCCTTGAGGCCGATCGGGCTCATCTTTTGAATCTGAGTAGCGGTAAGAAGTACTACCATATGACCAAGTCTCAGCCCTGTAGGCCTTACGGTTTCTTCTGCCCAATCACTTCTATGGCAGAAAAAGAATAAGAACTATAATAATAATCAGAACAATTACAATAGGGTTTCTAGCACTACGTGCTCGAACCCCTAAATATAGCCGCAAGCGGCGATTTACGGGGTTCGAGCGTTACAGGCAAAGAGACCCCTGGAGGCCAGTTAGGCTTAAAACATGTTGCCGGTTGACCGGCATCGCCAAACTGGATGAGGATGACCAGCATGACCGTGAAGACCAAGCTAGATTACCAGCATGACTAATCTGGATGACAAACTTGTTGACCATATTGACCAAGCTGGAAGACCATAATGACCAAACTGGATGACCAGCATGGCAAAGGTGGTTGGCCAGTATGACCAAGCTGGAAGACCACCATTACTATGAGGACAAAGCTGAATGACCAGCAGGACCATAATGACCAATGTGAATGGCCAGCATGACCAAGCTGGGTGACCAGCGTGACCATAAAGACCATAATGGCAATGCTAGATGAGTGGTGTGAGTAAACTAGTTGAAAAGCATCGCATTGATAAATTGAGCTGTAGTGTTCATCAGGTTTTATGTGGTGTCTTACTGCACTCTACTGGGCATTTGGTGAAACAAATTCAGTTCTTAAATTGAAAAAACACAAGGCATAAAAAGGGCATATAAATAACCCGTATATAGTATATAAGTTTTGACCTGATTAACATTCCGCCTGTTAAAAGCTTGCTGGAATGTGATTGGCTAATAGTGACCACAAAAGTGTCCATATCAAATTTTCATTTGGTGTACCATTAGTGCATGGGCCATAGATGATAATTGGCTAGGATGACCTTGATAGCTTGTATGGTTCTAGAGAAACAGCTATCGAGCATTGGCCCTGCCCCCTGGGGGGGTGTATGTCTACTTAAACTGACAGGGTATCTGAGAATCATGTAATGATCAAAGGACTGAAGTGGTATTAGTGTCAGGTTAAGCATTCAAAAGTTATAAGTGTTAAAGACATTTTACTGCACCATGGTAGAACTCATTTGCATATGGCGGCCATATTGTTTATAAATGTAAAGATTTTTTTAATAATTATTGAGGAGTAAGCTCTGCTGAACTGTTTGACACCAAACATGTCATGATTGGTCAAGGATCCAAGGACAAGATCTCAAAAGTAGGTTTTGCATATTATGCAAATTTTAAAAAAAATTAAGTGGGTGGAGCATAAACAAGAATGACCCTGGCGGCTGACCAGCATGAACAAGAAGGATAAATATGTTCAATTAAGCAAGACAAGCAAGATTGAATAAGTTCAGCAGAGCTTTAATTTAGAATAATTCACCTGTAGCTGTTTCACCAAATGACCACCAGAGCGCAGCAAGAGACCACATATAACCTGCTGGAAATCTATCACTCTATCAGAAAGACAGAACATTCCCTATCAGTGTGTTTCTATTTATTAAAAAGAGAAGAAAAGTCCGATTGGGCTCCAAATTGGTACTCATGATCAAGTGGTCTGTATATACATGTATGTAAATTTGTGTGTTGATAGGGTCAAAGGTTCCTGACTTCTGACCATTTAGGTTTGAAAAAAGTGATAATACAGGCTTATGGCCTACAAAATGGCTGTTGCTCTTTGGCCATATAAGAGGCAAAAAATATCTGATTTGGCTCAAAATTTGCAGTCAGGATCACAATATCAGTCTATATATGTATGTCAATTTCTGTGTCAATAGGGTCAAAGGTTCCTGACTTCTGTCCATTTAGATTTGAAAAAAGCGATAATACAGGCTTGAGGCCTACAAAATCGCTGTAGTTTTCCAGCCGTTGTAGAGGCAAAACATGTCCGATTTGGCTGAAAATTTGCAATCAAGCTCAGATTATCAGTCTATATATGTGTATAAATTTGTCTGTTGATAGGGTGAAAGGTTCCTGTCTTCTGTCCATTTAGGTTGGAAAATAGCGATAAATAGAATAAATTGAAAATAGTTATTTTTTCACTGTAGAGCCTACTGAAGACTTATTTGGCTCATACTTGGCACATGTACTTCAAATGTCATTGTTAATTAGTAGCTTCAACAGTTTTGGCATGTTTTAAACTTTGACAGAGTTTTGGCCAAATAACTCTGAAAAGGCTTTCACGTACATGTTTGATCAAGGTTTATGGGCCTCAAATAGTTAAAATGTCAAGATTTTTTTGATAATTATTTACCTACAGGGTCTCAAGATTGCATCAAGACCAAATTTGTTTTGATTGATTGAGGACTTAAAGACAAGTTCGAAAAGAGCAATTTTTACTCTTTTGGCCACTGATGAAAATCTTTGCATTTTTGGTAAACACATGTAATTACAAAGTTGTAAAGGCTACAGCAAAGTATACAATTAAAAAAGACTAACAATCCTAGGCCACTGGTACCTTTAGATATAACTGATTTTCTGCTATAGCGCCCCCTTGAGGCCAATCAACGCCATATTTTAATGGATGATAGAAGGCCCTGAGATACATGTAGGGTATAAGTATCGTCCTGATTGGTCATTGTTTAGCATGTCAAAAGCTTGCTGGAATCTGATTGGCTAATAACGATCGCAAAAATGTGCATATCAAATTTTCCTTCTGTTAAACATTAGGACATAGGCCATAGATGATACATGTCAAAGGAGAGCTTCATAGCTTGTACGGTTCCTGAGAAACAGATTTTTAGCTTTGGCTCCGCCCCCTGGGGGCGTATGTCTACACAGATTGACGGGGTACCTCAGAATCATGTTGGCATCAAAGATGTAAAGTGGCATTAGTGTAGGTTTAAGCATTCAAAAGTTACAGCTGTTAGAGTAAATTTGGGTGTGCCACGGTAAGATTAATTTGCATATGGCGGCCATATTGTTTACAAATTTCACAATTTTTTCGATAATTATTGAGGTTGGGTCTCTGCTGAGTTGTTTGACACCAAATATGACAGGATTGGTCAATGACCCTAGGACAAGTTCTCAAAAGTAGGTTTTGCATATTATGCTAAATAGCAAAAAATCTAAGTGGGCGGAGCTTAGTGGTTCTATTGACCTTTTTGATTTGCCATTAAACAAGGAATCATATAATGCAAGAATTTTTGCTCTAGCTACCAGGGCATAGGAGTTACGAGGCCAAACGCGTTGACCTTCGCCATAGCGCCCCCTTGAGGCCGATCGGGCTCATGTTTTGAATCTGAGTAGCGGTGAGAAGTACTACCATATGACCAAGTCTCAGCCCTGTAGGCCTTACGGTTTCTTCTGCCCAATCACTTCTATGGCAGAAAAAGAATAAGAATAATAATAATAATAATAAATATAGCCGCAAGCGGCGATTTACGGGGTTCGAGCGTTACAGGCAAAGAGACCCCTGGAGGCCAGTTAGGCTTAAAACATGTTGCCGGGTTACCGGCATCGCCAAACTGGATGAGGATGACCAGCATGACCGTGAAGACCAAGCTAGATTACCAGCATGACTAATCTGGATGACAAACTTGTTGACCATATTGACCAAGCTGGAAGACCATAATGACCAAACTGGATGACCAGCATGGCAAAGGTGGTTGGCCAGTATGACCAAGCTGGAAGACCACCATTACTATGAGGACAAAGCTGAATGACCAGCAGGACCATAATGACCAATGTGAATGGCCAGCATGACCAAGCTGGATGGCCAGCATAACCAAGCTGGGTGACCAGCGTGACCATAAAGACCATAATGGCAATGCTAGATGAGTGGTGTGAGTAAACTAGTTGAAAAGCATTGATAAATTGAGCTGTAGTGTTCATCAGGTTTTATGTGGTGTCTTACTGCACTCTAGTGGGCATTTGGTGAAACAAATTCAGTTCTTAAATTGAAAAAACACAAGGCATAAAAAGGGCATATAAATAACCCGTATATAGTATATAAGTTTTGACCTGATTAACATTCCGCCTGTTAAAAGCTTGCTGGAATGTGATTGGCTAATAGTGACCACAAAAGTGTCCATATCAAATTTTCATTTGGTGTACCATTAGTGCATGGGCCGTAGATGATAATTGGCTAGGATGACCTTGATAGCTTGTATGGTTCTAGAGAAACAGCTATCGAGCATTGGCCCCGCCCCCTGGGGGTGTATGTCTACTTAAACTGACAGGGTATCTGAGAATCATGTAATGATCAAAGGACTGAAGTGGTATTAGTGTCAGGTTAAGCATTCAAAAGTTATAAGTGTTAAAGACATGTTACTGCACCATGGTAGAACTCATTTGCATATGGCGGCCATATTGTTTATAAATGTAAAGATTTTTTTAATAATTATTGAGGAGTAAGCTCTGCTGAACTGTTTGACACCAAACATGTCATGATTGGTCAAGGATCCAAGGACAAGATCTCAAAAGTAGGTTTTGCATATTATGCAAATTTAAAAAAAAATTAAGTGGGTGGAGCATAAACAAGAATGACCCAGGCGGCTGACTAGCATGACCAAGAAGGATAAAGATCTTCAATTAAGCAACACAAGCAAGATTGAATAAGTTCAGCAGAGCTTTAATTTAGAATAATTCAACTGTAACTGTTTCACCAAATGACCACCAGAGCGCAGCAAGAGACCACATATAACCTGCTGGAAATCTATCACTCTATCAGAAAGACAGAACATTCCCTATCAGTGTGTTTCTATTTATTAAAAAGAGAAGAAAAGTCCGATTGGGCTCCAAATTGGTACTCATGATCAAGTGGTCTGTATATACATGTATGTAAATTTGTGTGTTGATAGGGTCAAAGGTTCCTGACCTCTGACCATTTAGGCTTGAAAAAAGCGATAATACAGGCTTATGGCCTACAAAATGGCTGTTGCTCTTTGGCCATATTAGAGGCAAAAAATATCTGATTTGGCTCAAAATTTGCAATCAAGATTACAATATCAGTCTATATATGTATGTCAATTTCTGTGTCAATAGGGTCAAAGGTTCCTGACTTCTGTCCATTTAGGTTTGAAAAAAGCGATAATACAGGCTTGAGGCCTACAAAATCGCTGTAGTTTTCCAGCCGTTGTAGAGGCAAAACATGTCCGATTTGGCTGAAAATTTGCAATCAAGATCAGATTATCAGTCTATATATGTGTATAAATTTGTGTGTTGATACGGTGAAAGGTTCCTGTCTTCTGTCCATTTAGGTTGGAAAATAGCGATAAATAGAATAAATTGAAAATAGTTATTTTTTCACTGTAGAGCCTACTGAAGACTTATTTGGCTCATACTTGGCACATGTACTTCAAATGACATTGTTAATTAGTAGCTTCAACAGTTTTGGCATGTTTTAAACTTTGACAGAGTTTTGGCCAAATAACTCTGAAAAGGCTTTCACGTACATGTTTGATCAAGGTTTATGGGCCTCAAATAGATAAAATGTCAAGATTTTTTTGATAATTATTTACCTACAGGGTCTCAAGATTGCATCAAGACCAAATTTGTTTTGATTGATTAAGGACTTAAAGACAAGTTCGAAAAGAGCAATTTTTACTCTTTTGGCCACTGATGAAAATATTTGCATTTTTGGTAAACACATGTAATTACAAAGTTGTAAAGGCTACAGAAAAGTATACAACTAAAAAAGGATAACAAGCCTAGGCCACTTGTACCTTTAGATATAACTGATTTTCTGCTATAGTGCCCCCTTGAGGCCAATCAACGCCATATTTTAATGGATGATAGAAGGCCCTGAGATACATGTAGGGTATAAGTATCGTCCTGATTGGTCATTGTTTAGCATGTCAAAAGCTTGCTGGAATCTGATTGGCTAATAACGATCGCAAAAATTTGCATATCAAATTTTCCTTCTGTAAAACATTAGGACATAGGCCATAGATGATACATGTCAAAGGAGAGCTTCATAGCTTGTACGGTTCCTGAGAAACAGATTTTTAGCTTTGGCTCCGCCCCCTGGGGGCGTATGTCTAAACAGATTGACGGGCTACCTCAGAATCATGTTGGGATCAAAGTTGTAAAGTGAGATTAGTGTAGGTTTAAGCATTCAAAAGTTACAGCTGTTAGAGTAAATTTGGGTGTGCCACGGTAAGATTAATTTGCATATGGCGGCCATATTGTTTACAAATTTCACAATTTTTTCGATAATTATTGAGGTTGGGACTCTGCTGAGTTGTTTGACACCAAATATGACAGGATTGGTCAATGACCCTAGGACAAGTTCTCAAAAGTAGGTTTTGCATATTATGCTAAATAGCAAAAAATCTAAGTGGGCGGAGCTTAGTGGTTCTATTGACCTTTTTGATTTGCCATTAACCAAGGAATCATATAATGCAAGAATTTTTGCTCTAGCTGTCAGGGCGTGGGAGTTACAGGGCAAAAGGCGTTTTGCTTTGCCATAGCGCCCCCTTGAGGCCGATAGGGCTCATCTTTTGAATCTGAGTAGCGGTGAGAAGTACTACCATATGACCAAGTCTCAGCCCTGTGGGCCTTACGGTTTCTTCTGCCCGATCACTTCTATGGCAGAAAAAGAATAAGAATAATAATAATAATCAGAACAATTACAATAGGGTTTCTAGCACTACGTGCTCGAACCCCTAATAATCAGAACAATTACAATAGGGTTTCTAGCACTACGTGCTCGAACCCCTAATAATAATAATAATAATAATCAGAACAATTACAATAGGGTTTCTAGCACTACGTGCTCGAACCCCTAAATATAGCCGCAAGCGGCGATTTACGGGGTTCGAGCGTTACAGGCAAAGAGACCTCTGGAGGCCAGTTAGGCTTAAAACATGTTGCCGGTTGACCGGCATCGCCAAACTGGATGAGGATGACCAGCATGACCGTGAAGACCAAGCTAGATTACCAGCATGACTAATCTGGATGACAAACTTGTTGACCATATTGACCAAGCTGGAAGACCATAATGACCAAACTGGATGACCAGCATGGCAAAGGTGGTTGGCCAGTATGACCAAGCTGGAAGACCACCATTACTATGAGGACAAAGCTGAATGACCAGCAGGACCATAATGACCAATGTGAATGGCCAGCATGACCAAGCTGGATGGCCAGCATAACCAAGCTGGGTGACCAGCGTGACCATAAAGACCATAATGGCAATGCTAGATGAGTGGTGTGAGTAAACTAGTTGAAAAGCATTGATAAATTGAGCTGTAGTGTTCATCAGGTTTTATGTGGTGTCTTACTGCACTCTAGTGCGCATTTGGTGAAACAAATTCAGTTCTTAAATTGAAAAAACACAAGGCATAAAAAGGGCATATAAATAACCCGTATATAGTATATAAGTTTTGACCTGATTAACATTCCGCCTGTTAAAAGCTTGCTGGAATGTGATTGGCTAATAGTGACCACAAAAGTGTCCATATCAAATTTTCATTTGGTGTACCATTAGTGCATGGGCCATAGATGATAATTGGCTAGGATGACCTTGATAGCTTGTATGGTTCTAGAGAAACAGCTATCGAGTGTTATAAGTGTGAAAGACATTTTACTGCACCATGGTAGAACTCATTTGCATATGGCGGCCATATTGTTTATAAATGTAAAGATTTTTTTAATAATTATTGAGGAGTAAGCTCTGCTGAACTGTTTGACACCAAACATGTCATGATTGGTCAAGGATCCAAGGACAAGATCTCAAAAGTAGGTTTTGCATATTATGCAAATTTTAAAAAAAATTAAGTGGGTGGAGCATAAACAAGAATGACCCAGGCGGCTGACCAGCATGAACAAGAAGGATAAATATGTTCAACTAAGCAAGACAAGCAAGATTGAATAAGTTCAGCAGAGCTTTAATTTAGAATAATTCACCTGTAGCTGTTTCACCAAATGACCACCAGAGTGTCGCAAGAGACCACATATAACCTGCTGGAAATCTATCACTCTATCAGAAAGACAGAACATTCCCTATCAGTGTGTTTCTATTTATTAAAAAGAGAAGAAAAGTCCGATTGGGCTCCAAATTGGTACTCATGATCAAGTGGTCTGTATATACATGTATGTAAATTTGTGTGTTGATAGGGTCAAAGGTTCCTGACTTCTGACCATTTAGGTTTTAAAAAAGTGATAATACAGGCTTATGGCCTACAAAATGGCTGTTGCTCTTTGGCCATATTAGAGGCAAAAAATATCTGATTTGGCTCAAAATTTGCAATCAGGATCACAATATCAGTCTATATATGTATGTCAATTTCTGTGTCAATAGGGTCAAAGGTTCCTGACTTCTGTCCATTTAGATTTGAAAAAAGCGATAATACAGGCTTGAGGCCTACAAAATCGCTTTAGTTTTCCAGCCGTTGTAGAGGCAAAACATGTCCGATTTGGCTGAAAATTTGCAATCAAGATCAGATTATCAGTCTATATATGTGTATAAATTTGTGTGTTGATAGGGTGAAAGGTTCCTGTCTTCTGTCCATTTAGGTTGGAAAATAGCGATAAATAGAATAAATTGAAAATAGTTATTTTTTCACTGTAGAGCCTACTGAAGACTTATTTGGCTCATACTTGGCACATGTACTTCAAATGTCATTGTTAATTAGTAGCTTCAACAGTTTTGGCATGTTTTAAACTTTGACAGAGTTTTGGCCAAATAACTCTGAAAAGGCTTTCACGTACATGTTTGATCAAGGTTTATGGGCCTCAAATAGTTAAAATGTCAAGATTTTTTTGATAATTATTTACCTACAGGGTCTCAAGATTGCATCAAGACCAAATTTGTTTTGATTGATTAAGGACTTAAAGACAAGTTCGAAAAGAGCAATTTTTACTCTTTTGGCCACTGATGAAAATCTTTGCATTTTTGGTAAACATATGTAATTACAACGTTGTAAAGGCTACAGCAAAGTATACAACTAAAAAAGAATAACAAGCCTAGGCCACTTGTACCTTTAGATATAACTGATTTTCTGCTATAGCGCCCCCTTGAGGCCAATCAACGCCATATTTTAATGGATGATAGAAGGCCCTGAGATACATGTAGGGTATAAGTATCGTCCTGATTGGTCATTGTTTAGCATGTCAAAAGCTTGCTGGAATCTGATTGGCTAATAACGATCGCAAAAATTTGCATATCAAATTTTCCTTCTGTAAAACATTAGGACATAGGCCATAGATGATACATGCCAAAGGAGAGCTTCATAGCTTGTACGGTTCCTGAGAAACTGATTTTTAGCTTTGGCTCCGCCCCCTGGGGGCGTATGTCTACACAGATTGACGGGCTACCTCAGAATCATGGTGGCATCAAAGGTCTAAAGTGGCATTAGTGTAGGTTTAAGCATTCAAAAGTTACAGTTGTTAGAGTAAATTTGGGTGTGCCACGGTAAGATTAATTTGCATATGGCGGCCATATTGTTTACAAATTTCACAATTTTTTTGATAATTATTGAGGTTGGGACTCTGCTGAGTTGTATGACACCAAATATGATAGGATTGGTCAATGACCCTAGGACAAGTTCGCAAAAGTAGGTTTTGCATATTATGCTAAATAGCAAAAAATCTAAGTGGGCGGAGCTTAGTGGTTCTATTGACCTTTTTGATTTGCCATTAAGCAAGGAATCATATAATGCAAGAATTTTTGCTCTAGCTATCAGGGCGTGGCAGTTACGAGGCCTAACGCGTTGACCTTCGCCATAGCGCCCCCTTGAGGCCGATTTGGCTCATCTTTTGAATCTGAGTAGCGGTGAGAAGTACTACCATATGACCAAGTCTCAGCCCTGTAGGCCTTACGGTTTCTTCTGCCCGATCACTTCTATGGCAGAAAAAGAATAAGAATAATAAATATAGCCGCAAGCGGCGATTTACGGGGTTCGAGCGTCACAGGCAAAGAGGCCCCTGGAGGCCAGTTAGGCTTAAAACCTGTTGCTGGTTGACCGTCATCACCAAACTGGATAACCAAGCTGGGTAACCAGAATCATGTAATGATCAAAGGACTGAAGTGGTATTAATGTCAGGTTAAGCATTCAAAAGTTATAAGTGTTAGAAGACATTTTACTGCACCATGGTAAAACTAATTTGCATATGGCGGCCATATTGTTTATAAATGTAAAGATTTTTTTAAATAATTATTGAGGAGTAAGCTCTGCTGAACTGTTTGACACCAAACATGTCATGATTGGTCAAGGATCCAAGGACAAGATCTCAAAAGTAGGTTTTGCATATTATGCAAATTTTAAGAAAAAATTAAGTGGGTGGAGCATAAACAAGAATGACCCAGGCGGCTGACCAGCATGAACAAGAAGGATAAATATGTTCAATTAAGCAAGACAAGCAAGATTGAATAAGTTCAGCAGAGCTTTAATTTAGAATAATTCACCTGTAGCTGTTTCACCAAATGACCACCAGAGCGCAGCAAGAGACCACATATAACCTGCTGGAAATCTATCACTCTATCAGAAAGACAGAACATTCCCTATCAGTGTGTTTCTATTTATTAAAAAGAGAAGAAAAGTCCGATTGGGCTCCAAATTGGTACTCATGATCAAGTGTTCTGTATATACATGTATGTAAATTTGTGTGTTGATAGGGTCAAAGGTTCCTGTCTTCTGACCATTTAGGTTTGAAAAAAGTGATAATACAGGCTTATGGCCTACAAAATGGCTGTTGCTCTTTGGCCATATTAGAGGCAAAAAATATCTGATTTGGCTCAAAATTTGCAGTCAGGATCACAATATCAGTCTATATATGTATGTCAATTTCTGTGTCAATAGGGTCAAAGGTTCCTGACTTCTGTCCATTTAGATTTGAAAAAAGCGATAATACAGGCTTGAGGCCTACAAAATCGCTGTAGTTTTCCAGCCGTTGTAGAGGCAAAACATGTCCGATTTGGCTGAAAATTTGCAATCAAGATCAGATTATCAGTCTATATATGTCTATAAATTTGTGTGTTGATAGGGTGAAAGGTTCCTGTCTTCTGTCCATTTAGGTTGGAAAATAGCGATAAATAGAATAAATTGAAAATAGTTATTTTTTCACTGTAGAGCCTAGTGAAGACTTATTTGGCTCATACTTGGCACATGTACTTCAAATGTCATTGTTAATTAGTAGCTTCAACAGTTTTGGCATGTTTTAAACGTTGACAGAGTTTTGGCCAAATAACTCTGAAAAGGCTTTCACGTACATGTTTGATCAAGGTTTATGGGCCTCAAATAGTTAAAATGTCAAGATTTTTTTGATAATTATTTACCTACAGGGTCTCAAGATTGCATCAAGACCAAATTTGTTTTGATTGATTAAGGACTTAAAGACAAGTTCGAAAAGAGCAATTTTTACTCTTTTGGCCACTGATGAAAATCTTTGCATTTTTGGTAAACATATGTAAATACAAAGTTGTAAAGGCTACAGCAAAGTATACAACTATAAAAGAATAACAAGCCTAGGCCACTTCTACCTTTAGATATAACTGATTTTCTGCTATAGCGCCCCCTTGAGGCCAATCAACGCCATATTTTAATGGATGATAGAAGGCCCTGAGTTACATGTAGGGTATAAGTATCGTCCTGATTGGTCATTGTTTAGCCTGTCAAAAGCTTGCTGGAATCTGATTGGCTAATAACGATTGCAAAAATTTGCATATCATATTTTCCTTCTGTAAAACATTAGAACATAGGCCATAGATGATACATGCCAAAGGAGAGCTTCATAGCTTTTTCGGTTCCTGAGAAACAGATTTTTAGCTTTGGCTCCGCCCCCTGGGGGCGTATGTCTACACAGATTGAGGTGGTACCTCAGAATCATGTTGGCATCAAAGTTGTAAAGTGGCATTAGTGTAGGTTTAAGCATTCAAAAGTTACAGCTGTTAGAGTAAATTTGGGTGTGCCACGGTAAGATTAATTTGCATATGGTGGCCATATTGTTTACAAATTTCACAATTTTTTCGATAATTATTGAGGTTGGGACTCTGCTGAGTTGTTTGACACCAAATATGACAGGATTGGTCAATGACCCTAGGACAAGTTCTCAAAAGTAGGTTTTGCATATTATGCTAAATAGCAAAAAATCTAAGTGGGCGGAGCTTAGTGGTTCTATTGACCTTTTTGATTTGCCATTAACCAAGGAATCATATAATGCAAGAATTTTTGCTTTAGCTATCAGGGCGTGGGAGTTACGAGGCCAAACGCGTTGACCTTCGCCATAGCGCCCCCTTGAGGCCGATCGGGCTCATCTTTTGAATCTGAGTAGCGGTGAGAAGTACTACCATATGACCAAGTCTCAGCCCTGTAGGCCTTACGGTTTCTTCTGCCCAATCACTTCTATGGCAGAAAAAGAATAAGAACTATAAATATAGCCGCAAGCGGCGATTTACGGGGTTCGAGCGTTACAGGCAAAGAGACCCCTGGAGGCCAGTTAGGCTTAAAACATGTTGCCGGTTGACCGGCATCGCCAAACTGGATGAGGATGACCAGCATGACCGTGAAGACCAAGCTAGATTACCAGCATGACTAATCTGGATGACAAACTTGTTGACCATATTGACCAAGCTGGAAGACCATAATGACCAAACTGGATGACCAGCATGGCAAAGGTGGTTGGCCAGTATGACCAAGCTGGAAGACCACCATTACTATGAGGACAAAGCTGAATGACCAGCAGGACCATAATGACCAATGTGAATGGCCAGCATGACCAAGCTGGATGGCCAGCATAACCAAGCTGGGTGACCAGCGTGACCATAAAGACCATAATGGCAATGCTAGATGAGTGGTGTGAGTAAACTAGTTGAAAAGCTTTGATAAATTGAGCTGTAGTGTTCATCAGGTTTTATGTGGTGTCTTACTGCACTCTAGTGCGCATTTGGTGAAACAAATTCAGTTCTTAAATTGAAAAAACACAAGGCATAAAAAGGGCATATAAATAACCCGTATATAGTATATAAGTTTTGACCTGATTAACATTCCGCCTGTTAAAAGCTTGCTGGAATGTGATTGGCTAATAGTGACCACAAAAGTGTCCATATCAAATTTTCATTTGGTGTACCATTAGTGCATGGGCCATAGATGATAATTGGCTAGGATGACCTTGATAGCTTGTATGGTTCTAGAGAAACAGCTATCGAGCATTGGCCCCGCCCCCTGGGAGTGTATGTCTACTTAAACTGACAGGGTATCTGAGAATCATGTAATGATCAAAGGACTGAAGTGGTATTAGTGTCAGGTTAAGCATTCAAAAGTTATAAGTGTTAAAGACATTTTACTGCACCATGGTAGAACTCATTTGCATATGGCGGCCATATTGTTTATAAATGTAAAGGTTTTTTTAATAATTATTGAGGAGTAAGCTCTGCTGAACTGTTTGACACCAAACATGTCATGATTGGTCAAGGATCCAAGGACAAGATCTCAAAAGTAGGTTTTGCATATTATGCAAATTTAAAAAAAAATTAAGTGTGTGGAGCATAAACAAGAATGACCCAGGTGGCTGACCATCATGAACAAGAAGGATAAATATGTTCAATTAAGCAAGACAAGCAAGATTGAATAAGTTCAGCAGAGCTTTAATTTAGAATAATTCAAATGTAACTGTTTCACCAAATGACCACCAGAGCGCAGCAAGAGACCACATATAACCTGCTGGAAATCTATCACTCTATAAGTAAGACAGAACATTCCCTATCAGTGTGTTTCTATTTATTAAAAAGAGAAGAAAAGTCCGATTGGGCTCCAAATTGGTACTCATGATCAACTGGTCTGTATATACATGTATGTAAATTTGTGTGTTGATAGGGTCAAATGTTCCTTACTTCTGACCATTTAGGTTTGAAAAAAGTGATAATACAGGCTTATGGCCTACAAAATGGCTGTTGCTCTTTGGCCATATTAGAGGCAAAAAATATCTGATTTGGCTCAAAATTTGCAATCATGATCACAATATCAGTCTATATATGTATGTCAATTTCTGTGTCAATAGGGTCAAAGGTTCCTGACTTCTGTCAATTTAGATTTGAAAAAAGCGATAATACAGGCTTGAGGCCTACAAAATCGCTGTAGTTTTCCAGCCGTTGTAGAGGCAAAACATGTCCGATTTGGCTGAAAATTTGCAATCAAGATCAGATTATCAGTCTATATATGTGTATAAATTTGTGTGTTGATAGGGTGAAAGGTTCATGTCTTCTGTCCATTTAGGTTGGAAAATAGCGATAAATGGAATAAATTGAAAATAGTTATTTTTTCACTGTAGAGCCTACTGAAGACTTATTTGGCTCATACATGGCACATGTGCTTCAAATGTCATTGTTAATTAGTAGCTTCAACAGTTTTGGCATGTTTTAAACTTTGACAGAGTTTTGGCCAAATAACTCTGAAAAGGCTTTCACGTACATGTTTGATCAAGGTGTTGGGGCCATAAAAAGTTAAAATTCTAACATTTTTTTGATAATTATTTACCTACACGGTCTCAAGATTGTGAAAAGACCAAAGTTGATTTAATTGGTTGAATATCCAGGGACTAGTTCAAAAAGTGCAATTTTTACTCTACTGGCCACTGATGCAAAACAATACATTTTTGGTAAAGACATGTAATTACAAAGTTGTAAAGGTTACAGCAAAGCATAAAACTCAAAAAGAATAACAAGCCTAGGCCACTTGTACCTTTAGATATAACTGATTTTCTGCTATAGCGCCCCCTAGAGGCCAATCAACGCCATATTTTAATGGATGATAGAAGGCCCTCATATACATGTACAATATAAGTATCGTCCTGATTGGTGATTGTTTAGCCTGTCAAAAGCTTGCTGTAATCTGATTGGCTAATAGCGACCACAAAAATTCACACATCAAAATATCCTTCAGTAGTCCATTAGGACATAGGCCACAGAGGACACATGCCAAACGAGAGCTTGATAGCTTGTACGGTTCCTGAGAAACAGATTTTTAGCTTTGGCTCCGCCCCCTGGGGGCGTATGTCTACACAGATTGACGGGCTACCTCAGAATCATGTTGGCATCAAAGTTGTAAAGTGGCATTAGTGTAGGTTTAAGCATTCAAAAGTTACAGCTGTTAGAGTAAATTTGGGTGTGCCACGGTAAGATTAATTTGCATATGGCGGCCATATTGTTTACAAATTTCACAATTTTTTCGATAATTATTGAGGTTGGGACTCTGCTGAGTTGTTTGACACCAAATATGACAGGATTGGTCAATGACCCTAGGACAAGTTCTCAAAAGTAGGTTTTGCATATTCTGCTAAATAGCAAAAAATCTAAGTGGGCGGAGCTTAGTGGTTCTATTGACCTTTTTGATTTGCCATTAACCAAGGAATCATATAATGCAAGAATTTTTGCTCTAGCTATCAGGGCGTAGGAGTTACGAGGCCAAACACGTTGACCTTCCCCATAGCGCCCCCTTGAGGCCGATCGGGCTCATCTTTTGAATCTGAGTAGCGGTGAGAAGTACTACCATATGACCAAGTCTCAGCCCTGTAGGCCTTACGGTTTCTTCTGCCCAATCACTTCTATGGCAGAAAAAGAATAAGAACTATAATAATAATAATAATAATAATAATAATCAGAACAATTACAATAGGGTTTCTAGCACTACGTGCTCGAACCCCTAATAATAATAATCAGAACAATTACAATAGGGTTTCTAGCACTACGTGCTCGAACCCCTAATAATAAATATAGCCGCAAGCGGCGATTTACGGGGTTCGAGCGTCACAGGCAAAGAGGCCCCTGGAGGCCAGTTAGGCTTAAAACCTGTTGCTGGTTGACCGTCATCACCAAACTGGATAACCAAGCTGGGTAACCAGCGTGACCATAAAGACCATAATGACAATGCTAGATGAGTGGTGTGAGTAAACTAGCTGAAATGCATTGATAAATTGAGCTGTAGTGTTCAGCAGGTTTTATGTGGTCTCTTGCTGCACTCTAGTGGGCATTCGGAGAGCCTAGCAGTGAGGCATGACAAGGGCACATATTAATAACCAATAATATCAATAATAGTACATAAGTTTTGACCTGATTGACATTCAGCCTGTCAAAAGCTTGCTGGAATGTGATTGGCTAATAGTGACCACAAAAGTGTCCATATCAAATTTTCATTTGGTGTACCATTAGTGCATGGGCCATAGATGATAATTGGCAAGGACGACCTTGATAGCTTGTATGGTTCTAGAGAAACAGCTATCGAGCATTGGCTCTGCCCCCTGGGGGGGGTGTATGTCTACTTAAACTGACAGGGTATCTGAGAATCATGTAATGATTAAAGGACTGAAGTAGTATTAGTGTCAGGTTAAGCATTCAAAAGTTATAAGTGTTAAAGACATTTTACTGCACCATGGTAGAACTCATTTGCATATGGCGGCCATATTGTTTATAAATGTAAAGATTTTTTTAATAATTATTGAGGAGTAAGCTCTGCTGAACTGTTTGACACCAAACATGTCATGATTGGTCAAGGATCCAAGGACAAGATCTCAAAAGTAAGTTTTGCATATTATGCAAATAAAAAAAAAATTAAGTGGGTGGAACATAAACAAGAATGACCCAGGTGGCTGAGTAGCATGACCAAGAAGGATAAATATGTTCAATTAAGCAAGACAAGCAAGATTAAATAAGTTCAGCAGAGCTTTAATTTAGAATAATTCACCTGTAGCTGTTTCACCAAATGACCACCAGAGCGCAGCAAGAGACCACATATAACCTGCTGGAAATCTATCACTCTATAAGTAAGACAGAACATTCCCTATCAGTGTGTTTCTATTTATTACAAAGAGAGGAAAAGTCCGATTGGGCTCCAAATTGGTTCTCATGATCAAGTGGTCTGTATATATATGTGTGTAAATTTGTGTGTTGATAGGGTCAAAGGTTCCTGACTTCTGTCCATTTAGGCTTGAAAAAAGCGATAATACAGGCTTATGGCCTACAACATGGCTGTTGCTCTTTGGCCATATTAGAGGCAAAAAATATCTGATTTGGCTCAAAATTTGCAATCAAGATCACAATATCAGTCTATATATGTATGTCAATTTCTGTGTCAATAGGGTCAAAGGTTCCTGACTTCTGTCCATTTAGATTTGAAAAAAGCGATAATACAGGCTTGAGGCCTACAAAATCGCTGTAGTTTTCCAGCCGTTGTAGAGGCAAAACATGTCCGATTTGGCTGAAAATTTGCAATCAAGATCAGATTATCAGTCTATATATGTGTATAAATTTGTGTGTTGATAGGGTGAAAGGTTCCTGTCTTCTGTCCATTTAGGTTGGAAAATAGCGATAAATAGAATAAATTGAAAATAGTTATTTTTTCACTGTAGAGCCTACTGAAGACTTATTTGGCTCATACTTGGCACATGTACTTCAAATGTCATTGTTAATTAGTAGCTTCAACAGTTTTGGCACGTTTTAAACTTTGACAGAGTTTTGGCCAAATAACTCTGAAAAGGCTTTCACGTACATGTTTGATCAAGGTTTATGGGCCTCAAGTAGTTAAAATGTCAAGATTTTTTTGATAATTATTTACCTACAGGGTCTCAAGATTGCATCAAGACCAAATTTGTTTTGATTGATTAAGGACTTAAAGACAAGTTCGAAAAGAGCAATTTTTACTCTTTTGGCCACTGATGAAAATCTTTGCATTTTTGGTAAACACATGTAATTACAAAGTTGTAAAGGCTACAGCAAAGTATACAACTAAAAAAGAATAACAAGCCTAGGCCACTTGTACCTTTAGATATAACTGATTTTCTGCTATAGCGCCCCCTTGAGGCCAATCAACGCCATATTTTAATGGATGATAGAAGGCCCTGAGATACATGTAGTGTATAAGTATCGTCCTGATTGGTCATTGTTTAGCATGTCAAAAGCTTGCTGGAATCTGATTGGCTAATAACGATCGCAAAAAATTGCATATCAAATTTTCCTTCTGTAAAACATTAGGACATAGGCCATAGATGATATATGTCAAAGGAGAGCTTCATAGCTTGTACGATTCCTGAGAAACAGATTTTTAGCTTTGGCTCCGCCCCCTGGGGGCGTATGTCTACATAGATTGACGGGCTACCTCAGAATCATGTTGGCATCAAAGTTGTAAAGTGGCATTAGTGTAAGTTTAAGCATTCAAAAGTTACAGCTGTTAGAGTAAATTTGGGTGTGCCACGGTAAGATTAATTTGCATATGGCGGCCATATTGTTTACAAATTTCACAATTTTTTCGATAATTATTGAGGTTGGGACTCTGCTGAGTTGTTTGACACCAAATGTGACAGGATTGGTCAATGACCCTAGGACAAGTTCTCAAAAGTAGGTTTTGCATATTATGCTAAATAGCAAAAAATCTAAGTGGGCGGAGCTTAGTGGTTCTATTGACCTTTTTGATTTGCCATTAACCAAGGAATCATATAATGCAAGAATTTTTGCTCTAGTTATCAGGGCGTAGGAGTTACGAGGCCAAACGCGTTGACCTTCGCCATAGCGCCCCCTTGAGGCCGATCGGGCTCATCTTTTGAATCTGAGTAGCGGTGAGAAGTACTACCATATGACCAAGTCTCAGCCCTGTAGGCCTTACGGTTTCTTCTGCCCAATCACTTCTATGGCAGAAAAAGAATAAGAACTATAATAATAATAATAAATATAGCCGCAAGCGGCGATTTACGGGGTTCGAGCGTTACAGGCAAAGAGACCCCTGGAGGCCAGTTAGGCTTAAAACATGTTGCCGGTTGACCGGCATCGCCAAACTGGATGAGGATGACCAGCATGACCGTGAAGACCAAGCTAGATTACCAGCATGACTAATCTGGATGACAAACTTGTTGACCATATTGACCAAGCTGGAAGACCATAATGACCAAACTGGATGACCAGCATGGCAAAGGTGGTTGGCCAGTATGACCAAGCTGGAAGACCACCATTACTATGAGGACAAAGCTGAATGACCAGCAGGACCATAATGACCAATGTGAATGGCCAGCATGACCAAGCTGGATGGCCAGCATAACCAAGCTGGGTGACCAGCGTGACCATAAAGACCATAATGGCAATGCTAGATGAGTGGTGTGAGTAAACTAGTAGAAAAGCATTGATAAATTGAGCTGTAGTGTTCATCAGGTTTTATGTGGTGTCTTACTGCACTCTAGTGGGCATTTGGTGAAACAAATTCAGTTCTTAAATTGAAAAAACACAAGGCATAAAAAGGGCATATAAATAACCCGTATATAGTATATAAGTTTTGACCTGATTAACATTCCGCCTGTTAAAAGCTTGCTGGAATGTGATTGGCTAATAGTGACCACAAAAGTGTCCATATCAAATTTTCATTTGGTGTACCATTAGTGCATGGGCCATAGATGATAATTGGCTAGGATGACCTTGATAGCTTGTATGGTTCTAGAGAAACAGCTATCGAGCATTGGCTCCGCCCCCTGTGGGGTGTATGTCTACTTAAACTGACAGGCTATCTGAGAATCATGTAATGATCAAAGGACTGAAGTGGTATTAGTGTCAGGTTAAGCATTCAAAAGTTATAAGTGTTAAAGACATATTACTGCACCATGGTAGAACTCATTTGCATATGGCGGCCATATTGTTTATAAATGTAAAGATTTTTTTAATAATTATTGAGGAGTAAGCTCTGCTGAACTGTTTGACACCAAACATGTCATGATTGGTCAAGGATCCAAGGACAAGATCTCAAAAGTAGGTTTTGCATATTATGCAAATTAAAAAAAAAATTAAGTGGGTGGAGCATAAACAAGAATGACCCAGGCGGCTGACCAGCATGAACAAGAAGGATAAATATGTTCAATTAAGCAAGACAAGCAAGATTGAATAAGTTCAGCAGAGCTTTAATTTAGAATAATTCACCTGTAGCTGTTTCACCAAATGACCACCAGAGCGCAGCAAGAGACCACATATAACCTGCTGGAAATTTATCACTCTATAAGTAAGACAGAACATTCCCTATCAGTGTGTTTCTATTTATTAAAAAGAGAAGAAAAGTCCGATTGGGCTCCAAATTGGTACTCATGATCAAGTGGTCTGTATATACATGTATGTAAATTTGTGTGTTGATAGGGTCAAAGGTTCCTGACTTCTGACCATTTAGGTTTGAAAAAAGTGATAATACAGGCTTATGGCCTACAAAATGGCTGTTGCTCTTTGGCCATATTAGAGGCAAAAAATATCTGATTTGGCTCAAAATTTGCAATCAGGATCACAATATCATTCTATATATGTATGTCAATTTCTGTGTCAATAGGGTCAAAGGTTCCTGACTTCTGTCCATTTAGATTGGAAAAAAGCGATAATACAGGCTTGAGGCCTACAAAATCGCTGTAGTTTTCCAGCTGTTGTAGAGGCAAAACATGTCCGATTTGGCTGAAAATTTGCAATCAAGATCAGATTATCAGTCTATATATGTGTATAAATTTGTGTGTCGATAGGGTGAAAGTTTCCTGTCTTCTGTCCATTTAGGTTGGAAAATAGCGATAAATAGAATAAATTGAAAATAGTTATTTTTTCACTGTAGAGCCTACTGAAGACTTATTTGGCTCATACTTGGCACATGTACTTCAAATGTCATTGTTAATTAGTAGCTTCAACAGTTTTGGCATGTTTTAAACTTTGACAGAGTTTTGGCCAAATAACTCTGAAAAGGCTTTCACGTACATGTTTGATCAAGGTTTATGGGCCTCAAATAGTTAAAATGTCAAGATTTTTTTGATAATTATTTACCTACAGGGTCTCAAGATTGCATCAAGACCAAATTTGTTTTGATTGAATAAGGACTTAAAGACAAGTTCGAAAAGAGCAATTTTTACTCTTTTGGCCACTGATGAAAATCTTTGCATTTTTGGTAAACATATGTAATTACAAAGTTGTAAAGGCTACAGCAAAGTATACAACTAAAAAAGAATAACAAGCCTAGGCCACTTGTACCTTTAGATATAACTGATTTTCTGCTATAGCGCCCCCTTGAGGCCAATCAACGCCATATTTTAATGGATGATAGAAGTCCCTGAGATACATGTAGGGTATCAGTATCGTCCTGATTGGTCATTGTTTAGCATGTCAAAAGCTTGCTGGAATCTGATTGGCTAATAACGATCGCAAAAATTTGCATATCAAATTTTCCTTCTGTAAAACATTAGGACATAGGCCATAGATGATACATGCCAAAGGAGAGCTTCATAGCTTGTATGGTTCCTGAGAAACAGATTTTTAGCTTTGGCTCCGCCCCCTGGAGGCGTATGTCTACACAGATTGACGGGCTACCTCAGAATCATGTTGGCATCAAAGTTCTAAAGTGGCATTAGTGTAGGTTTAAGCATTCAAAAGTTACAGCTGTTAGAGTAAATTTGGGTGTGCCACGGTAAGATTAATTTGCATATGGCGGCCATATTGTTTACAAATTTCACAATTTTTTTGATAATTATTGAGGTTGGGACTCTGCTGAGTTGTTTGACACCAAATATGACAGGATTGGTCAATGACCCTAGGACAAGTTCTCAAAAGTAGGTTTTGCATAATATGCTAAATAGCAAAAAATCTAAGTGGGCGGAGCTTAGTGGTTCTATTGACCTTTTTGATTTGCCATTAACCAAGGAATCATATAATGCAAGAATTTTTGCTCTAGCTATCAGGGCGTGGCAGTTACGAGGCCTAACGCGTTGACCTTCGCCATAGCGCCCCCTTGAGGCCGATTTGGCTCATCTTTTGAATCTGAGTAGCGGTGAGAAGTACTACCATATGACCAAGTCTCAGCCCTGTAGGCCTTACGGTTTCTTCTGCCCGATCACTTCTATGGCAGAAAAAGAATAAGAATAATAATAAATATAGCCGCAAGCGGCGATTTACGGGGTTCGAGCGTTACAGGCAAAGAGACCCCTGGAGGCCAGTTAGGCTTAAAACATGTTGCCGGTTGACCGGCATCGCAAAACTGGATGAGGATGACCAGCATGACCGTGAAGACCAAGCTAGATTACCAGCATGACTAATCTGGATGACAAACTTGTTGACCATATTGACCAAGCTGGAAGACCATAATGACCAAACTGGATGACCAGCATGGCAAAGGTGGTTGGCCAGTATGACCAAGCTGGAAGACCACCATTACTATGAGGACGAAGCTGAATGACCAGCAGGACCATAATGACCAATGTGAATGGCCAGCATGACCAAGCTGGATGGCCAGCATAACCAAGCTGGGTGACCAGCGTGACCATAAAGACCATAATGGCAATGCTAGATGAGTGGTGTGAGTAAACTAGTTGAAAAGCATTGATAAATTGAGCTGTAGTGTTCATCAGGTTTTATGTGGTGTCTTACTGCACTCTAGTGCGCATTTGGTGAAACAAATTCAGTTCTTAAATTGAAAAAACACAAGGCATAAAAAGGGCATATAAATAACCCGTATATAGTATATAAGTTTTGACCTGATTAACATTCCGCCTGTTAAAAGCTTGCTGGAATGTGATTGGCTAATAGTGACCACAAAAGTGTCCATATCAAATTTTCATTTGGTGTACCATTAGTGCATGGGCCATAGATGATAATTGGCTAGGATGACCTTGATAGCTTGTATGGTTCTAGAGAAACAGCTATCGAGCATTGGCCCCGCCCCCTGGGGGTGTATGTCTACTTAAACTGACAGGGTATCTGAGAATCATGTAATGATCAAAGGACAGAAGTGGTATTAGTGTCAGGTTAAGCATTCAAAAGTTATAAGTGTTAAAGACATTTTACTGCACCATGGTAGAACTCATTTGCATATGGCGGCCATATTTTTTATAAATGTAAAGATTTTTTTAATAATTATTGAGGAGTAAGCTCTGCTGAACTGTTTGACACCAAACATGTCATGATTGGTCAAGGATGCAAGGACAAGATCTCAAAAGTAGGTTTTGCATATTATGCAAATTTAAAAAAAATTAAGTGGGTGGAGCATAAACAAGAATGACCCAGGCGGCTGACCAACATGAACAAGAAGGATAAATATGTTCAATTAAGCAAGACAAGCAAGATTGAATAAGTTCAGCAGAGCTTTAATTTAGAATAATTCACCTGTACCTGTTTCACCAAATGACCACCAGAGCGCAGTAAGAGACCACATATAACCTGCTGGAAATCTATCACTCTATAAGTAAGACAGAACATTCCCTATCAGTGTGTTTCTATTTATTAAAAAGAGAAGAAAAGTCCGATTGGGCTCCAAATTGGTACTCATGATCAAGTGGTCTGTATATACATGTATGTAAATTTGTGTGTTGATAGGGTCAAAGGTTCCTGACTTCTGACCATTTAGGTTTGAAAAAAGTGATAATACAGGCTTATGGCCTACAAAATGGCTGTTGCTCTTTGGCCATATTAGAGGCAAAAAATATCTGATTTGGCTCAAACTTTGCAGTCATGATCAGGTGGTCTGTATATACATGTATGTAAATTTGTGTGTTGATAGGGTCAAAGGTTCCTGACTTCTGACTATTTAGGTTTGAAAAAAGTGATAATACAGGCTTATGGCCTACAAAATCGCTGTAGCTCTTTGGCCATATTAGAGGCAAAACATGTCCGATTTGGCTGAAAATTTGCAATCAAGATCAGATTATCAGTCTATATATGTGTATAAATTTGTGTGTTGATAGGGTGAAAGGTTCCTGTCTTCTGTCCATTTAGGTTGGAAAATAGCGATAAATAGAATAAATTGAAAATAGTTATTTTTTCACTGTAGAGCCTACTGAAGACTTATTTGGCTCATACTTGGCACATGTACTTCAAATGTCATTGTTAATTAGTAGCTTCAACAGTTTTGGAATGTTTTAAACTTTGACAGAGTTTTGGCCAAATAACTCTGAAAAGGCTTTCACGTACATGTTTGATCAAGGTTTATGGGCCTCAAATAGTTAAAATGTCATGATTTTTTTGATAATTATTTACCTACAGGGTCTCAAGATTGCATCAAGACCAAATTTGTTTTGATTGATTAAGGACTTAAAGACAAGTTCGAAAAGAGCAATTTTTACTCTTTTGGCCACTGATGAAAATCTTTGCATTTTTGGTAAACACATGTAATTACAAAGTTGTAAAGGCTACAGAAAAGTATACAACTAAAAAAGAATAACAAGCCTAGGCCACTTGTACCTTTAGATATAACTGATTTTCTGCTATAGCGCCCCCTTGAGGCCAATCAACGCCATATTTTAATGGATGATAGAAGGCCCTGAGATACATGGAGGGTATAAGTATCGTCCTGATTGGTCATTGTTTAGCCTGTCAAAAGCTTGCTGGAAACTGATTGGCTAATAACGATCGCAAAAATTTGCATATCAAATTTTCCTTCTGTAAAACATTAGGACATAGGCCATAGATGATACATGCCAAAGGAGAGCTTCATAGCTTGTACGGTTCCTGAGAAACAGATTTTTAGCTTTGGCTCCGCCCCCTGGAGGCGTATGTCTACACAGATTGACGGGCTACCTCAGAATCATGTTGGCATCAAAGGTCTAAAGTGGCATTAGTGTTGGTTTAAGCATTCAAAAGTTACAGCTGTTAGAGTAAATTTGGGTGTGCCACGGTAAGATTAATTTGCATATGGCGGCCATATTGTTTACAAATTTCACAATTTTTTTGATAATTATTGAGGTTGGGACTCTGCTGAGTTGTTTGACACCAAATATGACAGGATTGGTCAATGACCCTAGGACAAGTTCTCAAAAGTAGGTTTTGCATATTATGCTAAATAGCAAAAAATCTAAGTGGGCGGAGCTTAGTGGTTCTATGACCTTTTTGATTTGCCATTAACCAAGGAATCATATAATGCAAGAATTTTTGCTCTAGCTATCAGGGCGTGGCAGTTACGAGGCCTAACGCGTTGACCTTCGCCATAGCGCCCCCTTGAGGCCGATTTGGCTCATCTTTTGAATCTGAGTAGCGGTGAGAAGTACTACCATATGACCAAGTCTCAGCCCTGTAGGCCTTACGGTTTCTTCTGCCCGATCACTTCTATGGCAGAAAAAGAATAAGAATAATAATAATAATAATAATAATAATAATAATAATAATAATAATAATAATCAGAACAATTACAATAGGGTTTCTAGCACTACGTGCTCGAACCCCTAAATATAGCCGCAAGCGGCTATTTACGGGGTTCGAGCGTTACAGACAAAGAGGCCCCTGGAGGCCAGTTAGGCTTAAAACATGTTGCTGGTTGACTGGCATCACCAAACTGGATGACCAGCATGGCAAAGGTGTTTGGCCAGTATGACTAAGCTGGATGACCAGCATTGCTATAATGACAAAGCTGAATGACCAGCAGGACCATAATGACCAATGTGAATGACCAGAATGACCTAGCTGGATGGGCAGCAAAACCAAGCTAGGTGACCAGCGTGACCATAAAGACCATAATGACAATGCTAGATGAGTGGTGTGAGTAAACTAGTTGAAATGCATTGATAAACTGAGCTGTAGTGTTCAGCAGGTTTTATGTGGTCTCTTGCTGCACTCTAGTGGGCATTCGTAGAGCCTAGCAGTGACGCATGACAAGGGCACATATTAATAACCAATAATATCAGTTATAGTACATAAGTTTTGACCTGATTAACATTCAGCCTGTTAAAAGCTTGCTGGAATATGATTGGCTAATAGTGACCACAAAAGTGTCCATATCAAATTTTCATTTGGTGTACCATTAGTGCATGGGCCATAGATGATAATTGGCAAGGACGACCTTGATAGCTTGTATGGTTCTAGAGAAACAGCTATCGAGCATTGGCTCCGCCCCCTGGGGGGGTGTATGTCTACTTAAACTGACAGGGTATCTGAGAATCATGTAATGATCAAAGGACTGAAGTGGTATTAGTGTCAGGTTAAGCATTCAAAAGTTATAAGTGTTAAAGACATTTTACTGTACTGTGGTAGAACTAATTTGCATATGGCGGCCATATTGTTTACAAATGTAAAGATTTATTAAATAATTATTGAGGAGCAAGCTCTGCTAAATTGTTTGACACCAAACATGTCATGATTGGTCAAGGAGGCAAGGGAAAGATGTCAAAAGTAGGTTTTGCATATTATGCTAATTTAAAAAAAAATTAAGTGGGTGGAGCATAAACAAGAATGACCCAGGTGGCATACCAGCATGACCAAGAATGATAAAGATGTTCAATTAAGCAAGACAAGCCAGATTAAATAAGTTCAGCAGAGCTTTAATTTAGAATAATTCAAGTGTAGCTGTTTCACCAAATGACCACCAGAGCGCAGCAAGAGACCACATATAACCTGCTGGAAATCTATCACTCTATCAGTAAGACAGAACATTCCCTATCAGTGTGTTTCTATTTATTAAAAAGAGAAGAAAAGTCCAAGACAAGATCTCAAAAGTAGGTTTTGCTTATTATGCAAATTAAAAAACATATTAAGTGGGTGGAGCATAAACAAGAATGACCCAGGTGGCTGAGCAGCATGACCAAGAAGGATAAAGATGTTTAATTAAGCAAGACAAGCAAGATTAAATAAGTTCAGCAGAGCTTTAATTTAGAATAATTCAACTGTAGCTGTTTCACCAAATGACCACCAGAGCGCAGCAAGAGACCACATATAACCTGCTGGAAATCTATCACTCTATAAATAAGACAGAACATTCCCTATCAGTGTGTTTCTATTTATTAAAAAGAGAAGAAAAGTCCGATTGGGCTCCAAATTGGTACTCATGATCAAGTGGTCTGTATATATATGTGTGTAAATTTGTGTGTTGATAGGGTCAAAGGTTCCTGACTTCTGACCATTTAGGCTTGAAAAAAGCGATAATACAGGCTTATGGCCTACAAAATGGCTGTTGCTCTTTGGCCATATTAGAGGCAAAAAATATCTGATTTGGCTCAAAATTTGCAATCAAGATCATATTATCAGTCTATATATGTGTGTAAATTTGTGTGTCGATAGGGTCAAAGGTTCCTGACTTCTGTCCATTTAGGTTTGAAAAAAGCGATAATACAGGCTTGAGGCCTACAAAATCGCTGTAGTTTTCCAGCCGTTGTAGAGGGAAAACATGTCCGATTTGGCTGAAAATTTGCAATCAAGATCATATTATCAGTCTATATATGTGTGTAAATTTGTGTGTTGATAGGGTGAAAGGTTCCTGTCTTCTGTCCATTTAGGTTGGAAAATAGCGATAAATAGAATAAATTGAAAATAGTTATTTTTTCACTGTAGAGCCTACTGAAGACTTATTTGGCTCATACTTGGCACACATGCTTCAAATGTCATTGTTAATTAGTAGCTTCAACAGTTTTGGCATGTTTTAAACTTTGACAGAGTTTTGGCCAAATAACTCTAAAAAGGCTTTCACGTACATGTTTGATCAAGGTTTATGGGCCTCAAATAGTTAAAATGTCAAGATTTTTTTGATAATTATTTACCTACCGGGTCTCAAGATTGCATCAAGACCAAATTTGTTTTGATTGATTAAGGACTTAAAGACAAGTTCGAAAAGAGCAATTTTTACTCTTTTGTCCACTGATGAAAATCTTTGCATTTTTGGTAAATACATGTAATTACAAAGTTGTAAAGGCTACAGCAAAGTATACAACTAAAAAAGAATAACAAGCCTAGGCCATTTGTACCTTTAGATATAACTGATTTTCTGCTATAGCGCCCCCTTGAGGCCAATCAACGCCATATTTTAATGGATGATAGAAGGCCCTGAGATACATGTAGGGTATAAGTATCGTCCTGATTGGTCATTGTTTAGCATGTCAAAAGCTTGCTGGAATCTGATTGGCTAATAACGATCGCAAAAATTTGCATATCAAATTTTCCTTCTGTAAAACATTAGGACATAGGCCATAGATGATACATGCCAAAGGAGAGCTTCATAGCTTGTACGGTTCCTGAGAAACAGATTTTTAGCTTTGGCTCCGCCCCCTGGGGGCGTATGTCTACACAGATTGACGGGCTACCTCAGAATCATGTTGGCATCAAAGCTCTAAAGAGGCATTAGTGTAGGTTTAAGCATTCAAAAGTTACAGCTGTTAGAGTAAATTTGGGTGTGCCACGGTAAGATTAATTTGCATATGGCGGCCATATTGTTTACAAATTTCACAATTTTTTCGATAATTATTGAGTTTGGGACTCTGCTGAGTTGTTTGACACCAAACATGTCAGGATTGGTCAATGACCCTAGGACAAGTTCTCAAAAGTAGGTTTTGAATATTATGCTAAATAGCAAAAAATCTAAGTGGGCGGAGCTTAGTGGTTCTATTGACCTTTTTGATTTGCCATTAACCAAGGAATCATATAATGCAAGAATTTTTGCTCTAGCTATCAGGGCGTAGGAGTTACGAGGCCAAACGCGTTGACCTTTGCCATAGCGCCCCCTTGAGGCCGATCGGGCTCATCTTTTGAATCTGAGTAGCGGTGAGAAGTACTACCATATGACCAAGTCTCAGCCCTGTAGGCCTTACGGTTTCTTCTGCCCAATCACTTCTATGGCAGAAAAAGAATAAGAACTATAATAATAATAAATATAGCCGCAAGCGGCGATTTACGGGGTTCGAGCGTTACAGGCAAAGAGACCCCTGGAGGCCAGTTAGGCTTAAAACATGTTGCCGGTTGACCGGCATCGCCAAACTGGATGAGGATGACCAGCATGACCGTGAAGACCAAGCTAGATTACCAGCATGACTAATCTGGATGACAAACTTGTTGACCATATTGACAAAGCTGGAAGACCATAATGACCAAACTGGATGACCAGCATGGCAAAGGTGGTTGGCCAGTATGACCAAGCTGGAAGACCACCATTACTATGAGGACAAAGCTGAATGACCAGCAGGACCATAATGACCAATGTGAATGGCCAGCATGACCAAGCTGGATGGCCAGCATAACCAAGCTGGGTGACCAGCGTGACCATAAAGACCATAATGGCAATGCTAGATGAGTGGTGTGAGTAAACTAGTTGAAAAGCATTGATAAATTGAGCTGTAGTGTTCATCAGGTTTTATGTGGTGTCTTACTGCACTCTAGTGGGCATTTGGTGAAACAAATTCAGTTCTTAAATTGAAAAAACACAAGGCATAAAAAGGGCATATAAATAACCCGTATATAGTATATAAGTTTTGACCTGATTAACATTCCGCCTGTTAAAAGCTTGCTGGAATGTGATTGGATAATAGTGACCACAAAAGTGTCCATATCAAATTTTCATTTGGTGTACCATTAGTGCATGGGCCATAGATGATAATTGGCTAGGATGACCTTGATAGCTTGTATGGTTCTAGAGAAACAGCTATCGAGCATTGGCCCCGCCCCGTAGGGGTGTATGTCTACTTAAACTGACAGGGTATCTAAGAATCATGTAATGATCAAAGGACTGAAGTGGTATTAGTGTCAGGTTAAGCATTCAAAAGTTATAAGTGTTACAGACATTTTACTGCACCATGGTAGAACTCATTTGCTTATGGCGGCCATATTGTTTATAAATGTAAAGATTTTTTTAATAATTATTGAGGAGTAAGCTCTGCTGAACTGTTTGACACCAAACATGTCATGATTGGTCAAGGATCCAAGGACAAGATCTCAAAAGTAGGTTTTGCATATTATGCAAATTTAAAAAAAAATTAAGTGGGTGGAGCATAAACAAGAATGACCCAGGCGGCTGAACATCATGAACAAGAAGGATAGAGATGTTCAATTAAGAAAGACAAGCAAGATTGAATAAGTTCAGCAGAGCTTTAATTTAGAATAATTCAAATGTAACTGTTTCACCAAATGACCACCAGAGCGCAGCAAGAGACCACATATAACCTGCTGGAAATCTACCACTCTATAAGTAAGACAGAACATTCCCTATCAGTGTGTTTCTATTTATTAAAAAGAGAAGAAAAGTCCGATTGGGCTCCAAATTGGTACTCATGATCAAGTGGTCTGTATATACATGTATGTAAATTTGTGTGTTGATAGGGTCAAAGGTTCCTGACTTCTGACCATTTAGGTTTGAAAAAAGTGATAATACAGGCTTATGGCCTACAAAATGGCTGTTGCTCTTTGGCCATATTAGAGGCAAAAAATATCTGATTTGGCTCAAAATTTGCAATCAAGATCACAATATCAGTCTATATATGTATGTCAATTTCTGTGTCAATAGGGTCAAAGGTTCCTGACTTCTGTCCATTTAGATTTGAAAAAAGCGATAATACAGGCTTGAGGCCTACAAAATCGCTGTAGTTTTCCAGCCGTTGTAGAGGCAAAACATGTCCGATTTGGCTGAAAATTTGCAATCAAGATCAGATTATCAGTCTATATATGTGTATAAATTTGTGTGTTGATAGGGTGAAAGGTTCCTGTCTTCTGTCCATTTAGGTTGGAAAATAGCGATAAATAGAATAAATTGAAAATAGTTATTTTTTCACTGTAGAGCCTACTGAAGACTTATTTGGCTCATACTTGGCACATGTACTTCAAATGTCATTGTTAATTAGTAGCTTCAACAGTTTTGGCACGTTTTAAACTTTGACAGAGTTTTGGCCAAATAACTCTGAAAAGGCTTTCACGTACATGTTTGATCAAGGTTTATGGGCCTCAAGTAGTTAAAATGTCAAGATTTTTTTGATAATTATTTACCTACAGGGTCTCAAGATTGCATCAAGACCAAATTTGTTTTGATTGATTAAGGACTTAAAGACAAGTTCGAAAAGAGCAATTTTTACTCTTTTGGCCACTGATGAAAATCTTTGCATTTTTGGTAAACACATGTAATTACAAAGTTGTAAAGGCTACAGCAAAGTATACAACTAAAAAAGAATAACAAGCCTAGGCCACTTGTACCTTTAGATATAACTGATTTTCTGCTATAGCGCCCCCTTGAGGCCAATCAACGCCATATTTTAATGGATGATAGAAGGCCCTGAGATACATGTAGTGTATAAGTATCGTCCTGATTGGTCATTGTTTAGCATGTCAAAAGCTTGCTGGAATCTGATTGGCTAATAACGATCGCAAAAATTTGCATATCAAATTTTCCTTCTGTAAAACATTAGGACATAGGCCATAGATGATATATGTCAAAGGAGAGCTTCATAGCTTGTACGATTCCTGAGAAACAGATTTTTAGCTTTGGCTCCGCCCCCTGGGGGCGTATGTCTACATAGATTGACGGGCTACCTCAGAATCATGTTGGCATCAAAGTTGTAAAGTGGCATTAGTGTAAGTTTAAGCATTCAAAAGTTACAGCTGTTAGAGTAAATTTGGGTGTGCCACGGTAAGATTAATTTGCATATGGCGGCCATATTGTTTACAAATTTCACAATTTTTTCGATAATTATTGAGGTTGGGACTCTGCTGAGTTGTTTGACACCAAATGTGACAGGATTGGTCAATGACCCTAGGACAAGTTCTCAAAAGTAGGTTTTGCATATTATGCTAAATAGCAAAAAATCTAAGTGGGCGGAGCTTAGTGGTTCTATTGACCTTTTTGATTTGCCATTAACCAAGGAATCATATAATGCAAGAATTTTTGCTCTAGTTATCAGGGCGTAGGAGTTACGAGGCCAAACGCGTTGACCTTCGCCATAGCGCCCCCTTGAGGCCGATCGGGCTCATCTTTTGAATCTGAGTAGCGGTGAGAAGTACTACCATATGACCAAGTCTCAGCCCTGTAGGCCTTACGGTTTCTTCTGCCCAATCACTTCTATGGCAGAAAAAGAATAAGAACTATAATAAATATAGCCGCAAGCGGCGATTTACGGGGTTCGAGCGTTACAGGCAAAGAGACCCCTGGAGGCCAGTTAGGCTTAAAACATGTTGCCGGTTGACCGGCATCGCCAAACTGGATGAGGATGACCAGCATGACCGTGAAGACCAAGCTAGATTACCAGCATGACTAATCTGGATGACAAACTTGTTGACCATATTGACCAAGCTGGAGGACCATAATGACCAAACTGGATGACCAGTATGGCAAAGGTGGTTGGCCAGTATGACCAAGCTGGAAGACCACCATTACTATGAGGACAAAGCTGAATGACCAGCAGGACCTTAATGACCAATGTGAATGGCCAGCATGACCAAGCTGGATGGCCAGCATAACCAAGCTGGGTGACCAGCGTGACCATAAAGACCATAATGGCAATGCTAGATGAGTGGTGTGAGTAAACTAGTTGAAAAGCATTGATAAATTGAGCTGTAGTGTTCATCAGGTTTTATGTGGTGTCTTACTGCACTCTAGTGGGCATTTGGTGTACCATTAGTGCATGGGCCATAGATGATAATTGGCAAGGATGACCTTGATAGCTTGTATGGTTGTAGAGAAACAGCTATCGAGCATTGGCTTTGGCCCCGCCCCCTGGGGGGGTGTATGTCTACTTGAACTGACAGGGTATCTGAGAATCATGTAATGATCGAAGGACTGAAGTGGTATTAGTGTCAGGTTAAGCATTCAAAAGTTATGTGTTAAAGACATTTTACTGCACCATGGTAGAACTCATTTGCATATGGCGGCCATATTGTTTATAAATGTAAAGATTTTTTTAATAATTATTGAGGAGTAAGCTCTGCTGAACTGTTTGACACCAAACATGTCATGATTGGTCAAGGATCCAAGGACAAGATCTCAAAAGTAGGTTTTGCATATTATGCAAATTTAAAAAAAAATTAAGTGGGTGGAGCATAAACAAGAATGACACAGGCGGCTGACCAGCATGAACAAGAAGGATAAATATGTTCAATTAAGCAAGACAAGCAAGATTGAATAAGTTCAGCAGAGCTTTAATTTAGAATAATTCACCTGTAGCTGTTTCACCAAATGACCACCAGAGCGCAGCAAGAGACCACATATAACCTGCTGGAAATCTATCACTCTATCAGAAAGACAGAACATTCCCTATCAGTGTGTTTCTATTTATTAAAAAGAGAAGAAAAGTCCGATTGGGCTCCAAATTGGTACTCATGATCAAGCGGTCTGTATATACATGTATGTAAATTTGTGTGTTGATAGGGTCAAAGGTTCCTGACTTCTGACCATTTAGGTTTGAAAAAAGTGATAATACAGGCTTATGGCCTACAAAATGGCTGCTGCTCTTTGGCCATATTAGAGGCAAAAAATATCTGATTTGGCTCAAAATTTGCAATCAGGATCACAATATCAGTCTATATATGAATGTCAATTTCTGTGTTAATAGGGTCAAAGGTTCCTGACTTCTGTCCATTTAGATTTGAAAAAAGCGATAATACAGGCTTGAGGCCTACAAAATCGTTGTAGTTTTCCAGCCGTTGTAGAGGCAAAACATGTCCGATTTGGCTGAAAATTTGCAATCAAGATCAGATTATCAGTCTATATATGTGTATAAATTTGTGTGTTGATAGGGTGAAAGGTTCCTGTCTTCTGTCCATTTAGGTTGGAAAATAGCGATAAATAGAATAAATTGAAAATAGTTATTTTTTCACTGTAGAGCCTACTGAAGACTTATTTGGCTCATACTTGGCACATGTGCTTCAAATGTCATTGTTAATTAGTAGCTTCAACAGTTTTGGCATGTTTTAAACTTTGACAGAGTTTTGGCCAAATAACTCTGAAAAGGCTTTCACGTACATGTTTGATCAAGGTTAATGTGCCTCAAATAGTTAAAATGTCAAGATTTTTTTGATAATTATTTACCTACAGGGTCTCAAGATTGCATCAAGACCAAATTTGTTTTGATTGATTAAGGACTTAAAGACAAGTTCGAAAAGTGCAATTTTTACTCTTTTGGCCACTGATGAAAATCTTTGCATTTTTGGTAAATACATGTAATTACAAAGTTGTAAAGGCTACAGGAAAGTATACAAATAAAAAAGAATAACAAGCCTAGGCCACTAGTACCTTTAGATATAACTGATTTTCTGCTATAGCGCCCCCTTGAGGCCAATCAACGCCATATTTTAATGGTTGATAGAAGGCCCTGAGATACATGTAGGGTATAAGTATCGTCCTGATTGGTCATTGTTTAGCATGTCAAAAGCTTGCTGGAATCTGATTGGCTAATAACGATCGCAAAAATTTGCATATCAAATTTTCCTTCTGTAAAACATTAGGACATAGGCCATAGATGATACATGCCAAAGGAGAGCTTCATAGCTTGTACGGTTCCTGAGAAACAGATTTTTAGCTTTGGCTCCGCCCCCTGGGGGCGTATGTCTACACAGATTGACGGGCTACCTCAGAATCATGTTGGCATCAAAGTTGTAAAGTGGCATTAGTGTAGGTTTAAGCATTCAAAAGTTACAGCTGTTAGAGTAAATTTGGGTGTGCCACGGTAAGATTAATTTGCATATGGCGGCCATATTGTTCACAAATTTCACAATTTTTTCGATAATTATTGAGTTTGGGACTCTGCTGAGTTGTTTGACACCAAATATGACAGGATTGGTCAATGACCCTAGGACAAGTTCTCAAAAGTAGGTTTTGCATATTATGCTAAATAGCAAAAAATCTAAGTGGGCGGAGCTTAGTGGTTCTATTGACCTTTTTGATTTGCCATTAATCAAGGAATCATATAATGCAAGAATTTTTGCTCTAGCTATCAGGGCGTATGAGTTACGAGGCCAAACGCGTTGACCTTCGCCATAGCGCCCCCTTGAGGCCGATCGGGCTCATCTTTTGAATCTGAGTAGCGGTGAGAAGTACTACCATATGACCAAGTCTCAGCCCTGTAGGCCTTACGGTTTCTTCTGCCCAATCACTTCTATGGCAGAAAAAGAATAAGAACTATAAATATAGCCGCAAGCGGCGATTTACGGGGTTCGAGCGTTACAGGCAAAGAGACCCCTGGAGGCCAGTTAGGCTTAAAACATGTTGCCGGTTGACCGGCATCGCCAAACTGGATGAGGATGACCAGCATGACCGTGAAGACCAAGCTAGATTACCAGCATGACTAATCTGGATGACAAACTTTTTGACCATATTGACCAAGCTGGAAGACCATAGTGACCAAACTGGATGACCAGCATGGCAAAGGTGGTTGGCCAGTATGACCAAGCTGGAAGACCACCATTACTATGAGGACAAAGCTGAATGACCGGGAGGACCATAATGACCAATGAGAATGGCCAGCATGACCAAGCTGGATGGCCAGCATAACCAAGCTGGGTGACCAGCGTGACCATAAAGACCATAATGGCAATGCTAGATGAGTGGTGTGAGTAAACTAGTTGAAAAGCATTGATAAATTGAGCTGTAGTGTTCATCAGGTTTTATGTGGTGTCTTACTGCACTCTAGTGGGCATTTGGTGAAACAAATTCAGTTCTTAAATTGAAAAAACACAAGGCATAAAAAGGGCATATAAATAACCCGTATATAGTATATAAGTTTTGACCTGATTAACATTCCGCCTGTTAAAAGCTTGCTGGAATGTGATTGGCTAATAGTGACCACAAAAGTGTCCATATCAAATTTTCATTTGGTGTACCATTAGTGCATGGGCCATAGATGATAATTGGCTAGGATGACCTTGATAGCTTGTATGGTTCTAGAGAAACAGCTATCGAGCATTGGCCCCGCCCCCTGGGGGTGTATGTCTACTTAAACTGACAGGGTATCTGAGAATCATGTAATGATCAAAGGACTGAAGTGGTATTAGTGTCTGGTTAAGCATTCAAAAGTTATAAGTGTTAAAGACATTTTACTGCACCATGGTAGAACTCATTTGCATATGGCGGCCATATTGTTTATAAATGTAAAGATTTTTTTAATAATTATTGAGGAGTAAGCTCTGCTGAACTGTTTGACACCAAACATGTCATGATTGGTCAAGGAGCCAAGGACAAGATCTCAAAAGTAGGTTTTGCATATTATGCAAATTAAAAAAAAAATTAAGTGGGTGGAGCATAAACAAGAATGACCCAGGCGGCTGACCATCATGAACAAGAAGGATAAATATGTTCAATTAAGCAAGACAAGCAAGATTGAATAAGTTCAGCAGAGCTTTAATTTAGAATAATTCACCTGTAGCTGTTTCACCAAATGACCACCAGAGCGCAGCAAGAGACCACATATAACCTGCTGGAAATCTATCACTCTATCAGAAAGACAGAACATTCCCTATCAGTGTGTTTCTATTTATTAAAAAGAGAAGAAAAGTCCGATTGGGCTCCAAATTGGTACTCATGATCAAGTGGTCTGTATATATATGTGTGTAAATTTGTGTGTTGATAGGGTCAAAGGTTCCTGACTTCTGTCCATTTAGGCTTGAAAAAAGCGATAATACAGGCTTATGGCCTACAAAATGGCTGTTGCTCTTTGGCCATATTAGAGGCAAAAAATATCTGATTTGGCTCAAAATTTGCAATCAGAATCACAATATCAGTCTATATATGTATGTCAATTTCTGTGTCAATAGGGTCAAAGGTTCCTGACTTCTGTCCATTTAGATTTGAAAAAAGCGATAATACAGGCTTGAGGCCTACAAAATCGCTGTAGTTTTCCAGCCGTTGTAGAGGCAAAACATGTCCGATTTGGCTGAAAATTTGCAATCAAGATCAAATTATCAGTCTATATATGTGTATAAATTTGTGTGTTGATAGGGTGAAAGGTTCCTGTCTTCTGTCCATTTAGGTTGGAAAATAGCGATAAATCGAATAAATTGAAAATAGTTTTTTTTTCACTGTAGAGCCTACTGAAGACTTATTTGGCTCATACTTGGCACATGTGCTTGAAATGTCATTGATAATTAGTAGCTTCAACAGTTTTGGCATGTTTTAAACTTTGACAGAGTTTTGGCCAAATAACTCTGAAAAGGCTTTCACGTACATGTTTGATCAAGGTTTATGGGCCTCAAATAGTTAAAATGTCAAGATTTTTTCGATAATTATTTACCTACCGTGTCTCAAGATTGCATCAAGACCAAATTTGTTTTGATTGATTAAGGACTTAAAGACAAGTTCGAAAAGAGCAATTTTTACTCTTTTGGCCACTGATGAAAATCTTTGCATTTTTGGTAAACACATGTAATTACAAAGTTGTAAAGGCTACAGCAAAGTGTACAAATAAAAAAGAATAACAAGCCTAGGCCACTTGTACCTTTAGATATAACCGATTTTCTGCTATAGCGCCCCCTTGAGGCCAATCAACGCCATATTTTAATGGATGATAGAAGGCCCTGAGATATATGTAGGGTATAAGTATCGTCCGGATTGGTCATTGATTAGCATGTCAAAAGCTTGCTGGAATCTGATTGGCTAATAACAATCGCAAAAATTTGCATATCAAATTTTCCTTTTGTAAAACATTAGGACATAGGCCATAGATGATACATGCCAAAGGAGAGCTTCATAGCTTGTACGGTTCCTGAGAAACAGATTTTTAGCTTTGGCTCCGCCCCCTGGGGGCGTATGTCTACACAGATTGACAGGCTACCTCAGAATCATGTTGGCATCAAAGTTGTAAAGTGGCATTAGTGTAGGTTTAAGCATTCAAAAGTTACAGCTGTTAGAGTAAATTTGGGTGTGCCACGGTAAGATTAATTTGCATATGGCGGCCATATTGTTTACAAATTTCACATTTTTTTCGATAATTATTGATGTTGGGACTCTGCTGAGTTGTTTGACACCAAATATGACAGGATTGGTAAATGACCCTAGGACAAGTTCTCAAAAGTAGGTTTTGCATATTATGCTAAATAGCAAAAAATCTAAGTGGGCGGAGCTTAGTGGTTCAATTGACCTTTTTGATTTGCCATTAACCAAGGAATCATATAATGCAAGAATTTTTGCTCTAGCTATCAGGGCGTAGGAGTTACGAGGCCAAACGCGTTGACCTTCGCCATAGCGCCCCCTTGAGGCCGATCGGGCTCATCTTTTGAATCTGAGTAGCGGTGAGAAGTACTACCATATGACCAAGTCTCAGCCCTGTAGGCCTTACGGTTTCTTCTGCCCAATCACTTCTATGGCAGAAAAAGAATAAGAACTATAATAATAATAATAATAATAATAATAATAATCAGAACAATTACAATAGGGTTTCTAGCACTACGTGCTCGAACCCCTAATAATAATAATAATAATCAGAACAATTACAATAGGGTTTCTAGCACTACGTGCTCGAACCCCTAATAAATATAGCCGCAAGCGGCGATTTACGGGGTTCGAGCGTTACAGGCAAAGAGACCCCTGGAGGCCAGTTAGGCTTAAAACATGTTGCCGGTTGACCGGCATCGCCAAACTGGATGAGGATGACCAGCATGACTGTGAAGACCAAGCTAGATTACCAGCATGACTAATCTGGATGACAAACTTGTTGACCATATTGACCAAGCTGGAAGACCATAATGACCAAACTGGATGACCAGAATGGCAAAGGTGGTTGGCCAGTATGACCAAGCTGGAAGACCACCATTACTATGAGGACAAAGCTGAATGACCAGCAGGACCATAATGACCAATGTGAATGGCCAGCATGACCAAGCTGGATGGCCAGCATAACCAAGCTGGGTGACCAGCGTGACCATAAAGACCATAATGGCAATGCTAGATGAGTGGTGTGAGTAAACTAGTTGAAAAGCATTGATAAATTGAGCTGTAGTGTTCATCAGGTTTTATGTGGTGTCTTACTGCACTCTAGTGGGCATTTGGTGAAACAAATTCAGTTCTTAAATTGAAAAAACACAAGGCATAAAAAGGGCATATAAATAACCCGTATATAGTATATAAGTTTTGACCTGATTAACATTCCGCCTGTTAAAAGCTTGCTGGAATGTGATTGGCTAATAGTGACCACAAAAGTGTCCATATCAAATTTTCATTTGGTGTACCATTAGTGCATGGGCCATAGATGATAATTGGCTAGGATGACCTTGATAGCTTGTATGGTTCTAGAGAAACAGCTATCGAGCATTGGCCCCGCCCCCTGGGGGTGTATGTCTACTTAAACTGACAGGGTATCTGAGAATCATGTAATGATCAAAGGACTGAAGTGGTATTAGTGTCAGGTTAAGCATTCAAAAGTTATAAGTGTTAAAGACATTTTACTGCACCATGGTAGAACTCATTTGCATATGGTGGCCATATTGTTTATAAATGTAAAGATTTTTTAAATAATTATTGAGGAGTAAGCTCTGCTGAACTGTTTGACACCAAACATGTCATGATTGGTCAAGGATCCAAAGACAAGATCTCAAAAGTAGGTTTTGCATATTATGCAAATTAAAAAAAAAATTAAGTGGGTGGAGCATAAACAAGAATGACCCAGGTGGCTGACCATCATGAACAAGAAGGATAAATATGTTCAATTAAGCATGACAAGCAAGATTGAATAAATTCAGCAGAGCTTTAATTTAGAATAATTCACCTGTAGCTGTTTCACCAAATGACCACCAGAGCGCAGCAAGGGACCACATATAACCTGCTGGAAATCTATTACTCTATGAGAAAGACAGAACATTCCCTATCAGTGTGTTTCTATTTATTACAAAGAGAGGAAAAGTCCGATTGGGCTCCAAATTGGTACTCATGATCAAGTGGTCGGTATATACATGTATGTAAATTTGTGTGTTGATAGGGTCAAAGGTTCCTGACTTCTGACCATTTAGGTTTGAAAAAAGTGATAATACAGGCTTATGGCCTACAAAATGGCTGTTGCTCTTTGGCCATATTAGAGGCAAAAAATATCTGATTTGGCTCAAAATTTGCAGTCAGGATCACAATATCAGTCTATATATGTATGTCAATTTCTGTGTCAATAGGGTCAAAGGTTCCTGACTTCTGTCCATTTAGATTTGAAAAAAGCGATAATACAGGCTTGAGGCCTACAAAATCGCTGTAGTTTTCCAGCCGTTGTAGAGGCAAAACATGTCCGATTTGGCTGAAAATTTGCAATCAAGATCTGATTATCAGTCTATATATGTGTATAAATTTGTGTGTTGATAGGGTGAAAGGTTCCTGTCTTCTGTCCATTTAGGTTGGAAAATAGCGATAAATAGAATAAATTGAAAATAGTTATTTTTTCACTGTAGAGCCTACTGAAGACGTATTTGGCTCATACTTGGCACATGTACTTCAAATGTCATTGTTAATTAGTAGCTTCAACAGTTTTGGCATGCTTTAAACTTTGACAGAGTTTTGGCCAAATAACTCTGAAAAGGCTTTCACGTACATGTTTGATCAAGGTTTATGGGCCCCAAATAGTTAAAATGTCAAGATTTTTTTGATAATTATTTACCTACAGGGTCTCAAGATTGCATCAAGACCAAATTTGTTTTGATTGATTAAGGACTTAAAGACAAGTTCGAAAAGAGCAATTTTTACTCTTTTGGCCACTGATGAAAATCTTTGCATTTTTGGTAAACACATGTAATTACAAAGTTGTAAAGGCTACAGCAAAGTATACAAGTAAAAAAGAATAACAAGCCTAGGCCACTTGTACCTTTAGATATAACTGATTTTCTGCTATAGCGCCCCCTTGAGGCCAATCAACGCCATATTTTAATGGATGATAGAAGGCCCTGAGATACATGTAAGGTATAAGTATCGTCCTGATTGGTGATTGTTTAGCATGTCAAAAGCTTGCTGGAATCTGATTGGCTAATAACGATCGCAAAAATTTGCATATCAAATTTTCCTTCTGTAAAACATTAGGACATAGGCCATAGATGATACATGTCAAAGGAGAGCTTCATAGCTTGTACGGTTCCTGAGAAACAGATTTTTAGCTTTGGCTCCGCCCCCTGGGGGCGTATGTCTACACAGATTGACATGCTACCTCAGAATCATGTTGGCATTATAGGTCTAAAGTGGCATTAGTGTAGGTTTAAGCATTCAAAAGTTACAGCTGTTAGAGTAAATTTGGGTGTGCCACGGTAAGATTAATTTGCATATGGCGGCCATATTGTTTACAAATTTCAAGATTTTTTCGATAATTATTGAGGCTGGGACTCTGCTGAGTTGTTTGACACCAAATATGACAGGATTGGTCAATGACCCTAGGACAAGTTCTCAAAAGTAGGTTTTGCATATTATGCTAAATAGCAAAAAATCTAAGTGGGCGGAGCTTAGTGGTTCTATTGACCTTTTTGATTTGCCATTAACCAAGGAATCATATAATGCAGGAATTTTTGCTCTAGCTATCAGGGCGTGGGAGTTACGAGGCCTAACGCGTTGACCTTCGCCATAGCGCCCCCTTGAGGCCGATCGGGCTCATCTTTTGAATCTGAGTAGCGGTGAGAAGTACTACCATATGACCAAGTCTCAGCCCTGTAGGCCTTACGGTTTCTTCTGCCCAATCACTTCTATGGCAGAAAAAGAATAAGAATAATAATAATAATAATAATAATAATAATAATAATAATAATAATAATCAGAACAATTACAATAGGGTTTCTAGCACTACGTGCTCGAACCCCTAAATATAGCCGCAAGCGGCGATTTACGGGGTTCGAGCGTTACAGGCAAAGAGACCCCTGGAGGCCAGTTAGGCTTAAAACATGTTGCCGGTTGACCGGCATCGCCAAACTGGATGAGGATGACCAGCATGACCGTGAAGACCAAGCTAGATTACCAGCATGACTAATCTGGATGACAAACTTGTTGACCATATTGACCAAGCTGGAAGACCATAATGACCAAACTGGATGACCAGCATGGCAAAGGTTGTTGGCCAGTATGACCAAGCTGGAAGACCACCATTACTATGAGGACAAAGCTGAATGACCAGCAGGACCATAATGACCAATGTGAATGGCCAGCATGACCAAGCTGGGTGACCAGCGTGACCATAAAGACCATAATGGCAATGCTAGATGAGTGGTGTGAGTAAACTAGTTGAAAAGCATTGATAAATTGAGCTGTAGTGTTCATCAGGTTTTATGTGGTGTCTTGCTGCACTCTAGTGGGCATTTGGTGAAACAAATTCAGTTCTTAAATTGAAAAAACACAACGCATAAAAAGGGCATATAAATAACCCGTATATAGTATATAAGTTTTGACCTGATTAACATTCCGCCCGTAAAAAGCTTGCTGGAATGTAATTGGCTAATAGTGATCACAAAAGTGTCCATATCAAATTTTTATTTGGTGTACCATTAGTGCATGGGCCTTAGATGATAATTGGCAAGGATGACCTTGATAGCTTGTATGGTTCTAGAGAAACAGCTATCTAGCATTGGCTCCGCCCCGTAGGGGTGTATGTCTACTTAAACTGACAGGGTATCTGAGAATCATGTAATGATCAAAGGACTGAAGTGGTATTAGTGTCAGGTTAAGCATTCAAAAGTTATAAGTGTTAAAGACATTTTACTGCACCATGGTAGAACTCATTTGCATATGGCGGCCATATTGTTTATAAATGTAAAGATTTTTTAAATAATTATTGAGGAGTAAGCTCTGCTGAACTGTTTGACTCCAAACATGTCATGATTGGTCAAGGAGCCAAGGACAAGATCTCAAAAGTAAGTTTTGCATATTATGCAAATAAAAAAAAAATTAAGTGGGTGGAGCATAAACAAGAATGACCCAGGTGGCTGAGCAGCATGACCAAGAAGGATAAAGATGTTCAAGCAAGATTAAATAAGTTCAGCAGAGCTTTATTTAGAATAATTCACCTGTAGCTGTTTCACCAAATGACCACCAGAGCGCAGCAAGAGACCACATATAACCTGCTGGAAATCTATCACTCTATCAGAAAGACAGAACATTCCCTATCAGTGTGTTTCTATTTATTAAAAAGAGAAGAAAAGTCTGATTGGGCTCCAAATTGGTAATCATGATCAAGTGGTCTGTATATATATGTGTGTAAATTTGTGTGTTGATAGGGTCAAAGGTTCCTGACTTCTGTCCATTTAGGCTTGAAAAAAGCGATAATACAGGCTTATGGCCTACAAAATGGCTGTTGCTCTTTGGCCATATTAGAGGCAAAAAATATCTGATTTGGCTCAAAATTTGCAATCAAGATCAGATTATCAGTCTATATATGTGCATACATTTGTGTGTTGATAGGGTCAAAGGTTCCTGACTTCTGTCCATTTAGATTTGAAAAAAAGCGATAATACAGGCTTGAGGCCTACAAAATCGCTGTAGTTTTCCAGCCGTTGTAGAGGCAAAACATGTCCGATTTGGCTGAAAATTTGCAATCAAGATCAGATTATCAGTCTATATATGTGCATAAATTTGTGTGTCGATACGGTGAAAGGTTCCTGTCTTCTGTCCATTTAGGTTGGAAAATAGCGATAAATAGAATAAATTGAAAATAGTTATTTTTTGACTGTAGAGCCTACTGAAGACTTATTTGGCTCATACTTGGCACATGTGCTTCAAATGTCATTGTTAATTAGTAGCTTCAACAGTTTTGGCATGTTTTAAACTTTGACAGAGTTTTGGCCAAATAACTCTGAAAAGGCTTTCACGTACATGTTTGATCAAGGTTTATGGGCCTCAAGTAGTTAAAATGTCAAGATTTTTTTGATAATTATTTACCTACAGGGTCTCAAGATTGCATCAAGACCAAATTTGTTTTGATTGATTAAGGACTTAAAGACAAGTTCGAAAAGAGCAATTTTTACTCTTTTGGCCACTGATGAAAATCTTTGCATTTTTGGGAAACATATGTAATTACAAAGTTGTAAAGGCTACAGCAAAGTATACAACTAAAAAAGAATAACAAGCCTAGGCCACTTGTACCTTTAGATATAACTGATTTTCTGCTATAGCGCCCCCTTGAGGCCAATCAACGCCATATTTTAATGGATGATAGAAGGCCCTGAGATACATGTAGGGTATAAGCATCGTCCTGATTGGTCATTGTTTAGCATGTCAAAAGCTTGCTGGAATCTGATTGGCTAATGGCGATCGCAAAAATTTGCATATCAAATTTTCCTTATGTGAAACATTAGGACATAGGCCATAGATGATACATGACAAAGGATAGCTTCATAGCTTGTACGTGTTCCTGAGAAACAGATTTTAAGCTTTGGCTCCGCCCCCTGGGTGCGTACGTCTACACAGATTGACAGGCTACCTCAGAATCATGTTGTCATCAAATTTCTAAAGTGGCATTAGTGTCGGTTTAAGCATTCAAAAGTTACAGCTGTTAGAGTAAATTTGGGTGTGTTACGGTAAGATTAATTTGCATATGGTGGCCATATTGTTTACAAATTTCACAATTTTTTCGATAATTATTGAGGTTGGGACTCTGCTGAGTTGTTTGACACCAAACATGTCAGGATTGGTCAATGACCCTAGGACAAGTTCTCAAAAGTAGGTTTTGCATATTATGCTAAATAGCAAAAAATCTAAGTGGGCGGAGCTTAGTGGTTCTATTGACCTTTTTGATTTGCTCTTAACCAAGGAATCATAAGACGAAAGAAATTTTGCTCTAGCTATCAGGGCGTGGGAGTTACAAGGCCTAACGCGTTGACCTTCGCCATAGCGCCCCCTTGAGGCCAATTGGGACGCATATCATGCGGCTGAGTACGGGTCTAAAGTACTACGATATGACCAACTCTCAGCTCTCTAGGCCTTACGGTTTGTTCTGTGCAATCACTTCTAGGTTTGAAAAAGAAGGGGAAGCGATTATAAATACCAATATAGCCGCAAGCGGCGATTTACGGGGTTCGAGCGTTACAGGCAAAGAGACCCCTGGAGGCCAGTTAAGCTTAAAACATGTTGCCGGTTGACTGGCATCGCCAAACTGGATGAGGATGACCAGCATGACCGTGAAGACCAAGCTAGATTACCAGCATGACTAATCTGGATGACAAACTTGTTGACCATATTGACCAAGCTGGAAGACCATAATGACCAAACTGGATGACCAGCATGGCAAAGGTGGTTGGCCAGTATGAACAAGCTGGAAGACCACCATTACTATGAGGACAAAGCTGAATGATCAGCAGGACCATCATGACCAATGTGAATGGCCAGCATGACCAAGCTGGATGGCCAGCATAACCAAGCTGGGTGACCAGCGTGACCATAAAGACCATAATGGCAATGCTAGATGAGTGGTGTGAGTAAACTAGTTGAAAAGCATTGATAAATTGAGCTGTAGTGTTCATCAGGTTTTATGTGGTGTCTTACTGCACTCTAGTGGGCATTTGGTGAAACAAATTCAGTTCTTAAATTGAAAAAACACAACGCATAAAAAGGGCATATAAATAACCCGTATATAGTATATAAGTTTTGACCTGATTAACATTCCGCCTGTTAAAAGGCTTGCTGTAATGTGATTGGCTAATAGTGACCACAAAAGTGTCCATATCAAATTTTCATTTGGTGTACCATTAGTGCATGGGCCATAGATGATAATTGGCTAGGATGACCTTGATAGCTTGTATGGTTCTAGAGAAACAGCTATCGAGCATTGGCCCCGCCCCCTGGGGGTGTATGTCTACTTAAACTGACAGGGTATCTGAGAATCATGTAATGATCAAAGGACTGAAGTGGTATTAGTGTCAGGTTAAGCATTCAAAAGTTATAAGTGTTAAAGACATTTTACTGCACCATGGTAGAACTCATTTGCATATAGCGGCCATATTGTTTAGAAATGTAAAGATTTTTTAAATAATTATTGAGGAGTAAGCTCTGCTGAACTGTTTGACACCAAACATGTCATGATTGGTCAAGGATCCAAGGACAAGATCTCAAAAGTAGGTTTTGCATATTATGCAAATTAAAAAAAAAAAATAAGTGGGTGGAGCATAAACAAGAATGACCCAGGCGGCTGACCAGCATGAACAAGAAGGATAAATATGTTCAATTAAGCAAGACAAGCAAGATTGAATAAGTTCAGCAGAGCTTTAATTTAGAATAATTCACCTGTAGCTGTTTCACCAAATGACCACCAGAGCGCAGCAAGAGACCACATATAACCTGCTGGAAATCTACCACTCTATCAGAAAGACAGAACATTCCCTATCAGTGTGTTTCTATTTATTAAAAAGAGAAGAAAAGTCCGATTGGGCTCCAAATTCGTATTCATGATCAAGTGGTCTGTATATACATGTATGTAAATTTGTGTGTTGATAGGGTCAAAGGTTCCTGACTTCTGACCATTTAGGTTTGAAAAAAGTGATAATACAGGCTTATGGCCTACAAAATGGCTGTTGCTCTTTGGCCATATTAGAGGCAAAAAATATCTGATTTGGCTCAAAATTTGCAATCAAGATCACAATATCAGTCTATATATGGATGTCAATTTCTGTGTCAATAGGGTCAAAGGTTCCTGACTTCTGTCCATTTAGATTTGAAAAAAGCGATAATACAGGCTTGAGGCCTACAAAATCGCTGTAGTTTTCCAGCCGTTGTAGAGGCAAAACATGTCCGATTTGGCTGAAAATTTGCAATCAAGATCAGATTATCAGTCTATATATGTGTATAAATTTGTGTGTTGATAGGGTGAAAGGTTCCTGTCTTCTGTCCATTTAGGTTGGAAAATAGCGATAAATAGAATAAATTGAAAATAGTTTTTTTTTCACTGTAGAGCCTACTGAAGACTTATTTGGCTCATACTTGGCACATGTACTTCAAATGTCATTGTTAATTAGTAGCTTCAACAGTTTTGGCACGTTTTAAACTTTGACAGAGTTTTGGCCAAATAACTCTGAAAAGGCTTTCACGTACATGTTTGATCAAGGTTTATGGGCCTCAAGTAGTTAAAATGTCAAGATTTTTTTGATAATTATTTACCTACAGGGTCTCAAGATTGCATCAAGACCAAATTTGTTTTGATTGATTAAGGACTTAAAGACAAGTTCGAAAAGAGCAATTTTTACTCTTTTGGCCACTGATGAAAATCTTTGCATTTTTGGTAAACACATGTAATTACAAAGTTGTAAAGGCTACAGCAAAGTATACAACTAAAAAAGAATAACAAGCCTAGGCCACTTGTACCTTTAGATATAACTGATTTTCTGCTATAGCGCCCCCTTGAGGCCAATCAACGCCATATTTTAATGGATGATAGAAGGCCCTGAGATACATGTAGGGTATAAGTATCGTCCTGATTGGTCATTGTTTAGCATGTCAAAAGCTTGCTGGAATCTGATTGGCTAATAACGATCGCAAAAATTTGCATATCAAATTTTCCTTCTGTAAAACATTAGGACATAGGCCATAGATGATATATGTCAAAGGAGAGCTTCATAGCTTGTACGATTCCTGAGAAACAGATTTTTAGCTTTGGCTCCGCCCCCTGGGGGCGTATGTCTACATAGATTCACGGGCTACCTCAGAATCATGTTGGCATCAAAGTTGTAAAGTGGCATTAGTGTAAGTTTAAGCATTCAAAAGTTACAGCTGTTAGAGTAAATTTGGGTGTGCCACGGTAAGATTAATTTGCATATGGCGGCCATATTGTTTACAAATTTCACAATTTTTTCGATAATTATTGAGGTTGGGACTCTGCTGAGTTGTTTGACACCAAATGTGACAGGATTGGTCAATGACCCTAGGACAAGTTCTCAAAAGTAGGTTTTGCATATTATGCTAAATAGCAAAAAATCTAAGTGGGCGGAGCTTAGTGGTTCTATTGACCTTTTTGATTTGCCACTAACCAAGGAATCATATAATGCAAGAATTTTTGCTCTAGCTATCAGGGCGTAGGAGTTACGGGGCCAAACGCGTTGACCTTCGCCATAGCGCCCCCTTGAGGCCGATCGGGCTCATCTTTTGAATCTGAGTAGCGGTGAGAAGTACTACCATATGACCAAGTCTCAGCCCTGTAGGCCTTACGGTTTTTTCTGCCCAATCACTTCTATGGCAGAAAAAGAATAAGAACTATAATAATAATAATAATAATAATCAGAACAATTACAATAGGGTTTCTAGCACTACGTGCTCGAACCCCTAATAATAATAATAATAATAATAATAATCAGAACAATTACAATAGGGTTTCTAGCACTACGTGCTCGAACCCCTAATAATAATAATAATAATAATAATCAGAACAATTACAATAGGGTTTCTAGCACTACGTGCTCGAACCCCTAAATATAGCCGCAAGCGGCGATTTACGGGGTTCGAGCGTCACAGGCAAAGAGGCCCCTGGAGGCCAGTTAGGCTTAAAACCTGTTGCTGGTTGACCGTCATCACCAAACTGGATAACCAAGCTGGGTAACAAGCGTGACCATAAAGACCAAAATGACAATGCTAGATGAGTGGTGTGAGTAAACTAGTTGAAAAGCATTGATAAATTGAGCTGTAGTGTTCATCAGGTTTTATGTGGTGTCTTGCTGCACTCTAGTGGGCATTTGGTGAAACAACTTCAGTTCTTAAATTCAAAAAACACAAGGCATAAAAAGGGCATATAAATAACCCATATATAGTGTATAAGTTTTGACCTGATAAACATTCTGCCTGTCAAAAGCTTGCTGGAATGTGATTGGCTAATAGTGACCACAAAAGTGTCCATATCAAATTTTCATTTGGTGTACCATTAGTGCATGGGCCATAGATGATAATTGGCAAGGATGACCTTGATAGCTTGTATGGTTGTAGAGAAACAGCTATTGAGCATTGGCTCTGCCCCCTGGGGGTGTATGTCTACTTAAACTCACAGGGTATCTGAGAATCATGTAATGATCAAAGGACTGAAGTGGTATTAGTGTCAGGTTAAGCATTCAAAAGTTATAAGTGTTAAAGACATTTTACTGCACCATGGTAAAACTAATTTGCATATGGCGGCCATATTGTTTATAAATGTAAAGATTTTTTTTTATAATTATTGAGGAGTAAGCTCTGCTGAACTGTTTGACACCAAACATGTCATGATTGGTCAAGGAGGCAAAGACAAGATCTCAAAAGTAGGTTTTGCATATTATGCAAATTAAAAAAAAATTAAGTGGGTGGAGCATAAATAAGAATGACCCAGGTGGCTGACTAGCATGACCAAGAAGGATAAATATGTTCAATTAAGCAAGACAAAAAAGATTAAATAAGTTCAGCAGAGCTTTAATTTAGAATAATTCAAATGTAGCTGTTTCACCAAATGACCACCAGAGCGCAGCAAGAGACCACATATAACCTGCTGGAAATCTATCACTCTATAAGTAAGACAGAACATTCCCTATCAGTGTGTTTCTATTTATTAAAAAGAGAAGAAAAGTCCGATTGGGCTCCAAATTGGTACTCATGATCAAGTGGTCTGCATATATATGTGTGTAAATTTGTGTGTTGATAGGGTCAAAGGTTCCTGACTTCTGTCCATTTAGGTTTGAAAAAAGCGATAATACAGGCTTATGGCCTACAAAATGGCTGTTGCTCTTTGGCCATATTAGAGGCAAAAAATATCTGATTTGGCTCAAAATTTGCAATCAAGATCACAATATCAGTCTATATATGTATGTCAATTTCTGTGTGGATAGGGTCAAAGGTTCCTGACTTATGTCCATTTAGGTTTGAAAAAAGCGATAATACAGGCTTGAGGCCTACAAAATCGCTGTAGTTTTCCAGCCGTTGTAGAGGCAAAACATGTCCGATGTGGCTGAAAATTTGCAATCAAGATCAGATTATCAGTCTATATATGTGTATAAATTTGTGTGTTGATAGGGTGAAAGGTTCCTGTCTTCTGTCCATTTAGGTTGGAAAATAGCGATAAATAGAATAAATTGAAAATAGTTATTTTTTTCACTGTAGAGCCTACTGAAGACTTATTTGGCTCATACTTGGCAAATGTGCTTCAAATGTCATTGTTAATTAGTAGCTTCAACAGTTTTGGCATGTTTTAAACTTTGACAGAGTTTTGGCCAAATAACTCTGAAAAGGCTTTCACGTACATGTTTGATCAAGGTTTATGGGCCTCAAGTAGTTAAATTGTCAAGATTTTTTTGATAATTATTTACCTACAGGGTCTCAAGATTGCATCAAGACCAAAGTTATTTTGATTGATTAAGGACTTAAAGACAAGTTCGAAAAGAGCAATTTTTACTCTTTTGGCCACTGATGAAAATCTTTGCATTTTTGGTAAATACATGTAATTACAAAGTTGTAAAGGCTACAGCAAAGTATACAACTAAAAAAGAATAACAAGCCTAGGCCACTTGTACCTTTAGATATAACTGATTTTCTGCTATAGCGCCCCCTTGAGGCCAATCAACGCCATATTTTAATGGATGATAGAAGGCCCTGAGATACATGTAGGGTATAAGTATCGTCCTGATTGGTCATTGTTTAGCATGTCAAAAGCTTGCTGGAAACTGATTGGCTAATAACGATCGCAAAAATTTGCATATCAAATTTTCCTTCTGTAAAACATTAGGACATAGGCCATAGATGATACATGCCAAAGGAGAGCTTCATAGCTTGTACGGTTCCTGAGAAACAGATTTTTAGCTTTGGCTCCGCCCCCTGGGGGCATATGTCTACACAGATTGACGGGCTACCTCAGAATCATGTTGGCATCAATGGTCTAAAGTGGCATTAGTGTAGGTTTAAGCATTCAAAAGTTACAGCTGTTAGAGTAAATTTGGGTGTGCCACGGTAAGATTAATTTGCATATGGCGGCCATATTGTTTACAAATTTCACAATTTTTTTGATAATTATTGAGGTTGGGACTCTGCTGAGTTGTTTGACACCAAATATGACAGGATTGGTCAATGACCCTAGGACAAGTTCTCAAAAGTAGGTTTTGCATATTATGCTAAATAGCAAAAAATCTAAGTGGGCGGAGCTTAGTGGTTCCATTGACCTTTTTGATTTGCCATTAAACAAGGAATCATATAGTGCAAGAATTTTTGCTCTAGCTATCAGGGCGTGGCAGTTACGAGGCCTAACGCGTTGACCTTCGCCATAGCGCCCCCTTGAGGCCGATCGGGCTCATCTTTTGAATCTGAGTAGCGGTGAGAAGTACTACCATATGACCAAGTCTCAGCCCTGTAGGCCTTACGGTTTCTTCTGCCCGATCACTTCTATGGCAGAAAAAGAATAAGAATAATAATCAGAACAATTACAATAGGGTTTCTAGCACTACGTGCTCGAACCCCTAATAATAATAATAATCAGAACAATTACAATAGGGTTTCTAGCACTACGTGCTCGAACCCCTAATAATCAGAACAATTACAATAGGGTTTCTAGCACTACGTGCTCGAACCCCTAACTATAATAATCGGAACAATTACAATAGGGTTTCTAGCACTACGTGCTCGAACCCCTAATAATAATAATAATAATCAGAACAATTACAATAGGGTTTCTAGCACTACGTGCTCGAACCCCTAATAATAATCAGAACAATTACAATAGGGTTTCTAGCACTACGTGCTCGAACCCCTAATAATAAATATAGCCGCAAGCGGCGATTTACGGGGTTCGAGCGTTACAGGCAAAGAGACCCCTGGAGGCCAGTTAGGCTTAAAACATGTTGCCGGTTGACTGGCATCGCCAAACTGGATGAGGATGACCAGCATGACCTGAAGACCAAGCTAGATTACCAGCATGACTAATCTGGATGACAAACTTGTTGACCATATTGACCAAGCTGGAAGACCATAATGACCAAACTGGATGACCAACATGGCAAAGGTGGTTGGCCAGTATGACCAAGCTGGAAGACCACCATTACTATGAGGACAAAGCTGAATGACCAGCAGGACCATAATGACCAATGTGAATGGCCAGCATGACCAAGCTGGATGGCCAGCATGACCAAGCTGGGTGACCAGCGTGACCATAAAGACCATAATGGCAATGCTAGATGAGTGGTGTGAGTAAACTAGTTGAAAAGCATTGATAAATTGAGCTGTAGTGTTCATCAGGTTTTATGTGGTGTCTTACTGCACTCTAGTGCGCATTTGGTGAAACAAATTCAGTTCTTAAATTGAAAAAACACAAGGCATAAAAAGGGCATATAAATAACCCGTATATAGTATATAAGTTTTGACCTGATTAACATTCCGCCTGTTAAAAGCTTGCTGGAATGTGATTGGCTAATAGTGACCACAAAAGTGTCCATATCAAATTTTCATTTGGTGTACCATTAGTGCATGGGCCATAGATGATAATTGGCTAAGATGACCTTGATAGCTTGTATGGTTCTAGAGAAACAGCTATCGAGCATTGGCCCCGCCCCCTGGGGGTGTATGTCTACTTAAACTGACAGGGTATCTGAGAATCATGTAATGATCAAAGGACTGAAGTGGTATTAGTGTCAGGTTAAGCATTCAAAAGTTATAAGTGTTAAAGACATTTTACTGCACCATGGTAGAACTCATTTGCATATGGCGGCCATATTGTTTATAAATGTAAAGATTTTTTTAATAATTATTGAGGAGTAAGCTCTGCTGAACTGTTTGACACCAAACATGTCATGATTGGTCAAGGAGGCAAAGACAAGATCTCAAAAGTAGGTTTTGCATATTATGCAAATAAAAAAAAATTAATTGGGTGGAGCATAAACAAGAATGACCCAGGTGGCTGACCAGCATGAACAAGAAGGATAAGTATGTTAAATTAAGCAAGACAAGCAAGATTGAATAAGTTCAGCAGAGCTTTCATTTAGAATAATTCACCTGTAGCTGTTTCACCAAATGACCACCAGAGCGCAGCAAGAGACCACATATAACCTGCTGGAAATCTATCACTCTATCAGAAAGACAGAACATTCCCTATTAGTGTGTTTCTATTTATTAAAAAGAGAAGAAAAGTCCGATTGGGCTCCAAATTGGTACTCATGATCAAGTGGTCTGTGTATATATGTGTGTAAATTTGTGTGTTGATAGGGTCAAAGGTTCCTGACTTCTGACCATTTAGGTTTGAAAAAAGCGATAATACAGGCTTGAGGCCTACAAAATGGCTGTTGCTCTTTGGCCATATTAGAGGCAAAAAATATCTGATTTGGCTCAAAATTTGCAATCAGGATCACAATATCAGTCTATATATGTATGTCAATTTCTGTGTCAGTAGGGTCAAAGGTTCCTGACTTCTGTCCATTTAGATTGGAAAAAAGCGATAATACAGGCTTGAGGCCTACAAAATCGCTGTAGTTTTCCAGCAGTTGTAGAGGCAAAACATGTCCGATTTGGCTGAAAATTTGCAATCAAGATCAGATTATCAGTCTATATATGTGTATAAATGTGTGTGTTGATAGGGTGAAAGGTTCCTGTCTTCTGTACATTTAGGTTGGAAAATAGCGATAAATAGAATAAATTGAAAATAGTTATTTTTTCACTGTAGAGCCTACTGAAGACTTATTTGGCTCATACTTGGCACATGTACTTCAAATGTCATTGTTAATTAGTAGCTTCAACAGTTTTGGCATGTTTTAAACTTTGACAGAGTTTTGGCCAAATAACTCTGAAAAGGCTTTCACGTACATGTTTGATCAAGGTTTATGGGCCTCAAATAGTTAAAATGTCAAGATTTTTTTGATAATTATTTACCTACAGGGTCTCAAGATTGCATCAAGACCAAAGTTATTTTGATTGATTAAGGACTTAAAGACAAGTTCGAAAAGAGCAATTTTTACTCTTTTGGCCACTGATGAAAATCTTTCCATTTTTGGTAAATACATGTAATTACAAAGTTGTAAAGGCTACAGCAAAGTATGCAACTAAAAAAGAATAACAAGCCTAGGCCACTTGTACCTTTAGATATAACTGATTTTCTGCTATAGCGCCCCCTTGAGGCCAATCAACGCCATATTTTAATGGATGATAGAAGGCCCTGAGATACATGTAGGTTATAAGTATCGTCCTGATTGGTGATTGTTTAGCCTGTCAAAAGCTTGCTGGAACCTGATTGGCTAATAGCGATCGCAAAAATTTGCATATCAAATTTTCCTTCTGTAAAACATTAGGACATAGGCCATATATGATACATGCCAAAGGAGAGCTTCATAGCTTGTACGGTTCCTGAGAAACAGATTTTTAGCTTTGGCTCCGCCCCCTGGGGGCGTATGTCTACACAGATTGATGGGCTACCTCAGAATCATGTTGGCATCAAAGTTGTAAAGTGGCATTAGTGTAGGTTTAAGCATTCAAAAGTTACAGCTGTTAGAGTAAATTTGGGTGTGCCACGGTAAGATTAATTTTCATATGGCGGCCATATTGTTTACAAATTTCACAATTTTTTCGATAATTATTGAGGTTGGGACTCTGCTGAGTTGTTTGACACCAAATATGACAGGATTGGTCAATGACCCTAGGACAAGTTCTCAAAAGTAGGTTTTGCATATTATGCTAAATAGCAAAAAATCTAAGTGGGCGGAGCTTAGTGGTTCTATTGACCTTTTTGATTTGCCATTAACCAAGGAATCATATAATGCAAGAATTTTTGTTCTAGCTATCAGGGCGTAGGAGTTACGAGGCCAAACGCGTTGACCTTCGCCATAGCGCCCCCTTAAGGCCGATCGGGCTCATCTTTTGAATCTGAGTAGCGGTGAGAAGTACTACCATATGACCAAGTCTCAGCCCTGTAGGCCTTACGGTTTCTTCTGCCCAATCACTTCTATGGCAGAAAAAGAATAAGGACTATAATAATAATAAATATAGCCGCAAGCGGCGATTTACGGGGTTCGAGCGTTACAGGCAAAGAGACCCCTGGAGGCCAGTTAGGCTTAAAACATGTTGCCGGTTGACCGGCATCGCCAAACTGGATGAGGATGACCAGCATGACCGTGAAGACCAAGCTAGATTACCAGCATGACTAATCTGGATGACAAACTTGTTGACCATATTGACCAAGCTGGAAGACCATAATGACCAAACTGGATGACCAGCATGGCAAAGGTGGTTGGCCAGTATGACCAAGCTGGAAGACCACCATTACTATGAGGACAAAGCTGAATGACCAGCAGGACCATAATGACCAATGTGAATGGTCAGCATGACCAAGCTGGATGGGCAGCATAACCAAGCTGGGTGACCAGCGTGACCATAAAGACCATAATGGTAATGCTAGATGAGTGGTGTGAGTAAACTAGTTGAAAAGCATTGATAAATTGAGCTGTAGTGTTCATCAGGTTTTATGTGGTGTCTTACTGCACTCTAGTGCGCATTTGGTGAAACAAATTCAGTTCTTAAATTGAAAAAACACAAGGTATAAAAAGGGCATATAAATAACCTGTATATAGTATATAAGTTTTGACCTGATTAACATTCCGCCTGTTAAAAGCTTGCTGGAATGTGATTGGCTAATAATGACCACAAAAGTGTCCATATCAAATTTTCATTTGGTGTACCATTAGTGCATGGGCCATAGATGATAATTGGCTAGGATGACCTTGATAGCTTGTATGGTTCTAGAGAAACAGCTATCGAGCATTGGCCCCGCCCCCTGGGGGGGTGTATGTCTACTTGAACTGACAGGGTATCTGAGAATCATGTAATGATCAAAGGACTGAAGTGGTATTAGTGTCAGGTTAAGCATTCAAAAGTTATAAGTGTTAAAGACATTTTACTGCACCATGGTAGAACTCATTTGCATATGGCGGCCATATTGTTTATAAATGTAAAGATTGTTTTAATAATTATTGAGGAGTAAGCTCTGCTGAACTGTTTGACACCAAACATGTCATGATTGGTCAAGGATCCAAGGACAAGATCTCAAAAGTAGGTTTTGCATATTATGCAAATTTAAAAAAAAATTAAGTGGGTGGAGCATAAACAAGAATGACCCAGGCGGCTGACCAGCATGAACAAGAAGGATAAATATGTTCAATTAAGCAAGACAAGCAAGATTGAATAAGTTCAGCAGAGCTTTAATTTAGAATAATTCACCTGTAGCTGTTTCACCAAATGACCACCAGAGCGCAGCAAGAGACCACATATAACCTGCTGGAAATCTATCACTCTATAAGAAAGACAGAACATTCCCTATCAGTGTGTTTCTATTTATTAAAAAGAGAAGAAAAGTCCGATTGGGCTCCAAATTGGTACTCATGATCAAGTGGTCTGTGGTCTCTTGCTGCACTCTAGTGGGCATTCGGAGAGCCTAGCAGTGAGGCATGACAAGGGCACATATTAATAACCAATAATATCAATAATAGTACATAAGTTTTGACCTGATTGACATTCAGCCTGTCAAAAGCTTGCTGGAATGTGATTGGCTAATAGTGACCACAAAAGTGTCCATATCAAATTTTCATTTGGTGTACCATTAGTGCATGGGCCATAGATGATAATTGGCAAGGACGACCTTGATAGCTTGTATGGTTCTAGAGAAACAGCTATCGAGCATTGGCTCCGCCCCCTGGGGGGGGTGTATGTCTACTTAAACTGACAGGGTATCTGAGAATCATGTAATGATCAAAGGACTGAAGTGGTATTAGTGTCAGGTTAAGCATTCAAAAGTTATAAGTGTTAAAGAGATTTTACTGCACCATGGTAGAACTCATTTGCATATGGCGGCCATATTGTTTATAAATGTAAAGATTTTTTAATAATTATTGAGGAGTAAGCTCTGCTGAACTGTTTGATACCAAATATGTCATGATTGGTCAAGGAGCCAAGGACAAGATCTCAAAAGTAAGTTTTGCATATTATGCAACTAAAAAAAAAATTAAGTGGGTGGAACATAAACAAGAATGACCCAGGTGGCTGACTAGCATGACTAAGAAGGATAAAGATCTTCAATTAAGCAAGACAAGCAAGATTAAATAAGTTCAGCAGAGCTTTAATTTAGAATAATTCACCTGTAGCTGTTTCACCAAATGACCACCAGAGCGCAGCAAGAGACCACATATAACCTGCTGGAAATCTATCACTCTATAAGTAAGACAGAACATTCCCTATCAGTGTGTTTCTATTTATTACAAAGAGAGGAAAAGTCCAATTGGGCTCAAAATTGGTACTCATGATCAAGTGGTCTGTATATATATGTGTGTAAATTTGTGTGTTGATAGGGTCAAAGGTTCCTGACTTCTGTCCATTTAGGCTTGAAAAAAGCGATAATACAGGCTTATGGCCTACAAAATGGCTGTTGCTCTTTGGCCATATTAGAGGCAAAAAATATCTGATTTGGCTCAAACTTTGCAATCAAGATCACAATATCAGTCTATATATGTATGTCAATTTCTGTGTCAATAGGGTCAAAGGTTCCTGACTTCTGTCAATTTAGATTTGAAAAAAGCGATAATACAGGCTTGAGGCCTACAAAATCGCTGTAGTTTTCCAGCCGTTGTAGAGGCAAAACATGTCCAATTTGGCTGAAAATTTGCAAACAAGATCACAATATCAGTCTATATATGTGTACAAATTGGTGTGTTGATAGGGTGAAAGTTTCCTGTCTTCTGTCCATTTAGGTTGGAAAATAGCAATAAATAGAATAAATTGAAAATAGTTATTTTTTCACTGTAGAGCCTACTGAAGACTTATTTGGCTCATACTTGGCACATGTACTTCAAATGTCATTGTTAATTAGTAGCTTCAACAGTTTTGGCATGTTTTAAACTTTGACAGAGTTTTGGCCAAATAACTCTGAAAAGGCTTTCATGTACATGTTTGATCAAGGTTTATGGGCCTCAAATAGTTAAAATGTCAAGATTTTTTTGATAATTATTTACCTACAGGGTCTCAAGATTGCATCAAGACCAAATTTGTTTTGATTGATTAAGGACTTAAAGACAAGTTCGAAAAGAGCAATTTTTACTCTTTTGGCCACTGATGAAAATCTTTGCATTTTTGGTAAACACTTGTAATTACAAAGTTGTAAAGGATACAGCAAAGTATACAATTAAAAAAGAATAACAAGCCTAGGCCACTTGTACCTTTAGATATAACTGATTTTCTGCAGTAGCGCCCCCTTGAGGCCAATCAACGCCATATTTTAACGGATGATAGAAGGCCCTGAGATACATGTAGGGTATAAGTATCGTCCTGATTGGTCATTGTTTAGCCTGTCAAAAGCTTGCTGGAATCTGATTGGCTAATAACGATCGCAAAAATGTGCATATCAAATTTTCATTCTGTTATACATTAGGACATAGGCCATAGATGATACATGTCAAAGGAGAGCTTCATAGCTTGTACGGTTCCTGAGAAACAGATTTTTAGCTTTGGCTCCGCCCCCTGGAGGCGTATGTCTACACAGATTGACGGGCTACCTCAGAATCATGTTGGCATCAAAGTTGTAAAGTGGCATTAGTGTAGGTTTAAGCATTCAAAAGTTACAGCTGTTAGAGTAAATTTGGGTGTGCCACGGTAAGATTAATTTGCATATGGCGGCCATATTGTTTACAAATTTCAAAATATTTTTGATAATTATTGAGGTTGGGACTCTGCTGAGTTGTTTGACACCAAATATGACAGGATTGGTCAATGACCCTAGGACAAGTTCTCAAAAGTAGGTTTTGCATATTCTGCTAAATAGCAAAAAATCTAAGTGGGCGGAGCTTAGTGGTTCTATTGACCTTTTTGATTTGCCATTAACCAAGGAATCATATAATGCAAGAATTTTTGCTCTAGCTATCAGGGCATAGGAGTTACGAGGCCAAACGCGTTGACCTTTGCCATAGCGCCCCTTTGAGGCCGATCGGGCTCATCTTTTGAATCTGAGTAGCGGTGAGAAGTACTACCATATGACCAAGTCTCAGCCCTGTAGGCCTTACGGTTTCTTCTGCCCAATCACTTCTATGGCAGAAAAAGAATAAGAATAATAATAATAATAATAATCAGAACAATTACAATAGGGTTTCTAGCACTACGTGCTCGAACCCCTAATAATAATAATAATCAGAACAATTACAATAGGGTTTCTAGCACTACGTGCTCGAACCCCTAATAATAATAAATATAGCCGCAAGCGGCGATTTACGGGGTTCGAGCGTTACAGGCAAAGAGACCCCTGGAGGCCAGTTAGGCTTAAAACATGTTGCCGGTTGACCGGCATCGCCAAACTGGATGAGGATGACCAGCATGACCGTGAAGACCAAGCTAGATTACCAGCATGACTAATCTGGATGACAAACTTGTTGACCATATTGACCAAGCTGGAAGACCATAATGACCAAACTGATGACCAGCATGGCAAAGGTGGTTGGCCAGTATGACCAAGCTGGAAGACCACCATTACTATGAGGACAAAGCTGAATGACCAGCAGGACCATAATGACCAATGTGAATGGCCAGCATGACCAAGCTGGATGGCCAGCATAACCAAGCTGGGTGACCAGCGTGACCATAAAGACCATAATGGCAATGCTAGATGAGTGGTGTGAGTAAACTAGTTAAAAAGCATTGATAAATTGAGCTGTAGTGTTCATCAGGTTTTATATGGTGTCTTCCTGCACTCTAATGGGCATTTGGTGAAACAAATTCAGTTCTTAAATTGAAAAAACACAAGGCATAAAAAGGGCATATAAATAACCCGTATATAGTATATAAGTTTTGACCTGATTAACATTCCGCCTGTTAAAAGCTTGCTGGAATGTGATTGGCTAATAGTGACCACAAAAGTGTCCATATCAAATTTTCATTTGGTGTACCATTAGTGCATGGGCCATAGATGATAATTGGCTAGGATGACCTTGATAGCTTGTATGGTTCTAGAGAAACAGCTATCGAGCATTAGCCCCGCCCCCTGGGGGTGTATGTCTACTTAAACTGACAGGGTATCTGAGAATCATGTAATGATCAAAGGACTGAAGTGGTATTAGTGTCAGGTTAAGCATTCAAAAGTTATAAGTGTTAAAGACATTTTACTGCACCATGGTAGAACTCATTTGCATATGGCGGCCATATTGTTTATAAATGTAAAGATTTTTTTAATAATTATTGAGGAGTAAGCTCTGCTGAACTGTTTGACACCAAACATGTCATGATTGGTCAAGGATCCAAGGACAAGATCTCAAAAGTAGGTTTTGCATATTATGCAAATTTCAAAAAACAATTAAGTGGGTGGAGCATAAACAAGAATGACCCAGGTGGCTGACCATCATGAACAAGAAGGATAAATATGTTCAATTAAGCAAGACAAGCAAGATTGAATAAGTTCAGCAGAGCTTTAATTTAGAATAATTCACCTGTAGCTGTTTCACCAAATGACCACCAGAGCGCAGCAAGAGACCACATATAACCTGCTGGAAATCTATCACTCTATAAGTAAGACAGAACATTCCCTATCAGTGTGTTTCTATTTATTAAAAAGAGAAGAAAAGTCCGATTGGGCTCCAAATTGGTACTCATGATCAAGTGGTCTGTATATACATGTATGTAAATTTGTGTGTTGATAGGGTCAAAGGTTCCTGACTTCTGACCATTTAGGTTTGAAAAAAGTGATAATACAGGCTTATGGCCTACAAAATGGCTGTTGCTCTTTGGCCATATTAGAGGCAAAAAATATCTGATTTGGCTCAAAATTTGCAATCAGGATCACAATATCAGTCTATATATGTATGTCAATTTCTGTGTCGATAGCGTCAAAGGTTCCTGACTTCTGTCCATTTAGATTTGAAAAAAGCGATAATACAGGCTTGAGGCCTACAAAATCGCTGTAGTTTTCCAGCCGTTGTAGAGGCAAAACATGTCCGATTTGGCTGAAAACTTGCAATCAAGATCAGATTATCAGTCTATATATGTGTATAAATTTGTGTGTTGATAGGGTGAAAGGTTCCTGTCTTCTGTCCATTTAGGTTGGAAAATAGCGATAAATAGAATAAATTGAAAATAGTTATTTTTTCACTGTAGAGCCTACTGAAGAGTTATTTGGCTCATACTTGGCACATGTACTTCAAATGTCATTGTTAATTAGTAGCTTCAACAGTTTTGGCATGTTTTAAACTTTGACAGAGTTTTGGCGAAATAACTCTGAAAAGGCTTTCACGTACATGTTTGATCAAGGTTTATGGGCCTCAAATAGTTAAAATGTCAAGATTTTTTTGATAATTATTTACCTACAGGGTCTCAAGATTGCATCAAGACCAAATTTGTTTTGATTGATTAAGGACTTAAAGACAAGTTCGAAAAGAGCAATTTTTACTCTTTTGGCCACTGATGAAAATCTTTGCATTTTTGGTAAACATATGTAATTACAAAGTTGTAAAGGTTACAGCAAAGTATACAACTAAAAAAGAATAACAAGCCTAGGCCACTTGTACCTTTAGATATAACTGATTTTCTGCTATAGCGCCCCCTTGAGGCCAATCAACGCCATATTTTAATGGATGATAGAAGGCCCTGAGATACATGTAGGTTATAAGTATCGTCCTGATTGGTCATTGTTTAGCATGTCAAAAGCTTGCTGGAACCTGATTGGCTAATAACGATCGCAAAAATTTGCATATCAAATTTTCCTTCTGTAAAACATTAGGACATAGGCCATAGATGATACCTGCCAAAGGAGAGCTTCATAGCTTGTACGGTTCCTGAGAAACAGATTTTTAGCTTTGGCTCCGCCCCCTGGGGGCGTATGTCTACACAGATTGACGGTCTACCTCAGAATCATATTGGCATCAAAGTTGTAAAGTGGCATTAATGTAGGTTTAAGCATTCAAAAGTTACAGCTGTTAGAGTAAATTTAGGTGTGCCACGGTAAGATTAATTTGCATATGGCGGCCATATTGTTTACAAATTTCACAATTTTTTCGATAATTATTGAGGTTGGGACTCTGCTGAGTTGTTTGACACCAAGTATGACAGGATTGGTCAATGACCCTAGGACAAGTTCTCAAAAGTAGGTTTTGCATATTATGCTAAATAGCAAAAAATCTAAGTGGGCGGAGCTTAGTGGTTCTATTGACCTTTTTGATTTGCCATTAACCAAGGAATCATATAATGCAAGAATTTTTGCTCTAGCTATCAGGGCGTAGGAGTTACGAGGCCAAACGCGTTGACCTTCGCCATAGCGCCCCCTTGAGGCCGATCGGGCTCATCTTTTGAATCTGAGTAGCGGTGAGAAGTACTACCATATGACCAAGTCTCAGCCTTGTAGGCCTTACGGTTTCTTCTGCCCAATCACTTCTATGGCAGAAAAAGAATAAGAACTATAATAATAAATATAGCCGCAAGCGGCGATTTACGGGGTTCGAGCGTTACAGGCAAAGAGACCCCTGGAGGCCAGTTAGGCTTAAAACATGTTGCCGGTTGACCGGCATCGCCAAACTGGATGAGGATGACCAGCATGACCGTGAAGACCAAGCTAGATTACCAGCATGACTAATCTGGATGACAAACTTGTTGACCATATTGACCAAGCTGGAAGACCATAATGACCAAACTGGATGACCAGCATGGCAAAGGTGATTGGCCAGTATGACCAAGCTGGAAGACCACCATTACTATGAGGACAAAGCTGAATGACCAGCAGGACCATAATGACCAATGTGAATGGCCAGCATGACCAAGCTGGATGGCCAGCATAACCAAGCTGGGTGACCAGCGTGACCATAAAGACCATAATGGCAATGCTAGATGAGTGGTGTGAGTAAACTAGTTGAAAAGCATTGATAAATTGAGCTGTAATGTTCATCAGGTTTTATGTGGTGTCTTACTGCACTCTAGTGGGCATTTGGTGAAACAAATTCAGTTCTTAAATTGAAAAAACACAAGGCATAAAAAGGGCATATAAATAACCCGTATATAGTATATAAGTTTTGACCTGATTAACATTCCGCCTGTTAAAAGCTTGCTGGAATGTGATTGGCTAATAGTGACCACAAAAGTGTCCATATCAAATTTTCATTTGGTGTACCATTAGTGCATGGGCCATAGATGATAATTGGCTAGGATGACCTTGATAGCTTGTATGGTTCTAGAGAAACAGCTATCGAGCATTGGCCCTGCCCCCTGGGGGTGTATGTCTACTTAAACTGACAGGGTATCTGAGAATCATGTAATGATCAAAGGACTGAAGTGGTATTAGTGTCAGGTTAAGCATTCAAAAGTTATAAGTGTTAAAGACATTTTACTGCACCATGGTAGAACTCATTTGCATATGGCGGCCATATTGTTTATAAATGTAAATATTTTTTTTAATTATTATTGAGGAGTAAGCTCTGCTGAACTGTTTGACACCAAACATGTCATGATTGGTCAAGGATCCAAGGACAAGATCTCAAAAGTAGGTTTTGCATATTATGAAAATTAAAAAAAAAATTAAGTGGGTGGAGCATAAACAAGAATGACCCAGGCGGCTGACCATCATGAACAAGAAGGATAAATATGTTCAATTAAGCAAGACAAGCAAGATTAAATAAGTTCAGCAGAGCTTTAATTTAGAATAATTCACCTGTAGCTTTTTCACCAAATGACCACCAGAGCGCAGCAAGAGACCACATATAACCTGCTGGAAATCTATCACTCTATAAGTAAGACAGAACATTCCCTATCAGTGTGTTTCTATTTATTAAAAAGAGAAGAAAAGTCCGATTAGGCTCCAAATTGGTAGTCATGATCAAGTGGTCTGTATATATATGTGTGTAAATTTGTGTGTTGATAGGGTCAAAGGTTCCTGACTTCTGTCCATTTAGGCTTGAAAAAAGCGATAATACAGGCTTGTGGCCTACAAAATGGCTGTTGCTCTTTGGCCATATTAGAGGCAAAAAATATCTGATTTGACTCAAAATTTGCAATCAAGATCACAATATCAGTCTATATATGTATGTAAATTTCTGTGTCAACAGGGTCAAAGGTTCCTGACTTCTGGCCATTTAGGTTTGAAAAAAGCGATAATACAGGCTTGAGGCCTACAAAATCGCTGTAGTTTTCCAGCCGTTGTAGAGGCAAAACATGTCCGATTTGGCTGAAAATTTGTAATCAAGATCAGATTATCAGTCTATATATGTGTATAAATTTGTGTGTCGATAGAGTGAAAGCTTCCTGTCTTCTGTCCATTTAGGTTGGAAAATAGCGATAAATGGTATAAATTGAAAATAGTTAATTTTTCACTGTAGAGCCTACTGAAGACTTATTTGGCTCATACTTGGCACATGTGCTTCAAATGTCATTGTTAATTAGTAGCTTCAACAGTTTTGGCATGTTTTAAACTTTGAAAGAGTTTTGACCAAATAACTCTGAAAACGCTTTCATGTACATGTTTGATCAAGGTTTATGGGCCTCAAATAGTTAAAATGTCAAGATTTTTTCGATAATTATTTACCTACAGCGTCTCATGATTGCATCAAGACCAAATTTGTTTTGATTGATTGAAGACTTAAAGACAAGTTCGAAAAGAGCCATTTTTACTCTTTTGGCCATTGATGAAAATCTTTGCATTTTTGGTAAACACATGCAATTACAAAGTTGTAGAGGCTACAGCAAAGTATAAAAGTTAAAAACAAAAACAAGCCTAGGCCACTTGTATGTTTAGATATAACAGATTTTCTGCTATAGCGCCCCCTAGAGGCCAATCAACGCCATATTTTAATGGATGATAGAAGGCCCTCATATACATGTAGGGTATGAGTATCGTCCTGATTGGTCATTGTTTAGCCTGTCAAAAGCTTGCTGCAAACTGATTGGCTAATAACGATCGCAAAAATTTGCATATCAAATTTTCCTTCTGTGAATCATTAGGACATAGGCCATAGATGATACATGCCAAAGGAGAGTTTGATAGCTTGTACGGTTCCTGAGAAACAGATTTTTAGCTTTGGCCCCGCCCCCTGGGGGCGTATGTCTACACAGATTGAATGGCTACCTCAGAATCATATTGGCATCAAAGTTGTAAAGTGGCATTAGTGTAGGTTTAAGCATTCAAAAGTTACAGCTGTTAGAGTAAATTTGGGTGTGCCACGGTAAGATTAATTTGCATATGGCGGCCATATTGTTTACAAATTTCACAATTTTTTTGATAATTATTGAGGTTGGGACTCTGCTGAGTTGTTTGACACCAAATATGACAGGATTGGTCAATGACCCTAGGACAAGTTCTCAAAAGTAGGTTTTGCATATTATGCTAAATAGCAAAAAATCTAAGTGGGCGGAGCTTAGTGGTTCTATTGACCTTTTTGATTTGCCATTAACCAAGGAATCATATAATGCAAGAATTTTTGCTCTAGCTATCAGGGCGTAGGAGTTACGAGGCCAAACGCGTTGACCTTTGCCATAGCGCCCCCTTGAGGCCGATCGGGCTCATCTTTTGAATCTGAGTAGCGGTGAGAAGTACTACCATATGACCAAGTCTCAGCCCTGTAGGCCTTACGGTTTCTTCTGCCCAATCACTTCTATGGCAGAAAAAGAATAAGAACTATAAATATAGCCGCAAGCGGCGATTTACGGGGTTCGAGCGTCACAGGCAAAGAGGCCCCTGGAGGCCAGTTAGGCTTAAAACCTGTTGCTGGTTGACCGTCATCACCAAACTGGATAACCAAGCTGGGTAACCAGCGTGACCATAAAGACCAAAATGACAATGCTAGATGAGTGGTGTGAGTAAACTAGTTGAAAAGCATTGATAAATTGAGCTGTAGTGTTCATCAGGTTTTATGTGGTGTCTTGCTGCACTCTAGTGGGCATTTGGTGAAACAACTTCAGTTCTTAAATTCAAAAAACACAAGGCATAAAAAGGGCATATAAATAACCCATATATAGTGTATAAGTTTTGACCTGATAAACATTCTGCCTGTCAAAAGCTTGGTGGAATGTGATTGGCTAATAGTGACCACAAAAGTGTCCATATCAAATTTTCATTTGGTGTACCATTAGTGCATGGGCCATAGATGATAATTGGCAAGGATGACCTTGATAGCTTGTATGGTTGTAGAGAAACAGCTATCGAGCATTGGCCCCGCCCCCTGGGGGGGTGTATGTCTACTTAAACTCACAGGGTATCTGAGAATCATGTAATGATCAAAGGTCTGAAGTGGTATTAGTGTCAGGTTAAGCATTCAAAAGTTATAAGTGTTAAAGACATTTTACTGCACCATGGTAAAACTAATTTGCATATGGCGGCCATATTGTTTATAAATGTAAAGATTTTTTTTTATAATTATTGAGGAGTAAGCTCTGCTGAACTGTTTGACACCAAACATGTCATGATTGGTCAAGGAGGCAAAGACAAGATCTCAAAAGTAGGTTTTGCATATTATGCAAATTAAAAAAAATTAAGTGGGTGGAGCATAAATAAGAATGACCCAGGTGGCTGACTAGCATGACCAAGAAGGATAAATATGTTCAATTAAGCAAGACAAAAATGATTAAATAAGTTCAGCAGAGCTTTAATTTAGAATAATTCAAATGTAGCTGTTTCACCAAATGACCACCAGAGCGCAGCAAGAGACCACATATAACCTGCTGGAAATCTATCACTCTATAAGTAAGACAGAACATTCCCTATCAGTGTGTTTCTATTTATTAAAAAGAGAAGAAAAGTCCGATTGGGCTCCAAATTGGTACTCATGATTAAGTGGTCTGCATATATATGTGTGTGAATTTGTGTGTTGATAGGGTCAAAGGTTCCTGACTTCTGTCCATTTAGGTTTGAAAAAAGCGATAATACAGGCTTATGGCCTACAAAATGGCTGTTGCTCTTTGGCCATATTAGAGGCAAAAAATATCTGTTTTGGCTCAAAATTTGCAATCAAGATCACAATATCAGTCTATATATGTATGTCAATTTCTGTGTCGATAGGGTCAAAGGTTCCTGACTTATGTCCATTTAGGTTTGAAAAAAGCGATAATACAGGCTTGAGGCCTACAAAATCGCTGTAGTTTTCCAGCCGTTGTAGAGGCAAAACATGTCCGATTTGGCTGAAAATTTGCAATCAAGATCAGATTATCAGTCTATATATGTGTATAAATTTGTGTGTTGATAGGGTGAAAGGTTCCTGTCTTCTGTCCATTTAGGTTGGAAAATAGCGATAAATAGAATAAATTGAAAATAGTTATTTTTTCACTGTAGAGCCTACTGAAGACTTATTTGGCTCATACTTGGCAAATGTGCTTCAAATGTCATTGTTAATTAGTAGCTTCAACAGTTTTGGCATGTTTTAAACTTTGACAGAGTTTTGGCCAAATAACTCTGAAAAGGCTTTCACGTACATGTTTGATCAAGGTTTATGGGCCTCAAATAGTTAAAATGTCAAGATTTTTTTGATAATTATTTACCTACAGGGTCTCAAGATTGCATCAAGACCAAAGTTATTTTGATTGATTAAGGACTTAAAGACAAGTTCGAAAAGAGCAATTTTTACTCTTTTGGCCACTGATGAAAATCTATGCATTTTTGGTAAATACATGTAATTACAAAGTTGTAAAGGCTACAGCAAAGTATACAACTAAAAAAGAATAACAAGCCTAGGCCACTTGTACCTTTAGATATAACTGATTTTCTGCTATAGCGCCCCCTTGAGGCCAATCAACGCCATATTTTAATGGATGATAGAAGGCCCTGAGATACATGTAGGGTATAAGTATCGTCCTGATTGGTCATTGTTTAGCATGTCAAAAGCTTGCTGGAAACTGATTGGCTAATAACGATCGCAAAAATTTGCATATCAAATTTTCCTTCTGTAAAACATTAGGACATAGGCCATAGATGATACATGCCAAAGGAGAGCTTCATAGCTTGTACGGTTCCTGAGAAACAGATTTTTAGCTTTGGCTCCACCCCCTGGGGGCGTATGTCTACACAGATTGACGGGCTACCTCAGAATCATGTTGGCATCAACGGTCTAAAGTGGCATTAGTGTAGGTTTAAGCATTCAAAAGTTACAGCTGTTAGAGTAAATTTGGGTGTGCCACGGTAAGATTAATTTGCATATGGCGGCCATATTGTTTACAAATTTCACAATTTTTTTGATAATTATTGAGGATGGGACTCTGCTGAGTTGTTTGACACCAAATATGACAGGATTGGTCAATGACCCTAGGACAAGTTCTCAAAAGTAGGTTTTGCATATTATGCTAAATAGCAAAAAATCTAAGTGGGCGGAGCTTAGTGGTTCTATTGACCTTTTTGATTTGCCATTAACCAAGGAATCATATAGTGCAAGAATTTTTGCTCTAGCTATCAGGGCGTGGCAGTTACGAGGCCTAACGCGTTGACCTTCGCCATAGCGCCCCCTTGAGGCCGATCGGGCTCATCTTTTGAATCTGAGTAGCGGTGAGAAGTACTACCATATGACCAAGTCTCAGCCCTGTAGGCCTTACGGTTTCTTCTGCCCGATCACTTCTATGGCAGAAAAAGAATAAGAATAATAATAATAATAATAATAATAATAATAAATATAGCCGCAAGCGGCGATTTACGGGGTTCGAGCGTTACAGGCAAAGAGACCCCTGGAGGCCAGTTAGGCTTAAAACATGTTGCCGGTTGACCGGCATCGCCAAACTGGATGAGGATGACCAGCATGACCGTGAAGACCAAGCTAGATTACCAGCATGACTAATCTGGATGACAAACTTGTTGACCATATTGACCAAGCTGAAAGACCATAATGACCAAACTGGATGACCAGCATGGCAAAGGTGGTTGGCCAGTATGACCAAGCTGGAAGACCACCATTACTATGAGGACAAAGCTGAATGACCAGCAGGACCATAATGACCAATGTGAATGCAAGCATGACCAAGCTGGATGGCCAGCATAACCAAGCTGGGTGACCAGCGTGACCATAAAGACCATAATGGCAATGCTAGATGAGTGGTGTGAGTAAACTAGTTGAAAAGCATTGATAAATTGAGCTGTAGTGTTCATCAGGTTTTATGTGGTGTCTTACTGCACTCTAGTGGGCATTTGGTGAAACAAATTCAGTTCTTAAATTTAAAAAACACAAGGCATAAAAAGGGCATATAAATAAACCGTATATAGTATATAAGTTTTGACCTGATTAACATTCCGCCTGTTAAAAGCTTGCTGGAATGTGATTGGCTAATAGTGACCACAAAAGTGTCCATATCAAATTTTCATTTGGTGTACCATTAGTGCATGGGCCATAGATGATAATTGGCTAGGATGACCTTGATAGCTTGTATGGTTCTAGAGAAACAGCTATCGAGCATTGGCCCCGCCCCCTGGGGGTGTATGTCTACTTAAACTGACAGGGTATCTGAGAATCATGTAATGATCAAAGGACTGAAGTGGTATTAGTGTCAGGTTAAGCATTCAAAAGTTATAAGTATTAAAGACATTTTACTGCACCATGGTAGAACTCATTTGCATATGGCGGCCATATTGTTTATAAATGTAAAGATTTTTTTAATAATTATTGAGGAGTAAGCTCTGCTGAACTATTTGACACCAAACATGTCATGATTGGTCAAGGATCCAAGGACAAGATCTCAAAAGTAGTTTGCATATTATGCAAATTAAAAAAAAAATTAAGTGGGTGGAGCATAAACAAGAATGACCCAGGCGGCTGACTATCATGAACAAGAAGGATAAATATGTTCAATTAAGCAAGACAAGCAAGATTGAATAAGTTCAGCAGAGCTTTAATTTAGAATAATTCACCTGTAGCTGTTTCACCAAATGACCACCAGAGCGCAGCAAGAGACCACATATAACCTGCTGGAAATCTATCACTCTATCAGAAAGACAGAACATTCCCTATCAGTGTGTTTCTATTTGTTAAAAAGAGAAGAAAAGTCCGATTGGGCTCCAAATTGGTACTCATGATCAAGTGGTCTGTATATACATGTATGTAAATTTGTGTGTTGATAGGGTCAAAGGTTCCTGACTTCTGACCATTTAGGTTTGAAAAAAGTGATAATACAGGCTTATGGCCTACAAAATGGCTGTTGCTCTTTGGCCATATTAGAGGCAAAAAATATCTGATTTGGCTCAAAATTTGCAATCAGGATCACAATATCAGTCTATATATGTATGTCAATTTCTGTGTCAATAGGGTCAAAGGTTCCTGACTTCTGTCCATTTAGATTTGAAAAAAGCGATAATACAGGCTTGAGGCCTACAAAATCGCTGTAGTCTTCCAGCCGTTGTAGAGGCAAAACATGTCCGATTTGGCTGAAAATTTGCAATCAAGATCAGATTATCAGTCTATATATGTGTATAAATTTGTGTGTTGATAGGGTGAAAGGTTCCTGTCTTCTGTCCATTTAGGTTGGAAAATAGCGATAAATAGAATAAATTGAAAATAGTTATTTTTTCACTGTAGAGCCTACTGAAGACTTATTTGGCTCATACTTGGCACATGTGCTTCAAATGTCATTGTTAATTAGTAGCTTCAACAGTTTTGGCATGTTTTAAACTTTGACAGAGTTTTGGCCAAATAACTCTGAAAAGGCTTTCACGTACATGTTTGATCAAGGTTTATGGGCCTCAAGTAGTTAAATTGTCAAGATTTTTTTGATAATTATTTACCTACAGGGTCTCAAGATTGCATCAAGACCAAATTTGTTTTGATTGATTAAGGACTTAAAGACAAGTTCGAAAAGAGCAATTTTTACTGTTTTGGCCACTGATGAAAATCTTTGCATTTTTGGTAAATACATGTAATTACAAAGTTGTAAAGGCTACAGCAAAGTATACAACTAAAAAAGAATAACAAGCCTAGGCCACTTGTACCTTTAGATATAACTGATTTTCTGCTATAGCGCCCCCTTGAGGCCAATCAACGCCATATTTTAATGGATGATAGAAGGCCCTGAGATACATGTAGGGTATAAGTATCGTCCTGATTGGTCATTGTTTAGCATGTCAAAAGCTTGCTGGAATCTGATTGGCTAATAACGATCGCAAAAATTTGCATATCAAATTTTCCTTCTGTAAAACATTAGGTCATAGGCCATAGATGATACATGCCAAAGGAGAGCTTCATAGCTTGTACAATTCTTGAGAAACAGATTTTTAGCTTTGGCTCCGCCCCCTGGGGGCGTATGTCTACACAGATTGACAGGCTACCTCAGAATCATGTTGGCATCAAAGGTCTAAAGTGGCATTAGTGTAGGTTTAAGCATTCAAAAGTTACAGCTGTTAGAGTAAATTTGGGTGTGCCACGGTAAGATTAATTTGCATATGGCGGCCATATTGTTTACAAATTTCACAATTTTTTTGATAATTATTGAGGTTGGGACTCTGCTGAGTTGTTTGACACCAAACATGTCAGGATTGGTCAATGAGTTTAGGACAAGTTCTCAAAAGTAGGTTTTGCATATTATGCTAAATAGCAAAAAATCTGAGTGGGCGGAGCTTAGTGGTTCTATTGACCTTTTTGATTTGCCATTAAACAAGGAATCATATAATGCAAGAATTATTGGTCTAGCTATCAGGGCGTAGGAGTTACGGGGCCAAACGCGTTGACCTTCGCCATAGCGCCCCCTTGAGGCCGATCGGGCTCATCTTTTGAATCTGAGTAGCGGTGAGAAGTACTACCATATGACCAAGTCTCAGCACTGTAGGCCTTTCGGTTTCTTCTGCCCAATCACTTCTATGGCAGAAAAAGAATAAGAATAATAATAATAATCAGAACAATTACAATAGGGTTTCTAGCACTACGTGCTCGAACCCCTAATAATCAGAACAATTACAATAGGGTTTCTAGCACTACGTGCTCGAACCCCTAATAATAATAATCAGAACAATTACAATAGGGTTTCTAGCACTACGTGCTCGAACCCCTAATAATAATAATAAATATAGCCGCAAGCGGCGATTTACGGGGTTCGAGCGTTACAGGCAAAGAGACCTCTGGAGGCCAGTTAGGCTTAAAACATGTTGCCGGTTGACCGGCATCGCCAAACTGGATGAGGATGACCAGCATGACCGTGAAGACCAAGCTAGATTACCAGCATGACTAATCTGGATGACAAACTTGTTGACCATATTGACCAAGCTGGAAGACCATAATGACCAAACTGGATGACCAGCATGGCAAAGGTGGTTGGCCAGTATGACCAAGCTGGAAGACCACCATTACTATGAGGACAAAGCTGAATGACCAGCAGGACCATAATGACCAATGTGAATGGCCAGCATGACCAAGCTGGATGGCCAGCATAACCAAGCTGGGTGACCAGCGTGACCATAAAGACCATAATGGCAATGCTAGATGAGTGGTGTGAGTAAACTAGTTGAAAAGCATTGATAAATTGAGCTGTAGTGTTCATCAGGTTTTATGTGGTGTCTTACTGCACTCTAGTGGGCATTTGGTGAAACTAATTCAGTTCTTAAATTGAAAAAACACAAGGCATAAAAAGGGCATATAAATAACCCGTATATAGTATATAAGTTTTGACCTGATTAACATTCCGCCTGTTAAAAGCTTGCTGGAATGTGATTGGCTAACAGTGACCACAAAAGTGTCCATATCAAATTTTCATTTGGTGTACCATTAGTGCATGGGCCATAGATGATAATTGGCTAGGATGACCTTGATAGCTTGTATGGTTCTAGAGAAACAGCTATCGAGCATTGGCCGCGCCCCCTGGGGGTGTATGTCTACTTAAACTGACAGGGTATCTGAGAATCATGTAATGATCAAAGGACTGAAGTGGTATTAGTGTCAGGTTAAGCATTCAAAAGTTATAAGTGTTAAAGACATTTTACTGCACCATGGTAGAACTCATTTGCATATGGCGGCCATATTGTTTATAAATGTAAAGATTTTTTAAATAATTATTGAGGAGTAAGCTCTGCTGAACTGTTTGACACCAAACATGTCATGATTGGTCAAGGATCCAAGGACAAGATCTCAAAAGTAGGTTTTGCATATTATGCAAATTTAAAAAAAAATTAAGTGGGTGGAGCATAAACAAGAATGACCCAGGCGGCTGACTAGCATGACCAAGAAGGATAAAGATCTTCAATTAAGCAAGACAAGCAAGATTGAATAAGTTCAGCAGAGCTTTAATTTAGAATAATTCAACTGTAACTGTTTCACCAAATGACCACCAGAGCGCAGCAAGAGACCACATATAACCTGCTGGAAATCTATCACTCTATCAGAAAGACAGAACATTCTCTATCAGTGTGTTTCTATTTATTAAAAAGAGAAGAAAAGTCCGATTGGGCTCCAAATTGGTACTCATGATCAAGTGGTCTGTATATACATGTAAGTAAATTTGTGTGTTGATAGGGTCAAAGGTTCCTGACTTCTGACCATTTAGGTTTGAAAAAAGTGATAATACAGGCTTATGGGCTACAAAATGGCTGTTGCTCTTTGGCCATATTAGAGGCAAAAAATATCTGATTTGGCTCAAAATTTGCAATCAAGATCACAATATCAGTCTATATATGTATGTCAATTTCTGTGTCAATAGGGTCAAAGGTTCCTGACTTCTGTCAATTTAGATTTGAAAAAAGCGATAATACAGGCTTGAGGCCTACAAAATCGCTGTAGTTTTCCAGCCGTTGTAGAGGCAAAACATGTCCGATTTGGCTGAAAATTTGCAATCAAGATCAGATTATCAGTCTATATATGTGTATAAATTTGTGTGTTGATAGGGTGAAAGGTTCCTGTCTTCTGTCCATTTAGGTTGGAAAATAGCGATAAATAGAATAAATTGAAAATAGTTATTTTTTCACTGTAGAGCCTACTGAAGACTTATTTGGCTCATACTTGGCACATGTACTTCAAATGTCATTGTTAATTAGTAGCTTCGACAGTTTTGGAATGTTTTAAACTTTGACAGAGTTTTGGCCAAATAACTCTGAAAAGGCTTTCACGTACATGTTTGATCAAGGTTTATGGGCCTCAAATAGTTAAAATGTCAAGATTTTTTTGATAATTATTTACCTACAGGGTCTCAAGATTGCATCAAGACCAAATTTGTTTTGATTGATTAAGGACTTAAAGACAAGTTCGAAAAGAGCAATTTTTACTCTTTTGGCCACTGATGAAAATCTTAGCATTTTTTGTAAACACATGTAATTACAAAGTTGTAAAGGCTACAGCAAAGTATACAACTAAAAAAGAATAACAAGCCTAGGCCACTTGTACCTTTAGATATAACTGATTTTCTGCTATAGCGCCCCCTTGAGGCCAATCAACGCCATATTTTAATGGATGATAGAAGGCCCTGAGATACATGTAGGGTATAAGTATCGTCCTGATTGGTCATTGTTTAGCATGTCAAAAGCTTGCTGGAATCTGATTGGCTAATAACGATCGCAAAAATTTGCATATCAAATTTTCCTTCAGTAAAACATTAGGACATAGGCCATAGATGATACATGCCAAAGGAGAGCTTCATAGCTTGTACGGTTCCTGAGAAACAGATTTTTAGCTTTGGCTCCGCCCCCTGGAGGCGTATGTCTACACAGATTGACGGGCTACCTCAGAATCATGTTGGCATCAAAGGTCTAAAGTGGCATTAGTGTAGGTTTAAGCATTCAAAAGTTACAGCTGTTAGAGTAAATTTGGGTGTGCCACGGTAAGATTAATTTGCATATGGCGGCCATATTGTTTACAAATTTCACAGTTTTTTTGATAATTATTGAGGTTGGGACTCTGCTGAGTTGTTTGACACCAAATATGACAGGATTGGTCAATGACCCTAGGACAAGTTCTCAAAAGTAGGTTTTGCATATTATGCTAAATAGCAAAAAATCTAAGTGGGCGGAGCTTAGTGGTTCTATTGACCTTTTTGATTTGCCATTAACCAAGGAATCATATAATGCAAGAATTTTTGCTCTAGCTATCAGGGCGTAGGAGTTACGAGGCCAAACACGTTGACCTTCCCCATAGCGCCCCCTTGAGGCCGATCGGGCTCATCTTTTGAATCTGAGTAGCGGTGAGAAGTACTACCATATGACCAAGTCTCAGCCCTGTAGGCCTTACGGTTTCTTCTGCCCAATCACTTCTATGGCAGAAAAAGAATAAGAACTATAATAATAATAATAATCAGAACAATTACAATAGGGTTTCTAGCACTACGTGCTCGAACCCCTAATAATCAGAACAATTACAATAGGGTTTCTAGCACTACGTGCTCGAACCCCTAATAATCAGAACAATTACAATAGGGTTTCTAGCACTACGTGCTCGAACCCCTAATAATAAATATAGCCGCAAGCGGCGATTTACGGGGTTCGAGCGTTACAGGCAAAGAGACCCCTGGAGGCCAGTTAGGCTTAAAACATGTTGCCGGTTGACCGGCATCGCCAAACTGGATGAGGATGACCAGCATGACCGTGAAGACCAAGCTAGATTACCAGCATGACTAATCTGGATGACAAACTTGTTGACCATACTGACCAAGCTGGAAGACCATAATGACCAAACTGGATGACCAGCATGGCAAAGGTGGTTGGCCAGTATGACCAAGCTGGAAGACCACCATTACTATGAGGACAAAGCTGAATGACCAGCATGACCATAATGACCAATGTGAATGGCCAGCATGACCAAGCTGGATGGCCAGCATAACCAAGCTGGGTGACCAGTGTGACCATAAAGACCATAATGGCAATGCTAGATGAGTGGTGTGAGTAAACTAGTTGAAAAGCATTGATAAATTGAGCTGTAGTGTTCATCAGGTTTTATGTGGTGTCTTACTGCACTCTAGTGGGCATTTGGTGAAACAAATTCAGTTCTTAAATTGAAAAAACACAAGGCATAAAAAGGGCATATAAATAACCCATATATAGTATATAAGTTTTGACCTGATTAACATTCCGCCTGTTAAAAGCTTGCTGTAATGTGATTGGCTAATAGTGACCACAAAAGTGTCCATATCAAATTTTCATTTGGTGTACCATTAGTGCATGGGCCATAGATGATAATTGGCTAGGATGACCTTGATAGCTTGTATGGTTCTAGAGAAACAGCTATCGAGCATTGGCCCCGCCCCCTGGGGGGGTGTATGTCTACTTAAACTGACAGGGTATCTGAGAATCATGTAATGATCAAAGAACTGAAGTGGTATTAGTGTCAGGTTAAGCATTCAAAAGTTATAAGTGTTAAAGACATTTTACTGCACCATGGTAGAACTCATTTGCATATGGCGGCCATATTGTTCATAAATGTAAAGATTTTTTAAATAATTATTGAGGAGTAAGCTCTGCTGAACTGTTTGACACCAAACATGTCATGATTGGTCAAGGATCCAAGGACAAGATCTCAAAAGTAGGTTTTGCATATTATGCAAATTTAAAAAAAAATTAAGTGGGTGGAGCATAAACAAGAATGACCCAGGCGGCTGACCAGCATGAACAAGAAGGATAAATATGTTCAATTAAGCAAGACAAGCAAGATTGAATAAGTTCAGCAGAGCTTTAATTTAGAATAATTCACCTGTAGCTGTTTCACCAAATGACCACCAGAGCGCAGCAAGAGACCACATATAACCTGCTGGAAATCTATCACTCTATCAGAAAGACAGAACATTCCCTATCAGTGTGTTTCTATTTATTAAAAAGAGAAGAAAAGTCCGATTGGGCTCCAAATTGGTACTCATGATCAAGTGGTCTATATATACATGTATGTAAATTTGTGTGTTGATAGGGTCAAAGTTTCCTGACTTCTGACCATTTAGGTTTGAAAAAAGTGATAATACAGGCTTATGGCCTACAAAATGGCTGTTGCTCTTTGGCCATATTAGAGGCAAAAAATATCTGATTTGGCTGAAAATTTGCAATCAAGATTAGATTATCAGTCTATATATGTGTATAAATTTGTGTGTTGATAGGGTGAAAGGTTCCTGTCTTCTGTCCATTTAGGTTGGAAAATAGCGATAAATAGAATAAATTGAAAATAGTTATTTTTTCACTGTAGAGCCTACTGAAGACTTATTTGGCTCATACTTGGCACATGTACTTCAAATGTCATTGTTAATTAGTAGCTTCAACAGTTTTGGCATGTTTTAAACTTTGACAGAGTTTTGGCCAAATAACTCTGAAAAGGCTTTCACGTACATGTTTGATCAAGGTTTATGGGCCTCAAATAGTTAAAATGTCAAGATTTTTTTGATAATTATTTACCTACAGGCTCTCAAGATTGCATCAAGACCAAATTTGTTTTGATTGATTAAGGACTTAAAGACAAGTTCGAAAAGAGCAATTTTTACTCTTTTGGCCACTGATGAAAATCTTTGCATTTTTGGTAAATACATGTAATTACAAAGTTGTAAAGGCTACAGCAAAGTATACAATTAAAAAAGAATAACAAGCCTAGGCCACTTGTACCTTTAGATATAACTGATTTTCTGCTATAGCGCCCCCTTGAGGCCAATCAACGCCATATTTGAAAGGATGATAGAAGGCCCCGAGATACATGTAGGCTATAAGTATCGTCCTGATTGGTCATTGTTTAGCCTGTCAAAAGCTTGCTGGAATCTGATTGGCTAATAACGATTGCAAAAATTTGCATATCAAATTTTCCTTCTGTAAAACATTAAAACATAGGCCATAGATGATACATGCCAAAGGAGAGCTTCATAGCTTGTATGGTTCCTGAGAAACAGATTTTTAGCTTTGGCTCCGCCCCCTGGGGGCGTATGTCTACACAGATTGAGGGGCTACCTCAGAATCATGTTGGCATCAAAGTTCTAAAGTGGCATTAGTGTAGGTTTAAGCATTCAAAAGTTACAGCTGTTAGAGTAAATTTGGGTGTGCCACGGTAAGATTAATTTGCATATGGCGGCCATATTGTTTACAAATTTCACAATTTTTTCGATAATTATTGAGGATGGGACTCTGCTGAGTTGTTTGACACCAAATATGACAGGATTGGTCAATGACCCTAGGACAAGTTCTCAAAAGTAGGTTTTGCATATTATGCTAAATAGCAAAAAATCTAAGTGGGCGGAGCTTAGTGGTTCTATTGACCTTTTTGATTTGCCATTAACCAAGGAATCATATAATGCAAAAATTTTTGCTCTAGCTATCAGGGCGTAGGAGTTACGGGGCCAAACGCGTTGACCTTCGCCATAGCGCCCCCTTGAGGCCGATCGGGCTCATCTTTTGAATCTGAGTAGCGGTGAGAAGTACTACCATATGACCAAGTCTCAGCCCTGTAGGCCTTACGGTTTCTTCTGCCCAATCACTTCTATGGCAGAAAAAGAATAAGAATAATAATAATAAATATAGCCGCAAGCGGCGATTTACGGGGTTCGAGCGTTACAGGCAAAGAGACCCCTGGAGGCCAGTTAGGCTTAAAACATGTTGCCGGTTGACCGGCATCGCCAAACTGGATGAGGATGACCAGCATGACCGTGAAGACCAAGCTAGATTACCAGCATGACTAATCTGGATGACAAACTTGTTGACCATATTTACCAAGCTGGAAGACCATAATGACCAAACTGGATGACCAGCATGGCAAAGGTGGTTGGCCAGTATGACCAAGCTGGAAGACCACCATTACTATGAGGACAAAGCTGAATGACCAGCAGGACCATAATGACCAATGTGAATGTCCAGCATGACCAAGCTGGATGGCCAGCATAACCAAGCTGGGTGACCAGCGTGACCATAAAGACCATAATGGCAATGCTAGATGAGTGGTGTGAGTAAACTAGTTGAAAAGCATTGATAAATTGAGCTGTAGTGTTCATCAGGTTTTATGTGGTGTCTTACTGCACTCTAGTGGGCATTTGGTGAAACAAATTCAGTTCTTAAATTGAAAAAACACAAGGCATAAAAAGGGCATATAAATAACCCGTATATAGTATATAAGTTTTGACCTGATTAACATTCCGCCTGTTAAAAGCTTGCTGGAATGTGATTGGCTAATAGTGACCACAAAAGTGTCCATATCAAATTTTCATTTGGTGTACCATTAGTGCATGGGCCATAGATGATAATTGGCTAGGATGACCTTGATAGCTTGTATGGTTCTAGAGAAACAGCTATCGAGCATTTGCCCCGCCCCCTGGGGGGGTGTATGTCTACTTAAACTGACAAGGTATCTGAGAATCATGTAATGATCAAAGGACTGAAGTGGTATTAGTGTCAGGTTAAGCATTCAAAAGTTATAAGTGTTAAAGACATTTTACTGCACCATGGTAGAACTCATTTGCATATGGCGGCCATATTGTTTATAAATGTAAAGATTTTTTTTTTTAATTTTATTTTTTTATTGTGGAAATATAGCAACACAAAGTCACAAAGCAGTCACAACTAGATATTTCCATTTATCTTTTTTTTTTTTTTTTTCCCCCTCCCTTTTTCAACTTCTATGAACGAATCCCCATTATTACACTCCACCCATCCCACCATCTCCCCCAATCCCACACAGCATCCCTCAACCCCCCATCCCCCCAGAAAAAAAAAAAAATAATAAAAAAAAAAAAAAAAAAGAAAAAAAAAAAAAAGAAAAAAAAAAAAAAAGACAAATAATAATAATAAACAAACAAAACTATTAAGCAACAACAATGGAACAAAACAAATAGACAAAACAAAGTCAAATGAGATCAGCAAGTAAATAATAAACAAATATATAACTAAGAGGGAAGGAAGTGATTTACTGAAGAAGGATTAATCAATGTCTGTTATAGATTTAATGTTGCTTATATTGCTTAGAATTGGTGCCCAAATATTTAGAAATTTTTTCCTAGAGCCCCTAAGGGAATATTTAATTTTTTCCAGCTGAATAAACTGCATCAAGTCTCTAAGCCACACAGAAGCTTTTGGTGGGTATTTTGATTTCCAGTGTAATAGAATTCTCCTGCGAGCAAGAAGGGTTGTAAAGGCTATGATTGTTCTGTGACTTTTATCAGATATACCAAATATGGCAGTAAGTGGATTAGGTTGAAGATCTATATTAAGAGATTCTGATAAAAATGTAAAAATTGAAAGCCAATAGGCGGTTAAAGCGGGGCAAGACCAGAACATATGGGTTAGATTGGCCGGGGTGTTGTGACACTTATCGCAATAGATATCACTATTGGAGTACATTTTGGCCAGTCTTGCTTTAGAGAAATGAACACGATGTAATACTTTAAACTGTATCAGGCCTAACCTTGCACAAGAGATGCTGTTATTAACCCTTTGCAGAGCACAGTTCCATGGTCCTTCTTCAATTACTATACCCAATTCCTTCTCCCAATCAGCCTTAATTTTAGTCAGAGTCAGATTTTTAAGGGAAGATATAACGTCTGTTAGTTTTGAAATCAACCCTTTTATGTTGGGGAGGGTTTCTAATATGTCATCCAAGACTGAAGTTTGAGGCAAGTTAGGAAAGTTCGGGTCCAAATTTCTCAAAAAGTGCCGGATCTGAAAGTAACGGAACATGTCAGATCGGCGAAGGTTAAATTTTGCTGATAGCTCATCAAAGCTTGGAAATGTGGAGTCTATATATGCGTCCTTAAAGCTAGAGATACCTTTTCTACACCAAGTAGAAAATGCAGAATCCAGTTTTGCAGGTAGAAATAAGTGATTATTGCATATAGGGCTCATATGAAGGAAGTGTTTAAATCCAAAGTGCTCTCTAAATTGATTCCATATTTTAAGTGTATTGATAACAATTAGGTTATTAGTAAAGGTTGAGGCAGACAGGGGGAGATTGGAGGTGACCAACGCCTTAAAAGAGGTCGAGATACAAGAGAAGGCCTCAAGTTGACACCACCCAGAATCTGGGGCATGAAGCCAGTGGATTATTTTTTGAATATTTGCAGCCCAGTAATAGTAACAAAGGTTTGGAAGGGCTAACCCACCCTGTTGCTTGGGTTTCTGCAGTAGCTCTATACGTATTCTGGGATTTTTGCCATTCCAAATAAACTCAGTAAAAGATTTTTCAACAGATTTAAAGAAAGATTTACTAAGATACAGTGGTATACTTTGAAATAAGTACAGGAATTTGGGAAGGACGTTCATTTTTATGCAGTTTACTCTCCCTGTCAGAGATAGATTAAGTGACCTCCATTTTTTCAAGTCCAGTTTTACTTTTTCCAAGACAGGAGAAAAATTTTCTTGAAAGAGGTTTTGCATGTCTCTTGTAATGTTTATACCAAGGTATTTGAAGCCTTTTTTCGACATATGAAAGGGTAGTATATTTTCTGGAATTTTAAGTGCCAAATCATTAATGGGGAAACATTCACTTTTATCAAAATTTAATTTATATCCAGAGAAAGTGCCAAACCTCTTTAGAATATGAACAATATGTGACATACTAAGAACAGGGTTTGATATATATAACAATAAATCGTCCGCATATAAAGATAGTCTATGTTCTAGTCCACCTCTGAAAATTCCATTAATTAATGATGATGATTTAAGTATGATAGACAGGGGTTCAATAGCCAAGGCAAACAGTAGAGGACTGATGGGACACCCCTGACGGGTTCCTCTTGATAGTTGAAAGTACTGTGATTGTTTGCCATTTGTGATAATCGATGCTTTGGGAGATGAGTATAAAAGTTTGATCCATGAGATAAAGATGGGTCCAAATCCAAATTTCGCTAAGCTCGAAAACATGTAGGGCCATTCAACCCTATCAAAGGCTTTTTCTGCGTCAAGGGAGACAACCACCTCTGGTGTCTCCCTGGATTTAGGAGAGTAAATGATGTTTAAAAGACGACGGATGTTTGCAAACGAGTGTCGGCCAGAAATAAAACCGGTTTGATCATCAGAGATCACGTTATGCATTGCAGTTTCCAGGCGTATGGCAAGGATCTTGGCTAAGATTTTGACATCACTATTCAACAAAGAGATGGGCCGATATGAGTTACACTCTAATTTATCTTTACCAGGCTTAAGCAGAAGGCAAATTGAGGCTTGAGTCATTGTTGGTGGCAGTACACCTTTAGATAACGAGTCAGTAAACATGTCCAGTAAAATGGGTGATAATTTATTAGAAAAAGCTTGGTAAAATTCTATAGGGTAGCCATCTGGACCAGGTGCCTTGCCCTTTTGTAATGCATGAATTGCGTTAATGATTTCTGTCTGCTCCAGTGGTAAATCAAGATCATTTTTAAGTTCTTCATTAATAGAAGGGGTTTGAAGGCTGTTAAGAAAAACATCCATGTCTGTGCGGTCTGAGGGTATTTCTGAGGTGTAAAGGTTTGAGTAGTATGCAGAAAATGTATCATTAATTTCTTTTGGGTCAATGGTTACCTCGCCGTTGGGTTTCCTAATTTGTGGAATTTGCTGAGTAGCTGCCCGATTCTTAAGCTGTTGTGCCAGAAGGTGTCCGGCTTTTTCACCGTGTTCGTAAACCAGTCCACGTGATTTTAACAAAAGCCGTTCTGTCTTAGTAGTCGTTACTAAATTATATTGAGTTTGAAGGTCTAGTTTTTTTTTATAGAGTTCAGAGGATGGAGAGATTGAGTACTGAGCATCGACTCTGTTTATGGCCTCAATAATTACATCTTGCTCAGCCCTGCACATTGCATTCATTTTAGATGAGTATGCTATGATCTCACCCCTAATTACTACTTTTAGCGTGTCCCATAGAACTGATGGAGAGATGTTGTCTTTTTTATTAAACTCTATGAAATTATCAATTTTAATAGAAATTAAATCACAGAACTCTGCATCAGCAAGCAAAGTTTTATCCATCTTCCAAGAAGACCGAGTTACATTATTAAAAGGGAGTGCAAGATTCAGTATGACTGGTGCATGGTCCGATTCTACTATAGTTGAGTATTCAATTTTTTTAACTGAGGGTAGTGAGCTTTTTTCAATAAAAAAATAATCTATTCTACTGTAGGAGTGATGCACAGGGGAGAAAAAGGAAAAAGATTGACTCTGAGGGTATAGTGTGCGCCATGGATCGATGCATCCCAATTGCTCCATATAAACTGACAGTGTCTTAGCCATTTTTGATGGGATAGCGGACGTGGGGTTAGAACGGTCCAAGGCTGGGTTAATTACACAATTCAGGTCTCCGCCAAAAATCAATTGATGGGAATTTAACTCTGGTATCAGAGACATTACTTTTTGTATGAATTTTTCATCGTCCCAATTGGGAGCGTAGATATTAACCAGAACAACAGGATTGTGAAACAGAAGGCCTGATACAATCACAAAGCGTCCAAATGGGTCTGATTTTATATGGGTTGCGTTAAACTGGATCCTTTTATGAAACAATATGGCTGTTCCCCGTGTCTTTGAGTTAAAGTTAGAGTGGTATATTTGTCCAACCCAAGATTTTTTAAGTCTAATTTGGTCTTTTACCAATAGGTGGGTTTCCTGCAGGAATGCGATGTCACAGTTTAAGTACTTAAGATGATTGAATATCCTGGCTCTTTTAACTGGTCCATTTAGACCTTTTACATTCCAGCTAACAAAGCGTGTTCCCATTTTGCCTTAGAGATATAAAGCAGTAAAAGAATCTGTATACAAAAAAAAAAAAAAAAAAAAAAAAAAAAAAAAAAAAAGAAAAAAAGAAAAAGGGGGGGGTACAGAGGAATCCCAACCCTTAACTCATTCCCAGAACAAATGCCTATACTTGCTTCTCTTCTTGAGTCAAGCTGCAGGCTAACCTTTTCACATACGGATTTCGTAAAGTATAACCACATAACGCTGCTAACTACAGAGCTCCCAGAAAAAGAATAGGGTGTCAAGGTGAAACTTGCATTACAGACGTGAGTATATACAAATGCTTCTAAGAAATCAAGTTTACACATTTGTAAGCAATCGAATTAAATGAACACAGAAACATAGGACCAAGGGCAAAATAAAAAATTTTAGCGCTACATAACCTCGTTTACGGTGGTAACATGTGTGCTCTTGGCACAGTTAAGACTGTGTTTAATAAAAGTTCAGATGACTATTTACCGGACCCTTGATCAAAGAACTTCTGAGCTTCATCGGCCGAGTTGAAGACATGGATGTTGTCCCCCAGAAAAACACGCAGCCGGGCCGGGTAGAGCAGGTGAAACCGAATGTTCTTCTGATACAGGGCTTGCTTCACACCGTTGAAGGCGGCGCGCTTCTTTGTGAGAGTTGCGCTGAAGTCCTGATAAATCCTGAGAGCGGAACCTTGATAACTCGGCTCATGATTCCTGGCCCAGCGCAGCAATGCTTCTTTTTGTTGAAATCTGGAGAAACAAACTAGAAACGGGCGTGGAGAGTTGTTCAGGCTGGATCTAAGCGATGGGGACCGATGAGCTCTTTCCAGCTCAGGTGGTGAAGGAAAGATATCCGAGCCCACCACTTGCATCAGCAGCTCAGCCATGAACTTGAGCGGGTCTTTGCCTTTTTCGCTGCCCTCGGGAATATTCAGAATGCGCAGATTGGACCTACGCGAGCGATTTTCAAGGTCTTCAAGACGATCTATAAGACTTTGGTTTGTACCACGTAGTGACTCCACGGTGGATTCGATCGCTGTTATCCGGTCGAAGTTGTCTCCGGCCACAGATTCAACAGAGGTAAGGCGTGTTTGAAAAGAGTTGACTGTAGCTTGTAGAGATTCAATGGAGACTTGCAGTGGTTTAACAGCATCTCGAATGAGGAGAGAGATGTCCTCCTTAAGCGAGGACCTCTGCTTTGCAAATTCAGCAGATAGCTGGTCCGCTGTAATGAGCGCGGCATTAGCTGGGTCGTCAGGCATCGCTGCAGGCTGGGAGCACGTTGCGGTCGGATTAGCAAACGATGCTAACTTCCCCGCAGCACTGGTAGCGGCGCGCGTAGCCAGAATTTGCGCTCTTGTTTCGTGTTTAGAGTTCTTTGAGCTGCTCATTTTAGAGGACAGGTCCGGCTAGGAAGTCTACGTACACGTTTCGTGAGAAAAATAAGAGAGAAAAAGTTATTATTTAAAGTTTAGTCAGCCCTTAATCTGGGAGCTCGCTCGCCTGCGTCTTTCCCCTACATCCGGAACCGGAAACCCAAATGTAAAGATTTTTTAATAATTATTGAGGAGTAAGCTCTGCTGAACTGTTTGACACCAAATATGTCATGATTGGTCAAGGATCCAAGGACAAGATCTCAAAAGTAGGTTTTGCATATTATGCAAATTTAAAAAAAAATTAAGTGGGTGGAGCATAAACAAGAATGACCCAGGCGGCTGACCAGCATGAACAAGGAGGATAAATATGTTCAATTTAGCAAGACAAGCAAGATTGAATAAGTTCAGCAGAGCTTTAATTAAGAATAATTCACCTGTAGCTGTTTCACCAAATGACCACCAGAGCGCCGCAAGAGACCACATATAACCTGCTGGAACTCTATCACTCTATCAGAAAGACAGAACATTCCCCATCAGTGTGTTTCTATTTATTAAAAAGAGAAGAAAAGTCCGATTGGGCTCCAAATTGGTACTCATGATCAAGTGGTCTGTATATACATGTATGTAAATTTGTGTGTTGATAGGGTCAAAGGTTCCTGACTTCTGACCATTTAGGTTTGAAAAAAGCGATAATACAGGCTTATGGCCTACAAAATGGCTGTTGCTCTTTGGCCATATTAGAGGCAAAAAATATCTGATTTGGCTCAAAATTTGCAATCAGGATCACAATAGCAGTCTATATATGTATGTCAATTTCTGTGTCAATAGGGTCAAAGGTTCCTGACTTCTGTCCATTTAGATTTGAAAAAAGCGATAATACAGGCTTGAGGCCTACAAAATCGCTGTAGTTTTCCAGCCGTTGTAGAGGCAAAACATGTCCGATTTGGCTGAAAATTTGCAATCAAGATCAGAGTATCAGTCTATATATGTGTATAAATTTGTGTGTTGATAGGGTGAAAGGTTCCTGTCTTCTGTCCATTTAGGTTGGAAAATAGCGATAAATAGAATAAATTGAAAATAGTTATTTTTTCACTGTAGAGCCTACTGAAGACTTATTTGGCTCATACTTGGCACATGTACTTCAAATGTCATTGTTAATTAGTAGCTTCGACAGTTTTGGCATGTTTTAAACTTTGACAGAGTTTTGGCCAAATAACTCTGAAAAGGCTTTCACGTACATGTTTGATCAAGGTTTATGGGCCTCAAATAGTTAAAATGTCAAGATTTTTTTGATAATTATTTACCTACAGGGTCTCAAGATTGCATCAAGACCAAATTTGTTTTGATTGATTAAGGACTTAAAGACAAGTTCGAAAAGAGCAATTTTTACTCTTTTGGCCACTGATGAAAATCTTTGCATTTTTGGTAAACATATGTAATTACAAAGTTGTAAAGGCTACAGCAAAGTATACAACTAAAAAAGAATAACAAGCCTAGGCCACTTGTACCTTTAGATATAACTGATTTTCTGCTATAGCGCCCCCTTGAGGCCAATCAACGCCATATTTTAATGGATGATAGAAGGCCCTGAGATACATGTAGGGTATAAGTATCGTCCTGATTGGTCATTGTTTAGCATGTCAAAAGCTTGCTGGAATCTGATTGGCTAATAACGATCGCAAAAATTTGCATATCAAATTTTCCTTTTGTAAAACATTAGGACATAGGCCATAGATGATACATGTCAAAGGAGAGCTTCATAGCTTGTACGGTTCCTGAGAAACAGATTTTTAGCTTTGGCTCCGCCCCCTGGGGGCGTATGTCTACACAGATTGACGGGCTACCTCAGAATCATGTTGGCATCAAAGTTGTAAAGTGGCATTAGTGTAGGTTTAAGCATTCAAAAGTTACAGCTGTTAGAGTAAATTTGGGTGTGCCACGGTAAGATTAATTTGCATATGGCGGCCATATTGTTTAAAAATTTCTAAATTTTTTTGATAATTATTGAGGTTGGGACTCTGCTGAGTTGTTTGACACCAAATATGACAGGATTGGTCAATGACCCTAGGACAAGTTCTCAAAAGTAGGTTTTGCATATTATGCTAAATAGCAAAAAATCTAAGTGGGCGGAGCTTAGTGGTTCTATTGACCTTTTTGATTTGCCATTAACCAAGGAATCATATAATGCAAGAATTTTTGCTCTAGCTATCAGGGCGTAGGAGTTACGAGGCCAAACGCGTTGACCTTCGCCATAGCGCCCCCTTGAGGCCGATCGGGCTCATCTTTTGAATCTGAGTAGCGGTGAGAAGTACTACCATATGACCAAGTCTCAGCCCTGTAGGCCTTACGGTTTCTTCTGCCCAATCACTTCTATGGCAGAAAAAGAATAATAATAATAAATATAGCCGCAAGCGGCGATTTACGGGGTTCGAGCGTTACAGGCAAAGAGACCCCTGGAGGCCAGTTAGGCTTAAAACATGTTGCCGGTTGACCGGCATCGCCAAACTGGATGAGGATGACCAGCATGACCGTGAAGACCAAGCTAGATTACCAGCATGACTAATCTGGATGACAAACTTGTTGACCATATTGACCAAGCTGGAAGACCATAATGATCAAACTGGATGACCAGCATGGCAAAGGTGGTTGGCCAGTATGACCAAGCTGGAAGACCATAGTGACCAAACTGGATGACCAGCATGGCAAAGGTGGTTGGCCAGTATGACCAAGCTGGAAGACCACCATTACTATGAGGACAAAGCTGAATGACCAGCAGAACCATAATGACCAATGTGAATGGCCAGCATGACCAAGCTGGATGGCCAGCATAACCAAGCTGGGTGACCAGCGTGACCATAAAGACCATAATGGCAATGCTAGATGAGTGGTGTGAGTAAACTAGTTGAAAAGCATTGATAAATTGAGCTGTAGTGTTCATCAGGTTTTATGTGGTGTCTTACTGCACTCTAGTGCGCATTTGGTGAAACAAATTCAGTTCTTAAATTGAAAAAACACAAGGCATAAAAAGGGCAAATAAATAACCCGTATATAGTATATAAGTTTTGACCTGATTAACATTCCGCCTGTTAAAAGCTTGCTGGAATGTGATTGGCTAATAGTGACCACAAAAGTGTCCATATCAAATTTTCATTTGGTGTACCATTAGTGCATGGGCCGTAGATGATAATTGCCAAGGATGACCTTGATAGCTTGTATGGTTCTAGAGAAACAGCTATTGAGCATTGGCTCCGCCCCCTGGGGGTGTATGTCTACTTAAACTCACAGGGTATCTGAGAATCATGTAATGATCAAAGGACTGAAGTGGTATTAGTGTCAGGTTAAGCATTCAAAAATTCTAAGTGTTAAAGACATTTTACTGCACCATGGTAAAACTAATTTGCATATGGTGGCCATATTGTTTATAAATGTAAAGATTTTTTTATAATTATTGAGGAGTAAGCTCTGCTGAACTGTTTGACACCAAACATGTCATGATTGGTCAAGGAGGCAAAGACAAGATCTCAAAAGTAGGTTTTGCATATTATGCAAATTAAAAAAAAAATTATTGGGTGGAGCATAAACAAGAATGACCCAGGTGGCTGAGCAGCATGACCAAGAAGGATAAAGATGTTCAATTAAGCAAGACAAGCAAGATTGAATAAGTTCAGCAGAGCTTTAATTTAGAATAATTCACCTGTAGCTGTTTCACCAAATGACCACCAGAGCGCAGCAAGAGACCACATATAACCTGCTGGAAATCTATCACTCTATAAGTAAGACAGAACATTCCCTATCAGTGTGTTTCTATTTATTAAAAAGAGAAGAAAAGTCCTATTGGGCTCCAAATTGGTACTCATGATCAAGTGGTCTGTATATACATGTATGTAAATTTGTGTGTTGATAGGGTCAAAGGTTCCTGACTTCTGACCATTTAGGTTGGAAAAAAGTGATAATACAGGCTTATGGCCTACAAAATGGCTGTTGCTCTTTGGCCATATTAGAGGCAAAAAATATCTGATTTGGCTCAAAATTTGCAATCAAGATCACAATATCAGACTATATATGTATGTCAATTTCTGTGTCAATAGGGTCAAAGGTTCCTGACTTCTGTCCATTTAGATTTGAAAAAAGCGATAATACAGGCTTGAGGCCTACAAAATCGCTGTAGTTTTCCAGCCATTGTAGAGGCAAAACATGTCCAATGTGGCTGAAAATTTGCAATCAAGATCAGATTATCAGTCTATATATGTGTTTAAATTTGTGTGTTGATAGAGTGAAAGGTTCCTGTCTTCTGTCCATTTAGGTTGGAAAATAGCGATAAATAGAATAAATTGAAAATAGTTATTTTTTCACTGTAGAGCCTACTGAAGACTTATTTGGCTCATACTTGGCACATGTACTTCAAATGTCATTGTTAATTAGTAGCTTCAACAGTTTTGGCATGTTTTAAACTTTGACAGAGTTTTGGCCAAATAACTCTGAAAAGGCTTTCACGTACATGTTTGATCAAGGTTTATGGGCCTCAAATAGTTAAAATGTCAAGATTTTTTTGATAATTATTTACCTACAGGGTCTCAAGATTGCATCAAGACCAAATTTGTTTTGATTGATTAAGGACTTAAAGACAAGTTCGAAAAGAGCAATTTTTACTCTTTTGGCCACTGATGAAAATCTTTGCATTTTTGGTAAACACATGCAATTAGGAAGTTGTAAAGGCTACAGCAAAGTATACAACTAAAAAAGAATTACAAGCCTAGGCCACTTGTACCTTTAGATATAACTGATTTTCTGCTATAGCGCCCCCTTGAGGCCAATGAACGCCATATTTTAATGGATGATAGAAGGCCCTCATATACATGTAGGGTATAAGTATCGTCCTGATTGGTCATTGTTTAGCCTGTCAAAAGCTGGCTGGAAACTGATTGGCTAATAGCGATCGCAAAAATTTGCATATCAAATTTTCCTTCTGTAAAACATTAGGGCATAGGCCATAGATGATACATGCCAAAGGAGAGCTTCGTAGCTTGTACGGTTCCTGAGAAACAGATTTTTAGCTTTGGCTCCGCCCCCTGGGGGCGTATGTCTACACAGATTGACGGGCTACCTTAGAATCATGTTGGCATCATAGGTTTAAAGTGGCATTAGTGTAGGTTTAAGCATTCAAAAGTTACAGCTGTTAGAGTAAATTTGGGTGTGCCACGGTAAGATTAATTTGCATATGGCGGCCATATTGTTTGAAAATTTCTCAATTTTTTCGATAATTATTGAGGTTGGGACTCTGCTGAGTTGTTTGACACCAAATATGACAGGATTGGTCAATGACACTAGGACAAGTTCTCAAAAGTAGGTTTTGCATATTATGCTAAATAGCAAAAAATCTAAGTGGGCGGAGCTTAGTGGTTCTATTGACCTTTTTGATTTGCCATTAACCAAGGAATCATATAATGCAAGAATTTTTGCTCTAGCTATCAGGGCGTAGGAGTTACGGGGCCAAACGCGTTGACCTTCGCCATAGCGCCCCCTTGAGGCCGATCGGGCTCATCTTTTGAATCTGAGTAGCGGTGAGAAGTACTACCATATGACCAAGTCTCAGCCCTGTAGGCCTTACGGTTTCTTCTGCCCAATCACTTCTATGGCAGAAAAAGAATAAGAACTATAATAATAATAATAATAATAATAATAATAATAATAATAATCAGAACAATTACAATAGGGTTTCTAGCACTACGTGCTCGAACCCCTAAATATAGCCGCAAGCGGCGATTTACGGGGTTCGAGCGTTACAGGCAAAGAGACCCCTGGAGGCCAGTTAGGCTTAAAACATGTTGCCGGTTGACCGGCATCGCCAAACTGGATGAGGATGACCAGCATGACCGTGAAGACCAAGCTAGATTACCAGCATGACTAATCTGGATGACAAACTTGTTGACCATATTGACCAAGCTGGAAGACCATAATGACCAAACTGGATGACCAGCATGGCAAAGGTGGTTGGCCAGTATGACCAAGCTGGAAGACCACCATTACTATGAGGACAAAGCTGAATGACCAGCAGGACCATAATGACCAATGTGAATGGCCAGCATGACCAAGCTGGATGGCCAGCATAACCAAGCTGGGTGACCAGCGTGACCATAAAGACCATAATGGCAATGCTAGATGAGTGGTGTGAGTAAACTAGTTGAAAAGCATTGATAAATTGAGCTGTAGTGTTCATCAGGTTTTATGTGGTGTCTTACTGCACTCTAGTGGGCATTTGGTGTACCATTAGTGCATGGGCCATAGATGATAATTGGCAAGGATGACCTTGATAGCTTGTATGGTTGTAGAGAAACAGCTATCGAGCATTGGCTTTGGCCCCGCCCCCTGGGGGGGTGTATGTCTACTTGAACTGACAGGGTATCTGAGAATCATGTAATGATCAAAGGACTGAAGTGGTATTAGTGTCAGGTTAAGCATTCAAAAGTTATGTGTTAAAGACATTTTACTGCACCATGGTAGAAGTCATTTGCATATGGCGGCCATATTGTTTATAAATGTAAAGATTTTTTTAATAATTATTGAGGAGTAAGCTCTGCTGAACTGTTTGACACCAAACATGTCATGATTGGTCAAGGATCCAAGGACAAGATCTCAAAAGTAGGTTTTGCATATTATGCAAATTTAAAAAAAAATTAAGTGGGTGGAGCATAAACAAGAATGACACAGGCGGCTGACCAGCATGAACAAGAAGGATAAATATGTTCAATTAAGCAAGACAAGCAAGATTGAATAAGTTCAGCAGAGCTTTAATTTAGAATAATTCACCTGTAGCTGTTTCACCAAATGACCACCAGAGCGCAGCAAGAGACCACATATAACCTGCTGGAAATCTATCACTCTATCAAAAAGACAGAACATTCCCCATCAGTGTGTTTCTATTTATTAAAAAGAGAAGAAAAGTCCGATTGGGCTCCAAATTGGTACTCATGATCAAGTGGTCTGTATATACATGTATGTAAATTTGTGTGTTGATAGGGTCAAAGGTTCCTGACTTCTGACCATTTAGGTTTGAAAAAAGTGATGATACAGGCTTATGGCCTACAAAATGGCTGTTGCTCTTTGGCCATATTAGAGGCAAAAAATATCTGATTTGGCTCAAAATTTGCAATCAGGATCACAATATCAGTCTATACATGTATGTCAATTTCTGTGTCAATAGGGTCTAAGGTTCCTGACTTCTGTCCATTTAGATTTGAAAAAAGCGATAATACAGGCTTGAGGCCTACAAAATCGCTGTAGTTTTCCAGCCGTTGTAGAGGCAAAACATGTCCGATTTGGCTGAAACTTTGCAATCAAGATCAGATTATCAGTCTATATATGTGTATAAATTTGTGTGTTGATAGGGTGAAAGGTTCCTGTCTTCTGTCCATTTAGGTTGGAAAATAGCGATAAATAGAATAAATTGAAAATAGTTATTTTTTCACTGTAGAGCCTACTGAAGACTTATTTGGCTCATACTTGGCACATGTACTTCAAATGTCATTGTTAATTAGTAGCTTCAACAGTTTTGGCATGTTTTAAACTTTGACAGAGTTTTGGCCAAATAACTCTGAAAAGGCTTTCACGTACATGTTTGATCAAGGTTTATGGGCCTCAAATAGTTAAAATGTCAAGATTTTTTTGATAATTATTTACCTACAGGGTCTCAAGATTGCATCAAGATCAAATTTGTTTTGATTGATTAAGGACTTAAAGACAAGTTCGAAAAGAGCAATTTTTACTCTTTTGGCCACTGATGAAAATCTTTGCAGTTTTGGTAAACATATGTAATTAGAAAGTTGTAAAGGCTACAGCAAAGTATACAACTAAAAAAGAATAACAAGCCTAGGCCACTTGTACCTTTAGATATAACTTATTTTCTGCTATAGCGCCCCCTTGAGGCCAATCAACGCCATATTTTAATGGATGATAGAAGGCCCTGAGATACATGTAGGGTATAAGTATCGTCCTGATTGGTCATTGTTTAGCCTGTCAAAAGCTTGCTGGAATCTGATTGGCTAATAACGATTGCAAAAAATTGCATATCAAATTTTCCTTCTGTAAAACATTAGGACATAGGCCATAGATGATACATGCCAAAGGAGAGCTTCATAGCTTGTACGGTTCCTGAGAAACAGATTTTTAGCTTTGGCTCCGCCCCCTGGGGGCGTATGTCTACACAGATTGAGGTGGTACCTCAGAATCATGTTGGCATCAAAGTTGTAAAGTGGCATTAGTGTAGGTTTAAGCATTCAAAAGTTACAGCTGTTAGAGTAAATTTTGGTGTGCCACGGTAAGATTAATTTGCATATGGCGGCCATATTGTTTACAAATTTCACAATTTTTTCGATAATTATTGAGGTTGGGACTCTGCTGAGTTGTTTGACACCAAACATGTCAGGATTGGTCAATGACCCTAGGACAAGTTCTCAAAAGTAGGTTTCGCATATTATGCTAAATAGCAAAAAATCTAAGTGGGCGGAGCTTAGTGTTTCTATTGACCTTTTTGATTTGCCATTAACCAAGGAATCATATAATGCAAGAATTTTTGCTCTAGCTACCAGGGCGTAGGAGTTACGAGGCCAAACGCGTTGACCTTCGCCATAGCGCCCCCTTGAGGCCGATCGTGCTCATCTTTTGAATCTGAGTAGCGGTGAGAAGTACTACCATATGACCAAGTCTCAGCCCTGTAGGCCTTACGGTTTCTTCTGCCCAATCACTTCTATGGCAGAAAAAGAATAAGAACTATAATAATAATAATAATAATAAATATAGCCGCAAGCGGCGATTTACGGGGTTCGAGCGTTACAGGCAAAGAGACCCCTGGAGGCCAGTTAGGCTTAAAACATGTTGCCGGTTGACCGGCATCGCCAAACTGGATGAGGATGACCAGCATGACCGTGAAGACCAAGCTAGATTACCAGCATGACTAATCTGGATGACAAACTTGTTGACCATATTGACCAAGCTGGAAGACCATAATGACCAAACTGGATGACCAGCATGGCAAAGGTGGTTGGCCAGTATGACCAAGCTGGAAGACCACCATTACTATGAGGACAAAGCTGAATGACCAGCAGGACCATAATGACCAATGTGAATGGCCAGCATGACCAAGCTGGATGGCCAGCATAACCAAGCTGGGTGACCAGCGTGACCATAAAGACCATAATGGCAATGCTAGATGAGTGGTGTGAGTACACTAGTTGAAAAGCATTGATAAATTGAGCTGTAGTGTTCATCAGGTTTTATGTGGTGTCTTACTGCACTCTAGTGCGCATTTGGTGAAACAAATTCAGTTCTTAAATTGAAAAAACACAAGGCATAAAAAGGGCATATAAATAACCCGTATATAGTATATAAGTTTTGACCTGATTAACATTCCGCCTGTTAAAAGCTTGCTGGAATGTGATTGGCTAATAGTGACCACAAAAGTGTCCATATCAAATTTTCATTTGGTGTACCATTAGTGCATGGGCCATAGATGATAATTGGCTAGGATGACCTTGATAGCTTGTATGGTTCTAGAGAAACAGCTATCGAGCATTGGCCCCGCCCCCTGGGGGGGGTGTATGTCTACTTAAACTGACAGGGTATCTGAGAATCATGTAATGATCAAAGGACTGAAGTGGTATTAGTGTTAGGTTAAGCATTCAAAAGTTATAAGTGTTAAAGACATTTTACTGCACCATGGTAGAACTCATTTGCATATGGCGGCCATATTGTTTATAAATGTAAAGATTTTTTTAATAATTATTGAGGAGTAAGCTCTGCTGAACTGTTTGACACCAAACATGTCATGATTGGTCAAGGATCCAAGGACAAGATCTCAAAAGTAAGTTTTGCATATTATGCAAATAAAAAAAAAATTAAGTGGGTGGAACATAAACAAGAATGACCCAGGTGGCTGAGTAGCATGACCAAGAAGGATAAATATGTTCAATTAAGCAAGACAAGCAAGATTAAATAAGTTCAGCAGAGCTTTAATTTAGAATAATTCACCTGTAGCTGTTTCACCAAATGACCACCAGAGCGCAGCAAGAGACCACATATAACCTGCTGGAAATCTGTCACTCTATAAGTAAGACAGAACATTCCCTATCAGTGTGTTTCTATTTATTACAAAGAGAGGAAAAGTCCGATTGGGCTCAAAATTGGTTCTCATGATCAAGTGGTCTGTATATATACGTGTGTAAATTTGTGTGTTGATAGGGTCAAAGGTTCCTGACTTCTGTCCATTTAGGCTTGAAAAAAGTGATAATACAGGCTTATGGCCTACAAAATGGCTGTTGCTCTTTGGCCATATTAGAGGCAAAAAATATCTGATTTGGCTCAGAATTTGCAATCAAGATCACAATATCAGTCTATATATGTATGTCAATTTCTGTGTCAATAGGGTCAAAGGTTCCTGACTTCTGTCCATTTAGGTTTGAAAAAAGCGATAATACAGGCTTGAGGCCTACAAAATCGCTGTAGTTTTCCAGCCGTTGTAGAGGCAAAACATGTCCGATTTGGCTGAAAATTTGCAATCAAGATCAGATTATCAGTCTATATATGTGTATAAATGTGTGTGTTGATAGGGTGAAAGCTTCCTGTCTTCTGTCCATTTAGGTTGGAAAATAGCGATAAATAGAATAAATTGAAAATAGTTATTTTTTCACTGTAGAGCCTACTGAAGACTTATTTGGCTCATACTTGGCACATGTACTTCAAATGTCATTGTTAATTAGTAGCTTCAACAGTTTTGGCATGTTTTAAACTTTGACAGAGTTTTGGCCAAATAACTCTGAAAAGGCTTTCACGTACATGTTTGATCAAGGTTTATGGGCCTCAAATAGTTAAAATGTCAAGATTTTTTTGATAATTATTTACCTACAGGGTCTCAAGATTGCATCAAGACCAAATTTGTTTTGATTGATTAAGGACTTAAAGACAAGTTCGAAAAGAGCAATTTTTACTCTTTTGGCCACTGATGAAAATCTTTGCATTTTTGGTAAACATATGTAATTACAAAGTTGTAAAGGCTACAGCAAAGTATACAACTAAAAAGAGAATAACAAGCCTAGGCCACTTGTACCTTTAGATATAACTGATTTTCTTCTATAGCGCCCCCTTGAGGCCAATCAACGCCATATTTTAATGGATGATAGAAGGCCCTGAGATACATGTAGGGTATAAGTATCGTCCTAATTGGTCATTGTTTAGCCTGTCAAAAGTTTTCTGGAATCTGATTGGCTAATAACGATTGCAAAAATTTGCATATCAAATTTTCCTTCTGTAAAACATTAGGACATAGGCCATAGATGATACATGCCAAAGGAGAGCTTCATAGCTTGTACGGTTCCTGAGAAACAGATTTTTAGCTTTGGCTCCGCCCCCTGGGGGCGTATGTCTACACAGATTGACGGGCTACCTCAGAATCATATTGGCATCAACGGTCTAAAGTGGCATTAGTGTAGGTTTAAGCATTCAAAAGTTACAGCTGTTAGAGTAAATTTGGGTGTGCCACGGTAAGATTAATTTGCATATGGCGGCCATATTGTTTAAAAATTTCTCAATTTTTTCGATAATTATTGAGTTTGGGACTCTGCTGAGTTGTTTGACACCAAATATGACAGGATTGGTCAATGACCCTAGGACAAGTTCTCAAAAGTAGGTTTTGCATATTATGCTAAATAGCAAAAAATCTAAGTGGGCGGAGCTTAGTGGTTCTATTGACCTTTTAGATTTGCCATTAACCAAGGAATCATATAATGCAAGAATTTTTGCTCTAGCTATCAGGGCGTAGGAGTTACGAGGCCAAACGCGTTGACCTTCGCCATAGCGCCCCCTTGAGGCCGATCGGGCTCATCTTTTGAATCTGAGTAGCGGTGAGAAGTACTACCATATGACCAAGTCTCAGCCCTGTAGGCCTTACGGTTTCTTCTGCCCAATCACTTCTATGGCAGAAAAAGAATAAGAACTATAATAATAATCAGAACAATTACAATAGGGTTTCTAGCACTACGTGCTCGAACCCCTAATCAGAACAATTACAATAGGGTTTCTAGCACTACGTGCTCGAACCCCTAAATATAGCCGCAAGCGGCGATTTACGGGGTTCGAGCGTTACAGGCAAAGAGACCCCTGGAGGCCAGTTAGGCTTAAAACATGTTGCCGGTTGACCGGCATCGCCAAACTCGATGAGGATGACCAGCATGACCGTGAAGACCAAGCTAGATTACCAGCATGACTAATCTGGATGACAAACTTGTTGACCATATTGACCAAGCTGGAAGACCATAATGACCAAACTGGATGACCAGCATGGCAAAGGTGGTTGGCCAGTATGACCAAGCTGGAAGACCACCATTACTATGAGGACAAAGCTGAATGACCAGCAGGACCATAATGACCAATGTGAATGGCCAGCATGACCAAGCTGGATGGCCAGCATAACCAAGCTGGGTGACCAGCGTGACCATAAAGACCATAATGGCAATGCTAGATGAGTGGTGTGAGTAAACTAGTTGAAAAGCATTGATAAATTGAGCTGTAGTGTTCATCAGGTTTTATGTGGTGTCTTACTGCACTCTAGTGCGCATTTGGTGAAACAAATTCAGTTCTTAAATTGAAAAAACACAAGGCATAAAAAGGGCATATAAATAACCCGTATATAGTATATAAGTTTTGACCTGATTAACATTCCGCCTGTTAAAAGCTTGCTGGAATGTGATTGGCTAATAGTCACCACAAAAGTGTCCATATCAAATTTTCATTTGGTGTACCATTAGTGCATGGGCCATAGATGATAATTGGCTAGGATGACCTTGATAGCTTGTATGGTTCTAGAGAAACAGCTATCGAGCATTGGCCCCGCCCCCTGGGGGGGTGTATGTCTACTTAAACTGACAGGGTATCTGAGAATCATGTAATGATCAAAGGACTGAAGTGGTATTAGTGTCAGGTTAAGCATTCAAAAGTTATAAGTGTTAAAGACATTTTACTGCACCATGGTAGAACTCATTTGCATATGGCGGCCATATTGTTTATAAATGTAAAGATTTTTTTAATAATTATTGAGGAGTAAGCTCTGCTGAACTGTTTGACACCAAACATGTCATGATTGGTCAAGGATCCAAGGACAAGATCTCAAAAGTAGGTTTTGCATATTATGCAAATTTAAAAAAAAATTAAGTGGGTGGAGCATAAACAAGAATGACCCAGGCGGCTGACCAGCATGAACAAGAAGGATAAATATGTTCAATTAAGCAAGACAAGCAAGATTGAATAAGTTCAGCAGAGCTTTAATTTAGAAGAATTCACCTGTAGCTGTTTCACCAAATGACCACCAGAGCGCAGCAAGAGACCACATATAACCTGCTGGAAATCTATCACTCTATCAGAAAGACAGAACATTCCCTATCAGTGTGTTTCTATTTATTAAAAAGAGAAGAAAAGTCCGATTGGGCTCCAAATTGGTACTCATGATCAAGTGGTCTGTATATACATGTATGTAAATTTGTGTGTTGATAGGGTCAAAGGTTCCTGACTTCTGACCATTTAGGTTTGAAAAAAGTGATAATACAGGCTTATGGCCTACAAAATGGCTGTTGCTCTTTGGCCATATTACAGGCAAAAAATATCTGATTTGGCTCAAAATTTGCAATCAGGATCACAATATCAGTCTATATATGTATGTCAATTTCTGTGTCAATAGGGTCAAAAGTTCCTGACTTCTGTCCATTTAGATTTGAAAAAAGCGATAATACAGGCTTGAGGCCTACAAAATCGCTGTAGTTTTCCAGCCGTTGTAGAGGCAAAACATGTCCGATTTGGCTGAAAATTTGTAATCAAGATCAGATTATCAGTCTATATATGTGTATAAATTTGTGTGTTGATAGGGTGAAAGGTTCTTGTTTTCTGTCCATTTAGGTTGGAAAATAGTGATAAATAGAATAAATTGAAAATAGTTATTTTTTCACTGTAGAGCCTACTGAAGACTTATTTGGCTCATACTTGGCACATGTGCTTCAAATGTCATTGTTAATTAGTAGCTTCAACAGTTTTGGCATGTTTTAAACTTTGACAGAGTTTTGGCCAAATAACTCTGAAAAGGCTTTCACGTACATGTTTGATCAAGGTTTATGGGCCTCAAATAGTTAAATTGTCAAGATTTTTTTGATAATTATTTACCTACAGGGTCTCAAGATTGCATAAAGACCAAATTTGTTTTGATTGATTAAGGACTTAAAGACAAGTTCGAAAAGAGCAATTTTTACTCTTTTGGCCACTGATGAAAATCTTTGCATTTTTGGTAAATACATGTAATTACAAAGTTGTAAAGGCTACAGCACAGTATACAACTAAAAAAGAATAACAAGCCTAGGCCACTTGTACCTTTAGATATAACTGATTTTCTGCTATAGCGCCCCCTTGAGGCCAATCAACGCCATATTTTAATGGATGATAGAAGGCCCTGAGATACATGTAGGGTATAAGTATCGTCCTGATTGGTCATTGTTTAGCATGTCAAAAGCTTGCTGGAATCTGATTGGCTAATAACGATCGCAAAAATTTGCATATCACATTTTCCTTCTGTAAAACATTAGGACATAGGCCATAGATGATACATGCCAAAGGAGAGCTTCATAGCTTGTACGGTTCCTGAGAAACAGATTTTTAGCTTTGGCTCCGCCCCCTGGGGGCGTATGTCTACACAGATTGACGGGCTACCTCAGAATCATGTTGGCATCAAAGGTCTAAAGTGGCATTAGTGTAGGTTTAAGCATTCAAAAGTTACAGTTGTTAGAGTAAATTTGGGTGTGCCACGGTAAGATTAATTTGCATATGGCGGCCATATTGTTTACAAATTTCACAATTTTTTTGATAATTATTGAGGTTGGGACTCTGCTGAGTTGTTTGACACCAAATATGACAGGATTGGTCAATGACCCTAGGACAAGTTCTCAAAAGTAGGTTTTGCATATTATGCTAAATAGCAAAAAATCTAAGTGGGCGGAGCTTAGTGGTTCTATTGACCTTTTTGATTTGCCATTAACCAAGGAATCATATAATGCAAGAATTTTTGCTCTAGCTATCAGGGCGTGGCAGTTACGAGGCCTAACGCGTTGACCTTCGCCATAGCGCCCCCTTGAGGCCGATTTGGCTCATCTTTTGAATCTGAGTAGCGGTGAGAAGTACTACCATATGACCAAGTCTCAGCCCTGTAGGCCTTACGGTTTCTTCTGCCCGATCACTTCTATGGCAGAAAAAGAATAAGAATAATAATAATAAATATAGCCGCAAGCGGCGATTTACGGGGTTCGAGCGTTACAGGCAAAGAGACCCCTGGAGGCCAGTTAGGCTTAAAACATGTTGCCGGTTGACCGGCATCGCCAAACTGGATGAGGATGACCAGCATGACCGTGAAGACCAAGCTAGATTACCAGCATGACTAATCTGGATGACAAACTTGTTGACCATATTGACCAAGCTGGAAGACCATAATGACCAAACTGGATGACCAGCATGGCAAAGGTGGTTGGCCAGTATGACCAAGCTGGAAGACCACCATTACTATGAGGACAAAGTTGAATGACCAGCAGAACCATAATGACCAATGTGAATGGCCAGCATGACCAAGCTGGATGGCCAGCATAACCAAGCTGGGTGACCAGCGTGACCATAAAGACCATAATGGCAATGCTAGATGAGTGGTGTGAGTAAACTAGTTGAAAAGCATTGATAAATTGAGCTGTAGTGTTCATCAGGTTTTATGTGGTGTCTTACTGCACTCTAGTGCGCATTTGGTGAAACAAATTCAGTTCTTAAATTGAAAAAACACAAGGCATAAAAAGGGCAAATAAATAACCCGTATATAGTATATAAGTTTTGACCTGATTAACATTCCGCCTGTTAAAAGCTTGCTGGAATGTGATTGGCTAATAGTGACCACAAAAGTGTCCATATCAAATTTTCATTTTGTGTACCATTAGTGCATTAGTGCCATAGATGATAATTGGCTAGGATGACCTTGATAGCTTGTATGGTTCTAGAGAAACAGCTATCGAGCATTGGCCTCGCCCCCTGGGGGTGTATGTCTACTTAAACTGACAGGGTATCTGAGAATCATGTAATGATCAAAGGACTGAAGTGGTATTAGTGTCAGGTTAAGCATTCAAAAGTTATAAGTGTTAAAGACATTTCACTGCACCATGGTAGAACTCATTTGCATATGGCGGCCATATTGTTTATAAATGTAAAGATTTTTTTAATAATCATTGAGGAGTAAGCTCTGCTGAACTGTTTGATACCAAACATGTCATGATTGGTCAAGGATCCAAGGACAAGATCTCAAAAGTAGGTTTTGCATATTATGCAAATTAAAAAAAAAAAAAATAAGGAGGTGGAGCATAAACAAGAATGACCCAGGCGGCTGACCAGCATGAACAAGAAGGATAAATATGTTCAATTAAGCAAGACAAGCAAGATTGAATAAGTTCAGCAGAGCTTTAATTTAGAATAATTCACCTGTAGCTGTTTCACCAAATGACCACCAGAGCGCAGCAAGAGACCACATATAACCTGCTGGAAATCTATCACTCTATCAGAAAGACAAAACATTCCCTATCAGTGTGTTTCTATTTATTAAAAAGAGAAGAAAAGTCCGATTGGGCTCCAAATTGGTACTCATGATCAAGTGGTCTGTATATACATGTATGTAAATTTGTGTGTTGATAGGGTCAAAGGTTCCTGACTTCTGACCATTTAGGTTTGAAAAAAGTGATAATACAGGCTTATGGCCTACAAAATGGCTGTTGCTCTTTGGCCATATTAGAGGCAAAAAATATCTGATTTGGCTCAAAATTTGCAATCAAGATCACAATATCAGTCTATATATGTATGTCAATTTCTGTGTCAATAGGGTCAAAGGTTCCTGACTTCTGTCCATTTAGATTTGAAAAAAAGCGATAATACAGGCTTGAGGCCTACAAAATCGCTGTAGTTTTCCAGCCGTTGTAGAGGCAAAACATGTCCGATTTGGCTGAAAATTTGCAATCAAGATCAGATTATCAGTCTATATATGTGTATAAATTTGTGTGTTGATAGGGTGAAAGGTTCCTGTCTTCTGTCCATTTAGGTTGGAAAATAGCGATAAATAGAATAAATTGAAAATATTTATTTTTTCACTGTAGAGCCTACTGAAGACTTATTTGGCTCATACTTGGCACATGTACTTCAAATGTCATTGTTAATTAGTAGCTTCAACAGTTTTGGCATGTTTTAAACTTTGACAGAGTTTTGGCCAAATAACTCTGAAAAGGCTTTCACGTACATGTTTGATCAAGGTTTATGGGCCTCAAATAGTTAAAATGTCAAGATTTTTTTGATAATTATTTACCTACAGGGTCTCAAGATTGCATCAAGATCAAATTTGTTTTGATTGATTAAGGACTTAAAGACAAGTTCGAAAAGAGCAATTTTTACTCTTTTGCCAACTGATGAAAATCTTTGCATTTTTGGTAAACACATGTAATTACAAAGTTGTAAAGGCTACAGCAAAGTATACAAATAAAAAGAATAACATGCCTAGGCCACTTGTACCTTTAGATATAACTGATTTTCTGCTATAGCGACCTCTTGAGGCCAATCAACGCCATATTTTAATGGATGATAGAAGGCCCTGAGATACATGTAGGGTATAAGTATCGTCCTGATTTGTCATTGTTTAGCCTGTCAAAAGCTTGCTGGAATCTGATTGGCTAATAACGATCGCAAAAATTTGCATATCAAATTTTCCTTCGGTAAAACATTAGGACATAGGCCATAGATGATACTTGCCAAAGGAGAGCTTCATAGCTTGTACGGTTCCTGAGAAACAGATTTTTAGCTTTGGCTCCGCCCCCTGGGGGCGTATGTCTACACAGATTGACAGGCTACCTCAGAATCATGTTGGCATCAAAGTTGTAAAGTGGCATTAGTGTAGGTTTAAGCATTCAAAAGTTACAGCTGTTAGAGTAAATTTGGGTGTGCCACGGTAAGATTAATTTGCATATGGCGGCCATATTGTTTACAAATTTCACAATTTTTTCGATAATTATTGATGTTGGGACTCTGCTGAGTTGTTTGACACCAAATATGACAGGATTGGTAAATGACCCTAGGACAAGTTCTCAAAAGTAGGTTTTGCATATTATGCTAAATAGCAAAAAATCTAAGTGGGCGGAGCTTAGTGGTTCTATTGACCTTTTTGATTTGCCATTAACCAAGGAATCATATAATGCAAGAATTTTTGCTCTAGCTATCAGGGCGTAGGAGTTACGAGGCCAAACGCGTTGACCTTCGTCATAGCGCCCCCTTGAGGCCGATCGGGCTCATCTTTTGAATCTGAGTAGCGGTGAGAAGTACTACCATATGACCAAGTCTCAGCCCTGTAGGCCTTACGGTTTCTTCTGCCCAATCACTTCTATGGCAGAAAAAGAATAAGAACTATAATAATAATAATAATAAATATAGCCGCAAGCGGCGATTTACGGGGTTCGAGCGTTACAGGCAAAGAGACCCCTGGAGGCCAGTTAGGCTTAAAACATGTTGCCGGTTGACCGGCATCGCCAAACTGGATGAGGATGACCAGCATGACCGTGAAGACCAAGCTAGATTACCAGCATGACTAATCTGGATGACAAACTTGTTGACCATATTGACCAAGCTGGAAGACCATAATGACCAAACTGGATGACCAGCATGGCAAAGGTGGTTGGCCAGTATGACCAAGCTGGAAGACCACCATTACTATGAGGACAAAGCTGAATGACCAGCAGGACCATAATGACCAATGTGAATGGCCAGCATGACCAAGCTGGATGGGCAGCATAACCAAGCTAGGTGACCAGCGTGACCATAAAGACCATAATGACAATGCTAGATGAGTGGTGTGAGTAAACTAGTTGAAATGCATTGATAAATTGAGCTGTAGTGTTCATCAGGTTTTATGTGGTGTCTTACTGCACTCTAGTGGGCATTCGGAGAGCCTAGCAGTGAGGCATGACAAGGGCACATATTAATAACCAATAATATCAATAATAGTACATAAGTTTTGACCTGATTAACATTCAGCCTGTTAAAAGCTTGCTGGAATGTGATTGGCTAATAGTTACCACAAAAGTGTCCATATCAAATTTTCATTTGGTGTACCATTAGTGCATGGGCCATAGATGATAATTGGCAAGGACGACCTTGATAGCTTGTATGGTTCTAGAGAAACAGCTATCGAGCATTGGCCCCGCCCCCTGGGGGGGGGTGTATGTCTACTTAAACTGACAGGGTATCTGAGAATCATGTAATGATGAAAGGACTGAAGTGGTATTAGTGTCAGGTTAAGCATTCAAAAGTTATAAGTGTTAAAGACATTTTACTGCACTGTGGTAGAACTAATTTGCATATGGTGGCCATATTGTTTACAAATGTAAAGATTTATTAAATAATTATTGAGGAGCAAGCTCTGCTAAATTGTTTGACACCAAACATGTCATGATTGGTCAAGGAGGCAAGGGAAAGATGTCAAAAGTAGGTTTTGCATATTATGCTTATTTAAAAAAAAAATTAAGTGGGTGGAGCATAAACAAGAATGACCCAGGTGGCTGACCATCATGAACAAGAAGGATAAAGATGTTCAATTAAGCAAGACAAGCAAGATTGAATAAGTTCAGCAGAGCTTTAATTTTGAATAATTCACCTGTAGCTGTTTCACCAAATGACCACCAGAGCGCAGCAAGAGACCACATATAACCTGCTGGAAATCTATCACTCTATAAGTAAGACAGAACATTCCCTATCAGTGTGTTTCTATTTATTAAAAAGAGAAGAAAAGTCCGATTGGGCTCCAAATTAGTACTCATGATCAAGTGGTCTGTATATATATGTGTGTAAATTTGTGTGTTGATAGGGTCAAAGGTTCCTGACTTCTGACCATTTAGGTTTGAAAAAAGTGATAATACAGGCTTATGGCCTACAAAATGGCTGTTGCTCTTTGGCCATATTAGAGGCAAAAAATATCTGATTTGGCTCAAAATTTGCAATCAAGATCACAATATCAGTCTATATATGTATGTCAATTTATGTGTCGATAGGGTCAAAGGTTCCTGACTTCTGTCCATTTAGATTTGAAAAAAGCGATAATACAGGCTTGAGGCCTACAAAATCGCTGTAGTTTTCCAGCCGTTGTAGAGGGAAAACATGTCCGATTTGGCTGAAAATTTGCAATCAAGATCAGATTATCAGTCTATATATGTGTATAAATTTGTGTGTCGATAGGGCGAAAGGTTCCTGTCTTCTGTCCATTTAGGTTGGAAAATAGCGATAAATAGAATAAATTGAAAATAGTTATTTTTTCACTGTAGAGCCTACTGAAGACTTATTTGGCTCATACTTGGCACATGTGCTTCAAATGTCATTGTTAATTAGTAGCTTCAACAGTTTTGGCATGTTTTAAACTTTGACAGAGTTTTGGCCAAATAACTCTGAAAAGGCTTTCACGTACATGTTTGATCAAGGTTTATGGGCCTCAAATAGTTAAAATGTCAAGATTTTTTTGATAATTATTTACCTACAGGGTCTCAAGATTGCATCAAGTCCAAATTTGTTTTGATTGATTAAGGACTTAAAGACAAGTTCGAAAAGAGCAATTTTTACTCTTTTGGCCACTGATGAAAATCTTTGCATTTTTGGTAAACACATGTAATTACAAAGTTGTAAAGGCTACAGCAAAGTATACAACTGAACAAGAATAACAAGCCTAGGCCACTTGTACCTTTAGATATAACTGATTTTCTGCTATAGCGCCCCCTTGAGGCCAATCAACGCCATATTTTAATGGATGATAGAAGTCCCTCATATACATGTAGGGTATAAGTATCGTGCTGACTGGTCATTGTTTAGCCTGTCAAAAGCTTGCTGGAATCTGATTGGCTAATAGCGATCGCAAAAATTTGCATATCAAAATTTCCTTTGGTAAAACATTAGGACATAGGCCATAGATGATACATGCCAAAGGAGAGCTTCATAGCTTGTACAGTTCCTGAGAAACAGATTTTTAGCTTTGGCTCCGCCCCCTGGGGGCGTATGTCTACACAGATTGACGGGCTACCTCAGAATCATCTTGGCATCATAGGTCTAAAGTGGCATTAGTGTAGGTTTAAGCATTCAAAAGTTACAGCTGTTAGAGTAAATTTGGGTGTGCCACGGTAAGAATAATTTGCATATGGCGGCCATATTGTTTAAAAAATTCACAATTTTTTTGATAATTATTGAGGTTGGGACTCTGCTGAGTTGTTTGACACCAAAAATGTCAGGATTGGTCAATGAGTTTAGGACAAGTTCTCAAAAGTAGGTTTTGCATATTATGCTAAATAGCAAAAAATCTAAGTGGGCGGAGCTTAGTGGTTCTATTGACCTTTTTGATTTGCCATTAACCAAGGAATCATATAATGCAAGAATTTTTGCTCTAGCTATCAGGGCGTAGGAGTAACGGGGCCAAACGCGTTGACCTTCGCCATAGCGCCCCCTTGAGGCCGATCGGACTCATCTTTTGAATCTGAGTAGCGGTGAGAAGTACTACCATATGACCAAGTCTCAGCCCTGTAGGCCTTACGGTTTCTTCTGCCCAATCACTTCTATGGCAGAAAAAGAATAAGAATAATAATAATAATAATAATCAGAACAATTACAATAGGGTTTCTAGCACTACGTGCTCGAACCCCTAATAATAATAATAATAATAATAATAATAATAATAATCAGAACAATTACAATAGGGTTTCTAGCACTACGTGCTCGAACCCCTAATAATAATAATAATAATAAATATAGCCGCAAGCGGCGATTTACGGGGTTCGAGCGTTACAGACAAAGAGGCCCCTGGAGGCCAGTTAGGCTTAAAACATGTTGCTGGTTGACTGGCATCACCAAACTGGATGACCAGCATGGCAAAGGTGTTTGGCCAGTATGACTAAGCTGGATGACCAGCATTGCTATAATGACAAAGCTGAATGACCAGCAGGACCATAATGACCAATGTGAATGACCAGAATGACCTAGCTGGATGGGCAGCAAAACCAAGCTAGGTGACCAGCGTGACCATAAAGACCATAATGACAATGCTAGATGAGTGGTGTGAGTAAACTAGTTGAAATGCATTGATAAACTGAGCTGTAGTGTTCAGCAGGTTTTATGTGGTCTCTTGCTGCACTCTAGTGGGCATTCGTAGAGCCTAGCAGTGACGCATGACAAGGGCACATATTAATAACCAATAATATCAGTTATAGTACATAAGTTTTGACCTGATTAACATTCAGCCTGTTAAAAGCTTGCTGGAATATGATTGGCTAATAGTGACCACAAAAGTGTCCATATCAAATTTTCATTTGGTGTACCATTAGTGCATGGGCCATAGATGATAATTGGCAAGGACGACCTTGATAGCTTGTATGGTTCTAGAGAAACAGCTATCGAGCATTGGCTCCGCCCCCTGGGGGGGTGTATGTCTACTTAAACTGACAGGGTATCTGAGAATCATGTAATGATCAAAGGACTGAAGTGGTATTAGTGTCAGGTTAAGCATTCAAAAGTTATAAGTGTTAAAGACATTTTACTGTACTGTGGTAGAACTAATTTGCATATGGCGGCCATATTGTTTACAAATGTAAAGATTTATTAAATAATTATTGAGGAGCAAGCTCTGCTAAATTGTTTGACACCAAACATGTCATGATTGGTCAAGGAGGCAAGGGAAAGATGTCAAAAGTAGGTTTTGCATATTATGCTAATTTAAAAAAAAATTAAGTGGGTGGAGCATAAACAAGAATGACCCAGGTGGCATACCAGCATGACCAAGAATGATAAAGATGTTCAATTAAGCAAGACAAGCCAGATTAAATAAGTTCAGCAGAGCTTTAATTTAGAATAATTCAAGTGTAGCTGTTTCACCAAATGACCACCAGAGCGCAGCAAGAGACCACATATAACCTGCTGGAAATCTATCACTCTATCAGTAAGACAGAACATTCCCTATCAGTGTGTTTCTATTTATTAAAAAGAGAAGAAAAGTCCAAGACAAGATCTCAAAAGTAGGTTTTGCTTATTATGCAAATTAAAAAACATATTAAGTGGGTGGAGCATAAACAAGAATGACCCAGGTAGCTGAGCAGCATGACCAAGAAGGATAAAGATGTTTAATTAAGCAAGACAAGCAAGATTAAATAAGTTCAGCAGAGCTTTAATTTAGAATAATTCAACTGTAGCTGTTTCACCAAATGACCACCAGAGCGCAGCAAGAGACCACATATAACCTGCTGGAAATCTATCACTCTATAAATAAGACAGAACATTCCCTATCAGTGTGTTTCTATTTATTAAAAAGAGAAGAAAAGTCCGATTGGGCTCCAAATTGGTACTCATGATCAAGTGGTCTGTATATATATGTGTGTAAATTTGTGTGTTGATAGGGTCAAAGGTTCCTGACTTCTGACCATTTAGGCTTGAAAAAAGCGATAATACAGGCTTATGGCCTACAAAATGGCTGTTGCTCTTTGGCCATATTAGAGGCAAAAAATATCTGATTTGGCTCAAAATTTGCAATCAAGATCATATTATCAGTCTATATATGTGTGTAAATTTGTGTGTCGATAGGGTCAAAGGTTCCTGACTTCTGTCCATTTAGGTTTGAAAAAAGCGATAATACAGGCTTGAGGCCTACAAAATCGCTGTAGTTTTCCAGCCGTTGTAGAGGGAAAACATGTCCGATTTGGCTGAAAATTTGCAATCAAGATCATATTATCAGTCTATATATGTGTGTAAATTTGTGTGTTGATAGGGTGAAAGGTTCCTGTCTTCTGTCCATTTAGGTTGGAAAATAGCGATAAATAGAATAAATTGAAAATAGTTATTTTTTCACTGTAGAGCCTACTGAAGACTTATTTGGCTCATACTTGGCACACATGCTTCAAATGTCATTGTTAATTAGTAGCTTCAACAGTTTTGGCATGTTTTAAACTTTGACAGAGTTTTGGCCAAATAACTCTAAAAAGGCTTTCACGTACATGTTTGATCAAGGTTTATGGGCCTCAAATAGTTAAAATGTCAAGATTTTTTTGATAATTATTTACCTACCGGGTCTCAAGATTGCATCAAGACCAAATTTGTTTTGATTGATTAAGGACTTAAAGACAAGTTCGAAAAGAGCAATTTTTACTCTTTTGTCCACTGATGAAAATCTTTGCATTTTTGGTAAATACATGTAATTACAAAGTTGTAAAGGCTACAGCAAAGTATACAACTTAAAAAGAATAACAAGCCTAGGCCATTTGTACCTTTAGATATAACTGATTTTCTGCTATAGCGCCCCCTTGAGGCCAATCAACGCCATATTTTAATGGATGATAGAAGGCCCTGAGATACATGTAGGGTATAAGTATCGTCCTGATTGGTCATTGTTTAGCATGTCAAAAGCTTGCTGGAATCTGATTGGCTAATAACGATCGCAAAAATTTGCATATCAAATTTTCCTTCTGTAAAACATTAGGACATAGGCCATAGATGATACATGCCAAAGGAGAGCTTCATAGCTTGTACGGTTCCTGAGAAACAGATTTTTAGCTTTGGCTCCGCCCCCTGGGGGCGTATGTCTACACAGATTGACGGGCTACCTCAGAATCATGTTGGCATCAAAGCTCTAAAGAGGCATTAGTGTAGGTTTAAGCATTCAAAAGTTACAGCTGTTAGAGTAAATTTGGGTGTGCCACGGTAAGATTAATTTGCATATGGCGGCCATATTGTTTACAAATTTCACAATTTTTTCGATAATTATAGAGTTTGGGACTCTGCTGAGTTGTTTGACACCAAACATGTCAGGATTGGTCAATGACCCTAGGACAAGTTCTCAAAAGTAGGTTTTGAATATTATGCTAAATAGCAAAAAATCTAAGTGGGCGGAGCTTAGTGGTTCTATTGACCTTTTTGATTTGCCATTAACCAAGGAATCATATAATGCAAGAATTTTTGCTCTAGCTATCAGGGCGTAGGAGTTACGAGGCCAAACGCGTTGACCTTTGCCATAGCGCCCCCTTGAGGCCGATCGGGCTCATCTTTTGAATCTGAGTAGCGGTGAGAAGTACTACCATATGACCAAGTCTCAGCCCTGTAGGCCTTACGGTTTCTTCTGCCCAATCACTTCTATGGCAGAAAAAGAATAAGAACTATAATAATAATAATAATAATAATAATAATAATAATCAGAACAATTACAATAGGGTTTCTAGCACTACGTGCTCGAACCCCTAATAAATATAGCCGCAAGCGGCGATTTACGGGGTTCGAGCGTTACAGGCAAAGAGGCCCCTGGAGGCCAGTTAGGCTTAAAACCTGTTGCTGGTTGACCGTCATCACCAAACTGGATAACCAAGGTGGGTGACTATTATGACCATAAAGACCCAGGTGTTAGACCAGCATGACCATAAAGACCCAGCTGGTTGACCAGCATGACCAAAATACCCAGCTAGTTGACCAGAATGAAAATAAGGACCAAGCTGGTTGACTAGCATGACCATAATAACCATGCTAGATGAGTGATGTGAGTAAACTAGTTGTAAAAAGCATTGATAAATTGAGCTGTAGTGTTCAGCAGGTTTTATGTGGTGTCTTTCTGCACTCTAGTGGGCATTTGGTGAAACAACATCAGTTCTTAAATTGAAAAATACAAACCACATTAATCCTGATGGGAGCCTAGTGGTGAGGCATAAAAAGGCCACATATAAATAACTCACATATGGTGTATACGTTTTTACCTGATTAACATTCAGCCTGTCAAAAGCTTGCTGGAAAGTGATTGGCTAATAGTGACCACAAAAATGTATCAACATTTCCTTTGGTGTACCATTAGTGCATGGGCCATAGATGATAATTGGCAAGGATGACCTTGATAGCTTGTATGGTTCTAGAGAAACAGCTATCGAGCATTGGCTCCGCCCCCTGGGGGTGTATGTCTACTTACACTGACAGGGTATCTGAGAGTCATGTAATGATCAAAGGACTGAAGTGGTATTAGTGTCAGGTTAAGCATTCAAAAGTTATAAGTGTTAAAGACATTTTACTGCACCATGGAAAAACTAATTTGCATATGGCGGCCATATTGTTTATAAATGTAAAGATTTTGTTTAATAATTATTGAGGAGTAAGCTCTGCTGAACTGTTTGACACCAAACATGTCATGATTGGACAAGGAGGCAAAGACAAGTTCTCAAAAGTAGGTTTTGCATATTATGCAAATAAAAAATAAAAAATTGGGTGGAGCATAAACAAGAATGACCCAGGTGGCTGACCAGCATGACCAAGAAGGATACAGATGTTCAATTAAGCAAGACAAGCAAGATTAAATAAGTTCAGCAGAGCTTTTATTTAGAATAAATCAACTGTAACTGTTTCACCAAATGACCACCAGAGCGCAGCAAGAGACCACATATAACCTGCTGGAAATCTATCACTCTATAAGTAAGACAGAACATTCCCTATCAGTGTGTTTCTATTTATTAAAAAGAGAAGAAAAGTCCGATTGGGCTCCAAATTGGTACTCATGATCAAGTGGTCTGTATATATATGTTTGTAAATTTGTGTGTTGATAGGGTCAAAGGTTCCTGACTTCTGTCCATTTAGGCTTGAAAAAAGCGATAATACAGGCTTATGGCCTACAAAATGGCTGTTGCTCTTTGGCCATATTAGAGGCAAAAAATATCTGATTTGGCTCAAAATTTGCAATCAGGATCACAATATCAGTCTATATATGTATGTCAATTTCTGTGTCAATAGGGTCAAAGGTTCCTGACTTCTGTCCATTTAGATTTGAAAAAAGCGATAATACAGGCTTGAGGCCTACAAAATCGCTGTAGTTTTCCAGCCGTTGTAGAGGCAAAACATGTCCGATTTGGCTGAAAATTTGCAATCAAGATCAGATTATCAGTCTATATATGTGTATAAATTTGTGTGTTGATAGGGTGAAAGGTTCCTGTCTTCTGTCCATTTAGGTTGGAAAATAGCGATAAATAGAATAAATTGAAAATAGTTATTTTTTCACTGTAGAGCCTACTGAAGACTTATTTGGCTCATACTTGGCACATGTACTTCAAATGTCATTGTTAATTAGTAGCTTCAACAGTTTTGGCATGATTTAAACTTTGACAGAGTTTTGGCCAAATAACTCTGAAAAGGCTTTCATGTACATGTTTGATCAAGGTTTATGGGCCTCAAATAGTTAAAATGTCATGATTTTTTTGATAATTATTTACCTACAGGGTCTCAGGATTGCATCAAGACCAAATTTGTTTTGATTGATTAAGGACTTAAAGACAAGTTCGAAAAGAGAAATTTTTACTCTTTTGGCCACTGATGAAAATCTTTGCATTTTTGGTAAATACATGTAATTACAAAGTTGTAAAGGCTACAGCAAAGTATAAAACTAAAAAAGAATAACAAGCCTAGGCCACTTGTACCTTTAGATATAACTGATTTTCTGCTATAGCGCCCCCTTGAGGCCAATCAACGCCATATTTTAATGGATGATAGAAGGCCCTGAGATACATGTAGGGTATAAGTATCGTCCTGATTGGTCATTGTTTAGCCTGTCAAAAGCTTGCTGGAATCTGATTGGCTAATAACGATCGCAAAAATTTGCATATCAAATTTTCCTTCTGTAAAACATTAGGACATAGGCCATAGATGATACATGCCAAAGGAGAGCTTCATAGCTTGTACGGTTCCTGAGAAACAGATTTTTAGCTTTGGCTCCGCCCCCTGGGGGCGTATGTCTACACAGATTGACGGGCTACCTCAGAATCATGTTGGCATCAAAGTTGTAAAGTGGCATTAGTGTAGGTTTAAGCATTCAAAAGTTACAGCTGTTAGAGTAAATTTGGGTGTGCCACGGTAAGATTAATTTGTATATGGCGGCCATATTGTTTACAAATTTCACAATTTTTTCGATAATTATTGAGGTTGGGACTCTGCTGAGTTGTTTGACACCAAATATGACAGGATTGGTCAATGACCCTAAGACAAGTTCTCAAAAGTAGGTTTTGCATATTATGCTAAATAGCAAAAAATCTAAGTGGGCGGAGCTTAGTGTTTCTATTGACCTTTTTGATTTGCCATTAACCAAGGAATCATATAATGCAAGAATTTTTGCTCTAGCTATCAGGGCGTAGGAGTTACGAGGCCAAACGCGTTGACCTTCGCCATAGCGCCCCCTTGAGGCCGATCGGGCTCATCTTTTGAATCTGAGTAGCGGTGAGAAGTACTACCATATGACCAAGTCTCAGCCCTGTAGGCCTTACGGTTTCTTCTGCCCAATCACTTCTATGGCAGAAAAAGAATAAGAACTATAAATATAGCCGCAAGCGGCGATTTACGGGGTTCGAGCGTTACAGGCAAAGAGACCCCTGGAGGCCAGTTTGGCTTAAAACATGTTGCCGGTTGACCGGCATCGCCAAACTGGATGAGGATGACCAGCATGACCGTGAAGACCAAGCTAGATTACCAGCATGACTAATCTGGATGACAAACTTGTTGACCATATTGACCAAGCTGGAAGACCATAATGACCAAACTGGATGACCAGCATGGCAAAGGTGGTTGGCCAGTATGACCAAGCTGGAAGACCACCATTACTATGAGGACACAGCTGAATGACCAGCAGGACCATAATGACCAATGTGAATGGCCAGCATGACCAAGCTGGATGGCCAGCATAACCAAGCTGGGTGACCAGCGTGACCATAAAGACCATAATGGCAATGCTAGATGAGTGGTGTGAGTAAACTAGTTGAAAAGCATTGATAAATTGAGCTGTAGTGTTCATCAGGTTTTATGTGGTGTCTTACTGCACTCTAGTGCGCATTTGGTGAAACAAATTCAGTTCTTAAATTGAAAAAACACAAGGCATAAAAAGGGCATATAAATAACCCGTATATAGTATATAAGTTTTGACCTGATTAACATTCCGCCTGTTAAAAGCTTGCTGGAATGTGATTGGCTAATAGTGACCAGAAAAGTGTCCATATCAAATTTTCATTTGGTGTACCATTAGTGCATGGGCCATAGATGATAATTGGCTAGGATGACCTTGATAGCTTGTATGGTTCTAGAGAAACAGCTATCGAGCATTGGCCCCGCCCCGTAGGGGTGTATGTCTACTTAAACTGACAGGGTATCTGAGAATCATGTAATGATCAAAGGACTGAAGTGGTATTAGTGTCAGGTTAAGCATTCAAAAGTTATGTGTTAAAGACATTTTACTGCACCATGGTAGAACTCATTTGCATATGGCGGCCATATTGTTTATAAATGTAAAGATTTTTTTAATAATTATTGAGGAGTAAGCTCTGCTGAACTGTTTGACACCAAACATGTCATGATTGGTCAAGGATCCAAGGACAAGATCTCAAAAGTAGGTTTTGCATATTATGCAAATTAAAAAAAAAATTAAGTGGGTGGAGCATAAACAAGAATGACCCAGGCGGCTGACCATCATGAACAAGAAGGATAAATATGTTCAATTAAGCAAGACAAGCAAGATTGAATAAGTTCAGCAGAGCTTTAATTTAGAATAATTCACCTGTAGCTGTTTCACCAAATGACCACCAGAGCGCAGCAAGAGACCACATATAACCTGCTGGAAATCTATCACTCTATCAGAAAGACAGAACATTCCCTATCAGTGTGTTTCTATTTATTAAAAAGAGAAGAAAAGTCCGATTGGGCTCCAAATTGGTAGTCATGATCAAGTGGTCTGCATATATATGTGTGTAAATTTGTGTGTTGATAGGGTCAAAGGTTCCTGACTTCTGTCCATTTAGGTTTGAAAAAAGCGATAATACAGGCTTATGGCCTACAAAATGGCTGTTGCTCTTTGGCCATATTAGAGGCAAAAAATATCTGATTTGGCTCAAAATTTGCAATCAAGATCACAATATCAGTCTATATATGTATGTCAATTTCTGTGTCGATAGGGTCAAAGGTTCCTGACTTATGTCCATTTAGGTTTGAAAAAAGCGATAATACAGGCTTGAGGCCTACAAAATCGCTGTAGTTTTCCAGCCGTTGTAGAGGCAAAACATGTCCGATTTGGCTGAAAATTTGCAATCAAGATCACAATATCAGTCTTTATATGTGTATAAATTTGTGTGTTGATAGGGTGAAAGGTTCCTGTCTTCTGTCCATTTAGGTTGGAAAATAGCGATAAATAGAATAAATTGAAAATAGTTATTTTTTCACTGTAGAGCCTACTGAAGACTTATTTGGCTCATACTTGGCAAATGTGCTTCAAATGTCATTGTTAATTAGTAGCTTCAACAGTTTTGGCATGTTTTAAACTTTGACAGAGTTTTGGCCAAATAACTCTGAAAAGGCTTTCACGTACATGTTTGATCAAGGTTTATGGGCCTCAAATAGTTAAAATGTCAAGATTTTTTTGATAATTATTTACCTACAGGGTCTCAAGATTGCATCAAGAGCAAAGTTATTTTGATTGATTAAGGACTTAAAGACAAGTTCGAAAAGAGCAATTTTTACTCTTTTGGCCACTGATGAAAATCTTTGCATTTTTGGTAAATACTTGTAATTACAAAGTTGTAAAGGCTACAGCAAAGTATACAACTAAAAAAGAATAACAAGCCTAGGCCACTTGTACCTTTAGATATAACTGATTTTCTGCTATAGCGCCCCCTTGAGGCCAATCAACGCCATATTTTAATGGATGATAGAAGGCCCTGAGATACATGTAGGGTATAAGTATCGTCCTGATTGGTCATTGTTTAGCATGTCAAAAGCTTGCTGGAAACTGATTGGCTAATAACGATCGCAAAAATTTGCATATCAAATTTTCCTTATGTAAAACATTAGGACATAGGCCATAGATGATACATGCCAAAGGAGAGCTTCATAGCTTGTACGGTTCCTGAGAAACAGATTTTTAGCTTTGGCTCCGCCCCCTGGGGGCGTATGTCTACACAGATTGACGGGCTACCTCAGAATCATGTTGGCATCAACGGTCTAAAGTGGCATTAGTGTAGGTTTAAGCATTCAAAAGTTACAGCTGTTAGAGTAAATTTGGGTGTGCCACGGTAAGATTAATTTGCATATAGCGGCCATATTGTTTACAAATTTCACAATTTTTTTGATAATTATTGAGGTTGGGACTCTGCTGAGTTGTTTGACACCAAATATGACAGGATTGGTCAATGACCCTAGGACAAGTTCTCAAAAGTAGGTTTTGCATATTATGCTAAATAGCAAAAAATCTAAGTGGGCGGAGCTTAGTGGTTCTATTGACCTTTTTGATTTGCCATTAACCAAGGAATCATATAATGCAAGAATTTTTGCTCTAGCTATCAGGGCGTGGCAGTTACGAGGCCTAACGCGTTGACCTTCGCCATAGCGCCCCCTTGAGGCCGATCGGGCTCATCTTTTGAATCTGAGTAGCGGTGAGAAGTACTACCATATGACCAAGTCTCAGCCCTGTAGGCCTTACGGTTTCTTCTGCCCGATCACTTCTATGGCAGAAAAAGAATAAGAATAATAATAATAATAATAATAATAATAATAATAATAATCAGAACAATTACAATAGGGTTTCTAGCACTACGTGCTCGAACCCCTAATAATAAATATAGCCGCAAGCGGCGATTTACGGGGTTCGAGCGTCACAGGCAAAGAGGCCCCTGGAGGCCAGTTAGGCTTAAAACCTGTTGCTGGTTGACCGTCATCACCAAACTGGATAACCAAGCTGGGTAACCAGCGTGACCATAAAGACCAAAATGACAATGCTAGATGAGTGGTGTGAGTAAACTAGTTGAAAAGCATTGATAAATTGAGCTGTAGTGTTCATCAGGTTTTATGTGGTGTCTTGCTGCACTCTAGTGGGCATTTGGTGAAACAACTTCAGTTCTTAAATTCAAAAAACACAAGGCATAAAAAGGGCATATAAATAACCCATATATAGTGTATAAGTTTTGACCTGATTAACATTCCGCCTGTTAAAAGCTTGCTGGAATGTGATTGGCTAATAGTGACCACAAAAGTGTCCATATCAAATTTTCATTTGGTGTACCATTAGTGCATGGGCCATAGATGATAATTGGCTAGGATGACCTTGATAGCTTGTATGGTTCTAGAGAAACAGCTATCGAGCATTTGCCCCGCCCCCTGGGGGGGTGTATGTCTACTTAAACTGACAAGGTATCTGAGAATCATGTAATGATCAAAGGACTGAAGTGGTATTAGTGTCAGGTTAAGCATTCAAAAGTTATAAGTGTTAAAGACATTTTACTGCACCATGGTAGAACTCATTTGCATATGGCGGCCATATTGTTTATAAATGTAAAGATTTTTTAAATAATTATTGAGGAGTAAGCTCTGCTGAACTGTTTGACACCAAACATGTCATGATTGGTCAAGGAGCCAAGGACAAGATCTCAAAAGTAAGTTTTGCATATTATGCAAATAAAAAAAAAATTAAGTGGGTGGAACATAAACAAGAATGACCCAGGTGGCTGAGTAGCATGACCAAGAAGGATAAAGATCTTCAATTAAGCAAGACAAGCAAGATTAAATAAGTTCAGCAGAGCTTTAATTTAGAATAATTCACCTGTAGCTGTTTCACCAAATGACCACCAGAGCGCAGCAAGAGACCACATATAACCTGCTGGAAATCTATCACTCTATAAGTAAGACAGAACATTCCCTATCAGTGTGTTTCTATTTATTACAAAGAGAGGAAAAGTCCGATTGGGCTCCAAATTGGTACTCATGATCAAGTGGTCTGTATATACATGTATGTAAATTTGTGTGTTGATAGGGTCAAAGGTTCCTGACTTCTGACCATTTAGGTTTGAAAAAAGTGATAATACAGGCTTATGGCCTACAAAATGGCTGTTGCTCTTTGGCCATATTAGAGGCAAAAAATATCTGATTTGGCTCGAAATTTGCAATCAGGATCACAATATCAGTCTATATATGTATGTCAATTTCTGTGTCAATAGGGTCAAAGGTTCCTGACTTCTGTCCATTTAGGTTTGAAAAAAGCGATAATACAGGCTTGAGGCCTACAAAATCGCTGTAGTTTTCCAGCCGTTGTAGAGGGAAAACATGTCCGATGTGGCTGAAAATTTGCAATCAAGATCAGATTATCAGTCTATACATGTGTATAAATTTGTGTGTTGATAGGGTGAAAGTTTCCTGTCTTCTGTCCATTTAGGTTGGAAAATAGCGATAAATAGAATAAATTGAAAATAGTTATTTTTTCACTGTAGAGCCTAGTGAAGACTTATTTGGCTCATACTTGGCACATGTACTTCAAATGTCATTGTTAATTAGTAGCTTCAACAGTTTTGGCATGTTTTAAACTTTGACAGAGTTTTGGCCAAATAACTGTGAAAAGGCTTTCACGTACATGTTTGATCAAGGTTTATGGGCCTCAAATAGTTAAAATGTCAAGATTTTTTTGATAATTATTTACCTACAGGGTCTCAAGATTGCATCAAGACCAAATTTGTTTTGATTGATTAAGGACTTAAAGACAAGTTTGAAAAGAGCAATTTTTACTCTTTTGGCCACTGATGAAAATCTTTGCATTTTTGGTAAACATATGTAATTACAAAGTTGTAAAGGCTACAGCAAAGTATACAACTAAAAAAGAATAACAAGCCTAGGCCACTTGTACCTTTAGATATAACTGATTTTCTGCTATAGCGCCCCCTTGAGGCCAATCAACGCCATATTTTAATGGATGATAGAAGGCCCTGAGATACATGTAGGGTATAAGTATCGTCCTGATTGGTCATTGTTTAGCATGTCAAAAGCTTGCTGGAATCTGATTGGCTAATAACGATCGCAAAAATTTGCATATCAAATTTTCCTTCTGTAAAACATTAGGACATAGGCCATAGATGATACATGCCAAAGGAGAGCTTCATAGCTTGTACGGTTCCTGAGAAACAGATTTTTAGCTTTGGCTCCGCCCCCTGGAGGCGTATGTCTACACAGATTGACGGGCTACCTCAGAATCATGTTGGCATCAAAGGTCTAAAGTGGCATTAGTGTAGGTTTAAGCATTCAAAAGTTACAGCTGTTAGAGTAAATTTGGGTGTGCCACGGTAAGATTAATTTGCATATGGCGGCCATATTGTTTACAAATTTCACAATTTTTTTGATAATTATTGAGGATGGGACTCTGCTGAGTTGTTTGACACCAAATATGACAGGATTGGTCAATGACCCTAGGACAAGTTCTCAAAAGTAGGTTTTGCATATTATGCTAAATAGCAAAAAATCTAAGTGGGCGGAGCTTAGTGGTTCTATTGACCTTTTTGATTTGCCATTAACCAAGGAATCATATAATGCAAGAATTTTTGCTCTACCTATCAGGGCGTGGCAGTTACGAGGCCTAACGCGTTGACCTTCGCCATAGCGCCCCCTTGAGGCCGATTTGGCTCATCTTTTGAACCTGAGTAGCGGTGAGAAGTACTACCATATGACCAAGTCTCAGCCCTGTAGGCCTTACGGTTTCTTCTGCCCGATCACTTCTATGGCAGAAAAAGAATAAGAATAATAATAATAAATATAGCCGCAAGCGGCGATTTACGGGGTTCGAGCGTTACAGGCAAAGAGACCCCTGGAGGCCAGTTAGGCTTAAAACATGTTGCCGGTTGACCGGCATCGCCAAACTGGATGAGGATGACCAGCATGACCGTGAAGACCAAGCTAGATTACCAGCATGACTAATCTGGATGACAAACTTGTTGACCATATTGACCAAGCTGGAGGACCATAATGACCAAACTGGATGACCAGCATGGCAAAGGTGGTTGGCCAGTATGACCAAGCTGGAAGACCACCATTACTATGAGGACAAAGCTGAATGACCAGCAGGACCATAATGACCAATGTGAATGGCCAGCATGACCAAGCTGGATGGCCAGCATAACCAAGCTGGGTGACCAGCGTGACCATAAAGACCATAATGGCAATGCTAGATGAGTGGTGTGAGTAAACTAGTTGAAAAGCATTGATAAATTGAGCTGTAGTGTTCATCAGGTTTTATGTGGTGTCTTACTGCACTCTAGTGGGCATTTGGTGAAACAAATTCAGTTCTTCAATTGAAAAATCACAAGGCATAAAAAGGGCATATAAATAACCCGTATATAGTATATAAGTTTTGACCTGATTAACATTCCGCCTGTTAAAAGCTTCCTGGAATGTGTTTGGCTAATAGTGACCACAAAAGTGTCCATATCAAATTTTCATTTGGTGTACCATTAGTGCATGGGCCATAGATGATAATTGGCAAGGATGACCTTGATAGCTTGTATGGTTGTAGAGAAACAGCTATCGAGCATTGGCCCCGCCCCCTGGGGGGGTGTATGTCTACGTATACTGACAGGGTATCTGAGAATCATGTAATGATCAAAGGACTGAAGTGGTATTAGTGTCAGGTTAAGCATTCAAAAGTTATAAGTGTTAAAGACATTTTACTGCACCATGGTAGAACTCATTTGCATATGGCGGCCATATTGTTTATAAATGTAAAGATTTTTTTAATAATTATTGAGGAGTAAGCTCTGCTGAACTGTTTGACACCAAACATGTCATGATTGGTCAAGGATCCAAGGACAAGATCTCAAAAGTAGGTTTTGCATATTATGCAAATTTAAAAAAAAATTAAGTGGGTGGAGCATAAACAAGAATGACCCAGGCAGCTGACCATCATGAACAAGAAGGATAAATATGTTCAATTAAGCAAGACAAGCAAGATTGAATAAGTTCAGCAGAGCTTTAATTTAGAATAATTCACCTGTAGCTGTTTCACCAAATGATCACCAGAGCGCAGCAAGAGACCACATATAACCTGCTGGAAATCTATCACTCTATCAGAAAGACAGAACATTCCCTATCAGTGTGTTTCTATTTATTAAAAAGAGAAGAAAAGTCTGATTGGGCTCCAAATTGGTACTCATGATCAAGTGGTCTGTATATACATGTATGTAAATTTGTGTGTTGATAGGGCCAAAGGTTCCTGACTTCTGACCATTTAGGTTTGAAAAAAGTGATAATACAGGCTTATGGCCTACAAAATGGCTGTTGCTCTTTGGCCATATTAGAGGCAAAAAATATCTGATTTGGCTCAAAATTTGCAATCAGGATCACAATATCAGTCTATATATGTATGTCAATTTCTGTGTCAATAGGGTCAAAGGTTCCTGACTTCTGTCCATTTAGATTTGAAAAAAGCGATAATACAGGCTTGAGGCCTACAAAATCGCTGTAGTTTTCCAGCCGTTGTAGAGGCAAAACATGTCCGATTTGGCTGAAAATTTGCAATCAAGATCAGATTATCAGTCTATATATGTGTATAAATTTGTGTGTTGATAGGGTGAAAGGTTCCTGTCTTCTGTCCATTTAGGTTGGAAAATAGCGATAAATAGAATAAATTGAAAATAGTTATTTTTTTACTGTAGAGCCTACTGAAGACTTATTTGGCTCATACTTGGCACATGTACTTCAAATGTCATTGTTAATTAGTAGCTTCAACAGTTTTGGCATGTTTTAAACTTTGACAGAGTTTTGGCCAAATAACTCTGAAAAGGCTTTCACGTACATGTTTGATCAAGGTTTATGGGCCTCAAGTAGTTAAATTGTCAAGATTTTTTTGATAATTATTTACCTACAGGGTCTCAAGATTGTATCAAGACCAAATTTGTTTTGATTGATTAAGGACTTAAAGACAAGTTCGAAAAGAGCATTTTTTACTCTTTTGGCCACTGATGAAAATCTTTGCATTTTTGGTAAACATATGTAATTACAAAGTTGTAAAGGCTACAGCAAAGTATACAACTAAAAAAGAATAACAAGCCTAGGCCACTTGTACCTTTAGATATAACTGATTTTCTGCTATAGCGCCCCCTTGAGGCCAATCAACGCCATATTTTAATGGATGATAGAAGGCCCTGAGATACATGTAGGGTATAAGTATCGTCCTGATTGGTCATTGTTTAGCATGTCAAAAGCTTGCTGGAATCTGATTGGCTAATAACGATCGCAAAAATTTGCATATCAAATTTTCCTTCTGTAAAACATTAGGTCATAGGCCATAGATGATAATTGCCAAAGGAGAGCTTCATAGCTTGTACGGTTCCTGAGAAACAGATTTTTAGCTTTGGCTCCGCCCCCTGGGGGCGTGTGTCTACACAGATTGACGGGCTACCTCAGAATCATGTTGTCATCAAACTTGTAAAGTGGCATTAGTGTAGGTTTAAGCATTCAAAAGTTACAGCTGTTAGAGTAAATTTGGGTGTGCCACGGTAAGATTAATTTGCATATGGCGGCCATATTGTTTACAAATTTCACAATTTTTTTGATAATTATTGAGGCTGGGACTGTGCTGAGTTGTTTGACACCAAATATGACAGGATTGGTCAATGACCCTAGGACAAGTTCTCAAAAGTAGGTTTTGCATATTATGCTAAATAGCAAAAAATCTAAGTGGGCGGAGCTTAGTGGTTCTATTGACCTTTTTGATTTGCCATTAACCAAGGAATCATATAATGCAAGAATTTTTGCTCTAGCTATCAGGGCGTAGGAGTTACGAGGCCAAACACGTTGACCTTTGCCATAGCGCCCCCTTGAGGCCGATCGGGCTCATCTTTTGAATCTGAGTAGCGGTGAGAAGTACTACCATATGACCAAGTCTCAGCCCTGTAGGCCTTACGGTTTCTTCTGCCCAATCACTTCTATGGCAGAAAAAGAATAAGAATAATAATAATAATAATAATCAGAACAATTACAATAGGGTTTCTAGCACTACGTGCTCGAACCCCTAAATATAGCCGCAAGCGGCGATTTACGGGGTTCGAGCGTCACAGGCAAAGAGGCCCCTGGAGGCCAGTTAGGCTTAAAACCTGTTGCTGGTTGACCGTCATCACCAAACTGGATAACCAAGCTGGGTAACCAGCGTGACCATAAAGACCAAAATGACAATGCTAGATGAGTGGTGTGAGTAAACTAGTTGAAAAGCATTGATAAATTGAGCTGTAGTGTTCATCAGGTTTTATGTGGTGTCTTGCTGTAGAGGTCTGCGCGGGACTGTTTTTTTAAACCCGCTCCCGCCCGCTCCCGCGTCTTTTTGTCCCGCTCCCGCCCGCTCCCGCAAAAAAATCACTTCTTTTAATCCCGCTCCCGCCCGCCACATACACATTCCCGCCGCTCCCGTCCCGCAGTCCTAATATGAATTGAATTAATTACATTTAGTGCTTCAAATTTACATATGTATTTATTAAAACAGCAATTCAGTTCGCAGTCCAAACACATGCCATCAGGTGCATCAAGAATCCTAGAAGTGGATTAGAAGTGGATCTATATTATATAAAATAATAAATGTAAAAATATATAAAATTAAATTCAATTAGTTTAATTAATATTTGTATTATTATTATTAATAATAATAATAATAATAATAACAATAATAATAATAACAATAACAATGTTATTGTTATTGTTATTATTATTATTGTTATTATTATTATTATTATTATTTTGCACCAGTATAGTAAATGTCGTCCTTTAAATTACACACCCCCCTCCCCCCCCCCCCCTCCTCTGCACACGCCTGCTGGAGATGCTGAAAATGTGTGTGTGTGTGTCCATCCTCCGAGAGATTTTTCTTGTGTTTTTTTGTTGCTTGCATGGGAATCATAGCGTGATTATTATAATTTTCTTAACTATTTATCAATTTGCGGGAGCGGGACCACATGTTAATGTGGTCCCGCTCCCGCATGGCCTGTATTGATTAAATTACCGCTCCCGCCAATAACAATTCAGTTTTGTCCCGCGCCGCAACATATTCTGACGGGTCCCGCGGGTCCCGCGGGACTCCCGCGGGAGTGCAGACCTCTATCTTGCTGCACTCTAGTGGGCATTTGGTGAAACAACTTCAGTTCTTAAATTCAAAAAACACAAGGCATAAAAAGGGCAAATAAATAACCCATATATAGTGTATAAGTTTTGACCTGATAAACATTCTGCCTGTCAAAAGCTTGCTGGAATGTGATTGGCTAATAGTGACCACAAAAGTGTCCATATCAAATTTTCATTTGGTGTACCATTAGTGCATGGGCCATAGATGATAATTGGCAAGGATGACCTTGATAGCTTGTATGGTTGTAGAGAAACAGCTATCGAGCATTGGCCCCGCCCCCTGGGGGGGTGTATGTCTACTTAAACTCACAGGGTATCTGAGAATCATGTAATGATCAAAGGTCTGAAGTGGTATTAGTGTCAGGTTAAGCATTCAAAAGTTATAAGTGTTAAAGACATTTTACTGCACCATGGTAAAACTAATTTGCATATGGCGGCCATATTGTTTATAAATGTAAAGATTTTTTTTTATAATTATTGAGGAGTAAGCTCTGCTGAACTGTTTGACACCAAACATGTCATGATTGGTCAAGGAGGCAAAGACAAGATCTCAAAAGTAGGTTTTGCATATTATGCAAATTAAAAAAAAATTAAGTGGGTGGAGCATAAATAAGAATGACCCAGGTGGCTGACTAGCATGACCAAGAAGGATAAATATGTTCAATTAAGCAAGACAAAAATGATTAAATAAGTTCAGCAGAGCTTTAATTTAGAATAATTCAAATGTAGCTGTTTCACCAAATGACCACCAGAGCGCAGCAAGAGACCACATATAACCTGCTGGAAATCTATCACTCTATAAGTAAGACAGAACATTCCCTATCAGTGTGTTTCTATTTATTAAAAAGAGAAGAAAAGTCCGATTGGGCTCCAAATTGGTACTCATGATTAAGTGGTCTGCATATATATGTGTGTAAATTTGTGTGTTGATAGGGTCAAAGGTTCCTGACTTCTGTCCATTTAGGTTTGAAAAAAGCGATAATACAGGCTTATGGCCTACAAAATGGCTGTTGCTCTTTGGCCATATTAGAGGCAAAAAATATCTGTTTTGGCTCAAAATTTGCAATCAAGATCACAATATCAGTCTATATATGTATGTCAATTTCTGTGTCGATAGGGTCAAAGGTTCCTGACTTATGTCCATTTAGGTTTGAAAAAAGCGATAATACAGGCTTGAGGCCTACAAAATCGCTGTAGTTTTCCAGCCGTTGTAGAGGGAAAACATGTCCGATTTGGCTGAAAATTTGCAATCAAGATCAGATTATCAGTCTATATATGTGTATAAATTTGTGTGTTGATAGGGTGAAAGGTTCCTGTCTTCTGTCCATTTAGGTTGGAAAATAGCGATAAATAGAATAAATTGAAAATAGTTATTTTTTCACTGTAGAGCCTACTGAAGACTTATTTGGCTCATACTTGGCAAATGTGCTTCAAATGTCATTGTTAATTAGTAGCTTCAACAGTTTTGGCATGTTTTAAACTTTGACAGAGTTTTGGCCAAATAACTCTGAAAAGGCTTTCACGTACATGTTTGATCAAGGTTTATGGGCCTCAAATAGTTAAAATAGCAAGATTTTTTTGATAATTATTTACCTACAGGGTCTCAAGATTGCATCAAGACCAAAGTTATTTTGATTGATTAAGGACTTAAAGACAAGTTCGAAAAGAGCAATTTTTACTCTTTTGGCCACTGATGAAAATCTTTCCATTTTTGGTAAATACATGTAATTACAAAGTTGTAAAGGCTACAGAAAAGTATACAACTAATAAAGAATAACAAGCCTAGGCCACTTGTACCTTTAGATATAACTGATTTTCTGCTATAGCGCCCCCTTGAGGCCAATCAACGCCATATTTTAATGGATGATAGAAGGCCCTGAGATACATGTAGGGTATAAGTATCGTCCTGATTGGTCATTGTTTAGCATGTCAAAAGCTTGCTGGAAACTGATTGGCTAATAACGATCGCAAAAATTTGCATATCAAATTTTCCTTCTGTAAAACATTAGGACATAGGCCATAGATGATACATGCCAAAGGAGAGCTTCATAGCTTGTACGGTTCCTGAGAAACAGATTTTTAGCTTTGGCTCCGCCCCCTGGGGGCGTATGTCTACACAGATTGACGGGCTACCTCAAAATCATGTTGGCATCAACGGTCTAAAGTGGCATTAGTGTAGGTTTAAGCATTCAAAAGTTACAGCTGTTAGAGTAAATTTGGGTGTGCCACGGTAAGATTAATTTGCATATGGCGGCCATATTGTTTACAAATTTCACAATTTTTTTGATAATTATTGAGGTTGGGACTCTGCTGAGTTGTTTGACACCAAATATGACAGGATTGGTCAATGACCCTAGGACAAGTTCTCAAAAGTAGGTTTTGCATATTATGCTAAATAGCAAAAAATCTAAGTGGGCGGAGCTTAGTGGTTCTATTGACCTTTTTGATTTGCCATTAACCAAGGAATCATATAGTGCAAGAATTTTTGCTCTAGCTATCAGGGCGTGGCAGTTACGAGGCCTAACGCGTTGACCTTCGCCATAGCGCCCCCTTGAGGCCGATCGGGCTCATCTTTTGAATCTGAGTAGCGGTGAGAAGTACTACCATATGACCAAGTCTCAGCCCTGTAGGCCTTACGGTTTCTTCTGCCCGATCACTTCTATGGCAGAAAAAGAATAAGAATAATAATAATAATAATAATAATAATAATAATCAGAACAATTACAATAGGGTTTCTAGCACTACGTGCTCGAACCCCTAATAAATATAGCCGCAAGCGGCGATTTACGGGGTTCGAGCGTTACAGGCAAAGAGGCCCCTGGAGGCCAATTAGGCTTAAAACCTGTTGCTGGTTGACCGTCATCACCAAACTGGATAACCAAGGTGGGTGACTATTATGACCATAAAGACCCAGGTGTTAGACCAGCATGACCATAAAGACCCAGCTGGTTGACTAGCATGACCATAATAACCATGCTAGATGAGTGATGTGAGTAAACTAGTTGTAAAAAGCATTGATAAATTGAGCTGTAGTGTTCAGCAGGTTTTATGTGGTGTCTTTCTGCACTCTAGTGGGCATTTGGTGAAACAACATCAGTTCTTAAATTGAAAAATACAAACCACATTAATCCTGATGGGAGCCTAGTGGTGAGGCATAAAAAGGCCACATATAAATAACTCACATATGGTGTATACGTTTTTACCTGATTAACATTCAGCCTGTCAAAAGCTTGCTGGAAAGTGATTGGCTAATAGTGACCACAAAAATGTATCAACATTTCCTTTGGTGTACCATTAGTGCATGGGCCATAGATGATAATTGGCAAGGATGACCTTGATAGCTTGTATGGTTCTAGAGAAACAGCTATCGAGCATTGGCTCCGCCCCCTGGGGGTGTATGTCTACTTACACTGACAGGGTATCTGAGAGTCATGTAATGATCAAAGGACTGAAGTGGTATTAGTGTCAGGTTAAGCATTCAAAAGTTATAAGTGTTAAAGACATTTTACTGCACCATGGAAAAACTAATTTGCATATGGCGGCCATATTGTTTATAAATGTAAAGATTTTGTTTAATAATTATTGAGGAGTAAGCTCTGCTGAACTGTTTGACACCAAACATGTCATGATTGGACAAGGAGGCAAAGACAAGTTCTCAAAAGTAGGTTTTGCATATTATGCAAATAAAAAATAAAAAATTGGGTGGAGCATAAACAAGAATGACCCAGGTGGCTGACCAGCATGACCAAGAAGGATACAGATGTTCAATTAAGCAAGACAAGCAAGATTAAATAAGTTCAGCAGAGCTTTTATTTAGAATAAATCAACTGTAACTGTTTCACCAAATGACCACCAGAGCGCAGCAAGAGACCACATATAACCTGCTGGAAATCTATCACTCTATAAGTAAGACAGAACATTCCCTATCAGTGTGTTTCTATTTATTAAAAAGAGAAGAAAAGTCCGATTGGGCTCCAAATTGGTACTCATGATCAAGTGGTCTGTATATATATGTTTGTAAATTTGTGTGTTGATAGGGTCAAAGGTTCCTGACTTCTGTCCATTTAGGCTTGAAAAAAGCGATAATACAGGCTTATGGCCTACAAAATGGCTGTTGCTCTTTGGCCATATTAGAGGCAAAAAATATCTGATTTGGCTCAAAATTTGCAATCAGGATCACAATATCAGTCTATATATGTATGTCAATTTCTGTGTCAATAGGGTCAAAGGTTCCTGACTTCTGTCCATATAGATTTGAAAAAAGCGATAATACAGGCTTGAGGCCTACAAAATCGCTGTAGTTTTCCAGCCGTTGTAGAGGCAAAACATATCCGATTTGGCTGAAAATTTGCAATCAAGATCAGATTATCAGTCTATATATGTGTATAAATTTGTGTGTTGATAGGGTGAAAGGTTCCTGTCTTCTGTCCATTTAGGTTGGAAAATAGCGATAAATAGAATAAATTGAAAATAGTTATTTTTTCACTGTAGAGCCTACTGAAGACTTATTTGGCTCATACTTGGCACATGTACTTCAAATGTCATTGTTAATTAGTAGCTTCAACAGTTTTGGAATGTTTTAAACTTTGACAGAGTTTTGGCCAAATAACTCTGAAAAGGCTTTCACGTACATGTTTGATCAAGGTTTATGGGCCTCAAATAGTTAAAATGTCATGATTTTTTTGATAATTATTTACCTACAGGGTCTCAAGATTGCATCAAGACCAAATTTGTTTTGATTGATTAAGGACTTAAAGACAAGTTCGAAAAGAGCAATTTTTACTCTTTTGGCCACTGATGAAAATCTTTGCATTTTTGGTAAACACATGTAATTACAAAGTTGTAAAGGCTACAGCAAAGTATACAACTAAGAAAGAATAACAAGCCTAGGCCACTTGTACCTTTAGATATAACTGATTTTCTGCTATAGCGCCCCCTTGAGGCCAATCAACGCCATATTTTAATGGATGATAGAAGGCCCTGAGATACATGGAGGGTATAAGTATCGTCCTGATTGGTCATTGTTTAACCTGTCAAAAGCTTGCTGGAAACTGATTGGCTAATAACGATCGCAAAAATTTGCATATCAAATTTTCCTTCTGTAAAACATTAGGACATAGGCCATAGATGATACATGTCAAAGGAGAGCTTCATAGCTTGTACGGTTCCTGAGAAACAGATTTTTAGCTTTGGCTCCGCCCCCTGGGGGCGTATGTCTACACAGATTGACGGGATACCTCAGAATCATGTTGGCATCAAAGTTGTAAAGTGGCATTAGTGTAGATTTAAGCATTCAAAAGTTACAGCTGTTAGAGTAAATTTGGGTGTGCCACGGTAAGATTAATTTGCATATGGCGGCCATATTGTTTAAAAATTTCTCAATTTTTTCGATAATTATTGAGGTTGGGACTCTGCTGAGTTGTTTGACACCAAATATGACAGGATTGGTCAATGACCCTAGGACAAGTTCTCAAAAGTAGGTTTTGCATATTATGCTAAATAGCAAAAAATCTAAGTGGGCGGAGCTTAGTGGTTCTATAGAACTTTTTGATTTGCCATTAACCAAGGAATCATATAATGCAAGAATTTTTGCTCTAGCTATCAGGGCGTAGGAGTTACGAGGCCAAACGCGTTGAACTTCGCCATAGCGCCCCCTTGAGGCCGATCGGGCTCATCTTTTGAATCTGAGTAGCGGTGAGAAGTACTACCATATGACCAAGTCTCAGCCCTGTAGGCCTTACGGTTTCTTCTGCCCAATCACTTCTATGGCAGAAAAAGAATAAGAATAATAATAAATATAGCCGCAAGCGGCGATTTACGGGGTTCGAGCGTTACAGGGAAAGAGACCCCTGGAGGCCAGTTAGGCTTAAAACATGTTGCCGGTTCACCGGCATCGCCAAACTGGATGAGGATGACCAGCATGACCGTGAAGACCAAGCTAGATTACCAGCATGACTAATCTGGATGACAAACTTGTTGACCATATTGACCAAGCTGGAAGACCATAATGACCAAACTGGATGACCAGCATGGCAAAGGTGGTTGGCCAGTATGACCAAGCTGGAAGACCACCATTACTATGAGGACAAAGCTGAATGACCAGCAGGACCATAATGACCAATGTGAATGGCCAGCATGACCAAGCTGGGTGACCAGCGTGACCATAAAGACCATAATGGCAATGCTAGATGAGTGGTGTGAGTAAACTAGTTGAAAAGCATTGATAAATTGAGCTGTAGTGTTCATCAGGTTTTATGTGGTGTCTTACTGCACTCTAGTGCGCATTTGGTGAAACAAATTCAGTTCTTAAATTGAAAAATCACAAGGCATAAAAAGGGCATATAAATAACCCGTATATAGTATATAAGTTTTGACCTGATTAACATTCCACCTGTTAAAAGCTTGCTGGAATGTGATTGGCTAATAGTGACCACAAAAGTGTCCATATCAAATTTTCATTTGGTGTACCATTAGTGCATGGTCCATAGATGATAATTGGCTAGGATGACCTTGATAGCTTGTATGGTTCTAGAGAAACAGCTATCGAGCATTGGCCCCGCCCCCTGGGGGGGTGTATGTCTACTTAAACTGACAGAGTATCTGAGAATAATGTAATGATCAAATGACTGAAGTGGTATTAGTGTCAGGTTAAGCATTCAAAAGTTATAAGTGTTAAAGACATTTTACTGCACCATGGTAGAACTCATTTGCATATGGCGGCCATATTGTTTATAAATGTAAATGTAAATATTTTTTTAATAATTATTGAGGAGTAAGCTCTGCTGAACTGTTTGACACCAAACATGTCATGATTGGTCAAGGATCCAAGGACAAGATCTCAAAAGTAGGTTTTGCATATTATGCAAATTTAAAAAAAAATTAAGTGGGTGGAGCATAAACAAGAATGACCTAGGCGGCTGACCAGCATGAACAAGAAGGATAAATATGTTCAATTAAGCAAGACAAGCAAGATTAAATAAGTTCAGCAGAGCTTTAATTTAGAATAATTCACCTGTAGCTGTTTCACCAAATGACCACCAGAGCGCAGCAAGAGACCACATATAACCTGCTGGAAATCTATCACTCTATCAGAAAGACAGAACATTCCCTATCAGTGTGTTTCTATTTATTAAAAAGAGAAGAAAAGTCCGATTGGGCTCCAAATTGGTACTCATGATCAAGTGGTCTGTATATACATGTATGTAAATTTGTGTGTTGATAGGGTCAAAGGTTCCTGACTTCTGACCATTTAGGTTTGAAAAAAGCGATAATACAGGCTTATGGCCTACAAAATGGCTGTTGCTCTTTGGCCATATTAGAGGCAAAAAATATCTGATTTGGCTCAAAATTTGCAATCAGGATCACAATATCAGTCTATATATGTATGTCAATTTCTGTGTCAATAGGGTCAAAGGTTCCTGACTTCTGTCCATTTAGATTTGAAAAAAGCGATAATACAGGCTTGAGGCCTACAAAATCGCTGTAGTTTTCCAGCCGTTGTAGAGGCAAAACATGTCCGATTTGGCTGAAAATTTGCAATCAAGATCAGATTATCATTCTATATATGTGTATAAATTTGTGTGTTGATAGGGTGAAAGGTTCCTGTCTTCTGTCCATTTAGGTTGGAAAATAGTGATAAATAGAATAAATTGAAAATAGTTATTTTATCACTGTAGAGCCTATTGAAGACTTATTTGGCTCATACTTGGCAAATGTGCTTCAAATTTCATTGTTAATTAGTAGCTTCAACAGTTTTGGCATGTTTTAAACTTTGACAGAGTTTTGGCCAAATAACTCTGAAAAGGCTTTCACGTACATGTTTGATGAAGGTGTATGGGCCTCAAATAGTTAAAATGTCAAGATTTTTTTGATAATTATTTACCTACAGGGTCTCAAGATTGCATCAAGACCAAATTTGTTTTGATTGATTAAGGACTTAAAGACAAGTTCGAAAAGAGCCATTTTTACTCTTTTGGCCACTGATGAAAATCTTTGCATTTTTGGTAAACACATGTAATTACAAAGTTGTAAAGGCTACAGCAAAGTATACAAATAAAAAGAATAACAAGCCTAGGCCACTTGTACCTTTAGATATAACTGATTTTCTGCTATAGCGCCCCCTTGAGGCCAATCAACGCCATATTTTAATGGATGATAGAAGGCCCTGAGATACATATAGGGTATAAGCATCGTCCGGATTGGTCATTGTTTAGCATGTCAAAAGCTTGCTGGAATCTGATTGGCTAATAACGATCGCAAAAATTTGCATATCGAATTTTCCTTTTGTAAAACATTAGGACATAGGCCATAGATGATACATGCCAAAGGAGAGCTTCATAGCTTGTACGGTTCCTGAGAAACAGATTTTTAGCTTTGGCTCCGCCCCCTGGGGGCGTATGTCTACACAGATTGACAGGCTACCTCAGAATCATGTTGGCATCAAAGTTTTAAAGTGGCATTAGTGTAGGTTTAAGCATTCAAAAGTTACAGCTGTTAGAGTAAATTTGGGTGTGCCACGGTAAGATTAATTTGCATATGGTGGCCATATTGTTTACAAATTTCACAATTTTTTCGATAATTATTGAGGGTGGGACTCTGCTGAGTTGTTTGACACCAAATATGACAGGATTGGTCAATGACCCTAGGACAAGTTCTCAAAAGTAGGTTTTGCATATTATGCTAAATAGCAAAAAATCTAAGTGGGCGGAGCTTAGTGGTTCTATTGACCTTTTTGATTTGCCATTAACCAAGAAATCATATAATGCAAGAATTTTTGCTTTAGCTATCAGGGCGTGGGAGTTACGAGGCCAAACGCGTTGACCTTCGCCATAGCGCCCCCTTGAGGCCGATCGGGCTCATCTTTTGAATCTGAGTAGCGGTGAGAAGTACTACCATATGACTAAGTCTCAGCCCTGTAGGCCTTACGGTTTCTTCTGCCCAATCACTTCTATGGCAGAAAAAGAATAAGAACTATAATAATAATAATCAGAACAATTATAATAGGGTTTCTAGCACTACGTGCTCGAACCCCTAATAATAATAATCAGAACAATTACAATAGGGTTTCTAGCACTACGTGCTCGAACCCCTAATAATAATAATAATAATAATCAGAACAATTACAATAGGGTTTCTAGCACTACGTGCTCGAACCCCTAAATATAGCCGCAAGCGGCGATTTACGGGGTTCGAGCGTCACAGGCAAAGAGGCCCCTGGAGGCCAGTTAGGCTTAAAACCTGTTGCTGGTTGACCGTCATCACCAAACTGGATAACCAAGCTGGGTAACCAGCGTGACCATAAAGACCAAAATGACAATGCTAGATGAGTGGTGTGAGTAAACTAGTTGAAAAGCATTGATAAATTGAGCTGTAGTGTTCATCAGGTTTTATGTGGTGTCTTGCTGCACTCTAGTGGGCATTTGGTGAAACAACTTCAGTTCTTAAATTCAAAAAACACAAGGCATAAAAAGGGCATATAAATAACCCATATATAGTGTATAAGTTTTGACCTGATTAACATTCCGCCTGTTAAAAGCTTGCTGGAATGTGATTGGCTAATAGTGACCACAAAAGTGTCCATATCAAATTTTCATTTGGTGTACCATTAGTGCATGGGCCATAGATGATAATTGGCTAGGATGACCTTGATAGCTTGTATGGTTCTAGAGAAACAGCTATCGAGCATTTGCCCCGCCCCCTGGGGGGGTGTATGTCTACTTAAACTGACAAGGTATCTGAGAATCATGTAATGATCAAAGGACTGAAGTGGTATTAGTGTCAGGTTAAGCATTCAAAAGTTATAAGTGTTAAAGACATTTTACTGCACCATGGTAGAACTCATTTGCATATGGCGGCCATATTGTTTATAAATGTAAAGATTTTTTAAATAATTATTGAGGAGTAAGCTCTGCTGAACTGTTTGACACCAAACATGTCATGATTGGTCAAGGAGCCAAGGACAAGATCTCAAAAGTAAGTTTTGCATATTATGCAAATAAAAAAAAAATTAAGTGGGTGGAACATAAACAAGAATGACCCAGGTGGCTGAGTAGCATGACCAAGAAGGATAAAGATCTTCAATTAAGCAAGACAAGCAAGATTAAATAAGTTCAGCAGAGCTTTAATTTAGAATAATTCACCTGTAGCTGTTTCACCAAATGACCACCAGAGCGCAGCAAGAGACCACATATAACCTGCTGGAAATCTATCACTCTATAAGTAAGACAGAACATTCCCTATCAGTGTGTTTCTATTTATTACAAAGAGAGGAAAAGTCCGATTGGGCTCCAAATTGGTACTCATGATCAAGTGGTCTGTATATACATGTATGTAAATTTGTGTGTTGATAGGGTCAAAGGTTCCTGACTTCTGACCATTTAGGTTTGAAAAAAGTGATAATACAGGCTTATGGCCTACAAAATGGCTGTTGCTCTTTGGCCATATTAGAGGCAAAAAATATCTGATTTGGCTCGAAATTTGCAATCAGGATCACAATATCAGTCTATATATGTATGTCAATTTCTGTGTCAATAGGGTCAAAGGTTCCTGACTTCTGTCCATTTAGGTTTGAAAAAAGCGATAATACAGGCTTGAGGCCTACAAAATCGCTGTAGTTTTCCAGCCGTTGTAGAGGGAAAACATGTCCGATGTGGCTGAAAATTTGCAATCAAGATCAGATTATCAGTCTATATATGTGTATAAATTTGTGTGTTGATAGGGTCAAAGGTTCCTGTCTTCTGTCCATTTAGGTTGGAAAATAGCGATAATTAGAATAAATTGAAAATAGTTAATTTGTCACTGTAGAGCCTACTGAAGACTTATTTGGCTCATACTTGGCACATGTACTTCAAATGTCATTGTTAATTAGTAGCTTCAACAGTTTTGACCTGTTTAAAACTTTGACAGAGTTTTGGCCAAATAACTCTGAAAAGGCTTTCACGTACATGTTTCTTCAAGGTTTATGGGCCTCAAGTAGTTAAAATGTCAAGATTTTTTTGATAATTATTTACCTACAGGGTCTCAAGATTGCATCAAGACCAAATTTGTTTTGATTGATTAAGGACTTAAAGACAAGTTCGAAAAGAGCCATTTTTACTCTTTTGGCCACTGATGAAAATCTTTGCATTTTTGGTAAACACATGTAATTACAAAGTTGTAAAGGCTACAGCAAAGTATACAAATAAAAAAGAATAACAAGCCTAGGCCACTTGTATCTTTAGATATAACTGATTTTCTGCTATAGCGCCCCCTTGAGGCCAATCAACGCCATATTTTAATGGATGATAGAAGGCCCTGAGATACATGTAGGGTATAAGTATCGTCCTGATTGGTCATTGTTTAGCATGTCAAAAGCTTGCTGGAATCTGATTGGCTAATAACGATCGCAAAAATTTGCATATCACATTTTCCTTCTGTAAAACATTAGGACATAGGCCATAGATGATACATGCCAAAGGAGAGCTTCATAGCTTGTACGGTTCCTGAGAAACAGATTTTTAGCTTTGGCTCCGCCCCCTGGGGGCGTATGTCTACACAGATTGACGGGCTACCTCAGAATCATGTTGGCATCAAAGTTGTCAAGTGGCATTAGTGTAGGTTTAAGCATTCAAAAGTTACAGCTGTTAGAGTAAATTTGGGTGTGCCACGGTAAGATTAATTTGCATATGGCGGCCATATTGTTTACAAATTTCACAATTTTTTCGATAATTATTGAGGTTGGGACTCTGCTGAGTTGTTTGACACCAAATATGACAGGATTGGTCAATGACCCTAGGACAAGTTCTCAAAAGTAGGTTTTGCATATTATGCTAAATAGCAAAAAATCTAAGTGGGCGGAGCTTAGTGGTTCAATTGACCTTTTTGATTTGCCATTAACCAAGGAATCATATAATGCAAGAATTTTTGCTCTAGCTATCAGGGCGTAGGAGTTACGAGGCCAAACGCGTTGACCTTTGCCATAGCGCCCCCTTGAGGCTGATCGGGCTCATCTTTTGAATCTGAGTAGCGGTGAGAAGTACTACCATATGACCAAGTCTCAGCCCTGTAGGCCTTACGGTTTCTTCTGCCCAATCACTTCTATGGCAGAAAAAGAATAAGAATAATAATAATAATAATAATAATAATAAATATAGCCGCAAGCGGCGATTTACGGGGTTCGAGCGTTACAGGCAAAGAGACCCCTGGAGGCCAGTTAGGCTTAAAACATGTTGCCGGTTGACCGGCATCGCCAAACTGGATGAGGATGACCAGCATGACCGTGAAGACCAAGCTAGATTACCAGCATGACTAATCTGGATGACAAACTTGTTGACCATATTGACCAAGCTGGAAGACCATAATGACCAAACTGGATGACCAGCATGGCAAAGGTGGTTGGCCAGTATGACCAAGCTGGAAGACCACCATTACTATGAGGACAAAGCTGAATGACCAGCAGGACCATAATGACCAATGTGAATGGCCAGCATAACCAAACTGGGTGACCAGCGTGACCATAAAGACCATAATGGCAATGCTAGATGAGTGGTGTGAGTAAACTAGTTGAAAAGCATTGATAAATTGAGCTGTAGTGTTCATCAGGTTTTATGTGGTGTCTTACTGCACTCTAGTGGGCATTTGGTGAAACAAATTCAGTTCTTAAATTGAAAAAACACAAGGCATAAAAAGGGCATATAAATAACCCGTATATAGTATATAAGTTTTGACCTGATTAACATTCCGCCTGTTAAAAGCTTGCTGGAATGTGATTGGCTAATAGTGACCACAAAAGTGTCCATATCAAATTTTCATTTGGTGTACCATTAGTGCATGGGCCATAGATGATAATTGGCTAGGATGACCTTGATAGCTTGTATGGTTCTAGAGAAACAGCTATCGAGCATTGGCCCCGCCCCCTGGGGGTGTATGTCTACTGAAACTGACAGGGTATCTGAGAATCATGTAATGATCAAAGGACTGAAGTGGTATTAGTGTCAGGTTAAGCATTCAAAAGTTATAAGTGTTAAAGACATTTTACTGCACCATGGTAGAACTCATTTGCATATGGCGGCCATATTGTTTATAAATGTAAAGATTTTTTAAATAATTATTGAGGAGTAAGCTCTGCTGAACTGTTTGACACCAAACATGTCATGATTGGTCAAGGATCCAAGGACAAGATCTCAAAAGTAGGTTTTGCATATTATGCAAATTTTAAAAAAAATTAAGTGGGTGGAGCATAAACAAGAATGACCCAGGCGGCTGACTAGCATGAACAAGAAGGATAAAGATCTTCAATTAAGCAAGACAAGCAAGATTGAATAAGTTCAGCAGAGCTTTAATTTAGAATAATTCACCTGTAGCTGTTTCACCAAATGACCACCAGAGCGCAGCAAGAGACCACATATAACCTGCTGGAAATCTATCACTCTATAAGTAAGACAGAACATTCCCTATCAGTGTGTTTCTATTTATTAAAAAGAGAAGAAAAGTCCGATTGGGCTCCAAATTGGTACTCATGATCAAGTGGTCTGTATATACATGTATGTAAATTTGTGTGTTGATAGGGTCAAAGGTTCCTGACTCCTGACCATTTAGGTTTGAAAAAAGTGATAATACAGGCTTATGGCCTACAAAATGGCTGTTGCTCTTTGGCCATATTAGAGGCAAAAAATATCTGATTTGGCTCAAAATTTGCAATCAAGATCACAATATCAGTCTATATATGTATGTCAATTTCTGTGTCAATAGGGTCAAAGGTTCCTGACTTCTGTCAATTTAGATTTGAAAAAAGCGATAATACAGGCTTGAGGCCTACAAAATCGCTGTAGTTTTCCAGCCGTTGTAGAGGCAAAACATGTCCGATTTGGCTGAAAATTTGCAATCAAGATCACAATATCAGTCTATATATGTGTATAAATTTGTGTGTTGATAGGGTGAAAGGTTCCTGTCTTCTGTCAATTTAGGTTGGAAAATAGCGATAAATAGAATAAATTGAAAATAGTTATTTTTTCACTGTAGAGCCTACTGAAGACTTATTTGGCTCATACTTGGCACATGTACTTCAAATGTCATTGTTAATTAGTAGCTTCAACAGTTTTGGCATGTTTTAAACTTTGACAGAGTTTTGGCCAAATAACTCTGAAAAGGCTTTCACGTACATGTTTGATCAAGGTTTATGGGCCTCAAATAGTTAAAATGTCAAGATTTTTTTGATAATTATTTACCTACAGGGTCTCAAGATTGCATCAAGACCAAATTTGTTTTGATTGATTGAGGACTTAAAGACAAGTTCGAAAAGAGCAATTTTTACTCTTTTGGCCACTGATGAAAATCTTTGCATTTTTGGTAAACACATGTAATTACAAAGTTGTAAAGGATACAGCAAAGTATACAATTAAAAAAGAATAACAAGCCTAGGCCACTTGTACCTTTAGATATAACTGATTTTCTGCTATAGCGCCCCCTTGAGGCCAATCAACGCCATATTTTAATGGATGATAGAAGGCCCTGAGATACATGTAGGGTATAAGTATCGTCCTGATTGGTCATTGTTTAGCATGTCAAAAGCTTGCTGGAACCTGATTGGCTAATAACGATCGCAAAAATTTGCATATCAAATTTTCCTTCTGTTAAACATTAGGACATAGGCCATAGATGATACATGTCAAAGGAGAGCTTCATAGCTTGTACGGTTTTTGAGAAACAGATTTTTAGCTTTGGCTCCGCCCCCTGGAGGCGTATGTCTACACAGATTGACGGGCTACCTCAGAATCATGTTGGCATCAAAGTTGTAAAGTGGCATTAGTGTAGGTTTAAGCATTCAAAAGTTACAGCTGTTAGAGTAAATTTGGGTGTGCCACGGTAAGATTAATTTGCATATGGCGGCCATATTGTTTACAAATTTCACATTTTTTTCGATAATTATTGAGGTTGGGACTCTGCTGAGTTGTTTGACACCAAATATGACAGGATTGGTCAATGACCCTAGGACAAGTTCTCAAAAGTAGGTTTTGCATATTATGCTAAATAGCAAAAAATCTAAGTGGGCGGAGCTTAGTGGTTCTATTGACCTTTTTGATTTGCCATTAACCAAGGAATCATATAATGCAAGAATTTTTGCTCTAGCTATCAGGGCGTAGGAGTTACGAGGCCAAACGCGTTGACCTTCGCCATAGCGCCCCCTTGAGGCCGATCAGGCTCATGTTTTGAATCTGAGTAGCGGTGAGAAGTACTACCATATGACCAAGTCTCAGCCCTGTAGGCCTTACGGTTTCGTCTGCCCAATCACTTCTATGGCAGAAAAAGAATAAGAATAATAATAATAATAAATATAGCCGCAAGCGGCGATTTACGGGGTTCGAGCGTCACAGGCCAAGAGGCCCCTGGAGGCCAGTTAGGCTTAAAACCTGTTGCTGGTTGACCGTCATCACCAAACTGGATAACCAAGCTGGGTAACCAGCGTGACCATAAAGACCATAATGACAATGCTAGATGAGTGGTGTGAGTAAACTAGTTGAAAAGCATTGATAAATTGAGCTGTAGTGTTCATCAGGTTTTATGTGGTGTCTTGCTGCACTCTAGTGGGCATGTGGTGAAACAACTTCAGTTCTTAAATTCAAAAAACACAAGGCATAAAAAGGGCATATAAATAACCCATATATAGTGTATAAGTTTTGACCTGATAAACATTCTGCCTGTCAAAAGCTTGCTGGAATGTGATTGGCTAATAGTGACCACAAAAGTGTCCATATCAAATTTTCATTTGGTGTACCATTAGTGCATGGGCCATAGATGATAATTGGCTAGGATGACCTTGATAGCTTGTATGGTTCTAGAGAAACAGCTATCGAGCATTGGCTCCGCCCCCTGGGGGTGTATGTCTACTTAAACTGACAGGGTATCTGAGAATCATGTAATGATCAAAGGACTGAAGTGGTATTAATGTCAGGTTAAGCATTCAAAAGTTATAAGTGTTAGAAGACATTTTACTGCACCATGGTAAAACTAATTTGCATATGGCGGCCATATTGTTTATAAATGTAAAGATTTTTTTAATAATTATTGAGGAGTAAGCTCTGCTGAACTGTTTGACACCAAACATGTCATGATTGGTCAAGGAGGCAAAGACAAGATCTCAAAAGTAGGTTTTGCATATTATGCAAATTAAAAAAAAATTAAGTGGGTGGAGCATAAATAAGAATGACCCAGGTGGCTGAGCAGCATGACCAAGAAGGATCAATATGTTCAATTAAGCAAGACAAGCAAGATTGAATAAGTTCAGCAGAGCTTTAATTTAGAATAATTCACCTGTAGCTGTTTCACCAAATGACCACCAGAGCGCAGCAAGAGACCACATATAACCTGCTGGAAATCTATCACTCTATCAGAAAGACAGAACATTCCCTATCAGTGTGTTTCTATTTATTAAAAAGAGAAGAAAAGTCCGATTGAGCTCCAAATTGGTACCCATGATCAAGTGGTCTGTGTATACATGTATGTAAATTTGTGTGTTGATAGGGTCAAAGGTTCCTGACTTCTGTCCATTTAGGCTTGAAAAAAGTGATAATACAGGCTTATGGCCTACAAAACGGCTGTTGCTCTTTGGCCATATTAGAGGCAAAAAATATCTGATTTGGCTCAAAATTTGCAATCAAGATCACAATACCAGTCTATATATGTATGTCAATTTCTGTGTTGATAGGATCAAAGATTCCTGACTTCTGTCCATTTAGATTTGAAAAAAGCGATAATACAGGCTTGAGGCCTACAAAATCGCTGTAGTTTTCCAGCCGTTGTAGAGGCAAAACATGTCCGATTTGGCTGACAATTTGCAATCAAGATCAGATTATCAGTCTATATATGTGTGTAAATTTGTGTGTTGATACGGTGAAAGGTTCCTGTCTTCTGTCCATTTAGGTTGGAAAATAGCGATAAATAGAATAAATTGAAAATAGTTATTTTTTCACTGTAGAGCCTACTGAAGACTTATTTGGCTCATACTTGGCACATGTGCTTGAAATGTCATTGTTAATTAGTAGCTTCAACAGTTTTGGCATGTTTTAAACTTTGACAGAGTTTTGGCCAAATAACTCTGAAAAGGCTTTCACGTACATGTTTGATCAAGGTTTATGGGCCTCAAATAGTTAAAATGTCAAGATTTTTTTGATAATTATTTACCTACAGGGTCTCAAGATTGCATCAAGACCAAATTTGTTTTGATTGATTAAGGACTTAAAGACAAGTTCGAAAAGAGCAATTTTTACTCTTTTGGCCACTGATGAAAATCTTTGCATTTTTGGTAAACACATGTAATTACAAAGTTGTAAAGGCTACAGCAAAGTATACAACTAAAAAAGAATAACAAGCCTAGGCCACTTGTACCTTTAGATATAACTGATTTTCTGCTATAGCGCCCCCTTGAGGCCAATCAACGCCATATTTTAATGGATGATAGAAGGCCCTGAGATACATGTAGGGTATAAGTATCGTCCTGATTGGTCATTGTTTAGCATGTCAAAAGCTTGCTGGAATCTGATTGGCTAATAACGATCGCAAAAATTTGCATATCAAATTTTCCTTCTGTAAAACATTAGGACATAGGCCATAGATGATACATGCCAAAGGAGAGCTTCATAGCTTGTACGGTTCCTGAGAAACAGATTTTTAGCTTTGGCTCCGCCCCCTGGGGGCGTATGTCTACACAGATTGACGGGCTACCTCAGAATCATGTTGGCATCAAAGGTCTAAAGTGGCATTAGTGTAGGTTTAAGCATTCAAAAGTTACAGCTGTTAGAGTAAATTTGGGTGTGCCACGGTAAGATTAATTTGCATATGGCGGCCATATTGTTTACAAATTTCACAATTTTTTTGATAATTATTGAGGTTGGGACTCTGCTGAGTTGTTTGACACCAAATATGACAGGATTGGTCAATGACCCTAGGACAAGTTCTCAAAAGTAGGTTTTGCATATTATGCTAAATAGCAAAAAATCTAAGTGGGCGGAGCTTAGTGGTTCTATTGACCTTTTTGATTTGCCATTAACCAAGGAATCATATAATGCAAGAATTTTTGCTCTAGCTATCAGGGCGTGGCAGTTACGAGGCCTAACGCGTTGACCTTCGCCATAGCGCCCCCTTGAGGCCGATTTGGCTCATCTTTTGAATCTGAGTAGCGGTGAGAAGTACTACCATATGACCAAGTCTCAGCCCTGTAGGCCTTACGGTTTCTTCTGCCCGATCACTTCTATGGCAGAAAAAGAATAAGAATAATAATAATAATAATAATAATCAGAACAATTACAATAGGGTTTCTAGCACTACGTGCTCGAACCCCTAATAATAATAATAATCAGAACAATTACAATAGGGTTTCTAGCACTACGTGCTCGAACCCCTAATAATAATAATAATAATAATCAGAACAATTACAATAGGGTTTCTAGCACTACGTGCTCGAACCCCTAATAATAATCAGAACAATTACAATAGGGTTTCTAGCACTACGTGCTCGAACCCCTAATAATAATAATCAGAACAATTACAATAGGGTTTCTAGCACTACGTGCTCGAACCCCTAAATATAGCCGCAAGCGGCGATTTACGGGGTTCGAGCGTTACAGACAAAGAGGCCCCTGGAGGCCAGTTAGGCTTAAAACATGTTGCTGGTTGACTGGCATCACCAAACTGGATGACCAGCATGGCAAAGGTGTTTGGCCAGTATGACCAAGCTGGATGACCAGCATTGCTATGATGACAAAGCTGAATGACCAGCAGGACCATAATGACCAATGTGAATGACCAGAATGACCTAGCTGGATGGGCAACATAACCAAGCTAGGTGACCAGCGTGACCATAAAGACCATAATGACAATGCTAGATGAGTGGTGTGAGTAAACTAGTTGAAATGCATTGATAAATTGAGCCGTAGTGTTCAGCAGGTTTTATGTGGTCTCTTGCTGCACTCTAGTGGGCATTCGGAGAGCCTAGCAGTGAGGCATGACAAGGGCACATATTAATAACCAATAATATCAATAATAGTACATAAGTTTTGACCTGATTGACATTCAGCCTGTCAAAATCTTGCTGGAATGTGATTGGCTAATGGTGACCACAAAAGTGTCCATATCAAATTTTCATTTCGTGTACCATTAGTGCATGGGCCATAGATGATAATTGGCAAGGACGACCTTGATAGCTTGTATGGTTCTAGAGAAACAGCTATCGAGCATTGGCTCCGCCCCCTGGGGGGGTGTATGTCTACTTAAACTGACAGGGTATCTGAGAATCATGTAATGATCAAAGGACTGAAGTGGTATTAGTGTCAGGTTAAGCATTCAAAAGTTATAAGTGTTAAATTGATTTTACTGCACCATGGTAGAACTCATTTGCATATGGCGGCCATATTGTTTATAAATGTAAAGATTTTTTTTAATAATTATTGAGGAGTAAGCTCTGCTGAACTGTTTGATACCAAACATGTCATGATTGGTCAAGGAGCCAAGGACAAGATCTCAAAAGTAAGTTTTGCATATTATGCAAATAAAAAAAAAATTAAGTGGGTGGAACATAAACAAGAATGACCCAGGTGGCTGACCAGCATGACCAAGAAGGATAAAGATCTTCAATTAAGCAAGACAAGCAAGATTAAATAAGTTCAGCAGAGCTTTAATTTAGAATAATTCACCTGTAGCTGTTTCACCAAATGACCACCAGAGCGCAGCAAGAGACCACATATAACCTGCTGGAAATCTATCACTCTATAAGTAAGACAGAACATTCCCTATCAGTGTGTTTCTATTTATTACAAAGAGAGGAAAAGTCCGATTGGGCTCAAAATTGATACTCATGATCAAGTGGTCTGTATATATATATGTGTAAATTTGTGTGTCGATAGGGTCAAAGGTTCCTGACTTCTGTCCATTTAGGCTTGAAAAAAGCGATAATACAGGCTTATGGCCTACAAAATGGCTGTTGCTCTTTGGCCATATTAGAGGCAAAGAATATCTGATTTGGCTCAAAATTTGCAATCAAGATCACAATATCAGTCTATATATGTATGTAAATTTCTGTGTCGATAGGGTCAAAGGTTCCTGACTTCTGTCCATTTAGGTTTGAAAAAAGCGATAATACAGGCTTGAGGCCTACAAAATCGCTGTAGTTTTCCAGCCATTGTAGAGGGAAAACATGTCCGATTTGGCTGACAATTTGCAATCAAGATCAGATTATCAGTCTATATACGTGTATAAATTTGTGTGTTGATAGGGTCAAAGGTTCCTGTCTTCTGTCCATTTAGGTTGGAAAATAGCGATAAATAGAATAAATTGAAAATAGTTAATTTGTCACTGTAGAGCCTACTGAAGACTTATTTGGCTCATACTTGGCACATGTGCTTGAAATGTCATTGGTAATTAGTAGCTTCAACAGTTTTGACCTGTTTAAAACTTTGACAGAGTTTTGGCCAAATAACTCTGAAAAGGCTTTCACGTACATGTTTGATCAAGGTTTATGGGCCTCAAATAGTTAAAATGTCAAGATTTTTTTGATAATTATTTACCTACGGAGTCTCAAGATTGCATCAAGACCAAATTTGTTTTGATTGATTAAGGACTTAAAGAAAAGTTCGAAAAGAGCAATTTTTACTCTTTTGGCCACTGATGAAAATCTTTGCATTTTTGGTAAACATATGTAATTACAAAGTTGTAAAGGCTACAGCAAAGTATACAACTAAAAAAGAATAACAAGCCTAGGCCACTTGTACCTTTAGATATAACTGATTTTCTGCTATAGCGCCCCCTTGAGGCCAATCAACGCCATATTTTAATGGATGATAGAAGGCCCTGAGATACATGTAGGGTATAAGTATCGTCCTGATTGGTCATTGTTTAGCCTGTCAAAAGCTTGCTGGAATCTGATTGGCTAATAACGATCGCAAAAATTTGCATATCAAATTTTCCTTCTGTAAAACATTAGGACATAGGCCATAGATGATACATGCCAAAGGAGAGCTTCATAGCTTGTACGCTTCCTGAGAAACAGATTTTTAGCTTTGGCTCCGCCCCCTGGGGGCGTATGTCTACACAGATTGACATGCTACCTCAGAATCATGTTGGCATCATAGGTCTAAAGTGGCATTAGTGTCGGTTTAAGCATTCAAAAGTTACAGCTGTTAAAGTAAATTTGGGTGTGCCACGGTAAGATTAATTTGCATATGGCGGCCATATTTTTTGCAAATTTCAAGATTTTTTTAATAATTATTGAGGATGGGACTCTGCTGAGTTGTTTGACACCAAACATGTCAGGATTGGTCAATGAGTTTAGGACAAGTTCTCAAAAGTAGGTTTTGCATATTATGCTAAATAGCAAAAAATCTAAGTGGGCGGAGCTTAGTGGTTCTATTGACCTTTTTGATTTGCCATTAACCAAGGAATCATATAATGCAAGAATTTTTGCTCTAGCTATCAGGGCGTAGGAGTTACGGGGCCAAACGCGTTGACCTTTGCCATAGCGCCCCCTTGAGGCCGATCGGGCTCATCTTTTGAATCTGAGTAGCGGTGAGAAGTACTACCATATGACCAAGTCTCAGCCCTGTAGGCCTTACGGTTTCTTCTGCCCAATCACTTCTATGGCAGAAAAAGAATAAGAATAATAATAATAATAATAATAACGAGTTGTCCCCCTGTCACAGGGGGACGTAGGGCCCTCGCACAACAGCGCAAATCGTACCGGGCCAAACCGAGAAACCGGTAAAAGTAATTTTGAGGTCTTATTGAGTGTGCCAATTTTCAAGAGTTTTCTATCCTGTTAAACATGTGAAATATCCATTTAAAATACAGGTGGCGCTATGGCGCTGTTAAAATACATGTATTTGAAATTCTAATTCTACATCAAACAACAGCCTTAGATAAGCAGGCCGGTCAAATTTTGTGAGTTTTTCTCCGTTATAACCTCCTCAAAACACCTGGCATTACCTAAGTTTTCACCTCCTGTTTTGATGTGGGATCTCAAAAATTCAACCATCTGCCATTTCGTCCTCGTTTGAGATATCGACTATTCCTTCACAATTTATCATCAGATATGTTCAATGTTTATTTTTACCAAATACCAAGAGAATTCATCAAATTTGCTAGGAGAAGTTTGACAATGTACACAAAAAATGTGTGTAAAATGCAGATATTTCAAAATGGCCGACTTCCTGTTGGGCGGAGTCAGTCCTACCAATGCTGAAAATGTGTGTAATGATGTCTTTTGTGTTTTTGCCAAGTTTCATGAATTTTCAATAATCTGTTTTCTGACCATGTCATGGTTTCACTTTGGTTTAGTGTTGCGTCTCTAGTGACTCAATTGCTCGCCATTGGGTCACCGTTTTACCGATCAACTAATCCTTTGGCAATTATCATCAAATATGTCTGTTGTTCATTTACAGCGAAATAAGAGGTAATCTGACAAAGACTTTAGGAGCAGTTTAAATTAGTTTGTGAAAAATTTGTAAAAATATTACAAAATCCAATATGGCCGACTTCCTGTTGGGCGGAGCTAATACAAGCCAATTGCAAATATGTGCAGGGTCATACTATCTACGATCCTACCAAAATTTGAGAAGATTAGACAAATTTTGACACATCCACAGCTAATTTATTAAACAAACGAATTAGGGGGCGCTGTAGAGTCTGCTAGCTATACATGAAAAAATTGTCAAAATATTTGTAAAGTGTTTTTAGGTCTTATGCAATCTGTCAATTTTCAAGAGGTTTTGAGCATTCCCATAATGTCAAATATGCATTGAAACCTAGGTGGCGCTATAGAGCCAATGAAATACGTATACAAGAAATTTTAATTTCAGATGACAGTACTGCTTAATTCAAGCAGGCCTGTAAATTTTCGAGAGTTTTCAACCTTTTTAACCTCCTCAAACACGTACTAACACCAGAATGTATTCACTTCCTGTTTTAATGGGGCATCTCAAGCAGTTCAACTGTCCGCCATTTCGTCCTCGTTTAAGATATCGACTATTCCTTCGCAATTTATCATCACGGATGGTAGTAGTTTTTTGCTGACAAATATCAAGAGTATTCAACAAATTCCCTAGGAGGAGTTCGACAAAGTATGCAAAAAATGTTTGTAAAATGCACATATTTCAAAATGGCCGACTTCCTGTTGGGCGGAGTCAATCATTCCAATACTAAAAACGTGTCTTATGATGTCTCTTGTGTTTTTACCAAGTTTCATGATTTTTCAATCATCTGTTTTATGACCGTGTCATGGTTTCACTTTGGTCTAGTGTTGCGTCTCCATTAAATTAATTGTCCGCCATTACGTCATCGTTTCAGCTATCGACTATTCCTTCGCAATTTATCACCATGTATGTCTGGAGCCTATCCACGACAAATTTAGAGGTAATATGACAAAGACTCTAGGAGGAGTTTGAATGAGTTCGTGAAAAATGTGTAAAAATTCCACAAATTTCAAAATGGCCGACTTCCTGTTGGGCAGAGCTAGTACAAGCCAATGGGTAATATGTGCGGGATGATAGTTTCTATGTTGTTGCCAAAAATCGAGAATATTGGAGAAATTTTGAGACAGCTACAGCTAATTTAATGGCCTAAACAAAATAGGGGGCGCTGTAGAGTTCTCTAGCTACACATGAGAAAAACGACAAAATATTCCTAAATCATTTCAAATACTTATTGAATCTGCCAATCATCAAGAGGCTGAGAGCTTTTCATAAATATGATATAAAATAGGTGGCGCTAGAGAGCTGATGAAAGACGAATTTACGAAATTCCAACTTACGGTCAAAGTATGGCCTAACCCGAATAGCTCTGTAAAATTTTAGGAGTTTTCAAACATCCTAACCCCTCCGAAACCCAGCGGGAATCTTTTTATTTTGCAACTTCCTGTCAAAATGGCCGACTTCCTGTTGGGCGGAGTCAAATAAAACCTAGTGATTCTTGTTGTTTATGAGGAGGTCAATGAGCGTACCAAAGTTGGTGCACGTTGGACAAACTTCATCCCGGCCACTGCCGACGTTTGGGGGCGCTATAGAGCTCCTGAACAACGCCAAAGTCCAGCCTCTATGGAACTTTAAAATTTTCGCCGAGCTTGAGGTCTGTGCCAAAATGCGTGAGTTTTCGAGTATCGGAAATGCCTCAAAAATGGACGCAAAGAGGCAGAATAATAATAATAATAATAAACGGACCAAAAACAATAGGGCTTTGCACCTCCGGTGCAGGCTTCGCCTGCGCCTTCGGTGCTCGGGCCCTAATAACGAGTTGTCCCCCTGTCACAGGGGGACGTAGGGCCCTCGCACAACGGCGCAAATCGTACCGGGCCAAACCGAGAAACCGGTAGAAGTAATTTTAAGGTCTTATTGAGTGTGCCAATTTTCAAGAGTTTTCTATACTGTTAAACACGTGAAATATCCATTTAAAATACAGGTGGCGCTTTAGCGCTGATAAAATACATGTATTTGAAATTCTAATTCTACATCAAAGAACAGCCTTAGATAAGCAGGCCGGTCAAATTTTGTGAGTTTTTCTCCATTATAACCTCCTCAAAACACCTGGCATTACCTAGGTTTTGACCTCCTGTTTTGATTTGGCATCTCACAAATTCAACCATCTGCCATTTCGTCCTCGTTTGAGATATCGACTATTCCTTCACAATTTATCATCAGATATGTTCAATGTTTATTTTTACCAAATACCAAGAAAATTCAACAAATTTGCTAGGAGTAGTTTGACAATGTACACAAAAAATGTGTGTAAAATGCAGATATTTCAAAATGGCCGACTTCCTGTTGGGCGGAGTCAGTCCTACCAATGCTGAAAATGTGTGTAATGATGTCTTTTGTGTTTTTGCCAAGTTTCATGAATTTTCAAAAATCTGTTTTCTGACCGTGTCATGGTTTCACTTTGGTTTAGTGTTGCGTCTCTAGTGAATCAATTGTTCGCCATTGGGTCACCGTTTTACCGATCAACTAATCCTTTGGCAGTTATCATCAAATATGTCTGTTGTTCATTTACAGCGAAATAAGAGGTAATCTGACAAAGACTTTAGGAGCAGTTTAAATGAGTTTGTGAAAAATGTCTAAAAATATTACAAATTCCAATATGGCCGACTTCCTGTTGGGCGGAGCTAATACAAGCCAATTGCAAATATGTGCAGGGTCATACTATCTACACTCCTACCAAAATTTGAGAAGATTAGACAAATTTTGACACATCCACAGCTAATTTATTAAATGAACAAATTAGGGGGCGCTGTAGAGTCCGCTAGCTATACATGAAAAAATTGTCAAAATATTTGTAAAGGGTTTTTAGGTCTTATGCAATCTGTCAATTTTCAAGAGGTTTTGAGCATTCCCGTAATGTCAAATATGCATTGAAACCTAGGTGGCGCTATAGAGCCAATGAAATACGTATATATGAAATTTTAATTTCAGATCAAACTACTGCTTAAATCAAGCAGGCCTGTAAATTTTCGAGAGTTTTCAACCTTTTTAACCTCCTCAAACACCTACTAACACCAGAATGTATTCACTTCCTGTTTTAACGGGGCATCTCAAGCAATTCAACTGTCCGCCATTTCGTCCTCGTTTAAGATATCGACTATTCCTTCGCAATTTACAATCAAGTATGTTAGCAGTTTATTACAGACAAATATCAAGAGTATTCAACAAATTCCCTAGGAGGAGTTCGACAAAGTATGCAAAAAATGTGTGTAAAACACACTTTTTTCAAAATGGCCGACTTCCTGTTGGGCGGAGTCAGTCTTACCAATACTAAAAACGTGTCTTATGATGTCTCTTGTGTTTTTGCCAAGTTTCATGAATTTTCAATCATCTGTGTTATGACCGTGTCATGGTTTTACTTTTGTTTAGTGTAGCGTCTCCATTAAATTAATTGCCTGCCATTACGTCATCGTTTCAGCTATCGACTATTCCTTCGCAATTTATCACCATGTATGTCTGGAGCCTACCCACGCCCAATTTAGAGATAATCTGACAAAGACTCTAGGAGGAGTTTGAATGAGTTCGTGAAAAATGTGTAAAAATTCCACAAATTTCAAAATGGCCGACTTCCTGTTGGGCGGAGCTAATACCAGCCAATGGGTAATATGTGCGGGATGATACTCTCTATGTTGTTGCCAAAAATCTAGAATATTGGAGAAATTTTGAGACAGCTACAGCTAATTTAATGGCCTAAATAAAATAGGGGGCGCTGTAGAGTCATCTAGCTACACATGAGAAAAACGACAAAATATTTCTAAATCATTTCAAAGACTTATTGAATCTGCCAATTATCAAGAGGCTGAGAGCTTTTTATAAATGTGATATAAAATAGGTGGCGCTAGAGAGCTAATGAAACACGAATTTACGAAATTCCAACTGAAGGTCAAAGTTTGGCCTAAGCTAAATAGCTCTGTAAAATTTTAGGAGTTTTCAAACATCTTAACCCCTCCGAAACCCAGCGGGAAACTTTTTATTTTGCAACTTCCTGTCAAAATGGCCGACTTCCTGTTGGGCGGAGTCAAATAAATCAAATTGATCCTTGTTCTTTATGAGGAGGTCAATGAGCGTACCAAAGTTGGTGTACATTGGACAAACTTCATCCCAGCCACTGTCTACGTTTGGGGGCGCTATAGAGCTCCTGAACCACGCCTAAGTCCAGCCTCTATGGAACTTTAAAATTTTCGCCGAGCTTGAGGCCTGTGCCAAAATGCGTGAGTTTTCGAGTATCGGAAATGCCTCAAAAATGGACGCAAAGAGGCAGAATAATAATAATAATAATAATAATAATAAACGGACCAAAAACAATAGGGCTTTGCACCTCCGGTGCAGGCTTCGCCTGCGCCTTCGGTGCTCGGGCCCTAATCAGAACAATTACAATAGGGTTTCTAGCACTACGTGCTCGAACCCCTAATAATAATAATAATAATAATCAGAACAATTACAATAGGGTTTCTAGCACTACGTGCTCGAACCCCTAATAATAATAATAATAATAATAATAATAATCAGAACAATTACAATAGGGTTTCTAGCACTACGTGCTCGAACCCCTAATAATCAGAACAATTACAATAGGGTTTCTAGCACTACGTGCTCGAACCCCTAATAATAATAATAATCAGAACAATTACAATAGGGTTTCTAGCACTACGTGCTCGAACCCCTAAATATAGCCGCAAGCGGCGATTTACGGGGTTCGAGCGTTACAGACAAAGAGGCCCCTGGAGGCCAGTTAGGCTTAAAACATGTTGCCGGTTGACCGGCATCACCAAACTGGATGACCAGCATGGCAAAGGTGTTTGGCCAGTATGACCAAGCTGGATGACCAGCATTGCTATGATGACAAAGCTGAATGACCAGCAGGACCATAATGACCAATGTGAATGACCAGCATGACCAAGCTGAATGGCCAGCATAACCAAGCTGGGTGACCAGCGTGACCATAAAGACCATAATGGCAATGCTAGATGAGTGGTGTGAGTAAACTAGTTGAAAAGCATTGATAAATTGAGCTGTAGTGTTCATCAGGTTTTATGTGGTGTCTTACTGCACTCTAGTGGGCATTTGGTGAAACAAATTCAGTTCTTAAATTGAAAAAACACAAGGCATAAAAAGGGCATATAAATAACCCGTATATAGTATATAAGTTTTGACCTGATTAACATTCCGCCTGTTAAAAGCTTGCTGGAATGTGATTGGCTAATAGTGACCTTGGCTAGGATGACCTTGATAGCTTGTATGGTTCTAGAGAAACAGCTATTGAGCATTGGCCCCGCCCCCTGGGGGTGTATGTCTACTTAAACTGACAGGGTATTTGAGAATCATGTAATAATCAAAGGGCTGAAGTGGTATTAGTGTCAGGTTAAGCATTCAAAAGTTATAAGTGTTAAAGACATTTTACTGCACCATGGTAGAACTCATTTGCATATGGCGGCCATATTGTTTATAAATGTAAAGATTTTTTAAATAATTATTGAGGAGTAAGCTCTGCTGAACTGTTTGACACCAAACATGTCATGATTGGTCAAGGATCCAAGGACAAGATCTCAAAAGTAGGTTTTGCATATTATGCAAATTTAAAAAAAAATTAAGTGGGTGGAGCATAAACAAGAATGACCCAGGCGGCTGACCAGCATGAACAAGAAGGATAAATATGTTCAATTAAGCAAGACAAGCAAGATTGAATAAGTTCAGCAGAGCTTTAATTTAGAATAATTCAAATGTAACTGTTTCACCAAATGACCACCAGAGCGCAGCAAGAGACCACATATAACCTGCTGGAAATCTACCACTCTATAAGTAAGACAGAACATTCCCTATCAGTGTGTTTCTATTTATTAAAAAGAGAAGAAAAGTCCGATTGGGCTCCAAATTGGTACTCATGATCAAGTGGTCTGTATATACATGTATGTAAATTTGTGTGTTGATAGGGTCAAAGGTTCCTGACTTCTGACCATTTAGGTTTGAAAAAAGTGATAATACAGGCTTATGGCCTACAAAATGGCTGTTGCTCTTTGGCCATATTAGAGGCAAAAAATATCTGATTTGGCTCAAAATTTGCAATCAAGATCACAATATCAGTCTATATATGTATGTCAATTTCTGTGTCAATAGGGTCAAAGGTTCCTGACTTCTGTCCATTTAGATTTGAAAAAAGCGATAATACAGGCTTGAGGCCTACAAAATCGCTGTAGTTTTCCAGCCGTTGTAGAGGCAAAACATGTCCGATTTGGCTGAAAATTTGCAATCAAGATCAGATTATCAGTCTATATATGTGTATAAATTTGTGTGTTGATAGGGTGAAAGGTTCCTGTCTTCTGTCCATTTAGGTTGGAAAATAGCGATAAATAGAATAAATTGAAAATAGTTATTTTTTCACTGTAGAGCCTACTGAAGACTTATTTGGCTCATACTTGGCACATGTACTTCAAATGTCATTGTTAATTAGTAGCTTCAACAGTTTTGGCACGTTTTAAACTTTGACAGAGTTTTGGCCAAATAACTCTGAAAAGGCTTTCACGTACATGTTTGATCAAGGTTTATGGGCCTCAAGTAGTTAAAATGTCAAGATTTTTTTGATAATTATTTACCTACAGGGTCTCAAGATTGCATCAAGACCAAATTTGTTTTGATTGATTAAGGACTTAAAGACAAGTTCGAAAAGAGCAATTTTTACTCTTTTGGCCACTGATGAAAATCTTTGCATTTTTGGTAAACACATGTAAATACAAAGTTGTAAAGGCTACAACAAAGTATACAACTAAAAAAGAATAACAAGCCTAGGCCACTTGTACCTTTAGATATAACTGATTTTCTGCTATAGCGCCCCGTTGAGGCCAATCAACGCCATATTTTAATGGATGATAGAAGGCCCTAAGATACATGTAGGGTATAAGTATCGTCCTGATTGGTCATTGTTTAGCCTGTCAAAAGCTTGCTGGAACCTGATTGGCTAATAACGATCGCAAAAATTTGCATATCAAATTTTCCTTCTGTAAAACATTAGGACATAGGCCATAGAAGATACATGCCAAAGGAGAGCTTCATAGCTTGTACGGTTCCTGAGAAACAGATTTTTAGCTTTGGCTCCGCCCCCTGGGGGCGTATGTCTACACAGATTGACGGGCTACCTCAGAATCATGTTGGCATCAAAGTTGTAAAGTGGCATTAGTGTAGGTATAAGCATTCAAAAGTTACAGCTGTTAGAGTAAATTTGGGTGTGCCACGGTAAGATTAATTTGCATATGGCGGCCATATTGTTTACAAATTTCACAATTTTTTCGATAATTATTGAGGTTGGGACTCTGCTGAGTTGTTTGACACCAAATATGACAGGATTGGTCAATGACCCTAGGACAAGTTCTCAAAAGTAGGTTTTGCATATTATGCTAAATAGCAAAAAATCTAAGTGGGCGGAGCTTAGTGGTTCTATTGACTTTTTTGATTTGCCATTAACCAAGGAATCATATAATGCAAGAATTTTTGCTCTAGCTATCAGGGCGTGGCAGTTACGAGGCCTAACGCGTTGACCTTCGCCATAGCGCCCCCTTGAGGCCGATCGGGCTCATCTTTTGAATCTGAGTAGCGGTGAGAAGTACTACCATATGACCAAGTCTCAGCCCTGTAGGCCTTACGGTTTCTTCTGCCCAATCACTTCTATGGCAGAAAAAGAATAAGAAATATAGCCGCAAGCGGCGATTTACGGGGTTCGAGCGTTACAGGCAAAGAGACCCCTGGAGGCCAGTTAGGCTTAAAACATGTTGCCGGTTGACCCGCATCGCTAAACTGGATGAGGATGACCAGCATGACCGTGAAGACCAAGCTAGATTACCAGCATGACTAATCTGGATGACAAACTTGTTGACCATATTGACCAAGATGGAAGACCATAATGAACAAACTGGATGACCAGCATGGCAAAGGTGGTTGGCCAGTATGACCAAGCTGGAAGACCACCATTACTATGAGGACAAAGCTGAATGACCAGCAGGACCATAATGACCAATGTGAATGGCCAGCATGACCAAGCTGGATGGCCAGCATAACCAAGCTGGGTGACCAGCGTGACCATAAAGACCATAATGGCAATGCTAGATGAGTGGTGTGAGTAAACTAGTTGAAAAGCATTGATAAATTGAGCTGTAGTGTTCATCAGGTTTTATGTGGTGTCTTACTGCACTCTAGTGCGCATTTGGTGAAACAAATTCAGTTCTTAAATTGAAAAAACACAAGGCATAAAAAGGGCATATAAATAAACCGTATATAGTATATAAGTTTTGACCTGATTAACATTCCGCCTGTTAAAAGCTTGCTGGAATGTGATTGGCTAATAGTGACCACAAAAGTGTCCATATCAAATTTTCATTTGGTGTACCATTAGTGCATGGGCCATAGATGATAATTGGCTAGGATGACCTTGATAGCTTGTATGGTTCTAGAGAAACAGCTATCGAGCATTGGCCCCGCCCCCTGGGGGGGTGTATGTCTACTTAAACTAACAGGGTATCTGAGAATCATGTAATGATCAAAGGACTGAAGTGGTATTAGTGTCAGGTTAAGCATTCAAAAGTTATAAGTGTTAAAGACATTTTACTGCACCATGGTAGAACTCATTTGCATATGGCGGCCATATTGTTTATAAATGTAAAGATTTTTTAAATAATTATTGAGGAGTAAGCTCTGCTGAACTGTTTGACACCAAACATGTCATGATTGGTCAAGGATCCAAGGACAAGATCTCAAAAGTAGGTTTTGCATATTATGCAAATAAATAAAAAAATTAAGTGGGTGGAGCATAAACAAGAATGACCCAGGCGGCTGACCAGCATGAACAAGAAGGATAAATATGTTCAATTAAGCAAGACAAGCAAGATTGAATAAGTTCAGCAGAGCTTTAATTTAGAATAATTCACCTGTAGCTGTTTCACCAAATGACCACCAGAGCGCAGCAAGAGACCACATATAACCTGCTGGAAATCTATCACTCTATAAGTAAGACAGAACATTCCCTATCAGTGTGTTTCTATTTATTAAAAAGAGAAGAAAAGTCCGGTTGGGCTCCAAATTGGTACTCATGATCAAGTGGTCTGTATATACATGTATGTAAATTTGTGTGTTGATAGGGTCAAAGGTTCCTGACTTCTGTCCATTTAGGTTTGAAAAAAGCGATAATACAGGCTTATGGCCTACAAAATGGCTGTTGCTCTTTGGCCATATTAGAGGCAAAAAATATCTGATTTGGCTCAAAATTTGCATTCAAGATCACAATATCAGTCTATATATGTATGTAAATTTCTGTGTCGATAGGGTCAAAGGTTCCTGACTTCTGTCCATTTAGATTTGAAAAAAGCGATAATACAGGCTTGAGGCCTACAAAATCGCTGTAGTTTTCCAGCCGTTGTAGAGGGAAAACATGTCCGATTTGGCTGAAAATTCGCAATCAAGATCAGATTATCAGTCTTTATATGTGTATAAATTTGTGTGTTGATAGGGTGAAAGGTTCCTGTCTTCTGTCCATTTAGGTTGGAAAATAGCGATAAATAGAATAAATTGAAAATAGTTATTTTTTCACTGTAGAGCCTACTGAAGACTTATTTGGCTCATACTTGGCACATGTACTTCAAATGTCATTGTTAATTAGTAGCTTCAACAGTTTTGGCATGTTTTAAACTTTGACAGAGTTTTGGCCAAATAACTCTGAAAAGGCTTTCACGTACATGTTTGATCAAGGTTTATGGGCCTCAAATAGTTAAAATGTCAAGATTTTTTTGATAATTATTTACCTACACGGTCTCAAGATTGCATCAAGACCAAATTTGTTTTGATTGATTAAGGACTTAAAGACAAGTTCGAAAAGAGCAATTTTTACTCTTTTGGCCACTGATGAAAATATTTGCATTTTTGGTAAACATATGTAATTACAAAGTTGTAAAGGCTACAGCACAGTATACAACTAAAAAAGAATAACAAGCCTAGGCCACTTGTACCTTTAGATATAACTGATTATCTGCTATAGCGCCCCCTTGAGGCCAATCAACGCCATATTTTAATGGATGATAGAAGGCCCTGAGATACATGTAGGGTATACGTATCGTCCTGATTGGTCATTGGTTAGCATGTCAAAAGCTTGCTGGAATCTGATTGGCTAATACCGATCGCAAAAATTTGCCTATCAAATTTTCCTTCTGTAAAACATTAGGACATAGGCCATAGATGATACATGCCAAAGGAGAGCTTCATAGCTTGTACGGTTCCTGAGAAACAGATTTTTAGCTTTGGCTCCGCCCCCTGGGGGCGTATGTCTACACAGATTGACAGGCTACCTCAGAATCATGTTGGCATCATAGGTCTAAAGTGGCATTAGTGTCGGTTTAAGCTTTCAAAAGTTACAGCTGTTAAAGTAAATTTGGGTGTGCCACGGTAAGATTAATTTGCATATGGCGGCCATATTTTTTTGCAAATTTCAAGATTTTTTTAATAATTATTGAGGGTGGGACTCTGCTGAGTTGTTTGACACCAAACATGTCAGGATTGGTCAATGAGTTTAGGACAAGTTCTCAAAAGTAGGTTTTGCATATTATGCTAAATAGCAAAAAATCTAAGTGGGCGGAGCTTAGTGGTTCTATTGACCTTTTTGATTTGCCATTAACCAAGGAACCATATAATGCAAGAATTTTTGCTCTAGCTATCAGGGCGTAGGAGTTACGGGGCCAAACGCGTTGACCTTCGCCATAGCGCCCCCTTGAGTCTGATCGGGCTCATCTTTTGAATCTGAGTAGCGGTGAGAAGTACTACCATATGACCAAGTCTCAGCCCTGTAGGCCTTACGGTTTCTTCTGCCCAATCACTTCTATGGCAGAAAAAGAATAAGAATAATAATAATCAGAACAATTACAATAGGGTTTCTAGCACTACGTGCTCGAACCCCTAATAATAACGAGTTGTCCCCCTGTCACAGGGGGACGTAGGGCCCTCGCACAACAGCGCAAATCGTACCGGGCCAAACCGAGAAACCGGTAAAAGTAATTTTGAGGTCTTATTGAGTGTGCCAATTATCAAGAGTTTTCTATCCTGTTAAACATGTGAAATATCCATTTAAAATACAGGTGGCGCTATGGCGCTGTTAAAATACATGTATTTGAAATTCTAATTCTACATCAAACAACAGCCTTAGATAAGCAGGCTGGTCAAATTTTGTGAGTTTTTCTCCGTTATAACCTCCTCAAAACACCTGGCATTACCTAGGTTTTCACCTCCTGTTTTGATGTGGGATCTCAAAAATTCAACCATCTGCCATTTCGTCCTTGTTTGAGATATCGACTATTCCTTCACAATTTATTATCAGATATGTTCAATGTTTATTTTTACCAAATACCAAGAGAATTCATCAAATTTGCTAGGAGTAGTTTGACAATGTACACAAAAAATGTGTGTAAAATGCAGATATTTCAAAATGGCCGACTTCCTGTTGGACGGAGTCAGTCCTACCAATGCTGAAAATGTGTGTAATGATGTCTTTTGTGTTTTTGCCAAGTTTCATGAATTTTCAATAATCTGTTTTCTGACCATGTCATGGTTTCACTTTGGTTTAGTGTTGCGTCTCTAGTGACTCAATTGCTCGCCATTGGGTCACCGTTTTACCGATCAACTAATCCTTTGGCAATTATCATCAAATATGTCTGTTGTTCATTTACAGCGAAATAAGAGGTAATCTGACAAAGACTTTAGGAGCAGTTTAAATTAGTTTGTGAAAAATTTGTAAAAATATTACAAATTCCAATATGGCCGACTTCCTGTTGGGCGGAGCTAATACTAGCCAATTGCAAATATGTGCAGGGTCATACTATCTACGATCCTACCAAAATTTGAGAAGATTAGACAAATTTTGACACATCCACAGCTAATTTATTAAACAAACGAATTAGGGGGCGCTGTAGAGTCTGCTAGCTATACATGAAAAAATTGTCAAAATATTTGTAAAGTGTTTTTAGGTCTTATGCAATCTGTCAATTTTCAAGAGGTTTTGAGCATTCCCGTAATGTCAAATATGCATTGAAACCTAGGTGGCGCTATAGAGCCAATGAAATACGTATACAAGAAATTTTTATTTCAGATGAAAGTACTGCTTAATTCAAGCAGGCCTGTAAATTTTCGAGAGTTTTCAACCTTTTTAACCTCCTCAAACACCTACTAACACCAGAATGTATTCACTTCCTGTTTTAATGGGGCATCTCAAGCAATTCAACTGTCCGCCATTTCGTCCTCGTTTAAGATATCGACTATTCCTTCGCAATTTATCATCAGGTGTGTTAGTAGTTTATTACTGGCAAATATCAAGAGTATTCAACAAATTCCCTAGGAGGAGTTCGACAAAGTATGCAAAAAATGTGTGTAAAATGCACATATTTCAAAATGGCCGACTTCCTGTTGGGCGGAGTCAATCATTCCAATACTAAAAACGTGTCTTATGATGTCTCTTGTGTTTTTACCAAGTTTCATGATTTTTCAATAATCTGTTTTATGACTGTGTCATGGTTTCACTTTGGTCTAGTGTTGCGTCTCCATTAAATTAATTGTCCGCCATTACGTCATCGTTTCAGCTATCGACTATTCCTTCGCAATTTATCACCATGTATGTCTGGAGCCTATCCACACCAAATTTAGAGGTAATATGACAAAGACTCTAGGAGGAGTTTGAATGAGTTCGTGAAAAATGTGTAAAAATTCCACAAATTTCAAAATGGCCGACTTCCTGTTGGGCGGAGCTAGTACAAGCCAATGGGTAATATGTGCGGGATGATAGTTTCTATGTTGTTGCCAAAAATCGAGAATATTGGAGAAATTTTGAGACAGCTACAGCTAATTTAATGACCTAAACAAAATAGGGGGTGATGTAGAGTCCTCTAGCTACACATGAGAAAAACGACAAAATATTCCTAAATCATTTCAAAGACTTATTGAATCTGCCAATTATCAAGAGGCTGAGAGCTTTTCATAAATATGATATAAAATAGGTGGCGCTAGAGAGCTGATGAAAGACGAATTTACGAAATTCCAACTTACGGTCAAAGTATGGCCAAGGCCAAATAGCTCTGTAAAATTTTAGGAGTTTTCAAACATCCTAACCACTCCGAAACCCAGCGGGAAACTTTTTATTTTGCAACTTCCTGTCAAAATGGCCGACTTCCTGTTGGGCGGAGTCAAATAAAACCTAGTGATTCTTGTTGTTTATGAGGAGGTCAATGAGCGTACCAAAGTTGGTGCACGTTGGACAAACTTCATCCCGGCCACTGCCGACGTTTGGGGGCGCTATAGAGCTCCTGAACAACGCCAAAGTCCAGCCTCTATGGAACTTTAAAATTTTCGCCGAGCTTGAGGCCTGTGCCAAAATGCGTGAGTTTTCGAGTATCGGAAATGCCTCAAAAATGGACGCAAAGAGGCAGAATAATAATAATAATAATAATAATAAACGGACCAAAAACAATAGGGCTTTGCACCTCCGGTGCAGGCTTCGCCTGCGCCTTCGGTGCTCGGGCCCTAATAATAATAATCAGAACAATTACAATAGGGTTTCTAGCACTACGTGCTCGAACCCCTAATAATAATAATAATAACGAGTTGTCCCCCTGTCACAGGGGGACGTAGGGCCCTCGCACAACAGCGCAAATCGTACCGGGCCAAACCGAGAAACCGGTAAAAGTAATTTTGAGGTCTTATTGAGTGTGCCAGTTTTCAAGAGTTTTCTATCCTGTTAAACATGTGAAATATCCATTTAAAATACAGGTGGCGCTATGGCGCTGTTAAAATACATGTATTTGAAATTCTAATTCTACATCAAACAACAGCCTTAGATAAGCAGGCTGGTCAAATTTTGTGAGTTTTTCTCCATTATAACCTCCTCAAAACACCTGGCATTTCCTAGGTTTTCACCTCCTGTTTTGATGTGGGATCTCAAAAATTCAACCATCTGCCATTTCGTCCTCGTTTGAGATATCGACTATTCCTTCACAATTTATCATCAGATATGTTCAATATTTATTTTTACCAAATACCAAGAGAATTCATCAAATTTTCTAGGAGTAGTTTGACAATGTACACAAAAAATGTGTGTAAAATGCAGATATTTCAAAATGGCCGACTTCCTGTTGGGCGGAGTCAGTCCTACCAATGCTGAAAATGTGTGTAATGATGTCTTTTGTGTTTTTGCCAAGTTTCATGAATTTTCAATAATCTGTTTTCTGACCATGTCATGGTTTCACTTTGGTTTAGTGTTGCGTCTCTAGTGACTCAATTGCTCGCCATTGGGTCACCGTTTTACCGATCAACTAATCCTTTGGCAATTATCATCAAATATTTCTGTTGTTCATTTACAGCGAAATAAGAGGTAATCTGACAAAGACTTTAGGAGCAGTTTAAATTAGTTTGTGAAAAATTTGTAAAAATATTACAAATTCCAATATGGCCGACTTCCTGTTGGGCGGAGCTAATACAAGCCAATTGCAAATATGTGCAGGGTCATACTATCTACGATCCTACCAAAATTTGAGAAGATTAGACAAATTTTGACACATCCACAGCTAATTTATTAAACAAACGAATTAGGGGGCGCTGTAGAGTCTGCTAGCTATACATGAAAAAATTGTCAAAATATTTGTAAAGTGTTTTTAGGTCTTATGCAATCTGTCAATTTTCAAGAGGTTTTGAGCATTCCCATAATGTCAAATATGCATTGAAACCTAGGTGGCGCTATAGAGCCAATGAAATACGTATACAAGAAATTTTAATTTCAGATGACAGTACTGCTTAATTCAAGCAGGCCTGTAAATTTTCGAGAGTTTTCAACCTTTTTAACCTCCTCAAACACCTACTAACACCAGAATGTATTCACTTCCTGTTTTAATGGGGCATCTCAAGCAATTCAACTGTCCGCCATTTCGTCCTCGTTTAAGATATCGACTATTCCTTCGCAATTTACAATCAAGTATGTTAGCAGTTTATTACAGACAAATATCAAGAGTATTCAACAAATTCCCTAGGAGGAGTTCGACAAAGTATGCAAAAAATGTGTGTAAAACACACTTTTTTCAAAATGGCCGACTTCCTGTTGGGCGGAGTCAGTCTTACCAATACTAAAAACGTGTCTTATGATGTCTCTTGTGTTTTTGCCAAGTTTCATGAATTTTCAATCATCTGTGTTATGACCGTGTCATGGTTTCACTTTTGTTTAGTGTTGCTTCTCCATTAAATTAATTGCCTGCCATTACGTCATCGTTTCAGCTATCGACTATTCCTTCGCAATTTATCACCACGTATGTCTGGAGCCTACCCACGCCCAATTTAGAGATAATCTGACAAAGACTCTAGGAGGAGTTTGAATGAGTTCGTGAAAAATGTGTAAAAATTCCACAAATTTCAAAATGGCCGACTTCCTGTTGGGCGGAGCTAATACCAGCCAATGGGTAATATGTGCGGGATGATACTCTCTATGTTGTTGCCAAAAATCGAGAATATTGGAGAAATTTTGAGACAGCTACAGCTAATTTAATGGCCTAAATAAAATAGGGGGCGCTGTAGAGTCATCTAGCTACACATGAGAAAAACGACAAAATATTTCTAAATCATTTCAAAGACTTATTGAATCTGCCAATTATCAAGAGGCTGAGAGCTTTTTATAAATGTGATATAAAATAGGTGGCGCTAGAGAGCTGATGAAACACGAATTTACGAAATTCCAACTGAAGGTCAAAGTTTGGCCTAAGCTAAATAGCTCTGTAAAATTTTAGGAGTTTTCAAACATCTTAACCCCTCCGAAACCCAGCGGGAAACTTTTTATTTTGCAACTTCCTGTCAAAATGGCCGACTTCCTGTTGGGCGGAGTCAAATAAATCAAATTGATCCTTGTTCTTTATGAGGAGGTCAATGAGCGTACCAAAGTTGGTGCACGTTGGACAAACTTCATCCCAGCCACTGCCTACGTTTGGGGGCGCTATAGAGCTCCTGAACCTCGCCTAAGTCCAGCCTCTATGGAATTTTAAAATTTTCGCCGAGCTTGAGGCCTGTACCAAAATGCGTGAGTTTTCGAGTATCGGAAATGCCTCAAAAATGGACGCAAAGAGGCAGAATAATAATAATAACGAGTTGTCCCCCTGTCACAGGGGGACGTAGGGCCCTCGCAAAACAGCGCAAATCGTACCGGGCCAAACCGAGAAACCGGTAAAAGTAATTTTGAGGTCTTATTGAGTGTGCCAATTTTCAAGAGTTTTCTATCCTGTTAAACATGTGAAATATCCATTTAAAATACAGGTGGCGCTATGGCGCTGTTAAAATACATGTATTTGAAATTCTAATTCTACATCAAACAACAGCCTTAGATAAGCAGGCCGGTCAAATTTTGTGAGTTTTTCTCCGTTATAACCTCCTCAAAACACCTGGCATTACCTAGGTTTGCACCTCCTGTTTTGATGTGGGATCTCAAAAATTCAACCATCTGCCATTTCGTCCTCGTTTGAGATATCGACTATTCCTTCACAATTTATCATCAGATATGTTCAATGTTTATTTTTACCAAATACCAAGAGAATTCATCAAATTTGCTAGGAGTAGTTTGACAATGTACACAAAAAATGTGTGTAAAATGCAGATATTTCAAAATGGCCGACTTCCTGTTGGGCAGAGTCAGTCCTACCAATGCTGAAAATGTGTGTAATGATGTCTTTTGTGTTTTGGCCAAGTTTCATGAATTTTCAATAATCTGTTTTCTGACCGTGTCATGGTTTCACTTTGGTTTAGTGTTGCGTCTCTAGTGACTCAATTGCTCGCCATTGGGTCACCGTTTTACCGATCAACTAATCCTTTGGCAATTATCATCAAATATGTCTGTTGTTCATTTACAGCGAAATAAGAGGTAATCTGACAAAGACTTTAGGAGCAGTTTAAATGAGTTTGTGAAAAATGTGTAAAAATATTACAAATTCCAATATGGCCGACTTCCTGTTGGGCGGAGCTAATACAAGCCAATTGCAAATATGTGCAGGGTCATACTATCTACGATCCTACCAAAATTTGAGAAGATTAGACAAATTTTGACACATCCACAGCTAATTTATTAAACAAACGAATTAGGGGGCGCTGTAGAGTCTGCTAGCTATACATGAAAAAATTGTCAAAATATTTGTAAAGTGTTTTTAGGGCTTATGCAATCTGTCAATTTTCAAGAGGTTTTGAGCATTCCCGTAATGTCAAATATGCATTGAAACCTAGGTGGCGCTATAGAGCCAATGAAATACGTATACAAGAAATTTTAATTTCAGATGAAAGTACTGCTTAATTCAAGCAGGCCTGTAAATTTTCGAGAGTTTTCAACCTTTTTAACCTCCTCAAACACCTACTAACACCAGAATGTATTCACTTCCTGTTTTAATGGGGCATCTCAAGCAGTTCAACTGTCCGCCATTTCGTCCTCGTTTAAGATATCGACTATTCCTTCGCAATTTATCATCACGGATGGTAGTAGTTTTTTGCTGACAAATATCAAGAGTATTCAACAAATTCCCTAGGAGGAGTTCGACAAAGTATGCAAAAAATGTGTGTAAAATGCACATATTTCAAAATGGCCGACTTCCTGTTGGGCGGAGTCAATCATTCCAATACTAAAAACGTGTCTTATGATGTCTCTTGTGTTTTTACCAAGTTTCATGATTTTTCAATAATCTGTTTTATGACCGTGTCATGGTTTCACTTTGGTCTAGTGTTGCGTCTCCATTAAATTAATTGTCCGCCATTACGTCATCGTTTCAGCTATCGACTATTCCTTCGCAATTTATCACCATGTATGTCTGGAGCCTATCCACACCAAATTTAGAGGTAATATGACAAAGACTCTAGGAGGAGTTTGAATGAGTTCGTGAAAAATGTGTAAAAATTCCACAAATTTCAAAATGGCCGACTTCCTGTTGGGCAGAGCTAGTACAAGCCAATGGGTAATATGTGCGGGATGATAGTTTCTATGTTGTTGCCAAAAATCGAGAATATTGGAGAAATTTTGAGACAGCTACAGCTAATTTAATGGCCTAAACAAAATAGGGGGCGCTGTAGAGTCCTCTAGCTACACATGAGAAAAACGACAAAATATTCCTAAATCATTTCAAAGACTTATTGAATCTGCCAATTATCAAGAGGCTGAGAGCTTTTCATAAATATGATATAAAATAGGTGGCGCTAGAGAGCTGATGAAAGACGAATTTACGAAATTCCAACTTATTGTCAAAGTATGGCCTAAGCCAAATAGCTCTGTAAAATTTTAGGAGTTTTCAAACATCCTAACCCCTCCGAAACCCAGCGGGAAACTTTTTATTTTGCAACTTCCTGTCAAAATGGCCGACTTCCTGTTGGGCGGAGTCAAATAAAACCTAGTGATTCTTGTTGTTTATGAGGAGGTCAATGAGCGTACCAAAGTTGGTGCACGTTGGACAAACTTCATCCCGGCCACTGCCGACGTTTGGGGGCGCTATAGAGCTCCTGAACAACGCCAAAGTCCAGCCTCTATGGAACTTTAAAATTTTCGCCGAGCTTGAGGTCTGTGCCAAAATGCGTGAGTTTTCGAGTATCGGAAATGCCTCAAAAATGGACGCAAAGAGGCAGAATAATAATAATAATAATAATAAACGGACCAAAAACAATAGGGCTTTGCACCTCCGGTGCAGGCTTCGCCTGCGCCTTCGGTGCTCGGGCCCTAATAATAATAATAAACGGACCAAAAACAATAGGGCTTTGCACCTCCGGTGCAGGCTTCGCCTGCGCCTTCGGTGCTCGGGCCCTAATCAGAACAATTACAATAGGGTTTCTAGCACTACGTGCTCGAACCCCTAAATATAGCCGCAAGCGGCGATTTACGGGGTTCGAGCGTCACAGGCAAAGAGGCCCCTGGAGGCCAGTTAGGCTTAAAACCTGTTGCTGGTTGACCGTCATCACCAAACTGGATAACCAAGCTGGGTAACCAGCGTGACCATAAAGACCAAAATGACAATGCTAGATGAGTGGTGTGAGTAAACTAGTTGAAAAGCATTGATAAATTGAGCTGTAGTGTTCATCAGGTTTTATGTGGTGTCTTGCTGCACTCTAGTGGGCATTTGGTGAAAAAATTTCAGTTCTTAAATTCAAAAAACACAAGGCATAAAAAGGGCATATAAATAACCCATATATAGTGTATAAGTTTTGACCTGATAAACATTCTGCCTGTCAAAAGCTTGCTGGAATGTGATTGGCTAATAGTGACCACAAAAGTGTCCATATCAAATTTTCATTTGGTGTACCATTAGTACATGGGCCATAGATGATAATTGGCAAGGATGACCTTGATAGCTTGTATGGTTGTAGAGAAACAGCTATTGAGCATTGGCTCTGCCCCCTGGGGGTGTATGTCTACTTAAACTCACAGGGTATCTGAGAATCATGTAATGATCAAAGGACTGAAGTGGTATTAGTGTCAGGTTAAGCATTCAAAAGTTATAAGTGTTAAAGACATTTTACTGCACCATGGTAAAACTAATTTGCATATGGCGGCCATATTGTTTATAAATGTAAAGATTTTTTTTTATAATTATTGAGGAGTAAGCTCTGCTGAACTGTTTGACACCAAACATGTCATGATTGGTCAAGGAGGCAAAGACAAGATCTCAAAAGTAGGTTTTGCATATTATGCAAATAAAAAAAAAATTAAGTGGGTGGAGCATAAATAAGAATGACCCAGGTGGCTGACTAGCATGACCAAGAAGGATAAATATGTTCAATTAAGCAAGACAAAAAAGATTAAATAAGTTCAGCAGAGCTTTAATTTAGAATAATTCAAATGTAGCTGTTTCACCAAATGACCACCAGAGCGCAGCAAGAGACCACATATAACCTGCTGGAAATCTATCACTCTATAAGTAAGACAGAACATTCCCTATCAGTGTGTTTCTATTTATTAAAAAGAGAAGAAAAGTCCGATTGGGCTCCAAATTGGTACTCATGATCAAGTCGTCTGCATATATATGTGTGTAAATTTGTGTGTTGATAGGGTCAAAGGTTCCTGACTTCTGTCCATTTAGGTTTGAAAAAAGCGATAATACAGGCTTATGGCCTACAAAATGGCTGTTGCTCTTTGGCCATATTAGAGGCAAAAAATATATGATTTGGCTCAAAATTTGCAATCAAGATCACAATATCAGTCTATATATGTATGTCAATTTCTGTGTTGATAGGGTCAAAGGTTCCTGACTTATGTCCATTTAGGTTTGAAAAAAGCGATAATACAGGCTTGAGGCCTACAAAATCGCTGTAGTTTTCCAGCCGTTGTAGAGGGAAAACATGTCCGATTTGGCTGAAAATTTGCAATCAAGATCAGATTATCAGTCTATATATGTGTATAAATTTGTGTGTTGATAGGGTGAAAGGTTCCTGTCTTCTGTCCATTTAGGTTGGAAAATAGCGATAAATAGAATAAATTGAAAATAGTTATTTTTTCACTGTAGAGCCTACTGAAGACTTATTTGGCTCATACTTGGCAAATGTGCTTCAAATGTCATTGTTAATTAGTAGCTTCAACAGTTTTGGCATGTTTTAAACTTTGACAGAGTTTTGGCCAAATAACTCTGAAAAGGCTTTCACGTACATGTTTGATCAAGGTTTATGGGCCTCAAGTAGTTAAATTGTCAAGATTTTTTTGATAATTATTTACCTACAGGGTCTCAAGATTGCATCAAGACCAAAGTTATTTTGATTGATTAAGGACTTAAAGACAAGTTCGAAAAGAGCAATTTTTACTCTTTTGGCCACTGATGAAAATCTTTGCATTTTTGGTAAATACATGTAATTACAAAGTTGTAAAGGCTACAGCAAAGTATACAACTAAAAAAGAATAATAAGCCTAGGCCACTTGTACCTTTAGATATAACTGATTTTCTGCTATAGCGCCCCCTTGAGGCCAATCAACGCCATATTTTAATGGATGATAGAAGGCCCTGAGATACATGTAGGGTATAAGTATCGTCCTGATTGGTCATTGTTTAGCATGTCAAAAGCTTGCTGGAATCTGATTGGCTAATAACGATCGCAAAAATTTGCATATCAAATTTTCCTTCTGTAAAACATTAGGACATAGGCCATAGATGATACATGCCAAAGGAGAGCTTCATAGCTTGTACGGTTCCTGAGAAACAGATTTTTAGCTTTGGCTCCGCCCCCTGGGGGCGTATGTCTACACAGATTGACGGGCTACCTCAGAATCATGTTGGCATCAACGGTCTAAAGTGGCATTAGTGTAGGTTTAAGCATTCAAAAGTTACAGCTGTTAGAGTAAATTTGGGTGTGCCACGGTAAGATTAATTTGCATATGGCGGCCATATTGTTTACAAATTTCACAATTTTTTTGATAATTATTGAGGTTGGGACTCTGCTGAGTTGTTTGACACCAAATATGACAGGATTGGTCAATGACCCTAGGACAAGTTCTCAAAAGTAGGTTTTGCATATTATGCTAAATAGCAAAAAATCTAAGTGGGCGGAGCTTAGTGGTTCTATTGACCTTTTTGATTTGCCATTAACCAAGGAATCGTATAGTGCAAGAATTTTTGCTCTAGCTATCAGGGCGTGGCAGTTACGAGGCCTAACGCGTTGACCTTCGCCATAGCGCCCCCTTGAGGCCGATCGGGCTCATCTTTTGAATCTGAGTAGCGGTGAGAAGTACTACCATATGACCAAGTCTCAGCCCTGTAGGCCTTACGGTTTCTTCTGCCCGATCACTTCTATGGCAGAAAAAGAATAAGAATAAATATAGCCGCAAGCGGCGATTTACGGGGTTCGAGCGTCACAGGCAAAGAGGCCCCTGGAGGCCAATTAGGTTTAAAACCTGTTGCTGGTAGACCGTCATCACAAAACTGGATAACCAAGCTCGGTAACCAGCGTGACCATAAAGACCATAATGACAATGCTAGATGAGTGGTGTGAGTAAACTAGTTGAAAAGCATTGGTAAATTGAGCTGTAGTGTTCATCAGGTTTTATGTGGTGTCTTACTGCACTCTAGTGGGCATTTGGTGAAACAAATTCAGTTCTTAAATTGAAAAAACACAAGGCATAAAAAGGGCATATAAATAACCCGTATATAGTATATAAGTTTTGACCTGATTAACATTCCGCCTGTTAAAAGTTTGCTGGAATGTGATTGGCTAATAGTGACCACAAAAGTGTCCATATCAAATTTTCATTTGGTGTACCATTAGTGCATGGGCCATAGATGATAATTGGCTAGGATGACCTTGATAGCTTGTATGGTTCTAGAGAAACAGCTATCGAGCATTGGCCCCGCCCCCTGGGGGGGTGTATGTCTACTTAAACTGACAGGGTATCTGAGAATCATGTAATGATCAAAGGACTGGTATTAGTGTCAGGTTAAGCATTCAAAAGTTATAAGTGTTAAAGACATTTTACTGCACCATGGTAGAACTCATTTGCATATGGCGGCCATATTGTTTATAAATGTAAAGATTTTTTAAATAATTATTGAGGAGTAAGCTCTGCTGAACTGTTTGACACCAAACATGTCATGATTGGTCAAGGATCCAAGGACAAGATCTCAAAAGTAGGTTTTGCATATTATGCAAATTTAAAAAAAAAATAAGTGGGTGGAGCATAAACAAGAATGACCCAGGCGGCTGACCAGCATGAACAAGAAGGATAAATATGTTCAATTAAGCAAGACAAGCAAGATTGAATAAGTTCAGCAGAGCTTTAATTTAGAATAATTCACCTGTAGCTGTTTCACCAAATGACCACCAGAGCGCAGCAAGAGACCACATATAACCTGCTGGAAATCTATCACTCTATCAGAAAGACAGAACATTCCCTATCAGTGTGTTTCTATTTATCAAAAAGAGAAGAAACGTCCGATTGGGCTCCAAATTGGTACTCATGATCAAGTGGTCTGCATATATATGTGTGTAAATTTGTGTGTTGATAGGGTCAAAGGTTCCTGACTTCTGTCCATTTAGGTTTGAAAAAAGCGATAATACAGGCTTATGGCCTACAAAATGGCTGTTGCTCTTTGGCCATATTAGAGGCAAAAAATATCTGATTTGGCTCAAAATTTGCAATCAAGATCACAATATCAGTCTATATATGTATGTAAATTTCTGTGTCGATAGGGTCAAAGGTTCCTGACTTCTGTCCATTTAGGTTTGAAAAAAGCGATAATACAGGCTTGAGGCCTACAAAATCGCTGTAGTTTTCCAGCCGTTGTAGAGGGAAAACATGTCCGATTTGGCTGAAAATTTGCAATCAAGATCAGATTATCAGTCTATATATGTGTATAAATTTGTGTGTTGATAGGGTGAAAGGTTCCTGTCTTCTGTCCATTTAGGTTGGAAAATAGCGATAAATAGAATAAATTGAAAATAGTTATTTTTTCACTGTAGAGCCTACTGAAGACTTATTTGGCTCATACTTGGCACATGTGCTTCAAATGTCATTGTTAATTAGTAGCTTCAACAGTTTTGGCATGTTTTAAACTTTGACAGAGTTTTGGCCAAATAACTCTGAAAAGGCTTTCACGTACATGTTTGATCAAGGTTTATGGGCCTCAAATAGTTAAAATGTCAAGATTTTTTTGATAATTATTTACCTACAGGGTCTCAAGATTGCATCAAGACCAAATTTGTTTTGATTGATTAAGGACTTAAAGACAAGTTCGAAAAGAGCAATTTTTACTCTTTTGGCCACTGATGAAAATCTTTGCATTTTTGGTAAATACATGTAATTACAAAGTTGTAAAGGCTACAGCAAAGTATACAACTAAAAAAGAATAACAAGCCTAGGCCACTTGTACCTTTAGATATAACTGATTATCTGCTATAGCGCCCCCTTGAGGCCAATCAACGCCATATTTTAATGGATGATAGAAGGCCCTGAGATACATGTAGGATATACGTATCGTCCTGATTGGTCATTGTTTAGCATGTCAAAAGCTTGCTGGAATCTGATTGGCTAATACCGATCGCAAAAATTTGCATATCAAATTTTCCTTCTGTAAAACATTAGGACATAGGCCATAGATGATACTTGCCAAAGGAGAGCTTCATAGCTTGTACGGTTCCTGAGAAATAGATTTTTAGCTTTGGCTCCGCCCCCTGGGGGCGTATGTCTACACAGATTGACAAGCTACCTCAGAATCATGTTGGCATCAAAGGTCTAAAGTAGCATTAGTGTCGGTTTAAGCATTCAAAAGTTACAGCTGTTAGAGTAAATTTGGTTGTGCCACGGTAAGATTAATTTGCATATGGCGGCCATATTGTTTACAAAATTCACAATTTTTTTGATAATTATTGAGGTTGGGACTCTGCTGAGTTGTTTGACACCAAAAATGACAGGATTGGTCAATGACCCTAGGACAAGTTCTCAAAAGTAGGTTTTGCATATTATGCTAAATAGCAAAAAATCTAAGTGGGCGGAGCTTAGTGGTTCTATTGACCTTTTTGATTTGCCATTAACCAAGGAATCATATAATGCAAGAATTTTTGCTCTAGCTATCAGGGCGTGGGAGTTACAAGGCAAAAGGCGTTTTGCTTTGCCATAGCGCCCCCTTGAGGCCGATAGGGCTCATCTTTTGAAACTGAGTAGCGGTGAGAAGTACTACCATATGACCAAGTCTCAGCCCTGTGGGCCTTACGGTTTCTTCTGCCCGATCACTTCTATGGCAGAAAAAGAATAAGAACTATAATAATCGGAACAATTACAATAGGGTTTCTAGCACTACGTGCTCGAACCCCTAATAATAAATATAGCCGCAAGCGGCAATTTACGGGGTTCGAGCGTTACAGGCAAAGAGACCCCTGGAGGCCAGTTAGGCTTAAAACATGTTGCCGGTTGACTGGCATCGCCAAACTGGATGAGGATGACCAGCATGACTAATCTGGATGACAAACTTGTTGACCAAATTGACCAAGCTGGAAGACCATAATGACCAAACTGGATGACCAGCATGGCAAAGGTGGTTGGCCAGTATGACCAAGCTGGAAGACCACCATTACTATGAGGACAAAGCTGAATGACCAGCAGGACCATAATGACCAATGTGAATGGCCAGCATGACCAAGCTGGATGGCCAGCATAACCAAGCTGGGTGACCAGCGTGACCATAAAGACCATAATGGCAATGCTAGATGAGTGGTGTGAGTAAACTAGTTGAAAAGCATTGATAAATTGAGCTGTAGTGTTCATCAGGTTTTAGGTGGTGTCTTACTGCACTCTAGTGGGCATTTGGTGAAACAAATTCAGTTCTTAAATTGAAAAAACACAAGGCATAAAAAGGGCATATAAATAACCCGTATATAGTATATAAGTTTTGACCTGATTAACATTCCGCCTGTTAAAAGCTTGCTGGAATGTGATTGGCTAATAGTGACCACAAAAGTGTCCATATCAAATTTTCATTTGGTGTACCATTAGTGCATGGGCCATAGATGATAATTGGCTAGGATGACCTTGATAGCTTGTATGGTTCTAGAGAAACAGCTATCGAGCATTGGCCCCGCCCCCTGGGGGGTGTATGTCTACTTGAACTGACAGGGTATCTGAGAATCATGTAATGATCAAAGGACTGAAGTGGTATTAGTGTCAGGTTAAGCATTCAAAAGTTATAAGTGTTAAAGACATTTTACTGCACCATGGTAGAACTCATTTGCATATGGCGGCCATATTGTTTATAAATGTAAAGATTTTTTTAATAATTATTGAGGAGTAAGCTCTGCTGAACTGTTTGACACGAAACATGTCATGATTGGTCAAGGATCCAAGGACAAGATCTCAAAAGTAGGTTTTGCATATTATGCAAATTTACAAAAAAATTAAGTGGGTGGAGCATAAACAAGAATGACCCAGGCGGCTGACCATCATGACCAAGAAGGATAAATATGTTCAATTAAGCAAGACAAGCAAGATTGAATAAGTTCAGCAGAGCTTTAATTTAGAATAATTCACCTGTAGCTGTTTCACCAAATGACCACCAGAGCGCAGCAAGAGACCACATATAACCTGTTGGAAATCTATCACTCTATCAGAAAGACAGAACATTCCCTATCAGTGTGTTTCTATTTATTAAAAAGAGAAGAAAAGTCCGATTGGGCTCCAAATTGGTACTCATGATCAAGTGGTCTGTATATACATGTATGTAAATTTGTGTGTTGATAGGGTCAAAGGTTCCTGACTTCTGACCATTTAGATTTGAAAAAAGTGATAATACAGGCTTATGGCCTACAAAATGGCTGTTGCTCTTTGGCCATATTAGAGGCAAAAAATTGCAATCAGGATCACAATATCAGTCTATATATGTATGTCAATTTCTGTGTCAATAGGGTCAAAGGTTCCTGACTTCTGTCCATTTAGATTTGAAAAAAGCGATAATACAGGCTTGGGGCCTACAAAATCGCTGTAGTTTTCCAGCAGTTGTAGAGGCAAAACATGTCCGATTTGGCTGAAAATTTGCAATCAAGATCAGATTATCAGTCTATATATGTGTATAAATTTGTGTGTTGATAGGGTGAAAGGTTCCTGTCTTCTGTCCATTTAGGTTGGAAAATAGCGATAAATAGAATAAATTGAAAATAGTTATTTTTTCACTGTAGAGCCTACTGACGACTTATTTGGCTCATACTTGGCACATGTAGTTCAAATGTCATTGTTAATTAGTAGCTTCAACAGTTTTGGCATGTTTTAAACTTTGACAGAGTTTTGGCCAAATAACTCTGAAAAGGCTTTCACGTACATGTTTGATCAAGGTTTATGGGCCTCAAATAGTTAAAATGTCAAGATTTTTTTGATAATTATTTACCTACAGGGTCTCAAGATTGCATCAAGACCAAATTTGTTTTGATTGATTAAGGACTTAAAGACAAGTTCGAAAAGAGCAATTTTTACTCTTTTGGCCACTGATGAAAATCTTTGCATTTTTGGTAAACATATGTAATTACAAAGTTGTAAAGGCTACAGCAAAGTATACAACTAAAAAAGAATATCAAGCCTAGGCCACTTGTACCTTTAGATATAACTGATTTTCTGGTATAGCGCCCCCTTGAGGCCAATCAACGCCATATTTTAATGGATGATAGAAGGCCCTGAGATACATGTAGGGTATAAGTATCGTCCTGAATGGTCATTGTTTAGCATGTCAAAAGCTTGCTGGAATCTGATTGGCTAATAACGATCGCAAAAATTTGCATATCAAATTTTCCTTCTGTAAAACATTAGGACATAGGCCATAGATGATACATGCCAAAGGAGAGCTTCATAGCTTGTACGCTTCCTGAGAAACAGATTTTTAGCTTTGGCTCCGCCCCCTGTGGGCGTATGTCTACAAAGATTGACGGGCTACCTCAGAATCATGTTGGCATCAAAGTTGTTAAGTGGCATTAGTGTAGGTTTAAGCATTCAAAAGTTACAGCTGTTAGAGTAAATTTGGGTGTGCCACGGTAAGATTAATTTGCATATGGCGGCCATATTGTTTACAAATTTCACAATTTTTTTGAGGTTGGGACTCTGCTGAGTTGTTTGACACCAAATATGACAGGATTGGTCAATGACCCTAGGACAAGTTCTCAAAAGTAGGTTTTGCATATTATGCTAAATAGCAAAAAATCTAAGTGGGCGGAGCTAGTGGTTCTATTGACCTTTTTGATTTGCCATTAACCAAGGAATCATATAATGCAAGAATTTTTGCTCTAGCTATCAGGGCGTAGGAGTTATGGGGCCAAACGCGTTGACCTTCGCCATAGCGCCCCCTTGAGGCCGATCGGGCTCATCTTTTGAATCTGAGTAGCGGTGAGAAGTACTACCATATGACCAAGTCTCAGCCCTGTAGGCCTTACGGTTTCTTCTGCCCAATCACTTCTATGGCAGAAAAAGAATAAGAACTATAATAATAATAACGAGCGTTACAGGCAAAGAGACCCCTGGAGGCCAGTTAGGCTTAAAACATGTTGCCGGTTGATCGGCATCGCCAAACTGGATGAGGATGACCAGCATGACCGTGAAGACCAAGCTAGATTACCAGCATGACTAATCTGGATGACAAACTTGTTGACCATATTGACCAAGCTGGAAGACCATAATGACCAAACTGGATGACCAGCATGGCAAAGGTGGTGGGCCAGTATTACCAAGCTGGAAGACCACCATTACTATGAGGACAAAGCTGAATGACCAGCAGGACCATAATGACCAATGTGAATGGCCAGCATGACCAAGCTGGATGGCCAGCATAACCAAGCTGGGTGACCAGCGTGACCATAAAGACCATAATGGCAATGCTAGATGAGTGGTGTGAGTAAACTAGTTGAAAAGCATTGATAAATTGAGCTGTAGTGTTCATCAGGTTTTATGTGGTGTCTTACTGCACTCTAGTGCGCATTTGGTGAAACAAATTCAGTTCTTAAATTGAAAAAACACAAGGCATAAAAAGGGCATATAAATAACCCGTATATAGTATATAAGTTTTGACCTGATTAACATTCCGCCTGTTAAAAGCTTGCTGGAATGTGATTGGCTAATAGTGACCACAAAAGTGTCCATATCAAATTTTCATTTGGTGTACCATTAGTGCATGGGCCATAGATGATAATTGGCTAGGATGACCTTGATAGCTTGTATGGTTCTAGAGAAACAGCTATCGAGCATTGGCCCCGCCCCCTGGGGGGGTGTATGTCTACTTGAACTGACAGGGTATCTGAGAATCATGTAATGATCAAAGGACTGAAGTGGTATTAGTGTCAGGTTAAGCATTCAAAAGTTATAAGTGTTAAAGACATTTTACTGCACCATGGTAAAACTAATTTGCATATGGCGGCCATATTGTTTATAAATGTAAAGATTTTTTTTAATAATTATTGAGGAGTAAGCTCTGCTGAACTGTTTGACACCAAACATGTCATGATTGGTCAAGGAGGCAAAGACAAGATCTCAAAAGTAAGTTTTGCATATTATGCAAATTTAAAAAAAATTAAGTGTGTGGAGCATAAATAAGAATGACCCAGGTGGCTGAGCAGCATGAACAAGAAGGATAAATATGTTCAATTAAGCAAGACAAAAAAGATTAAATAAGTTCAGCAGAGCTTTAATTTAGAATAATTCAAATGTAGCTGTTTCACCAAATGACCACCAGAGCGCAGCAAGAGACCACATATAACCTGCTGGAAATCTATCACTCTATAAGTAAGACAGAACATTCCCTATCAGTGTGTTTCTATTTATTAAAAAGAGAAGAAAAGTCCGATTGGGCTCCAAATTGGTACTCATGATCAAGTGGTCTGCATATATATGTGTGTAAATTTGTGTGTTGATAGGGTCAAAGGTTCCTGACTTCTGACCATTTAGGTTTGAAAAAAGTGATAATACAGGCTTATGGCCTACAAAATGGCTGTTGCTCTTTGGCCATATTAGAGGCAAAAAATATCTGATTTGGCTCAAAATTTGCAATCAAGATCACAATATCAGTCTATATATGTATGTCAATTTCTGTGTCGATAGGGTCAAAGGTTCCTGACTTCTGTCCATTTAGATTTGAAAAAAGCGATAATACAGGCTTGAGGCCTACAAAATCGCTGTAGTTTTCCAGCCGTTGTAGAGGCAAAACATGTCCGATTTGGCTGAAAAATTGCAATCAAGATCAGATTATCAGTCTATATACATGTATAAATTTGTGTGTTGATAGGGTGAAAGGTTCCTGTCTTCTGTCCATTTAGGTTGGAATATAGCGATAAATAGAATAAATTGAAAATAGTTATTTTTTCACTGTAGAGCCTACTGACGACTTATTTGGCTCATACTTGGCACATGTGCTTCAAATGTCATTGTTAATTAGTAGCTTCAACAGTTTTGGCATGTTTTAAACTTTGACAGAGTTTTGGCCAAATAACTCTGAAAAGGCTTTCACGTACATGTTTGATCAAGGTTTATGGGCCTCAAATAGTTAAAATGTCAAGTTTTTTTGATAATTATTTACCTACAGGGTCTCAAGATTGCATCAAGACCAAATTTGTTTTGATTGATTAAGGACTTAAAGACAAGTTCGAAAAGAGCAATTTTTACTCTTTTGGCCACTGATGAAAATCTTTGCATTTTTGGTAAACACATGTAATTACAAAGTTGTAAAGGCTACAGCAAAGTATACAACTAAAAAAGAATAACAAGCCTAGGCCACTTGTACCTTTAGATATAACTGATTTTCTGCTATAGCGCCCGCTTGAGGCCAATCAATGCCATATTTTAATGGATGATAGAAGGCCCTGAGATACATGTAGGGTATAAGTATCGTCCTGATTGGTCATTGTTTAGCCTGTCAAAAGCTTGCTTGAATCTGATTGGCTAATAACGATCGCAAAAATTTGCATATCAAATTTTCCTTCTGTAAAACATTAGGACATAGGCCATAGATGATACATGCCAAAGGAGAGCTTCATAGCTTGTACGGTTCCTGAGAAACAGATTTTTAGCTTTGGCTCCGCCCCCTGGGGGCGTATGTCTACACAGATTGACGGGCTACCTCAGAATCATGTTGGCATCAAAGTTGTAAAGTGGCATTAGTGTAGGTTTAAGCATTCAAAAGTTACAGCTGTTAGAGTAAATTTGGGTGTGCCACGGTAAGAATAATTTGCATATGGCGGCCATATTGTTTACAAATTTCACAATTTTTTCGATAATTATTGAGTTTGGGACGCTGCTGAGTTGTTTGACACCAAATATGACAGGATTGGTCAATGACCCTAGGACAAGTTCTCAAAAGTAGGTTTTGCATATTATGCTAAATAGCAAAAAATCTAAGTGGGCGGAGCTTAGTGGTTCTATTGACCTTTTTGATTTGCCATTAACCAAGGAATCATATAATGCAAGAATTTTTGCTCTAGCTATCAGGCCGTAGGAGTTACGAAGCCAAACGCGTTTACCTTCGCCATAGCGCCCCCTTGAGGCCGATCGGGCTCATGTTTTGAATCTGAGTAGCGGTGAGAAGTACTACCATATGACCAAGTCTCAGCCCTGTAGGCCTTACGGTTTCTTCTGCCCAATCACTTCTATGGCAGAAAAAGAATAAGAACTATAATAATAATAAATATAGCCGCAAGCGGCGATTTACGGGGTTCGAGCGTTACAGGCAAAGAGACCCCTGGAGGCCAGTTAGGCTTAAAACATGTTGCCAGTTGACCGGCATCGCCAAACTGGATGAGGATGACCAGCATGACCGTGAAGACCAAGATAGATTACCAGCATGACTAATCTGGATGACAAACTTGTTGACCATATTGACCAAGCTGGAAGACCATAATGACCAAACTGGATGACCAGCATGGCAAAGGTGGTTGGCCAGTATGACCAAGCTGGAAGACCACCATTACTATGAGGACAAAGCTGAATGACCAGCAGGACCATAATGACCAATGTGAATGGCCAGCATGACCAAGCTGGATGGCCAGCATAACCAAGCTGGGTGACCAGCGTGACCATAAAGACCATAATGGCAATGCTAGATGAGTGGTGTGAGTAAACTAGTTGAAAAGCATTGATAAATTGAGCTGTAGTGTTCATCAGGTTTTATGTGGTGTCTTACTGCACTCTAGTGCGCATTTGGTGAAACAAATTCAGTTCTTAAATTGAAAAAACACAAGGCATAAAAAGGGCATATAAATAACCCGTATATAGTATATACGTTTTGACCTGATTAACATTCCGCCTGTTAAAAGCTTGCTGGAATGTGATTGGCTAATAGTAACCACAAAAGTGTCCATATCAAATTTTCATTTGGTGTACCATTAGTGCATGGGCCATAGATGATAATTGGCTAGGATGACCTTGATAGCTTGTATGGTTCTAGAGAAACAGCTATCGAGCATTGGCCCCGCCCCCTGGGGGTGTATGTCTACTTGAACGGACAGGGTATCTGAGAATCATGTAATGATCAAAGGACTGAAGTGGTATTAGTGTCAGGTTAAGCATTCAAAAGTTATAAGTGTTAAAGAGATTTTACTGCACCATGGTAGAACTCATTTGCATATGGCGGCCATATTGTTTATAAATGTAAAGATTTTTTTAATAATTATTGAGGAGTAAGCTCTGCTGAACTGTTTGACACCAAACATGTCATGATTGGTCAAGGATCCAAGGACAAGATCTCAAAAGTAGGTTTTGCATATTATGCAAATTTAAAAAAAAATTAAGTGGGTGGAGCATAAACAAGAATGACCCAGGCGGCTGACCAACATGAACAAGAAGGATAAATATGTTCAATTAAGCAAGACAAGCAAGATTGAATAAGTTCAGCAGAGCTTTAATTTAGAATAATTCACCTGTAGCTGTTTCACCAAATGACCACCAGAGCGCAGCAAGAGACCACATATAACCTGCTGGAAATCTATCACTCTATAAGTAAGACAGAACATTCCCTATCAGTGTGTTTCTATTTATTAAAAAGAGAAGAAAAGTCCGATTGGGCTCCAAATTGGTACTCATGATCAAGTGGTCTGTATATACATGTATGTAAATTTGTGTGTTGATAGGGTCAAAGGTTCCTGACTTCTGACCATTTAGGTTTGAAAAAAGTGATAATACAGGCTTATGGCCTACAAAATGGCTGTTGCTCTTTGGCCATATTAGAGGCAAAAAATTGCAATCAGGATCACAATATCAGTCTATATATGTATGTCAATTTCTGTGTCAATAGGGTCAAAGGTTCCTGACTTCTGTCCATTTAGATTGGAAAAAAGCGATAATACAGGCTTGAGGCCTACAAAATCGCTGTAGTTTTCCAGCCGTTGTAGAGGCAAAACATGTCCGATTTGGCTGAAAATTTGCAATCAAGATCAGATTATCAGTCTATATATGTGTATAAATTTGTGTGTTGATAGGGTGAAAGGTTCCTGTCTTCTGTCCATTTAGGTTGGAAAATAGCGATAAATAGAATAAATTGAAAATAGTTATTTTTTCACTGTAGAGCCTACTGAAGACTTATTTGGCTCATACTTGGCACATGTACTTCAAATGTCATTGTTAATTAGTAGCTTCAACAGTTTTGGCATGTTTTAAACTTTGACAGAGTTTTGGCCAAATAACTCTGAAAAGGCTTTCACGTACATGTTTGATCAAGGTTTATGGGCCTCAAATAGTTAAAATGTCAAGATTTTTTTGATAATTATTTACCGACAGGGTCTCAAGATTGCATCAAGACCAAATTTGTTTTGATTGATTAAGGACTTAAAGACAAGTTCGAAAAGAGCAATTTTTACTCTTTTGGCCACTGATGAAAATCTTTGCATTTTTGGTAAACATATGTAATTACAAAGTTGTAAAGGCTACAGCAAAGTATACAAGAAAAAATAATAACAAGCCTAGGCCACTTGTACCTTTAGATATAACTGATTTTCTGCTATAGCGCCCCCTTGAGGCCAATCAACGCCATATTTTAATGGATGATAGAAGGCCCTGAGATACATGTAGGGTATAAGTATCGTCCTGATTAGTCATTGTTTAGCATGTCAAAAGCTTGCTGGAGTCTGATTGGCTAATAACGATCGCAAAAATTGGCATATCAAATTTTCCTTCTGTAAAACATTAGGACATAGGCCATAGATGATACATACCAAAGGAGAGCTTCATAGCTTGTACGGTTCCTGAGAAACCGATTTTTAGCTTTGGCTCCGCCCCCTGGAGGCGTATGTCTACACAGATTGACGGGCTACCTCAGAATCATGTTGGCATCAAAGTTCTATAGTGGCATTAGTGTAGGTTTAAGCATTCAAAAGTTACAGCTGTTAGAGTAAATTTGGGTGTGCCACGGTAAGATTAATTTGCATATGGCGGCCATATTGTTTACAAATTTCACAATTTTTTTGATAATTATTGAGGATGGGACTCTGCTGAGTTGTTTGACACCAAACATGACAGGATTGGTAAATGACCCTAGGACAAGTTCTCAAAAGTAGGTTTTGCATATTATGCTAAATAGCAAAAAATCTAAGTGGGCGGAGCTTAGTGGTTCTATTGACCTTTTTGATTTGCCATTAACCAAGGAATCATATAATGCAAGAATTTTTGATCTAGCTATCAGGGTGTGGGAGTTACGAGGCCAAACGCGTTGACCTTTGCCAAAGCGCCCCCTTGAGGCCGATCGGGCTCATCTTTTGAATCTGAGTAGCGGTGAGAAGTACTACCATATGACCAAGTCTCAGCCCGGTAGGCCTTACGGTTTCTTCTGCCCAATCACTTCTATGGCAGAAAAAGAATAAGAACTATAATAATAATAATAATCAGAACAATTACAATAGGGTTTCTAGCACTACGTGCTCGAACCCCTAATAAATATAGCCGCAAGCGGCGATTTACGGGGTTCGAGCGTCACAGGCAAAGAGGCCCCTGGAGGCCAGTTAGGCTTAAAACCTGTTGCTGGTTGACCGTCATCACCAAACTGGATAACCAAGCTGGGTAACCAGCGTGACCATAAAGACCAAAATGACAATGCTAGATGAGTGGTGTGAGTAAACTAGTTGAAAAGCATTGATAAATTGAGCTGTAGTGTTCATCAGGTTTTATGTGGTGTCTTGCTGCACTCTAGTGGGCATTTGGTGAAACAACTTCAGTTCTTAAATTCAAAAAACACAAGGCATAAAAAGGGCATATAAATAACCCATATATAGTGTATAAGTTTTGACCTGATTAACATTCCGCCTGTTAAAAGCTTGCTGGAATGTGATTGGCTAATAGTGACCACAAAAGTGTCCATATCAAATTTTCATTTGGTGTACCATTAGTGCATGGGCCATAGATGATAATTGGCTAGGATGACCTTGATAGCTTGTATGGTTCTAGAGAAACAGCTATCGAGCATTGGCCCCGCCCCCTGGGGGGGTGTATGTCTACTTAAACTGACAGGGTATCTGAGAATCATGTAATGATCAAAGGACTGAAGTGGTATTAGTGTTAGGTTAAGCATTCAAAAGTTATAAGTGTTAAAGACATTTTACTGCACCATGGTAGAACTCATTTGCATATGGCGGCCATATTGTTTATAAATGTAAAGATTTTTTTAATAATTATTGAGGAGTAAGCTCTGCTGAACTGTTTGACACCAAACATGTCATGATTGGTCAAGGATCCAAGGACAAGATCTCAAAAGTAAGTTTTGCATATTATGCAAATAAAAAAAAAATTAAGTGGGTGGAACATAAACAAGAATGACCCAGGTGGCTGAGTAGCATGACCAAGAAGGATAAATATGTTCAATTAAGCAAGACAAGCAAGATTAAATAAGTTCAGCAGAGCTTTAATTTAGAATAATTCACCTGTAGCTGTTTCACCAAATGACCACTAGAGCGCAGCAAGAGACCACATATAACCTGCTGGAAATCTATCACTCTATAAGTAAGACAGAACATTCCCTATCAGTGTGTTTCTATTTATTACAAAGAGAGGAAAAGTCCGATTGGGCTCAAAATTGGTTCTCATGATCAAGTGGTCTGTATATATATGTGTGTAAATTTGTGTGTTGATAGGGTCAAAGGTTCCTGACTTCTGTCCATTTAGGCTTGAAAAAAGTGATAATACAGGCTTATGGCCTACAAAATGGCTGTTGCTCTTTGGCCATATTAGAGGCAAAAAATATCTGATTTGGCTCAAAATTTGCAATCAAGATCACAATATCAGTCTATATATGTATGTCAATTTCTGTGTCAATAGGGTCAAAGGTTCCTGACTTCTGTCCATTTAGGTTTGAAAAAAGCGATAATACAGGCTTGAGGCCTACAAAATCGCTGTAGTTTTCCAGCCGTTGTAGAGGCAAAACATGTCCGATTTGGCTGAAAATTTGCAATCAAGATCAGATTATCAGTCTATATATGTGTATAAATTTGTGTGTTGATAGGGTGAAAGGTTCCTGTCTTCTGTCCATTTAGGTTGGAAAATAGCGATAAATAGAATAAATTGAAAATAGTTATTTTTTCACTGTAGAGCCTACTGAAGACTTATTTGGCTCATACTTGGCACATGTACTTCAAATGTCATTGTTAATTAGTAGCTTCAACAGTTTTGGCATGTTTTAAACTTTGACAGAGTTTTGGCCAAATAACTCTGAAAAGGCTTTCACGTACATGTTTGATCAAGGTTTATGGGCCTCAAATAGTTAAAATGTCAAGATTTTTTTGATAATTATTTACCTTCAGGGTCTCAAGATTGCATCAAGACCAAATTTGTTTTGATTGATTAAGGACTTAAAGACAAGTTCGAAAAGAGCAATTTTTACTCTTTTGGCCACTGATGAAAATCTTTGTATTTTTGGTAAACACATGTAATTACAAAGTTGTAAAGGCTACAGCAAAGTATACAACTAAAAAAGAATAACAAGCCTAGGCCACTTGTACCTTTAGATATAACTGATTTTCTGCTATAGCGCCCCCTTGAGGCCAATCAACGCCATATTTTAATGGATGATAGAAGGCCCTGAGATACATGTAGGATATAAGTATCGTCCTGATTGGTCATTGTTTAGCATGTCAAAAGCTTGCTGGAATCTGATTGGCTAATAACGATCGCAAAAATTTGCATATCAAATTTTCCTTCTGTAAAACATTAGGACATAGGCCATAGATGATACATGCCAAAGGAGAGCTTCATAGCTTGTACGGTTCCTGAGAAACAGATTTTTAGCTTTGGCTCCGCCCCCTGGGGGCGTATGTCTACACAGATTGACGGGCTACCTCAGAATCATGTTGGCATCAAAGTTGTAAAGTGGCATTAGTGTAGGTTTAAGCATTCAAAAGTTACAGCTGTTAGAGTAAATTTGGGTGTGCCATGGTAAGATTAATTTGCATATGGCGGCCATATTGTTTAAAAATTTCTCAATTTTTTCGATAATTATTGAGGTTGGGACTCTGCTGAGTTGTTTGACACCAAATATGACAAGATTGGTCAATGACCCTAGGACAAGTTCTCAAAAGTAGGTTTTGCATATTATGCTAAATAGCAAAAAATCTAAGTGGGCGGAGCTTAGTGGTTCTATTGACCTTTTTGATTTGTCATTAACCAAGGAATCATATAATGCAAGAATTTTTGCTCTAGCTATCAGGGCGTAGGAGTTACGAGGCCAAACGCATTGACCTTCGCCATAGCGCCCCCTTCAGGCCGATCGGGCTCATCTTTTGAATCTGAGTAGCGGTGAGAAGTACTACCATATGACCAAGTCTCAGCCCTGTAGGCCTTACGGTTTCTTCTGCCCAATCACTTCTATGGCAGAAAAAGAATAAGAACTATAATAATAATAAATAATAATAATAATCAGAACAATTACAATAGGGTTTCTAGCACTACGTGCTCGAACCCCTAAATATAGCCGCAAGCGGCGATTTACGGGGTTCGAGCGTTACAGGCAAAGAGACCCCTGGAGGCCAGTTAGGCTTAAAACATGTTGCCGGTTGACCGGCATCGCCAAACTGGATGAGGATGACCAGCATGACCGTGAAGACCAAGCTAGATTACCAGCATGACTAATCTGGATGACAAACTTGTTGACCATATTGACCAAGCTGGAGGACCATAATGACCAAACTGGATGACCAGCATGGCAAAGGTGGTTGGCCAGTATGACCTAGCTGGAAGACCACCATTACTATGAGGACAAAGCTGAATGACCAGCAGGACCATAATGACCAATGTGAATGGCCAGCATGACCAAGCTGGATGGCCAGCATAACCAAGCTGGGTGACCAGCGTAACCATAAAGACCATAATGGCAATGCTAGATGAGTGGTGTGAGTAAACTAGTTGAAAAGCATTGATAAATTGAGCTGTAGTGTTCATCAGGTTTTATGTGGTGTCTTACTGCACTCTAGTGGGCATTTGGTGAAACAAATTCAGTTTTTAAATTTAAAAAACACAAGGCATAAAAAGGGCATATAAATAACCCGTGTATAGTATATAAGTTTTGACCTGATTAACATTCCGCCTGTTAAAAGCTTGCTGGAATGTGATTGGCTAATAGTGACCACAAAAGTCTCCATATCAAATTTTCATTTGGTGTACCATTAGTGCATGGGCCATAGATGATAATTGGCTAGGATGACCTTGATAGCTTGTATGGTTCTAGAGAAACAGCTATCGAGCATTGGCCCCGCCCCCTGGGGGTGTATGTCTACTTAAACTGACAGGGTATCTGAGAATCATGTAATGATCAAAGGACTGAAGTGGTATTAGTGTCAGGTTAAGCATTCAAAAGTTATAAGTGTTAAAGACATTTTACTGCACCATGGTAGAACTCATTTGCATATGGCGGCCATATTGTTTATAAATGTAAAGATTTTTTTAATAATTATTGAGGAGTAAGCTCTGCTGAACTGTTTGACACCAAACATGTCATGATTGGTCAAGGAGCCAAGGACAAGATCTCAAAAGTTTTGCATATTATGCAAATAAAAAAAAAATTAAGTGGGTGGAGCATAAACAAGAATGACCCAGGTGGCTGACCATCATGAACAAGAAGGATAAAGATCTTCAATTAAGCAAGACAAGCAAGATTGAATAAGTTCAGCAGAGCTTTAATTTAGAATAATTCACCTGTAGCTGTTTCACCAAATGACCACCAGAGCGCAGCAAGAGACCACATATAACCTGCTGGAAATCTATCACTCTATAAGTAAGACAGAACATTCCCTATCAGTGTGTTTCTATTTATTAAAAAGAGAAGAAAAGTCCGATTGGGCTCCAAATTGGTACTCATGATCAAGTGGTCTGTATATATATGTATGTAAATTTGTGTGTTGATAGGGTCAAAGGTTCCTGACTTCTGACCATTTAGGTTTGAAAAAAGTGATAATACAGGCTTATGGCCTACAAAATGGCTGTTGCTCTTTGGCCATATTAGAGGCAAAAAATATCTGATTTGGCTCAAGATTTGCAATCAGGATCACAATATCAGTCTATATATGTATGTCAATTTCTGTGTCAATAGGGTCAAAGGTTCCTGACTTCTGTCCATTTAGATTTGAAAAAAGCGATAATACAGGCTTGAGGCCTACAAAATCGCTGTAGTTTTCCAGCCGTTGTAGAGGCAAAACATGTCCGATTTGGCTGAAAATTTGCAATCAAGATCAGATTATCAGTCTATATATGTGTATAAATTTGTGTGTTGATAGGGTGAAAGGTTCCTGTCTTCTGTCCATTTAGGTTGGAAAATAGCGATAAATAGAATAAATTGAAAATAGTTAATTTTTCACTGTAGAGCCTACTGAAGACTTATTTGGCTCATACTTGGCACATGTACTTCAAATGTCATTGTTAATTAGTAGCTTCAACAGTTTTGGCATGTTTTAAACTTTGACAGAGTTTTGGCCAAATAACTCTGAAAAGGCTTTCACGTACATGTTTGATCAAGGTTTATGGGCCTCAAATAGTTAAAATGTCAAGATTTTTTTGATAATTATTTACCTACAGGGTCTCAAGATTGCATCAAGACCAAATTTGTTTTGATTGATTGAGGATTTAAAGACAAGTTCGAAAAGAGCAATTTTTAGTCTTTTGGCCACTGATGAAAATCTTTGCATTTTTGGTAAACATATGTAATTACAAAGTTGTAAAGGCTACAGCAAAGTATACAACTAAAAAAGAATAACAAGCCTAGGCCACTTGTACCTTTAGATATAACTGATTTTCTGCTATAGCGCCGCCTTGAGGCCAATCAACGCCATATTTTAATGGATGATAGAAGGCCCTGAGATACATGTAGGGTATAAGTATCGTCCTGATTGGTCATTGTTTAGCCTGTCAAAAGCTTGCTGGAACCTGATTGGCTAATAACGATCGCAAAAATTTGCATATCAAATTTTCCTTCTGTAAAACATTATGACATAGGCCATAGATGATACATGCCAAACGAGAGCTTCATAGCTTGTACGCTTCCTGAGAAACAGATTTTTAGCTTTGGCTCCGCCCCCTGGGGGCGTATGTCTACACAGATTGACATGCTACCTCAGAATCATGTTGGCATCATAGGTCTAAAGTGGCATTAGTGTCGGTTTAAGCATTCAAAAGTTACAGCTGTTAGAGTAAATTTGGGTGTGCCACGGTAAGATTAATTTGCATATGGCGGCCATATTTTTTGCAAATTTCAAGATTTTTTTAATAATTATTGACGTTGGGACTCTGCTGAGTTGTTTGACACCAAACATGTCAGGATTGGTCAATGAGTTTAGGACAAGTTCTCAAAAGTAGGTTTTGCATATTATGCTAAATAGCAAAAAATCTAAGTGGGCGGAGCTTAGTGGTTCTATTGACCTTTTTGATTTGCCATTAACCAAGGAATCATATAATGCAAGAATTTTTGCTCTAGCTATCAGGGCGTAGGAGTTACGGGGCCAAACGCGTTGACCTTCGCCATAGCGCCCCCTTGAGGCCGATCGGGCTCATCTTTTGAATCTGAGTAGCGGTGAGAAGTACTACCATATGACCAAGTCTCAGCCCTGTAGGCCTTACGGTTTCTTCTGCCCAATCACTTCTATGGCAGAAAAAGAATAAGAATAATAATAATAATAATAATAATAATAATAATAATAATAATCAGAACAATTACAATAGGGTTTCTAGCACTACGTGCTCGAACCCCTAATAATCAGAACAATTACAATAGGGTTTCTAGCACTACGTGCTCGAACCCCTAATAATAAAAATATAGCCGCAAGCGGCGATTTACGGGGTTCGAGCGTTACAGACAAAGAGGCCCCTGGAGGCCAGTTAGGCTTAAAACATGTTGCTGGTTGACTGGCATCACCAAACTGGATGACCAGCATGGCAAAGGTGTTTGGCCAGTATGACCAAGCTGGATGACCAGCATTGCTATGATGACAAAGCTGAATGACCAGCAGGACCATAATGACCAATGTGAATGACCAGAATGACCTAGCTGGATGGGCAGCATAACCAAGCTAGGTGACCAGCGTGACCATAAAGACCATAATGACAATGCTAGATGAGTGGTGTGAGTAAACTAGTTGAAATGCATTGATAAATTGAGCTGTAGTGTTCAGCAGGTTTTATGTGGTCTCTTGCTGCACTCTAGTGGGCATTCGGAGAGCCTAGCAGTGAGGCATGACAAGGGCACATATTAATAACCAATAATATCAATAATAGTACATAAGTTTTGACCTGATTGACATTCAGCCTGTCAAAAGCTTGCTGGAATGTGATTGGCTAATAGTGACCACAAAAGTGTCCATATCAAATTTTCATTTGGTGTACCATTAGTGCATGGGCCATAGATGATAATTGGCTAGGATGACCTTGATAGCTTGTATGGTTCTAGAGAAACAGCTATCGAGCATTGGCTCCGCCCCCTGGGGGGGTGTATGTCTACTTAAACTGACAGGGTATCTGAGAGTCATGTAATGATCAAAGGACTGAAGTGGTATTAGTGTCAGGTTAAGCATTCAAAAGTTATAAGTGTTAAAGACATTTTACTGCACCATGGAAAAACTAATTTGCATATGGCGGCCATATTGTTTATAAATGTAAAGATTTTGTTTAATAATTATTGAGGAGTAAGCTCTGCTGAACTGTTTGACACCAAACATGTCATAATTGGACAAGGAGGCAAAGACAAGTTCTCAAAAGTAGGTTTTGCATATTATGCAAATTTAAAAAAAAAATTGGGTGGAGCATAAACAAGAATGACCCAGGTGGCTGACCAGCATGACCAAGAAGGATAGAGATGTTCAATTAAGCAAGACAAGCAAGATTAAATAAGTTCAGCAGAGCTTTTATTTAGAATAATTCACCTGTAGCTGTTTCACCAAATGACCACCAGAGCACAGCAAGAGACCACATATAACCTGCTGGAAATCTATCACTCTATAAGTAAGACAGAACGTTCCCTATTAGTGTGTTTCTATTTATTAAAAAGAGAAGAAAAGTCCGATTGGGCTCCAAATTGGTACTCATGATCAAGTGGTCTGTATATACATGTATGTAAATCTGTGTGTTGATAGGGTCAAAGGTTCCTGACTTCTGTCCATTTAGGTTTGAAAAAAGTGATAATACAGGCTTATGGCCTACAAAATGTCTGTTGCTCTTTGGCCATATTAGAGGCAAAAAATATCTGATTTGGCTCAAAATTTACAATCAGGATCACAATATCAGTCTATATATGTATGTCAATTTCAGTGTCAATAGGGTCAAAGGTTCCTGACTTCTGTCAATTTAGATTTGAAAAAAGCGATAATACAGGCTTGAGGCCTACAAAATCGCTGTAGTTTTCCAGCCGTTGTAGAGGCAAAACATGTCCGATTTGGCTGAAAATTTGCAATCAAGATCAGATTATCAGTCTATATATGTGTATAAATTTGTGTGTTGATAGGATGAAAGGTTCCTGTCTTCTGTCCATTTAGGTTGGAAAATAGCGATAAATAGAATAAATTGAAAATAGTTATTTTTTCACTGTAGAGCCTACTGAAGACTTATTTGGCTCATACTTGGCACATGTACTTCAAATGTCATTGTTAATTAGTAGCTTCAACAGTTTTGGCATGTTTTAAACTTTGACAGAGTTTTGGCCAAATAACTCTGAAAAGGCTTTCACGTACATGTTTGATCAAGGTTTATGGGCCTCAAATAGTTAAAATGTCAAGATTTTTTTGATAATTATTTACCTACAGGGTCTCAAGATTGCATCAAGACCAAATTTGTTTTGATTGATTAAGGACTTAAAGAAAAGTTCGAAAAGAGCAATTTTTACTCTTTTGGCCACTGATGAAAATCTTTGCATTTTTGGTAAACACATGTAATTACAAAGTTGTAAAGGCTACAGCAAAGTACACAACTAAAAAAGAATAACAAGCCTAGGCTACTTGTACCTTTAGATATAACTGATTTTCTGCTATAGCGCCCCCTTGAGGCCAATCAACGCCATATTTTAATGGATGATAGAAGGCCCTGAGATACATGTAGGGTATAAGTATCGTCCTGATTGGTCATTGTTTAGCCTGTCAAAAGCTTGCTGGAATCTGATTGGCTAATAACGATCGCAAAAATTTGCATATCAAACTTTCCTTCTGTAAAACATTAGGACATAGGCCATAGATGATACATGCCAAAGGAGAGCTTCATAGCTTGTACGGTTCCTGAGAAACAGATTTTTAGCTTTGGCTCCGCCCCCTGGGGGCGTATGTCTACACAGATTGACGGGCTACCTCAGAATCATGTTGGCATCAAAGTTGTAAAGTGGCATTAGTGTAGGTTTAAGCATTCAAAAGTTACAGCTGTTAGAGTAAATTTGGGTGTGCCACGGTAAGATTAATTTGCATATGGCGGCCATATTGTTTACAAATTTCAAGATTTTTTTAATAATTATTGAGGTTGGGACTCTGCTGAGTTGTTTGACACCAAATATGACAGGATTGGTCAATGACCCTAGGACAAGTTCTCAAAAGTAGGTTTTGCATATTATGCTAAATAGCAAAAAATCTAAGTGGGCGGAGCTTAGTGGTTCTATTGACCTTTTTGATTTGCCATTAACCAAGGAATCATATAATGCAAGAATTTTTGCTCTAGCTATCAGGGCGTAGGAGTTACGAGGCCAAACGCGTTGACCTTCGCCATAGCGCCCCCTTGAGGCCGATCGGGCTCATCTTTTGAATCTGAGTAGCGGTGAGAAGTACTACCATATGACCAAGTCTCAGCCCTGTAGGCCTTACGGTTTCTTCTGCCCAATCACTTCTATGGCAGAAAAAGAATAAGAACTATAATAATAATCAGAACAATTACAATAGGGTTTCTAGCACTACGTGCTCGAACCCCTAATAATAATAATAATAATCAGAACAATTACAATAGGGTTTCTAGCACTACGTGCTCGAACCCCTAATAATAATCAGAACAATTACAATAGGGTTTCTAGCACTACGTGCTCGAACCCCTAATAATAATAATAATAATAATAATAATAATAATAATAATAATCAGAACAATTACAATAGGGTTTCTAGCACTACGTGCTCGAACCCCTAATAATCAGAACAATTACAATAGGGTTTCTAGCACTACGTGCTCGAACCCCTAATAATAATCATAACAATTACAATAGGGTTTCTAGCACTACGTGCTCGAACCCCTAATAATAATAAGAAGAAGAAGAAAAATCTTAGCAAAAACAATAGGGTTCTACGCACCTTCGGTGCTTGAACCCTAATTAAATCTCTGCAGATCGATTCTTCCTTAATTTATTTCCTACTAGCCATCACACACGATTCCAGCAGGTGGCGCCAATGGACTGTTTATATATTTATTTATTTAAAACCAGTCTGTTCCCAACCCTACTACACATAATTTTTTCATTTTCTTACACTACAAGATGCTGAGAAGATCCACACCTTTGTTTTGATTAGACTATTGTAATGCATTATTCTCTGAATTACCAGAATCTACAATTTACAAATTACATCTAGGTCAGAATGCTGCAGCTACAGTTCTAACTCACACACACTCAAAAAAAGAGAGAACACCTCCAATACTTAAACTCTTCAAAAAAAATTCTTCATGAAACTTTACGATTGAAACAAAGCACTTACTGTCTAAAAAACAAAAACTTTTTTTTGGAGAACATGCAAGCAATTTACAGACCTCTAAAATGTCTTACCTATTATTTGTATAGTTTGCTTTGACTATGTGACAGAACAGGTTGAGCATTGTTTCCTTGTCGACTGCTTGACTCCTTTCTTTCTTTTTTTTCCTTTGTTTTAGCTACATTTCACTTGTTTATTCTTTGTTTTTGTTTTATTTTGTGGTGTTTTCTATCATAAATATTCCTTATGCTTTTTGTACATGTTGTGTTTTTGTAAAGATAAAAAAATGACAACATCCCAACAAATATAGCAAAAAGTAATACTGCTCCAGCTATTCACCATTGTGTAAACCTCTGTCCTGTACTGTGTATTGCAGCTAAAATCCTAGTTCTGTTGTGTAAAGCACTGTACTGTAGTATTACATCCAAATCCCACAAAGAAACTCAGTATCTGGTTCCACCAGGAATCAAACCCAAATCACAATTTTCAGAGTGAACATCCAAACCACTAAAGCACTAGGTCACAATACTCAACCTTATAAACACTGTATAAAACTCTGTTCTGCAGTGTATACTGCAGCTAAAATCCTTCTTCTGTTATGTAAAACCCTGTCCTGTAGTGTCTTCTAAATCCCACAAAGAATCTCTGTATCTGACCCACTGAAGAACAAACCCAAGCCCTCATTTTCATAGTCAAAACCCAACAACTACACCACAAGGTCACACTGCTTAATCTTTTCACCACTGTATAAAACTTTGTCCTGTAGTGTGTACTGCAACTAAAATCCCAGTTCTGTGGTGTAGAACACTGTACTGTAGTGTTTTCCATATCCCAGAAAGAAACTCAGTGTCTTACTGTTTATTCGTTTTCAGTGACAACAACCCAACCTCTACTTCACAAGGTCATACGCCTCCAGCTATTCACCAGTATATATAATGTCCTGTAGTGTGTACCATGCCTAAAATCCCTGTTCTGTTGAGTATGGGTTTGTAAAACACGGTCCTGTAGTGTGTACTGCAGCTAAAACCCCTGTTCTGTTGTATATGGATGTGTAAAACACTGTTGTGTAGTGTGTATTGCAGCTTTCCTGTTCTGTGGTGTACGGGAATGAAAACGCTGCCCTGTAGTGTGTACTGCAGGTAAAACCCCTGTTATGTAGTGTAAAACACTATCCTGTAGTGCATACTGCAGCTAAAATTCCTGTTCTGTTGTGTACGGGTGTGTAAACCACTGTCCTGTAGTGAATACTGCAACTAAAATTCATGTTATCTTGTGTAAAACACTGTCCTGTGTTGTCTTTCAAATCCCAAAAAGAAACTCAGTATCTGACCCCAACAACAATCGAACCCAAACCATCTGGTTCAGTCACTAACCCAATCACTACACCACAAGGTCTCCCTGGTCCAGATATTTACCTTAGTATAAAACAGTGTACTGTAGTGTGTACTGCAGCTACAACCCCTGTTCTATTGTGTAAAACATTATCCTGTAGTTTGTACTGCAGCTAAAACCACTGTTGTGTACAGCTGTTTTCCAAATCCCACAAAGGATCTTAGTATCTGACCCTATCAGGAATCAAACCCAAGCAATCTCAAGTCAACAACCCAACCACTACACCACAAAGTCACACTGCACCAGTTATTCACCAGTGTATGAAACTCTGTCCTGTACTGTGTCCTGCAGCTAAAACCACTATTCTGTTGTGTGCCAGTCTGTAAAACCTAGACCTGTAGGGTGTATTGCAGCTAAACCCCTGTAATGTTGTGAATGGGTGTGTAAAACTTCGTCCAGTATTGTGTCCTGCAGCTTAAATTGTTCTGTAAAACACTAGACCACAATGTCAAAGGGCACCTGAGTATAAAACTCTCTCCTGTTGTGTTTACTACAGGTAAAAATCCCTCTTATTTTATGTCCGGGTGTTTAAAACTCTGTCCTGTAGTGTGTACTAAAGCTAAATACCCTGTTTTTTTTAAACATTTCAAGGATTCAAGGAGACTTTATTGTCATTCGCATCACATGTGGTTGATGACCTGGAATGAAATTGTGATCTCACGTTCCAGTGTATACAACTTTGTCCAGCAATGTGTATTGCAGGTAAAATCATTCGTTTGTTATGTAAGGGTGTTTAAAACACTGTCCTGGAAAGTCTTCCAAATCCCACAAAGAAAAACAGTATTTATTTTTCAGCTTCTGAGCCTCCTTCCACTCGGCAGCTGTGAGAACAGGGAATGGCTTGGATGAGACGGGTCCTTCATGATCCTTCTGGATTTCCTCAGGCAGCGGTTAGTGTATAAATCCAAAACACTACCCTCTGCAAGGATTTCCTCTCCAGAGCAGTACAGTTCCCTTACCAGGTGGTGATGCTGCCAGTCAGAATGCTTTCCACAGTTCAGGTGTAGAAAGTCCTGAGGATGCTGGGGTTCAGACCAAACCTCCTCAGCCGTCTGAGGAAGTACAGGCGTTGTTGTGCCTTCTTCACCCCCCATGTGGAGTGTTCTGTCCACGTCAGATGTAAACACAGATAAACTTGAAGTTGCTCACCCTCTCGGGGGGGCCTTGAGGGAACGATGGTGTTGAATGCTGAACTGTAGTCCACAAACAGCATTCTCACATATATGTCCTTCTTGTCCAGATGAGAGAGGGCAGTGTGCAGGGTGAGGGTGATTGCATCATCAGTGGATCTGTTCCGACTGTACGCAAACTGCAGTGGGTCCAGGGTGACAGGCAGTGAGGAACAGATGATATCCCTGTAGTGTCTTGTAGTGTCTTCCAAATCCCCAAGGAAAATCATTAATTATCTGAATCAAACCCAAGCCATCTTGTTTAGAGTCAACAACCCAACCACTACACCACATTGTCTCACTGCACCAGTTATTTACCAGTGTATAAAACTTTGTCCTGTAGTGTGTACTGCAAGTAAATTCCTTGTTCTGTTATTTACAGGTGTTTAAAACACTGTCGTGTGGTGTCCTAAACACCACAAAAAAGTCAGTATCTGACCCCACCAAGAATTGAAGCCAAGACATCTTGTTCACAGACATCAACTCAACCATTACACCACAAGGTCCCAAGCCTTAAGTTCTTCACCAGTGGATAAAGCCCTTTCCTGTAGTTTGTACTACAGATAAAATCCCTGATTTGTTATGTACAGGTGTGTAAAACACTGTCCTCTAATGTCTTCCAAGTCCCACAAAAAGACTCAGAATCAAACCCAAGCCATCCTGTTTAGAGTCAACAACCAATCCACTACACCACAAGGTATCACCAGTGTATACCACTTTGTCCTGCAGTGTGTATTGCAGGTAAAATCCCTGTTCTGTTATGTATGGGTGTTTAAACCACTGTCCTGTAGTGTCTTCCAAATCCCACAAAAAAACTCAGTGTCTCATCACACCTTGAACCAAACCCAAAACCAGCGCTCCACCTATTTACCAGTGTAAAAAATCCTGTCCTGTAATATTTTCTGCAGTTAAAACCTCAGTTCTGTTGTGTACAGGTGTGAAACTCTGTCCTGTAGTATAAATTGCAGCTAAAATTCTTAGTGTAAAATACAGTTCTGTAGTTTCTTCTGAATTACACAACAAAATCTGAACAAATCATAAACAAACCATAACTAATATAAAAAAATATATATATATACAATGATACATTCCAATATTCATTGATAACACAATAACCTGCACTAATCCCATCCCACATCCACAAGAAAGCAAATCCTGAGTCACGTGACGACGTACATGGACTCGGTCGTAGCTAGCTAAAGCTCTCGGTGCGACATCCCTCATTTTTATGCTTTTTATGGACGAGTTGGGTCCTGATTTTGTTGCCGTGTTTAACCCACCAGCAGAGCTAAGGATGTCTTTGGGCAGAAAACAGCTGCCTGTTTTCTGCTCAAAATTCATCGCCGACAAAAAATAAGGTGAAATCTAACTTACCATCGCCTCAGTACAACATGGCACATCCCCTCGTGCGGCTGGAGCAGACGATAATGGCAGAGTTTTCTGCTATGCGGGAAGAATTCTCTACGCACATGACTATTTTCAAAGTGTGTGTTCAAAGTTAGACTACCTCATGGGCGAGCCAAGAGAGCAGAAGAAACTTCGGTAACACTTTATAATACTGTTCCATAGTTAATAGGTAACTAAGCAGTAACTAAGCAGTAACTAATTAATAGTGCTGCATTAACACCTAAATATTTTCTATTAACTACCAGGGAGTACTGAATAATTACTCAGTAGATAGTACTGAACTAATGATTATAGTAGTTCACTATTAACTCCACAATAATTACTGAGACTTACATATCTCCCAGAGAACTACTTACTAATTATGTCTTCTTTATAATAACTACTTATTACTTACTGCTCAAATCAACATAACTACTGAAAACCCTTACATGCCACCTGGGGAACTATAGATCTAAATCAGTCTACACAAACAATTATTCTATCAGTGGTGATATTAAAGGCATATTTGAGTGACACCATTTGTAGTAGTAGTAACCTTAATTACCTTATTATCATCATTATCTTCCAAATATTAGCAACATATAGTAAAATACTACAGTGTGTCGTAATCTGCTTAAACCCCATGTTTAAAAGAAAAAAAAAAAATAAAAAATAACGTAATATTATTACATAGTAGACATTATTTATGTTCTCCAGAAGACTCTAAGACTGACTGTACTCAATTTTGTTTTAATGGTCACTGCTTTAATTTTCAGCACCAACCTTATAAACGTTCATCTTTAGCCTTGCAGTCTCAGACTTTTAGTGCCCATTATTAGGGTAATTACGGTAATTCCACAGCGCCGGACCGCTAGCCTCTATCAGTGTGTTTATCTGCTGATGCAGGTTATTCTATCAGTGGTGATATTAGAGTCAGTGACACCACTTATCATATATTAACCTTACTTACCTTAGTATCCTTAATATCTTCCAAATGTTAGACACACTGAAATGTGCAGTAGTCTGCTTAACCCCCATTTTTGTAATGTTCTGTCAGTGTGTTACAGGTGTTTATTCTAAACCTGTGCTCTTCTTCAGTCCTCCTGGAGATGTGCTCAGTAGAAGTGATGGCTCACATACAGCTTTACTCTAGGCTGTGTTCTACATCCTTATTCTGGGGGAAATCATGTTTAAATGAATAAATATTTGTGTTAGATAACGAACTAGGTATCCCTGTGTTCTTCATAGATAATTAATAAGGGGTCCCTGTCTTCTTTTTTCGGGAGTTAACAGCAGCACATGGTAACCCATTACTAATGACTGAGGAGTTTCTGTGTTCTTCTTTAGGAGTTACTGTAGATCATACCACAGTATTATAAAGTGAGAAACATGGTAACTAATTACTAATTACTGAGGAGTTACTGCAGATCATGTCACAGTATTATAAAGTGAGAAACATGTTAACTAATTACTAATTACTGAGGAGTTACTGTGTTCTTCTTTAGGAGTTACTGCAAATCATACCACAGTATTATAAAGTGAGAAACATGGTAACTAATTACTTATTACTGAGGAGTTACTGTGTTCTTCTTTAGGAGTTACTGCAGATCATGTCACAGTATTATAAAGGGAAATATACATTAATAATAATGATAATAATAATAACACACATTTAACCTAGCTAACTAATACACACACATTTAACCTAGTTAACACAATTAACCTAGCTAACACACACATTTCCCCTAGCTAACTTAGCTTGCTAACTTACACACATATAACATAGCTAACTAACACACACACATTTAACTTGCTAACACACATATAACCTAGCTAACTAACCCACACATAAAAGTTAACTTAGCTAGCAAACGAACACACATAACCTAGCTAACTAACACACATTTAAACTAGCTAACTAACACACACATAACCTAGCTAACTTAGCCAGTTAACTAACACACACATAACCTAGTTAACTTAGCCAGTTAACTAACACACACATAACCTAGCTAACTTAGCTGGCTAACGCTAACTACACACACAACTTAGCTAACTTAGCTAGCTAACACACATCCTAAAGCTGGTTAACAACCCACAAAGAGTCCTCCTCTGATCCGGGGGTAAAATCAGCTGGAAAAGATCTCAATATCTTGATTACTAGTTTATTTTCAATCAAATACAGAAATATGAAAGCAGCAGAGTCTCTCTTAATCCTCTTCCAGCAGCAGCAGCAGCAGCACAGCAGAGAATTTACACGAAGAACCAAGAGAGCTGCATCCGCTGTGAAATTACCGTAATTACTCTAATAGTGCGCAGTTAAATAAATCTCTGTGAGACTGCAAAGGGTGAAGATGCACTTTTATAAGGCTGATACCTAGTATTAAAGCAATGATTGTTACATTATTACTGTCTTACAATCATTCTTAGAGTCTTAGATGCCTTCTGGAGAACTTTCATCAATGTCTTCTATGCAATAATATTACGTTATAATGTTTTTTTCTTCAAAAAATGATGGTTAAGCAGGGTAATACACACTGAAGTATTTTACTATATGTTGCTAATATTTGGAAGGAACTAAAGATAATAAGGTAATTAAGGTTACCACTACTACAAATGGTGTCACTTGCTTAATTCAAATATGCCTTCAATTAATATGCATTTAACTCAAATATGCCTGATTTAGATCTATAGTTCCCTAGGTGGCATGTAAGGGTTTTCAGTAGTTAATGTTGATTTGAGCAGTAATTAATGAATAGTTATTATAAAGAAGACATCATTAGTAAGTAGTTCTCTGGGAGATATGTAAGTCTCAGTAATTATTGTGGAGTTAATAGTGAACTACTATAATCATTAGTTCAGTACTATCTACTGAGTAATTATTCAGTACTCCCTGGTAGTTAATAGAAAATATTTAGGTGTTAATGCAGCACTATTAATTAGTTACTGCTTAGTTACCTATTAACTATGGAACAGTATTATAAAGTGTTACCGAAACTTCTGTTGGAGCACTCTGAGCGTCTAGTCACCCTCGAATGGATGGTGGTTGATCTGCAGGACCGGAGCCGCCGGAACAACCTGCGCATTCTCTGTCTACCGGAGGGAGCGGAGAAGGACGACCCTATCGGCTTCGTCAAAAAACATCTCCAGGTCTGGCTACCAGGGTTGTCCGGCCGGGAGTTTGAAGTTGAGCGTGCCCACCGTATCTACTCCAGGGTCTCGATGGATCGCGGAAGACCCCGCGCCTTCATACTCCGCCTGCTCAGGTACAACGACCGAGACCTCATACTTAAAGAAAGTAGGAGCGCGGGTCGTCCCGGATTTCTCTCCGGTGACGGCCAAGAAACGCAGCGCTTTCACCACAGTGAGGAAGGCTCTGAGGGAGGCAGTAGTTCAGTCTTTCCTCCTTTACCCAGCGGTTCTGAAGGTGATTCAAAACGGAGAATCGCATTTATTGCAGACTCCTGAGGAAGCCCAGCGATTCCTGCCGGCTGCCCCTGCATCTTCTTGAATCAGGCTGGTACCCAGTTATCAACAGCTGTGTGCGCTGATATGTTACCGACAGTTATTTTGGTTTCTCTTTTTATATGATCTCTTTACTTTTATAGATGGGACTCGCTCCTTCTGTTTATATTTGAGACATTAAGAGGGATGGTCGTGTTGAACCAACCTGGCGGCTAGCTAGGTCAATGTCGCTGCCACAGACCTTAAGTTGGGGAGGGGGTTGTGGACGTGGGTCTGTTCGATACCCAGTCCTACTCTGTTCGTGTTCTCAGGGGGATATGGGTTGTGTTGATCTTGATGTTCCTGAAAGGTGTGTAGTTGGGCAGTACTTCTGTAATTGTTTGATATTAAGCCTTGTTTGTTTCTTATGGAGGTCATTTATTAAGGATCTGTCTTTTCAGTATTTATGGCTTTGAATATTTTGAGCTGGAACATTAGGTATGAGCCTCTTAAACACGCTAGTTTTTTAGATCTACTTCAAAGTAAGCAAACTGACATTAGTCTGATCCAGGAATCTCATTTAAGAGCTGCTGATATTTCTAAATGCAATAATAAATTCTTTAGAGTTGCTGCTTATGCATCGGCAAATAATTCAACAAAGGGGGTTCTTATTTTAGTAAGGAGGAACTTACAGATTACGATTTTAAACCAGGGAAGTGATGAAGATGGGAGAATTACATATATAACTACAATAGTGGGAAACCGGAAAATAGCCTTTGTATCAGTTTATGCTCCCACTCCTAGAGATCCCAGTTTTTTTCCTTTTCTGTTAAATTTTCTAAATAACCTAGTTGACTTTGAGCTTGTGGTGGGAGCTGACATGAATGCAGTGATTGATTTTCATTTAGATAGATCAAGGAGCGACCTCTCTCATAATCAGTTAGCTTCTAGTTTAGAACTTAAGCATTGTATATCCACTTTATCTCTGCTCGATTGCTGGCGACATTTTAATTCGACTGTTAGGCAATATACGTTTTTTTCTGCAAGACACAAATCCTATTCTAGAATCGATTTTTTGTTCATATCCAGCACCCTCGTCTCAGAGATTAGTACTATATGTATCTGGCCAATGTCTCTCTCTGATCATAATAGTGTTTTTGCTAGGCTACGTATTCCTACATTTCATGGCCGAGCGGCTAGATGGCGCTTTAATACAAATTTGTTATATGATGAGGATTTTTGCTCTCAATTTAGGAGTAAGTTGTCAGAATTCCTTCATTTTAACCAGGGCTCAGTGGACGATCCAAGAGTTTTGTGGGGAGTGCTGAAAGGATTCATTAGAGATAATTCTATTGCTTATGCCTCGTGGCGGCAGAAATGGCGCAGACAGAAGATATCCGAATTTGAAATGAAACATGATGCTCTAGAAAAGTCCAATCAATACTCCTTCTCTGATGTTAGGTCAAAACAAATAGTTGTCATTAAAAACGAGCTAAACATTTTACTGAGAGAAAGAGCAGAATTCCTTATCAAGCGAGTCAGACAAAATTACTATTTTAATGGAAGTAGGCCTAGTCATCTGTTAGCCCAGAAGCTCAGGAGTAATGAAAAACTCTCAAGTATAACAACAATAAAGTCGCATGATGGAATCTTTGTTACAGATCAAACACAAATTAATAATGTTTTCTGTAGTTTCTTTTCAAAGCTATATGCATCTGAAATCTCAAGTGAAGCTCTGCATTTTGCTTCCTTTTTTCAATCCTTAGATTTACCACATTTGTCCACGGAACAGACATCTCACTTAGATCAAGATATTTCTCTGTTGGAATTGAAAAAGGCCCTCTATCAGATGAATAAAGGGAAGTCACCAGGTTTGGATGGGATACCAGCCGAGTTTTATTTATTTTTCTGGGAGGAGCTGGAAACTTTGATGTTTAAAATGTTTAATTATTCTTTAAATGAGGGTCAATTTCAAGATGTAAATATAGCTTTAATCTCATTACTGCTTAAAAAAGATAAAGATCCAACACTTTGCAGCAGCTATCGGCCAGTATCTCTTATAAAAGTAGACATCAAGTTATTTGCAAAGTTATTGGCCAGTCGTTTAGAATCTCTTATGCCCGTAATAATTAACTGTGATCAGACAGGCTTTATAAAGTCACGCTCAGCAGCTGACAATATTAGACGCCTTCTGCACATTATTCACGCTGCAGACACATCGATGACGGATTGGGCCATATTATCACTTGATGCTATGAAGGCCTTTGACAGGCTGGAATGGCCTTATTTGTGGTCTGCATTGGAACACTTTGGCTTTGGGGCGCGCTTTAGCTCTATGATCAAAATATTATATGCAAACCCATCTGCAATGGTCCTTACAGGTAATAAATGTTCTTCTCCGTTCTCTTTAGGGAGGGGCACTTGTCAAGGGTGCCCTTTGTCAGCCCTTCTCTTTACAATATCACTAGAACCCCTCGCTCAAGCAGTGCGCAAATTGATGCCTAGCTCACCTATTACAGTAAAGGATTCCCATCATTATATTTCCCTTTATGCTGACGATATTTTGTTATTTTTGGACAGCCCTATTTTGTCAATTCCAGCCCTGCTTGATTTGTTTAATGATTTCGGAAAGATTTCTGGCTACAAAATAAATTGGGATAAATCTTCGCTCCTTCCCTTGAACTTTGATCTCGAACCTAGTACACTACCAACTCACATTCCTGTGGTGAAACATTTTAGGTATTTGGGGGTAGACATATATCCCTGTGTAAATAAGATTGTCCTTAAATTTTTAGCAAGATACTTAAACAAATTAAGATAGATACACTTAATTGGGCACATTTGCCTACCTCTTTGCATGCCAGGATTGCAGTGGTAAAAATGAATATTTTACCTAGATTAAATTTCTTCAGTTATATGCTGCCTCTGCCTGCCCCCATAAACTATTGGGATACACTCTCAAAGATATTGTCTACTTATATTTGGAATGGCAAAAGACCTCGAATAAAGCTGTTTACAGAGATGTAAGGCAGATGGTGGTCTTGCTTTTCCGGATTTCAAAAAATATGCTCAAGCCTTTACTTTGTCAACATGGTTGAACCCGCAAGCACAGAGTTCTTGGCGCTCGGTAGAAGAGGCTCTCATAGCTCCCTATAAGTTACAGGATCTTATATTCTGTGAAATTCCAACTAGACATTGTAAATTATATTTTGGACCAGTAATCTCTCACCTTATATTAACCTGGCGAACAACTGTTAGGCAATCAAACTCGCATGTGAAATGGCACAAGCACTCTCCACTCTTTCGTAATCACAATTTGTTAATAGGAAATGCTCCTTTTGTTTGTCCCCAATGGGAGAGCAGGGGAGTTTCTACCCTTGGTGATATCTGTGATGAAAATGGCTTAAGGTCTTTCCAAGACATCAGTGAGCAATTTAATCTACCTAGATCCACTTTCTTTAGGTATCTGCAACTTAAATCGGCTCTTTGGCCACACAGAACCTCTCTAAACTGTGTACTAAAGCCCCACCCAATGCTTGAAGTGATCTATCCCAGTAGCCAATCTTGCTCTGCTTCAAATATTTATACCTTTTTAATCAGAGCCTCATATAAGCAGTTTGGGCTGGCTGCTATTTGGGCAAAGGATCTAGATTTAGAAGACCCGGAATTTTTTGAGAATTCGGCGTGGGAAATTATCAGTCTATCTTCAAACAATCCTGATCACCAAATAATACACTGGAAATTTCTACATAGATTTTACTTTACAACAAAAAGACGATTTCATATGCATTTATCGCAGTCTCCAATTTGTAATTTATGCTCTTCAGGGGAGCTTGGTACTTTTTTGCATTATTTTTGGTTTTGTGGTGAAGTTCATAAATTCTGGCATCAGATCTCCATGGATCTCACAGCTCTATTGAACCATAATGTTCCATGCTCCGCGCTTGTTTTTCTTTTGAATGATTTTTCCTCACTTACCATTTCAGTGCAACAGAAGAGACTTTTACTTTGTGCTCTAACAGTGGCGAAAAAGGTGCTGGTAAATAGATGGAACCCTCCACATCATGTCTCACGCCATCAGTGGATTTTGTGAGGTGGGGGTGAGGGGGACGGGGAGGGTGGTTTTGTTTGCTGTTTGTTTTTTTGTGTTTTTTGTGACAATGTAACAATACATATTCTGGTGTCTCCCTTAGCGTTCAATAACGGCACATCACTGTTTCATGTTTATTAATGAGATACAGTATGGAATTCAATAATGTATGCCCTATGCAAAGCCAGGACTGTACCCCCAATATAGTGCTAGTACCAACCTTTGGCTAAATGATACAAAGATTTTTTATCAGTGCTCCCGCTCACTCTGACACAATGTTTTTATTAGCACTTTCACCTCTGCTTTACTTAGAGGGAGATTCACTTCACAGTCCTGTCGTTTCAGACACTGCTTAGCCATCATGTCCACCATTTCATTCCCTACCATGCCTACATGAGCAGGTACCCAAAGCTAACAAACAGACTCTTTTTGCATTTGTAGTCTAAATAGTGTTCGGAAAACCTCCAAAATCAGATCTGCTCTACAGGTGGACCTCCCAGTTTGGAGACTCTGAAGAGCAGCCAACGAATCAGAGCAGACAACTATCCATGATGGGCATACATCTTAAGCGCATTGCAATGGTAACAGAATGGCCATTCTTCTGTAGTGAACGCCGATACATGATTGGACAGTCTCCTACCAAAAAACACCTGAAATTCTGGGATAGCAAAGGCTGCTGCTGTAGTACCAGAGTGCTTAGTGGTGCTCAGAACCATCAGTATATATCTGTTAGATTTATGTAAAAGTCAACCAAAGCAGATTTTGAAATACCATCAGAGTCTAAAGACAAATGGTCATGCAAGAATAGATCTACATCAATCCCAAGAAACATTCACGGTGGAATTACTGACCACAGTCAGAAAAGCTCAGATTGTGCAAGTTAATTTCCGTAAACTCATCAGTATTTTGACATCCTAAACTTTGAACGCCATCTGGCAGCAGTCAGCCTGAACATGAAAAATAGATGACACAGTTTGACTTTGCTCATGACCTTTAACACTGACCCAAAACACAGCTGATAGAGCCAACCTACGGAGTCTCAAAAGGCATTTCCCCAATCTCTTCCTGTAATGAGATAATTTGAGATGATTTCACTGCTCCCCAGATAGCCTGAGCTCGGACTAAATACAACAACTTTAAAGTTGACACTGCTGCTGATCTGTAGGCTACACTCCCATAATCAAACACAGACCTCAACAGAGCTCTATAAAGTTGACAGTTCGGAATCCATCCACATACCAAGAAACTTTACCACTTTTATTTCTTCCAGTTCCTGACCATATAATCTCAGCCAGAGTGGGAGTACCTTTTTTGGGAGTACCGTTTTGAGAAACAAATTGTCTGTGTCTTAGCCAAAGACAGCCTGAATCCCTACACAATCAGTACAGTTTCTTACTAAAGTCAAAGCTTCCTGCAATTTTTGAACAACAAAGGGAAATTCCTGCCTCTCATTCAGAGCCCGATCATCTACATAGAGCATATACCTACATTATGAAAAATGTCATTGATTATACTATTGAATAGCAAGGTGCTTCAAGCGCTTCCCTGGTGACCTATTTTCAATACAGTAACATCTAAACGATTTTGTACCCAGACTAACCTGCACTGCCCTATTACTTAAAAAAATCCATAATCCAATTATACCTTTTTCCCCAAACTCTAGTTTATCCAATTTTATGGGCAATCACTCCATCCATAGCATATCATAAGCTTTCTCAATGTCCAAAAACACAGCTACTATCACTTCTTTGAGTAGCTAAGCCTTCCTCACATCTGATTCTCTGTACATGTCTGAACATCTCATAACATATCTTTCCCAGGAGATGACTGACCCGATTTAGCTATGGCTAAATTTTAATTTCCTTCTGGCTAAAATCAGAGTCCAACACACTCCTGCCAGGCACTTTGCTTAACAGCGCCCCGGGATGCTGCTACTGTAGTTTATCTCTGTATCTTAACATTCTGTCACTTAAATTGGTAGAGCTATGAACAACACCTTTGCCAACATCTCTACCTTATTGTACTCTGAGACTGCTTCCTTATCTCCACTATACAATACAGGAAACATGCTACCTTTCAATATCCCCTTTCTTGTTGTAATCATATTCCATACATCACTCACTGGAATATCTGGTGCTACAAAAGGACCTGCAGTATGTACTTTGGGTAATTTTAATTGTTCTTTTTACCACTGCCTGAGCTCTTTTGTATGCAACCAAACCACACGGTGACAGAACTCTCTCATCACCCTATTAACCTCAATGCTCAATTCACAAACAATCGGGAAGTGATCACTTTCTTTGATCGTGAAGTGACATACGTCCCAAGAACTACTTCCTGCTAATATAACCCAGAAATATCCTATGAATCAAGAATGTACCATCAACCTGTACCTTAACCGACAGACTTTCTGAATGTGCACCATCCCTGAACCCTTTCAGTATATGAGCTTCAACTACAGTACCACCAGTGAGATGTTTTTAAAATATGGTCCAAAGTTACATCAACAAACGCTCCCTAAGATCTTCTTACCTACCATATTCTTGAATTTAAGGGCTTTGTCCCATAGTCTAGAAACTAAACATTTTCCCCATCTTAGAATTTTAGCCCCAGGCAAATTAACCAAGGTTTTTTAAGCTCTGTCGTCAACCTAATTGGATTTAACATAACATCCGATTCAACCTCAAACTTTATTAGTACAATATACTCACTTCGTTTAACATGTTCATTCCTCTCCCACTGTCATCCCACTGATCCCTATCATCTAGTAGACTCTGATACTTTTCTTGCCTCGAGCAGTTTGCCACAATCTACCACCACCCTCATTCCAGCGCCTAATCCCAAACAATTTTGACTCACTCTCCTCTCCTGAATCACTCCCGTCGATCTCCAAATCCATTCAAAACCCAATTCCGTCGATCGGAGCAGTCACCTTCTGATGTCTTATTGATGATAATAGTTGCAGAGCATACACCTGCGGAAAATGCTTTTCTCATCCTGAAATGTCTTTACTACATTCAATGAGCAAATGAACCCCAACACTTAAGAAATGTTCAAAACAAAGTGCATTTTACACAGTAATAGCATGTGTTAGGTGTCAAATAACTAATTTCTGGTCGTAAGAGAAGTTTTCAGTTTTAAACAGAGCTTAAAGCAGATTAACTCTCTAAGAAGCTTAAAAGCTTTCTCATCCAAAAATGTCCAAAATTAAAATTTACTACATTCAACGAACAAATGAACACAAACACTTAAGAAATGTTGAAAACAAGATGTTAGTGCTTTTTACACAGAAATATCATGTGTTAGGTCTGAAAACTCATTTCTGACGGAAAGAGTACTTTTCAGTTTAAAACAGAGTTTAAAGAGATTATCTCGCTAAGGAGTGCGAGAGGAGCTCAAAACTATGTTCAAAACGTTTTTCATAGACTTAGTCTTAGATTAGACTTCATGAATTGTCATTCTTAATACACTCCTGTACGCAGAACGAAATTTCGTTGCATTGACTTGCAAAAAAACAGAGAAAAATAAATAATATAGCATGTAAGCACAAATACAAAAATATATGAAAATTTAGCAGCATAATATTAAATATAGATATATCACATACACAATGTTCATCTGCAAAAATTTACACACGTCTATGATAGAATCATTAATATCGATAAATAAAGTGACTTGTGCAGTTAGAAATATGTAAAGTGTGAAAAAGTAAATAACTAGTACTCAGTTTAGCATATGACTCAGAGTTTCCTTAAATTGACCAAGGTTTCAGGAGTTTAACAGTCTAATAGCTTTTGGGGAAAAAACTGTTACAGAACCTGGTGGTCCTGCACCGCATACTCCTGTATCTTTTTCCAGAAGCCAGCAGGGAAAACAGACCATAGTGAGGATGTGAGGGGTCACTGATGATGATGTGCGCTCGGGATATGCAGCGTACTAATGCAAGGTCCTGGATGGGGGGAAGAGAAGTCCCAACGATTTTCTCCGCTGTCCTCACCATTCTCCTCATATTCTTCCAGTCAGAGGCGCAACAGCCACCACACCACACAGAGATGCAGCTCGTCAAAATGCTCTCTATGGTGCTTCTGTAGAATGTAATGAAGATAGGCGGGGGCAGGTGGGCTCTTTTTATCCTGCGCAGGAAGTGCAGACGCTGCTGGGCCCTCTTGACCAGTGACATGGTGTTTACAGACCAGGTGAGGTTGTCTGTGATGTGCACCCCTAGGAACTTTACGCTGCTGACCACCTCCACAGCCATGGTGTTAATAAAGAGGGGAGTATGGCTGGGCTGGTTCTTCCTGAAGTCGATGATGATCTCCTTTGTTTTATCCACATTCAGGATCAAGTTGTTAGGACCTACCAGCAGGTCAACTTTCTCTCTGTAGGCAAGGTCGTTGTCATCTTTGATGAGACCCACCACTGTAGTGTCGTCTGCGAACTTCACAATGTGATTAGTGGCAGACCTAGGGACACAGTCTTGAGTCATCAAAGTGAACAGCAGGGGGCTCAGTACACATCCCTGAGGTGATACTGTGCTGAGGGTGATGACACTGGAGATGTTCTGTCCAACCCTAACTGACTGTGGTCGTTCAATGAGGAAGTCTTGTAGCCAGTTCCTCAAGGGGGTGCTGATAACCAGGGATTTCAGTTTATTTACCAGATGCTGTGGAATTATGGTGTTAAAAGCCAAACTAAAATCCAGGAATAGCATCTGCACATGGGTGTTCTTCTTCTCCAGGTGAGCAAGGCTCAGGTGAAGAGCAGAGGAAATGGCATCCTCAGTGGAGCAGTTTGGCCGAGTTAAAAGGGGTCAAAAGTGGTGGGTAGCCCGGAGGTGATGTGCCTCTTAACCAGCCTCTCAAAGCACTTCATCATAATTGGAGTCAATGCGACAGGCCGGTAGTCATTTAGTGAAGAGATGTGAGCTTTTTTGGGCACTGGAATGATGACAGTGGACTTGAAACATGATGGGACTTTGGCTAGATCCAGTGAGGTGTTGAAAATGTCTGTCAGTACATAAGTTAGCTGATCTTCACACTCCCTGAGGACCCGTCCTGGTATGTTGTCAGGGCCAGGGGACTTCCGTGTGTTGACTCCTCAGAGTGCTTCGTACATCAGCGATGTCAAGAAGGAGTACCTCCTCATCCTGATGGGGAACATCTTTCACTGCAGGGGTGTTATTTACTGCCTCAAATCTCCCAAAGAAGTTGTTTAGTCTGTTTAAAAAGTCCACATCATCAACACACACCTGAGGGGCTACCTTGTAATTTGTAATAGACCGTATGCCGTGCTACATGTCCTTGATGTTAGAGGAGTCATGAAAAAAGTCCTCGATTTTTTTCCCATAAGCACGCTTTGCTAGTTTGATAGCATGGTTTAAGTTGGCTCTCGCTGTTCTCAGTGCATTCTCATCACCAGACTTGAAGCATTCTGCATACTCCACTGGTCATCCATAGTTTTTGGTTGGCGTGGGTGGTGATGGTGTTCATAACACTGACATTCTCCATGCATTTGTTTATGTATGCTGACACAGTCACGGCATACTCATCCAGGTTGATGTGGTTACTGTAAGTAGCAGCCTCCTTGAACATATCCCATTCAGTGCATTCAAAGCAGTCCTGCAATGCCTCCATTGCCCCCTCAGGCCATATCCCCACCTGTCTCACTGTGGGTTTATCTCTGATCAGCAGAGGCTTATATGCTGGAACAAGCATAACAGATGAGTGGTCTGAAGAGCCCAGGTCGGGGCGGGGGGCTGCCCTGTATGCATTCTTAATGTTGGTGTAAGCCAAATCTAATGTGTTTATACCTCTGGTTGCACAGCTCACATGTTGATAAACGTTTGGAAGAACTGTCTTCATATCCCAACCAATCCCCAGCAACAATGAAAAAGCCCTCGGGGTGGGATGACAGCAACTCACTGATGGTCCGGTAGAGAACACTCATAGCTTCCTTTGTATTAGCACTGGGAGGCACATAAACAGCAGTGATGGAGACTAGGGTAACCTCCCTGGGCAGATAGAATGGTCTGCAGTTTACAGTCATAAACTCGATGTCAGGTGAGCAATGGCTTGTGATAATCTTAACATTTCTGCACCAGTTGTTATTCATGTAAATACACAAACCTCCCCCTTGTGATTTACCACTGAGTGCGCTGCTCCTATCGGCACGGAATGTAGTTAGCCCCTCGATGCTAATTGCGTTGTCCGGAATAGATGAGTTAAGCCATGTCTCTGTCAGAATTATTGCGCAGCAGTTCCTTGTCTCTCGTTTAGTAGGTAATTCCAGCTGTAGATGATCAATTTTGTTCTCAAGGGAGCGAATATTGGAAAGAAAGATGGAAGGAAGCGAAGTTTTGTAAGGGTTTGCTTTTAGCTTAGCTGTTAGCCCCGCACGACAGCCGCGCTTCCACTTATGGTCGCACCGCCTCTGCTTACTCCTCAGCTAGTGCTGCTGGACGGGTCCACTGCTCTGTAGGCCTGCGGGTCTTTCTGTAGCACTCCGAAGCTATGCAGCCGCTTCTGTGTAGGCATGGTTACGTAGCCAAAATTGCTAAAAGTTCGTAAATCCAACAGCTGTTGACGATTATACAATAACACACTAGTTATTTTGACTCATTCTGAACTCCTAGGTGGCGCATTTTGATTAGAAAATCCGTTACTGTTGCAAGCCCATGCAGCCGCAGCCGAACAGGGCGCCGCCATCTTGTAAATCATACATCCATTCTCATACTAAAATGTCAAAAAGCAGCATTTACCGCATTCAGTGAACAAATGAACCCCCTTTGATAGCGCACATGCATCTCTACAATGTCTCTGGAACATCTGGGTTTGTTATCTTGCTAATATATATAAGTATGGACTTTGGTCTTATTCAATGGATTTCTTTATTCTTTTTTTAATTCATTTTCTCCATGGTAGATTAATATTAAACCCATGAAAACTATTAATTGACGCATATGGAATTATCTAGCAAACAAAAAGATGCATGTCCTTCACAATACCCTGACCTAAACCCAACTCTAATGACATTTCTTCTCTTACGTCCAGAAATGTGTAATACTCTGTATTACCCCTGTAGGTAAATTGCTGCTAAAATCCCAGTTGTGTAAAATATGGTCCTGTAGTGTCTTCCAAATCCCACAAAGAATCTCAGTATCAGATCCCACCAGGAATCGAACCGTGACCCTCTTGATCATAGTAAACAACTCAACCACTACACCACAAGGTCCTGCCGGACCAGTTATTCAACATAATATGAAACTCAGACCTGTAGTGTGTACTGCAGGTAAAATCCCTGTTCTGTTATGCATAGGTGTTTAAAACACTGTCCTGTAGTGTCTTCCAAATATCACAAAAAATACAGCGTATAACCCCACCAGAAATCAAGCCCTAGCCATATTGTTAGGAGTTATCAACCCAACCGCTACACCACTTGGTCACAACACTTAGCTTCTTTATTTGTGTAAAAAACTAACACAAAAAAGTCAGTATCTGACCCCACCAAGAATCGAAGCAAAGACATCTCGTTCACAGACATCATCCCAAACATTACAACACAAGGTCCCAAGCCTTAAGTTCTTCACCAGTGTATAAATTTATTTCCTGTAGTGTGTACTACAGATAAAATTCATGATCTGTTATGTATAGGAGTGTAAAAGACTGTTGTCTAATGTCTTCCAAATCCCACAAACAAACTCTGTATTTGATCCCACCTGGAATCAAACCTAAGCCATCTTGTTTAGAGTCAACAACCCAACCACTACACCACCAGATCACAAAAAGCTGTTTATTCACCAGTGTAGAAAACCTGTCCTCTAGAGTGTACTGTAGCTAAATATCTGTTCTGAAAAACACTGTCCTACAGTGTCTTCCAAATCCCATAAAAAAATCGGTATATGACCCCACCAGGACTCAAAAGCTAGCCATCTTGTTTCACAGTCTTCAACCCAACTACTATACCACTTTGTCACAGCACTTCACCTATTCACAAGTCTATGAAACTCTGTCCTGTAGTATTTTCTGAAGCTAAATCTTCGGTTCTGTTGTACACGGGTGTGTAAACTACTGTCTTGTAGTGTATACTGCAGCTAAAATCCATATTATCTTGTGCAAAACACTGTCCTGTGTTGTCTTCCAAATCCCAAAAAGAAACTCAGTATCTGATCCCAACAACAATCGAACCTAAACCATCTTGTTCAGTCACTAACCCAATCACTACACCACAAGGTCTCCCTGGTCCAGATATTCACCTTTGTATAAAACACTGTACTGTAGTGTGTGCTGCAGCTACAACACCCTACAGGTCTCACCCTACAAATCCCACAAACAAGCTCAGTATCTCACCCCACCTGGACCCAAACCTAAACCATCTTGTTCAGAGTTAACAACACAACCACTATATCACAATGTCACACAGCACCACTTCCTCACTTGTGTATAAAACTCTCCCCTGTTGTGTTTACTACAGGTAAAAATCCCTCTTATGTTATGTCCGGGCGTTTAAAACTCTGTCATGTAGTGTGCAGTAAAGCTAAAATCCCTGTTTTTTAAAACATTCAAGGATTTAAGAACACTTTATTGTTATTCGCATCACATGTGGTACATGAGCTGGAACAAAATTGTGATCTCATGTTCCAGTTTACACCCAAGAGCAGTTGTTGAAATAGATAAATATAGATGAAAAGATAACAAAATTAAAAAACACAATAAAATAGAATAAAACAAAATAGATATCAAGATAAATACACAAAAAAATAGGGAGAGAAGGCAGGTAGCAGCAATATGAAGTCCAGTGCATGTTTTGCTATAGCAGCATGATAGTGTGAATTAAGTGCAATGCAAGATAAAGTGTCTCAGTGCAGTTTATGACAGTGTTTGTAAACAGTAATTGCAAACAGTAATTGTACGTGTAGTGTGTTGGTTAGGTGTAGTTTAAGAGCATTACAGCTTCTGGTATGAAGCTGTTTCTGATCCTTCCTGATGCAGGTGGCCTGCATCTGGAGATGTAGATGTCCATGGTGCTGGGGAGGTTGAAACCAACAATCTTCTGTGCAGCTTTTACCACCTTCCGTAGAGCTTTCCTGTCTGTAGCAGAGCAGTTCCCGTGCCACACGTTGATGCTGGCGCACACAATGCTCTCCTCCACACATTTGTAGAAGGAGGTGAGGACTGCGCTTCCGAGTCCAGCTCGTCTCAGCCTCCTGAGAAAGATGAGCTGCTGATGTGCCTTCCTAACAAGATGTTGCTTCAGGTGAGGGTGCTGCTTAGGTGCACACGCAAGTACCTGTAGCTGTCGACCACTTCCACCGCAGATCCTCCAGTGTGCAGATGGAGGTGGTCATGCTGGCCTCTTCTGAAGTCCACAATCATCTCCTTTGTCTTCTTTACATTGATGCAGAATTTGTTTTCTCTGCACCAACCCTCCAGGTGTTCCACCTCCTGCCTGTAGCTGGACTCATCTCTGTTCGTGATGCTTCCAACCACTGCTGTGTCGTCCGCAAACTTCACAATATGACAGCCTGGATGGAGAGGTGAGCAGTCATATGTGAGCAGTGTGAACAGGAGGCAGCTCAACACACAGCCCTGTGCTGAGGATTATGGTGGGGGAGGAGATGTTGTGAATCCTCACAGACTATGGTCTGTTGTTCAGGAAGTCCAGGACCCAATTGCACAGGGAAGAGCTCAGTTCAAGTGAGGAGAGTTTCGATATTAGGGTCTAAGGAATCATTGTGTTGAAAGTAGATGTGTAGTCCACAAAGAGCATACGGGCGTAGGAATACTTCTGCTCCAGGTGGGTGAGGGCAGTGTGGACCATGGGTGGTTAGATTCTTCCTGAATGTGTACAGGTGTGGAACCACAGTGATGTTGATTATGGCTTTGATGTGAGTCTGAACCAGTCTTTCAAAGCACTTTGTGACTATCGGAAGACTACTGGCCGGTAGTCATTTAGACCTGTCACTGCAGAGCTCTTGGGGACCGGGATGATGGTGGCAGTCTTCAGGCAAGTGGGGACAGCTGCCTGGTGAGGGAGGCGTTGTAGATGTCAACAAGGACGTCCGAGAGCTGGTTGGCGCAATCTCTCAACACCCGTCCGGGGATGTTGTCCAGGCCAGCAGCTTTTCCTCCTTAGCGTCCTTCTTACTTCCGCTGGTGTCATGGTGAGGGGCTTCTCTCCTGGTGAGTGTGGGAGTCTGGTGCTGGGGGGGGTGTAATGATTCTCAAAGCGGGCATAGAAATGTTTGAGATCCTCAGGCTGGGATGGGTCTTTGGAGTTTTGTGCAATGTTGGATTTGTAGTCTGTGATGCACTTGATGCCCTTCCAAATGCTCTGTGGATCCTGGGAGGAAAAGTGTCCCTGGATTTTCTGAGCTAATGCAGCTTTTGACCTATTAACTCCAACAGTCAGCTCTCTTCTAGCCCTCCTGAGTTCATGAGTCTCCTGAGTCACAAGACCTGAAGGCAGCATCCCTGGCTTTTAGCAGAGAATGCACCTCTGCTTTCAGCCAGGTCCTCTGGTTCGGGTAGCAAGTAACAGTCTTGGTGGTAGTGACATCCTCCACACACTTGCTGATGTACCTGAGAACAGCAGATGTGTACTCCTCCAGGTCCAGCTCCCTCTCACAATCAGCAGCCTCCCTGAAGACCTGCCAGTCTGTGCTGTAATGGTCTTCCATGTGGGTTTGGAGTTAGCATTAGCATCTGGTGCTTATGAGGCAGATACTGAGGGCCTCGGAGCAGTGGCTGTTTACCAACATGCAGTTCGTACACCACCCTTTGTTTATGTAGACGTACAAGCTGCCCCCTCGGGCTTTCCCGGATAGCTGGTTGCGGTCCACTTAGAAAAGCTGCCGGCCGGCGAGCTGGAAGGCTGGGTCCGGCATGGTGTGGTTCAGCCGTGTTTCCATGAGATAAATCACAGCGCAGTTCCTCATCTCATCAGAAACCTAATCCTCAGCTGCAGCAGATCCAGCTTGTTATCCAGAGAGCAAAAGTTAGACAGGAAAAGCGAAGGAATCAGGGGTAGTTTAGCATTAGCCTTTAGCCTGGCTAGCACGCCGGTGCGCTTCCCCCACTTTTGCCTCCGCTCGCACCGCCTTCTCCTCCTGCCCTTTGTCTACAGCGCTCCACTTACCCACGCCGGACCTTGGAGGAGCTGTAGTCTGCCCAGCGTAGCTCTGATATTATTGTCTATAGTTGTTGTTTTACTGGCCAAACTGTCCATAATCCTAAAAAGTTAGCTTCTGCTATAACTCACACTTGTGGGGCACGTGAAGTTGGGTTCTAAAGTGTCTTTCAATTCTCACAAAGAAAATCAGTATCCAGTAAGCCTACCAGGAATCAGACCCAAGACTTATTCAGAGACAACAACCCAACCACTACGCCACAAAGTTACACACCTCTAGTTATTTACCAGTGTATAAAACTCTGTCATGTAGTGTGTACTGGAGCAAAAATTATTGTTCTTTTGTTTATGGGTGTGTAAGACACTGTCTTGTAGTGTGCACAGCAGCTAAAATAGTTGTTAGAAATTCGGCCTTCAGGAACCAGGTGTCCGATTCAGGAGTCAGGAGACGGTTTCAAAGTTGACTTGAGTTTATTGACACACACAGAGAGTATGGGTACAGCTCACAGTCGTTCAGAACCAATCTGACTAGGGATATTTTGTGGGGACATTATATACGTTTAATCCTGCTTTGAACACTGCAGGGTGGTCACTTTAATGGGGGTTTCAAATTAGCATATAAACAATGAGGGTCCCTGCAGAGATAAGTGGTCAGTTAACAGTCTGGGTCCCTGCAGAGATGAATGGTCAGAGATAGTGGAGGATTGACACCTCAAGTTTTGTAGCAGACATGATGGAGCCAAAATTGGGGGAATAGGAGAGGCAGAAATAGTTAAAGTATAATAGGACAGGGTGAAAGAGTTAAAGTATAATTTGTTATGGGCAGAATTCTATCAACCTGCTCTGTAAAATACAGTCCTTTAATGTCTTCCAAAGACCACAAAGAAAATCAGTATCTGACCGCAACAGGAATCAAACCCAAGCCATCTTGTTGAGTCAACAGCACAACACAATATATTTCCATGCTTTTGGAAAATCCCTGGTACTGTAGGTTCAGTGCACGGGACGTTGTGGTGTCTTTAATCACACCTACACGTATTGTAAAGGAGACTCTGCAGTAAATATGAAGGTAATATTTCATAATTAGGTGCTTCAAACCAACATTGTGGCCGTTCATCTGGGCAAACTCTGGGGTGTGTCAGCTCGCAAATATATAAGTACCAGTCAAAAGTTTGGACACGTCTTATTCAATGGTTTTCTTTATTATTTTTATTTAATTCATTTTCTACATTATTGCTTAATATTAAACCCATGAAAACTATTAATTGACGCATGTGGAATAATCTAGTAAACAAAAAGATGCATGGCCTTCACAATCCCCTGACCTAAACCCAACTAAGATGGTGATTTAAGGGTGAAATGGGATGAGCTGGAGCTTCACAGTGCAAAGCAGCTATTGTTTAGCACCTCTAGGAACTCCTTCGAGATGCTAAGAAAACTATTCCAGATGACTCTACCTCATGAAGACACTGAGCTTAAAATAACAAGAGGGTGCAGATCTGTCCTTAAACATAGGAACATACGTAATAGCACATATGATTAAATAAATAAACAAAATTAATGTTTTTAATATTGAATTAATGTTAATTAAATCAGTAATTATCCTACAATCTATTTTAAAACATTAAACAATTAACAATTAAAGCAATGTTTTGTTATTAATCAAAGAAGATAAGCTAAGCAACGTTGTTACCACATGTTAGTGGTTGCAATATTTTAGTTAAGATGAAGGCCATTACTATTGGTGTTTTGCGTGGAAAATATTTTATTGTTCTAATATTTATTTTTACTGTATTATTTAAAAATAAAGGAACTGTAACCAGATTTTCCCATGATGATGCACTACACATCATGGTAATTAAAGATAAATGCCATGATGTACATATAATTGACATTTTGTGTGTAGGGTTGGGCTGTATAATGGTAATACTGTATGCCACAATATAAAAATTATTAAAAGTATCTCCAAATAAGGATGGAATTTTATAAATATGATGTGGCAAATATTGACTCTGTGTCTAACAAATGCCAAAAGAGCTAATTAATCCATGAGCATTTAGGAAAGCTACAGGGTGGGGGCGCTCTCTTAATCTAAAACCGTATCTACAATTTTTCTCAGTTTTACATTTTGCAAATGTGTTTGTTCATTCATGCAAATGTTCATGTACAATATTCAGCTGTTTTTGCTTTATCCATTGCTTATGTCATTTTTATTATGTGAGTTGTACTTATGTGTTGTACTGATTATCTGTTGAATTGTCTTACCCTCCAAAACATTTAGGCTTTAGACTATTGCCTAGGTCATTACATGTGAAAGTGCTGAACATGTTGTCATAATCTTTTAGGCGTAATGTAAACATTTCTATGAAACCTTTTTGGTACATTTTGGTAATTTATCCTAAATTAATCAAATTGTTCTCAGGTGAATCTTGGCTTTCAGAAATTTGTAAATTTGCCAGGAGATTTTTGCCACGCTGCATTGCAAGGGAAGATATTTAGGGTGACATGGATGAAAACATGTGGCCCAACAGAGAGGAAAGTTAGAATGCATAAAAAAGAAATGACTATAATTCCTTAAGTTGTTGTCTAAGGTTGTTTTGAATGTTTAGAGTAAGTTTCTAATTTTGTATTTTTTTTTGTTTGTGTTATGTATAGAGTGCTGCCAAACAGCTGTCTGTCTTTCCTGAATTTCTGTCAGATTTTTTGGCAACAAATTGCAGTGCAAACAATACAGTAGAAGAATATTACTCAATTTTTTTTATTACAGTCCAATTTCACCCTGATCATATCCTGTTCCCTGAGAGGGTTCTGTCCTGTCTCCCAAATTATCAGTTGCTTCTGTCATGCAGATCACAATATATTATACATTATTCTGCTGAACTGGCTTAAATACCAGAACAGCTCACCATCAATTCACTGCATTCATTCTTACATTCAAATTAGTTAAACTAGTTATCAGAGCCTGTAATGCAGATTTTATACATTTCTATTAGAATGTATTTCTGGTAAATATCCCCTGAATTGATGAGTAACTAAAGTGCTCCTATATGCTCAGTGGAGCTGAAAATTGGATGATGGGAGTAGAAACAAACAGGTGGTCATAATGTTATGATTGATTGTTGTATAATGATATACAGTACAGTAAGTGATCTGTGATCTGACCATTGCTGTGATTTTAGAAATAAACATCTGATATGTATTCATTAGAGGTGTGCCAAAAAATCGATTCACATAAGAATCTTGATTCTCATTTACTACGATTCAGAATCGATTTAAAATGTCCCAAAATCGATTCTGAGGGGCGGGTTTTAGACTGATTTTGGGCTGGGTATTTTTGTTGGACCTGGCAACCCTGGGGATAGCGCTTGTCCTTTCAAATGGAGATCTTCCAGACACACACAGAGCGTAGGTGTTTGAGAATCACCGGTAAGATGGCAGAACAAGCACTATATTACATTAGATTAACGTGTAGTTTCAATGTTTTATGGCAGAATGCTTCATAACAAGCATAAAAAAGATCGCTAGTAGTTAGTTTCAGTAACTGTTAGCTAGCTAACTAGCTAACTTTCCAGTTCCACCTTAAATAACGCTACAGGTGGCAGCGGGCTGCAGCATTTAAGGCGGAACGGAAAAATACAATAAGCTAATCAGAGCTAATTTCAGCTCCTCATCACAGAGGAATTAAGGAATGGACCATATGAATTAATTTCTCCACCTCCTGCCCCCTTTCTGAAGAAATACAACGACCTTAAATTAACTAGTTAATCAGCAGCTGCTCCTGAACTTTAGCGCTCCACTGCTATCATCACATCAGCCCAGCAGCGTCACCTACACACCACCGCTAGTAGCCTGGTAATAAAGCAGTGTTATTTATTATTTATTTATTGTTCATTAACGTCATTGTGATATCCCAGTGATTCCTCTGTCACTGAGGACCCACATTCCTGCACATTTTATTGTTTTTGTAACACATTACCTGCTCCAGGACCAGTGTATATTATGGAGGGTTTTTTTTTCAATAAGATTCATAAGCCAGAAGCAGAAATTTTTATAATTCAAATCGTTTTGAATCAAAAATCGATTTTGAATCGAATCGTGGCCCCCAAAATCGGAATCGAATCGAATCGTGAGATAGTAAACGATTCCCACCCCTAGTATTCATAACTGTATCGTGCTCAGAATAATAATTCTGACTGTAATTCAAAAAAGTCATGTTGTAAATTCTGGAATAAAGCAAAACGGCTTTCAGTCCGGCTTTCACCTGGATGAAGCTGATCTTTAACCTGATGAAACACAAAGTACTGAGCAGTCTTGTCTGTCACGACATGATCTGTCAATAAATTAGTGTATAAACAGTAAAATCATAAAAGTTAATTCTGTCCAATTTCTTGTAGTCAGATTCTCATAAACAGTAATGTGTAATTTTGTACTGCTGAAACTGATTTATGATTTACAAGACAAAGTGCAGAATTTTTAGATAATTCTCACTCAGACATCAAAAATTTAATTTTGTAAAGTATTTATAGAGAAAACTGAAAGCCGATCACATGACTAATCATTTTGACTGACTTGTTCATAATCGATGAATAAAGAACTGTTTATTGTGGTAATTCTGACACATTCATTGATATAAATCTCTACCTTTGGGGAATGGATAAAGGATTTAGAGTGCAGTACAAGCATTTGCTGCTTATCCATTATGTTGTGCTGTTTGTACAAACTATTTTGAGAAATGCTCACAGTGTGGTGCAAATATTCATTCTGATTTGAGAAATGCATCAAAGCGACTGAGAAAAACTTTAATACTCATGTAAAGATATTTTGAGAATGCCAGTTTGCATTTCAGCGACCTAAGGTGTTAATCTTACCTGTATTATTAATGTGCTAATACTCAACTAAAAATGCTTTTCTCCCTCAGTAAACTCACCACTGACATGAGGTAAGACACCCTGGAAATGTGGACTGGTTGGACATGGGCCACAATGACATTTCGTGTTGTACGGTAGGTGCTGTTTACAGGAAATAAAAAAAATAGCTGAGACAATACTTGACTTTTGTGAAGAATATTCATGCGAAGAAAATTTGAAAATTCCTGATTTTAGTTGTTTGCAGTTTAGCGACCTAAGATATCATTCTTACCTATATTTTTATGCTAATTAATGTACTTAAATTGCTTTTCTACTTAAGTTAACTCACAATGAGCTAGAACATGCTGGCCATGTTCTGTTTCCTGTGAGGGGTCTGACTAGATGGACAGGGATCGCCGTGATTTATCTTTTTTTTGTTAGGAGTTGTTGACAGGTAACAAAAAATATATATATATAGTTTAAAAAATATAGTTTTGTTTTGACAAGACAAAAGTTGATTGGTTTGGTTACGGTGACTACGGCCAATCCTGCATTTCTCTAAATGCATTTTGGTGTAAAGATCAATAGGAATAATTTAGGAATTTGTGCAGAGTGAACAACTTGTGCATGTAGCTGAATGGAGGACACTGTTAAGAAATTTAAAAAGGTCACTACAGCAGGGGACATGCCTGAGAAAAAACAAAAATGCTAAGAAATTAAACCCACATTGAAAGCAGGAGTGGGTTTTCCAAAACATTCGTAACTCTTAAGTAGTTCAAACCTTGAGCTTAAGCATTCAGTTCTACCTTGCTAATGTTTTTTTTAAATACTCACTGACATGCTTATGCATGGCACACGCCGTCTTTATAAAAATATACATTTATACAATCTAATTTATTAGGGTCATTTGTTCAGTTTTATGCATAATTGTATATAGCACCTTGACAAGGCTAGCTTAGGTTTCTCAGATTCAAGTAGAGATGCATCATGTTCATATCATGTGTTTATTTGACTACTTAGAAACTGAAAATTCAGACACAACATTCAAAATCTACACCATTTGCTCCAGATGTTCCAGATTTAATGGCAGATTGTTCCAGTTGGCCAAATGTGTAGGCTATTTAGCAACAATAACAATAATTATGAAGAAGCCTGAAGTGAATAATTCATAACAATATTATGCAAGTAGTCTTGCTGCAGGTCAGCCCAGAAATAATCAGATATATCACTATGTGACTTTTTTATGATAGCCTGTTAAATATTTTTTATAATTTAGTTATGCTTCACTTTAGCAACATATAAGTGAAATAATGATAAAGAATTAAACATTGTTATGGCCTATTTTGACATGGGAAATTCATTGTTTATGTACACATTTAAATTAAATAAAATCCGTGATGTATAAGAATTGCAAGTGAAATATTTTTATACCAGTAACTCAAACACTGATTTTATTTTCACCTGGATTGACAATGTTTGTGACAGAATTCATTGTTGTCTTCTGAAAAAAATACAGGCTGAATTAACCCTTGCAGACCCTGTGTTCAGTACAGTGGACATCACACTTTTTATTGCACATAACAGTAATTGAGACCTGTTGTCTATCAGCTTTTTTTACTGGTCCCATCTGCTCATCACATCTCTGTGATTTTCCAAGCAGACGTTCCCTCACATAGGAAAAATTAAGGCTTTTGGCTTCTGCTCATTTTCTGTATACAACTATGATGAGAGCATGTCCAATTGTGGATATTAAACAATTTCTGAACATCTGCACAGGAACAGAGAAACGTATCACTTTGACCACCTGTACACAAGTCCTAAAAGTAGATAAAGAAACATACATATTATACTACATGTATTTATTGAGGAAAATTATCCAATATTACATATTTGTGAGTGACAAAAGTATGTAAACTTTTGCTTTTAGTAGCAATAACTGCAACTTAACGTTTCACGTAACTGTGATAGTCATTGTAAAGGAAATTTCTCTTAGCTAGCCTAACTAGATAGCTAGAAGCTGGATGTAGTAGCCAGAATTTACTTTATGTTGGTAGTTTAAAGTTGGTAGGGTTTGGGTTATCTAATGTTTATATTAACTTCTGCAAAAAAGCTCTATGAAACATAAGGTTACATTCTTTTACGTAAAAGACCACCATCATAAGAAGTACTTTTAGTCAAAAAATAAAAACAAAGGACCCAACGCTACTGAGGTTTTTTTTAAAGAGTGGCTTAAATGTAAATATACAAATATGTAACAGAATTGACATGCTAATACATAATAATAACAATGACAATAATAATAATAATAATAATCACATCATCATAATCTGTTAAATTATTGTAAACATTAGGTGATACCTCATCAGTTTTTTTTTTCATATATGTATTTAATTTAATCAGATATTGCACGCATATATTTTTTTAACAACAGTAAATATAAAGTGGAGTAACATGTTTGGGTTGTAAAGTGACCTTTACTTGGATGTAACTTGAAGGGTGTGATTGGAGATAATCACTCCTTCACACACTTATTCTTAAATGTTTTATACATGTATATATACAGTTATTATTTTTAATGTTCACTTAATAATTTACTTAATAACCTTATGATCTTTGCTCTCTTTGTAACTGTCACAATGACACAAAAGTTTGCACTTTTTCAGGAATCAGGAAGGTCAGAGTGTTTTCATCAACAGTAAGAGCTGTGAGGAGAACGTGACCCTGAGTGGCAGAGAAGCTTCACTGCTGTTCTGCTGTTCTGAGATCAGTGCATATGAACTAGGAGACAACAAGCTATCTGAGTGAAGTGCTGGGAACCCCTCCTCAGATAGCCAGCGCTTGCCTGTTCTACACACCGTAAAGTCGCACACAGGCCAGAAGATCTTTCCATCCACTCTTTTCCTCTGTTTCATCTTCTCACAGACTTAGGACACTTAAAGACTGTTTGAAACACATAGACTGTCTGCTGTGTTCATGAAGGACACAGAGCTGAACAACACCATGATAAGAACCTGTTGCTCAGACAGGCTGGAGCTGATCACGTCATCAGAACTGGACAACAAGCTGTTAACTGACGTAACCATATTGATAAATTCTGTCCAATCACATGTCATTTGCGTAAATGTATAACTGCTTGGATGAAGTCTGAGGAGTTCTCTCTGTCCCTTGAGGTGTATTTCTGTGCTATGGATGGCCACCACTTCTGGTTTGAGAGGCCTTTAGCCCAGAGAAGTTCATGTGTCCAGCTAAACTATTTTGAGAAGTCCATTTCTATACATGATTGGCATGTCACAAGTGGTTGCAGGTAAACAACATGCCGCTTCTCAAAAGGTCATATTTACATATATGGTAAAGCTGTAAATAGGGCGGTTGAAATCCTTAAGGCATGAGAGCTATAGGAGTGACTGTAAGGGACTATTTAAACGGTTTAGCCTGCGAGAGAGAGGGAGAGGGAGAAAAACCTGGGGACACCGAGAATTGACAAGCTCTCTCCCACACTTTGCTTCTGACTGAAATAAATATTTATTCCGGTTAAGAAGACAGTGTGTACTGAGTTTTATTTCAAGAAACAACAGCCTTCCAAGGACACCCAAAGAGGAGTCCACAAGAAACAAGAAGACACAACAAAAAATGGCACCCCAGATGGGACCTGATTAAGACTTGATTGAGCCTTGATTGAGACATCAGTTGAGACTTCGGTTGGGACTTCAGCAGGGCCTTGAGAACAGGGACTTCAGTTGCGGCTCCAGGCAAGAAAAAGATCCGAGGACCCCGAAGGGATCCAGTTGTGGCTCCGAGTGGTTTGACGTGGCAAGCTTTCGCTCTCACGCCGGCAAATAAAGGGTGAGCATTTTTCTCACAATATATTTGAGCGGGGGTTTACATGTAAAGCTGGGGAGTGTGCTATGGGGCTGCACTAAGAGAAAACTTGGGTGTGAGGTTGTGCTGTGTTCTTGAGATGAGACTCAGTTCTAAATTAGGGGCATATGTGGGTTGTGTCACCACTATGGGGGTAATAGGAGAAATAGAATAAATGGATAGCTGGATAAATGGCCAAAGTGTGCAGCATGCAGATTTTCGGGGGCAGGGCCCGTTCTCCCGTTAGATCATAAGACATGAGCCTTTTGGGGTAATCCAGGTAGATGTTAGACAAAGAAGCATAGATAAATAAAAGAGAAGAAGAAAAGGAATTAAAGAGAAATAGGGGTATCAAGAAAAGAAACAAGAGAAAAGAGATAACAAAGAGATAAGGACAGCAATGAATAACTAGATATTGTATGGCTCGCATGAAATGTAATTTACAAAATGAGGTAGGATTACAAAGGTTTTCTGTAAGACGTGTCCTTAACTGAGGCTTTAGCATGCATTATCTATGTGAAAGTTGGCTGAAAAATAGGTATTTATGTGGTTTAATAAAAAGAGGTTATAAAGCATGCAAAAGAGGAAAAAGTGTGAAAAGGCCTTAAAAGAGAATAGAGAAAAATAGGATTAAAAGTAGAAACAAAGAGTAAGGAAAAGAGAATAATGCGCAGAAGAAAATATGGTAAGAAAGAAATAGGAAACCTGCAGGAAAAGGAGGGGGTAAAAATAGTGATGGCCAGTGTGTGTGTGTGAGTGTGACAGGCCTGTATGAGAGAGTGTGTGTGAGGGGGGTCTGCCCTTTCTATGTTAGTTCTGTCTGAGGAAAAAACTTTGTGGGGAAGAGAAAAGGAAATTAATTTGTACCTTTGTGGGGAGGTTAGTAATGATATAGAAATAAGGAGTACATGGTTTTTGATTGTTGTGTGTCTAGTTTGTACATTGGGAATAATAGTAATAATAATAATAATAATAATAATATTAAGGTATAATAATAATGTATAACTGTATTCTTACACTAACTATAAGTAACTGTAAGCTTACACTAAATATAAGTAAATATTAATGGTCATAAAAAGTAGTATTAAACTAATAGGGGTTTCTCGGGTATGAGTCGGAAATGAGGTATAGACAATATATGAGCCCTTTCGGATGTCTGAGTGGAGTTGTTTTAGCTCATAAGACATCAGAAAGGGAGTTTAAGGTTAAAAATTATAAACCACAAAATCTGTCCATGAGCGGACCAGGTCATGTATGCAGCACTAGAATGCTGTTAAATAAGTCCTGAAGACCCTATGGATAGTGGAATGTGGGTTTTGTTTAGGGTGTAATTTCCGACATAATGCCAGAGAAGTTCTAATATAGGGACGTATACGATTATGTATAACTCTATATAGGGAAAAAGAAACTTGAGAAATGGAGGGAGTGACGAAGGCTATGTTTAGGCATAGGAAAGTGGCTATAGGGTTGTAACCTGTTATGGGAAGAAAGAAAAAAAAAAACAGAGGTATATGAAGAGTATTTAATATTAATCTATTATCTATCTACTTATAATATTTTGTCTGTTTCTCAATCTGGTTTTCGGGAAAAACATAGTACTATTACAGCTACCACCAAAGTACTTCATGGTGTAATTTGTGCTCTTGATTGTAGGGAATCTTGTGCTGCCCTATTCGTAGATCTATCAAAAGCATTTGATACAGTGAATCATGATGTACTCTTGTTCCGTCTATCTAGTATTGGATTGGCCGATAGTGCGGTTGGTTGGTTTAATAATTACTTAAGTAATAGATGTCAGCAGGTACTCTTTGAGGGGTTTCTTTCTGATAGAATGAATATCAGTGTTGGAGTGCCACAGGGTTCTATTTTAGGCCCCTTGTTGTTACTATATGGATAAATAATCTAAGTAGTAATATTTCTAATGCCAATATGCATTTTTATGCAGATGATACTATTATTTATAGTTGTACTTCATCACCAGTACAAGCATTTTCAAAGTTACAGGAAGTATTAGTGACATTTCAGCATAATCTTAACGATTTACGATTAATCCTTAATGATCAGAAAACAAAATATATGTTGTTTTCCAAAAATCTGATATATGACCTACATGTCCCTCAAATATGTACACTGTCTGGAAAGTCAATATAGTTAGTTTCATTATGCTAGATGATAAGCTCTCTTTTAAATCACATATTGAGTATATCACTAAAAAGCTAAAGTTGAAACTTGGATGTTATTGTAGGAACCGTTCTTGCTTCACTCAACAAGGCTAAGGAAAAATTAGTTGAAGCAACCTTTTTACCTGTTTTAGATTATGGGGATATAAAATACAGATTTGCCCCAAAGACGACACTGCAATTACTGGACTCTGTTTAATATTCTGCATTGAGATTTATAACCAGTGCCAATTTCTTAACGCATTATTGTAAACTGTATGTAATGACAGGTTGGGCTCCACTATCAGTAAGACGTCAAATACACTGGGCAGTTTTTGTGTATAAAGGAATTATTGGTCAGCTTCCCTCATACTTGTCTGAATTTTTGATAAGAAATGGTTCCTTGTATAATTTACGCTCTAGTGATTATATAACACTGGATATTCCTGCTGTTCGGTCTGAATTTGGAAAAAATCTTTCAGTTATGATGCGCCTTCAACCTGGAATGATCTTCAGACATATGTTAGATTAGATCAGTGTATTTCACTGAAGGAATTTAAATCATCTGTCTCAAATCTTTATACATATGCTCGTTCTTGTTAAAGTATTCTGTTTGTATGCGTGTATTTACTTCTCTATGCTATGAGGGTGTAGATTAATTGATTTGTGGTTTTTGTGCTGCTGTCTTGGTCAGGGCACTTGTAAAAGAGATTTTTTAATCTAAATGTGACTACCCTGGTTAAATAAAGGTAAATAATAAAGTAAATAAATAAAAATAATAATAAATAAATAAAAAAATTAATCTCATATGGGGGAAAGTTTATTAACCTTTGCTTTTCCTTCTTCTTTTCTCTTCCTGGGCTGAGATTGGAGACAGGAGACAGAGAGGAAGGAAAAGAGAGGGGTGGCTGACAAGCAAAAGGGACAGAGTGTCACATGTACTGGCTGCTGTGTTGACGTCAACCATATCAGTCTAGTGATCATCCATAAATTTCTTCCTTATAAACACCTGCATATACACATAGTGGCATTTACATTTATAACTATCGTAAATTAGGAATATTACTTTACTCTCATTGGTGATTTATACAGGGGTGTATGAGAATTGGAAAATAGATTAAGCAGGAAGTACTTTGGCCATAAGGAAATATACCAAGGGGGGTTAGAAGTTAAAATAAAAACACATAACTAAACAGATTGATTGATTGACTGGTTGGTTGATTGATTGACTGGTTGGTTGATTGATTGATTGGTTGGTTGATTAAGTGATTGATTGGTTTGAATGATTGATTACAGATGTTGATTAGCTCATTAGTTAAAAGAGGAGAATCACAAATAGTGGTGAATTACTTAAAAGTTTAGGACTGTAATTGGGAAGACAAATTAACAGAGAATCTTTTGAAACTTTGGTTGGAGACTTTCGACTTGGGAATTGTTTTTCAGTGTTTAAGTTTTCTGGAGTTGGCAACCATTCAAGCTGAGTCATGTGGATAGCAATTGAAAAATAAATAAATAAATAAATAAATGAATAAAAATAAATAAAAATAAATAAATACATAAAATTTTATTAATTTCTCTGTAATATTAAAGTAATCTTGGCAATTGGTATTTCTTCACATTAGAGGAACATAGAAAGGGTAGGAATATGCCAAATATGGGATTAAGTGGATCAAAAGGAATAACCCCAGTTGATGTGGTCAAGAAAAATAATCCTTTAATTAAAGGCATTAAAAAAATATCAGGGAAATGGAATAAAAGATGGCCTGATATTGAAAAGCCATGGCCAGTTGAAGGGACTCTTAACCCAGATGTGATTAAAGTGATACAGGTGCTGGTGACCACATACAAAGCAAATGAGAAAAAAGGGAAGAAAGGGGAAAAAAGGAAGGAAAAGAGAGAGATGGAGCTTGGTGTTCTTCAACTGTTTGAACAAGAAGGACAGAAGTTGCTCAAAGCCACCAAGGAAAGAAGAGAGAAGGGCCAAGAAGAAATGGAGAGGAATGCAAGAAAAATAGAAAAGCAGATGGCAGAAATTAATGCACCATTTTCACATGTAACTCCAGTGAAGGAACCTCCACCATATGAGAAAGAAGTGAAGTTTGAAGACATTTACCCCCAAGTCCCAGTGATAAGTCAAGAGGGAGAATATCAAATTACGGATGATGATAATCAAATAATGGAAGCAGGAAAAGCAGAGACAATCATAAAAATGATCCCACATACTAAAAGTAAAAGGACATCAAGATGGCTGCAAACCAAGGGGATCCTAAAGATTAGAAAGACAAAAAGAGGAGAAGATGAAGATCACAGTGATTGGGAAGAGGCTGCAGGAGGATATGATCCAGCTGTCAGGCGGTTGCTGGCAAAGGCAGAAAGGAAAGGAGATAAAACAAGGAAACTTGAAGACTTTGATGACAGAAGCTCTACCAGTGAAAACGAAGACAGTGATGATGAATGGGACAGCAGAAAGTCAGCGTCTTCAAGAGGATTTGTCCCTGCAACATCAAGCACAAGAACTGAAGAGGACTTGCAGAGGGATATGAAAGAAGTAGAAAGAAGCATAGACCGATGCATTTCATTCTTGGAAAAGACCACAAGTCAAGGAAGCCAAAGAGCTTTGGAGAAACAACTTAAGGAGTTGAAGACACAAAAGAAAGACTTAAAGAAAGAAGTGGAAAACAGATATTTGCTGCGTTCAAGAACTAGGATGCCACATGATAAAATGTGTCCAGTAATCGTCAGAGGACAAAATTTGGAATACAAGCCTTGGCAGAACACGGACATGTCAGATGTGCTGGAAAAGCTGCCAACTATTCAAGATGGAGCATATCCTTGGATCTCAAAGTTGGAGGAAATCATGGTGGGAACACAACCTGCCATAGGAGATATTAAACGACTGTTGGCTAATCTCCTGGGAGTTCCAGCCATGGAAGAAATACTACAAAAAGCAGGATTAGACCGCTATGTGGGAACAGCTGTGAATGATCCAGAATTATTTTCTGCAGTAAGAGGTCGAATGTGGAGAGCAGTGAGAGATACATTTCCAACAAATGTACATCCAGATAACATTCTTATTGATCCGTTGGGAGAAGAAGAAAATCCAAGGTCGTATGTGTCTAGGGCTCATCACGTGTGGAGGAATGTTACAGGAAATGATCCGGAGGTAAATCAAATGGAACAATCCATCCTGAGAGCCAAGATACAGAAGGGACTTCCTCTGTCTGTAAGAAACAAGCTGGCAGAAGTGGTTGGTCTAGGAAGTATGGCAACAGGGCTTTACACAGATCACATCGCCCATCAAGTGGAGCTGTACAGGAAGAAAGCAAGAGACCAGAAAGAGAATGATCAAGAGACCATCAGAAAGCTCACTCACATAAAATTGCTGGACAATACAAAGAAAGAAAAGAAGCAAGCAGTGGTAATGCAAGGTCAGATGCCACAAAATGAGCAAAATCAACCTTCACAACAAATACAACCAATTCAGGCTCAAGCTCAATTGACCCAACCATCATCTGTGAATCCAGTTGTTTCATGGTCACAGCCGCTTCTAGGTCAGACGCAGCTTTGGAGAGGAAGAGATCAAGGGGTTTGAGGGAGTGAAACAGCTGATTCCTCTTACAAAACCAGTAGAGCTCTGCTACAAGAATATGAAGACAAAATACCAATTCTGGTATCGGAACATACACCAGTAGCCTTAATGGGAAGAGATGCTTTGTGTAGGTTGAACTGCACAATAAAATGTACACCAGATGGATGCTTAGTGCAAGTGCCAACTGATGCGGCCCATCAATTATCAATGACGACAGAAGCAGAAGCTTCATTAGTTTTCTGGATTGGAAATCTCACTACAGACTTTTTGAAGTCAGCCAAGCTATGGGAGAAGTTTATTGAGGCTAACCTGCCTGATGCAAAACCTCCAGAGTATCTGCTGCATTGTACACTCAAGTACTTTAAAGATGCTTCCAAAGCAAATGCTGAAGAGTGGTTAAGTCACCAACCAAAGCAAGTTCAACTTTGTTCAAATTGTATAATTGTGGGACAACAAGGAGCAGCTATGAGGGTGGATAGCAATGACTATTTGCTTAAGGAGTTTGCCATCCAAAAGAGTGTGCCACATGTGACACTGCTAGTGTCTGAGGATTATGAACAAAAACATGTAGGAGAAATGATGGCAGAAGCAGAGGAAGCTGTCTTTGTACCACTGAAAGAAAATAAAGGAATCTGGAGAAGCAAGGATCAGCGATTCATCAAGATCATGGTCTCTTCTCAAGGACATGGACAGCCACAAGCTATTCGGATGACACATGAGTCACTCATAAATCCAATGAGGAATTCTTTGAAAGAAGAAATGCTACAACAAGTGCCAGAGTGTCTATGGTCAAGGCATAGCACGGACATTGGACTTGTGAAATCAGCTCAACCAGTGATAGTTGAACTTCAACCAGGAATTAAACTTCCATGGAAGAAACAGTATCCATTGACAGAAGAAGCCATTCGAGGGATAGAACCAGAAATTGAAGGACTATTAAAAGCAGATGTATTAAAGTTGACAAAAACTCCTCAAAGCAATACACCTTTGTTGCCAGTAAAAAAGCCGGATAATTCTTATCGTCTGGTGCATGATTTAAGAGCAGTTAATGAGGTAGTAGCAGATTTCCCAGCAGAAGTACCAGATCCTCATACATTATTGGCTCAAATTCCTCCTGAAGCATCACACTTCACAGTGTTAGATTTGTGTGGGGCTTATTTTAGTGTTCCACTTAATGTACAAAGCCAGGGCTTATTTGGGTTTACATACAAGGGACAGTCCTATGAGTACAAGAGACTTCCGCAAGGGTACAAACATAGTCCGCACATTTTTAATAAAATATTAAAAGAGGATTTGGATGGATTGGAGCAATTAGTGCAGAGTGAAGTGATACATTTTGTTGCTGAGATAATTCTTTGTGTACCAGATGAGGAAACATGCCATAAGGACTCCATTAAATTACTACAAATATTGGCACATAAGGGACATAAGGTTTCTCAGAAAAAGCTGCAGTATTGTCAGAAAAAGGTAGTTTACTTGGGACAGACAATAACAGAGGGACACAGAAGTATTTCAGAAAAGCAATTAGAAGCTATTCGGAAAGCTCCAAAACCTAGAACAGTTAGGGAGGTAAATATGCATGTGCAGTCCTCTGTCAACCTACAGGTACAGGACCAGGCCCGCAACCTATTGCTTATTATTCTATTGCATATTCAGATGTTGGGAGTTGGGATTGCCATTATGTTACAGAGCAATGGTAGGGGTCTACTTAATGTATGAAAAGGCTTCAGCAATTACAATGGGGTATCCAGTAACAATTCTAACTCACCATAGCCTTAGAAATCTACTTAATCATGGCAAATATACTTTGACTATGCCTAGGCTTAGAGACTATTATAGGCTTCTGGAACAGGAAGATGTAACTCTAGTAAGGTGTGCTACAGTAAATCCAGCGGAAACCTTGCCAACTCCAGAAGATGGTGAACCACATGACTGTGTTCATGAAGCAGAAAAATATTCTAGACTTAGAGCGGATTTGCTAGCCATTCCCGTAAAGGAAGTGGACATTGAGTTTTGGACTGATGGGTCCTGTTATCGGATAGGTGACAAATTAAAAGCAGGTTATGCAGTACCATTTGCTTAATTTGAGTGTACTGTTTGTTTGAAGAAAAGATACTGGGTGTGTCTTATCTTTTTCCTCCAGGACAATAGTGGGGATACCACAAGGGGGTGATTGATGTCCAGAGGTCCCAGTCTGTTGAGAAGTTTGGACACTGAAAGATATGAAAGTCTGGAGGCCTGGGGGACACTGAACAGGAATATAGGAAGCAACATCTGGGAACTCGCCACTTGTCATCAATACATCAGAGGACAATGTGCTAAGGAGTTACATCTTCACACTTTCTATGCTCAACATATATTCATATATATTGTAACAACCTTTTGTTTGTTGAGTTTTATATTGTAACCTTTAAGTTTTGCTGTTTAATTACAAAATGATGTATGTTACTTGGGAGTAAGTACAGTGTGACCTCAGGGGTTTTGTTCTTTTCTCGATGCTAGGGAAGTAATGTTAGGCAGGGCAAGGTGGACTGGAGGGTCCGATGGGTCGACCAGCCTGAAAGTACACATTTTGTTTGGTTTATGAGGTTTCATCTGTATGATACTCACTTGTACATATCCAGAAGTGTTATTCTCAATGGTAAGACATTTCTTCTTTATTGGTATTGGAGTACTGTTTTCAGTGATCGTCTAAGGCCAAGAGATCGTGAGAGAGTTTTTTCCTGTCTTGAAGGATTGCTGGATATTATTGGTAAGATAGTGGCCTGGCAGGTTTTCGCTCTCACACTCCACTAAATTGGTAGTGAAATAACACTCATTGGAGGAATGGTTGTAAAACTGTACATGTAACAATGATAATGTACTTCTTTTAGTTCTTCGAGCCTCTAGGAAGCCTCGAAAGGGGGGCAATGAGGTGTATTTCTGTGCTATGGATGGCCACCACTTCTGGTTTGAGAGGCCTTTAGCCCAGAGAAGTTCATGTGTCCAGCTAAACTATTTTGAGAAGTCCATTTCTATACATGATTGGCATGTCACAAGTGGTTGCAGGTAAACAACATGCCGCTTCTCAAAAGGTCATATTTACATATATGGTAAAGCTGTAAATAGGGCGGTTGAAATCCTTAAGGCATGAGAGCTATAGGAGTGACTGTAAGGGACTATTTAAACGGTTTAGCCTGCGAGAGAGAGGGAGAGGGAGAAAAACCTGGGGACACCGAGAATTGACAAGCTCTCTCCCACACTTTGCTTCTGACTGAAATAAATATTTATTCCGGTTAAGAAGACAGTGTGTACTGAGTTTTATTTCAAGAAACAACAGCCTTCCAAGGACACCCAAAGAGGAGTCCACAAGAAACAAGAAGACACAACACCCTCAACTGGCTTTAGTTTCTTTCTCTCTCTCTCTCTCTCTGGGTTGTGAATGTGTTGAGCTATCGAGATTTTATTACACTATGTGTTGACTCTTTGATGTACTTTTACTCTTTTTTTAATATATATTTATTATTTTTGTTCTTTTTAATTATATATCTGTAATGCTGAAACTATTTTTCCAGTAAACGTTAATATATTTTAAATTCTAAGCTCATCATTGGTCATCATTTCATGTTCTGGGATTGCTCACAGTTATGCTGTGGTAAATTACCCCACAAACTAATAATAAACAGAAGTACAGAAAAAATGGTTTATTTGTGATTAAAAGTAATTTCACAAATGTTGTTCTAAGACACAATAAGGTGGGCTTTGATTTATATTAACAAATGTGACCAAATAGTGACCAAAGGAGCGAAAACATAAAACTCAAGTAATAATAAAATGTGTTTGTTGTTTAGGACTTGTAGATAGTAGTCCTAATTTATTATGGGTAACACTAACCATTATGGTGCTCTTTAGAACCCTTTTCAAAAATATTATATGCAGAATTGTGTATAAAACGTCCTCCGTACAGTAGCGTCGCATCACTGACGTCATCTTGATCCGTGCCCGGGTCCAAGTGAACCGTGCTCGGGCCCACCTCTCCAAGCGGGCCCGGGCACGGTTCAGCGTACCGTGCCCGGGCACGGTTCGGAGCGATCACACTAGCCAAACGAACCGTGCTTTGGGAGGTAACCGTGCCCGGGCACGGTTCGGATTGCCTAGTGTGAGTACACCCTTATACACTGACCTTGATCCCTTCTTTTTACTTTCTTCCTTATTTTTGATTCCCCTAGACTTTAATAATAATAAATTATATTATTTGATTATTGAATCTGGTGTTGCCTCCTCTCTTTTTATGTTGCGATTTGTGTTAACGAGCTGGCCGTAACATAAAAAATGGGGTTCTCATCCGGGTTTGCCTCATTTCAGGGGTAAAGTTGAGTTTCTGTGGATCTTGGCATGCGGGTGAGTCATACAATTTTTTTTAAGTTCACTGTGTCTGAGTAGTGCATCTCTATTGAGTTAGAGTGTCTCAGCTGGGCTGCAGCTTGTCTCAGTCCTTCCTTCGAGGCACTGTTTGTTTGTGTTAATTTATTATTTTGCCCTTTTTTATTTTTGTTGGTAATTCCGGGAGATTTAATCTCTGTAGGGGGTACGCTTTTTCACACGTGGATTTAAGTTTCTGGCCCATTTGTAGCAAGTTCAGCGTTTAAAGACGCCTCGAGCCTGGTAAACCACTGAACACTAGTTAGGTGAAGTCAGCTTTTTGCCTAGGTAATTAGTGACTGGAGATGCTTACTTTCAGTGATCCTTGATGTGGTGTGGGTTTTGACTCATGTTGTGTTTGTTTTGAGAGAGAGCATGTGTGTGGTTTAAGTCAGACTGTGTTAACCTGTTTTGGTCTGTTTGGGTAGCATTGGTAAACATCTAGTGTTTTAGTATTAACAGATGTTAATACTTGTGTAACTTTGCTAGTGGAGTTTTAACCTTCTTGGAAGGATGTGTAGTTACTAGTAGAGTGGGGGTGGTGGTGTATCCAACTGCTTTGTACTGTTTGCTGGTAATATAATTCATCTGTGCATATTTACTTGTAAGGCCCTAAAGTTCAGTAAGTGGAGTATAGCATGGTGTTGTCTGTTAACAGGGTCTTAGAGTTGGTTTGGTCTATTTTGTTAGAGGGTCAGAGTGTAGCTTGTTTTATGGTGGCAATGTTGAGTGTCTTTTCATTTGGTTCTTGTGTTGCTGTTATCATTTGCTTGCTCTGTAATAGTAATTTGTGTGCATTTATTGTAAAAATGGCTTCCATTATAGAAATATTTCAGGATAATTGTTCAGTAGACGTGTTGGAGAAATGTACTAAAGAACAGCTGTTACAGCTTGCACATCATTTTGAAATTAGCATCAGTGTTCAGGAAAGGAAACTTAAAGAAACACTTTTAAAAGCTTTAAGTAATTCCCTGGTTGAAAAGGGGGTAATTTCTATTGTAGTTGAGGAGCCAGGTACAGCTGAGGCTTCTCTATCATCAGTTGAGAGTGCAGCTAGTGAGCTAAAGCTAAAAACTAGTTTTGGAAGAGAAAAGGATGCAGTTGGAAAACTTAGGTCTGAAAGGGAGGTTTGGGCTTTAAGGGAAAATGAATTAGATAAGGAAATTGGACTAAAGAAGTTAGCACAAGAAAGAGAGAGGGAAATAAGTTCCAGTTCCACAGTTCCAGTTGCAGAAATTTAAAATTGAACAAGAGCGTGAGTGAGAAAAGGCAGAAAGGGAGTTTGAATTGAGGAAGTTAGAAATGACTACTAAGACACCAACACCTGTATCTCCTACTTAAGCTTCCCCTGTTCCCTCAGAGGTACACAAATTATTATTTGATGTAAGTAGACACATTAGAATGGTTCCTCCGTTTTCTAAAAAGGAGGTTGAGAAATATTTTTCTCATTTTGAACGTGTGGCTACGTCCTTAAAATGGCATAGAGACAGGGATGTGCACAGGAATCTTGAAGGGCAGTTGCTCTAACCAGAAGAAAGCCCCCCCCAAAATGGCACATTAGGTGGCTGTCAGATTATTTAGGATCACTAAACTTCCTAAACTCGACCACATCGGATTTTAGAGAAGTTGATTGTGATCATGTCTTGTAATACTGTGAAGGCTACATTTCAAGCTCACCTTCAGGGCACCAAAAACGGCAAAAGGGCGGTTGCCCAAGCACATTGGGCCATAGCGTCTGCACGTGACTGCCTAGAGATGTGTGGACTCTGCTGCTACAATGTGTGTTAACAGGAAGAGCACAGAGTGTATATTCCTCTCTTAGTGTTGAAAAAAGTTCTAAGTATGAGGATGCTAAAACTGCCATTCTAAACGCATATGAGCTAGTTCCTAAGGCATACCGGCAGCGTTTCCCCCATTTTAGGAAAACGGAGGTGACTCCTTATGTAGGGTTTGCAAGGGAGAAAGAGTACTTGTTTGACCGTTGGTGTTTCTATGAAGGTGGAAGATAAAGAACAACTCCGTGATTTACTTATTTTAGAAGAATTTAAAAACTGTGTTCCAGAAGTTGTGTCCACCTATCTAAATAAACAGAAGGTGTCCAAACTCTCTGAATCTGCCATCTTAGCAGATGAGTTTGGTTCAACACATAAGAGCACAATAGGCACCCAGCAAAAACTAAGCTGATCAAGAAATCGATCAGTAAAAATCGATGGAAACTCCCAGCTGAAAGGGACTCTGCTTCTTCTGAACAGGGGGAAAAGAATTCCTCCCTGGACAGGAAGCGTGACGTTGAGTGCTTCTATTGCAGGAAGCTTGGACACATAGTGTCTGAGAGTCATATACTTGCTTAAAAAGGAAGACTGGCTAAACCAGTGGGGTTAATTACCTCTCCGCTAAATTGTAGGTTAGCAGTGCAGCCTTTAGGGGTCACAAAGGGATCTTGTGATAATTCAGTAAACGATTCTCATTTAACTGACTACAGTCCATTTATCACAGATGGGATGGTCTCTTTGACTAGCCGTGAGTATGGCGTGCCTGTGCGCATTCTCAGACACTGGAGCTCCTCTTTCCTTCATTTTAGAAGGGGTTGTGCCTTTGTCACAAGTCAGACAAATACAGGACTGCAGGTGTTAATTCAAGGTATTGAGATGGGGTTTAGTGAGGTGCCTTTACATCGAGTCAACCTTTTTTCTGATCTTGTTGCTGGTAGTGTTGTGGTTGAAGTACGTCCATCTCTTCCAGTTCCAGGGGTACAGTTCATCTTAGGTAATGACTTGGCTGGACGACATGTGTGGGGAGGGTCCAATATGGTTGCGCCTCCTATTGTAAACCTTGAGCCCCTTGTTCCTGAGAGCGTGCACGGAAGTTTTCCAACGTGTTCACTGCGGGTCCTGTTACACGCACACAAGTAAGAAGTCTAGATAAGGTAGATCTAGTGGACACTTTCTTTGCCAGTGGTGAGTGGAGTCTTGCCAAAGGTGGAGGGAGATGGTCCTTCTGCTCCTTTATTGGAGACACTTAAATGATAGTGAGAATTTTTCTGGGGATAATGTTAAAGATGAGCAGAGTAAACCTTGTGAGAATGGGTCACTGCCTTTTTTACAGTACCTCGGGAAGAATTGATCCAGGAACAAAAAGCTGATGCTTCTTTGCAGGCATTGTTTCTGAGTGTCGTTCCTGGTGAGCTATGTAAAATGGAAGCTCCAGCTCAGTATTTTCTGCAGGATGGATTGTTGTGTAGAAAGCGGACTGTTGTTAATGAGGACTTTACACATAGTGCTACTCAGGTTGTAATCCCAAAGAAAGTATAGGGAGAAGGTAATACAACTCTCCCATGACTCTGTTGCTGGACATATGGGGGTTAAAAAGACTTATGATCGGATAAATAGACACTTCTTTTGGCCTGAAAAGAGATGTGGCTAAGTACATTAAAACATGTCATGTGTGTCAACTGACTGGCAAGCCAAATCAGAAGGTGCCTGTGGCTCCTCTGTTGCCTATCCCAGCTATAGCTACCCCATTTGAGCATTTGATTGTAGATTGTGTGGGTCCTTTGCCTTGTTCAAAGGCTGGACATTGTTATTTGCTTACGATGAAATGTAAGTCTACACATTACCCTGCTGCTTATCCTTTGAGATCAATTACAACTAAGTCTATTTTAAAGGCATTAACCAACATTATATCAACTTTTGGTATCCCCAAAGTAATTCAATCTGATCACGGATCTAATTTCATGTCCAGACAATTTTCTAAAGCCTTAAAACAGCTTAAGGTGCAGCATCACTTTTCTAGTGCCTACTATCCCCAGAGTCAAGGCCTACTTAAGCGCTTCAATCAGACATTAAAATCTCTTCTTCGTTCCTACTGTGTTGAACTTGATAGTGATTGGGAAGAGGGCCTTCCTTGGTTGTTATTAGCTATTCGAGAAGTTGCACAAAAAAATACAGGATTTAGCCCAAACGAACTAGTCTTTGCACATTCGTGGACCAACTGCAGTGTTGGCAGATGAATGGAAGTCTGGTAATCCTCCTGAAAATGTGCTGGATTATGTAAGTGGGTTTCGATTACGGCTATATCAAGCTAGAGGGGCAGCCTTAAGGAAGTTAGGGAAAGCCCAGTGTTAAATGCAATGCTTGTTTAATCGTAAAGCTGAACTTCGAAAGTTCAAGCCTGGAGACCAGGTTTTGGCTGCCTGTAGTAGGTTACCCATTTCAAGCAAAGTTCTTGGGGTATACCATTGCAAAGTGTTTGTCAGATCGCAACTATCTAGTGAATACACCTGACCGTCGAAAGAAAGCTGTGTTAGCTGCTATGCCATCTGTACCAGTGGCTCAGGACATGTCAGAAATAGTCCAAAGTTCTGTTGCGTCACAATCTTTCAGTTCTGGCAGTCCCCTTACATTGTCCGACCATGATGATGGTTTATCTATTCCTTCTCAAGGAATAATTGAGGGACGCCTTAAAAATTCTGAAATACTTGCTAATTTATCTCAGCATCTCTGCCACTTGTCACAAGGAAATAAAAGCAGATGTTATTAGTTTAATAGAACTATTCCCTTCCATTTTCTCTGATGTACCTAGCTGTACTATCGTGTCAATCCAGAGAAGAGAGCAGTTCTGAGGGCTGAAGTTGAGTATTTGCTTGCTCACAACCTAGCTGAACCTAGTTTTAGCGCATGGAGCTCTCCCTATTTACTCGTAAACAAACCTGATGGGTCATACAGATTTTGTACTGATTTCCGGAGGGTTAATGCTCTTACAAAACCTGACTGTTATCCCCTACCCCGTATAGATGACTGTATGGATAGGGTTGGATCTGCCACGTTTGTTAGTAAATTCGATCTTACAAAAGGGTACTGGCAGGTACCTTTAACAACTCATGCAAAAGAGCTGTGTGCATTTGTCACTCCTGACAATTTCCTACAATAAAAAGTCATGCCTTTTGGAGTTCAAAACTCTCCTGCCACTTTTCAGCGGCTTGTAAATCACATACTAGCTGGTATGCAAGGTTGTGCAAGGTCCTTGGGATGGCTGGGTACTACAGGGGATTTTGTCAAAGTTTTGCATCAGTAGTCGCCCCACTTACCAACCTTCTTAGTCCAAAAGTACCGTTCCAGTGGACAGAAAAGTGTCACATGTTCACCAGTTTTACTTGCCCCTGATTTTGTAAAACCTTTTGGCCTAGCTATTGATGCTAGTGATGTGGGCGTAGGTGCAGTTCTTCTGCAGAGTGGTCCAGATGGGATTGATCATCCTGTTTGTTATCACTCTAAGAAGTTCAATTCCCATCAGAGAGTTTATTCTACTGTGGAAAAGGAGGCCCTTGCCTTAATTTTAGCACTTGATCATTTATAAGTGTACCTAAGTTCTTTAGCTGGCCCTACAGTAGTGTACACTGATCACAATCCCTTGGTTTTCATTGAATGCATGAGAAACCAGAATAGACAAGTTATGCAGTGGAGTTTGGCCCTTCAGCCTTACCAACTTAAGATCAGACACATGTGGTGTTGATAATGTGGTGGCTGATGCCCTTTTTAGGATCTAAAAAAATTGTTGGAGGCACATTGTTTGTTTGTTTTTCTTCTGTTTTTTCTGTTCCTCTATTACAGGTTATACCTTCATGGTGCGTTGGGTAGGAGAGAGACTGCGGAGAAATTTCTGGTTTCCTTTGAGGAACCCTTTTGGGGGTGGAGGTGTTACGACTCTGTGTTGTAATGCAGCCTGGCCTGCAGGGGCAGTGCAGGTTTGGGCAGGATGCTGCTTGGGTGACCTTCTGAACTGAGGGCACCTGGGAGAAGATATAGGTCTCTCTTCCAGATTCTCTCTCTCTCTCTCTCTCTCTCTCTCTCGCTCACACCCTCTTTTTGTGTGTGAGGCCTGTTAGGCCTCAATCCTTTTGTTTGTGGGCCTGTTAGGCCTCATTTTTGGTTTATTTGATTTTTGTTAGCACACACATTTATACACTGACCTTGATCCCTTCTTTTTACTTTCTTCCTTATTTTTGATTCCCCTAGACTTTAATAATAATAAATTATATTATTTGATTATTGAATCTGGTGTTGCCTCCCCTCTTTTTATGTTGCGGTTTGTGGGAACGAGCTGGCCGTAACACTTATTAAACCCTTATTAAATTCATAATGAAGGGGATTGATTTATTAATATTTATTCAGTTCTTTTTAGTGTGTAATTAGTGATGAACAGAACCTCACTTTAGAATATGGTACACTTCTTGGTGTATTAGTGACTAATTAAGCCCTTATTAAATACATTGTGAGGGGGATTGATTGATGAAATATTTATTGAGTCCTTTTTAGTGTGTAATTAGTGATAAACTTTAGAACACTTTAGAATATGATACACTTCTTGGTGTATAAGTGACTAATTAAACCCTGATTAACTCAATAAACTCCAGCACAGCCATAACCTTACCAAACTCACATAAATCAAACTGCGGTCAATTCTACACTAATAACATGTAGATTTAGCTAATAGTTAATGTTTAATAATCTGCTTAACAGGGTGTTAAAATAACTGTTTATAATGTACTATAAGAACTAATACAGCCATTATTAATCATTTACACATAACAAACCACTAATTAAGCACCAATAACCCTTACACAGAATAAAGACTAATAAGTAGTTAATAAATAATTTACTAATGTCTAATTAAGGTTTTATTAAGCAAATAATAATACATTAATAAGCACCTAATTTGTGTTCCTTAAAATAAAGTGTTACCAATAAATCAATCCCCCTCACGATGTATTTAATAAGGGCTTAATTAGTCACTAATACACCAAGAAGTGTACCATATTCTAAAGTGAGGTTCTGTTCGTCACTAATTACACTCTAAAAAGAACTGTTTTGACTTGCCATTTACAGAAGTTGAATGTCAAAAATGCAGTTGTCCTAATGAAATAACAGAAAATACATTTTAGCACATTCATTCTCTATTGAATTCAAGCAGTTTTATTTTCTGTTAGATCTACTCTCAACTGCTAAATTTAAAATGTAGATTGAGTGACTGATGGGCCGAATGTGCAGATATCAATTTAGCTAAAATTGCAACTGTAACAGCAATGGCAACATATGAAGATGGCTTATCAATTGTATTAGTTATAAAGAAAAAATAATAAAATATAAAGTCTGTCAAAATTATTTCCAAATATACCAAATAATTCCTAAATATACAAAACTGTTCCAAATATATTAAATTATTCCCAAATATGCTAAATATATCAAATCATTTCCAAATATACCAACTGTTCCAAATATATCAAATTATTCCCAAATATACCAAATTGTTCCAAATATATCAGATTATTCCCAAATATACAAAATTGTTCCAAATATATCAAATTATTCCCAAATATACTACATTATTTCTAAATATATCAAATTATTAAGAATATTCCCAAATATAAACATATTCCCACATATACAAAAACATTCCCATATATAAACATATTGCCACATATAGAAAAACATTCTCAAATATAAACATATTCCCACATATACAAAACATTCCTAAATATAGAAGATTGTTCCCACATATACAAAAACATTCCCAAATATAAACATATTCCCACATATACAAAACATTCCTAAATATAGAAGATTGTTCCCACATATACAAAAACATTCCCAAATATGGAAATTACTTCCAAATATACAAACAATTCCCAAATATATAAAACTATTCCCAAATATAGATAGATAGATAGATAGATAGATAGATAGATAGATAGATAGATAGATAGATAGATAGATAGATAGATAGATAGATAGATAGATAGATAGATACTTTATTGATCCCCGGGGGGAAATTCTTGGCATCCAGCAGCAGGTTACACAATACACAAAGTTAAAAAAGATAAAATATAAAATATAAAGATACATATAAATACAATCAAATAAGAAATAGAATATACAGTGTAAATGTACAGTCTTCGTGTGTGTGTGTGTAATGGAGATGGAGAATGGAGGTAGTGCAGTTGAACACAATAGACAGGGAACACCAGTTGATGTGCATAATGTGAGGATAACTGATGTCAGCCAAACAGAAAGTGCAAATACACAGTTATATAATAATTTAAATTAAGCAGTGCAAAAGATACGTAAACAGTGCAAAAGATACGTAAACAGTAGATGAATTAACTAGTGAATGAACTACTAGTGCAAAATATGGTAGAACTATAAAAAGTGTTCTAGGCATCAGCAAGTCTGAGAGTGTGTCCATAGCTGGGGGTGTGTCCATGGTGTGGCCAGAGTGGCCGGAATTAAAAAGTTTCACAGAGTCTTTAGTTTGCTGTGCTGAGAGGAGTTGAACAGTCTTATGGCCTGAGGAACAAAAGACTTTCGGAGTCTGTCGGTGGAGCAGGACTGGGACAGCAGTCTGCCGCTGAATGAGCTTCTCTGCTTGGTGATGGTGCTGTGCAGAGGGTGGTGAACATTGTCCATGATGTTCAGCAGCTTACTGAGGGCTCTCCTCTCTGCCAGTGGTGTTAAGGACTCCAGCTCTAATCCCAGCACAGAACCAGCTTTCCTCACCAGCCTGTCCAGTCGTCCAGCATCCCTCTTGCTGATGCTGCCTCCCCAACACACAACAGTGTAAAAGAGGACGCTGGCTACCACAGACTCTTTTACACTGTTGTATATTAAAACATTCCCTACTCATTGTGCTTAAAATAAAAACCACAAAAAACACTACATTTTTTGTTTATAGCTTTTTTTTTTTTTAACAAATAACTGATTTCCAGTGAATGGGAAGAAGCTGTTCCTTCGCCTTTATGTATTTAATCTTGTTCTTTGTTTCTTCATTGATGTGGGCTGCACATGTTTATGCAAATGCAGTCAAGGTCTCCTTTGTTGACATATCAGCAAATCTTTTGTACTTTTTGGGATCAATGATGGCAAGTTCTGCAATTGCCTGTCAAAAGGGCCAGGCAAGACAGAGACAAGGGAGTTTATTTACACTATTTACAAATATACAAAGAAACAAACAGGACCAGAGGCTATAACACAACATACCAGAAAATGGAGTCGTAAACCAAGCAACCAAAACATAGGAGGCAAGGCAGAAATGAAAACAAAGTCCTGGCAGAGATCAGAAACCAGCAAACAACAATATCAGAGGGAAATCCAAAATCAGAGTCCAAAAACACAAAAAAGGGGTTGATACACAAAGTAGCTGATAGAAACACAAGAAATAACGATTTGTACGCATGGAGGGCAATACGCTGTGAGGAACAAAGGAGTATGGCGTTCTTAAATAGGGAGAACACACCTGAACCGAGCTACCATGGCGCTGGGACATGTGCTCGGTGATGTCACGGTGTCTGTAGTACTGTAGTAGAGTTCTGAGGACCGCACTCCGGTACTTAGGGAATGACAGGAGAGGCAAAATAAGTAGTGACAGTACTCCCTCCAAAGGGCCAGCCACAGGTAGACGACAAGGATGACGACACCTGGAGACCTAAGGGCAGGAGGCAACCACAGGCTGACCAGAGGAAGACACCGATGGGCACGGAGAAAGCGCAGACCCAGAACTGGCAGACGATGAGGTACTAAAGGCAGCCCCCACGTTGTTGCGAGTCAAGAACCTCCCGGACAGCATAAGTGGAAGACTCTCCCGACTCCAGCAGCTCCGGCGGGATGACCTCTGGTACACCCTTGTCAAGAGGACCCGTGACAACGGCCTTGAGCAGAGACAAATGGAAGGCGTTATTGACACGATATTGGGCAGGTAACTGAATTTTAAACTTGATGTCATTAATTTTATGTAACACACGAAAAGGACCAATAAATTTGGGTAATAATTTCTTACATATGCCGGGGTAGCGAAAATCGCACGTAGAGAGCCAGACTCTATCCCTCTGTTCGTAGCTGGGGTTCTCACCAAGATGCTTATCAGCCTGTTGTTTGTACCGAGAGAGAAGATCAGTGATGTGCTGATAAGTGATTTCTTGTTTGCTGCAGTGCATCCAGTCATCTACTGCAGGGACTTCATAAGCGGTAGCAGTCCAGGGAGAAACCCAGGAGGCACTGGAATGGAGTCTTTGTATTGTCCTTTAAAACCACTGAGAAGTGGCTTTTCAGTAAGATACAACTCTGCAATGGCTGCCGTCCCCTTCACAGCATTCCTCGATACTGCTACCTTTTTGAATGCATGAGCCATTTTTATTCCCTTCTGGATGCAGACAACAGCAACTATGCTGCTCACTAGACAAAACAAAACAGAGATTAGAGATAAAACGGGCACTTTCAATAAGCAAATTCATGATTTATGGCAGGGGTCACTAATAGGTGGATCGCGGTCCGGGTCTGGACCGATAAACTACTGAGAAGGATTTAATTCTGACAGTGTTCATTTAAAGCGGCGGAACGTTTATTGTCTTTACGGTTTACGTGCTTTACAGCGCAGTAAACTTACAGACCAATCACGTGTGCTGTAAGATCCAAACGCTCTCCTCTGCCAATCAGATCTGTGCAGATGCGAGAGCGCGGAGCCACACAGGCGAAGCAGAGGGTGAGAAGTGGGAGAATAAAGCGAGAAAAGCTAATACAGATATAACCTCGCAGTGTTACTTGGAGGAATTAAAGAGAAACAACCGAGACAAGAGTGCAAAATATTCCACTTTACTCCACCTGATCAGAACTCCGCACTCTATTTGCTCCCAAACCCAACACTAAAGCAACCGCCAGGGGAAAAAAAGCATTGGCAACTTCCCCCATCCAGGCCCCGTATATCCAGGCCTGCTCCAAGGCCTCCTGACTTTGCCCCCAGTCATGTGCCCAGGCTGTCCACACAGACTTTTGCCAGTCCTGGGCACCCACCTATGTTTTTGGTCCCCCTGTCTCTCCCTGTCCTGGTCCCTGTATCTGTGTTCGTTCCTGTTCCTGTCCCCTGTGGTTTTTCTGTTCCCGTCCCAGTCACTGTATTTGTTTCTGTCCCCGTCACTGTTATGGTCCCTGTTCCCCTGTCCAGTCCTGTCCTGTCTACTCTCCCATACTTGTCCCCTGTCCGCTCCTCTGTCCAGTCTCAGCCCCCTGCCCAGACCCCTGTCCAGTCTACGTCTCTGTCCACTGTCCAGCCCCCTGTCCAGTCTTTTGTCCAGTCCTTGTCCCCTCTCCAGTCTTTTGTCCTGTCCAATGTCCAGACCCCTGTCCAGTCTACGTCTCTGTCCACTGTCCAGCCCTCTGTCCAGTCTTTCGTCCAGTCTCCGTTTACATCCCCAGTTCAGTCCCTGTTCCAGTGTCCATCCCTGTCTCCTGTCCAGTCTACTGTCCAGTTTCCGTTCCCTGCCCGGCCCCACGTCCAGTGTCCGTTCCCGGTCCTGCCCCCGTTTCATGTCCGGTCTCCTGTCCAGTTCCCTGCCCGGTCTCCGTCCTAGTTCTAGTCTTGTTCTTTGTTTTCCGCCCTCTCCTGACCTGCTCCTGGGGTTTCGTTTTTTTTCGCGCCCCGGGAGTTGCGCGTTAAGGGGGGGGGTTATGTAAGGTCCTTGCCCTGTTGCCCTGTCTAGTGTCATGTTTATTTACCTGTTCCTCGTGTCTGTCTCTCATGTGACCCGGCTCCTCTGTGTTTCATTCCCAGTGTTTTTCCACTCACCTGTGTTCATTTGTAGCTCCGCCCCTTCGTCCCAGGTGTTTCATGTTTCCTGTGTGTGTGCACCTCTATTTAAGGTCCGTCTTCCATTTCCCCGGTGTCGATCCTTGTACGTTTATCGTCTGTCAGTGTTCCATGTTTTCCCCAGTTTCCTAAGTCCTGTTATCTGTAAATCCCTGTTTATTTTGTATCTGTTTTTGTTAATAAATCCCCTTTTGTTTGCAATTGCGTCCACCTCCTCGTCCTCCCTGCACCCCGCACCCTGACACAAGCCCAACTAATAGAAACCAATTTGCATTATATTATTAATTCTTAAGTATTAATAACTGGACACTGAACATTTCAGACGCCACGAAAAAGTTTCGGTTCTGATTGCAACAATGGTTGTTTTGATAAGTGTTTGACATTTGACTTTTTCAAATTCTTCTCTGTATGTTAGAAGCCTATTTTTATTCTTATCAAGCAGAACACATAACCGGTTGTTTAAAGGCCAACTAATAAAAAAAATATGCAATTAGGTGTGTTCCTGCTTTATAAAATGAAAGCCAGCTGTCACAAAGGTTTTTCAAAGATAAGCTGATACTCTGATCTATTAAAGGATGCTTATTATTTTATATGACATGATATAAAATAAAAATCCAATCCAAAGCTGGGCGATATATCGAGATTTAAAAAAATATCTATATATTTTAATTTGCAAGAAAAGACTAGACAATATTATTTATATCGATATAGACTATGTCGCGTTACAGTGAGGCCCGTCAGTTCTCCCGCTGTTTCTCTGTACAGCTTCACCTAGCCCTGCCTCCCTCACTCACTAAACACACTACCCCTCCCCTAGTCCCGCCTCCCCCCCTTACTAAACACAGTATCTCTCCCCTAGTCCCGCCTCCCTCCCTAACTTAACACACTACCCCGACAGAGAAACCTAACATTACAGCTCATTTCCAGATGGTTTGGATTCAGCGAGTCAGGTGAGCAGCAGAATAAAGTATTTTGTACAGCGGTGGTCAGTAATAGGCGGTCCTGGTCCACTATTGAGAACTAGTTTATTTCGAATTTATTTTTAATTTGGTTTTCAAACTGTTCAACCTTACTTTGCCATTTCAGAACATCTTGTTTAAAAGGCTGTGGTGCATAACAGGAGGCACCTAAGAACAAATAAGGAGCATTAAGAGCATTTAAGCAATATAACCCAGCTTGCAACTACTCATTAAATCTTCAATGCTTGAGGATCTCTAAAGTGTCAATTAGACATAACTAAGTAATGTTTCAGTAACTCAGTTCAAAATGTGAAACTCATATTATATAGATGTATTACACACAGTGATCTATTTTAAGCATGTTTTTCTTTAATTGTTGATGATAAAATGAAACCCCAAAAATCAGTGTTTTAGAAAATTAGAATACTATATATGACCAATTGGTACTTTTGGCAGTGTGGGCAGTTTGCTGGAAAATGAAATCCACATCTCCATAAAGGTGTCAACAGAGGGAAGCATGAAGTGCTGTTAGATTTTGTGGGAAAACAAAACTGCACTGACTTTAGACCTGATAATAAAACACAGTGGATCAACACCAGCAGATGACAAGTCTCCTCAAACCATCAGTAAATTTCACATTTCTAAATTTCAGAATTCTAGAATTTCATAAGTCTAAAGTCAGTGCAGTTTTGTTTTCCCACAAAATCTAACAGCACTTCATGCTATATATACAGCTCAGCCCCTACTGCAGAGTCTCTCTCACACACGCACATATATATGTGTGTGTATATATATATATATATATATATATATATATATATATATATATATATATATATATATACACACATATATACACACACACACACATTTTTATTTATTTATTTATTTTTACTAAAAGTGGTCTCATTTTTGTTCCAGAGCTGTGTGTGTGTGTGTGTATATATATATATATATATACACACACACACACACAAGCTGGATTCCAAAAAAAGTAAAAAGTTGGGACACTAAACAAATTGTGAATAAAAACTGAATGCAATGATGTGGAAATGGCAAATGTCAATATTTTTTATTTTTCTCGTAATAGAACATAGATGACAGATCAAAAGTTTAATCTGAGTACATGTAACTTTTTAAAGGAAAAATATGTTGAATCAACATTTCACAGTGTCAACAAATCCCAAAAAAGTTGTCATCTGTGGTCAGATGAGTCACGATTTGAAGTTCTTTATGGAACACTGGGACGCCATGTCATCTGGACCAGGACAAGGATAACCCAGGATGTTATCAACACTCTGTTCAGAAGCTGCATCACTGATGGTATGAGGTTGCATGAGTGCTTGTGGCTTGGGAAGCTTGCATGTCTGGAAAGGCAGCATTAATGCAGAGAACTATGTTCAGGTTCTAGAACAACGTATGCTCCCATCTAGACATGGGCGCAGATGGCACTGGGGACCAGATTTATAGTGACCTCATCCGAAATCTAGCATCTACAAGCATAAACGTTGGGGTTTTAATTTAATTAACTGTACGTTTGTGGAATTCTGTGTTCCACAATGCCCTCGTTTTTAAACTAGGAAGCGTTCAGTTCAGAGGTTACATTGTTCGGAGCTCCGTGTTCCAGTTCCAATGTCAGGCCCGTAGCCAGGGGGGATCTTAGGGTTCGTTCGATCCCCCCCCCATCCTCCACAACCCCCCCTCAGCCACCCCAATCTGTGTGTGGTGTGGCAGCCTGCTGTTCCCTGATTGGCTGGACGCAGCGCGGCGGCCGGATTCATTTGAATAAAGTTGAGATCTGTTCAACTTTCCTGCCGGAGGGGGGGGCTGCGCTCAACGCAACGCAACCCAGTATGCACCGCGGCATGCGGCGGCTCTCTCCATTGAAATGAATGGGATGCGTCGGGGCTTAAGTGCCAGTGGACGCGTACCGTAACGGCCGCCGCGCTGCGTCCAGCCAATCAGGGAACAGCAGGCTGCCACACCACACACAGACGAGCCTCACACACACAGAACAGGCGCCTTTTAAACACAGAAGAGAGGCTTAAAATGGCGGAATATGGATTTATACAACTATAGATCACAGTGAAGTTGACTAAAAAGGTAAAATATTAAACTTATGATTGACTACATCTGTTGCTTCATTTGAATTCAAAAACGTTACGGACACGCCCACATGCGGCGAGCCAAGAGATCCGGCACGGCGACCTGCGTTGAAGAAAAGTGCCAGTGGACGCGTACCGGGAGGGCGGAGCTGCGTTAAACGCAACGCAACCCGGCATGCACCGAGGCATGCAGCGGCTCTCTCCATTGATTTTATGTATGATGTTATAATGATGTTATTTTAGTAAGCAGTCGCTGTTAACTGAAATTATAAGATGTAAAATGTTAACATTGTCTTCCTGGTCTTGCCTAGGCTGTAGCAATGAAGAAACAAAAAACAATAACAATAACAATATTCTAAAGTTTATTGCAGCATATATATATATATATATATATATATATATATATATATATATATATATATATATATATATATGATTTTACAGCTTGGTCCCCCCCAGTTCAAAATTTCCATCTGCGCCCCTGCATCTAGACGTCATCTCTTTCAGGGCAGACCCTGCATTTTTCAACAAGATACTGCCAGACCACATTCTGCAGCAATCACAACATCATAGCTACGTAGGAGAAGGATTGGGGTACTGAAATGGCCAGCCTGCAGTCCAGATCTTTTACCTATAGAGAACATTTGGCGCATCATAAAGAGGAATGTGCCAACAAAGAAGGCCCAAGATAATTGAACAGTTAGAGGCCTGTATTAGACATGAATGGGAGAGCATTCCTATTTCTTGAGAAACTGGTCTCCTCTGTCCCCAGATGTCTGTTGAGTGTTGTAAGTAGAAGAGGGGATGCCACAGTGGTGAAAATGGCCTTTTCCCAACTTTTTTGGAATTTGTTGACACCAAGAAATTGTGAAACAACATATTTTCCCCTTAAATTGATACATTCTCTTAGATGAAACTTTTGATCTGTGATTTGTGTTCTATTCTGAATAAAATATTCTCCACATCATTGCATTCAGTTTTTATTCACAATTTGTTTAGTGTCCAAACTTTTTTGGAATCCGGTTTGTATATATATATATAGTATCGAAGGCGGTTGTGGAAGGTTGAAGAGAAGTGTGAGAGCCGGTCAGGTTCCCACAGTGACCTTTTTACATGGATGAAATACATACAGTTGTGGTCAAAAGTTTACATACACTTGTAAAAAAACATAATGTTATGGCTGTCTTGAGTTTTCAATAAGTTCTACAACTCTTATTTTTCTGTGATAGAGTGATCGGAACACATACATGTTTGTCACAAAAAACAGTCATAAAATTTGGTTCTTTCATAAATTTATTATGGGTCTGCTGAAAATGTCACCAAATCTGCTGGGTCAAAAATATACATACAGCAACAAAATTTGTCAATTTTGGTGATGTAGCGAGTTGTGTCAATCAAATTAGCTTCATGTCATGGCCTCTTCACTTCTTGTAAGTGATTCTGATTGACTACAGCTGTTGACTTCTCATGAGCCCATTTAAATAGGGCTCATTTGACCCAGTGATTAGACTCAGCTACAAAAGCTACAATGGGAAAGTCAAAGGAACTCAGTGTGGATCTGAAAAAGCGAATTATTGACTTGAACAAGTCAGGGAAGTCACTTGGAGCCATTTCAAAGCAGCTACAGGTCCCAAGAGCAACTGTGCAGACAATTATACGCAAGTATAAAGTGCATGGAACAGTTGTGTCACTGCCACGATCAGGAAGAAAACGCAAGCTATCACATGCTGCCGAGAGGAGATTGGTCAGGATGGTCAAGAGTCAACCAAGAATCACCAAGAAGCAGGTCTGCAAGGATTTGGAAGCTGATGGAACACAGGTGTCAGTCTCCACAGTCAAGCGTGTTTTACATCGCCATGGACTGAGAGGCTGCCGTGCAAGAAAGAAGCCCTTGCTCCAGAAAAGGCACCTTAAGACTCGGCTGAAGTTTGCTGCTGATCACATGGACAAAGATAAAACCTTCTGGAGGAGAGTTCTCTGGTCAGACGAAACAAAAATTGAGCTGTTTGGCCACAACACCCAGCAATATGTTTGGAGGAGAAAAGGTGAGGCCTTTAATCCCAGGAACACCATGCCTACTGTCAAGCATGGTGGTGGTAGTATTATGCTCTGGGGATGTTTTGCTGCCAGTGGAACTGGTTCTTTGCAGAAAGTAAATGGGATAATGAAGAAGGAGGATTACCTCCAAATTCTGCAGGAAAACTTAAAACCATCAGCCCGAAGGTTGGGTCTTGGGCGCAGTTGGGTGTTCCAACAAGACAATGACCCAAAACACACATCAAAAGTGGTAAAGGAATGGCTAAACCAGGCTAGAATTAAGGTTTTAGAATGGCCTTCCCAAAGTCCTGACTTAAACCCCATTGAGAACATGTGGACAGTGCTAAAGAAATGGGTTCATGCAAGAAAACCATCACATTTAGCTGAACTGCACCAATTCTGTCAAGAAGAGTGGTCAAACATTCGACCTGAAGCTTGCCAGGAGCTTGTGGATGGCTACCAAAAGCGCCTAGTTGCCGTGAAAATGGCCAAGGGACATGTAACCAAATACTAATGTTGCTGTATGTATATTTTTGACCCAGCAGATTTGGTGACATTTTCAGCAGACCCATAATAAATTTATGAAAGAACCAAATTTTATGACTGTTTTTTGTGACAAACATGTATGTGTTCCGATCAAATCAAATCAAATCAAATTTATTTGTATAGCGCTTTTTACAACAGGTGTTGGCACAAAGCAGCTTTACAGAAACATGATTACAGGACAAAGAATCAGGCAAAACATTAAACATAGAAAATACAGAATACAGAACCCCCAGTGAGCGCGGAGGCAAGGAAAAACTCCCTCAGAGCTGCAGGAGGAGGAAGAAACCTTGGGAGGACCAAGACTCACATTAAAGGGGGGACCATCCTACCACTGGTCAAACGGCTTTTAAATTAAAATTTAAAAAGTCTTTTATACATCCATATAGGTTTTATGTACTCAGGAGTGTAATAGCGCCACTAATGGCTTGGATGTAATCTGTAGTGGAGAGTAAGATGGTCGATGAGCAGCTGATCTGTGGTGGTGGTGGAGAAGAGCTGACTTCAGAAACTTCCATCAGTCTGGCTGGACAGGAGACGCGAGAGCCTGAGGGTCCAACATCGGTATCGGGTCAGACAGGTGGGCAGTCAGTAACTCGGAGGAAAGCAGAGAGATGGAATTAGTTTTTACTGGATTTATGCAAAACTGAGAATATTAAAACATTATCAGAGTGTGGCAAATGACTCCGGCAGAACTGAATAAAACAGCCTAACTAAAGGCAGAGAGCCAGAAGGTAACATAGACATGGAGGCACCCTGAAACACCAGCATCCACCCACTCCACCGTCCACAAACCTGAGTGACCGTGTGCAGTGGGAGAACAACAGCACCAGCATCTCAGTTTACCACAATTTCCTCTGTCCATGAACCCCTGAATCTGCAGCCTTATCTAAAGGGAAAAACATTAATTACCAAAAGCTAAACTAAACAAGTAAGTTTTCAGTCTAGACTTAAAGATTGAGACTGTGTCTGAGTCCCGAACATATTCGGGGAGATTATTCCAGAGTTGAGGCGCTTTATAAGAGAAAGCTCTTCCTCCTGCAGAGCTCCTCTGAATTTTAGGCACTACTAATAAACCAGCACCCTGAGATCTGAGTAATCGCGGTGGTTCATAACAGGAGATGAGGTCTTGTAAATACTCAGGAGCGAGTCCGTGTAGGGCTTTATACGTTAACAGGAGAATTTTATAGTCTATGAGGAATTTGACTGGAAGCCAGTGCAGTGCTGATAGTACTGGACTAATATGGTCAAATTTTCTAGTTTTAGTAAGGACCCTGGCTGCAGCATTTTGAACTAGCTGAAGTTTATTTAAGTTACTGCCGGAACATCCAGACAGTAGCGCATTACAATAATCTAGCCTTGAGGTAATAAAGGCATGTACTAATTTTTCTGCGTCATGCAGTGATAGGGCATTTCTTAGCTTGGCAATATTACGGAGGTGTAGAAAAGCTGTTCTAGTAACATTAGATATGTGTTTATCGAATGCTAGACCTGAATCTATGATAACTCCAAGATTTTTAGCTGCTGAACCAGGGGTGGCTGAGAAGTCAGCCAGATTTAGCATTAAGTCTGATAATTTATTTCTAGCAGCTTTGGGGCCTAATAGGAGAACTTCTGTTTTATCACTATTTAATAGGAGGAAGTTGTGCGACATCCATGATTTTACATCTTCTACACAATCCTCGATTTTCTTTAATCTCACTCTGTCATCAGGTTTGGCTGATATGAAGAGCTGCGTGTCATCCGCATAACAATGAAAATTCACATTGTGTTTTCTAATAACTTTGCCCAGTGGGAGCATATATAATGTAAATAATAACGGTCCTAATATAGAGCCTTGTGGAATTCCATATCTTACCTTGGTATAACTGGAAGACATATCATTTATCCTCACAAACTGATAGCGATCGGTTAAGTACGATTTAAACCATGCTAAGGCAGTTCCGGTTACACTGACCATGTTCTCTAGTCTTTCTAAAAGGATAGTATGATCTATTGTATCAAAGGCTGCGCTCAGATCGAGAAGTACGAGTAAGGAAACACAGCCTTGGTCGGCGGCTATAAGTAGATCGTTTGTTATTCTAACTAAAGCTGTCTCAGTGCTATGATAAGGCCTAAATCCAGATTGAAATTTTTCATAGATCTGGTTTCTTTGCAGGTAAGAGCAAAGTTGTTGGGCTACAGCTTTTTCTAAAATCTTAGAAATAAAGGGTAAGTTTGAAATAGGTCTATAGTTAGACAGTACACTAGGATCAAGATTTGGTTTCTTGATCAGAGGTTTAATTACAGCAGTTTTAAAGGCTTTGGGTACATGGCCCAGGGCGAGCGATGAGTTTACTATCATTAACAGAGGTTTAATTATATCTGGCAGTACCTGTTTTAATAATTTTGTGGGAACAGCATCAAGTGTGCAGGTTGTGCTGTTTGAAGAGGAGATAATTTTCTCTAGTTCTAGCTGTGGAAGTGGGTTAAAGACTTCCAACCTAACTTCAGTAACAGGGTTTTGTTCTAGATCAGCCAGACCAGATGACAGAGAGGATGTAATATTTATCTGTTTAATTTTATCCCGAATGTTTTCAATTTTACTATTGAAGAAGTCCATAAAATCGTTGCTGGTGTAAATGGCTGGAATCTGAGGTTCAGTACCTGCCTGGTTTTTAGTTAATTTGGAAATAACACTAAAGAGAACTCTAGGATTATTTTTATTTATCTCGATCTGTGAGGCCAGATATGCTGAGCGGGCTTTATTAAGTTCTTTTCTATATTTAACAAGACTGTCTTTCCACGCAGAGATCACTCTATCACAGAAAAATAAGAGTTGTAGAACTTATTGAAAACTCAAGACAGCCATAACATTATGTTTTTTTACAAGTGTATGTAAACTTTTGACCACAACTGTACATAGGTGAGTCTGTAAATTTTGGCTATGTGTATATGCTATTGACATGAATGCCTGATTTGCCTTAGCCTTAATCTTTTGTGGTGCAGCCTGGACACATCCTCAGTGTTGAACTGAAGTGTTTCAAAGTTCAACACTATTTTTTTTTTTTGTACGTTCTCACAAGGCTTGCAAATGCGACAGGTGGACATAATCCAAGATGGAATAACAAAGAGCACCAGGACCCTCTCTATGATGTTCAACAAACTCAGGCAAATGTGCGTAAAAATTCTGCGAACGTTTTGCAAAAAGAAAGGACAGAAAGTGGGGGGAGCTGACATCATTGTTCAGATTGATGAGAGCAAGTTCTGCCACAAGCGATTTAAAATTTAATAAATAAATTTATTTAACATAACTGAAATCCCATAGACCATTTATTGGTGCTGGTACTGGTTTCTAAAACTGATAAGTGATTAAGCCTGCAATGAGGTACACAAATTTCCCACAAATATTAATATGGTTTGGAATACATATTCCAGAACCCCAGATCAGAAAAATGTGGAACAGTTCAGAAAATGCATAAAACAAAAAAAAAAAAACTGTTTATTTTGACTTTTATTTGATTGCAGACAGTATGAACCCAGTACATTTGATCTGCTCAACTTCATTTAAATTATTAATATATTTTATTTTTTAATATTAATGTTTATTAATATACATCCATTTTAGCCCTGCAACACATTTAAAAATAGTGGGTGGGAAAAGCATTTACCACTTTGTATTGTTTCCATTACTTCCCACAACACTTTTAATCATTTAGGCACCTATGGAGTCAAATTGGGGTCTTTAATGCTGACGAGAAAATAAAACTGTCACAAAAAAAATCTCCACGAATTGCAAAAAAAATCTAATTTTGCAAACAAAGAAGAGAACATAAGTTACCTTTTTTCAATTGTAATATTTTTTTTAGAATTAATCTTTTGCAAAAACACTTTTTCTTTGCGTTTTGCACTTTGCGTTCCTTTTTTCTCTTTGCAATACTTTCCCTCCTTTGCGTTCCTCCGTTTTGTTTGCGAGTCTATTTTGACCCCTTTTTGACGTGGGGGCGTGGGGAGAGGAGAGGGGCGTGGCTATGGAGGAACGCGTCATCAGCTGGAGCCTCTGCTCAGCCTAGACGCTAACCAGGCTGAACAACAGCTATTTAACAGTTATAATTCATAAGTTAATTCTAATCATTTATTTTACATATACCTAACTACTGAATTATATAATATTGTTGTTTTCAGTTAAATTAAGCAAAACGCTGAATTTTAGCTTCTTTTTTATCCAGCGTTCTTGCTGCAGTTACACGCGGCCGCCTGTAGATGGTGGATTTTAACAGTGAAAAACGCCATTAAAACACAACGCTGCAAAAACGATCTAAATAAAAAGGAAAAACACAGAACGTTTAATTTGTACCACGGCCGGGAAACTTACTATTTTCTTGATGGAACCATATACTCTGTAAACACTCAGAATTAAAAAGGTAAAACACAAAAAGACTTCCAAGTTTATTTAAACTTCAATGTAATATAGATAAAATAAAATAATAAAACAGAACATAAAAAGAATATTAATGTTCAATTTCCAGTGTGATTATACAAAATATCAAAAGTAATATTTGCTCTTTAGTGTGAGGTACTGTATCTTACATCTGACATTTAAATGTTTTCCTGTTTTCTATTATTATTTTAATAATTAATATATTTTTGCTTTTAGGATAACTTCATATGGGCACACTGCACATGTGTGTCTAACCTTATCTCACAGTCTCCTCTTTTTTATTTTTCTGTCATGTGTTTGTGTGTATCTGTATAAAAGTTCCTGGAACAGACTAATTTCCACAGGGAGATTAATACATTATTTTTTATGCTATGTTCGGTTTTATTATCTTATTTTATCTATATTATTTTGAAGTCCAAATTAAACGTTCTGTGTTTTCCTTTTTATTTAGATTGTTTTTGCAGCGTTGTGTTTTAATGGCGTTTTTCACTGTTAAAATCCACCATCTACAGGCGGCTAAAATTCAGCGTTTTTATTTAACTGAAAACAACAATATTATATAATTCAGTAGTTAGGTATATGTAAAATAAATGATTAGTTATTGAATTAACTTATGAATTATAACTGTTAAATAGCTGTTGTTCAGCCTGGTTAGGGTCTAGGCTGAGCAGAGGCTCCAGCTGATGACGTTCCTCCATAGCCACGCCCCTCTCCTCTCCCCACGCCCCCACGTCAAAAAGGGGTCAAAATAGACTCGCAAACAAAACGGAGGAACGCAAAGGAGGGAAAGTATTGCAAAGAGAAAAAAGGAACGCAAAGTGCAAAACGCAAAGAAAAAGTGTTTTTGCAAAAGATTAATTCTAAAAAAAATATTACAATTGAAAAAAAGGTAACTTATGTTCTCTTCTTTGTTTGCAAAATTAGATTTTTTTTGCAATTCGTGGACATTTTTTTCGTGACAGTTTCATTTTCTTGTCAGCATTAAAGACCCCAATTTGACTCCATAGGCACCAAGAATACTAAGTGATAAAGTGTTTCAGACTGCAAAAATATCTTAGTAAGGTGTCTCTATTGTCTCTATTGGAGGCAGATCAGGACTACAGTCCAGCCAGTCCAGTACCCGTACTGTCTTCTTTCACAGCATGCCTATATAATATGTGCAATTGGCACACCCATACCATGAGAGAACCTTTTAGACTGGTTGTCTTTGGTCTGGAGCACACAGTGTTAATTTTCACCAAAAAGATATGTAATACTGATCACTCTGTCAACAAAACACTGTGCTTCCGTGTGATGTGAGTCCAGTAGAGAAATGGACGCTGCTTCTGTTGTGTACAGTAAAGTTGTAAGTGGTAGCAGAGACTCTGCGGTTTGTGGAGGCTGCTTTTGCATCAAATCATGACCATGACATGATGTGTTTCAAATAATTTTAATTTAGTATTTCACCTTATTAATAGCCTTAAATTTAATCTGTCCCACCATTTTTGGAACGTTTTGCATGGCTGAAATGCAGGAATGGGTGCATATTAAAAAGGGAAATAAAGCTGAGCAGATAAAACATAAAATATCTTAAGCACACTGTCTGCAATTAGTTAGTCAAATGAAATTTGAGAAACATTGCTTATTTTTTATTGGCACAATCAATTTTGAATTTTGGGTTATATTATTCAGAATGATGAGAGGGCTACTTACAAAAACTAAAACCAAAATATTATTTGGCTCACACAAAGGCTGAGTTTTCTTACCCAGGGTGGTTTAATCTTTACACTTTCACATAATTCCAATAGTACGGTATTATATTGTCTTCACCCTTATAATTTATAGATACAGGGCGCACTTAGGCCACACCCACACAACGTTCCCCTCAGTTTGAATAGATGTGAATGAGAAATTCCTCCTCACTGTGTCTTTAAACAGCTTATCTTAAAGTATACACAACAGTTCTATAGATATTAAGATATGTACTAAAAATAAATATGATTGGCCTTCCTTTGCATTACCCAGTTTTTCCCAAATTGTGGAAAAATCCTGCCATGGAGTGGCCAGCCCTCACTATTTGTGACTCTTAATGTACCACTACCCCAAGAAGACACCAGGCAGGATAGGCTATTTAACATTAGCTAACACTGTCATCAAAATTTTAAAATCTAGTGTATTATACTACATATTATTAACACTATTGTTACCCATTACACCCTTGTTCTGTATTAGTCTAAATTAATATTATATATTAATCGACTAATTTTACAAAAGGGGTGAAATGCTTTAAGCATTACAGCTTATTTAAGCTACTGTAGCCAGTGAACTCTACAATCTACTATACAATAATTTCCAGTGATTTTGGGGCTAGTTTAAATTTCTCCTGACAATTTTAGTTTGTCTAGTATAGATCCCTTGGTACCCCTTTTGTTTATTTAGGCTATGAATATTCAATATTATTTCAGACTGATGCAGATAATGGCAATAGTAGTTCTAATAATATATTATAGTGGAGCTACACTTCAGCATTTGAAACAGGAGTGTTAATAAGATGCAGTGTTTTGTTATAGATGTAAGCTAAGGTTGAAAATGTTAGACTGTCAACCTCTTTGAGGGAATGGTACATTATGAGTCACAGTAAGTGACAACTCTTCGCTTTGTGCTGTAATTCCTCCACAAAACATTATAACAGAAAATGAAATTCAGTGGAGTACAGTCATATCTAGTTTAAGTATATATCTTTTAGCGCTGCACAATATTGGAAAAACATTTCTTTTTTTGACAATATATATTGCAATATTAAACAATGCAGGGCCCATGACATCACCAGCCCCAGCCCCACCCCCACCCGTGCGAATGTCAGAACTGATCAAGAGCCGAATCAGCACTGAGCACTCAAACCCCGAAAAACAGCAAAACAACACTAATCCGCCCTTCAATCAGGCATTTAAAAGGCTTTTTAAATGATAAATAAGAACATTAAAAGTGTGAATTCAGTTGTAACTGGAAATATCTGCAGAAAACTGTGCTGGACTGAGGTGCACAGCTTTCTACATATGCGTTTGCAAGCACGTGCCCAACCATGTGGTTGGAGACCATGCGGTTACCTCTTTACTCCTGCCCCTCCCTCTTGCGCTCCCTCTCTCCCTCACACTTCTCAGGCAGCAGCAGTAATGATGTAATGAAGTAATGTAATATATATATTTTTTGTGTTTATAATCTTTATTCAGAACTTTATACCCCTCTAGCCCACACCTGGCATTGAAGGGTTGCAATATCTTTGTTTATTAATCTGCCCTAGGAAGTTATATTCTGTTGGCATTACTTCTCTACGGGGACTAAACAAGCTGCATGTGTACATTTGCACATCTGTGTCAGCAATAGGTGAATGTAGTAGAGGTGGCCCAAACATTTGAATTATTTCTGTTTTTTTCTTTAAAATCTGTTTTGTTAGATTTTTTTGTTCACAACTAAGGGTTGTTAGTAAGAATTTCTAGCATAGTAGCCAAAATCATTTGTTTGTTGGATTTTGTGTTAAAATGTTAATTTTCATTAAAGACCTGTTGAACGGTCACTTCTAACAGCCTTTTTTTTCTCAATTAGATGGAAAAAAATGTTTCATATAACATTTGTGTTTATGTGAAAAAGCTGTTATAAAAACCCTTCTTTTTCAAATCCCTTGTACTACATACACGCACATAAGTAAACTCAATTGAGAGTCAACTGACACGCAGTTGACAGTCTATGTTTGAATTGCACTAATTGTTGCTAGGTGGTGCAAAACATATAATAGAGATGTCATGTTACACTAAGGTGCCAGTAGATAAATCTTTGCTAGATGTAGTTGAGAATTTACTTTTTATGTTGTTGACATGCAGTTAACACGTTGAGATGCAGATCACATTTACCTGATTATCTATATGATATAATGTGATGCCACTATTGACAATGGAACCTGATGTTCATGGAAAAGTTCAGTGACATGTTTTTGATAGTTGGTTTACACTCACTTTAGTGTCAAAAATGGACCATCCAAGTAAAGAGAAGGCCAGTGCCAGAGGATCTGAGGGAGCGAGAGAGAGAGTAAGGATGAAGGATCTCAGAAAGGTAAGGAGGGGCAAGGCCACAAAGGGCTTTAAAAGTTAATAGAAGAAGTTTGTATTTAATAAGTATACTGGTATCCAGTAAAGCTGATGGAGAATGGGGGTGATGTGTGCAGAGGTCTTAGTATAAATGAGGACCCTGGCTGCTAAATTCTGTATGTATTGGAGCCTGTTAAGCAATTTAAGAGGGAAACCATAGAAACGTGAGTTGACAGTCAATGTGACAGAATATGAAAGCATTAACTAGCATTTTAGCATTAGTAGTGTTAAGCAGGGGGCAGAGGCGGTCAATGTTCCTAAGGTGGAAGAAGGCAGCCTTGGTGATTGACTAGATCTGGGGCTTGAATGAGAGTGATGAATTAAGAAAAAAAAATCCTAGGTTATTAACAACCTGCAGTGATTTAATAGGCTCACCATAAACAATTAGGTTAAGGGCAGCATAAGTGCGGACCAGAGCTTTTGGGCCAACTAAGAGGACTTCAGGACTTCAGAGTCATTAGTAGTCTCAGAGAAGCGTTCTGCAAGTGCTGAGCTCCTCTCGCACTCCTTAGATTAATAGACAACATGAAGTGTTTTTTTTAACTGAAAACTTCTCTTTCAGTCAGAAATGACTTTTAGACCTAAACATATGACAGTTAAAAAAGCACAAATATCTTGTTTTCAACATTTCTTATGTTCTTGGGTTCATTTGTGTGTTAAATGTAATAAAGGCTGTTTTTGGATGTTTCAGGCTGCGCAAAGCATTTTTTGCATAGTGCTGAGCTCCTCTCTCACTCCTTAGATTAATAAACAACATTTTTTCTTTCATTTAGAAAAGAATTTTCAAGACTTTAAATAAATAACAGTTAAAAAGCACTTGTTTTCAAAGTATATTTGCATGTTGAATGTGGTAAAGGCTGTTTTTTGTGTGAGGAGTGCTGGGGGGTTCAGTTAAATCTCTGTGGTGTTGTGTGAAGAGTGATGGGTGGGTTTAGTGCATTCTTTGTGTGAGTGTGAGGAGTAGTTTTGGAGTTTCAGTTCAGTATCTGTGTGCTGAGTGTGTCTAGAGTGATGGGTGGGCTCAGGACAGTCTTTGTGTGAGTGTAAGGAGTGGTGGGGGTTTTTACCTCAGTCTCTATGCTGAGTGTGTGTAGAGTGATGGGTGGGCTCAGTAAAGTCTTTCTGTAACTGTGAGGAATGGTGGGTGGGTGGGAGTCAGTTGAATCTCTGTGTGCTGGGTGTGTGTAGAGTGAGAGTGATGGCTGGGCTCAATACAGTATGTGTGTGAGTGTGAGGAGTGTTGTGGGGGGTTTGGTTCAGTCTCTGTGTGTGTAGAGTGATAGGTGGGTTAAGTACAGTGTTTGTGTGAGTGTAAGGAGTGGTGTGGGGAGATCAAATCAGTACCTGTGCCCTAAGTGTTTGTAGAGTGATGGCTGGGCTTAATATAGTCATTGTGTGAGTGTTAGGAGTGGTGGTGGTGGTGGTGGGGGGGTTCGGTTCAGTCTTCGTGTGCTGAATGTGTGTAAAGTGATGGGTGGTCTCAGTACAGTCGTTGTATGAGGGTGAGGAGTGGGGAGGGGTTCTGCTTAGTCTTTGTGTGCTGAGTGTGTAAATGGATAGGTGGGCTCAGTACAGTTGTTGTATGAGGGTGAGGAGTGGGGAGGGGTTCTGCTTAGTCTTTGTGTGCTGAGTGTGTAAAGTGATAGGTGGGCTCAGCACAGTCGTTGTATGAGGGTGAGGAGTGGGGAGGGGTTCTGCTTAGTCTTTGTGTGCTGAGTGTGTGTAAAGTGATAGGTGGGCTCAGTACAGTCACTGTTTGGTTGTGAGGAGTGGTGGGGGGTTGAGTTCAGTCTCTGTTGTGATGGACATTTATTTACTAGTGTCAGGTGATTTTAGTTTAGTCTCATAAAGAGGGTATTTTATTCCTTAATTATGTATGTAATTGTGACTGGAGATACATTACAAGCTGCAGAGATTAGAATGTGTGTATGTGGCTCACATGGGCATGTGGGACATGTGACCACACGAACACATCCCTCGGGCATCATGGAACCTTTGGATCCATTTTTACTTGCCAATAACCACTCTTCAAGTCAAAGGTACTAAATACTGCTGCTTCACAAAGTGACTCAAGGATATCATGAATTTGAGGCATAGGGAAAGCATGCAAATGTGTTTTTGCATTGATGATTCTATAATCTATACAGAGTCCTGTACCTCCATCCTTTTTTGGTACCAGGATTATAGGGGCTGCCCAGGGTGATGTGAAAGGTCGAATGATCCAGCATGGCTTCAATCTCCACTTCAAAAAAATTGTTGTTTTGCAATAGGATTTTTTACACACAGGTACTTCATCAGTTGTGAGAATTTGATGTTGTGTCACAGTGGTATGTCCTAACTGGTCTGTACATACCGTGGGCCAGGAAAAACGAAGACGCTTGCATGTTGAACCAGTGTCTGGATGACATTGGCTGTTTCCTCAGTTACTTTCACTTGTTAAGCAATGTATAGGTTGACAGATGCTTCTTGACTGAACCGAAATGGGAGGTCCCATCTTTGGAAGACACCGTGTAACATTCATGATGAAAGTCCAAAGCAACACCCGAGCTCATGAGGAAGTCAAGACCTAAAATCAATGGAAAAGACAGATCTTGTTCACGCATGACAAATAATGTTAGTGGCAGCTTTTGGTCATGAAATGTGCATTGTCATTCAACCTTCCCCAATGCAGAATGTACCTGACCATTAGCAAGTCTGAAAGTCTGTCCTCTGCTTGGCATCCAGGCTTCATCTCTAGAGCTCAACTTGGTCCACAATGTTTTTTGTATTAGAGAATATTTGCATTATAGCAGTAGAATGACTTTGCATTTTCCCCACTGAAGGTTCTCTTCTTTTGGGCATCAGTATTTTGCTGATTCCAGTATGATTTCGTTGCCATCAAGTCTCTCTCCACTAGAGTACCTGTTCTCACTAGTTCATCTACAGTTGGGACAGTACCTCTAAGCAGGCTTGCTAGCCTTGGATTACAATTCCTTAATATGGCCTGTAGAATCTCTTTCTCGGTCATGTTTGGTCTCCATCTTAAACATAGCGCTCGATACTGGAAAGCAAATGTACGTATGTGTTCTTTTGGACCTTGTTTTCTTTACCTTCCCCTATCCGATTCTCATCCTCTACCTCATAGTCTTCTGGTAGGAAAGAGTGTAGGAATGCTGCCCTAAATTGTCTTCAAATTCTGATGGTTTTCTTTTCAGCTAGCCACCAGTCCTTAGCAGTTCCTTTTAAAACTGACCTGAGCTAATGTTGCTAAGATCTCAGCATCAGTGAGAGGTGTATTGTAGAGAGGTACTGCTAGGAACTCCTCACAGCCTTCTATAAAAGTGTATGGGTCTTCACTTTCATCACTTCCAAATCCGGGAAAGTCGAGCTTGATGGGCCCTTTGTAATGGGAAGTTGTACAAGCTTCTAAATATATAGCAGACATATTAACAAAGGGGGTGGATGTAACAGGAGTTTTTAAGTGCAAAAGACTTTAACTGAGCATAACGTCAAATACTGATTGCCCCAGGTCCTGTATTCGGTTTTCTAGTTGTTGTTTCACTTGTCCACATTCTCTTTCTATATGATATGAGAGTCTATCTTCAATCTTCTTATCTATTGCCATTTGTTTTCCTTGCCATTCACCCACTTGGTCCTTGAAGTCACTCAGTTTTTGCAACGTTAGCTTCCAGTTGAGAGACTCTTTCTTCCAGCTTCTTTAGTCTTTCCAAAACCTCACTTTCCATAGGTTCTGGAAGCGGTGGTGGTGGCAACGGGATGTCAGGGTCAGGATCACCTTCACAATTATGGCTTCCCTCTTCTTCTTCAGATTGTATGTAGAGCTGGCTGAGGGTGGTTATGAGATCTTGCGATGGCTCTCTGCGTGTAACAAAAGGTCCAGCTGTAAAATCTGTATCTAGTGTTGCATCTGTTCCAGATCCAGTTTGTGCTGCATCCATGTCCAAACCACTACCAATAGGAATACAAAATCTAAAAAATACCAGTTAACATAACAGGCCCCCTAACAGCTCTAAAAAAATTATAAATAGCTGTGAATAGCAGCAATAAACCTTCTTTCTCTTTGGTAATTTTGGGTCCCTGTTCAGGCGCCACTGTAATGGTCTTTATTAAAATGAGACACTGTTAAATGTAAGGGAGGGAAACCCACTAGAAATAGAAAGAGAATCTGAGATTGCACACAAAACTGTGTATTGTAGCCAACAGTGAATGATATATTTACAAATTGTAAGGGAAAATAAAAAAAAAACAGCAGCAACAAAGCACATTTACAGACCCGTATTGGTCACCCAGTAGAATTTCCCATAGAGTTCAATAAGCACAGTCCTTGCAGAATGTTTCCAGGTACAAAGCTTTAACATGGATGGAGCTCACCAATAGTCCTCTGCTTGCATCTTGGTCAAAATACTTTAGTCCACCCAGTTATTTTCAGGAATGATAACAGAATCCACAGGAAAAGCTCTTCTTTAAGTCCATGATACACCAGAAAGCTTTGGCAACACATAAATCCCCTTCTGTGTAAAACATCAACATATAATCCAGAAAACATCATATGTACAAAATCTAAATCACTTCAATGTACTGTACAACACAAAACCACGTTTATAAAACTGTTCTGTACTTACATTGTGCAAGAAATCCTAAGATATCAAACAATAGTTTCCCGCCACCTTTTAAATCCCTTCTTCTCTCATACACCTCAGCCAAACAGAAGCTATTACTGCCATCTAGTGTCAGAAAATGAAAGTGACACTAGTGTGATACAGTGTGAGGAGTGGTGGAGGGGTTTCAGTTAAATCTCTGTGTGCTGAGTGTGTGTAGAGTGATGGCTGGGTTTAGAACATTCTTTGTGTGAGTGTGAGCAGTGGTGAGAGGGTTTAGTTCAGTCTCTGCGTGCTAATTTTGTGTAGAGTGATGGGTGGATTAGTGGATTAAGTACAGTCTTTGTGTGAGTGTGAGGAGTGCTGGGGGGTTCAGTCCTTGTGTGAGAAGTGGTGGGGGGATTTTAGTTTAGTCTCTGTGTGCTGAGTGTGCGTAGAGTGATGGCTGGGCTCAGTACAGTTTTTTTGTGAGTGTGAGGAGCGGTGGGGGGGGGGGGGGTGTTTCATTTCAGTTTCTGTTCACTCTGTTTGGAGGTGTGGTGAAGAGGAGGGGTTCAATGCTGGTGGCTTTAACAATACGGCTTTACAGTAAATATTATGATTACAATATGAATTTCATGCAGATAATTGTATGACTACAAATTCTCAATAGCTCAAGCTTAGCTAGGTTGCATGGAGAGCGTCCGTGCCCCAACATCCCATAGGGTGGGTTCAATTCAAATTCATTCATTGAACTGAAAGAAATTCTGAAGTTCAGAATTTTGCACAGCCCCTGCTAGGCAGTGGAAAACCTGGACGGAATATGTGCGCCACATATGCAAATGCAAGCCCTCCTGAACTTTGGAAAAAAGATGGTTAAAATGGCATCCATGTGAGCAATCTGCGGCGATGTTTTATCTGCCTGAAGTCACCCAAAACTAAACTTGACGCTGACCTTGCTCCTCCAGTCAATTTAAAACAGTTTGGAGAGTTGCTCCTGTGATTAGGTCCCAATGATTTTTACTGAACAAGGAAATCTGCTTTTAGCAACAGCAAGTTGGAATTCAATAAAGGAAATTCTTAAGCACTGCGGTGTCATTCGCTCACAGCTGATTTATTTGACTTCAGTTAACATTTTTTGTGTTAGTTTCCTTTCGATTAACTTTTTCAATTAACTTTCCTTTGGCGTTCCCTTATTCTTTTTGTAGCACTTGTAGTTGCTGTTTACAGTGCATCATTGTCATCAGAGAACTTCTTTTGTGAGTGTTGTCGCAGATGAGAGTTTTCAACACAGTTCTGAGCTCAGAAACATGGATTCTAGTGCTGATCCAGGTTAGTGGAGAGAGTATAGTGTGAATTCGGCATGAATGTTGCTTTTAGTCCTAGAAGTTGGCATTGGAATATTGTGGTTGGGTATCCAGACGGAGGGATGGAGGGTTGTCTATGCTCATGTTCAGCAGTCAGAGCTGACGTGAAGATGTTCATTTACAAACATGGCAGACAATGTGTGAATGTCTTTTGGGTTTAAAGGGGGCTAGCGTACCTGCTAACTCTAATCTGAGTAATGGGATTGGATGTCTGTCCCACTGCCACATTCCATCGAGGCTGACAGAGACAAAAGGTCCTCCAGGAGATTAATAAGTCGTACTCACAGGCTGAGCCTTAGGCCTGCTGAGAAGCTGCTGAGAGCTATGGTGTGGTCCAGAGGGAGGAGGCAAACCAGTTAGTTAGCTTAGCTGTTTGGGTGCTGTGAACCCTGAGCTAAGCCACAAATAACAACCAATCATATATTTAAATATATTTATAATTATTACAAGTCTTTATTTAGGATGTATTAGTTAAATTATCAACTATAGGTTGATATATATATATATATGTATATATATATATATATATATATATAGTTAGAGCGGATTAGTTTAGTTGGGTAATTAAGATAAGGCTATTTTTTTTTGCATTTCCTAATTAACTGTATTATTTATTTAGCGCGACTGCAGATTTTATTTTGTGTGCAGATTTAAAGGTAAGTATATTTAGATGATCAATTTACTATTATAATTTGGCTCTATTTAGGTTAAGTATTGTTAATTAACTTATTTTTTCCTTTTTCTAGGTTTTCAGGATCCCTTTGTACAAAGAAGAAAATAAAATGTGTAACAACAGTTCTTGTGATTTCAAAAATAAATAAATAAAATAAAATACAATAAAATTCTGTTCAACTTCCCTTTTTCAAAATATCAATACACAATATCAATTAACAGAACACCTTAACTTAAAAAGAAACCGTATGAAAATGAACGCTTTTAAACCAATACACAAAACAATTAACCAAAAAAATGAGCTCTTTGGTTCAGTCTATTTGGAATAGTTCAGAATGTTCTTAGATAAAATGTTGATCTTAAATGTTCAGAGGCAAGAGAAAAAATATAAGAAAAGTTGGAAAAATTAGGTTCCTTTCTCTCTTTAAAAAAAATAAACAGAGTTCCTTTTTTCTCTCCGATCAAAAAAAAAATATCAAAAATGTTCCGTCTAACTTTGTTCAATCCAAAAACTCAATTTGATCCAGGTCCTACCGTACAGGAGGAACAGGCTCAGTTTCTATCTTTCACAGGCACATCCTTGGGTTGGCTCGCCATCTGATGTCTGGTTCGCTCACACTCAGTTGAAACATGAACAGCAACAGAACTGAATTTCAGGGAAGAGAAAAAACCTGACCAAAACCAGCTTGTTTTTGCTGAAAACAGGGAAATTTGCCACCCTAATCGGGTACTGGACTGTTAAACACCTGTAGAGCTGATTTTTAGAACTTTTTAGTCAGCTTTTTAGCTTAAATCTGTATTTTTGCAAGACAATAGCTTAATCTTGCAGCTCTGACAAAATGTCTCCCCTGCTCTCAGCTCAGGTCTGGGCACTCACTGCCTGTGTTTTTTTTTTTTTTCAAGCTGCAGGGCTGTCTTAAAGAGACAGTGTACCCTTGCTAAGATGCATTAAATGAAATGTTTTTTTACTATTTTAACCATCTTTATCTATTTTATTATTTTAAAGTTCTTAATATGATCTAGTTAGTATTATTAACTTATTAATGACTGTATATTATCAGTATATTAATATTTCATATTTCATATTAATAGTTTTAGAGTTTTTTAGAGTTGGTAATACAACCATATTTTAATGTGGGTTACATCTGGGTCTCTGAGAATAGCAGCAGATTGCTGCAGTCCAATGAAACCCAATGGCATAAAGACTGTATCCAGCTCTGCGAGGGCAAATAAACTTTTAGTCTCTCAACTAAAAGAGGTAAAATGAGGCAGAGCAACCTCTGCGTTCCCCCATTTTAGCAAGGGGGCATGGTGTCATTCATGACTATATTGCTATAGAAGTCACACAATGAGTGGGATTGTCATCCACTCTCTATATGCTGTGGCAGTCATGAGGCATGACATAGAACATAGGATGGTCATAGGATAGAATTTTGATTGGAAACACAAAGAAGTTGTTACCTGAATTTAACTAAGCAAATGATCTGGGGTTGCTGCAGTTTGACAGGTCTAGGTTCAGCAACAGTATGTGCTGAAAGAATGAGGTCAGCTGACTACCTGTATTTACTGAATGACCAGGTAGTTCCATCAATGGATTTTTTTCTTACCTGTTGAACACGGGCATATTCCAAGATGACAATGCCATGATTCATTGAGCTGGAATTGTGAAAAAGTGGTTTAGGGAACAAGAGATCATTTTCACACATGGATTATTCACCACAGAATCCAGATTTTAACCCCACTGAGAATCTTTGGGATGTGCAGGAAAAGGCTTTGCACAGCAGTCAGACTCTACCATCATCAATGCAAGATCTTGGTGAAAACTTTTTTTTTTTTTAGCAGGCAGCATATAACAAGAGGATAAAAAAGTAATGAAACTTTTATCATTCTTTAAAAATGAATGTTACTGTAAAGAATTTCTATACAACACTGCATGTTATTTAGTCATTAATCAAGAACAGATCTAATTTTATAGTGATTTATGTATTTTTTATTAAGTTTATGCCAAAAGGTCAAAACACACAACAAAATAGAGAGAACTGTTGAACATTTACCACCTTGTACATTTATTTTTATTTTTACATGTGCCTCTAGAACTGGTTTATTGTTGGTCAGAAAAGATGTACATCAGGGGTCGGTCAAGTTGACCAATGTTTAAAAAAGAGACATCCTAGGACACCTCATAGCTCACTGTGTTAATGTAGCATTAGCATTACTGAAGTGTCTGTGAGAAATGGCCAATGTGCCACTAATGTGGCAGAGTGGTGATTCTCATACTTTGACTTGCGATGGGATAAGATACCATTGGTGTTGTGGCGTGACTTATTGTGATGCCTGGCATGGGCTGTGCCATGGATACAGCAACTGGTGCCACAGAAACTGCAACAGGTGCCATTGAAACAGGCGGAGCCATGCCCTGTGCAATTGTCTGTGCAAGTGCAGCCGAGAGAGGAGCAATCTCTGGGTTCAGGTGAGGGGGTGGTGCAGTTGGGGGTGCAGCATTAGCTGGAGGGGCTGTTGGGGCCCCCGCTGGTGCAACCAGGTCCTGCTGGGTAACAGGACGAGGCTGGAGACCGGCACTGCTCAGAGTTGTATGCGTCTGGGCAATGCCATGGTTGTAGGAACTCACAGAGCCGACAGGGGGTGCCAGACTCTGCTCAGCTGGAGCTGGCGTGGATGAAAGGGTCATGACTTTAGGCTGGCTGCGGAACTGAGCATTCTGCTCCAGTAGGACTTCATTGGTGGCAATAAGGTTGGAGACCTAAGGAGAGGAGGGAAAAATATGTATAAATGTATGTATAATATAGTGTGTGTGTGTGTAGTGGTATGCAAAAAAGCCATGATTAAAATGAAATGCTAAGTTAAAGATGATGCATTCCTTTTTGTATAACAAAAAAGAAAAAAGAGCCAAAATCAAATGTTCAGCACTTAGCAGCACCCCCTGTGGCAAGCACTTTTCATAGCCAACCGAGAATTCTAATGTAAGGGTGATTTAGATAGGAGAACTTCATAGGTCTTCTACAGCAGGGTTCACTAATATGTGGACCGCGGTCCGGACCCAGACGTTGTCCAATGCGGACCCAAACCTATAAACTCAGATAAATTAAATTTTCACAGTGTTCATTTAAAGCGACATCTTTACGGTATACGAGCTTTGCGGAGCTCTCCTCTGCCAATCAGATCTTTGCAGATGTGGCTACCTCGGCTAGTGAATTTGGACGCATCCGCGAAAAACGCCTTAGATAAGAACAGGCAGAAAAATGAGAACGGGTGGAAAATTAAGACACGCAGAGTGCGACAGAGAGACAGGGAAGGAATGTATACAAAATCTGGCCAAAGAGGCATTTAATTATTATTATTATTATTATTAATATTATTATTATTATTATTATATATACTTTTAAACATAGTTCAAACAACCTCACGGGTCAGATGTTTCATGCTTGTGGGCCACATCTGGCTCACGGCCGCTGATTGCCGTCCCCTGGTATACAAAAGTTATCGCTGAATCATAACACAAGTTGTAAATGACAACGGTCCGGACCTTGGCCTGACGAAATTTTTTCTAACTGGACCATACTGAATTCTTATTAAATACCCCTGTTCTACAGGAAGCTATAGAAGGAATTTCCAGGTGCTTCTTATTAAAGACTGTGGAGAGAGTAGAGATCACAAACCCCCTCCCCCCCCCCAAAAAATTGCAAAATATTTCAGGGTCCCAATGGGCAGGTAGATTTGCCCGTTCGTTGAAAAGTTAACCCCAGCTTTCTGAATAAGTGCCATTTTTACATGTATTACATTTTTACATGTATTATATAAATATTTTTTAAAGATGGGATTAATAAAAAAAATAGCAGTAAGTGGATATATGGATTCACAATCTGCAAAGGAGACTTAATTTTTAATTCCAAATATAGTGTAAATATTATAGACCCACAGCATACTAGGAGCAGTTTTAATAGCGATTAAAAAAAGGTTTTATAGTGGGGGGTTTTCTTGATGGCGCCGGTGTGAGAGGCTGTGTAAGAGCTCATCTCCCAGTCAAATCAGTGTAATTCCTCCGAATAGAAAGAATTCTACACGTGTGTTTGATATTCAGTAAGTAAAATATGGAGGCGGAAAAACAAAGAAGGGTCAGAGGAAAATCAATGCCACAAAGAGAGAAAGAAAAAGGGCTGGGGGATTGTATGATAAAGGAAGCGCAGAAGCCTAGGTTGGATGCTAATTCCAAACACCATATACCGAGACAGTATGGACGCCATCTGTGCCGAAATACAGTATCTACGAGCGGAATTGCGGCTAGAACTGGCTGAATTTAGACAAGGGTTTCGGTCAGACATTAGAAAGGAGTTCAGTGCCTTCAAGGATGACATTAACAAGAAAATGAACAATGCCGCTGAGAAGCTTAATACAACGGCGGCTCAAGTAGAAGAAATGGAAGGTTGTGTTGTTGAACTGGAAGAGGTTAACACGGACATGAGGGAAGCACACCTTGAAGCCCTAGAGAAACAAGTTTCCCTACAAGCCAAGTTGACGGACATTTAAAGCCGTTCAAGGCAGAAAAATGTCCGGATTTATGACATACCGGAGGAAGCAGAGAGTGGCAAAACCGTAGCCTTTGTGGGTAAGATCGTTAGCTAGGAATCACGGAGGAGTTGAACATTCAGCGAGCTCACAGACCGCTGGTACCGAAGCCAGGTGGAGGAGCACAGCCCCCGCCCTTCGTGGTCTGTTAGTCAAAAAACAGGTGCTGCGTGCTGCATTGAGAAAGAGAGAGATCTACTACAAGAGCAAGCGGATTTACTTTGATCACGACCATGTGTCTGAGATTCTGAGCAAAAGGGATTATGAGAATATGGAGACGTACGCAGGGCATTAAAGGTCCGAGGGGTGAATTTTTTTCTGGGAAAGTGGCACTCAAATCTATGAAAATGCAGCAGACACTGTACAAGATATGAGGAAACGAGGATTTGAGCTGGATGCACCTAGTGTGGAGCTAACAAGAGAGTCGGACTTAAACGTTCTACCTGGGAGAAAGCAGGTGGCGATTCTTGAAAAGCTCTTAGCCTTTCAACATGTCTCTCCAGGAGCAAAAGGTTCACCAAACTCTTAAGTAGTAGTAAGTGGAAACGAGAAAAATTATGTCCCTGATGGACAACCAAGTCTATTAGTAAAATACACAGATGTACAAACAATATTGAAGTGTAAAACAATGATAGCACAGTACTGTACCCATCTTATGTTGAAGTATAGAAATGACTGGGACACTAGCAGTTAAAAATAAATGTTTGCTGGAAGGGCCCTCTTCAGAAAAGAGGCTTGGTCTCCCTTCAAAGAAATTAGGCTTTTAGTAAGCCTCAAAAGTGAAAACTCATTTAACATTGTTTTAATTTTTCTTACCATGTTTTTGTTGGAATGTTCATTGTACAAGGTTCAGGAGGCTGTCACAACGCAGACTGGGCCATGCTTTTGCTAAAATGTTTAACTTGGTGGGCTTATGGAACAGCATAAATAATATTTCATTTTGTTAAATGTTAATGGGTTGCACAGTGCAGTTAAAAAAAGTAAGTTATTGCTAAAATAAAGAAAGAAAAAATACAAGTTGTATTCTTGCAAGAAACATGTATCCGATAAAGAACAAGAAAAATTAAGAAAATGGGATACCATAATGTTTTTGTCCCTCTCATAGTTCGGCACGAAAGAGGGGTGTGGCAATTTTAATATCAAACAGGGTGAATTTTGAGTATATTCCTCAATCAAATGATAAGGAAGGGAGGTATATACTGGTTAAAGGGAAATTAAATCACAAAGGAGTGACCTTATTCAACATATAAAATTCTACTGGAATTTTTTTTTAAAGTATTTGATCATATAGCCAACAACATGTATGGTACGTTAATATGTGCAGGGGATATGAACACTCTACTCCAACCAAAACTGGACTCAAATAACTCACAAGCAAAGCCTCTCCCACAGACTAGAATTATAAATAATTTAGTCCAAGAACTGGAAATGATAGACATGTGGAGAATATACAATATACTTTCTATTCAGCGAGGCATAATGTATAGTCAAGGATTGATTCTTTTATGATGTTTGAATCTGACAGACATAAAAGAGTGGACTGTTCAATAGAAGTTCCTGACCTATCAGATCATGCAGGGGTATACTTGACAATGCAATTAAATATTAAACCTAAAAATAATTGATGGTGACTTAATGTAGGCATTCTGAACAAGTATTAGAACAAATTAAACAAGATATAACAAATTATTTAGAACAGAACGATAATAATGAAGTTAATCCCAGTATTCTATGGGATGCTGAAAAAGCAGTAATCCGTGGCAAATTAACATCAATATCTTCACAATTGATTAAAGAGAAACAAAAGAGATATAAGGTGCTTCAAAGTTCTCTACAAGAGTTGGGAATGGCTCATGCCAAGAAAGGTGACACCTACAATACTAAAGGAAATTAAAAAATTGAAACAGAAGCTTAATGAATTGTTTGATAAGTAGATAGAAAAACGAGCTAGGTTTTCCAAACAAAGATACTACGAAGTGAGCCCAAAGGCAACTAAACTTCTGTCATGGAGATTATGAAAACAAAAGGCTATAAACACAGTTAGTGAAGTTAGAAACCCCAACACCAAAATCTTAAGTAGTAAATTGGAACACATTCCAATGATGTTTCAGGGACTAGCAGTATAAAATCCTTTCTTGAATCATTAGATCTTCCAAACATAGGTCTAGCCCAAAATAAAGAATTGAATGCAGAAATTACTGAAATAGAAATGGAGAAAGCTATCTCAAGACTAAAAACAAATAAGGCCCCTGGAAGTGATGGCTTCCCCTCAGAGTGGTACAAGTTATTTAAAGGTCAAATAATGCCTTTACTACTCAGTTGTTTTAAAGACTATAAAATATTATACCACAATTAGTAGACCTAGATCAAACAGGTTCCATACAAAACAGACAGACACAAGATAATATACGAAGAACTTTACATACAATTAGTTATATTCAAAAAGAAAATATTAGCTCAGTTTTGATTAGCTTAGATGCGGAAAAAGCATTCGACTCAGTTAGATGGGATTATATATATTTAATGCTTTTAAGACTGGGTTTTAATGAAATTAACACACAATGTTTTAGATCATTATATACTTCTCCAACTGGCAGAATAAGGGTAAATGGCTATCTAACAAAAACAATTCGGTTAAAAAGAGAAACACGCCAAGGGTGCCCATTGCCCCTGACTTTATTCTTCCGATTTCATGGAACCCTTGGCCCAGGCAGTGAGGGAAAACCCTAAAATACAGGGGATAGTAACTGGAAAAATCTGTCTATATGCAAACGATGTGCTTTTATTCCTGGCAAATCCCAACTCCAGTATTCCAGAACTTTTTTCCCTTTTGGAACAGTTCGGAACTCTATCAGGATATAAATTGAATGTATCCAAAACACAAATACTTGCATACACTTATCAACCTGCAAAAGAAATGAAAGAAAAATATACATTTAAATGGGACAGTCAAATATCTGGGTATAAATTTACCAAAGAAGACTTAAGACTTGTACCAAAGTAATTATGGCCCCATAAATAAAGCAACAATCGGACATTGATAGATGGTCTCTATCACCGCTAGATCTGTCGAATCGAATAGAAGTCATAAAAATAAGTGTTCTCCTACGTCTGTTGCTATTTCTCAAGAACAGTTTAGGGAATGGGACACATGGATATCAAGATTTATATGGAGTGGAAGGAGGCCTAGGATAAGATACAAGACGTTACAGCTTTCCAAAGACAAGGGAGAGAGAGCTCTTTCATGTTTACGAGATTACTAAACAGCAGCACAACTTAGCATGTTGGTGTAACCCAGAGTATGAAGCTAGATGGAAAACTTTTGAAATAACTCAAACATCTACCCCTTTATAGTCATTACTTGGAAACAGTTATTTGGATTGTAATATTACTGATAACCTAAACAGATGGACTAATCTTGCCCTAACAGTCTGGTTTAAAGCGGTCAAGAAATTACAAATAACTGAACAGCTGAAAATTGAGGTGGGCAGGATATGATAAACATTTTAAACCAGCTACAATAGATACAAGATTTAAACAGTGGGTTAAAAAGGGAATAATTGCCTACTGTCCAATGGTTAAAGAAAGGACATTTTTATCATACATGCTTCTGACTATACAATTTGACTTTTATAGATATCTACAATTGAGAGATTATTATAACAAATAACTAAAAGAGATCAGTATTCCAAAGGGGCAGTTTGGCAACAGGAAATGCTTGGTTAGGTTTTTTACACTCCTAAAGAAGAGCCCTGATAGCAAAAGGAAAACAGCAAGGATGGTGCTGGAGGCAATGTGGTACTCAGATGGCTGATCATTTTCACTTTTTTTGGGGATGTCTAGAATTGGCCGGATTTTGGCAGGAGATTGGAAATGCAATAATAGATTTGTTTGGAATTGAGAATCTTTTCAACAACATTTAATAAAACAGAAAAATAGATATAAAATAGGAAAATAACCGAAAATAGAATGAAATAGAGAAATAGTAAGAATTAAAGTAATATAAAAAACCACAAATATTCCAAAGTAAATAAACTGCATCTGGGCGACGAAACCAAACAAAGAAAAAAAAAACAACAACAACAAAGAAACGGAATAAAGCAACAATTTAAGAGCCACTAATGTTACTAATCTCAAAGCAGTAACTTAACAAACATAATATAAAGCTTTACCAGCGCTATTAGACCCAACACCTATAGAACAGAAGGAGCAGCGGCAGCATGACGGTTCCTGTGAAATGATTAAAATGTAATTATTTCACTATAAATAGGTGAAATAATTACCTTTTAATTATTATGAAATAATACCCCGGTAAAACTTCAATACCGCCCAACCCTACCTACGACACTGCAAAATTTGGTGATTCTATGTCAGAAACTGTAAGAGGAGATAGTGATTAAATTTTAATAATAATAAGAAGAAGAACAGTAAGTTGGCTTTTCCACGGCGACTTAATAATCAGAACAATTCAAATAGGGTTCCTAGCACTACGTACTCTGACCCCTAATAAATATAGCCACAAGCGGTAAATTACGGGATACAAACAATACAGGCAAAGAGGCCCCTTAAGTATATGTTCTAGCTGGTTGACTAGTATGATCAGCATGACCAAGCTTATTGACCAGCATGACAAAGCTGGTTGGTCATGCTGGTCAATAATGACAAAGCTGGAAGATCAGCATGGCTGAAAAAACCAAGCTGGATGATCAGCAAAGCTGATTGACCAGCATGACTTTAAAATTATGAATTTAAAATTATAAAAATTATGCAGCAAATGACCACCTTTCACCACATTTCAGTCTATCAGTGAGGCAGAAATATGTCTATCAGTAGATATTTAATGATTGCAGAGAGAAGAAAAGCCTGATTTGGCTCAAAATTGGTAATCAAGATCAGGTGGTCCAGATATATATGTAATGTATGTTTGTGTGTTGATTGGTCAAATGATTCTTGACTTTTAATTATACCACCCCCTATTGGACTACTTGAACGAAATGTTACAGACAACCTCTAGTTTCAGATTTTTTTTGAGCATGTCTTCTTGAGTTATAGATTTTTAAATTATTATTTTTTTTTTTATTTTGTCTGTATGTGTCTATTGGCATGCAAATCTCAATTTTTTTTTATTTGTCATGTCCCAAGGAACAAGGAAAAAAGGGTTTAAAAATTGAACATTTTTGTTTACGCGATTTTTAGGACAATGCGCTATAGCGCCCCCTTGAGGCCGATCAAGCTCATTTTGAGGGAGTACTACCAGATGACCAAGTTTCATGCCTCTAGGTCTTACAGCCCATAGGTGAGTGTTTTATAGAAATGCCACTCATCAACCATGGCAAAATGTTCCTTTTTCAGGCAATTTTTGCAATTTTTTTGAGTACAAAGGAACCCAGCACCTTCTTACAACCAAATTTAGATGCTTTGCATTATTATTTATTTTATCAAATATTACTAAAAATAAATTAAATATTTTGTGCCATGATGATGTTGTGGAAATACCAGTAGAACAGTGTTCTGCCCAACACACCCCACTGACACCCATACAAACTCTGCACCCTGCACTTTACTTTACATTGCATCTATCAGCAATTAATTTGGTTAAGTGGTTGTTGAGAAACAGGTTTTTGGGTTCTATAGCACCACCTATGCTTCATTTGATACGCTGCTTGAATGCCTTCCACAGAATCATGTTCCCAACAAAACTGCTAAATATCATTGGCATACAAGTTAACAGTCCTGATATCTAACCATTTATGTTAACTAACCTCTACTCCAGGAGGACATTTTTGTGCATGGCCATCTTTTTACAAATATTCAAATTTTTATGTAATTTTTGACCAGGGGACTCTGCTGAACATTCTGATACATATATTGTTGGAATATGTGCAAAAACCTACGACTAGTACAAAAATTCGGGTTTTGTGGTTTTGTCAAAGAGGGCAGTGTTGAGCGTGGGCGGAGCTAAAAACACCCAATGACTCATTAATGACTTGCCGGGACAAGATAGTGAAAGAATTTTTACTCCAGCTATTAGGGATGCAACGGTTCTCCACCTTCTCCACACCACCGTAAACTGGTTGTTCTCGGGCCGTTTGAATGAGCGAAATCTGTTTAGAATTATGTTAATTAACACTGAAACACTGAAGGAGCGCAGGCCTATTATTTAATAAAAATGTGTAAGAACAGCTGAACACCGCGCTGCACGTCAAACGCAGACAAGTGGAGAAGCTCCCAGATCTGTTTGATTTGTTACTTAATGTTATAATAGTTTTAATTTTACTTAGTTTTCCCCTTTGTAATTGTTTTTAGAGTGAGTTTGCTAGGTTTTATTAGTTTTTACACATCATATCAGAGATATCAATCTGAGAAACACATAAACAAACTCAAAAACTCACTTTAAAGGTTTCCCCAATTTTCCCCAAAATTATCTGAGTAAGAGAGAGAGAAAGAGAGATTTATCAGTTTATCCTCCGCCTGGGGTGTTCTGGTGTATGAGCTAGATAGATAGATGATAGATAGATACTTTATTTATCCCGAAGGAAATTTAGGCATACTATAACTCATAACAGGTACTGTGTCTCCTGTTTCACTACAGAACATGTGCTTTTATCTCCCTCACGCTCATATTCTAATCCCATTCCGCAGTTTCCTCAGGTTTTTGTCGTTATTTTGCAGTTAGCGCGAACGTTATAATAAGAACTAACACCACCGACCACGAGATGTTGTGCCGAATACGACCCCCAGCAGAATCGGCACAACACCACCCGCTTTAAAACTGCTGGAGTGGAAACAGAGCTTATAAATAAATTAACAAACACAAAAACAAAGTGTATTCTATCAGTAATTTCAATTTGTTTTAGTTAGTTTTATAAACACACAGTACAGTTCCAGTTAATTACCTTTTTTTCTTTTAATTACTGTTTTTATTAGTTTCAATTAATGAAAATGTTTTTTTTTACTTTCAGTTTTCATTATTTTGTTCGTTTTCGTTAATGATAATACTCGGTTACTTGGTAATAATAATAATAATAAGAAGAAGAAGAAGAAGAAGAAGAAGAAGAAGAACAAGAACAAGAAGAAGAAGAAGAAGAAGAAGAAGAAGAAGAAGAAGAAGAAGAAGAAGAAGAAGAAGAAGAAGAAGAAGAAGAAGAAGAAGAAGAAGAAGAAGAAGAAGAAGAAGAATTCTAGCAAAAACAATAGGTTCGTCACCTAATAAGAAAAAAAAAATCAAATCTGGAAAATGGGTTGTTCAAAAGGGAAAGAAGCGTTCTGAAATCGGATCATATCATGTAATCCAATCCTAATTTGTAAATGGATTAAACCTTCAGTTTCTGTTGTTCAAAACTTTTCAGTAGGATTTGGATAATTTTGATCCAAAAAAACAGGATTACCCTGATCCCAACAAGGGGTAGGATTTCAAGGTGGATTTTAGGAAGAAAATGTAGTAAAACTTTAAAATCAACATTTTAAAGTAAAAAAAAATACATTTGTACAATTTAGTGTATATACTTTTATTTTTATTTTGCACTTGACCTGTATAACCGTTACAGTGATAAAGTAGACATAGGCTACCAATTAAGCCTTTCACTATAGTAAAAATAAAATGATCTTGACCCCATGAAATAAATTTCAATAACAAAAAAAATAGAATAATATATATTCATTTTTTCATCTACGTCACTGTCTTTCATCACTGTATATTAATGTCACAGTGCATCATAAACATCACAGAGAAGGACAATACATGCAAGTGTTATGTGGCATGCTCCCTGTGGCTCGACTCGCAAATAGTTAAGGCTCTTCAGAACTCCATTTAAATGCTCAATTGCACATCTTGTTTTGCAATGATTAGTATAGAAGCGTGCCTGCACAGGTATTGTTACTGCAAGAAAAGGAGTCATCAACCCATGTTGGTTCTTCTACCTGTTCTTTACATAGCTGGTAATCCGGATTAGGTAATCCTGAAAACTGTGTATCTGGATCAGGGTGATCCAATTCAATATTGCTTTGAAAAACTGGCTTAAAAGTAAGACAGATCACCTGATCCTGGATAGCAAAAAACAGAATGACCAAATCTGGATCATTTTGATTAAATTTTTTGAACAACTGGCCCTAGGTGCTTGGACCTTTATAATACATATCAGACTTGCTCGAGTGGCTGAAACAACTGTCAGGTACCAAGAGTTTTTAATGAACTAGGAAAATCTTCTTTTAGCTACAGTGCAGGAGTGAGCTGGAATTCACTACAGGAAACGTTGAAGTCTAGCTCATTTGGATCACTTAATCATTTTAAACTTTTTATTTATTTTATTATTTCTTATCATTGTTAACATTTTACTTTACTTTTACTATTATCTTTTTATTTATTTTATATATTTTTTACTTTTTATGTCTCAATTTGTTTTTATGGTATTTTAGAATTTTAGAATTCTGTTTTACATATATATATATATATATATATATATATATATATATATATATATATATATATATATACACTGTGTTCCAAATTATTATGCAAAAAGTGTTTAGGAGTGATAAAGTAAGATTTTTTTTGTTTGTCAGTTAAACTCATTGATGGTGATGTGTGTCAGGGCTCTTTATATCACTGAAAGCAATTGCAGACACCTGTGCTAATAAGTTTGGCAGGCGTGTCCAATTAAAAGCAAGACTACTTAAGAAGGCTGTCCCACATTATTAAGCAGCCTACATTTTAAGCCAAAATGGAAAAGAAAAAGGATGTGTCGGCTGCTGAGAAGCAACAAATTGTGGAGTGTTTTTGTCAAGGCATGACTACAATCAACATTGCCAAGACACTTCATCATGATCATCGCACAATCCAGAAGTATGTAGCTGACTCAGAGCACACACGTGTACGTGCTGATAAGGAAAAATTGAGGACTCTTTCCAACAGGCAATTACAACAGGTTAAAAGAGTAGCTGCAAAAATGCCTTGTCATAGCAGCAGACAGGTTTTTGAAGCTGCTGGTGCCTCCAACATCCCCCGAACAACAAGATGCAGGGTCCTTCAGAGGTTTGCAGCTGTGCATAAGCCATCCTGTCGACCTCCTCTATCCACTGCACACAAGCAGAAACAGCTCCAGTGGGCCAAACAATACATGAAGACTGACTTCAAAACTGTTTTGTTCACCGTTGAGTGCCGTGCAACAATCGATGATCCTGATGGATGGAGTGGTGGATGGCTGGTTGATGGACACCCCATGCAAACAAAGCTACGGAGGAGGTGGAGTAATGTTTTGGGCTGGAATCATGGGGAGAGAGATTGTCGGGCCCTTTAGGATCCCTGAAGGGGTAAAGATGACCTCCATAATGTTTGTGGAGTTTCTCAAACAGCACTTCCTGTCATGGTTCAAGAAGAAGAACCGTGCATTCCACAGCAAGATCATTTTCATGCATGATAATGCACCGTCTCATGCTGCAAAGAACACATCTGCATATCTGGCTGCTATGGGCATAAAAGGGGACAAACTTATGGTGTGGCCCCCATGCTCCCCTGACCACAACCCCATTGAGAACCTCTGGAGCATCATCAAAAGGAGTGTCTAGGATGGCGTGAGGCAGTTCACATGTAAGCAACAGCTCTGGGAGGGTATTCTGTCCTCATGCAAGACAATTGAAGCAGATACCATCCAAAACCTGACAAATTCAATGAACTAGAGAGTTCAGAAGATCCTTTCGAACAAGGGGTCCTATGTGCAAATGTAACATCACCTAGAATAAAGTTTTGACTGGAAAACTGTTTGATTTCAGTTTGTAATAACTTGCTAATGCTTATAATTTCACAAATGACCATTTTTTTGTTCTTCATAAAAATGAAAAGGTTGAAAACTCTGCTGTGCATAATAATTTGGAACATGCATTTTGAGTGCATTTTGAGTGTATTATTTTTTTTTTATTATACTGTTATCATTGGCAGTTTGTTCAAAAATCTTTCAATTGTACTATAATAGTTGATGACTGGAAAATTACAATAACTGCAATTCATATAGGTAATTTTGGAAAATCTGAGAAAATATTATTGGCATAATAATTTGGAACACAGTGTATATATATATATATATATATTTTTTTTTTTAGTTAGTTATTTTTTACTATTTTATTCCTTATTATTTGTAATTTATTATTTAATGTTTTTTATCAATTTGATGTTGTAAATGCTCAGCAACATCTTCAATGTTTTTCCAGTGTGAAAATAAAAGTTGATTTATTAATCGAAAATACAGTCACACAAAAGCTAGAAGGATATATATATATAGTGATTGTCCCATTGTTAAAACATACCATCACTGTTGTTTCTGACACCTGAGTACACTGTCTCTAGCCACACCCAGGCCTGATTATTGCCACACCTGTTCTCAAGACATCCCTTAAATAGGACCTGCCTTACAAAGTGAAGTCCACCAAAAAATCCTTAAAAGCTACACATCATGCAGAGATCCAAAGAAGGTAATTGAGATCTATCCGCCTGGAAAGGGTTATAAAGCCATTTCCAAAGCTTTGTGAATCCAGTGAACCACAGTGAGAGCCATTGTCCACAAATAGCAAAGACACGGAACAGTGGTAAACCTTCCCAGGAGTGGCCGGCCGCCCAAAATTACCGCAGTGAAGGTCAGTGATCATGCCTCCACCATCAGAAAGAGACTGGGCATAAATGGCCTACATGGCAGAGTTCCTAGATGAAAACCACTGCTGAGCAAAAAGAACATTAAAGCCCGTCTCAATTTTTTCCAGAACACATCTTGATGATCCCCAAGACTTTTGGGAAAACATTCTGTGGACCGATGAGACAAAAGTTGAACCCTTTGCAAGGTGTGTGTCCCTCAGTACTTCTGGCATAAAAGAAACACTGCATTCCAGAAAAAGAACATTATACCAACAGTAAAACATGGTGGTGGTAGTGTGATGGTCTGGGGCTGTTTTGCTGCATCAGGCCCTGGAAGATTGCTGTGATAAATGGAAATATTCTGCTGTCTTCCAAAAGATCCTGAAGAAGAATGTCCGAACATCTGTTCATGACCTCAAGCTGAAACAAACTTGGATTCTGCAGCAGGATAATGATCCAAACACACACCAGAAAGTCCACCTCTGAATGGCTGAAGAAAAACAAAATGTAGGCTTTGGAGTGGCCTAGTCAAAGTCCTGACCTGAATCTGACTGAGATGCTGTGGAATGACCTTGAAAAGGCTGTTCATGCTCCAAAACCCTCCAATGTGGCTGAATTACAACAATTTTGTAAAGATGAGTGGAGCCAAAATTTCTCCACAACGCGGTAAAAGACTCATTGCAGGTTATCGCAAATGCTTGGTTGCAGTTGTTGCTGCTAAGGGTGGACCAGCTATTAGGTTTAGGGGGCAATCACTTTTTCACACAGGGTCATGTAGGTTTGTTTGTTTTCTCCCTTAATAATAAACACCTTCATTTAAAAATAGCATTTTGTGTTTACCTGTGTTGTCTTTGACTAATATTGAAACTGGTTTGATGTTCCGAAACATTTAAGTTTTACAAACATTGCACCAGTAAGAGCAGAGTGTGAAGGTTCAAGCAGGGTTAGAGCACAGTTTTGCTATATAAGGTCCCACAGTGGACTGCATGTCAGAGCGCAAACACCAAGCATAAAGTCAAAAGGAATTGTTTGTAGACCTCTGACTGACCCCAAGCCCGAATTTGGGCCTCACTGCTTTCCTGGCGCTCTGTTGGGTTCGGCTGAAGAAAATGGTCCGTGGCGTGACGTAGAACTATGTTCAATGTAACAAATCACACTGTGATTTTTGTGCTGATCCAAAAGTTCAGCACAAAAAAAGCTGATCTGTGCATTTAAAGCTCCGCAGGTGGATTAATGGGTGTGAGGCTTGCAGGGATTTGGCACTTCTTCTACTGCTTTTCTAAACGAATTCTAAAAAATCAAAATGATATAGTGAACACCGGTACAAAAATTAAATTATATATATATATATATATATATATATATATATATATATATATATATATATATATATATATAAAAAAAAATAAAACGCTAAGTCGTGGTATGGGGCAGCAGAAATTCTGTGGTGAAAACTCAAAAAGACATATTGCACTCCATATATTCAGGACTGAAGTGAAATAAATGGTAGAGTACAGATATAATCTGTCGCTAGTAGATATTTAATGAGCCCCACCCGGATAAGGAAAGGGGCTGGAGGTCCGTGGAAAATTTTGCAGTGGATTAAGGGGGAGTGAGATTGCATTTTTTTGTACTTTTCATTTGTTTTTAATATGTCTTTTTTTTATGAATATTCAAATATTCGCTACAAATCAGTGCAGAATATCCGGAGCTCAGAAAACGCTATTTGGGCCAGCCCTAATTGTTACACTAATAACATGTCATATGTTACTTTACAACCTGCTAAGTGCAGTTCAGCCATTGACCTAGTCTTAGATTCTCTGCAAAATGCAACATCCTATGTAAACCTATGCAAACACACAGAGGTGGGTAGTTCAGGTCCAGAAAGTAAAAATCCACCCTGGGGTTTTGTTGGCTGAGCTGCAGCAGAGCCACCCAGGCAGTTGGAACAAAACCCAGTGGATTTTTAACTAGTGTAAACAGAACTGTTTTAAACATACACCTACTCATCTCGGTTGCACTTCGCTGGTCGTGTTTCATAGACAAATCAAATTCTAACCATTTGTTCATATGCTTTGAATTACTGGGCAAAGCATAAAACACTGTGTTATTTGCCCAATTAACACAGCAACAAGCTGCCATGTTGTTCCTAGCACTGTTAGCTCCTATCTGGCGAGACGTGCCTGGCTGTGTAGTTTCAGCAATGTGTTGTGAGCCAAGGTGGGCGAGGCCATGAAAACTAATTCATGGGTTGACGTAGACACAATGCTTTTCCTGATCTACTTGTTTTTCTAGATATTTTCTTTTACTAGCTGCTGCAGACAATAGAGGTTGAGAACACAGTTTCATGTGCAGCATGCATATACAACACAGAGATACTTTAATGGAGGACAAACACTAGAGTAGCTGCATATATAACTTTTTTTGGAAAGATGAAACGTGTTGTTGTGCATGTTACACAATGCAAACACTAACAAGAGAATAGCATGTCCAGGTGTGTCTACATTTCATAAGAATGGTTAGAAGATGTTGTCTTAGAAAAGTAATTAAATAAAAACACTAACAAGCACTATCATTTAAATACTCCCCCCCATGGATATCTTAACATCACAGTGTTTATCAACTTGCTCAATTCCTTCCTCACCTGTTTCTTAAGTTCCTCCACCCTCTTCCTCAGCAAAGCATTCTCCTCTTCAAGGAGACGGTACTCCAAAGGCCGGGTGGTCATGGTAGCCTGCACCCCCAGTTCATAGTGTCCTCCGCTAGCACCATCAGCCAATCGAAGCCCTTCCAATCGCCTTCTTTTCAGCTGAAGAGTAGTGTGGTCCACAGGGGCCTCCAGTGACCCAGCGTCAAACAGCCCATTCTCAAACAGTGGGTCATAGACTGAACATGCACCCCTGTCATAGCGTCGCTGACTGGCAGTCCCCATAGCTAGACAGCTGCCCATGGAGCCCCCTCCTCCTCCACTGCACAATACCTGTTCCCTGCATCCTCCAAGGTTAGGGCTTCCCATTCCCATCAGGTTCCCTACACCTCCCCCGACCAGCCCGGACATCCCACCACAGGCCCCACCACTGCCCCCCACTCCCCCACCACCTGTGTTTACCATTCCACTGACCGCACCGGCGACACCAATCATGCCCCCCATGCCAACCCGAGACGCCTCGTGTTCGTGGTCTTTCCGCACATGGCGGAACTTGCACTTGTTCCCCCGCTGGCACTCCCCTTTCAGGTAGTCCCTGCAGATGGGAGCTTCTCCTCGATTTTGTGGTAGATCTGCAGGTGACAAGCCCAATCCCGCAGCTACTTTCCAACGTAGCCACAGAGGCAACTCGCCAGTCTTCTTGTAGTAGTCTTCATCCTCCTTGGAGCCGTGAACAAAGCGGCAGTTGATGCGTACACACTCCTTGTTCTGGTGGTCGTGGCAGAAGATAAATTCATTCTTCTGCACACCCAGATCTGGCACTTCATTGAAGTCCGGGTGGCGAAAACGGCATCGTTTACCACGTTTGCATACATTGCGCAAGAAGTCCCGACACACACCGTCTAAGGCCAGACTAGAACCAAAGCCTCCACTGGCTCCTCCGCAGTTATGGCCGTTTCCCAGGGCACCACCACATCCCATGGTCCCAGACCCACCACCGACCCCGCCACAGCCAGCAGTGCTTCCGCTTATGCCTCCTCCACCTCCAGACAAACTTGAGCTGGCTCCCCCGTCCTCCCCTACTATTACTGCACCTACACCCACCGCACTGCTTCCTCCGCCGCCGCCACCTGCCAGGTAGGTGCTATCTCTGTCAGGCATGGCACTCAGCGCAACCAAGAAGGAATCCTGCATTCATGTGTGGGCCAGGAAGAAGGCCTGAGTGACTTTTGACAACAGATTTAAAGACATGAGCAGTTTAGAATCCAGTTAGATTCGACTTGTTTCAGTTAAGCTGTAAGAAAACAAAAAGCCAGTTTTAGTGATTAGCTACATTAACAATGTCAATAACATAATAGTAAGTATACTCAAAACCAGTTTTCCTATGCCTATAAACTGTCCTGGACTTAAGCATAATTTTATTGTTATTCCATAGTTTGATAAATTTAAAAATCTCATAGCAATAAATCCACACACAACAGCAACAACAGCATTACGGCTTATTTATCGCCAGCATTATATTCAGTTTCCAGTTGCAGTAACAATGTTTCGCAGTAGGTGAAATCAAGACAGGCAGAAATAAGAGTTATAAGAGGGGCCTGGGGTTAAACTGAGCAGCCTAAAGCAACTAAAAGTGTGGATTATGCGTAAAACAATTAGGTAAAGAAAGAAGGTAAACTATTATAAAATAATGACAACAATATGTAACTTTAGAACAATTTTTTTTATGAATAACAAGAAGGTGAGTGTGCCATGTTGTGAAGACCAAACTCTCCACAAAATAAAAATATTAAATATACCCTATATTTTTTCCTCTGGGGATTCTGACGGTTTCTTGGTATATCACAGTATTTTTATTATTATTATTTATTTATTAAATTTTTGCATTACTGGGCTTTTATATAGGTTTGTAACTTACTGTACTGTTAGGAGTACATATAATATAAAATACAAAGGCTGTAAATTAAGGCTCTGATTACTATTGGGCAGAGGTGGAAAAAGTACTGAAAAAATGTAATAAGGTAAAAGTACCTTTACTTTGCTAAAAATCTACTCAAGTAAAAGTACCTATTTAAAAATCTACTTGAGTAAAAGTAAAAAAGTACTCAATTTAAAATGTACTTTGTGTAAAATTTACATAGTTACTTTTAATTATTTGATGTAAAAAAGTACAACAAATCATATATTAAATCGTTTTTAATGAACTATTATTCCACATAATAATTTGGATCTTTCAGGCAGTATTTGTTTAGACCACCCCATAAAACATTATCAAGAACAAGTGTCATTGGTTTCAATGATATTTTTTTTCTTTACTGTTAAACATTATGGTCATATAGGTGACTATAAACAGTATTTTTATAGTTTTACATTTACCATGGCTATGCTTTACGTGCTATTTACATGTTTTTTAACAGTCAAGCAGATGTGTTTTTGTTCCCAATAACTATAGGGACACTCTTTGAACCATGGGGTCATTTTTACTTAAATTGAACAGTATTTGCTGGTGCTTTTCTTATGAGTTGAAAGGAAATCGGGTCATCCAAACATATTTTATGTAATGATCACTGGACACTATATTCCTTAAAATATAAACATTTTGATACAAAATACACAGGAATCTGTTCAAACATTTTTAATCTGACAAATAATTACTTTTATTTATGTGTATTTTGTGTTGAAATGTTTATATTTTTGTGAGTAATGCAGCAGTAACCGGTTTCACGGTATACCATGGTATTAAAATGCACGGTTACCATACCGTGTGTGTTTGCTTATTACCGGTAAAACGCAAGCCAGCGGAGAAACTCACCCGCGCATGCGCAACTCTGCTCAGCTTCAGCTGCTCAGCACACAGCGGTGAGAACGGCAGAAAGTTCATCAGACTAAACAAATCTCCGTCCGCCTAAAAAAGGCTAAACTAAAATCAGCAGTGTGGGACTATTTCGGATACCCGCCGAACGCACCCGAGGATGGTTATCCGATTTGTAATAAGGTAAAGGTGGACAAAAACCTGTTCTCCCATCTCCGAGAACACCACCCCGCTGTGCAGCGCAAAGTATGTGTTTAGTTTATAATTTTAATCTGAACCTAAATAAAACCTCTTTGTAGTCGTGCACAGCCCATGCGGTAAGCGCCCGCAAAAGCGCTGAGTTATCCGAAATTTGGGCACGCAGGTACAGGCGTGAAGTGCGTGCTACGATGGATTCACGTGTCCGTGTAAAGGTCCTGGCCGGACTGGATGTGAAAGACGCCATTCATTTACATGCGTTAATTTTCAAATTCTGACGTGCCTGTTTTTCATATGTTAAAACCAGACTCGGTGTGAAAGCCTTAAAATAGAAATCTCTATTGTGAGGATCATGTCAGAAATAAATCCCCTCTTTCTAAACTTAAATAATTGTACTGAATATTTTAAATACAGGATCTTTACTTCTTAGAGTACATGTAATGTGTGACACGTGTGTGTATGTGTGTATATATATATATATATATTATATATATATTTTTTTTTTATACACTCTTAATGCCCTTAAGAGTAGTGGAAAAACCTGGTTTCCTTCACCTGATGGTGTACAGCTTATTTTTTTAAGGAGACATTATCTATGTAATTGTTCCAGGTTTCTACAATAAATGGTTAATTGAACAAAAAACCTTTGTTGTAATTTCTTTAAGGGTCAGTTTAATAATATATGTAACAAACTGTGATACCGTGATAACCGTGATACCGCGGTATTTTCTGAGACGGTTATCATACCGTGAAAATCTCATACCGTTGCAACCCTAGTAATACGGCTGTCAGTGATCTCCCGGAGACATTTTGGATCAACAAAGCAAAATAAATAAGTATGAATTAAATCCTTATATATTAGAAAATTTAATATATACTTTATTTAGATTTGTTCTTTAAATTGCCATATATATATAATCATTCTTTCACAAAACTCAACATACTAATCAAATCAAACCAGAATAGTATACTAAAATAAGCTCTGCCCCATGCACTGGCATCTTCTGGCAAAATCACAACCAGATATTAACATAATTATCTGTAAAATATCAGTTTCAGGGGATGAGTGGGGGATGAAGGACTGTGAGACTGATGTTCGGGCAGTGAAACTTTGAGTGTGAGGAGTGTTGCTCTCCTGATCCATCTGATATCAGAGAGACACCGCGCGCCACCCAAAACACTCACCGACACGTTTAACAACTTATAATCATCTCCACTCACGCCCCTCTTCACACGCACGCCTGTATTTTTGCGGCGATTTCGCGGAGTACTTACTGTCTGTAGCGGAGACTTAAAAAGGCGTGGGGTTTTAGAGCAGTGCCGGTGTGTGTGGTGTGTGTGTGTTGTGTGTGTGTGTGGTGTGTGTGTGTGTGTGATAGGGCGGGGGTGTGTCTGTAGGTGTTTGCTGCAGCAGCACAGCGGAGCGGGATGTGAGTTTCAGACATGTGGATTGGACATTTATGAGAATACGGAACAAAGCATCTACAAATCGCTCCTCTCCTACACAGCGCTCCTCTCCTACACAGCGCTCCTCTCCTACACAGCGCTCCTCTCCTACACAGCGCTCCTCTCCTACACAGCGCTCCTCTCTCCTACAAAGCGCTCCTCTCTCCTACAAAGCGCTCCTCTCCTACAAAGCGCTCCTCTCCTACAAAGCGCTCCTCTCCTACACAGCGCTCCTCTCCTACACAGCGCTCCTCTCCTACAAAGCGCTCCTCTCCTACACAGCGCTCCTCTCCTACACAGCGCTCCTCTCCTACACAGCGCTCCTCTCCTACACAGCGCTCCTCTCCTACAAAGCGCTCCTCTCCTACAAAGCGCTCCTCTCCTACAAAGCGCTCCTCTCCTACACAGCGCTCCTCTCCTACAAAGCGCTCCTCTCCTACACAGCGCTCCTCTCCTACACAGCGCTCCTCTCCTACACAGCGCTCCTCTCCTACAAAGCGCTCCTCTCCTACACAGCGCTCCTCTCCTACACAGCGCTCCTCTCCTACAAAGCGCTCCTCTCCTACACAGCGCTCCTCTCCTACACAGCGCTCCTCTCTCCTACAAAGCGCTCCTCTCCTACAAAGCGCTCCTCTCCTACAAAGCGCTCCTCTCCTACAAAGCGCTCCTCTCCTACAAAGCGCTCCTCTACTACACAGCGCTCCTCTCCTACACAGCGCTCCTCTCCTACACAGCGCTCCTCTCCTACAAAGCGCTCCTCTCCTACAAAGCGCTCCTCTCCTACACAGCGCTCCTCTCTCCTACAAAGCGCTCCTCTCCTACAAAGCGCTCCTCTCCTACACAGCCCTCCTCTCCTACAAAGCGCTCCTCTCCTACACAGCGCTCCTCTCCTACACAGCGCTCCTCTCTCCTACAAAGCGCTCCTCTCCTACAAAGCGCTCCTCTCCTACAAAGCGCTCCTCTCCTACAAAGCGCTCCTCTCCTACACAGCGCTCCTCTCCTACAAAGCGCTCCTCTCCTACACAGCGCTCCTCTCCTACACAGCGCTCCTCTCCTACACAGCGCTCCTCTCCTACAAAGCGCTCCTCTCCTACACAGCCCTCCTCTCCTACAAAGCGCTCCTCTCCTACACAGCGCTCCTCTCCTACACAGCGCTCCTCTCCTAAACAGCGCTCCTCTCCTACACACAGTGTTGGGAAGTAACGGATTACATGTAACGGCGTTACGTAATCAGATTACAAATTATAAGTAACTGTAATCCGTTACAGTTACTGCTTCAGTAAGTGGTAATCAGATTACAGTTACTCTGCTAAAATAAAAGGGTTACATTGCGGTACTTTCCTATTTTTGCTCTTCCAATCCAACACTGACAAAACGCAAATAACATTTTGCGGTGAAATCGCTCTGATATGACAGGGAACTGTCTGCCCCTCCTCCTGTCTCGCTGCACACACACACACACACACACAGGGAGGAGGGGCAGACAGCGGCTCCGCACACACAACGAGACGAAATTAACTGACATTTTGGTCAACGAATAAAAATGAGAAGAAAATATTTGGCAGGAACGAAATCCAATCAGAACTGATTTAGTTCTGTGAAAGGAAGGGACCAGTTAAAAAGAGATCCAATCACTGCTACTTTAGCGAAGGTGGCGCCACGCGCTCAGTTACAAACCCGGGAATTAACCTGTCGATACTTACGGAGCTCGACTGGAAGTTAACTCGTTCAGCAGGGAGAGAGAGAGGGGCGATATATTTCTCCTTTGACGTTGCGAAAAACAAGATAACGTGTAAACCGCGTGGAGCGACTCAATCTCCGGTAAAAACACCACAATTCAGCTTCTGCAGACCAGAGTCACACAGATCTCCATGCAGAGATCCGCGTTTTAACACTGATGTTATTTCATGAGCTGATGGTGTGTTTAACTCAGCAGTGCACTAACTGTTACAGAACTCATTAAGATCAGATCATCTGTTTAGTCTCAAAGTGGGAAAGATATAGCTAGTGTTAAAGCAGGAACAGGTCAGAAAGGAACTCAATAATATATCCAAAATAAAACAATAAAATAAGTGAATCTCTGAACCCAAAAGTCTGTGTAAATTCCTTACAGCACTTTCTCATAAGTTTCTCACTTTAACTCATGAAGTCTCTCAGTACATCCTGAGAGCATCTCTACAGCACAGTGTGTGAATGTGTGTTTCTGATCTCATTTATAGACTGTAGCTCCAGTAGGTGTGCTGGGTTAGTGCTGGAGATAAAACTAGATCATTTAAAAGCTCTTTTTGCATCTACAACGCTGTTCAAACTATAATTTAACTATTCAGATTTTTAATGACCTGATTTCTAGAGCAAATGCTTTAAATGTAAAATATATATAGTCACACACCTACAATAATAATAATATACATTAAATCATATAAAAAATATATTTCACTTTCAAACATTAACAATATTACTCAAGTGGTTATTAAACGTTTCATTTCGTATAAGTGTAGAGTTAATAATTCAAGGGAACTGATGAAAAATGCATTTACATTTACACCCTTTTACAGTTTAGTCGACTAAATTTACTGTAATTTTAGTCGACTATATTCTTATGACATTAAGTCGACTAAAACTAAAAACATTTCAGATGACTAAATTGTGACTAAAACTAAATGCTATTTTCGTCACAAGACTATGACTAAGACTAAATCAAAATTTGTTGTCAAAATTAACACTGGTGGCAAACCTGCAAATAGATAACTTACAGTTGTTGTTACATTGTTTGGTTTTAAATGGTTTTATTATCAATTTATAGAAGTGTTTCATAAAATTGTTTGATGAAATGGTTTCATAAGTATTTTTATAGAGTGATTGAAAAGGCTGTTTTATTTGTTTATCTATTTGTTAACTGGAAAGAAAAATAAAATAATAATATGCAATATGTGGTTGCTACATTCATTCAGGCTTAAAAAAATGACAATATTTAAAGTAATCCAAAGTAATCAGATTACGTTACTCACTTGAAGTAATGTAACTGATTACGTTACAAATTACATTTTGAGTGATGTAATCAGTAATCTGTAAGGGATTACATTTTAAAAGTAACCTTCCCAACACTGCCTACACAGCGCTCCTCTCCTACACAGCGCTCCTCTCCTACAAAGCGCTCCTCTCCTACACAGCGCTCCTCTCCTACACAGCGCTCCTCTCCTACAAAGCGCTCCTCTCCTACACAGCGCTCCTCTCCTACAAAGCGCTCCTCTCCTACAAAGCGCTCCTCTCCTACAAAGCGCTCCTCTCCTACACAGCGCTCCTCTCCTACACAGCGCTCCTCTCCTACAAAGCGCTCCTCTCCTACACAGCGCTCCTCTCCTACAAAGCGCTCCTCTCCTACACAGCGCTCCTCTCCTACAAAGCGCTCCTCTCCTACAAAGCGCTCCTCTCCTACACAGCGCTCCTCTCTCCTACACAGCGCTCCTCTCCTACACAGCGCTCCTCTCCTACACAGCGCTCCTCTCCTACAAAGCGCTCCTCTCCTACACAGCGCTCCTCTCCTACACAGCGCTCCTCTCCTACAAAGCGCTCCTCTCCTACAAAGCGCTCCTCTCCTACACAGCGCTCCTCTCCTACACAGCGCTCCTCTCCTACAAAGCGCTCCTCTCCTACACAGCGCTCCTCTCCTACACAGCGCTCCTCTCCTACACAGCGCTCCTCTCCTACACAGCGCTCCTCTCCTACAAAGCGCTCCTCTCCTACACAGCGCTCCTCTCCTACACAGCGCTCCTCTCCTACACAGCGCTCCTCTCCTACACAGCGCTCCTCTCCTACAAAGCGCTCCCCTCCTACACAGCGCTCCTCTCTCCTACAAAGCGCTCCTCTCCTACAAAGCGCTCCTCTCCTACACAGCGCTCCTCTCTCCTACACAGCGCTCCTCTCTCCTACAAAGCGCTCCTCTCCTACAAAGCGCTCCTCTCCTACACAGCGCTCCTCTCCTACACAGCGCTCCTCTCCTACACAGCGCTCCTCTCCTACAAAGCGCTCCCCTCCTACACAGCGCTCCTCTCCTACACAGCGCTCCTCTCCTACACAGCGCTCCTCTCCTACACAGCGCTCCTCTCCTACAAAGCGCTCCTCTCCTACACAGCGCTCCTCTCCTACACAGCGCTCCTCTCCTACACAGCGCTCCTCTCCTACACAGCGCTCCTCTCCTACAAAGCGCTCCTCTCCTACACAGCGCTCCTCTCCTACACAGCGCTCCTCTCCTACACAGCGCTCCTCTCCTACAAAGCGCTCCTCTCCTACAAAGCGCTCCTCTCCTACAAAGCGCTCCTCTCCTACACAGCGCTCCTCTCCTACACAGCGCTCCTCTCCTACAAAGCGCTCCTCTCCTACAAAGCGCTCCTCTCCTACACAGCGGTCCTCTCCTACACAGCGCTCCTCTCCTACACAGCGCTCCTCTCCTACACAGCGCTCCTCTCCTACAAAGCGCTCCTTTCCTACACAGCGCTCCTCTCCTACACAGCGCTCCTTTCCTACACAGCGCTCCTCTCCTACACAGCGCTCCTCTCCTACAAAGCGCTCCTCTCCTACACAGCCCTCCTCTCCTACAAAGCGCTCCTCTCCTACAAAGCGCTCCTCTCCTACACAGCGCTCCTCTCCAAAATTCCACATTATTAAATACATTGACAAGAAAAAGTATGTGAATCCTTTGGAATTTTATGATTTTTTACAAAAAGGTCATAAAATGTGATCTGATCTTCATACAAGCCTATAGTATTGACAATTATTATGTGCCTAAAATAATAACACACAAAAAACCCTCTGCTACTCCAGAAGGCTGATTTTGCTTTACCTAAGACATTCTACACTAATATACAAAAATACCAAGTGAAAAAATTAACCAGCTTGTTTTAACATTTTGCATGTGTAAATTACCTTCTTGTGAGCACAAATGTGAAACTCCTGGCGCTAACCAAGGCAGACAGAGACGAGACCCAATCGCTCCAGGTGATCGTAGCATTGCCAGTTAGCCGCCCTCCTCCGGGTCGTGGAGCTAGGCAGTCCGTCACAAACCCTGGAGATATCAGCTAATAGCGTTCGCTGAGGGAGGTGACCCTGGCCCCGCCCCCAAACTGTCAAAACCACCCCTTTCAAAACTCGAGCGCAAAACACTCAGTTGAGCACAAACTGCTGCTGCAGGTAATTCACACAGTGCACAAGGAAAAAAAGCACCTGAGAGGATAAAATGAAGCTCGAGAGCAACATTTTCTTCAGCACGCACATAAGTAACTTTTTGTTGCTCGCTAGTTTCACATTTGTGCTCACAAGAAGTTCATTTACACAAGCAAAATGTTAAAACATGCCATTAAAAAACATTGCTGACCAAAAAGAACATAACAGCCCGTCTCTCATTTGCCAATAAAACATACTGATGATCCCCAGGACTTAATATATTTTGTGGACTGATTAGACAAAAGTGCATTTTTTCAAAGGTGTCTGTGTGTTACATCTGGCATAAAACGGACACATGATTTCAGAAAAAAAACACCATACGGAACATAAAACATGGTGGTGTAGTGCTGGGCGATAAAACGATAACGATAGTTATCGGGGAAAATATTTATTGCGATAACTATAATAAGCTGGACGATAGGATTCGATTAACTTTATTTTCTATTTCCCGGTTAAGTAGCGCTGCAAACAGGCGCTGCACGCGATCAGGCAGCGCGCTAAACTGCCTCTGCTCAGCCAAGTGCCACTCACCCCCTCCTTTCCGTTTTTGTCCTAACCCTCACTGTTTCTGTTAGAAAACCCTGAGAGCAGAATTATCCTCTGTCTTTGTGTTTTTAGTTTTTAACAGATAGAGAGTCTGTTGTGCTGAATATTTTACTAAATAAAGAAGATTATATAATCTGTGTAGCTGCATTTGAAAGGGGCTACTGAAAGCCAGTAATGTTAGTATAAATCTGTACTGCAGTAAAAGAGTATCATTTCAGAAACTTGAATGTATTCCTCCCACCTACATTACAGGTTACTTGCTTTAAAATATTTGCAACAAAACTTAAAGGCTATTATTTTAATAAACATTAGTAGTAAATAATCTCAAAATAACAACAAATATAAAGTAGAAAAACAGTAAAACATATGTAATACATACTTTTCATATGACAAAATTTATTAGACTAAAATGTGACTAAAACTATTATACATTTTAGATAAAAGCTTTAGACAGAAAATCAGTCAAGATGAACACTTTGATATACTCTTGTATTTTGCTTTATGTAGTTGCCTGCATTCAGGGAGGGGGATAATCCTTTGATTAAATATAATTGTATTAATTGTTATTTCAATTTAAATTAAACAGACAACTAATGTAAAGGGTCTGCATTTTTTTTAGTTAGTTTGGGCACCCCTATTAATCTTAATAATTTTTAGTTCTAAATATTTGGGTGTTTGCAACAGCCATTTCAGTTTGATATATCTAATAACTGATGAACACAGTAATATTTCAGGATTGAAATGAGGTTTATTGTACGAACAGAAAATGTGCAATATGCATTAAACCAAAATTTAACCTGTCCAAAAGTATGAGCACCCTTATTATTTTATTGATTTGAATACTCCTAACTACTTTTAACTGACTTACTGAAGCACAAAATTGGTTTGGTAACCTCATTGAGCTTTGAACTTCATAGCCAGGAGTATCCAATCATGAGAAAAGGTATTTAAGGTGGCCAATAGCAAGTTGTTCTCCTATTTTGAATCTCCTCCTCTCACATTTTCTGTTAGTACAATAAACCTCATTTCAATCCTGAAATATTACTGTGTCCATCAGTTATTAGATATATCAAACTGAAATGGCTGTTGCAAACACCCAAATATTTAGAACTAAAATTATTAAGATTAATAGGGGTGCCCAAACTTTTTCATATGACTGTATTTGTCCCCTTGTACTTGTTTTAAGGGCCAAACATGTGGGGGGGGGGGGGGGGGGGGGGGGGGGGGGGCTGGGTTCCGGACCTGTGTGGATGTATAATGACTTTTTAAAATTAATTTAAAAGCTGTCTGAGCACCTTTTACCCACCTGGCAAGATGTGAACATCATAGTGTCTGTCCACAAGGCTCTGAGCTGCTAGTGATTTGGGCCATACATTTTTCAGATGGGAATTAAAATACAAAACATATATTCTCAGACAAAATAAAAAAAATAGAAATAATTAAAATTTGTCCAATTATTCAATCAGAATTGGACAAGATTTATATCAGAAGGGCAAAGGGTGCTTATACTAGGTAAAGAGCCAAATGGATGGCACAAGGGGAAAGAAACTTAGCTTATTTTTGTAATCAGCCAGTTGAATTAATAATTAATACTAATAATTAATAATAATTTAAATAAAGAAGCATTCTACACATAATACAAGATTTATTTTGGAAATGCTTAGAAAACAATGAGATTGGAGAAGATACTTACATATAATTTCTTCTCATAGAACACCCCTTTATTTTTGTACACTTCAACTTTTAGATTTTGGCAAGAAAACTAGTTTAGTCTATGGCACTTCACCTAGATTTATAATTGGACAATCTAAACAATGGTGCCCAATTTCACCTTTATGTCTACTTGCAGCAGAAATGTGTCCTTGTGAAATATTCAAATGTTTAAGTTGAAAAAATTACTAATATCTAAATAGCATCTTAATGACTACATTCTTAACATCAGATTTTTTTGTAAAGCAGGTGGATTCAACCTGAATCTTAAAAAAAAGTGAATTTTTGATAATTAAGGATTGAACCTTAACAACATACGGTATCACTATTAAAGACAGATACTTGGGAATTCTATTATTTGTCAATGCTGCCCCCCGCTATTCCATTTCAAACAAAACATTTTAAAACAACCAAGAATAAAAATAGACAAACCTTTTAAACATCACCAAGATGGAGGTTTTAACTTGCCAAATCTTTACTGGTATTATTTAGCATATCAGTTTGGACATTTTCAAGACTGGCTACGTAGTTCAGACATTACAAATCCCTCAACCTTACTTAATTTAGAGAAGGAAATGGCAATTTTTTTCAAATGCCAATAGAATTTTTGAGCTTTATGCTAAATTCTTGGAATTAGAAACTAATTATTTTTAACATTAGGTCTATGGAACAACCCTTTATTTACATTAAATAAGAAACCACTACATAGTTTTGAATAGAGCTCCAAAGGTATGAACATGGTGAAAGACCTTTTTGAAAATGGCAAACTACAAATTTACACAGTTTAAAATGAAAACGTAACCTCTGATTAATATATACATTTTTAGTGGCGTCAATCTATTAAAAAATTTAATCCGATTTATCACAACCAAAATTCTGTGATTAACTGTGATTAATCACATTTGTTTTCTTCAGACGCAAATTTTGTAATGGATATTTAAATGTAAATGAAGGAATTAGGCCTGGACAATATTTCGATATCGGTATTTATCGCGATAAGAAATGTTGCAATAATGGTGATATCATTTATGTGGCATATCGATATGTATTATTTACAGACAGGCGTTTTTAGCGGCGTCAGTTCACTGCAGCGCTGAACACAATCAGACTCCATAGCCGGGCTACGTCAGTGCGTGATGACGCAAACATACAGGCACGTAGCCAGATAGGCTAGGCTAGGCTAGACCTGGGTCGGGTCGGCTCCGCTCCTCTCCGCTCTGCACCTAAAACCCACCCGCGATGAAACAAAACCGACCCTAACCGAGCGGATCTCAGCTCCACACCTAAAACCCACCCGCGATGAAACAAAACCGACCCTAAACGAGCGGATCTCAGCTCCACACATAAAACCCACCCGCAATGAAAAAAAAAACCGACCCTAACCGAGCGGATCTCAGCAACACACCTAAAACCCACCCGCGATGAAGCGAAACCAACCCTAACCGAGGGGATCTCAGCTCCGCTCCTCTTCGCACCTAAAACCCACCCGCGATGAAGCGAAACCGACCCTAACCGAGCGGATCTCAGCTCCACACCTAAAACCCACCCACGATGAAGCGAAACCGACCCTAACCGAGGGGATCTCAGCTCCGCTCCTCTTCGCACCTAAAACCCACCCGCGATGAAGCGAAACCGACCCTTACCGAGCGGATCTCAGCTCCGCACCTAAAACCCACCCGCGATGAAGCGAAACCGACCCTAACCGAGCGGACCTCAGCTCCGCTCCTCTCCGCACCTAAAACCCACCCACGATGACCCTAACCGAGCGGATCTCAGCTCCACACCTAAAACCCACCCGCGATGAAGCGAAACCGTCCCTAACCGAGCGGATCTCAGCTCCGCACCTAAAACCCACCTGCGATGAAGCGAAACGGACCCTAACCGAGCGGACCTCAGCTCCGCTCCTCTCCGCACCTAAAACCAAACTGCGATGAAGCGAAACCGACCCTAACCGAGCGGATCTCAGCTCCACACCTAAAACCCACCCGCGATGAAGTGAAACCGACCCTAACCAAGCGGATCTCAGCCGCGCTCCGCACCTAAAACCCACCCGCGATGAAGCGAAACCAACCCTAACCGAGCGGATCTCAGCTCCGCTCCTCTCCGCACCTAAAACCCACCTGCGATGAAGCGAAACCGACCCTTACCGACCGGATCTCAGCTCCGCACCTAAAACCTCCCGCGATGAAGCGAAAACGGCCCTAACCGAGCGGATCTCAGCTCCGCACCTAAAACCCACCTGTGATGAAGCGAAACCGACCCTAACCGAGCGGCTCTCAGTTTCGCACCTAAAACTCACCCGCAATGAAGTAAAACCGACCCTAACCAAGCGGATCTCAGCCGCGCTCCGCACCTAAAACCCACCCGCGATGAAGCGAAACCAACCCTAACCGAGCCGATCTCAGCTCCGCTCCTCTCCGCACCTAAAACCCACCCGCGATGAAGCGAAACCAACCCTAACCGAGCCGATCTCAGCTCCGCTCCTCTCCGCACCTAAAACCCACCCGCGATGAAGTGAAACCGACCCTTACCGAGCGGATCTCAGCTCCGCACCTAAAACCTCCCGCGATGAAGCGAAAACGGCCCTAACCGAGCGGATCTCAGCTCCGCTACTCTCCGCACCTAAAACCCGCCCGCGATGAAGCGAAACCAACCCTAACCGAGCGGATCTCAGCTCCGCTCCGCACCTAAAACCTCCCGCGATGAAGCGAAACCGACCCTAACCGAGCGGATCTCAGCTCCGCTCCGCACCTAAAACCTCCCGCGATGAAGCGAAACCGACCCTAACCGAGCGGATCTCAGCTCCGCTCCGCACCTAAAACCTCCCGCGATGAAGCGAAACCGACCCTAACCCGCTCGGTTTCAGCGCAGGACATTTTAGATGCAGAATGATCGCACCTGATGCTCATTCAAACAGAATAAATAATTGAGGGATTCAGGTCTAATTCAGTGGTTCGGCGTTTCCCTGCTTAATTATTAGCGATTCTGAAAAGTGCCATTAAAGCTACAGCTATAATTAAAGTTAAAATTGTATTTGGAAGAATTAATCACATTCTACTGAGAAAACATTACTGGTTAAGGATTATTAAGATGAAATACTGACTGCATCAATGGGACTTTGGAGATACACTGGTTTTAACCTTTTTAAGAATGGAAATAGTTTTTGGTATTGTGTGCCTCTTCAGAAGAATTGTTGGAATTTAGTGTATACTACAATTTGATACTGAATTTAAGATGGTAACTGGTACATTAATATGGAATAACCGGTTTCCATGACCAGCCTGTTTACCACAGTATAAGGTATGATTGGACCAGTTAAAAAAAAGAATCACTGTGTATTTTAAGAGCTGCTGTCCTCCAACTTTTTAAAGGTAAGACATTGAATTATATTATTAGCAGTAAGAACAGCAACTATTTGAAGCTTTCCTACTGTGAAGGGAGGGGTGGCTGACTCAGAAAGTCCATCTCCCTCCATTTTGTGGTATTGTACTTTGGTGTCACACACAGCTAACTTTAGCAGTTCCACTAGCCACTGATAAACATGAGGTGGAAGCCATTGCTAGCTCTCTTTCTTTAGTTGCTAACACCATCTGGATAAAGTTAAGTAGTCTCTGTGAAAAAAAGATTAAATTAAACAGTTGGTAAAAGTTTTGGCAGGACCTCTGGTCAATCGTCAACTGATTGTGACAATTTAAATAAAAAAATATATATTTTTAACTGATCTAAAGCTAATATTTCTTAAAAAGAACTCAAACATTGAAATGGATCAAGTAATATGCTTAGAAAAAAATATTTGTAGTTGCAGTTAAAGTAATGCTGTGGTTTTTGTTAGGGGTGCACGATGATATCGGTTCAATATCTGTATCGGCCGATAACAGCTTTTTTTTTAATCATCGGCATCGGGCCGATGCCTAAGTTTTGCCGATTTTTCAAACCGATACTTGCTGACGCATTTAATGTATGCCGGAACATGACCGAGCGACGCTAGGCGGGCTGTGCAACAGCGGTGCAGCTAAAATGTCGGCGGTGTGGAGGTTTTTCAGAGTGAGTGAGCAGGACATAAAGCACGCAGTTTGCAACACTTGCTCAGCTAACGTCTTGCGTGGAGGAAGCAAAGTAAGAAATTTCAACACCACAAATTTGATTACACATTTGAAGGCGCACCACCCGGACAAATATACAGAGTACATGACTGTGAAAGAGGAGACTCGAACAGCACCACGCACACCAGCGAAACCTGCTGCTTCTCAGCCTATTGACGAGCTGCTTCAAAAATCAAAGAAATTTGACAGAAACAGTCCCAAAGCCACAGCTATCACAGCAAAGGTGATGGAATTCATTGCTCTAGATGATCAGCCGTTCTCAGTGGTGGAGGACATTGGGTTTCGACGGCTTGTCGAGCATCTTGAGCCTCGGTACACTATACCTAGCCGTCGCTACTTTTCCGACGTAGCCCTGCAGGAGCTACACAGCTTGGTAGAGACTCGCGTTCACAAGCTCATTAACGACAATGTGACCGGCATTAGCCTGACCACCGACATCTGGACATCTGATGTGAGTCCTGTGAGCATTCTCAGTTTAACCGCGCAGTGGATTGACAACAACTTTGAATTGCAGAAGGCTGTTTTGCATGCAAAAAATGCTCTGGATCACACACAAGCTCGGCACTCTCTATGGCGTTTGAGAATATGTTTGAAACATGGAAGATTTCTAAGGAAAACATACATGTTGTATTGCGTGACAATGCACGTAACATTGCAAAAGCTATGGTGGAATGTGGGGTTCCGAGCTTACCTTGTATGGCCCACACGCTCCAGCTCGCCGTACACGACAGTGTGTTTTCTCAGCGCAGTATCTCGGATGTGGTTGCAGTTAGCAGGCGGATAGTTGGCCATTTCAAGCACTCACATTTAGCCAGCTCTCGTCTCAAAACTATTCAAACGGAGGTGGGTTTGCAGCCGAACGTGCTTCAACAAGACGTATCTACTCGATGGAACAGTACGTTCTACATGCTGCAAACCTTGCTGGAGCAGAAGAGAGCAATCGGTGCTTACGCCGCTGATTTCGAGTTACCAGCTACTCTCACGGCTTCTCAGTGGAGTTTAATCGAAAACATAGTCACACTCCTTGCTCCTTTCGAACAGTTAACCAGAGAGATTTGCCAGGCTGATGCATTGGCATCAAACGTGATTCCTTCAGTCAACGCTTTAAAACGGCTGTTGAGCAAGAGTGCTCGCTCTGACTTCGGAGTTAAAACCAGCAAAAACGCTCTGTTAGAAGCTGTAAACACACGCTTCAGTGATATTTACACAGAGCCTCTGTACTGCGTTGCTACAATGGTCGACCCAAGATACAAAGATCGCTATTTTGCCGCAGAAGTGAAACTACAGGCACACGAAATGCTCCAAACCGAGATGGAGAAAGCATCAAGTGAGCGCTCAGAGCAAACAAGTGAGCTACAAGAACGCCCACGAGAAAAAAGAGCCAGGACGGATGACCAAGCGACGTGCTCCCTCTTTGATATGTACGACGAAATTCTGGAAGAAACGCTGACCCCTCAGGAAAACACCCAGACAACAACTGAGGTTAGCGCAAAAACAGATGAACAAGATATATTTTTTATAAATAATAATAAATAATAAATAAATAAATGTTTAAAATATGTACATTTAGACATTAGTGAAGTAGCTAGTTATTTCCAAAAACCCAACTGTAATTGTTGGTGCAGTATTTTAATGTGTCAGTCTTATTTTGTATATTAAAAATACACCTGTATATATTTTATGTATTTATTGATCAGGTGCAGGGATTCCTGTCAGAAGCTCCAGTAGCAAGGACAGAAAGCCCACTGCAGTACTGGAATAACAACAAAAGTCGATTCCCTACTATTGCCAAAGTAGCAAAGAAGTTCCTGTCTGCTCCATCCACTAGTGTTGACAGCGAGAGGTTATTTAGTGCAACTAGCAATGTGATCAATGAAAAGAGGAACAGAATTGCATGTGATAAAGCAGAGATGCTCCTGTTAGTGAAGAAAAACCTTCCTCTCCTTCTGAAAAATACAGACTGATGAACTTCTAGAAAAAAAAATGGTTTGCTCAGATTTTTTTGTGAAGAAGCACAAAGGCAAAGGATTATTTCTGTACTACTGTATCAAAAAAGGTCCACTGGTATTGGTTTATGTTTAAGGATTTGCTTTAAGTTAATTTTCATTTATTTATTTATTTGATTTCATTTATTATTTTTAGTATAAAGCTAATGTTTTATTTAAATTTTTATTTTAAAACCACAAATAGTCATAAGTAAGGACCAGTTATCTAAGTAAATATGGCTAGCATTTTTCTCAGGAGACACCTTTTCATTTTATTTGCACACAGATTGAAATCTAAAATGTTATGCAAATAAACGTTATTACTTAACGATGTGGGGTATCTTACTGTATTTTTTAAAATGTCCATGTATATCGGCATCGGCATCTGCAGATATGTACATGTATAATATCGGATATCGGCATCGGCCCATAATTACCATATCGGTGCACCCCTAGTTTTTGTTCTTAATAAAATGCCACAATCAAGCTCACTGTGTGTTTGTTTGTTCCAACAAGATCCAAAAGATGGAGTCTCTCATGATGACAGTAGGAGAGAACCCTGGATTCAAGCATTTAATAAAAGAGCTTGAGCCCCGTTACAACATTCCATCCCAAAAAAACAAACATGGTTATAATGAAGTTCCATTGCTATTATGAAGTTAATCAAATCAAATCAAATGTATTTGTATAGCGCTTTTTACAACTGGTGTTGTCACAAAGCAGCTGATCACAGGAAAAAGAATCAGGCAAAACATCAAACATAGAAAATACAGAATACAGAACCCCCAGTGAGAGCAGAGGCAAGGAAAAACTCCCTCAGAGCTGCAGGAGAAAAAAGGTGAAAGATTAATAAAGGTGAGGGTATATAGAATACCCAGCCTGTTTATTTTTTCCACCAACTGTATTAAAAACGTACCAAACCGTGGGGGTTTATACCAATGTGTGAAACGAACCGTGAATTTTCTGTCCCATTAAACCCCTAATATTCATATACAGCCTATCCATCAAGTGCACAGATCAGTGATGTTGCTGAGGAACTTGTTAAGAAATGTCCTTGTCTCAAGGAACCTGGTTGTTTCTCTGGGTACTATGGCTGGCAACAAAGCATCAAATACAAGATGGCCAATTATCGCACCAAACTTCAAGGCTTTGGTGGTTCTAAGGTGATTTGCAATGCAGTAAAGCACAAGAGGCCTACTGATCAGAAGTCTGCAAAGAATGTAAAAAACAAACAAACAAACAGTAAACTACCTGCCCCTTACCCAGCAGGAGTGGATGAAGAAATCAAGAACAGGAAAGGATTTATTGCATAGTGGAATGCATTGAGAACAAAACATAAAACATAAAAATTATCAATGTAAATCAAAATTATCCCATAGAGGTCTGGATTTGGAATCATACTCAAAATCCAAGTGGAAAATCAAATGACCGACTGATCTAACTTCAGTGGAAATTCTTCAAGGCAAGTTAAAATGAGGCTCATTAGTGTGCTGGCTCCACGTGCCTGTATGACCTCCCTACAACGCCTGGGCTGCTCCTGATGAGGCGGTGGATGTTCTCCTGAAGAATCTCCTCCCAGACCTGGATTAAAGCATCAGTCGACTCCTGGACAGTCTGTGGTGCAGTGTGATGTTGGTGGATGGAAAGAGACAGGATGTTCCAGATGTGCTGGATTGGATTCAGGTCTGGGGAACCGGCAGGCCAGTCCATAGCATAAATGCAGGAACTGCTGACACACTTCAGCCACATGAAGTCTAGCATTGTCCTGCATCAGGAGGAACCCAGGGCCCACTACACCAGCATGTGGTCACACAATGGGTCTGAGGATCTCATCCCGGTCTCTAATGGCAGTCAGGCTACCTCTGGTGAACACATGGAGGTCTGTACGGCCCTCCAAAGAAATGTCTCCCCACACCATTACTGAGCCACTGCCTAACAAGTCATGCTGAAGGATGTTGCAGCAGCGGAACGTTCTCCACAGCATCTCCAGTCACATCTGTCTCATGTGCACCGCTAACCTTCTTACTACAGCTCGAATTGATGTGTCTTCCTGGATGAGCTGCACTACCTGAGCAACTTCTGTGGGCTGTAGACACCACCTCATGCTACTTCTATGGTGAGAGAACTGACAAAATGCAAAAAAGTGACCAAAACATCAGCCAGAAAGGATAAGAATAGATACAATGTCTGCAGAACCACTCCTTTATAGGGGTTGTCTTGCTAATTGCCTCTCATTTCTACCTGATGTCTGTTCCATTTTTTTTATTTTTGTACCCGTGGGTACACTACTTCGTTTGGCTGTTTTAGAATTCAATATGTTATATTTCTTTTAGCATTTTGAGCTTAGTTTAGTTGGTTATTTTCCTATTTTATATATATTTTTCTGTTTTTATCAAATGATTTTAGCGTATTAGCTTCTAGCTTGTTACTGCCTTCTTTATTATTTAGCATACAGTTAGTTGATATATTTATTTCATAGCTGTATTTTAAATAAAAAATAACAATTTTAAGCCAGACAGACACAGATTTTTTTTATCGGGTACTGAGAGCTTATCTGCATGTTTGAATGGTTTGTCCTGTAGGAAAACGCACGTGATTTATATGCTGACATTAATCCACCTGCGGAGCTTTAAACTTTTTGATCAGCACAAAAATCAAAGTGTGATTTGTTACATTGAACATAATTCTACATCACATCACAGACCATTTTCTTCAGCCGAACCAGACATCGCGCCAGGAAAGCGGTGAGAATTCTCGCACTCATGTTCAGGCTCGTGTACAGGTTCAGGTAGACAATATGATCTCTAGTATGCAGAACTACATTATTAATGTTATTAATTTTCCATTCTTTTAAATAGCAGGATACTTTGACTTTTACTTTTTTACGTGAAAGTTCTCCTTAACTGAAACCAATAAAATTAAATAAAAGAAAAAACTAAAACGAACTGAAATTACAGATTGAGTACCCTTATTTTCGTGTTTGTTAATTTATTTATAAGCGCTGTTTCCACTACAGCAGTTTAACAGCGGGTGGTGTGGTGCCGTTTCTGCTCGCGAAGGGGAGCCGGGGTTCTGCGGGGGTCAGATATCGAGGTCCTCTAAATTACTTACATTTACAGCGCTGGAGTTTTTTTCTGTATGATCTCCTCAGTGAGAATCCCCACCCCATAACAAATCCACTGTTCTTTCATTGTGGATGCGCAGAATGTCTTAAATGTCCCGTTTTTCAAAGATTTGGCAGGTCACGTCATGTGGTTAATATACCGTCACCATTTTACAATACCGTCACCATATTTAAATACCGTGGTATACCGAAATACCATCATACCGCCCAACCCTACTTTGAGTTACATTGTGTTGTTTAAGTGTTCCCTTTATTTCCATGTCCATGTCTAACGACTGCATTAGTGTTTGTATATTTAGCTTTTAAATTAAAAATGTGTTAACTGTTTTAATTAACTTATAATAATTTACTATTTATCGTTATCTAAGTTTTATAGGAATATTTATTTCAGACAATACAGACAGTGAAGATTTGAAAGTACTAGAGCAGGGGTATTCAGTTTGGTCCAGTTAGAGAAAATTTAATCAGGCTAAGATCCGGACCTTCGCCAATGTTAACTTGTGTTATAATTCAGTGTTTTATTCTGTTTATTTAAAAAGCCTATAGTAGTCCTGTCAGTGTTTTATCAACAACTGAAAGACAAAACAAATTATACATACTAGTAAATTTCAACAATATGTATTGTTTTAAATAGGCCCGTCACAATAATTACATTATCAACCTATCATAAAATAAATGGAAACACCCTCAATAATTTAACATATTGAGTCTAATAATGTGAATCTGTATGTTCACTTTGTTTCAAAATGCTATATTTATTCTATTTGATTTTATTTATATTAGATTTAGGCCTGCCTGTGATAATAATTACATATACAATATATGGAGAAATGTTTGCTGAACACGTGATTGGTCTGTAAGTTTACTACGCTGTAAAGCACGTAAACCGTAAAGACAATAAACGTTCCGCCGCTTTAAATGAACACTGTCAGAATTAAATCCTTCTCAGTAGTTTATCGGTCCAGACCCGGACTGCGATCCACCTATTAGTGACCCCTGTACTAGAGAAAATCCGTATATTGACATGCTGTGCACGCAAATAATGCAACCCAGACAGTAGATAATGAGCAAATATAGATAACTATAGACACTACAGTTTGTAAATGTAGAAATACAAAGTGCTCCTATATGGTCATTATAAAAAAAAGTTTAGATACAAGGAGGTCTTTAATGAACTGGCTGTTATTTCTAATAATTTTTCAAAGCTAATGAGTATTCTTTGTGTCATCGCTTTAAAAGTAACTGACCAACCGGCAGACCTCAGCTAACCCAAGAAAAGGCAGCTACAGGGAAGAAAATAAGAATTTTAAGCATTTGAACTAGAGATGGGACCGATCCGATACAGTATCGGGCAGATATTGACGTAATTTAACGTATCGGATATCGGGTAACCGCAGCCGATCCACTCACCACTCCATATTGTAGTCCGCAGATTGAGCTGGACAATAAACCCGCCATAATTTTAACACGAAACGCATCACTGATCCGGATTTCTGTTTCACAGTTTACCATGAACCCCCACCAGCACAGCAGCTTCAGTATGCGGCTGAATGAGTAAACTTTAGCTGTTTTTCTACAAAAAAAAGTCAATTGTATGGAGAGTTTTCACTTAGTAGGCCGAACAGCTCCACGTAATATTTGTAAAGTCAGCGTCCAAGGGGTGAACAGATTAACACCAGCAGTCTGTTAGCCTAGCTAGCACTGAACTGAGTTGCATTCTCATATTGTAGAGGTATTAACTACAGACTGGAGTAGTCTATAGTCATAATCCACATAACCTATAAAACCACAGGATCTACCAACACTAACCAGCACAAACTCACACCCATCTGTGGGTAAAACAGTGATTTATTTACTTCGGAAATACAGTTAGCCGTTAGCCATCTCCATTAAAATCTAGTTTGTTAGCCTAGCTAGCATATTTAATAAAAATTGAATATTTAATTTTTAAGAAAACTATTGTGTGTTTGTACATAAAGTGTGTCAAATAAATGATTTTGGAGTGCATTTACATTAAATGCAGCTTCTGCCAAAGATTTTCTATAGGGTTTAGGTCTGGAGACTGGCTAGGCCACTCCAGAACCTTGAGATGTTTCTTATGGAGCCACTTCTTGGTTATCCTGGCTGTGTGCTTCGGGTCATTGTCATGTTGGAAGACCCAGCCATGACCCATCTTCAATGCTCTAACTGAGGGTTTTTCCCCAAAATCACGCAATGCATGGCTCCGATCATCCTCTTATTAATACGGTGCAGTCGTCCTGTCCCATGAGCAGAAAAACACCCCCAAAGCATGATGCTTCCACCCCTATGCTTTACAGTAGGGATGGTGTTTTAAGGGATTGTACTCATCATTCTTTGTCCTCCAAACACGGTGAGTGGAATTAAGATCAAAATGTACAATGTACTGACCACAGAACTTTCTCCAATGACTCCTCTGGATTGTCCAAATGGTAATGGGCAAACTTAAGATGGGCATGGACGTGTACTGATTTGAGCAGGGGAACCTTCTGTGCCATGCATGACTTTAAACTGTGACATTTTGTGTATTACCTCTTCCATTTGCTAACAATTGCTCCAACAGTTGATCTTTCTTCACCAAGCTGCTTGGAAATAGGCCAGTAGCCCTTTGCAGCCTTGTGGAGGTCTACAATTTTTGTCTCTGGTGTATTTGGACAGCTCTTTGGTCTTATCTTACTGATTGTGTGGGTGGACATGTGTCTTTATGCAGCTAACAACCTCAAACCGGTGCTCTTAATTTAAAATAAGTGAAGTGGAGGTGGACTTTTTAGAGGTGGACTAACAGGAATTTGAGGGCCAAACTTTTTGCTGATTGGCAGGTGTTCAAATACTTATTTGCAGCTGTAACACACAAATAACAAAGACACTGTAGGACAGTGTTTTTCAGAACAGATATTTAGCTACAGTACACTCTAGAGGACAGGTTTTCTACACTGGTGAATAAACAGCTTCGTGTGATCTGGTTGTGTAGTGGTTGTGTTGTTAACTCTAAACAAGATGGCTTAGGTTTATTCCAGGTGGAATCAAATACTGAGTTTGTTTGTGGGATTTGGAAGACATTAGAGGAGAGTCTTTTACACTCCTGTACATAACAGATCATGAATTTTATCTGTAGTACACACTACAGGAAAGAAATTTATACACTGGTGAAGAACTTAAGGCTTGGGACCTTGTGTTGTAATGTTTGGGATGACGTCTGTGAACGAGATGTCTTGGCTTTGATTCTTGGTGGGGTCAGATACTGACTTTTTTGTGGTAGTTTTATACACAAATGAAGAAGCTAAGTGTTGTGACCAAGTGGTGTAGCGGTTGGGTTGATGACTCTTTACAATATGGCTAGGGTTTGATTCCTGGTGGGGTTATACGCTGTATTTTTTGTGGTATTTGGAAGACACTACAGGACAGTGTTTTAAACACCTATACATATCAGAACAGGGATTTTACCTGCAGTACACACTACAGGACTGAGTTTCATATAATGTTGAATAACTGGTCCAGTAGGACCTTGTGGTGTAGTGGTTGAGTTGTTGCCTATGATCAAGAGGGTCATGTGACCAACACACAAATTATATCTCTCACAGTGGACATGAACCTAAGATTAAAATTTCAGACCCCTCCATGATTTTTAAGTGGGAGAACTTGTTAACAGCTGCTCCGAGGCGACAGAACAGCTGACTGTGAAGTGTTGCCCTCATCTGCCTCGTGAGTTTTTGACTGTGTTCGTGATTGCTGTTTACATAGCACCGGATGCTAATGCTAACAACGCACTGAAGGAGCTTTATGACAACATGCAGGACTGCTTCGGGTACACAGACTGGCAGGTCTCCAAGGAGGCTGTTGAGTCTGAGGGGGAGCTGGACCTGGAGGAGTACACATCTGCTGTTTTTGGGTACATCAGCAAGTGCGGAGGATGTCACTACCAACAAGACTGTTACTTGCTACCCGAACCAGAGGACCTGGCTGAACGCAGAGGTGCGTTCTCTGCTGAAAGCCAGGGATGTTCCCTTTAGGTCCGGTGACTCAGATGAACTCAGGAGAGCTAGAAGAGAGCTGACTGTTGGAGTTAAGAGGGTAAAAGCTGCATATCCCTGCCTGAGGCTCTCAACAAGTTTTACGCCCGCTTTGAGGAGCCCCTCAGCGTGACAACAGCAGAAGTAAGGAGGACACTGAGGAGGATCCACCCCGGAAAGCTGCTGGCCAGGACAACATCCCCGGACGGGTGCTAAGAGACTGCGCAGACCAGCTCTTGCCTGAAGACCGCCACAATCATCCCAGTCCCAGTGCTCCGCAGTGACAGGTCTGAATGACTACTGGCCAGTAGCCCTCACTCTCCCCCACCATAATCCTCAGCACAGGGCTGTGTGTTGAGCTGCCTCCTGTTCACACTGCTCACAGTGGAGGATCTGCGGTGGAAGTGGTCGACAGTTCCAGGTGCTTGGATGTACACATGAGCAGCAACCTCACCTGAAGCAACAACACTTCCACTCTGGTCAGGAAGGCACATCAGCAGCTCGTCTTTCTCAGGAGGCTGAGACGAGCTGGACTTGGAAGCACACCTCCTTCTACAGATGTGTGGTGGAGAGCGTTGTGTACTCCAGCATCACCGTGTGGTACGGGAGCTGCTCTGCTGCAGACAGGAAAGCTCTACAGAGGGTGGTAAAAGCTGCACAGAAGATTGTTGGAGTCAACCTCCCCAGCACCACAGACATCTACATCTCCAGATGCAGGAAAAGGGCCACCTGTATCAGGAAGGATCCCACCCACCCAGCACACGCTCCCCTCAGGCCGGAGGCTGCGGAGCATCAAGTGCAAAACAACCAGACTCAGAAACAGCTTCATTCCAGAAGCTGTAAGACTCTTAAACTCCACCTAAACAACACACTGCACTTACACTTTACAAGGACAATTACTGTTTACAAACACTGTCACCTTAAACCGCACTGAGACACTTTATCTTGTACTGTTATCTTATCTTGTACTTCCATTATCATGCTGCTATAAGCACACTTGCATTCTGGACTTCATGTTGCTGCTACCTTTTTTTTACCCAACAGGAAAAGAACTTGCAAACATTAAAAAAGAACAATAAAAATATTCTGGGCTTGTTTTAGCCACAATGGATGTGGAGAGAGAGAGCAGTTTTTTTTACAGGATCAATTTTTTTTCCAAGTAATCCTTTATCAACTTGAAGGACAAATAGATTGTCAATCTTTCTGTTGTATAACTATAGTTTTATTGCACGGTAATCTGTTAATATGATTAAAGTAAGCCATGTCACCACAAGACATGATATTTGGTAGATTAAAAATCTGAATAGATCTAGAATATAAATAAAAATTTAAAAAGCTGTACAGCGGAATAGGATTTGCAGTGTATGTATGTCTAAATACACAACAGCATGTTAAAATGAGTTTATACATTTTATTTTATTTAGTAAATCTAAATAATTTTTACTCAGGCATTTAGTACACGATTTTAATCAATTTTCTCCAGATACTGAGTAAATATAAATTATTTTTCTTTAGATACGGAGTAAATATTAATATATTTTCTGAAACAAATTAGTTTGTGTTTAATAGTGTAAATAGAGTTATATTAACTCAAAAATGGCCATGCTATTACTAAATCCAACACATTTTTAACACTGTTTGCATTTTTTACAGTGTGGGCCTTCAGAATATGATGGAGTTGAATATGTAAGCTAAAAGAAGTAGCCATAATTTCATATTTAGCCAAGACAACAAATGGTATTTACTACATTGTAAAACTACACATTTCTACAGTGTTTCTTATTCTTTATTTTCTCCTAAACATATGTTCACTATTATCTATTATAATTTCATATGAATTTAATTTTGTTTATATTGATTAAAAAATCTCTGAACTAAGGTTGGGGGACTTGTGGGACAACTAAACAACAAACAATATTAGTTTGTCCGCTCCGAGGAAGTATGATACAGCACCAGGATATAGTGCACTATTTCTGCAATAGCGAGCGTCAGAGGATATCAATTCAGAGGTCCTTCAAGTTTCTGCTATGGAGAGAGGGAATCCACTTAACATGTATTCGTTCATTGCTCTTCTAGTAATCCACAGTAAACAGACCATACGATGTTTAAAACATCAGCGCCGACATGGACAACAAAACCGAAAATCAACTAAAACTATAATTAAAATTGATTATAGTAGGTCTAAAATGATGACAATCTTTAATAGTAAAATGTGTGTCAGATCCCGAGAGCTCCATCGTGTAGGGCTAAATTACTGAATTAAACATCAAAATAGATTTTCTCCATCCATAAACTGAAACACAAAGATTTGTAGACCAAATTTCCATGTTTACAAAACTTTCTGGGTATTTTCTATTTTTCCAAAGTTTTTCCAGGCTTGGAAATCGCCATTTTCAAGTGTGTGTATGTGTGTTTGTGTTTATATATTTTGTTTTACAAAGTGAAAATAAATAAATATTTTGCTAATCGGTCAAACACTACAATCTACTGGCGTAACATTGGTATTGCAACTTCTTCGGGTGGACTGGAAAAGTCGATGAGGAAAAACAACCTTTCTTTCATTGCCTGCTAGGTATGGGTTAATTCTGGAATTTTGGCATAGAAGTAACGTTTGTTAAAAGGCTTTGAACGTTTGGCGCTTTTCTACACTTTGTTTTATGCACATGGTACTTGCCACTAGTTATAATAATATTATGAATAATACACTACAAGAAAACAGTACAGCTATAATAGAATAAAAAATAGATACACATTTTTAAACCGCTGTTTTTATGGTTTGATTAGCTGTTAACTAATTAACTTGGCTAAAACGTAGCTAGCTAACTGCCAAACCAAAGAACCGGTTAGGTTAACTAGACGGGACAACGATGCTAGCTAGTTTGCTACAGTAGGGCCCCTGAATATAAGTAGGTTAACTAACCTACATAATTAAACGTGAAATATTTATATTTGTAAACGTTACATTTACAATAAGCGCTGTTTTTGCAAGGACTCAATTCCGTATTACTGTTAGCTACAAAGGACCTAGCTAGCCCAACTAATCAAATCAGTGGGTGTAAAACTGGCGACTTACCACACGCGTACACAGCCGCCCACGACGCTGTACAACCACTCTAAATACAAAATCAATCTTCAGAATTCAAATTCTGAGGGAAAGCACAAACTAGCTGGCTATCCATGTATACATTCTCGAGGTCGACGCGCGTTAAAGTTGATACTTCCGTTTGCATACAAAAAAAGCCTAAAGCAAACTTCTCCGATTTCCAGCTCATCTATCTTACCTTTTCATGTAATATGTAGAACGTAGTTTCCACACGCAGCTGTTAGAAGCAAGCCACACTTCCGCAGATCTACAAAAAACACTATACCTTTACGGAGCAATTTGCAACAAGGACCCCGGGTGGGTGGACAAACGGAAGGGGGGGGGGGGGGGGGTGGTGTGTCACTTCAAGTTAAAAGTCATATTTAAAGTGGAAATCCTGCAGTTGTTGTGATAGGAAACATGTGTCACAACAAAGAGAACAATTTTAAATACTCTTCAAACCCACTATTGAGTTTTTAACATGTCTTCTAACAGACCTCCTAACTCTTAGCATTATTTGTGTCATACAGTGACCTGCATAAATTCATGAATTTTTAGACCCCTTCAAGACCTAAAATAAATATCTATATATCAGATCCACAACTATTTAGTGCAATAATTTAAATGAGCTTTAAGAGGTCTTAGACTTTTCATATATTATTCACCACTAAACAATTCTGATTCATTAAGTTTCTTTTAAATATAAAACACTACTGACATCTACTGATTCAGACTACATCCCTAACATTAAATGAATGCTTTAAAAAAAATAATAATAATAATAATAAAAAAACAACGCACACACACTCGCCCTTTAAACAGTCTCTTAAATCATATCATATTTGGTACAAATGCCACAGCATACTGAAAGAGTTGAAGTGCTCCACAAGAGCCTAGCAACCCCCTGGCATATGTTAGCATCTACACTTCAGTTTAATATTCAAGAACGAAAAATAATTTATCGTTATGGAACAGCATTGTGAAATAGCAGTAAATTCTCAACGAAGTACTACTGACTACAGTGGTTAAATTATCCTAATGACTAACTAACCACACAGAGTTTAAAAAAAAAGACAAGGAGTGTACATGTTTAGAAGTTTATTTGTAACGTTATGAGAACATCAGATATGTTCACATCCAATATGCAAGGTACATGAAAACAGCAGGCCATGAATGCAGATGTAGAGATCTCCTGTAGACAGAGAAAAAAAAAAAGAGCACAAAAATAAAATTACTGTGTGTAACCAGTAGCGGTAACCTCGTAGTCTGGAATTTTATGGAAAGGCTTTGAAAATGGTGTACAATTATCTGAATGTTTAATTGGAATGAGTCACCTGGGGTGTAAAGTCATCCCCAGAAGACACTCAAGGTAAACTTAACATATAGCCCCCACCACCCCCCGCTCTTTTAATTAGCTACCCAATATTAATTGTTAATAATTAACTTGATTGGTAACCTGCTGAATAGGCAATATATGCAACTGTTTTTGTGATATCACAAAACAAATTTCAAAAACCCTGTTCAAAAGAGCTGGACACTCACCTTATTCACCTGTAGGCCTCACACTTTCAAAAACACCAGCTTCTCTCATGGCACTGAACTCCTTCATGGCATCATAGTTCTTGTAGAAGTCAGCATAAGCCTGCTTCCGGGGTTCTGTTACTGTGTACTACATTAGAATAAGAAAACAATTATTTGGACAAGCTGGGCTCAGTTGCATACAACACCTTAAGTTTACCTTAAGAGTAAACATAACAGAAGAATTCCCTTACTCAAGTGAATTAGGTTTGTTGCATACATTTTCTCAGATATATCACTTAACAAAAAAAAAAAAAATAATAATAAAAATACTTAAGGGATTATTTAAAGGAAATTCAACACTTAAGGGAACAGTAATGACTTTATGAATATTCCATTAAGACAGCCCTAAAGTAACACGAAAGTAATTTTTTCCCAAATCACACTCATATTTAGGCAGTGTTTCAGGACCGCAATAAGGGTAAAAATTCACAACTGGGTCTCACAAACGGTTAGACCAAACTATCAGGACTACATAACTGACCTTAAATGAAACTGCTGCCAATAGGGACAGAGTAAAAGCAATAGGCAAGTGAAACCTCAACCTCTTGCCAAGGAGACCCCTCATCACAGGCTTTGGAAGAGACATGGTGAAATACCTGGAGAGACATATTTTAAAATACAGCTCTTAAGACAGGCAGGAGTTTAACAACTTATATATATATATAAAATTGGAATATGAATGTGAAAGGAATTGTACATTTTATGGACTACGTGCAGTTCTAGACACTTCTGAAAAGGGGTTGGATAACGTCAATATAAAAAACTAAATAAGCAAAAACTATAAAAAACTGACTCATTATTGTCCGAACCATCTTAAATGCAGTGGAACAGCCAACAACTGTCGAAAAGGTCAACTATATGCTCCAGTTCTACATAAGACTTCTGATGTTAATATAATAACCACTAAATGCGTATTTTAAAATGTAAATATGACCGAGTTGTTGAAACGCTACCAGAAGCTAGGTTAGCTAAGCTAGGCTGTTAACAGAATGGACATTAGCATTAGGGAGCTCTGCTGCTCACGCTGAAGAGAGAATGCACTCAGAACTGGCTTATAACGAAAAGTTATATTTACCTTAAAAAATGAAGAACACAGTGATAAAGAACAGTTCACTCTGAGCTAGAGAAGGGAAAGGAGTTCTAACCTCAGCTTCTGTCTTCACGACCTTCAGTGGAACGACCGTCACAACCTGATTTCAACCGGAAACCTGACTTCTTCTTCTTCTTCTTCTTCTTCTTCTTTCAGGTTTATGGCGGATGGCAGACCAACTGAAGGTGCATTACCGCCACCTACTGAGCAGGAGTATGAAGTGTGATTTCGGGAAGTGACATGGCCAATAATAAACAAAATGTAGGTGAAAGGAAATTCATAAATAAGTACATAAAAATAAAAGAAAGTAAACGAGAGAGAGAAAAAAAAAACTAAATAAAGTAAAATATACCAATAGCTTTCAAATATTGAAAAACCAGTTTGTGAACCGAACCCATCCCTGCCCCATAAGAAAGCAATCCTGTCAAAGAAAAGTCTTTGTGACCCTTGTCTTTAAGAGAAGAAAACAAAATTTTCCTTTGTACAGCATATTTATTGCAACAAAAAGAACATGGTCCACGGTTTCCCTCTGCGGACAGTGGCGACAAAGCCCTGTGGAGTGTTTCTGTATTATTTGCAAAGAGGCTTTCAGCATACTGTGACCTACTCGGAGCCTTGTTAGTACAATTTCCTGCCTCCGACAGTACCCTCCACTCCCACCCAAACCAACTCTCGGTTGTATTGCAAACAAATGCCTCCCCTTCGGTTCATGTTCTAACATGTTGTTTTACAACCACTCTTGCCTCAGCTTTGCTAAGAGGGATATCAAGGTCACATCTATTTTTCTTCAGGCATTGTTTAGCAGCTTTGTCAGCAGTCTCATTACCGTCCACCCCTACATGTGCTGGAACCCATAAAAACTGAACTAAAATAGTCTGCATGTGTAAACGAAATAATGCCTGAGATATTTTTAAAATTAGGTCTTGTCTACATTTAGATTTGCCAGACTGGATGCTTTGTAAAGCAGACAAAGAATCTGAACAAATCACCATCCTCATTGGGCAAACATCCTCAGCCCACTGCAATGCTAAAAGAATGGCGACAAGCTCGGAGGAAAATACAGATAGGTTATCAGACAGTCGCCTACTAATAACCACATGAAATTCTGGTACAAAGACCGCTGCTGATGTGGAACCCACAGTAGGATCCTTTGACCCATCAGTATACACCTGCAGAGTACCATAATAATTAAGTGCCAGATGTTGTTCTACCATAACAGCTGCACTTCCTGCATCACTCCATTTTTTATTAAGGAGGGAAAAATAAACACTAGGCAATGGGAACATCCAAGGAGTTGCTCAGACACCCAAAACTCCTTGAGGAACCATGAAGAGGAGCACTGCAATCATGTAAAACAGACACAGCTGGATGGCTCTCTATGTGCCCCTTCAGGTTGGACCAATATACTGTAGACAATGCAAGTCTTCTAAAATGCAAAGGCATTTCTCCTGTTTCAACCTGTAGAGAAGCCACTGGGGAGGATCTAACTGCACCACAACACAATCTCAGTGCTTGTGCTTGTATTACATCAAGTAATTTTAGGTTTGACTCAGCAGCTGATCTATAGGCCATGCAGCCATAGTCAAAAACCGATCTAATTAGAGCATCATAAATGCACTGGAGAGAGGAACGGTCAGCCCCCCAGTCAGTTCCTGCCAAGCATTTAAGGACATTTAATCCATTTTTGCATTTATCTATGATCTTCATAATGTGATGCTTCCAGGACAATTTCGAGTCCATCCACAGACCAAGAAACCTGACTACCTTCACCTGTTCAAGAGTCTGACCATACAGTTTAAGCCCAAGTTCATTTTTTTGATCTCTTAGAAAAATAGATGATCTGGGATTTAGCCACAGATAACTTGAATTCATTTGCCCAGTGTTCAACCCCAACAATTGCCTCCTGCATCTTTCGCTTAACAGAAGATAGATTCCTCCCTCTCTTCCACAGAGCCCCATCATCTGCATACAAAGATGCTACGTCAGGACTAACCCCAGAAAAGATGTCATTGATCATAATGTTAAATAAAATAGGGCTACATACACTGCCTTGCGGAGTCCCATTTTCAATAGAATACACTTTAGAACAAGAAGTACCCACCCTGACCTGTATGGACCTATTCATTAAAAAATCCATTACCCAGTTGTACATCCTCCCTCCGATTCCGAGCACAGACAGCTTAATTAGCAGACCTTCTTGCCACAGCATATCATAAGCCTTTTCAATATCAAAAAATACAGCAACAACCACTTCTTTATGAAGCTGTACCCTCCTGATATCTGCTTCTAAACCTAGGATTGAGTCCATCGTCATTCTGCCCCTACAAAAACCAGTCTGATAAGGAGAAAAGGTATTCTGACGCTCGAGAAAGTAGGACAACCTTTCTGTTATCATGCGTTCCATAAGCTTACTTAAATGTGAAGTTAAAGTATTAGGCCTATAACCAGCTGTATCAGACAAGTCCTTTCCTGGCTTTCCTGCTGGTACCACTATGGCCAGTTTCCAAGCTGACGGAAGCTGCCCTGCCCAACTACTTCATTATAAAAGTCCAAAATTATACTAAGAGATTTGTCTTTGAGATGTTTAAACATATCATAACAGATATTATCTTTACCAGGGGATGTTCGGCCAGATCTCGCTATGGCTTGTTTGAGTTCTAGTAAAGTAAGATCACTATCTAAAAACACTATCAAACAACAACTTTTTATTTAATACCTCAGGGTTTTGTGCAAGGACTCTACTCCTACAGGCCACCAGCTCACTACTTAAATTTGCAGATCCATGAACCTGTACAAAAGCTTGAGCCAGAACTTCTGCCTTGTCCACATCAGTCACAGCTATCCAGTCTCCCTTCTGTAAAACAGGAATCGTCCCAGTTTTTCTAGTGCCCCTCATTTTCCTTATCATAGTCCAAATTTCAGTCACAGGAATGTCAGTCCCAATATTACTACAAAAGGACCTCCAGTACTCCTTCTTTGCCGATTTTACAGTTTTCCTGACCACAGCTTGAGCTTGTTTATAAATAATTAGGTCAGATGCCAATAAGGTTCTTTGCACCACCCGGAGGGCAGTATTACGCTATCTGACTGCTAAAGAGCATTCTGGAGTCCACCAGGGAACTGCTGCCTTCTTACCACAAAACTTCTTTACAGGTATGGATTCCTCAGCAGCTCTATACAGAATTCCATACAGCTCCTCATTAGCAATCAAACTCCTTGCATTCCACTGTAATATTAAAATTCCCATTACGGGCCATCACTAGACTGCGAAGGTTGAACCCTCCCAGCAAGACTCGAGCTAATCACTTCCCAAGTCAAACTTTTGATATCCAGAAACTTTTCAGCAGATCTAACAATGATTTTAATTATTTCGGTCCTACTATTAGTCTGGGCAGTACAGTTGACCACATCGGCCATAAACATAACAAACTTTATCTTATCAACTACCAGAGTATCTCGAGTGCGTTTGGTATGAAACCTGACTTGGCTCACGACTGCCTGAAATATACGTCATTTTCCCCTAATGCTTTACAGCATTTAGACAACGCATGCGCAGAGAACGGACCCTACCCGATTATATATCATACCAAAAAAGATTCAATATTCTTTTTTAAACCTACCTGGCCTGCCGGATATTTAAATTGTAGTATTTATAAATATGAATATACATATATTAATTTAGGTCTCCATTTCTCCATTTTATAACAACAACAACAATATTAATGACGCACGCACACACCGTCTTTTTGGCCTCACTTTAACTTAGAAATTAAAATACCCAAGATGCTGTTCTAAGTTACGCTGACCTTGTAATATAAATGTTTTCAGCAATACAAATGTGACATCAGTATGTATTACCTGTGCAAGTGTATTGTATGTAAACCTATTGTTGCTAGATATAAGAGCTGGACTGCCTGATAAAGCACACCCCTGTAATTTTCTTTCTGTTAACCCAAATATGAACATTTTTCAAATTGTGACACCAGTATGTATTACCAGTGCAAATGTCATGTATGTCACCCTAATGTAGCCAGATATACAGTGGGTACAGAAAGTATTCAGACCCCTTTATATGTTTTACCATTTGTTTCATTGCAGCCATTTGCTAAAATCAAAAAAGTTTATTTCTCATTAATGTAAACTCAGCACCCCATCAGCACACTTATCATAAAACAGAAATGTAGACATTTTTGCAACTTTATTAAAAAGAAAAACTGAAATATCACATGGTCATAAGTATTTAGACCTTTTGGTGTCCATTTATTCTGATCCTCTTTGAGATTATTCTACTCCTTCATTAGAGTCCAGCTTTGTTTATTTAAACTGATTAGACCTGTCTATATAATACCTCACACCTCATGGTGCATGTCAGAGCCAATGAGAATCATGAGGTCGAAGGAACTGCCCAAGAAGTTAAAAGACGGAATTATCACTGCAGCCCTCCACCAGTCAAGGTTTTATCGCAGAGTGGCCTGACGAAAGCCTATCCTCGGTGTAAGACATATGAACAGAGCCTGCACAGTTTGCCAAAAAACACACAAATTACTCCCAGACTATAAGAAACAAGATTCTCTGGTCTGATTAGATGAAGGTTGAACTTTTTGATGTTAATTCTAAGCGGTATATGTGGAGAACACCAGACACTGCTCATCACCTGCCCAATACAATCCCAACAGTGAAACATGGTGGTGGCACCATCATGCCATGGGGGTGTTTTTCAATGGAGGACAACTGGTTGCAACTGAAGGAAAGATGAATGCAGCCAAGTACAGAGATATCCTGGAAGAAAAGTTTGTCCAGAGTGCTCTGGACCTCGGACTGGGCTAAAGGTTCACCTTCCAACAAGACAATGACCCTAAGCACACAGCTAAAATAACAAAGGAGTGGCTTTGGAACAACTCTGTGACCATTTTTGATTGGCTCAGCCCATTGGCGTAGAAACCGGGGGGGATGGGTGGGACATGTCCCACTCAATATCAGAAACAGGTGGATTTGTCCCCCCCAAAAATGATACCGCAGAAAAGGGCCGTCGCCAGGACCGAATCGTTTCTCTCAGCTGAGCTGTATTATTAATGAGTAGACAGAATTCTGTGTAAAAATCTCTTAGCGCCAATCACAAAGCTGGTTCAGGGAGAAAGTTCCGCCTCTCAGCAGAAACAGCCAATCAGCTCGCTGGTTTTGCGGAGCGCGAGGAGAGTGGGGAACCCCACCCCTCGCCTCGCTGGGGAGGATTTTTTAAAGTTTTTTTTTTATTTAGCAGCGGGGAGCAGCGAGCTGACGTTAAAACATTTCTGGATATACGGCAATTTTTCTAAAAGAAAGGTAACAGAGCTTATTTCTGATAGCTGGTTAAAAATACACGAATCAAAACCCACAGATCAAACACTGTGAGCTTAATAAAATACAGTTTGTAATAGTCATTGTGACTTGTAGACTAGGATTGCAGGATGAAACTATAATGAAGGAAAATTCTTTTAGCTAGCCTAACTAGATGTACTGGATGTAGTAGCCAGAATTTAGTACAATACTTTATGTAGGTAGTTTAAAGCAGTTTCTTAACCCTGATCAGAGCCCTAAAATTGTGTGTTTTTCACCGGATCCATATGATCAGCTAATAAACAATCATTTATTGAGTTTTATGGATTTTTGAGAACATGTTAAAATCCCGTAGCCCCTTAGATTTACTAATGGAATATATCTGGTCCTTTAGTAAAAGCTCATGATACTAACAGACTACACTCTAAAAAACAGAGGTACGATATAAGTACAGCCTTGTACTCAAAGGTACAATATTGGTCTTTACAGGGTCAAATATGTTCCCTCTGAAGTACAAAATCTTTCCTAACAGGAGGAAGTACTAATTTGTACCGCAATAAGGTACAGCCCCAGCGACAAGCCTTTGTACTCTTTTAAATACAAATCTGTACTTATATTTCTTAGAGTGTAGGAGGGTTTGGGTTATCTAACGTTTATATTAACTTCTGGCAAAAATCTCTATAAAACATAAGGTTACATTCTTTTACGTAAAAGACCACCATCATAAGTACTTTTTGTCGAAAAAAAAAAAACAGTTTGCATAAATGTAAATATACAAATATATAACAGAATTGACATGCCAATACATAATAATAATAATAATAATAATAATAATAATAATAATAATAACAACAATAATAATCACATTTGTTATATTATTTTTTCATATATGTACAGACATCCCAAGTTGCAAAAGTTGATTTCAGGGAGGTTGATTTGTCTGTATGTATATAGTTCAGACATTGCATGCATATTTTTTTTAACAACAGTAAATGTAAAGTGGAGTAACATGTTTAGGTTGTAAAGTGACCTTTACTTGGATGTAACTAATAATAAACAGAAGTACAGAAAAAAATGGTTTATTTGTGATTAAAAGTAATTTCACAAATGTTGTTATAAGACACTATAAGGTGGGCTTTGATTTAGATTAGCAAATGTGTCCCCCCAATATCAAACTCGCTCCTACGCCCTTGGCCCAGCCAGAGCCCTGACCTAAACCCAATTGAGCATCTATTAAAATGGCTGTCTACCAACATTCACCATTCAACCTGACAGAACTGGAGAGAATCTACAAGGAAGAATGACAGAGGATCCCAAAATCCAGGTGTGAAAAACTTGTTGCATCTTTACCAAGAAGACTCATGGCTGTACTAGCTCAAACCAGTGCTTCTACTCAATACTGAGCAAAGTGCCTTAATACTTATGACCATGTGATATTTTAGTTTTTCTTTTTTAATACATTTGCAAAGATTTCTACGTCTGTTTTTATGTCAAAATGTGGTGCTGAGTTTACATCAATGAGAAATAAACTAAACTTTTGATTTAATTTTAGCAAATGGCTGCAACAAAACAAACAGTACCCAATATAAGACGGCCGGGGTGCATATCCTGGCAGGTTTTCAGTAATACATAAATGGAACCAAATCAAATTTATTTGTATACCATTTTTACAACTGATGCCACAATACAGCTTTACAAAAATGTGATCTCAGGACAAAGAATCAGGCAAAACAATAATCATAAAAAATACAGAACCCCCAGTGAACACAGAGGCAAAGAAAAACTTCCTCAGAGATGGAGGAGAAAGAAACAATAATCCAAACCTAATTAACTTATACAACCTTGCAAAAAGAGTGTTTTTTTGGTTGACAACAGCATACTCACAACTTGAAAAAACGTTGTGTATTAGATTTTGCTGAGTCATGCCAGCTTAAATGTTTCCCCCAGAAATTGTGGAGCACTTATGATAGGAATGCATTACATCTCCCAGAATTCATAAAAGACAATAGTTTTAATAAAGTGTGCTATTTCTGCGTAACATTTAGAGTATAGCTGGCAACTCTCATGTCACTTATGCACTGAAAATATGATGTCTACAGTGTACAGCAAAGTGGGCCCGTTATCCTCTTCTCTCACTGACTTATCCAAACACTGCTACTGCTGTGCAGGGCTTTTCTACCCAGCAGCACTCTCTGGAGGTAGGAAAGTGTGTTTCGTGGTCGAGAATAAAAGTGTAAACTGGAGCGGATTTTACAGACTTAACGAGGAACCACCTATTTTCTCTAGGCTGAGTCACTTCTTCCACACCAGCTCAGCAGATCCGCACTGCGACGCTGTTCCACTCCCCCAGAACAGCCGAGCAGCCCATCCTCCACACACACACACACACACACACACACACACCGCAAGCAGAGAGGAACAGACCCAGTCAAGCCACGGTCCCTTATAACACATCTTTCTTTCTACCCACGATGGCAGAAACGTTATCCGAGCCGGGTAGCTCCTCAGAGGAGGCACCGGCGGCGGAGGAGGCTCCGAGCCCTGGGGACTCCGTGGAAAGAAGCAGGAGGGTGGATCCCATGGCTGTTCTGTGGACTTTTGGGAAGTGCCTCACGGCGCTGCTGCCTGTCTATCTGGCTGGATACTACCGCGTGAGCACGAGTTTGGTGGTCTTCGGGCTCGTGGTATACTCGGGATGGAAACACACTCGAGAGGCAAAGGAGGCTCGGCTAAGGGCGGCCATGCAGGCCGTGTGTGAGGAGCACGGGCGCGTCTCTCTAAGAGGGGCTGAAAGTAAACGAGACCTCCCTACTTGGGTAAGAGCGAACAAGAAGGGTTGAACAATATGTCGACCATATCGGATTAACCCTGGTGTTGCATTTTAGTGTAATTACAGTAGAAAACCCAGTTCTAAAAAGGTTGGGTGCTGTGCTGAAAGTGAGATTTATTCAAAACTTAATGGCAGCACAAATTGGGATGTGAAAAATCTAGAAAAGTAAGTGGTCTAATTAAAAACAGCTGCACTATGAGCAATTTGCAACTAACTCAGCACAAAGCACATCATCCTCTGTAAAATATGGTGGAGGCAGTGTGATGGCACTGGTGTGCATGACTTCTAATGGCACGGGTCGCTGGTATATTGATGATGTAACAGACGCAGAAGGATGAATTCTGAAGTTTGCAGGTTGATTAAACAACACTTAAAATAGAACTCTGGTGTAAAATGGACTTTTAGTGTAGTAAAACATGATAAAAAGTACTTACCTTTGTTGAATAGTACACCACTGCTCTCCCACAACTTTCTGAGATCCAGTAATTTAGTGCTTTTTGCCCAGCACTTTGTACAACGGCCGTTTCGGGGCATATTTTGCCCAAATAAACCGCTTATTACACCGGTATCCAGGCTCAACGTAGCTCCACACCGTCTTGGTAGAATCCGGAGAGCACTGACATTTAAAACGAGGCATTAATAACTGAAAAAAAGTGCACAAGAAGCTTATTAAAAACCAATGTTTACAACCCATGTCACTAGCTTTCAGCTCTGGGAGCCGCTATCACTGTACTGATAATGACAGACATATATACATACAGTGTGTCCCAATTCAGGGCCTGCATCCTTTGAACGACTTATTTGAAGGCCGATTACGTCACAGCGGTGTGACTAGGCTGTCCTATTTCAAAGACTCCTTCAAATGCAGCCGACGAATGCGGCCTACTTTTATTTGGAAATGAAGAATCCACCAGCTGCATCCTTCACAGCCTACAGTATCCCAAGATTCATTGCGCGCCGGCTTATTTCAGCAAATAAATAGGCAGCGTCAGCAGAGGAGTAAGCTGTATTATGTATTATATGTAGTTTCTAGATATATATTCATAATAATAATAATAATATAATGCCTTACCATGAACATATTTAGGTTGTGCTTATCAGACAGTTTAATGTAGTTTTCAGTCTGATACGTTTGAAGGTAATAAATATGCATTTATTCTCTTTTTTCAACTTAATTTCAAACGCCCTTGTATTTGTTTATGTGCAGTTCCACCCGTTCACATTTAAAACATTGTAGTAACTGCACAGTTAATTAACATGGACTTAATTAGTTTGGTATTTTGTGGTCTGAAGCAAAGCGAGAATCAAAATCTCATTTCTCAGCTCTGATTGTGGCGCGTAGAATCTCAAACAGGAAATACTCTGTAGGGTAGACTGTCCCATTTCAGTAAAGCCGCTGCAGCCTACCCATCCTTCGAAGGACACACCTTCATAGACCGCGTCCTTCGAAGGATGCAGCCCCTGAATTGGGACACAGATATAAGGTTGTGTTAATTAACTGTGCAAATACTTATATATTTTAAATGTGAACGGGTGGAACTGAACATAAACAAATAAAAGGGCGTTTGAAATGAAGTTGGAAAAAAGAGAATAAATTAGAATAAAGTATTATTTAAAAAATTAACTAAATAATACATTAATACATACACACATATATATAAATAAACTAAATATAAACTATATATAGTTTATATATATAGTTATATATATAACTATATATAAACTAAATATTACATATATATATATATATATATATATATATATATATATATATATATATATATATACACAAACAATATAAATGATATAATATATAAGTAATATTTATAATATCTATAAGTATTTATATATCTATAAACTACATAATACAGCCGACTCCTCTGCTGACTCCGCCCTTTTCGTGCTGAAATAAGCCGGCACGCAATGAATCTTGGGATACTGTAGGCTGCAAAGGATACACCCGGTGCATCCTTCGTTTCCGAGGAAAAGTAGGCCGCATTCGAAAGAGTCAGTCTAGTGGCACGGCTGTGACGTAATCGGCCTTCAAATGAGTCCTTCGACGGATGCAGCCCCTGAATTGAGACAGACCTATAGACTCCGCATAGCCTGCCTCCTGGCATAGCAGCTGGCGACGAGGCTGAAGTTAGCTTTTTATTTACCAGTGTCTTATTCAAATTTTCCGGTCTACCTTAAAAAGTCAAAATACCAATGATTCGCCAGTAGAGACTCGGATTGGGCTGAGCAAAACGAGAATCAAAATCTCTGGCTCCATTATTTCTCAGCACTGACTTTGGTAGTGGCGGGTAGAAACAGGAAATATTCTGGAAATATACATTTAGAATAAATAGACTGCTCTGGGTAATTCCAGTTGCCCTAACTCCAGATTATCAAAGAGTCTGTTGAATTTGACACCAAATTATGAAAATAGGACAAGTAGACTGTGAATAGTATAAAGAACTAGAGATGTTACTGTACCATTTTTTATGATCCACTGAACTTGGCATTAAAAAATACCAAAAGAGATGGCGTGTTCCTTACATTTCCAGTTGCCTTAACTCTAGATTATCAAATAGTATGTTAAATTTGACACACATAATAAAAATAGAACTATTTCACTGTAAATAGCGTCAAGAATAAGGCATATTACTGTACCATATTTTTATTATGACCCTCTGAACTTGGCATTTAATACAATATTAAATAGTTGCCCTAACTTCAGATTATCAGAGTCTGTTGAAGGTGAAACCAAATTATGAAAATAGAACTAATAGTCTGTGGATATGTTAAAGTACAACAAATAATACTGTACCATGTTTTTATTATGACCCTCTGAACCTAACACTTCATACTGAAAAATAACAAATTGCCTATTCTTCATATTTCCAGTTGCCCTAACTCCAGATGATCAAATATCCTGTTGAATTTGACACCAAATAATAAAAATAACTATTACGACTGTGAATAGCCTAAAGAACAACATATATTACTGAACCATTTTTTATAAAGACCCTCTGAACTTGGAAATATACAATATAATATTGAAGGAGAATAAATTGCCCGTTCTACACATTTCTAGTTGCTCTTACTCCACATGATCATTTTATATATATGTCTGTTGAAATTGATTCAGTATTTCTTAAGTGCTAAGTTCAGAGGGCCATAAAATGGTACAGTACTGTCCTTGTTTTTTAGGCTATCCACAGACTAATAGTTCTATTTTCATAATTTGATGTCAAATTCAACAACAACTCTGGATTAGGGCAACTTGAAATATGAAGAACAGGAAATGTATTATTCTTTAATATTTTTTAATGCCAAGTTCTGAGGGTCATTATAAATAATGGTACAGTAATATTTCTAGTTCTTTAGGTAGACTATTTGATAATCTGGAGTTAGGGCAACTAGAAATATGAAGAGCAGGGCATTTATTCTCCTTCAAAAATTTTTAATGCCAAGTTCAGAGGGTCATAATAAAAAAATGGTACTGTAATATACGTTGTTCTTTAGACTATTCACAGTGAAATAGTAATATTTAATATTTGATAATCTGGATATGAAGAACAGGCAATTTTTTCTTATCCAGTATTTCTTAAGGATTAAGTTCAGAGGGTCATAATAAAAATGGTACAGTAATATATGTTGTTCTTTAGGCTTTTCACAGTGAAATTAGTTTTATTTTCATAATTTGGTGTCATCTTCAACACACTTCTTCATAATCTGGAGTTAGGACAACTGGAAATATGCAGGACAGGCAATTTATTCTCCTTTAATATTTTTTAAATGGAAATGTCAGAGGGTGATAATAAAAAATGGTACACTAATATTTTATAGTTCTTTAAGCTATCCACAGTCTACTAGTTCTATTTTCATAATTTGGTGTTAAATTCAACAGACTCTTTGATAATCTGGAGTTAGAGCAGCTGGAAATATGCAGAACAGGCAATTTATTCTAAATATATAGTCCTTAAATGCCCCAGAGTATCAGTGAATTGAAAAGATGTATGGGGAATCGGGATGACTGGAAGAAACGATGGAAGGCTCGTCTGAGGACGACCTAGAAGAAGAAATGCCAAACTGCCCAATCCTGCTCTCTACTGGCGAATCGTTGTTTTTTTGAATTTTTAAGGTGGACAGAAAAATCTGAATTAGACCCTGGCGAACAAGAAGCTAACTTCAGCCTCGTTGGCAACCACCCAGTGCATTTATTTACAGGAAGGTGTTTAATACACCTATAATAATCACAGCTCTACCAATTTTTGCCAGATTTTCATTCGGTTTGGTTTGTTTCAAAAAGCAGAGATGCAGTAATGATACAGGATGCTTTCCATATACAGTACAGTTTCATTTCAGAAACATTTCAGCTTTGTTCCCAGGTATTTACATCATGAACTGATGCACAGTTTAGAAGATTATTCTGTGTAACACATCCTTTTTTCTTGTGAGCACAAGTATTGGAACATGTGAGTGTCAGCTGTGTTTTGCTCAGGTGTGTCCTGTTACAGTCCTCTGAAAGCTTCATGAAGGCTGGTACAGTCTTTCTTTGAGTCCAGTTATGCTTTACTATACCTTTTCAAATTTTTACTAACACAACACCAGTGAAGCCTAGCACACTTGTAGGAGAACACTAACTGCTAATTCTGTTATGTTAGCTAACAGACATCCACACTGGATAGCATTGAGTATTGATACACACACACACACACATATACACACACACACACACACATCTTGGAGTGTGCAGTTTGAGACAAGGAACCCTCAAATGTTGTCAACAGACAGCTTAAATGGAACCCATAAAACAACAGTGATAGCATCAACGTTCAAGCATCAAAGAGAAAAACATTAGACAGTAGAAGAAGGTGTAGTAGACAAATGAGTTCTAGTTCTTTGGATCAAGCAGAATAATGTTTGTGAGGTGCAGGAACAATGAGAAGATACAAGACCAGTGCCATCTGTTAAGCATGGTGGAGGCAGAGTGATGGTCTGGGGTTGCTTTCGAGGTGGTGAAATAGGAAATTTATATAGAGTGGAAGGAAGCTTAAGGAAGGAAGTCAACCACAAGATTATGCAACTCCATGTCATGCGCTGTGGACAGCGCTTGATTGGGGCATATCATTTTCAAAGTAACCTAATAAAAAGATAAGTCTTGCTTTAAAAAAGTTTACTGTAAAACTACTCATCTGAGTAACTAATTCCTCACTATAGGTCTACTTCAGCGTATGAAGCTTTTAGTTTCTTGTTCCCTTTAGTTTCTAATTTCCCTTCTGCCTTATAACACATTTCCATTCCACCTTAACAGTTTCCCTGCCCTAAAACAAATTTTCTCTATGTTAAAACAAAAGTCCCCCCAACCCCCCCATAATTCGCTCCCTGGAAGCAGGAGTGTTTTAATACTATTTTGCTCATTGGAAATGTGTTAGTATGCCGATTGTTTATTAGAACTACATTCTTTTGCATAAGGCTTATTTTTCTAGAAATGTTTACATTACATTAAGCTTTGCTACATAACTGTCCTTTATTTCTCTGTAGGTCAATTTTCCAGATGTAGAGAAGGTTGAATGGCTGAATAAGGTAGGCTTTCTCATTGTTTTTAGTGTTATCAAGTTGTATTGGGTGAAAATAACTAACTACTCACTACACCTTGAGCCCTCTCACTTTGACAGAGGGGAAGAACCAATCATGTCACCACAGAGTAAAGAAAAACCCATGCATGCTGCTGCTTGCATATTTAGAAAAAAACTCAAGTTCAGCAGTTAGTCTTTTCTTTTTTTTTCTTCTGTTTTTTTTTGCACAAACAACAACCTTCACCACAATCAGTGTCTACAGCTTTTAAAATTAAAAATGAAACATTTAAGTTGTAAACAGATTCTTTTACATTAAAAGATAAATATGAGACAAAATATTTCAGAAACATTTCAGCTTTGTTCCCAGGTATTTACATCATGAACTGATGCACAGTTTAGAAGATTCTTCTGTGTAACACATCCTTTTTTCTTGTGAGCACAAGTTATTGGAACATGTGAGTGTCAGCTGTGTTTTGCTCAGGTGTGTCCTGCTTCATGAAGGCTGGTACAGTCTTTCTTTGAGTCCAGTTATGCTTTACTATACCTTTTCAAATTTTTACTAACACAACACCAGTGAAGCCTAGCACACTTGTAGGAGAACACTAACTGCTAATTCTGTTATGTTAGCTAACAGACATCCACACTGGATAGCATTGAGTATTGATACACACACACACACACACACACACACACACACACACACACACACACACACACAATAAATTAATTTTAAACTATAGTTTAAAAGGTCCAGTCCCAAACTTGGGTACAAACAGCCACATCCACCATATTATCATTATGCATTTGCATTATGCACTAGCTGCTATCACCCTGGCTTACCGGAACACAGGGTTCGTCCATAGACTGTATTTAAAGATGGACGCCGTGTCGCCGTTCCCATTCATTCAATGAAAATGAAACCAAAATCTTCCGCCATTTTGGCGATTCAGAGACCAGAGTCTGCGCAGTAGAGACCAGAGAAGGGAGAAAGACTGTGGAGAGACCGCCTACTCATTTGAATAACCCCGCCCCTGAGGGCTGCCTCGCGGTCACAGACTGCAGAGCGGGGCGGAGCAGTGCTGACGGTCTGTTATTGGTCCCGCCCATAAGCAGCCCTTTTACAATAACCACACCTTTTTTGAATAGAGCCGAATAAAGTTTTAAAAACCGAATTATGTGGGGATATAAAAATTTGACAATATAAGCAGAGGTCACACTAGCTGCTACATTTAAATAAAGGAGGTAGAATTACAGTATATTAGAAAAAAAACGTGATTGATAGTTGTCTGCTTTGCCATTGAAATCTATGGGGGTGGGTGGGGTTACACAGCTTTCTGCAGCCGAACAGCAGGGGGCGCCTGACCTGTGGTGGCTTCACTTTTAAGAGACGATGCTCTGTCCAGCTATATACAGTCTATGGGTTCGTCAGTGTATCTTTGTCGGGTGACGTTAGTCGCTAACCGCGGCTAGCCTTAGTGGAAATGTGGAAATCTAAGGTTACTGTAAATAAACGCAAGGGCTTTACTCAACCAAATAGACTGTTTTCCGAAATCTGTGTAGATTAACATCCAGTGCTCGTTTCACTTTAAAATATATATTTTTAAGAATTAGTTTTGTTTACTACTTATCTTAGCTTTGAAGGTCTCGCCACCCAGTGACAAGACCTGCTGAACTAGAAGGAAAACATGGCAACACACCTGTTCCTTACTAGTGTCACAAAGTGCCTTATATTCTAGTGTGCCTTGTGTATGAGTATTAGTGCTGGGCGATAAAACGATAGCAATATTTATCGAGGAAAATATATATTGCGATAGCTATGATAAGCCGGACGATAGGATTCAATAAACTTTATTTTCTATTTCCCGGTTAAGTAGCGCTGTGAACAGGCGCAGCACGCGATCAGGCAGCGCGCTGAACTGCCTCTGCTCAGCCAAGTGCCACTCCCCTTTCTTAAAAAGAAATCTTTAAATCTAACAGAAAGTGAGTTGATTTAGATCGTGATGCATATCGATATCGGCTGATATGAAAAACTTTATCGTGATAAGATTTTTTTCCATATCGCCCAGCTCTAATAAGTATAGACCAGAAAATAGAGGTTCATAGATAGTGCACCCTACAATCCGGTGTGCCTTATAGTGCGAAAAATAGATAAATCTCTAATTATTGGCACTGATGTTATCAAACATGTTCTTACTCATTTCAAACAAGACAATAACTACTAGGTATTTTTTACTCCCACCCATTTGTCATGAATCTGAGCAGTTCTTTGCCTTAATTGCTGGACCAGTGGTGACACTCCTGACAAAACAAAATGCATCACAGCTGTCACTTGGAGGCTGGTACTGAATATATGTTTTGGGCTAAGCTAACCAAAAAAAAAAACTCCTTATGTGCTGTTCCCAGACAGTTTATGGTTGATAGTTGATGGTTTTACCTGTTTAGCCCCTGAAGACATGGAGGGTCCAGCATCACTGTGTAGCAGTCCAGATTACTAGTCATGGTCAGTCTAGTGTGAAGGGTTCACAAATTACAGTTGGTGACAGAGTTTTGAATGCAAGAGTAAGTGAGGGAAGCGAAAAACTGCAGATAGATGCGAATCCACAGTCTACACTGTTGTCAGTGTGAATGATTTAACTCACACATACAGGATATATAATACTGTAATGAGTCAGGAAAGCATTATTCATCATAACTTGCTTATTCTTGCTAATTTTCTGCCCTTGAACATAGACACGGTTTTCAACGCCTCCCTTGCAAAATCCCAATCAACTTTGTCACATGATGTCTCTGGCGTGGATAAATGTCTGCCTACAACTGACATTGCTGATAACACATGCACAAGAATTCAAGACTTGTTCAATGATCTAAAACACTTTTTTACACCACTGTATATTTTTGTAAAACATTTTTTTTAATCGAAGATTAATGAATCTTAAAATATGTTTTTAGAATAAACAGTATGGAAAGCAGCCCTCATTTCTGAGTGATTGAATGACTGAACAGTGATTGTTACACAGTTTTGTATGACTTAAAGCTCGATTATTTTCTGTGTGGTTTGAAATAGTGCAAAAATTTTGGAGTTGATTGGCTCCCAGCCAGTAATCGACCTCTGTGCTTCTTTGGACAGCATAAATACTACTTCCTCTGTATGTGGTGCGTTATCACCTAGATGTCCAGAATATAATATGGACTCACTGCTTTTCAGTTTGACTTCTCTATCTGGTTTTACATAGACCGAGGACAGAGATCTTGTACCGTCTCATCTCTTCTGCAATAACTGACATTTTTCCTGCTTGGTATATGGTCCTGATGTTCAGGTTGCAGGTTGCAATGTTAGTTAGTTGCCTAGAGGATATTATATTCTGGCACACCCTCTTCTTCTCCTAGACTTCTGGGTTTTGTACTCTTTATAAATGTCTTAAAAGCTGACAAATGACTTCTTTCAGGAGAAGTCATTCCTATGTCACTCTTTAACGTGTCAATCCAAATGGTTTTTTGACACTTTGATGTCTGTTTCGGGTTTTTGAGCTATGTTCTAAAATTTTGATCAGCTGATGAACAGTCTGTTTCAGTTGAATTGAGGTTTTTAGTACATTTCCTGCCTAAACTTGTTTCTCTCTTTTCTTCTTTTTGCATTGTGAAGCTCTACTTAGAACTTTCCGTAAGATTCAATAGTGCACCAATAATAACTAAATTACTAAAATGTGACTAAAACGATTATACATTTTACTCAAAAGACTAAGACTAAAGCCAAATCAAAATCACAAAATTTACACTGATCTCAAGCTCCTCTGCAGAATGGTTTGATTGTAGTAGATGCTGTAGTTTATCTCCCTGCTTTTTTGGAAAATAAGCAGAAACAAAATCACCCACTACCATTTTGAAAAAGTACAATTAAACAGAGTAGTAAACATGCCACAAAACATACTCCATTATTGTGCATAAGAACTATAATATTCTGGTTTGTCTTCTACAGTCAACTAAATACAGTTCCTAAAATGTTTTACACAGATACATAGTCTAACTGAAGTCAAAATCAATCAAACTTTATTTTCACTCGGGAAGAAACATTGAGGGTGACCCCCCTTTACAATGTTGCCGAACCTTTATAACATCAAAGGGATTGAACACATTAAATGATAATTTAGAAATAATAAGAAATAAAATAGTAAAAAATAAATAAATTAAAAATTAAAAAAATAAAGTACGCATTTTTAATCAACATTTAATAAAAATATATATGTAAAACAGAAAATTCTAAAATACCATAAAAAAACAAAAAACAAATTTGACATAAAAATGTAGTGATTTTCAGCTCGCTGATGCTCTGTAGCTAAAAGCAGATTTTCCCAGTTCACTAAAAACTCTTGGTACCTGACAGGTGATCCAGCCACTGGAGTGAGTCTGATATGTATTGTTATTAAGTGAGATCAGTGAAGAGATATAAGATGGCAAATGGCCAGAGAGTGATTTATAGATAGAAATTAGCCAATGAGATTCTCTTCGTGCAGCTAGTGAGGACCAACCAGCTCTATCGTATAGTGTGCAGTGGTGAGTAGTGTAAGGGTCGCCAGTAATAAATCTAAAAGCAGAATGGTGGTTTGAGAGCACCGGCAGACGCTTTTTTATAAATTACATCACCATAGTCCAGCACTGCTAGTATGGTTGCCTCCACTATTCTTTTTCTAGCGCGCACGGGTAAACAGGACTTATTCCGATAAAGGAATCCAAGCTTTTGTCTGCACTTAATGGCGAGTTTGTTAATACGGGATTTAAAAGAAAGTTTTTTCATCGAGCCAGATGCCGAGATATTTATATTTGCTAACTTGTTCAATGGTGGATTCTGTCAGGGTAGTATTAGTTCCGGAATTTAAAATAATATTTGAAAATCTGGAAAACAGCATGAATTTGGTTTTATTGGCATTTAAAACCAACTTGAGTTTATATAGAGAAGTCTGTAGAGTGTTAAAAGAACGTTGAAGTTTTTCTATTGCAGCATGTGCAGAATCTGCTGAGCAGTATAAGATTGAATCGTCTGCATAAATGTGTAATTTGCAGTCTAAGGTAGAGGCGGCAAGATCATTGATAAAAATATTAAATAAAACTGGACCCAAGATTGAGCCCTGAGGCACTCCTTTTGTTATGGGCTGTAGGTCTGATTTATTTTTACCAATAGACACACATTGCTTCCTGCCAGAAAGATAATCCTGGGCCCAGAGGGTTGCATTATTGCTAAAACCAGTTCTTATGTAAAGAACCTAATAGTAGATCATGATCAACAGTATCAAAAGCTTTAGTGAGATCAATAAAAATGGCAGCACAGTACTTATTCTTGTCTAGGGCCATGTATAGATAATTTAAAACCAGTGTGGTTGCAGACATGGTACTATGTCTTTCTCTAAATCCAGATTGATAGTTATACAGGATAGAGTTTTCATAAAGAAAAGACTTGAGCTGGTTATTCCCTAGGGATTCTAACATTTTAGATAAACAAGACAGTTTTGAGATTGGTCTGTAGTTATTTAGATCTGCCGCATCTCCTCCTTTATGCAGAGGAATAACATGAACTGTTTTCCAGATACTGGGAATTCTGCAAGATAAAATAGAAAGATTAAAAATGTATGTAATATGTTCTAAAATAACTGGGGTTGCGAGACGCAGAAGGTAGGGGTCCAGACCTTCCTCATCTATTGATTTCCGAGGATTAATAGAGGAAAGGGTGTTAGCTACTATGTATGAGAGCAGGTCTGGAGGGAGAAGATATCGATTTTCTGGAAAGCAGTAGTAGTAATGACAGGCTGATCGACAGGCTGATTTACAAAAAAATCAACAGACCTTGTGGCCACCCGTAAAGTTCTAAACATTCAGGCTTATCTTCCCACTGAAGATTTCATCTTTTTCCCGTCTACAGCCTGTCCCCACATCTTCACCTATGCATCACAAAGCTTCAACAGAAACTAACCGCAGCATGACTGAGAGTCACGTGAGAAGAACTCAAAACCCCAGAGACAGGAACTTGTGTTTTTGTCATTGTGCCACAGACTGTCTACATAGTAACAAAACAAACAGAAGCTGCCAGGAATGGAGCTTCAGCTGTTTGAGAGCTACAGTGTAAACTGTTCTGATGTGTGTCAGTAAACGTCTAGTGTTTGTCTGGAGGAAAGATCCTACAAACGGATAGCATTGCAGGAGCCATAATGCACAAGCACAAATCCTTTCTTATTTTAGTGTTTCTGATCCAGGATGGTTCCAGTTCCTCCCATTTCCTTCCTAAATAATCCTCAAATCTCAAGCTGCCGGCGTTAGAGGGAGCAAAATTGGCCCTGCTCCCTCTGGGTGGGTAGATGGCGCTCTCTCCCCACATCACTCCCATGGTGATGTCTGCAGCACAGGGCGTCTGTGAGCTGATGTACCAGAGCCCAGCCGCTGTGCTTTCCTCCAAGCTCGCTGGCTACTCGGTAATGCTGCATCAGTAGCAGCTCGAAAAGAAGCGGTGGCTGACTTCACATGTATCGGAGGAAGCATGTGTTAGTCTTCACCCTCCTGGTGTGTTGGGGCATCACTAGTGATAGGGGGAGTCCTAATGAGTGGGTTGGGTAATTGGCCGTGTAAATTGGGGAGAAAATGGGAAAAATTAGAAGAAAAAAAAAAAAAAAAAACATATATATATACTAAATAATCCTCAAATCATTCAAAATGTTGCAGTCAGGGTCCTTACGAATACAAGAATATTTGACCTGATCAGGCGAGGTCCATCTGTACTGATTCTAAAATTCTCCTGTGAATGTATAAAGTCCTACATGGATTCCTGAGTATTTGCATTAGAGGTGTGCCAAAAAATCGATTCACATAAGAATCTTGATTCTCATTTACTACGATTCAGAATCGATTTAAAATGTCCCAAAATCGATTCTGAGGGGCGGGTTTTAGACTGATTTTGGGCTGGGTATTTTTGTTGGACCTGGCAACCCTGGGGATAGCGCTTGTCCTTTCAAACGGAGATCTTCCAGACACACACAGAGCGTAGGTGTTTGAGAATCACCGGTAAGATGGCAGAACAAGCACTATATTACATTAGATTAACGTGTAGTTTCAATGTTTTATGGCAGAATGCTTCATAACAAGCATAAAAAAGATCGCTAGTAGTTAGTTTCAGTAACTGTTAGCTAGCTAACTAGCTAACTTTCCAGTTCCACCTTAAATAACGCTACAGGTGGCAGCGGGCTGCAGCATTTAAGGCGGAACGGAAAAATACAATAAGCTAATCAGAGCTAATTTCAGCTCCTCATCACAGAGGAATTAAGGAATGGACCATATGAATTAATTTCTCCACCTCCTGCCCCCTTTCTGAAGAAATACAACGACCTTAAATTAACTAGTTAATCAGCAGCTGCTCCTGAACTTTAGCGCTCCACTGCTATCATCACATCAGCCCAGCAGCGTCACCTACACACCACCGCTAGTAGCCTGGTAATAAAGCAGTGTTATTTATTATTTATTTATTGTTCATTAACTAGGGCTGTCCCTAACGATTATTTTTTAAACGATTATTCTAACGATTATTTTTTTCGATTAGTCGACTAATCTATTCATTGAGAAACATATTTAAATAATTATTTTACGTTTTAAAGCAAACGATAAATTACTATATTTATATATAATAACAACAACAACAACAACAACACAAGCCTACTAAACCAAACCCCACACTTATAATCACTTACATGTACAGCACGTTGTTTAGATCTATAACGCTAAAAATGGATAAGCTCCCATACACCACAACCGTGTGTTGCACTGTTTTCTGTGACCGCTAGATTTTGTGACCACTGGCAAGTAGTTCTCAGCAGACCGGTGCACTGGCCGATTCGAAACGTGTTCGTTTCTAATGTTTACCCCGACTGGCCAAAACGGTTCAGTTTAGGGCTGAGGGTAAGGTGTAGGTATAGAAAGCTTCCGTTTTGCCAATGAACGCTCATAACTGTGAGCACTGGTCACAAAATTCCGACGGTGACAGAAAACGGTGTGACACCGCAGCGCCGACGGCGCTAGCTAAAATAACTTAAGGCAGCTAGCTTAGCTAAACACCTGAACTTATGAATAATGCTACTGTTTCTGGAAACTGCGAAATGCCATGCACAAATATAAACCAAAAATGTATAATTTCTGCCTGTGGCAGGTTTAAAACCTTTGGTAGACAGCCTTAAGTCTTTTTAAGGACACCCGCGGAGACCCTGATGTAAACGGTAACTTACTGTGTGACCCTGTTGACATATGGCAGAGGACCACATTGTTGCCCTTTTGCGTGAAATGCTCCCAAACTTTAGATGCCCGCTGGCGTTTTTTTGTAGCTGGAGATTGCTCTCTAGAGCTTAGATTCTCTGCCCGAACCCGACATGACCCGAGGCCCGCCCGTAAATCCGACCCGGGCTCCAGAAAATAGTCCGAGATGTAGGCGTCTGTTTTTTAATTATATTTTTATTTAAAAAAAAATAACGAAAACTGAAAGTGAAACTAAACTAATTTATTTATAAGCGCTGTTTTCACTACCGCAGTTCTACAGCGGGGGTGTTGTGCCGATTCTGTCCGCGAAGCGGGAGTCAGATTCAGCAGAGAGTCGGATTCGGCACAAACGCGGCGGCACCTCGCGGTCCGCGGTGTCAGTTGTAAGCGCTCGCGCTAGCCGCAAAATACGGCAGAAAACACTGAGGGAGCTGCAGAATTATGAATGGGACTAGAATATGAGCACGAGGAGATCAAAGAGAACCTTCACCTGTGAGTAGCTCTCACCACTCTCTCTCTCTCTCTCTCTCTCTCTCTCTCTCTCTCTCTCTCTCTCTCTCTCTCTCTCTCTCTCTCTGTGTCTCTCGCACGTGAACTCCTCCGCGTTTGACTTGCAGAACTGTGTTTAGCTGTTCTTAAAAATCATTTTAATTAAATAATAGTTCTATGCTTCTATGTTACCGTGTTAATTGACATAATTCTGATCATATTTCGCTCATTAAAACAGCCCGAAAACAGCCAGTTGGAATTTTTGGGCCCGATCTAACCTCTAATGCTCTCCACAGGCGCCGCCGTGTTTACGACGCGCCGACGCACGTTATGCAAATCGATGTATTTTTGTAATCGATGACGTCGATTATGTCGACGCGTCGCCCCAGCCCTATCATTAACGTCATTGTGATATCCCAGTGATTCCTCTGTCACTGAGGACCCACATTCCTGCACATTTTATTGTTTTTGTAACACATTACCTGCACCAGGACCAGTGTATATTATGGAGGGTTTTTTTTCAATAAGATTCATAAGCCAGAAGCAGAAATTTTTATAATTCAAATCGTTTTGAATCAAAAATCGATTTTGAATCGAATCGTGGCCCCCAAAATCGGAATCGAATCGAATCGTGAGATAGTAAACGATTCCCACCCCTAATTTGCATGGCCTCATCTCCAATTACAAAATGTCTTAATTGCTTAAATCACATTGCTTGGTTTATTAAATTCAGAGAATTTCCCAAATTCAGGGGTAAGAGTCTTCTCTTATAAAGTCAACAAACTCTGGAATAACCTCCCAGAAATGTTTAAAACAATTAATCAACATTAATTTAAAACAATTAATTAGGGGTGTGACGAGACACTAATACCACGAGACGAGACGAGACACGATATTGGGTTCACGATAACGAGACGAGACGAGATTTAAAAATTACATTTTAAAGAAAACTATTTTTTTTTTTTTTGGACAAAATCATATACCGCAAACTTAACAGACTGGTTTCTCTCACACATTGATTCCATAAGGAATAGAAATAAGAATAAAAAATAAAAATAACCTAGACTTTTCTAGGTCTTATATACAGGTGCTGGTCAACGAATTAGAATAATTTGAAATAGTGCAATCATGAAATTCTTTGAATGCATTTTTTGTGCAGAAAGCAAATCAGGTGTTCACCGCACCTGTCCTACTCGTTAGACTAATCACAGAACTTGTTACCTGGAAAAATTTGCTCAGCTGAGCTTTCCAAAAGGCCCATTTAGGCCATTTAACTGTGACACTGTTGTTTTATTGAATTAGAATAATGGAGAAACTGTTTCATTGAATTAGAATAATTTTTATTATAATTACAATCATCACTTTCTCAGTATTTTGTGGCTGCCCCCTTGGCTTGTATGACTGCCCGAAGTCTCCGCGGCATCGATTTGACCAGCTTGTCGCAAGTTTCCGCACTCACAGCTTCCCAGGCAGTGGCGATGTTCTGCTTCAGTTGGTCCAGCGTAGTAGGCTTTCTGTCGCGAATTTTCCGCTTGACGATGGCCCAAAGGTTTTCAATGACATTGAGGTCAGGCGAGTTGGCCGGCCATGCCAAAACTTCAAGCTGTTTTTTAGTGAACCAATCTTTGGTCGACTTTGCCGCATGAGCCGGTGCAAGATCCTGTTGAAATATGAAGTCTTCTTCGCCGAACTGTTCCTCAACAGTCGGAATCAGGAACGTTTCCAGAACATCTTGATATACGGCAGCATTGACAGTCTTCTTGAGGAAGCAGAGTTTCCCTACACCTCGAGCGGACATGCATCCCCAGACCATAACGCTCTGGGGAAACTTGACGGATCTTTTCACGCACTCGTGGTTGTAGGTTTCGCCACCACGACGCCAGACACGAGGACCTTGGTCACTGAAGGAGATGCAGAAGCGTGATTCGTCACTGAAGACCACTTTCTGCCAGTCTTCAGCAGTCCACTCGCCGTGTTCTTTGGCCCACTTCAGCCGTTTCTCCATTTGCATCGGTTTTACTGCTGGAACGCGAGATTTGAAGCAGAGTTCGCGCAGACGACGGTAAGTGGTTGATCTGGAGACGTCAGCGCTGGTCTGCTTGTTCCACAAGTCGGTGAGCTCGGAAGTGGACTTGAACCGGTTGCTGACTGCGATCTTTCTCAGCTGCTTGTTGTCGCGAGCAGAAGTTTTTCGGACGCCGGAACAGTTGGTGCGCTTGCTGCAGTTTTTCTTGAGAGCTTTGCAGACGGAAGACTGGCTGATGCCGAGCTGCTCAGCAATTTTAGTTTGGGTCAAGCCTTGTTGGCGAAGGGCTTGAATTTGAGTCACTATTCCGGTTGAGAGGTCGCGCTGCTTACCCATGATTGATTTTACAACTTAGAAATTCTACTCAACCCTGACTTTATACTGCACAGTGAACACTCTTCACAGAAAACAAAAATTCGAGCATTTATTCTAATTCAATGAAACGGTTTCTCCATTATTCTAATTCAATAAAACAACAGTGTCACAGTTAAATGGCCTAAATGGGCCTTTTGGAAAGCTCAGCTGAGCAAATTTTTTTCCAGGTAACGAGTTCTGTGATTAGTCTAACGAGTAGGACAGGTGCGGTGAACACCTGATTTGCTTTCTGCACAAAAAATGCATTCAAAGAATTTCATGATTGCACTATTTCAAATTATTCTAATTCGTTGACCAGCACCTGTAGTGCAAAAAATAAGTACAAACCATAACCTGTCATATTAAGACTATGCTTGAAGTGCAAACAGAGACAGAACATTTTTTTAATACAGTACAGAGCTAAGGAATTAGTACAACTGCCTATGAAACGGTCACGTGTAGGATTTACTTACAGTATTTATATATGGTTTGTGTCTTGTTGGTCACTCTGTTACCGTTTATTGTTTCCACTGGAGCCAAAATGCAGCCAGACATACAACTTAAAAGTAGCAGAAGCATCTTCTATGCCAGGAGTATTTAATTATATTAAATAATTAAGTGCTATATCATGTAAGGTTGTTTGCACTGAATGATGTAAAAATATAGAAGAAGAAGAAGAAATGCCTCTCTGGACAGATTTTGTTTACATTTATGCCCTGTCTCTCTGTCGCGCTCGGCGTGACTAGTTTCCGCCCGTTCTCGTTTTTCCACCCGTTCTCGGGCTCCCTATCTCTTTATAAAGGCGTTTTTTTTTTTTACGGCCGCGGTGACAACACGGGTTCGATCCCGCGTGAGGAGCGGAGTGTTTATTTATTATTTTTTTCCTTACCGCGTCTGCACAGATCTGATTGACTGAAGAGAGCGTTTGGTGATCTTACCCCACACATGATTGGTCTGTGAGTTTACTGCGCCGCACAATTAAATCCTTCTCAGTAGTTTATCGGTTTGGGTCCGCATTGGACAACGTTTGGGTCCGGACCGCGGTTTTCCGTTTTTTTTCCGAATTTTCCTATTCTGCTGAGAGCTGCTCTCACACTCGCTGCTACTGGGTTGCCAGATCCCTCTTAAAAAGTCCACATTAAACTGTTTTTTTTTTTCTCCCGCGAGACAGGTTTAAGCTTGACGAGAAATATCGTCACATTTAATCTTGGCACGATATCTCGTCACACACCTACAATTAATGTTCATCTACCCACCCGGAGGGAGCAGGGCCAATTTTGCTCCCTCTAAGCGTCGGCAGCTTGATTGCAAAACTGCATGATCGGGGCTTCGAACTTGTTTAGATTTCTTCTTCGTCTTCTTTTTTTTTTTGCTTATTTGCACAATATTCAAAACATACTTATGTGAACTAGTATCAAAATGTTTGGGAGAGCATGGACATATTCATTATGAAAAACTCAAAATGTGTGAACAATATGGCCACCATATGCAAATGAGCCCTTCTGGACCGAAGCCACATTCACTCCAACAGCTATATCTTTTTCAACCACACCTCACAGGCATCCAAACCATCACACGCCTGTTAAAATTTGGCAAACAGATGTCAAAAGGGGTTGGGGCTAAAACTAAGAAACTGGTTCAAAAGCAGGTTCAAAAGGCAATTTCATTATTCAAAATGGCTGGACATCATCAGCCAATTAGCATTCAGCAAGGTTTTTGGCAGGCTTTTCATTAGCCAATTAGGGTGAAATTTGGGTGTTATGTTCAGGTGGCTGTAATATTTTGACATCTACTCGGTTTTGCATTTTGCACATTTTAAGTACAGTGGCCTAGACAAATTTGTAAAAACAACTATGTTGAAAAAATGCTATATATATATATATATATATATATATATATATATATATATATATATATATATATATTTTTTTTTTTTTTTTTTTTTTTTTTTACCATGTTTTACTATTTTTTCTGTCCCCACTATTCTACAAATTTTATTATGAACATAATAGATCTGTGTGTCTTTCTTTCTAGGTTCTTCAGCAGGCCTGGCCGTTCATTGGTCAGTATTTGGAGAAGCTGCTAACAGAAACCATTGCTCCGTCTATTCGAGCATCCAGTGCACACCTGCAGACCCTCTGCTTCACCAAGATTGACTTTGGGGACAAGGTCAAACAGAGCAAACATATGCACACATGCACACTTACTATTATACAATGTCACTGTTCATCATAAAATATCAGTGTAAAAGCGATTGGGATGGCTTGAATGTGATTCAGCTGTGCTACTCATGTTGGGTCAGCTTTGGCCAGTCTGTCTGTGCTCTGCAGTGGAAATAATTATGAGTAAGTAGAAAATTTAGGTTTCAATAGTAGATCAGGAATATTAAAACAAGACAATGCATTTAATTTTAGAAATTATGCATTAAATTAAAACTAAGAAACTGCATGGTAAGTTGCAAAAATCGCAAGACACGTTCAATAACTTGCAAGCTAAAAATGAGAAGACAACACAATTACACAAATGCAGTATTTAAAAAAACTGCGTTAACTGAAACAAGTACATTGCTCCATTGCTAGGGGATACTGTTTAGCTGTTGCAGTTGTACCAAAAGCACAATAAAGAATCCTAGATGTATCAATACGTGGCTCATTGTGTCTGGATCTAAAAATTACAATGTCGCAATTTACCCAGCTATCTATTATAAAATGATAAAATCTCAGGTCAGTTTGGATAATAGTAAACTTAGGTCAAAAATAATGAGACCATTTGTGGGCACAGGTAGGAGGGGCCAGCGGGGCCCTGCCCCCTATAAGCTAGACCTGCAAAAAATCACCAGGCAACAATAGGTTAACTTGGGTTAACGTTTACACTATAAAAACATTTAGTTATTAGATGCAGGACAACTGCATTTCCTTATGAAACAAGGAATTATTATAACTGTAATTCCAAAAAGAAACGTAGATCTGGAGAATTGGTGTGCTATTACGTTGCTAAATGATTATACAATTATTGTTTTAAATCTGGAAGTAATAATAATTAAAAGGACTCCTAGAATGGATTTTTAAAAAGAATGACACATAAATAACATTACTTTTTAACAATAAATTTTGACCCTAGTTGATTATTACTGTCTTTTAGTCATTGACCCATATATTTTATTTTTAGATTTTGGTAATGCTTTTGACATCTTAAATACTACAACTAATATTTGGGTCTTTGGAGTTTTGTAATTTAGGATAGAATTTTATTATGTGGTTCAGTATTAAATGAAGTATTTATCAAGGTTGCACAATAACACTTCTATTTTCATTTTTCCATTACTAGTCAAGTCAAGTAAAGTAGTTTTATTGTCAATACTGCATATGTAAAAGACATGCAGAGGATTGAAAATTTATTAGTTTTCTTACAAAAAGTTACAACAAGTAGAACAAGATAAAAATATAAATATAAAAGAATGAGAGAAAGTAAATATACAATACAACAAGGACACAGTTTTAAACATATGTGAGACAAGAGACACAAGACAAAAAAGTGCAGTATTGATGGGTGGATTAAAGAGGGAATAACCGTACCAGTATAAACAGAACCTGTATAAACATTAGTGCGAATATAGAGGTATAATAGCTTAAGGCTGGTAAAGTGAACAAGTGCATACAGTTCTTGAAAAGTTGTAGAGGGAATGATTGTTCAAGTATAAGGAGTAGTGCAGGTATGGGGTGTATGAGTGCATGCCAATTCTTGAAAAGTTTCAGTACTGTGTCGATTCCAGTGTTAAGTTTCAGTACTGTGTTGATGTTATTAGGCATTGATAAAATACTTGTAAAGACACGTGTCTAAATAAAAATTTGTTCCATAACCCTCCAGTTACCTTTAAATTTACTAACAACTTATATATTGTATATATATAATTATATAACAATTAAATGGTTACCCAAGTTTATGTCCCATGCTATATTTGTTTGTTGACAACTTAAATATCTTGTTTAAAAAATATACAGTACAGGCCAAGAGTTTGGACACACCTGCTCATTCAATGCGTTTTCTTTATTTTCATGACAGTTTACATTGTAGATTCTTACTGAAGGCATTAAAACTATGAATGAACACATGTGGAGTTTTATACTTAACAAAAAAAGGTGAAATAACTGAAAACATGTTTTATATTCTAGTTTTTTTTTTAAATAGCCACCCTTTGCTCTGATTACTGCTTTACACACTCCGGGCATTCTCTCAATGAGGTTCAAGAGGTGGTCACCTGAAATGGTTTTCAGGTGTGCCTTATCAGGGTTAATTAGTGAAATTTCTTGCTTTATCAATGGGTCTGGGACCATCGGTTGTGTTGTGCAGAAGTCAGGTTACTACGCAGCTGACAGCCCTATTGGACGACTGTTAAAATTCATATTATGGCAAGAACCAATCAGCTAACTAAGGAAAAACGAGTGGCCATCATTACTTTAGAAAATGAAGGTCAGTCAGTCCGGAAAATTGCAAAAACTTTAAATGTATTTAAAAGTGGAGTCGCAAAAACCATCAAGCGCTACAACAAAACTGAGGACCGACCCAGGAAAGGAAGACCAAGAGTCACCTCTGCTTCTCAGGACAAGTTCAACCGAGTCACCAGCCTCAGAAATCACAAGTTAGCAGCAGCTCAGATCAGAGAGCAGTTGAATGCCACACAGAGTTCTAGCAGCAGACCCATCTCTAGAACAACTGTTAAGAGGAGACGCGCAAATCAGGCCTTCATTATCATATAGCGGCTAGGAAACAACTGCTAAGGAGAGACATCAAGCAGAATAGATTTGTTTGGGCCAAGAAACACAAAGAATGGACATTAGACCAGTGGAAATCTGTGCTTTGGCTTGATGAGTCCAAATGTAAGATCTTTGGTTTCAACCGCCGTGTCTTTGTGAGACGCAGAAAAGGTGAACATGGATTCCACGTGCCTGGGTACCACTGTGAAGCATGGTGGAGGAGCTGTGATGGTGTGGGGGTGTTTTGCCGGTGACTCTGTTGGGGATTTATTCAAAATTAAAGGCACACTGAACCAGCGTGGCTACCACAGCATCCTGCAGCGACATGCCATCCCATCTGCTCTGCGTTTAGTTGTACGATCATTTATTTTTTTAACAGGACAATGACCCCAAACACACCTCCGGGCTGTGTAAGGGCTATTTGACCAAGAAGTAGAGTGATGGATTGCTGCGGCAGATGACCTGGCCTCCACAGTCACCAAACCTGAACCCAATCCAGATGTTTTGGGGTGAGCTGAACCACAGAGTAAAGGCAAAGGGGCCAACAAGTGCTAAACACCTCTGGGAACTCCTTCCTTTAAGACCGTTGGAAAACCATTTCAGGTGACCACCTCTTGAAGCTCATTGAGAGAATGATGCCAAGAGTGTGTAAAGCAGTAATCAGAGCAAAGGGTGGCTATTTTGAAGAAACTAGAATATAAAACATGTTTTCAGTTATTTCACCTTTTTTTGTTAAGTATAAAACTCCACATGTGTTCATTCATAGTTTTGGTGCCTTCAGTAAGCAAACTTTTGGCCTGTACTATACATTATAAATATAATATGAGTATAATATAAGATATAATCTAATCTAATCTAATACAATATAATACAGACTCAACCATGACAGAATGCTTTTTAAATCCATATGGAAAAATACACATGAAAAAATAAATCTTAAAAAAGATCTCTCAAAAGGAGGACATAAATTGGGTTAAAATTAAAATTACCCTTTCTACATTAAACATTAATTTTTAAATTGACTATTATTCTTCCCCCTTGTATATTATATTTCCCTCATATATAAATTCATTATTTATAATGAAATGTATGTACCCATAAAAGGAAAACAATGTGTGGAGACTGACTATTTAAAAAAAAGATACAGTTTATCCACCACTTAACAAAAATAAGTAAATTAATTTGTTTGCTATGAGAAGAACAATTATGTTTAGAAATACAATAAGCATTTTTCATTTTCTTGCATTTTCTTGTGAGGATGACGGATATTCTTTTTATACAAGTATTACATCATCTGGCCTAATTTTTTTTTTCATTTTATTTTCATATAAATTATTATTAGTTATATTTATTTCTGCCAGTTATAAGGATTTATATTTATGTTTAGTACACAGACTTAACTGTAACTTAATATAGCAGATATATGCATTCTGCTTTTTAAGAATTTCAACAGATGCTTATTTTCACTTAAATGCTGGAGTTTTTGAAAGGGAAAATTAAAATAGAAAAGCACTTTGACTGAACATAAACTTATTTTATTTCTCTTCACTATTATTTAACTGATTCACTTTTATATCTGAAAAAATAAAGCACATTGTCATCCTGGCGGAGCTGAATTCAGCGCAAAATAAAATAAAACTCAGTTCAGTTAAATAAAAATAAGTAAGGACCTGTAAGTTAATCAAATATTGTCAAATATATAGGATAGGTTGAGGTTTTAATGAGCTGTTTCTATGGTTTGAAACTGAAACTTACTGAAACTGAAACTTTTATTATTCTGCACATCAGAAGAGCCTGTGATTGTTTTAAATTATTTTTTTTATGAGTTTATATTTTATATTAGTCATTTTTTAATTATTTTTATTATTTTACTAACCAAATTATTAAATATATATAATATTTTTCCCATGATTTCCATGTTCTTAGTTTATTGGTATAAATTTGATAATATCTTATCATTCTTATCATTTTACTTTAATTTCACTGCTATTATTATTTTATATATATTATAAGATATAAATTATTTACTTTTTATGTAAATTTTTATGATCTTTTTAAAATGTCCTATTTTTCCTTTTTTACGTATATATTTTATTTGTCTATAGTAAATGTCAGTTTTTATTTCTATTTTTTAAATATTTTTAATCCCTTTTAACTGTAAATGAGGGTCCCCATCCAGTGTAAATAATAGATTGCTTGATTAATATTCAGTGTTGCAAACCCAGTTTTTACATAAACAATAAACAGAATATAGAGTATAAAAAAACATTACTCTTATTTGAGCTGCTGGTTTATCTTCACAGCGTGACGCGCAGTCAGTTTATGCGCTCTTAAAACAGGAATAAACAGAAGTCAGCACGCAGCTGTGTCTTAAAGCTGTGGCTTATTTCATGTTACGCCCAAAACACACCCATCAATAATTAAGGGAATTAAAACACGCCCTTTGCACCGTTGGAGCTGGCAAAGCGCCCCTAAATCCAGCTGCGCAATTACCTAGTGCACTATAGGTCGTTAAAAAAGGGCCCTATAACTTGTACATTAAAGAGGCAGTAAATGGGTGTCTATTGTTTTAATTCTTTGGCACAGGTCTTATTGATGAACTTTCCTGCTGCTCTCGAATCAAGAGGAGCTGTGGAGAGAAACAGACCCCAGGCAGTGAAGTGAGATAGTGGCAGTGAAAGGATTTTGAGTCAGTATGCGAGGAGGAACGTTTACCTCGCTGCTTACAGGTGTAGATTCACAAGCTAATTTTCACGTAGGGTGCATGGCACACTCAAGACTAAATGCCCAGCCTCACCACATTACATATACAAAGCCCCAGTGGTTTGTATTCTCACTTGGCTGGACAGGTGCATGGCCCTGATTTGGATAGGTTCAGGGAGGAGCATGTCTGCAAAACATGGACATTTTTTTTGCGCTTTTCTTATGTCGTTCTGATCACATATTACAAATGGAGTGTAGGAAGGAGGAAATATTAGTGTAGATCAGTATAGCCAGGGAGTAATTTACTGTCACACTCAGTAGCACAGAGTATTGTAGAGGATAAACACTAAAAGATTATACTGTAAAGGTGTATGGACCTTTATGTGTTCTTGCTCTGATGTGTTCTTGCTAACTTCTTGGTTCATGAGAATGCACTGAAATACACACCTTTCAGTGGCAGTTAAGTGTTGATGTGATGGGAAAAAAAGATGCTGGTCATTCACACGGTTTGAAATGGTGTCATATCATATATCGTCTGATGTTATAACAATAATTACTTCACTTCAATGCATGTTTTGTGACAGAACAAGCATTTTTCTGCTGTTTCGGGCTGGAATTGCTGCAGGATTGGATCTCTTTCTGTGTGCTATCCTGCACTTCTGGCTGATATCAACCTAATACTGATATTTCCTTGTGCATCATTTTTTTTACTTGATTAATTGTGTGTGTGTGTGCGTGTTTCACAGGCTATAAAGGTAGTTGGGGTGAAGGCTCATAGAGAGAATGAGAAGGGTCAGGTTCTGCTGGATGTTTACATTAGGTGAGAAAAATTATTTGACCTTCTGACACTGTGCATTTACAGTCATCCCACTACTGTTATACACTGTTGGACTACGTGCCAATTCATATTTTAAATGCTGCTTCTCTATCTTTTAGTTAGTTATGGCATGTACATACAATACAAAAGTATTCATACCCCTTGGAGATTTATTTTTAAGATAAATGTGTTTTTGCTATAATGAACCCTGCCTACACGATGCGGGGAGGGAAACTGTGATGTTGTTACTTGGGGTACAGTTCAGAACAGCTTGAGACGGTTCTCAAGCCAGGCCCCCATTAAGATGAGGGTGGTGATGGGGTGGAGGCGGGTGCGAGGTCGAAAGTCACGAGGGTGAGGAGCACCTGTGCTTGGGAACTTGAGGCGTGGTTCATATCCCAAAATTTTGTTAATTCTTAACAACACTTTGCTATAATGATCTCCGCCTACACGATGCGGGGAGGGGAACTGTGATGTTGTTACTTGGGGTACAGAACAGCTTGAGACTGTTCTCAAGCCAGGTCCCCCCAAAAAGACGAAAAGCCAGCCACCGAATCTGAACTGGAAGTGAGGTAAGCGATAGTGAGAGTCTGAGGTCTTCAGCAGAACTTCATAAGATCTTTAACAGCGTTTAGGGGTGGTGTGAGCTAAAAGGTCTTTATAGTAAATGGCATACAGAGTTAGAATTGTCCTTGTAATACAATTTGCAGACCGGTATAATGTTTGACTAAATGGGAGTTCGACAGGTTTCGTGGCACAGTGAGTTTTCTTCTCTTGACAAGGGAATGTGATGACCATGAATATCTAAAACGATGACTGGGGTATGACACTTGCTCCCATCTGAGATTGAAGTTTTTGGTCATTCGGCTGTGAATAGGGGTAGATCTCATGAAGTTTAAGGTGGTCTGATTGTCCCTTTCGGCCTGACGTCTGTTCATTAAATGAGAACCAATAATGGTCTGGCATCTGATGGCAGGTCTTGCACCATGTTGCGATTGACTGAGAAGTAAGAAACTGCTGCTTGTAGACAGGATTGTTCAAAAATGAAGGAAGAGAAGTCTGAAGTAGACAGAGTCCAGCTTAGTCCCCAAAATATTTAGAGCAACAGGCAGGACCAAGGTCATCATGGTAGACAGGGGCGCCCAGGCGAAAAACACAGACGCCAGAGGGGATGCGACCAGAAAGCGGAGAGAAGTGTCAACTGAAGAATGTAGCACCTTGCAGGATTCGCTGGCGTAGAGATGGCTGGACCAGAGGTGGGCAGAACGAGCGGGCACCAGCTAGAGGCGGGGCAGGAGCTGCAGTGGAGAGGGAGAAGGAGCTGTCGTGGAACCGAGGAGTGGGAAAGGGAGGCTGAGCAGCTTGAACACGCACTGGCCGGAAAGGAAGGGACCCACCTCACCGGCGGCTGGAGGGAGTCTGGGCGGGACGGCTGCGCCGCCTGGGTGGAGTTGAGGCGACGTCATCGCCACGCAGGGGACCTTCGGATGGCGGCGTCTGAGGTGAGCAGGAGAGAGAAGAGAGTGTTCTTGGGAGTGGAACGCGCAAAGTGGATCCCACGGTTCCTCAGGACCTTCTGTAATCCAGCGACGGTCCATTCGGACATGGAGTGGGCTGGAGCCGGAGATGGGGGAAGCAGCGCGCGGGAGGTGGAAGCAACAGGAGAGCTCACGCGACGAGATCCATGGTGGGAACGCCGTGCGGGAAGAGTGAACAGTGGAATAGATTGAGGGAACAGTGGAATAGATAGAGGGAACAATGAATAAAATAGAGGGAGCAATAAATTAAATTGAGGGAACAATAAATAATGCTGAGCAGTGAAACAGATCGAGGTAACAATGAATAGAGACACATTAATTAAATAGAGGGAACAATAAATGGAGTAAACAAAGGAACAGTGAATAAATTTTAGGGAACACTGAATAAATCGAGGGAACAATGAATAAATAGAGTAAATAATAATAAAATAGAGGAAACTGATATAAATAGAGGGAACAATAAAATAAATCGAGGGAAAAATAAATTAAACTGAGGGAACCATGTATTAATTCGAGATATTAGATTGACCTCACCGGAAGGGAGGGAGGGTGGTCACGCTGTCTAGAAGCTGACTCTGTGAGCCGAGTAGTTTTAGCTGGCGCTGATTCAAGGATCCGATGAACCGAACCGGGTAGCTGACTCGCTGAGCCGAGAAGATTTTTAGCTGGCAGTGAGCCATGGATCATCCGACGCTCCGAACCGGGCAGCTGACACGCTGAATCGAGTTGCTTTAGCTGGCGCGGGTGCTGAAGCGTGGAATCAGGCAGGTAACGTGCTGGGCAGGGTATCTGAAGAGCTGAGCCGAGGAGACCACGGAGCGCAGCCTGGGTGCGATGAGAGCGGCAGAGGATGAGCGGTTAGAGAACAGTTCGAAATCCGAGGCAACAAGATCAAGGTTCAGGGCGGCAGGTTCGACAGGTGCTGGTGTGCGAGGTCGAAAGTCACGTGCGAGGCCGAAAGTCACAAAGGTGAGGAGCACCTGTGAGGTGTGTATATAGGACCAGGGGGAGGAGCTTGGGAACTTGAGGCGTGGTTCATATCCCAAAATTTTGTTAATTCTTAACAACACTTATAGAGATTTTAAGTGATAGACCAACACAAAGTAGCACACAATTGTAAATTGAAATGAAAATAACACATGATTTTATTCGACAAAAGTTATTCAAATAATAATCTCAAAAGTGTGATGTGCAGAAGAATTTAACCTCGATCTGAATAAAGCAGTCCGGTTAAGACCAATATGAATACAATTTCTATCGGAATGAACAAGATGGATAATTCTTTAAATAATCTGTTTAATAGAATAATAGCCATGTAAACACCTGTATCTGATTCAATTTCCAGTGTTTCTAAAGTTTAAGCATGTTCTCTGCACTTTTAAATGCACACTTTTTCTCCTTATTTGCATTTTACAAGCTCTAAACATGAAACAGGCTACACTGCCCAGCATGACCGAACTGAAAGCGGTGTTCACCTGTTTGAATACTTTAATGATCATCTTAAAAGAAAATAATGCAGAAATGATCCGACCAGAGCTCAACAACCAGTTTACTACCATGTTCTGTTCTGCTTTTCTGTGACCGTGACATCAGTTAAGTGTTCAGTACCTTTAGCTTAAAGGTAGCATTATGCTTATTAGGTCTCCTAAATGATCGTGTAATTCAGAGGATTCATGTTTAGGAGGAAACTAAAGTATGAGCATATCAAGGACTACAGAATGATACAGGACTCCCGTCATCTGTTCCTCGTGCACTCCTTGAGCAGCAAGGCACTGTTGATGGAAGCGCCCAAGAATTGGACAGTGGTTACTGCCAATGATGCCTGCTAGGTCAAACGGAAACTTAGCAACAAACGCTGGTTGTCATGTTAACGTTCACACTAAGTGATATTCTATACATGCATATTATATTGGATCAGATTACTTATAGTGCATGTAAACAGAGATTTTCATCATATTGTTGTAGTTTGTTGAGTGTAGATTTGGCCCACCCGAGCCCACGCACATTCTGTCGGAGCCCGACCTGGCCCGCCCCTAAACGGTTATAACAAGCTCACTTTTTTTTTAGCAACTTGACTGAGCTTATAAGTAGAATTCTGAGCTGTTCAGAATGATTGTCAATGAACAGATCAGCACGGAAGAATCAAAGATATATAATATTTAAGAAAACTGTACACGCAGTGCTGTAGGTCAAGCGCAAATTTTTGTCAGAGTAAGTGGCTACATAAGTACATACATCTCACAATAAACATGTCCAAATTATTTCCAAATATGTTGTTGTGTCTGCCAGGTGTCATGTGACTTATTTAAAGTTACAATATAGAAAGAATTATCTGAGGATGTGAGAAACAGATATTGTTACTTTCCATAAAGATGGCCTAGTGCTAGCATCCTATGCTAGCACTAGGTGAGAAACAGCATGATGGCCATGGTCATGCAGCAGTTTTCCAGGAATGGATTTCACTCGGAACATGCCTCCCCAGGGTCAACCAATGTCCACATGTTCAGCCAGAGGCTGGCTCTAAAAAGATACAAGTGCCGTCAGAATGGCTGCAGAGCAGGCTCCGAGTGGTCCTGCGGTCTAAATGCGCTGCCACTATGAACGGGAGGAGGAGGCGTGTCGGAGAGAAGTGTGCTCGTCTGCACCCTTCTAGGGTCAAAGGTGCCACTGGTGATGGGGACACACAAAGGGATGGGATGATTGTACAGTCAAATTGGGAGAAAAAAATTGCTGCAGAGCTTGAAGATGTGGGAGATCAGCCTGCAGAGCATACACTACACTCTGCATCAACTCTGCATGACACTGTCCAAGAAAGATGCCTTTGACACTTTGGGCACAATTTTGACATGCTTGCTGTGAGTTATACACACTTGTTTTGCCAGCTTTTTGGACATTAATGGCTGTATTGAATTATTTTCAGAAGACAGTGAATCTGTACTGCTTTATGATATATGGTGTATTCCATAATGAAAATGCCAGGTTTGTGAAAGAGTACAGGGTTCAGGAAGCATGAGATCATCGTCTTCACACATGAATTGGCCACCAGAGAGTGCGAACCTGAACCACATTGAGAATGTGCTGGAGAAGGCTTTGCTCAGTGCTCCAAATCTCATATCTTCAAAACAAGATCTTGGGGGAAAAAGTAATAAAACTCTGGAAATAAATAAATGTTGTGACATTACAGAAGCTTGTGAAAATGCTGTCAAATCGAATACATGCTTTAATAAAAAAAAAAAGTTAAATGTTAAAGCTAGAATGTGACATTTTTTTAGCCAAGAAGTGTATTATTTTAGTTGAATAATACACTTCTTGGCTAAAAAAATGTCACATTCTACCATTCTACATTGAGATCTTCACTGAACTGCAATAACTATACTAAAGAAAAAGTAAAAAAGTAAAAAAAAAAGATTAAAGCCATCTGTTGTGCGAGTTATCAAGCAGCTCTACATTGTCTCTGAACTGGGTGTTACAAAGTTAAAGCTCAACTTTCAGACTGGCTGTATATTTTTATATCCAATAAAATAAAATCTGTAATGTGCTAAACTTAAGTGATTTGAAGACATGACACGTAAATAACAAAATGATATAACCAAGTTTGTCTCACCATTTAATTTGTGCAGCTATGTTGGAAACGTGGAGATAAATGTGGAGGTGAAGAGGTATTTCTGCAAAGCCGGAGTAAAAGGAATACAGGTCAGTTCAGTTTTATCTTTTAAAATTTTTGACCGTAACTGTTACTGTACTCCAGTACCATATGCAAATGAAAATGAAACTACACCTGTTTAAAATTGCATAAATTATGTGGTGTTATATTTGACTGTATCTTTTTCAGCTAAATGGGATGATGCGAGTAATACTGGAGCCTTTAATAGGAGATATACCAATTGTGGGAGCAGTAACTATGTTCTTCATTCGAAGGCCTGTGAGTTTCTAAGCAATCTGTTGTTCCTCAATTCCTCTAAAAACACAGTGTGCTAACTATTTCTTATTTGAGTTTATTGAATAATGCTTGTTTTCATTTCAGAGTATTTTATACTGCACTTTACCTTATTTAAAATTGCCTGCTTCTGACAGAGGGCAAGGATAAGGGATCCTTTTTTATAATAAATTTAATGATGACTTCATCTGTGTCTTTTTACATTTTTTAATATTGTCTCTGTAAGTGAGTATTAGGACCTTGTTGATTTGAAATAGAAAGGGCAAATAAAACACTGCATGTAAGAGCTAAGATAATACTGATGCATCAAAAGCAAACTGTTACTGTGGCCCAAAAAACATGAAACAAACCAAACAGTGGGCATACTGTACCATTGCACCTCTAATTATTAATATAATTATTCCATATGACATTTGAAAGACAAATTTAGGTTCACTGATGAGTTTGTATATAAATAATTTGTGGCTTAATGATGTTATCTATTGTTTCAAGTCCATTTCTGTAGCTAGTGATGCATACACATTCCTAAACTGTGTAAATTAGGATTAAACTCAACATTTCTTAGTAGAGATTTTGCAGCTAAAACCTGTGTATTTAAATTGATGATGGTATATTGTAGCAAAAATACACTGCCTAGCCACCAGAATTTAAGTAAGTAAATTATGTGGGGTTCGGTATGTGCTGAAAGAATGAGGTCAGCTGACCACCTGAATATGTTGAATATAGACCAGGTTATTCCATCAATGGATTTTTTCTTCCCCCACTCTTGTGAAAGAGTGATTCAGGGAGCATGAGATCATCATTTTCATACATGGATTGTTCACCAGTCCAGAGTCCAGACCTTAACCTCATTGATGGATTGAAATAAATCTTGTGACATTGCAGAAGCTTATTGAAACAATGCCACAGTAAATGCAGCTGCAATCAAAGCTAAAGGCGGCCCAATCAAATGTGAGAATGTTTGACCTTTTTTTTTTGGCCAGGCAGTGTAGTATTGAAAGAAAGTTGTGTGAAAATTCCTTACTATGCAATGAATTACCTAATTATACATTTCCTTCTACAAATGTAACAGAAGAAAACAAAATGTTGTTTTTTATTCATGACTATTTTATCATTATCAACATTACACAGAGAAATAAAAACGTTTAAACCTATAAAGATGTATTTTATTCACCAAACTGTGAAGAAATCTAATTGGTTTGTTTTTCTTCAGTGAACCATTTAACACCATAACTGTACTGTTTTTTTCACACATTAATCTTTTCATTCCCCTCTACATTAGAAACTATCCATTAACTGGTCCGGCCTTACCAACCTACTTGACATCCCAGGGCTCAAGTGAGTTTTGTTATATAAAAACTTTGGATTTGGAATGCTTTCTTAATGGTTTACCTGTATATTAATTGACTCCGGCTGTTTAAACTTCACCTGCCACTGTCACCCTAAATGCTGTGTGTGCATCGAATGGAGTGATTTTCTGTTGTCAGTTGTCAGATTTGTAAATGCAGTGTATGTCCGAAATGATATGGTAATTTTAACTGACATAGGCAACATACAGTGCTGTGATAAAAAGTTAATCTCTGCCGTTTTAAAGCCTGTTTAGACAGCATTGTGTTGCTAACTCTGGGCTCTATTTTAACAATCTATAGCACACTATGTAATTGCGCTTTGCACAGCTGGATTTAGGGGCGTGTCCTGTGTCTTTGGTATCCTAAGGGCGCGAAAAATACACCTTGTGCAGCTCCAACGACGCAAAGGGCGGGTTTTAATTCCTTTAATTATTGATGGGTGTGTTTTGGGCGTAACGCGAAATAAACCAATCAGTGTGTCAGTATCCATCCCCTTTAAGACACAGGTGCACACTGACTTCTGTTCATTCCTATTGAGGAGATACAGAGGAGATACAGCTGAGCTTTTACAGTTTAAAGGGGATAAAAAATATTTTTAAAAAATTAGAAATAAAAACTGATTTACCATAGACGAATAAAATATATACGTAAAAAAGAAAAAATAGGACATTTTAAAAGTAAAAAAAAATATTGATGAAAAAAAGTAAAGAATTTATATCTTATGAAGAAAAAAACATTGTAGTGAAAGTAAAATAAAATGATAATAATAATAAAAAATTATAAAATGTATATAAATAAACTAAGAACATGGAAATCATGGAAAAATATAAATATATATATATATATATATATATATATATATATATATATATATATATATATATATATTGTAATAATTTGATCAATAAAAATATATATATTAAGAATAAAAAATAAATAATATAAAAAATAAACTCATTAAAAAACTAATTTAAAACAACCACAGGCTCTTCTGATGTGCAGAATAATATAATATATTATATGTATAATATAATATAAATAACTGAGTTTTTATATTATTTGTAACCAGAATTATAATATAATATAACAGAATTATATCTGCTATATTAAGTTACAGTCATTAAGTCTGTGTACTGAACATAAATATAAATCCTTATAACTGACAGAAATAAATATAACAAATGATAACATACTTTGCACATTTTAAAGATATTTTATTTTTATATTTTTGATTTGATTGCTAAAGGCTCTGGGTAAGGTGTATTTTTCTGTGGTAAGGAAGTGATGGTATGGGTTTTTTTGGAGTGCAGTGCTCGTGGTGATCGTGATTCAGTTCTGGCTGCGTGACTGTTGATTTTAGACGGGGTTTCAGGGAATCAGTCGTGCAATGCTTTTTTTTCCGCCGCCAAGATAGAAACACGGCAGAAATTTCCCTGAACACACGTCATTTCCAGACCAACACACCCATCAGCTTTAATATATACGCTATTGCGTGAGAAAAGCGTGAAAAGACTTTTGATGGCAACGAGCCACACTACACACCTTGAGCAGGGTGTACGATAGGGCCCTCTGGTTCTTACAAAAAGGAAAGTGGTGTGGTATCACTGAGGCAGTATTTTACTAACCTACATAGCAGGGGCTTGGCTACCTGTCTCAACAGCAGAGCTACAAAAGCCTGATTAAAATTCTTGACCCACAATATCAGTCACAATTTCTTTGCACGAGATGCATAGTGTGCACATGTGTGCTGAGTCAGACAGACCCTTTTCAAGAGTAAAGCCTTCTGTTTAAGCCATATTTGAGTGGGATTCTGCATTTTATTGAAGATTGGGAGATTAAAAGTGTCTTTGCATATGTGCTATGTCACTAAAACCAGACTGGGAAACAGTGCAAAAAAGAACATGGATTAAAGATGCTTGTTGCTGTTACAACCAACAAAAAAAGGTACTGACAGGTGGAGGCAACTAAACTACTGCTGTAATGTTAATGTGTTAATCTTTTTACAGGGCCTGGTCTTTATGTGCATACTTTCTGTAACAAATCATAGTTTTAATCATCTGCATTTTTTCTCCTTTTAATAGCCCTACATTTCCTCTGTAGTTTTTTTGGGAATGTGTTGGCCTGGATAGCACTTTACATGTCACAAAGGAAAGATGTCACAAAGTAATCATTAATTACAAATAATTCTCTAATTTTTAAGCATTATCTGTACTCATGTATTAAGTACAAATAAATGAATTAGTGAGTACACTGTTAACTGATTAGTTTGTCATTGTTTTATAGTTAATTTACTCACACCTGTAAACTTTACCATCTTTGGTCTTGGTGATGTTAAGAGGTTGTTTTCTTGGCACCAGTGTGTGAGAGGCTCATGAATACTGTAATGTTTTTTGTTGGACCTAATCCAATCCAGTCCTTTTTTAAAGCAGTGCTTCAACATCTAGTGTATGTCTTCACAAAGGTGTAAAGGATGCTACTGCAATAAAGTGGGCTCCCTGTTAAAACCCTTGTTTTCAGCAGGATTGCTAAAACAGAAGGTATCCATATAATTGTGGACATAGTATTGTTCAGATAGATGAATGAGATTTGTATTCTTTATTTTTCTTTTAGTGTGATGTCTGATACTATGATAATGGATGCCATCGCCTCCTACCTGGTGCTGCCTAATCGCCTTACAGTTGCCCTGGTTCCAGATCTGCATGTGGCACAGCTGCGCTCTCCTCTGCCCAGGGTTAACACACTTTCTTTCACACAGTAAAAAGGAACAAGCTATTCAACACTAGCTTTTTCTAATTTGAGGTTGTACATTATCAAGTTGTTGTAAAATTAATGTGCTAGTGAATCTTTTAAAAAATGTTAATTTATAAGTTATTTTATTTTAGTAATTTAGTTCAAAATGTTAAACTCATATATTAAATACATGTATTACACACATAGTGATATATTTTAAGCGTATATTTATTTTGTTGGAAAACCCAAAAGAAAATATTACATATTATATATTAATATTATATGAGAACAATTGCCACTTTTGGCAGTGTGGGCAGTGTGCCAAGTCCTGCTGGAAAATGAAATCATCATCTCTATAAAAGGAGATTTTGTGGAAAACACTGCACTGACTTTAGACTTGATAATAAAACACAGTGGATCAACACCAGCAGATCACATGTCTCTCCAAACCATCACTGATCTTCAGTAAATTTTACATTTCATTTGTAAAACAAGGGATCAGATTCTGGAGGAAGAGTGGAAAGACACACAGTCCAAACTGCTTGAGATCTAGTGTGAAGTTTCCACCAATCAGTGATGGTTTTTGTAGATGATATTTAGATGAAGAGTTTTGTAGTAAGCATGTTGGATTTAATTAGATCAACAAACTGTACAAACTATATAACAATACAAACTAGGGAAGAGTGCTGTATAAGAAAAGCCTGTTGTTTTATTCATATACTGCATATCCCATGTATAGATGGATCTTTTTAAAAAGGGGTGAATGCAGCACCAAAAAGAGTATTGTCCTGGTTGGCCTATGAATAAAAGAACTCTGTCTGAAGGATCTCCTTCAGAAATTCTTCAGAAAATGATAAACTGGTAAGGAATTTGCAAATATGATATGATAAGTGTATTCTTACCTGTGTGTTTTAGGGAGTGGTGCGGATTTACCTGCTGGAAGCTGATAACTTGGCTGAGAAGGATTCCTATATGAAGGGTGTGATAGCAGGCAAGTCTGACCCCTACGCTTTAATCAGAGTGGGGCCTCAAACCTTTAAATCCCGACATCAGGACAACACCCTTAGCCCAAAGTGGGGTGAGATGTATGAGGTGAGTCACACCGAGATACACACACACACACACACACCCTTACACACCGAGATACACACACACATCCACACCCTCAAAACCACCCTTCCACCCACACACACACACACACACACCCTTACACACCGAGATACACACACACATCCACACCCTCAAAACCACCCTTCCACCCACACACACACACACACACACACACCCTTACACACCGAGATACACACACACATCCACACCCTCAAAACCACCCTTCCACCCACACACACACACACACACACACCCTTACACACCGAGATACACACACACACCACACCCTCAAAACCACCCTTCCACCCACCCACACACACACACACCCTTACACACCGAGATACACACACACACCACACCCTCAAAACCACCCTTCCACCCACACACACACACACACACCCTTACACACCGAGATACACACACACATCCACACCCTCAAAACCACCCTTCCACCCACCCACACACACACACACCCTTACACACCGAGATACACACACAAACCACACCCTCAAAACCAGCCTTCCACCCACACACACACACACACACACCCTTACACACCGAGATACACACACACACCACACCCTCAAAACCACCCTTCCACCCACACACACACACACACACCCTTACACACCGAGATACACACACACATCCACACCCTCAAAACCACCCTTCCACCCACACACACACACACACACACACCCTTACACACCGAGATACACACACACATCCACACCCTCAAAACCACCCTTCCAACCACACACACACACACACACACACACACCCTTACACACCGAGATACACACACACATCCACACCCTCAAAACCACCCTTCCACCCACACACACACACACACACCCTTACACACCGAGATACACACACACATCCACACCCTCAAAACCACCCTTCCACCCACACACACACACACACACACACCCTTACACACCGAGATACACACACATCCACACCCTCAAAACCACCCTTCCACCCACACACACACACACACACACACACACACACCCCCTTACACACTGAGATACACACACATCCACACA